>NC_060149.1:207360707-208663832 GCF_021461385.2 Schistocerca piceifrons | reverse complement strand
AACCCTCTAAATCAACTGCGCGAGAAAGGCTTCAAATTTATGTGGCTGGCCTCCTATCAACGGTCTTTCCAATGCCTTAAGGATTGTCTCAAGGTGGCGCCATATCTGATGTCATATATGATAAAAACTGGAACTGCCTTTGACACTCGGAAACAGACGCGTCCCAGTTCGGAATTAGAGCGGTTTTATCCTGCAAGTTGTCGGATAGTTCTGAACGGAGAATCGCCTTCGGCACCAAAATATTGACTGCGGTGGGAAGCAAGAAGGTGCTTGAAACATCAATGTAGGCCTGTGCTGTGATGGTGCCACGCAAAACAACTAGGGGTGCAAGCCCCCTCCATGAAAAACACAACTACACCATAACACTACCGTCTCCGAATTTTACTGTTGGCAATACACCGCTGGCAGATGACGTTCAGTGGGCATTCGCCATACCCACACCTTGCCATCGGATCGCCACCTTGTGTACCGTGATTCGTCACTCCACATAACGTTTTTCCACTGTTCAATCGTCCAATGTTTACGCTCCTTACACCAAGCGAGGCGTCGTTTGGCATTTACCGGCGTGATGTGTGGCTTATGAGCAGCCTCTTGACCATGAAATCCAAGTTTTCTCACTGTCATAGTACTTGCAGTGGATCTTGATGCAGTTTGGAATTCCTGTGTGATGGTCTGGATAGATGTCTGCCTATTACACATTACAACCATCTTCAACTGTCGGCAGTCCCTGTCAGTCAACAGACGAGGTCGGCCTGTACACTTTTGTGCTGCACGTGGCCCTTCACATTTCCACTTCACTACCACATCGGAAACAGTGGACCTAGGGATGTTTAGGAGTGTGGAAATCTCGCATACAGACATATGACAAGTGTCACCCAATAGCCGACCATGTTCGAAGTCCATGAGTTCCGCGGAGGACCATTCAGCTCTCTCTCGATGTCTAATGATTACTGAGGGTGTGATATGGAGTACCTGTCAGCAGGTGGCAGCACAATGCACCTAATATGAAAAACGTATATTTTTGGGGTTGTCCGGATACTTTTGATCACACAGTGTATGTAGTTTCTGGTGTTGTAGTCCCTCTCGAACTTCCTGTATGTGGTGCAGATACTATCCTCTATCACCACTGCTACCATTTGTGCCCTCTCGATAATTTTCGCCCTTCGAGAGAGTGCCATGCACTCTGGTGTTGGACATCAGTTACAGTTCACACTTCCGCAGTTCCATGTTTTCTGTTGCTGTAATAGCATCAACCACCTGACTACTGTCCCATCTCACCCTTTCTCCAACATGGAAGCTGAGCGAATGGTTCGTATCTTTAAAACAAAGGTGCAGAAATCCTTGTTGATGTCGTCAACCAAGGAAGCATTCCATAACTTCCTCATCATGGATCAGTACACCCCCACCAACAGGGTCAGTCGAGACAAAATACGGTGCTGACACCAGGATTACTCCCTATTAGACCCACAGTGCACAGTCTACCCGTGCCAGTAGCGCAGCCTGCGTACTGGCATACCTACATGCAGGGCATCCACGTCTGTTCACACTCATTTGGCTGGCATCTAGGGTGGACCCAAGGGGTCGACAGACATCATAGGGATCATCAGTTGTTTTACATCATGGTTGGGTGCAATCTTCTGACCTGCCACCACAAACTGCTCTGACCATGTTCACAGTCACAATTGGCACCACACTCTCGCTGCACCTCCGACCTCTAGACTGGACACCAGGGCCATCATCAGTCATGCCTGTCACCTTCCCTTTGTGCTGTCCACGGCCCAGTACAACCTACGGCCCCGCTCGCTTGAGGATTTGTGAGTGGACCACAGTGTGGGAACCCATGGGGATGGAACTGCTCGCTCTGCCACAGCCTTCCTTCACAGCTATCATTCTGGTGCAGCCTGCTGCCTCTGACGTGTTGCCGCCTGTCCCAACCTTCCAGTCTTTGGCTGCACCATTGGGGTTGGACATCCATGACTCCAAGCATATCGATCTGCTAGCGGGGAGTTACGCTGTATCCTGATTACCCCCCCCCCCCCCTCCCTTACAGCGTTAGCATAAATCTGGACATTTTTGGCTCTACATGCTAAGAAGCCCTGCATCATGCGATCGACGATCACCACTAGGGACATATGTCGCGGGCCTATCCACTCTCATGGGAACAGTGTCATGAAGGCAGACATTAGTCTGACCTTGATGAAGAAACTGGTTGCATGCGGGTAACTTTAGTAGTAATTAATTTATTCACTGAAGAAAGAACAATGTGTTAGATATACTTTACAACAACAAATACATACGCAATGTACAGAACAAATCAAAGACTCTCCATCACCAAAGATGAACAGGTAGCAAACATATCATACGAAATGTAGTACAGAATTGCAATTCTTTCACTCCACCTCAATTCTGCATAATGATAGCTTTACACATTCCTAGTGGTGGTTCGCTCAAAATTTTACCGATGTGCTACAGTATTACAAAAATAAACAAAAAAATATCACAAAAATGTATTAAAATAAAAAAAGTTGTATGAAGTCAGTGCCGAAAAAGGAAGTCTATACATCCTTGTTTCCTGCTGCAGAATTCTTCTGTAACTTGGAGTTGAAATCCTCCATGTTGGTTACCCTATTCTACCAAATGGAGAGGATTGCAAGGGCATTAAGTCGTTGCTCTGACATGGTATTCTGAAGGAAGATCTTGGTCCTCTTCAGAGAAGGAAAACACCTTTCACCTTCAGCAGCTGTCACTGGTGTTGTCATTACTATTTTCAGAAGTATTTTTTTATCTGAGAGAAGATGTCCTGCAGATTGTTGTTCGAAATGGAGTAGTAATACAGTTCCTGAAGTCTGGCCAACATGGCGTGAGGCTAGACGTCAACGTTAAGTTCTGTCTCTGAGAAATGTCTTGAGTATTCTTCAAACATTGAGGAATCCAACAACACTGCTGCATCTAGATGATTTAAGGCTTGGAAACAATCACGGGATTCTCTGTTAATCCTATCACAGGCTTCTTTTGCTTTGGAACTTTGGCAAAGACTCACCTCCTGGCGCTTGCTCTGAGAGGTGTCTGCTGCTGTGAGTGCGGTATCATCGTCGTTTATTGAGACTCTTTTATTATTAATAAACTCTATGAAATGATATACTGAACTTTTTACTTTTACAGCATCGACTGATTGCGTCTACAGCTGACAGTACTCGATATCCACATGAGGAATTCCTTTTTGGAAGAATGCTAGCCAAAAGGCAGACGTTGTAACCACCAATAAAAAGAGGAATTCTTCATCTTGTAGACTGCAGCAGAGTCCATCTGCTTGACAATAAGTTTGGTGGATGGTGATTTTTTTTACCACCGATAAACATTCCAGCACCAAATATTTATTTGCATAAATCACATTTGTGGCCCGTGATTTAAAATTCAATCTGTTGGCTGGCCGACTAGGAGTCCTTCATGCCACCAGTGACTGCAAAGCGGAAAGTCGTTCTGGTT
Source organism: Schistocerca piceifrons (assembly GCF_021461385.2). Classification (NCBI taxonomy): domain Eukaryota; kingdom Metazoa; phylum Arthropoda; class Insecta; order Orthoptera; family Acrididae; genus Schistocerca; species Schistocerca piceifrons. Next base: position 208,660,346 of record NC_060149.1, on the reverse strand, counting down.
ACCTCAAAAGATGGCTGACGAACCTGACAAATTTAAAAAGATTACCCTAGCCGATTGATTTTGTGAAGTAGCGTGTTCCATTGTCAAATTTAATTGGTGCACATAACAAGCTTTATGATTCACTGTTTTAATGTTTGACAGCGCGCCACCTTTACAACCACTCATTACAGTTGCACGATAATACGTTAGTTCGATAATTTTGTGTGGTGTATCTTTGAACAAAGGATATATAAAAGCCAAAATACATGATGCTCTACAGGACTGAACCCCCCCCCCCCCCCTTCCCCAGAACCTTTCACATATGGAACACTATTCTTTTCATAGAACAACGCTAATACTAACTGTGTCTTTTCAGAAACATCTATTGTTTCATCTGCCATTATAGCAGCAAACATAGTCTGCTTTATTTCATCCGAAATAACTTCAGGGCAAGTTTCCACCATACAGTCCAACAGTTCATTTTGGATGGATCTTGAAGTCCTCTTAAAAACATGATGACCTTAAACATGTTCTTTCACTGCACTGTGTCTATCAGAAATTAAGTCTATCAAACAAAAACGACACCTGATTGTTCGATGTTTCTGACTAGTGCCCTCTCAAAGTCAGTCCGAAAGCACCCAGAATTTCACACAATCAATAATTCTAGAGAGCACATACCTGTTGTTTTCTATGATAGGCGCGATATTAGCTTTACCTAATGCACTAAGATCAACTATGTTGTTCATATGTTTATGATTTCCGTTGTAATTTTTATTAATGCATTAATATGTTCTAGATTTTTCACTACCCATCAGTGGCGGATCATGGGCCTAAATTCAGGGGAGCCCAGGAAATTTATTGAAAAATCCCCTTTCCCGCCCTTTTAAGGTACGCATACATGGCGTTCCTAACGACGTCGACGACGACTAACACGACGACGACCACCACCACCTCTATTATTATTACTACTACGACGACGACGACGTATACCAATATTACTACAACTAATAACAACAGTATTAATAATAATAATAGTAATAATAATAATAATAATAATAATAATACTCATTTTTATTTATAGACGAACTAGTAGATTTGGCGTTTGAGCGTTGTTACTTGTAAAACAGGTTAACAGCATCTGAACTCCCATTGCACGGAGGCCCACGGCAGCATGGCTAGGCTACCTGTACGCCCTCTCCCGTTCCCAGCAGTGACGTAACTGCTACCATGGCAACCAAGTGTTTACGGGAGGCCTGGCTTGTGTCTGGCCTCCTCATCATATGCTTGGCGCCTGTGTCTTCTGTAGGTTAGGGTTAAACTTTCGCACTTTGACTTGCTCTCTGGTGCTGGTGGTTTAGAAGAAATAACACAAGCTAACAGTTTTTGTGCTCGCTGACAAAACAGCAAAAAGGTTTGTTATAAAAATATTTTTTGCTGCTACTACTACTACAGAAATCTGAATAGGCCAAACCTCCTTTGTCCCCTCTGACCCTGTACTCCATGCATCACTGTTCTTGAATAACAAACATGGAATGCAAAACAGTGCACTGCGAACATCACACCCACAGATACAACTATTTTCATACAGTTTCATACAAACTTTCCTTGTATACTCGCATTTTTTACCACCGACTATAACCTCTTAATTTAGATTTCAGTTTGGAGTAGGTCTACCTAACTTTTGAATTCTCACTTTCTCCTCCAAAGATCTGTTTGAAAAGGGCCTCTTTCGCAGATTATCCACACAATTCTCCATGTTGCTTCCACAATACTTTTCACGCATTTGCAAAGAAAAAATACACCATAAGACACTTCTTCAGCGAACAAATTTTACTCTACAGCAGGCTCTACTGATGTAGTGCTGAGAGAAATGTAGCACTGTTAGTGCCATCAGGGATGACGTCCCATCAGGGCATGCACAACTGAACACAGACAGCTGGGTCCCTTCTCTGAGTGGATCGCAGCAGGGCTGAAATCATTTCAGCGCTCGACACTGTGGTCTCTAGTCATCGTGGAGAGAGCACTACAAAACATGTTTGCGCCCATTTTGTTTGCATAACTAGCCAGCATCCAAAGAGAAATGTGTGTTTTTAGTGAGATTTATGGCTTGCATTCGAAGACAAATAGCATAATTTTAGCGCAATATTTATGGTGTGTTGTTGCACATTAGCACATGATCACTGACTGCCACTGCAGATTCCCAGTCCAAACTTATTCCAATTTTGTTTCCACAAAGATTTTGTAAAAATTCGGGTGACATATTTTCTGTAACAATGTACTTCCCACCTGTCAACGAACCTACTATACTGTCATAGTAGGAGGAGCGGTGATACTCCTACGTGGCGCGTCCCAGGTGGCGGATAGGGAAGTCCTGACCAGTTTACTGGCGGACTTGAGTGAAATAAAATAGCTCTCGCGGACCAAACACACCCTCTGCGGTTAACAACCGAAGTTGTAAATCGGAGCTTGCTCCAACTAAGGTTGACAACCTTCGACAGTCAAAAATGGAAAGGTCTTTCACGAAAAAAATTCCACCGTCCTGCTCAAAAAGGCAGGAAAAGGCTACATCGGATTCGGTGGGTAGTCAACTAGAAGACAGCAACGAATCGGAGCGTTTGCAGCCATCCAAATGCACACTAAAACACAAAAAGAAGATTAAACATGAGCAAATAAATTATATAGCAACACACAACATAAACTTACTACTTCAGACCGGAAAACTCAAGGAGCTCACAGATGAACTAAATAAACAAAAAATTTTAATAGCAGGGATCCAAGAAATGAGAAACACCACAGAGGACCCATTCGAATCACAAGGATACAGAATTTATAATGGGAAACCAGGACCGAGGGCAATGAAACAATGTCCCCAGTTTGGAACAGGGTTTTTAGTAAACATAAAAATAATAGATTCAGTAACGGATTTCCAAGCAGTATCACCAAGAATTGCGACTCTAAGCTTTAAAACAATGAATAAAACCTATACAATAATAAATGCTCATGCCCCAACAAATGAAAAAAATTGTCTAACAAAAACAAAGGAAGAGGTAGATAAATTTTGGAACCTTCTAGAACAAACTGTGAACAGAGTAAATAAGAAGAATGTAAAAATCTTATTGGGAGATTTCAATGCTCAGTTGGGAAAAGAAAGGAAATATAAAGATATAATTGGAAAATGGAGTCCACATAAATTTACAAACAAAAACGGTCAAAGACTTATAGAACTCTGCAGAGAACACAACCTTATATCTAAATCAACATACTTTAAGAGGAAGCCAAGTAAACTTAAAACATGGAAACATCCAGACTGGAGGAAGGGCGAGTGGCAGCTAGACCATGTCTGTATGGACAAAGATTTTCATAAATAATAAGTACCAACAAATAACACAAACCATCAAATTAACAGATGATCTAGAACAAGTAGTGCCTAATCTTAAAAGAGAAGCAGAGAATCTAGCTCCCTTCAACCCACGAAGGAAACATGCATGGTGGACATCAGAATGTGACAAATTCTATGAAGATAGACACCAAGCATGGTTAAAGTTTCAAACACATAAAACTGAAGAAAATGCCATCAACCTAAAAAATGAAAGAAAAAAATTCACTCAAAATATTAGAAGAATCAAGAGAGGATTTCATAAAGATATTATAAAGTCTATAGAAGGTAATTATCATAAAACCAACTCCAGGAACTTCTACAAAATCTTTGGGAAACAACTACAACAATATGAGGCCCCTACACTAATACTGAAAGATGAAGATGGAAGAATGACACACAGTAACAAGGAAAATGCAGAAATCATGGCAAAAGCATTTTACAAACTTCTGAATTGCGAGGAACCCAAAGAACCCTTACAAATCAACATAAATACCCCAATAAAAACCAAACCTAACAAACTAGACCCTCCAACTTTCCAAGAAGTAGAAGAAATTCTTAAAGAACAAAAAAATTATAAGGCATGTGGAGAAGATCAGCTTTTTGTTGAAATGTGGAAATATGCAAGTGACACAGTCAAGACCTCCTTACACATGGCTCTAACAAAAATTTGGGTAACAGAACAATTTCCCGAACATTGGACCACAGCTATCATCCACCCACTACACAAAAAGGGAGATAAGAGCAACCCAGAAAACTACAGAGGAATCTCTCTCCTAGATTGCACATATAAAATTCTATCCAAGATCCTATATGAAAGAATCAAGGAGCAATTACACTCCTGGAAATGGAAAAAAGAACACATTGACACCGGTGTGTCAGACCCACCATACTTGCTCCGGACACTGCGAGAGGGCTGTACAAGCAATGATCACACGCACGGCACAGCGGACACACGAGGAACCGCGGTGTTGGCCGTCGAATGGCGCTAGCTGCGCAGCATTTGTGCACCGCCGCCGTCAGTGTCAGCCAGTTTGCCGTGTCATACGGAGCTCCATCGCAGTCTTTAACACTGGTAGCATGCCGCGACAGCGTGGACGTGAACCGTATGTGCAGTTGACGGACTTTGAGCGAGGGCGTGTAGTGGGCATGCGGGAGGCCGGGTGGACGTACCGCCGAATTGCTCAACACGTGGGGCGTGAGGTCTCCACAGTACATCGATGTTGTCGCCAGTGGTCGGCGGAAGGTGCACGTGCCCGTCGACCTGGGACCGGACCGCAGCGACGCACGGATGCACGCCAAGACCGTAGGATCCTACGCAGTGCCGTAGGGGACCGCACCGCCACTTCCCAGCAAATTAGGGACACTGTTGCTCCTGGGGTATCGTCGAGAACCATTCGCAACCGTCTCCATGAAGCTGGGCTACGGTCCCGCACACCGTTAGGCCGTCTTCCGCTCACGCCCCAACACCGTGCAGCCCGCCTCCAGTGGTGTCGCGACAGGCGTGAATGGAGGGACGAATGGAGACGTGTCGTCTTCAGCGATGAGAGTCGCTTCTGCCTTGGTGCCAATGATGGTCGTATGTGTGTTTGGCGCCGTGCAGGTGAGCGCCACAATCAGGACTGCATACGACCGAGACACACAGGGCCAACACCTGGCATCATGGTGTGGGGAGCGATCTCCTACACTGGCCGTACACCACTGGTGATCGTCGAGGGGACACTGAATAGTGCACGGTACATCCAAACCGTCATCGAACCCATCGTTCTACCATTCCTAGACCGGCAAGGGAACTTGCTGTTCCAACAGGACAATGCACGTCCGCATGTATCCCGTGCCACCCAACGTGCTCTAGAAGGTGTAAGTCAACTACCCTGGCCAGCAAGATCTCCGGATCTGTCCCCCATTGAGCATGTTTGGGACTGGATGAAGCGTCGTCTCACGCGGTCTGCACGTCCAGCACGAACGCTGGTCCAACTGAGGCGCCAGGTGGAAATGGCATGGCAAGCCGTTCCACAGGACTACATCCAGCATCTCTACGATCGTCTCCATGGGAGAATAGCAGCCTGCATTGCTGCGAAAGGTGGATATACACTGTACTAGTGCCGACATTGTGCATGCTCTGTTGCCTGTGTCTATGTGCCTGTGGTTCTGTCAGTGTGATCATGTGATGTATCTGACCCCAGGAATGTGTCAATAAAGTTTCCCCTTCCTGGGACAATGAATTCACGGTGTTCTTATTTCAATTTCCAGGAGTGTAGAACAGGAGTTAGGGGAATATCAGGGAGGTTTCAGACCATGGAGAAGCTGTGCAGAGCAGATAATTAGTTTAAAATTGATTATGGCATACTACAAGAAACGGAACAAACCTCTGGCAATAACATTTGTAGATTTTAAGAAGGCGTATGACTGTCTCCACAGACCTTCAGTATTAAAAATTTTAAGAAATCTAGGACTCCATCCAAAACTAATTAAAATAATACAACTCACTCTAACTAACACCAAATCAAAAGTGAAGTTTAGAGAAGAAATTTCGGAACCATTCCTCATAAAAACAGGCTTAAGACAAGGTGACTACCTATCACCATTACTTTTCAACTGTGCACTGGAATACATAATGAGAGAATGGTACAAGGACAATCCAAAGAGAATAAGAATTGGAAGTGCAAAAGATGATATTAGCTTAAACTGCTTGGGATTCGCTGATGATCTTGCTCTCCTAGCCAACACCGTTCAAGAAGCCAGGCAACAAGTGAAATCACTACAAGAAATAGCAGAGAAAGTAGGCCTTAGAATATCATTTGAAAAAACGGAGATTATGCTAACTGATCCACCACTTGCAAACAAAACTGCAGTAGAAGAACAGGAAATCAAAATTGTTGATAAATTTAAAAATTTAGGCGAAATAATAACATACAATCTAAATGAGAAGCCATCATGGCAAAATAGAATAAAAAACTGAACTATGCAAATTACATTACCAAAACTACATACAACAAAAAAAGCCTATCTATAGATGCAAAATTAAAACACTATAAAACAGTTACACAACCAGAAATAACGTATGCAGCTGAAACTATCTTCAAAACAACTAATACAGCAGAAATTGACAGAATACTAAAAATAGAAAGAAGAATAATTAGGACATGTATAAATAAACAGTATAAAATAAACGGACATTGGAAAATAGCATCAAATGAAACAGTATATAAGAAAATAGAACCAGTCATGAGCACAATCAGGAAGAAACGCATCTCATTCTTTGGACATCTGATGAGAACTCCAGAAAACAGAATTAGTAAAAAAATAATACAAAAATTGTGGAATAGCAAGAGCGACATTAAATGGATCACAGAAATTAAGGAAGATATAAAAGAACTTCAAATTACAGTAGATGACTTAAAAAACATGACAGAGAAAACCAGAATACTGCAAGACCCGCAAACCAGACTACAAATGAAAATCAATGAAAGGAGTACAGGAAGAGTTGTCTCAGATGAAGAAAGAAAGAAAATATCTGAAAGAATGAAGAAATATTAGGCAGACAGAAGAGCAAACCACCTTTCATATAAGAATAGCCTCTAATAATTATATTACCTAAATATATTAAGTCACTGTCGAACCAAATTGTATCCATGTGTAACAACTTGTTTAGAACATTGTATTTTTGACTACAGTGGTCCAATGAAGGCCATAAAATAAATAATAAAAAAAATAAAAAACTTCCCACCTGTTTTCCGTTTTTGAACATAATTATCTAAAATGGTTCAAATGGCTCTGAGCACTATGGGACTTAACTACTGAGGTCATCAGTCCACTAGAACTACTTAAACATAACTAACCTAAGGACATCACACACATCCATGCCCGAAGCAGGATTCGAACCTGCGACTGTAGCGGTCTCGCGGTTCCAGACTGTAGCGCCTAGAACCGCATAATTATCTAACAAACTCATACTTAACATCTATGTGTTTCAACCTTTACGTTCCCACTTAAAAACAGAGGCAATAAAAGACTTACTGTCTTCATAAATTATAAATTTTTCATTTTTGAATATATTTAGATAACGAAAGTGCGCTTCAAATGACATATATTCTACAACACAACGAGCATGTGATACAAACCCTACTTCTCTTGAAGACAATACTGTGTACTTAGCTTTTTTAATTCCCAGATTACAGTGTTCCAAACAGTTTGATAGCATAACCCGACGTTGATTTTATATCTGAGCTATTGGCCCAATCAGCATCAGCATAAGTTACCACGGTTTCATTGGTTTCCTGATTTTTATAATGCATCCTATAATGTTCTATGCCTTTTATGTAACTTTAAATCTTATTACTTTGGACCACTTTTATAACGACTGAAATAATTAACTCATAGCGTAATAAGTACTTTGGTCCTCAGAAATAAGTTTAAAGGTTAAAATGCGATTATTCAAATCCATAGTGGAAACAACTGCAAGTCACGGGTGTGAGTGTTGGGAACTCATAGAAACACGTAAAAACAGACCTGGAACTTAAGAAATAGAGCATCTGATCTGGTACCGCGCGCCGCGGAATTTGAATCCGCGCCAGACGTCATGGACGTCGAAGACCCATAGAGGTCGCTGCACCGTAAGCTGTGGCGGCGCGCGCCTCCTGGCCCGCTTTTAGTGTGAGGGCGCCACAGTGGAACACGAGGTCCCAGCGGCCAATAGCGGCGCCCCCGATAGAGTACTTCAGCGCCGGCCACTCGCATATAAAATCAGTCTTATCTCGCTTACGTAGGTTTGCACCTCGCTTGCGCTAGACTGCTTTCTTCCTGGTTCGTGTACGAGTTTGTTTCCTTGTGACTGTGTTGTTCGGTCCTACGTTGGTCGTGTCCGTCCTTTTCCGTTGTGTTGTTGTTCGCGGTCCTCTCCGCGGGTCCCGTCGCGCCTTTCGTCAGTGCTACCCTGCGACCGTCCTCGTCTCAGTTACAACACCTGAGAAGAGCATGCAGAATTTTCTGACTTGATCGTGTAAGAAAAAAGGAAATAAGAGAAAAGAGCAGACCCATTAGAGTATGGAAAATAGCATAGAAGAAAGACAGGTCGTATGGTCAGAGCATGTTTAAAGAAAGGAAAATTCAAATGGACAAAGAGAGCACTTTCATGGCAACCCCCTGGAAGAAAAAGAAGAGGAACACCATAAAAAAGGTGAATTAGGGTTATCAAAAATGGTTCAAATGGCTCTGAGAACTATGGGACTCAACATCTTAGGTCATAAGTCCCCTAGAACTTAGAACTACTTAAACCTAACTAACCTAAGGACATCACACACACCCATGCCCGAGGCAGGATTCGAACCTGCGACCGTAGCAGCCTCGCGGTTCCGGACTGCAGCGCCAGAACCGCACGGCCACCGCGGCCGGCAATTAGGGTTATCCAAGAGGGGATGAAGAGAAGAGCAAATGAGGAAGAATGGCGAGTTTGAGGGGTCTGGCGACAGAGACGTATGATGGGATGGCATCTGTAGAGCCCCTACAACTGCAAGAAGCTTAAATCAAGTCATGTTGTTTGAGTTACATAAAGCAAACATCTTATTAATTCTCGGTAAGGCACTTTCTCATGTAGTCTCCTATCGTCCTCAACTTCTCTGTAATTCAATTCCATGGGTGTGTTATTTGGCTTGCATCCCAGCCTTCCTCTTACCTATCTAATTCCGAAGACCAGTCTCAATTTAAGTACCTAAAAGTAAATAGGCACCCATCAGCACTGCTTCGAATAAAGCTTAGATCTTAAAAAAAACTCGTCAAACATTGAATTCCAAGAGCCTGAGGGCTGGTTTAAACCATAAATTGCTTTGTTTAGCAGTACCTGGTTCTTCATTAAATCTCACTACTACCTAAACACGCACTTTATCTTCTAAATTTCCTTCAAGAAAAGCACCTTTTGCATTCACTTGATTTGCAATCATATTTTCACGAGTCGTAACAGCAATAATGTTCTCAGAGGTCCCGACCTTGCTACAGGAGCATATGTTCCATTATAGTTAAAATCTTTTCTCTGACAACAACCATGAACAATTAGTCTACCTTTGTAACAACTAACGCTGCCTACATCATCACGTTGCACTTTAGAAACCTACTTAGTGTCAACAGTCTTGTTGCTTTTAGATAATTAAGATACTGTACAGGTCTTGTCTTCATTTGTTAAAGTGCGCGTCATATATGTTGGTGCCCGAGTTTAGGTTTGTTCTGCGCATCTGACGTCACAAAACACAGTCAGCCAATGAACAGAGAACGACGTTGCCAGATCTCGACTGCAGAGCAGAGCACGGACGAGTGTCTTCAGTTTTAGAAACGTTCAGTCATAAATAAAGTAATAGAACAAAAGCAATGTCTTGATAGCAGATTTTCTTTGATAGAAAGTTTGGAAAAAGCATTCTTTATACCAATTACTTCATATTCTATTAATTAATTAAACCAAACAAGCAATAAGTCTTCTAATTCAGGCGATAGCAAGGAAAGGTGTTTGTATCAATCTCACGAACCGCTTTTTCGCAATAAAGAACAGCGGTAATTGTTTATTTCCTATTGTACTTCGACGAAGTGTGAGTAATTCATAATCATACCAACAGTGTTTGTCAGTATTTTGCGTGACCTGTTAGATACCTCGTGGTGTCACAATTTCGGACGAGTTGCGGTAGCGTAACGGTGAAGGCGTTGGGTTAGTAAACGAAAGGTGTAGAGTTCAAACCTTGTGTGATGCAAAATACTTTCTTTATTTAAAAACAATATCGAAGTGTCTTACTTCACGAATTTTATTCGTTTGAATGCAGTTTTTTGAAATTTCTAGTGCTTTGTCTCTTCATTAACCCTTTCGCTGCTGCAGAAACGTGCTCCCCGCATTCCGCGCTGTGCGCGATTTTGTCATCACTGCACTGCTCGCCTGTGCAGACACATGGTGTTCTCACTGCTTTGACACTCTTATCATTCGATTTCACATAAACTATTTGGCCCAAAAATTAGATTTTTACACATCTTCTTGACTGATACCTTCCCCCCATAAATGACTTAATTTTGTTTCGATGTTCAACCCAGTTATTGTGCAGCATTAAATATAGTAAACCATTGCACGAAATTTTGAAGAGTTTGCAGAGGTAAATGTCCATAGAGTATACTTCCCGTATGGTCAATTTTAGTTGCCACAATGTTGAGAATGAAATGTGGACAAGATACCTAAATTTCATATAAAATTTACTGTGTAACAATATCTCGTTTAATTTAAGTACCACATAGGTGTCGTATGTAATATTGAGAAATATTCCATCTTTCGCGACTGCAACAAAAGTGTGTCTGCACAGGCGAGCAGTGCAGTGACAAAATCGCGCACAGCGCGGAATGCGGGGAGCACGTCTCTGTAGCAGCGAAAGGGTTAATGCGGCCGTGGTGGCTTTACTTCATAAACTGCGCGCTCCCCCCCTAAACGTAAGCTTGCGAACTATACTATACTATGGTGCTGCTTCTCTTGGCGCGTGCGTCGTTTGCAACTGGCAACGCAGCAATCTCCCGCATCTGGGCGGACATGCGCGAGCCGCCAAGATAAAAGAATTGAACTATAGTCGCCTCTCTTCTGCTACAGTGCGAAACCATTCTCCTTCATCCGATCTGATGTAGATGTAACTGGAAGTCTCCAGAACATCCTCGACGTATACTGAAAGATGAAGATGGAAGAATGACACACAGTAACAAGGAAAATGCAGAAATCATGGCAAAAGCATTTTACAAACTTCTGAATTGCGAGGAACCCAAAGAACCCTTACAAATCAACATAAATACCCCAATAAAAACCAAACCTAACAAACTAGACCCTCCAACTTTCCAAGAAGTAGAAGAAATTCTTAAAGAACAAAAAAATTATAAGGCATGTGGAGAAGATCAGCTTTTTGTTGAAATGTGGAAATATGCAAGTGACACAGTCAAGACCTCCTTACACATGGCTCTAACAAAAATTTGGGTAACAGAACAATTTCCCGAACATTGGACCACAGCTATCATCCACCCACTACACAAAAAGGGAGATAAGAGCAACCCAGAAAACTACAGAGGAATCTCTCTCCTAGATTGCACATATAAAATTCTATCCAAGATCCTATATGAAAGAATCAAGGAGCAATTACACTCCTGGAAATGGAAAAAAGAACACATTGACACCGGTGTGTCAGACCCACCATACTTGCTCCGGACACTGCGAGAGGGCTGTACAAGCAATGATCACACGCACGGCACAGCGGACACACGAGGAACCGCGGTGTTGGCCGTCGAATGGCGCTAGCTGCGCAGCATTTGTGCACCGCCGCCGTCAGTGTCAGCCAGTTTGCCGTGTCATACGGAGCTCCATCGCAGTCTTTAACACTGGTAGCATGCCGCGACAGCATGGACGTGAACCGTATGTGCAGTTGACGGACTTTGAGCGAGGGCGTGTAGTGGGCATGCGGGAGGCCGGGTGGACGTACCGCCGAATTGCTCAACACGTGGGGCGTGAGGTCTCCACAGTACATCGATGTTGTCGCCAGTGGTCGGCGGAAGGTGCACGTGCCCGTCGACCTGGGACCGGACCGCAGCGACGCACGGATGCACGCCAAGACCGTAGGATCCTACGCAGTGCCGTAGGGGACCGCACCGCCACTTCCCAGCAAATTAGGGACACTGTTGCTCCTGGGGTATCGGCGAGAACCATTCGCAACCGTCTCCATGAAGCTGGGCTACGGTCCCGCACACCGTTAGGCCGTCTTCCGCTCACGCCCCAACACCGTGCAGCCCGCCTCCAGTGGTGTCGCGACAGGCGTGAATGGAGGGACGACTGGAGACGTGTCGTCTTCAGCGATGAGAGTCGCTTCTGCCTTGGTGCCAATGATGGTCGTATGTGTGTTTGGCGCCGTGCAGGTGAGCGCCACAATCAGGACTGCATACGACCGAGACACACAGGGCCAACACCTGGCATCATGGTGTGGGGAGCGATCTCCTACACTGGCCGTACACCACTGGTGATCGTCGAGGGGACACTGAATAGTGCACGGTACATCCAAACTGTCATCGAACCCATCGTTCTACCATTCCTAGACCGGCAAGGGAACTTGCTGTTCCAACAGGACAATGCACGTCCGCATGTATCCCGTGCCACCCAACGTGCTCTAGAAGGTGTAAGTCAACTACCCTGGCCAGCAAGATCTCCGGATCTGTCCCCCATTGAGCATGTTTGGGACTGGATGAAGCGTCGTCTCACGCGGTCTGCACGTCCAGCACGAACGCTGGTCCAACTGAGGCGCCAGGTGGAAATGGCATGGCAAGCCGTTCCACAGGACTACATCCAGCATCTCTACGATCGTCTCCATGGGAGAATAGCAGCCTGCATTGCTGCGAAAGGTGGATATACACTGTACTAGTGCTGACATTGTGCATGCTCTGTTGCCTGTGTCTATGTGCCTGTGGTTCTGTCAGTGTGATCATGTGATGTATCTGACCCCAGGAATGTGTCAATAAAGTTTCCCCTTCCTGGGACAATGAATTCACGGTGTTCTTATTTCAATTTCCAGGAGTGTAGAACAGGAGTTAGGGGAATATCAGGGAGGTTTCAGACCATGGAGAAGCTGTGTGTTCTTACACTCCTGGAAATTGAAATAAGAACACCGTGAATTCATTGTCCCAGGAAGGGGAAACTTTATTGACACAATCCTGGGGTCAGATACATCACATGATCACACTGGCAGAACCACAGGCACATAGACACAGGCAACAGAGCATGCACAATGTCGACACTAGTACAGTGTATATCCACCTTTCGCAGCAATGCAGGCTGCTATTCTCCCATGGAGACGATCGTAGAGATGCTGGATGTAGTCCTGTGGAACGGCTTGCCATGCCATTTCCACCTGGCGCCTCAGGTGGACCAGCGTTCGTGCTGGACGTGCAGACCGCGTGAGACGACGCTTCATCCAGTCCCAAACGTGCTCAATGGGGGACAGATCCGGAGATCTTGCTGGCCAGGGTAGTTGACTTACACCTTCTAGAGCACGTTGGGTGGCACGGGATACATGCGGACGTGCATTGTCCTGTTGGAACAGCAAGTTCCCTTGCCGGTCTAGGAATGGTAGAACGATGGGTTCGATGACGGTTTGGATGTACCGTGCACTATTCAGTGTCCCCTCGACGATCACCAGTGGTGGACGGCCAGTGTAGGAGATCGCTCCCCACACCATGATGCCGGGTGTTGGCCCTGTGTGCCTCGGTCGTATGCAGTCCTGATTGTGGCGCTCACCTGCACGGCGCCAAACACGCATACGACCATCATTGGCACCAAGGCAGAAGCGACTCTCATCGCTGAAGACGACACGTCTCCATTCGTCCCTCCATTCACGCCTGTCGCGACACCACTGGAGGCGGGCTGCACGATGTTGGGGCGTGAGCGGAAGACGGCCTAACGGTGTGCGGGACCGTAGCCCAGCTTCATGGAGACGGTTGCGAATGGTCCTCGCCGATACCCCAGGAGCAACAGTGTCCCTAATTTGCTGGGAAGTGGCGGTGCGGTCCCCTACGGCACTGCGTAGGATCCTACGGTCTTGGCGTGCATCCGTGCGTCGCTGCGGTCCGGTCCCAGGTCGACGGGCACGTGCACCTTCCGCCGACCACTGGCGACAACATCGATGTACTGTGGAGACCTCACGCCCCACGTGTTGAGCAATTCGGCGGTACGTCCACCCGGCCTCCCGCATGCCCACTACACGCCCTCGCTCAAAGTCCGTCAACTGCACATACGGTTCACGTCCATGCTGTCGCGGCATGCTACCAGTGTTAAAGACTGCGATGGAGCTCCGTATGCCACGGCAAACTGGCTGACACTGACGGTGGCGGTGCACAAATGCTGCGCAGCTAGCGCCATTCGACGGCCATCACCGCGGTTCCTGGTATGTCCGCTGTGCCGTGCGTGTGATCATTGCATGTACAGCCCTCTCGCAGTGTCCGGAGCAAGTATGGTGGGTCTGACACACCGGTGTCAATGTGTTCTTTTTTCCATTTCCAGGAGTGTATTTCAATTTCCAGGAGTGTAGAACAGGAGTTAGGGGAATATCAGGGAGGTTTCAGACCATGGAGAAGCTGTGCAGAGCAGATAATTAGTTTAAAATTGATTATGGCATACTACAAGAAACGGAACAAACCTCTGGCAATAACATTTGTAGATTTTAAGAAGGCGTATGACTGTCTCCACAGACCTTCAGTATTAAAAATTTTAAGAAATCTAGGACTCCATCCAAAACTAATTAAAATAATACAACTCACTCTAACTAACACCAAATCAAAAGTGTAGTTTAGAGAAGAAATTTCGGAACCATTCCTCATAAAGACAGGCTTAAGACAAGGTGACTACCTATCACCATTACTTTTCAACTGTGCACTGGAATACATAATGAGAGAATGGTACAAGGACAATCCAAAGAGAATAAGAATTGGAAGTGCAAAAGATGATATTAGCTTAAACTGCTTGGGATTCGCTGATGATCTTGCTCTCCTAGCCAACACCGTTCAAGAAGCCAGGCAACAAGTGAAATCACTACAACAAATAGCAGAGAAAGTAGGCCTTAGAATATCATTTGAAAAAACGGAGATTATGCTAACTGATCCACCACTTGCAAACAAAACTGCAGTAGAAGAACAGGAAATCAAAATTGTTGATAAATTTAAAAATTTAGGCGAAATAATAACATACAATCTAAATGAGAAGCCATCATGGCAAAATAGAATAAAAAACTGAACTATGCAAATTACATTACCAAAACTACATACAACAAAAAAAGCCTATCTATAGATGCAAAATTAAAACACTATAAAACAGTTACACAACCAGAAATAACGTATGCAGCTGAAACTATCTTCAAAACAACTAATACAGCAGAAATTGACAGAATACTAAAAATAGAAAGAAGAATAATTAGGACATGTATAAATAAACAGTATAAAATAAACGGACATTGGAAAATAGCATCAAATGAAACAGTATATAAGAAAATAGAACCAGTCATGAGCACAATCAGGAAGAAACGCATCTCATTCTTTGGACATCTGATGAGAACTCCAGAAAACAGAATTAGTAAAAAAATAATACAAAAATTGTGGAATAGCAAGAGCGACATTAAATGGATCACAGAAATTAAGGAAGATATAAAAGAACTTCAAATTACAGTAGATGACTTAAAAAACATGACAGAGAAAACCAGAATACTGCAAGACCCGCAAACCAGACTACAAATGAAAGTCAATAAAAGGAGTACAGGAAGAGTTGTCTCAGATGAAGAAAGAAAGAAAATATCTGAAAGAATGAAGAAATATTAGGCAGACAGAAGAGCAAACCACCTTTCATATAAGAATAGCCTCTAATAATTATATTACCTAAATATATTAAGTCACTGTCGAACCAAATTGTATCCATGTGTAACAACTTGTTTAGAACATTGTATTTTTGACTACAGTGGTCCAATGAAGGCCATAAAATAAATAATAAAAAAAATAAAAAACTTCCCACCTGTTTTCCGTTTTTGAACATAATTATCTAAAATGGTTCAAATGGCTCTGAGCACTATGGGACTTAACTACTGAGGTCATCAGTCCACTAGAACTACTTAAACATAACTAACCTAAGGACATCACACACATCCATGCCCGAAGCAGGATTCGAACCTGCGACTGTAGCGGTCTCGCGGTTCCAGACTGTAGCGCCTAGAACCGCATAATTATCTAACAAACTCATACTTAACATCTATGTGTTTCAACCTTTACGTTCCCACTTAAAAACAGAGGCAATAAAAGACTTACTGTCTTCATAAATTATAAATTTTTCATTTTTGAATATATTTAGATAACGAAAGTGCGCTTCAAATGACATATATTCTACAACACAACGAGCATGTGATACAAACCCTACTTCTCTTGAAGACAATACTGTGTACTTAGCTTTTTTAATTCCCAGATTACAGTGTTCCAAACAGTTTGATAGCATAACCCGACGTTGATTTTATATCTGAGCTATTGGCCCAATCAGCATCAGCATAAGTTACCACGGTTTCATTGGTTTCCTGATTTTTATAATGCATCCTATAATGTTCTATGCCTTTTATGTAACTTTAAATCTTATTACTTTGGACCACTTTTATAACGACTGAAATAATTAACTCATAGCGTAATAAGTACTTTGGTCCTCAGAAATAAGTTTAAAGGTTAAAATGCGATTATTCAAATCCATAGTGGAAACAACTGCAAGTCACGGGTGTGAGTGTTGGGAACTCATAGAAACACGTAAAAACAGACCTGGAACTTAAGAAATAGAGCATCTGATCTGGTACCGCGCGCCGCGGAATTTGAATCCGCGCCAGACGTCATGGACGTCGAAGACCCATAGAGGTCGCTGCACCGTAAGCTGTGGCGGCGCGCGCCTCCTGGCCCGCTTTTAGTGTGAGGGCGCCACAGTGGAACACGAGGTCCCAGCGGCCAATAGCGGCGCCCCCGATAGAGTACTTCAGCGCCGGCCACTCGCATATAAAATCAGTCTTATCTCGCTTACGTAGGTTTGCACCTCGCTTGCGCTAGACTGCTTTCTTCCTGGTTCGTGTACGAGTTTGTTTCCTTGTGACTGTGTTGTTCGGTCCTACGTTGGTCGTGTCCGTCCTTTTCCGTTGTGTTGTTGTTCGCGGTCCTCTCCGCGGGTCCCGTCGCGCCTTTCGTCAGTGCTACCCTGCGACCGTCCTCGTCTCAGTTACAACACCTGAGAAGAGCATGCAGAATTTTCTGACTAGATCGTGTAAGAAAAAAGGAAATAAGAGAAAAGAGCAGACCCATTAGAGTATGGAAAATAGCATAGAAGAAAGACAGCTCGTATGGTCAGAGCATGTTTAAAGAAAGGAAAATTCAAATGGACAAAGAGAGCACTTTCATGGCAACCCCCTGGAAGAAAAAGAAGAGGAACACCATAAAAAAGGTGAATTAGGGTTATCAAAAATGGTTCAAATGGCTCTGAGAACTATGGGACTCAACATCTTAGGTCATAAGTCCCCTAGAACTTAGAACTACTTAAACCTAACTAACCTAAGGACATCACACACACCCATGCCCGAGGCAGGATTCGAACCTGCGACCGTAGCAGCCTCGCGGTTCCGGACTGCAGCGCCAGAACCGCACGGCCACCGCGGCCGGCAATTAGGGTTATCCAAGAGGGGATGAAGAGAAGAGCAAATGAGGAAGAATGGCGAGTTTGAGGGGTCTGGCGACAGAGACGTATGATGGGATGGCATCTGTAGAGCCCCTACAACTGCAAGAAGCTTAAATCAAGTCATGTTGTTTGAGTTACATAAAGCAAACATCTTATTAATTCTCGGTAAGGCACTTTCTCATGTAGTCTCCTATCGTCCTCAACTTCTCTGTAATTCAATTCCATGGGTGTGTTATTTGGCTTGCATCCCAGCCTTCCTCTTACCTATCTAATTCCGAAGACCAGTCTCAATTTAAGTACCTAAAAGTAAATAGGCACCCATCAGCACTGCTTCGAATAAAGCTTAGATCTTAAAAAAAACTCGTCAAACATTGAATTCCAAGAGCCTGAGGGCTGGTTTAAACCATAAATTGCTTTGTTTAGCAGTACCTGGTTCTTCATTAAATCTCACTACTACCTAAACACGCACTTTATCTTCTAAATTTCCTTCAAGAAAAGCACCTTTTGCATTCACTTGATTTGCAATCATATTTTCACGAGTCGTAACAGCAATAATGTTCTCAGAGGTCCCGACCTTGCTACAGGAGCATATGTTCCATTATAGTTAAAATCTTTTCTCTGACAACAACCATGAACAATTAGTCTACCTTTGTAACAACTAACGCTGCCTACATCATCACGTTGCACTTTAGAAACCTACTTAGTGTCAACAGTCTTGTTGCTTTTAGATAATTAAGATACTGTACAGGTCTTGTCTTCATTTGTTAAAGTGCGCGTCATATATGTTGGTGCCCGAGTTTAGGTTTGTTCTGCGCATCTGACGTCACAAAACACAGTCAGCCAATGAACAGAGAACGACGTTGCCAGATCTCGACTGCAGAGCAGAGCACGGACGAGTGTCTTCAGTTTTAGAAACGTTCAGTCATAAATAAAGTAATAGAACAAAAGCAATGTCTTGATAGCAGATTTTCTTTGATAGAAAGTTTGGAAAAAGCATTCTTTATACCAATTACTTCATATTCTATTAATTAATTAAACCAAACAAGCAATAAGTCTTCTAATTCAGGCGATAGCAAGGAAAGGTGTTTGTATCAATCTCACGAACCGCTTTTTCGCAATAAAGAACAGCGGTAATTGTTTATTTCCTATTGTACTTCGACGAAGTGTGAGTAATTCATAATCATACCAACAGTGTTTGTCAGTATTTTGCGTGACCTGTTAGATACCTCGTGGTGTCACAATTTCGGACGAGTTGCGGTAGCGTAACGGTGAAGGCGTTGGGTTAGTAAACGAAAGGTGTAGAGTTCAAACCTTGTGTGATGCAAAATACTTTCTTTATTTAAAAACAATATCGAAGTGTCTTACTTCACGAATTTTATTCGTTTGAATGCAGTTTTTTGAAATTTCTAGTGCTTTGTCTCTTCATTAACCCTTTCGCTGCTGCAGAAACGTGCTCCCCGCATTCCGCGCTGTGCGCGATTTTGTCATCACTGCACTGCTCGCCTGTGCAGACACATGGTGTTCTCACTGCTTTGACACTCTTATCATTCGATTTCACATAAACTATTTGGCCCAAAAATTAGATTTTTACACATCTTCTTGACTGATACCTTCCCCCCATAAATGACTTAATTTTGTTTCGATGTTCAACCCAGTTATTGTGCAGCATTAAATATAGTAAACCATTGCACGAAATTTTGAAGAGTTTGCAGAGGTAAATGTCCATAGAGTATACTTCCCGTATGGTCAATTTTAGTTGCCACAATGTTGAGAATGAAATGTGGACAAGATACCTAAATTTCATATAAAATTTACTGTGTAACAATATCTCGTTTAATTTAAGTACCACATAGGTGTCGTATGTAATATTGAGAAATATTCCATCTTTCGCGACTGCAACAAAAGTGTGTCTGCACAGGCGAGCAGTGCAGTGACAAAATCGCGCACAGCGCGGAATGCGGGGAGCACGTCTCTGTAGCAGCGAAAGGGTTAATGCGGCCGTGGTGGCTTTACTTCATAAACTGCGCGCTCCCCCCCTAAACGTAAGCTTGCGAACTATACTATACTATGGTGCTGCTTCTCTTGGCGCGTGCGTCGTTTGCAACTGGCAACGCAGCAATCTCCCGCATCTGGGCGGGCATGCGCGAGCCGCCAAGATAAAAGAATTGAACTATAGTCGCCTCTCTTCTGCTACAGTGCGAAACCATTCTCCTTCATCCGATCTGATGTAGATGTAACTGGAAGTCTCCAGAACATCCTCGACGTATACTGAAAGATGAAGATGGAAGAATGACACACAGTAACAAGGAAAATGCAGAAATCATGGCAAAAGCATTTTACAAACTTCTGAATTGCGAGGAACCCAAAGAACCCTTACAAATCAACATAAATACCCCAATAAAAACCAAACCTAACAAACTAGACCCTCCAACTTTCCAAGAAGTAGAAGAAATTCTTAAAGAACAAAAAAATTATAAGGCATGTGGAGAAGATCAGCTTTTTGTTGAAATGTGGAAATATGCAAGTGACACAGTCAAGACCTCCTTACACATGGCTCTAACAAAAATTTGGGTAACAGAACAATTTCCCGAACATTGGACCACAGCTATCATCCACCCACTACACAAAAAGGGAGATAAGAGCAACCCAGAAAACTACAGAGGAATCTCTCTCCTAGATTGCACATATAAAATTCTATCCAAGATCCTATATGAAAGAATCAAGGAGCAATTACACTCCTGGAAATGGAAAAAAGAACACATTGACACCGGTGTGTCAGACCCACCATACTTGCTCCGGACACTGCGAGAGGGCTGTACAAGCAATGATCACACGCACGGCACAGCGGACACACGAGGAACCGCGGTGTTGGCCGTCGAATGGCGCTAGCTGCGCAGCATTTGTGCACCGCCGCCGTCAGTGTCAGCCAGTTTGCCGTGTCATACGGAGCTCCATCGCAGTCTTTAACACTGGTAGCATGCCGCGACAGCATGGACGTGAACCGTATGTGCAGTTGACGGACTTTGAGCGAGGGCGTGTAGTGGGCATGCGGGAGGCCGGGTGGACGTACCGCCGAATTGCTCAACACGTGGGGCGTGAGGTCTCCACAGTACATCGATGTTGTCGCCAGTGGTCGGCGGAAGGTGCACGTGCCCGTCGACCTGGGACCGGACCGCAGCGACGCACGGATGCACGCCAAGACCGTAGGATCCTACGCAGTGCCGTAGGGGACCGCACCGCCACTTCCCAGCAAATTAGGGACACTGTTGCTCCTGGGGTATCGGCGAGAACCATTCGCAACCGTCTCCATGAAGCTGGGCTACGGTCCCGCACACCGTTAGGCCGTCTTCCGCTCACGCCCCAACACCGTGCAGCCCGCCTCCAGTGGTGTCGCGACAGGCGTGAATGGAGGGACGAATGGAGACGTGTCGTCTTCAGCGATGAGAGTCGCTTCTGCCTTGGTGCCAATGATGGTCGTATGTGTGTTTGGCGCCGTGCAGGTGAGCGCCACAATCAGGACTGCATACGACCGAGACACACAGGGCCAACACCTGGCATCATGGTGTGGGGAGCGATCTCCTACACTGGCCGTACACCACTGGTGATCGTCGAGGGGACACTGAATAGTGCACGGTACATCCAAACTGTCATCGAACCCATCGTTCTACCATTCCTAGACCGGCAAGGGAACTTGCTGTTCCAACAGGACAATGCACGTCCGCATGTATCCCGTGCCACCCAACGTGCTCTAGAAGGTGTAAGTCAACTACCCTGGCCAGCAAGATCTCCGGATCTGTCCCCCATTGAGCATGTTTGGGACTGGATGAAGCGTCGTCTCACGCGGTCTGCACGTCCAGCACGAACGCTGGTCCAACTGAGGCGCCAGGTGGAAATGGCATGGCAAGCCGTTCCACAGGACTACATCCAGCATCTCTACGATCGTCTCCATGGGAGAATAGCAGCCTGCATTGCTGCGAAAGGTGGATATACACTGTACTAGTGCTGACATTGTGCATGCTCTGTTGCCTGTGTCTATGTGCCTGTGGTTCTGTCAGTGTGATCATGTGATGTATCTGACCCCAGGAATGTGTCAATAAAGTTTCCCCTTCCTGGGACAATGAATTCACGGTGTTCTTATTTCAATTTCCAGGAGTGTAGAACAGGAGTTAGGGGAATATCAGGGAGGTTT
Source organism: Schistocerca piceifrons (assembly GCF_021461385.2). Lineage (NCBI taxonomy): Eukaryota > Metazoa > Arthropoda > Insecta > Orthoptera > Acrididae > Schistocerca > Schistocerca piceifrons. The sequence goes on along the minus strand of NC_060149.1, from coordinate 208,638,581 downwards.
CAGACCATGGAGAAGCTGTGCAGAGCAGATAATTAGTTTAAAATTGATTATGGCATACTACAAGAAACGGAACAAACCTCTGGCAATAACATTTGTAGATTTTAAGAAGGCGTATGACTGTCTCCACAGACCTTCAGTATTAAAAATTTTAAGAAATCTAGGACTCCATCCAAAACTAATTAAAATAATACAACTCACTCTAACCAACACCAAATCAAAAGTGAAGTTTAGAGAAGAAATTTCGGAACCATTCCTCATAAAAACAGGCTTAAGACAAGGTGACTACCTATCACCATTACTTTTCAACTGTGCACTGGAATACATAATGAGAGAATGGTACAAGGACAATCCAAAGAGAATAAGAATTGGAAGTGCAAAAGATGATATTAGCTTAAACTGCTTGGGATTCGCTGATGATCTTGCTCTCCTAGCCAACACCGTTCAAGAAGCCAGGCAACAAGTGAAATCACTACAAGAAATAGCAGAGAAAGTAGGCCTTAGAATATCATTTGAAAAAACGGAGATTATGCTAACTGATCCACCACTTGCAAACAAAACTGCAGTAGAAGAACAGGAAATCAAAATTGTTGATAAATTTAAAAATTTAGGCGAAATAATAACATACAATCTAAATGAGAAGCCATCATGGCAAAATAGAATAAAAAACTGAACTATGCAAATTGCATTACCAAAACTACATACAACAAAAAAAGCCTATCTATAGATGCAAAATTAAAACACTATAAAACAGTTACACAACCAGAAATAACGTATGCAGCTGAAACTATCTTCAAAACAACTAATACAGCAGAAATTGACAGAATACTAAAAATGGAAAGAAGAATAATTAGGACATGTATAAATAAACAGTATAAAATAAACGGACATTGGAAAATAGCATCAAATGAAACAGTATATAAGAAAATAGAACCAGTCATGAGCACAATCAGGAAGAAACGCATCTCATTCTTTGGACATCTGATGAGAACTCCAGAAAACAGAATTAGTAAAAAAATAATACAAAAATTGTGGAATAGCAAGAGCGACATTAAATGGATCACAGAAATTAAGGAAGATATAAAAGAACTTCAAATTACAGTAGATGACTTAAAAAACATGACAGAGAAAACCAGAATACTGCAAGACCCGCAAACCAGACTACAAATGAAAGTCAATAAAAGGAGTACAGGAAGAGTTGTCTCAGATGAAGAAAGAAAGAAAATATCTGAAAGAATGAAGAAATATTAGGCAGACAGAAGAGCAAACCACCTTTCATATAAGAATAGCCTCTAATAATTATATTACCTAAATATATTAAGTCACTGTCGAACCAAATTGTATCCATGTGTAACAACTTGTTTAGAACATTGTATTTTTGACTACAGTGGTCCAATGAAGGCCATAAAATAAATAATAAAAAAAATAAAAAACTTCCCACCTGTTTTCCGTTTTTGAACATAATTATCTAAAATGGTTCAAATGGCTCTGAGCACTATGGGACTTAACTACTGAGGTCATCAGTCCACTAGAACTACTTAAACATAACTAACCTAAGGACATCACACACATCCATGCCCGAAGCAGGATTCGAACCTGCGACTGTAGCGGTCTCGCGGTTCCAGACTGTAGCGCCTAGAACCGCATAATTATCTAACAAACTCATACTTAACATCTATGTGTTTCAACCTTTACGTTCCCACTTAAAAGCAGAGGCAATAAAAGACTTACTGTCTTCATAAATTATAAATTTTTCATTTTTGAATATATTTAGATAACGAAAGTGCGCTTCAAATGACATATATTCTACAACACAACGAGCATGTGATACAAACCCTACTTCTCTTGAAGACAATACTGTGTACTTAGCTTTTTTAATTCCCAGATTACAGTGTTCCAAACAGTTTGATAGCATAACCCGACGTTGATTTTATATCTGAGCTATTGGCCCAATCAGCATCAGCATAAGTTACCACGGTTTCATTGGTTTCCTGATTTTTATAATGCATCCTATAATGTTCTATGCCTTTTATGTAACTTTAAATCTTATTACTTTGGACCACTTTTATAACGACTGAAATAATTAACTCATAGCGTAATAAGTACTTTGGTCCTCAGAAATAAGTTTAAAGGTTAAAATGCGATTATTCAAATCCATAGTGGAAACAACTGCAAGTCACGGGTGTGAGTGTTGGGAACTCATAGAAACACGTAAAAACAGACCTGGAACTTAAGAAATAGACCATCTGATCTGGTACCGCGCGCCGCGGAATTTGAATCCGCGCCAGACGTCATGGACGTCGAAGACCCATAGAGGTCGCTGCACCGTAAGCTGTGGCGGCGCGCGCCTCCTGGCCCGCTTTTAGTGTGAGGGCGCCACAGTGGAACACGAGGTCCCAGCGGCCAATAGCGGCGCCCCCGATAGAGTACTTCAGCGCCGGCCACTCGCATATAAAATCAGTCTTATCTCGCTTACGTAGGTTTGCACCTCGCTTGCGCTAGACTGCTTTCTTCCTGGTTCGTGTACGAGTTTGTTTCCTTGTGACTGTGTTGTTCGGTCCTACGTTGGTCGTGTCCGTCCTTTTCCGTTGTGTTGTTGTTCGCGGTCCTCTCCGCGGGTCCCGTCGCGCCTTTCGTCAGTGCTACCCTGCGACCGTCCTCGTCTCAGTTACAACACCTGAGAAGAGCATGCAGAATTTTCTGACTTGATCGTGTAAGAAAAAAGGAAATAAGAGAAAAGAGCAGACCCATTAGAGTATGGAAAATAGCATAGAAGAAAGACAGCTCGTATGGTCAGAGCATGTTTAAAGAAAGGAAAATTCAAATGGACAAAGAGAGCACTTTCATGGCAACCCCCTGGAAGAAAAAGAAGAGGAACACCATAAAAAAGGTGAATTAGGGTTATCAAAAATGGTTCAAATGGCTCTGAGAACTATGGGACTCAACATCTTAGGTCATAAGTCCCCTAGAACTTAGAACTACTTAAACCTAACTAACCTAAGGACATCACACACACCCATGCCCGAGGCAGGATTCGAACCTGCGACCGTAGCAGCCTCGCGGTTCCGGACTGCAGCGCCAGAACCGCACGGCCACCGCGGCCGGCAATTAGGGTTATCCAAGAGGGGATGAAGAGAAGAGCAAATGAGGAAGAATGGCGAGTTTGAGGGGTCTGGCGACAGAGACGTATGATGGGATGGCATCTGTAGAGCCCCTACAACTGCAAGAAGCTTAAATCAAGTCATGTTGTTTGAGTTACATAAAGCAAACATCTTATTAATTCTCGGTAAGGCACTTTCTCATGTAGTCTCCTATCGTCCTCAACTTCTCTGTAATTCAATTCCATGGGTGTGTTATTTGGCTTGCATCCCAGCCTTCCTCTTACCTATCTAATTCCGAAGACCAGTCTCAATTTAAGTACCTAAAAGTAAATAGGCACCCATCAGCACTGCTTCGAATAAAGCTTAGATCTTAAAAAAAAACTCGTCAAACATTGAATTCCAAGAGCCTGAGGGCTGGTTTAAACCATAAATTGCTTTGTTTAGCAGTACCTGGTTCTTCATTAAATCTCACTACTACCTAAACACGCACTTTATCTTCTAAATTTCCTTCAAGAAAAGCACCTTTTGCATTCACTTGATTTGCAATCATATTTTCACGAGTCGTAACAGCAATAATGTTCTCAGAGGTCCCGACCTTGCTACAGGAGCATATGTTCCATTATAGTTAAAATCTTTTCTCTGACAACAACCATGAACAATTAGTCTACCTTTGTAACAACTAACGCTGCCTACATCATCACGTTGCACTTTAGAAACCTACTTAGTGTCAACAGTCTTGTTGCTTTTAGATAATTAAGATACTGTACAGGTCTTGTCTTCATTTGTTAAAGTGCGCGTCATATATGTTGGTGCCCGAGTTTAGGTTTGTTCTGCGCATCTGACGTCACAAAACACAGTCAGCCAATGAACAGAGAACGACGTTGCCAGATCTCGACTGCAGAGCAGAGCACGGACGAGTGTCTTCAGTTTTAGAAACGTTCAGTCATAAATAAAGTAATAGAACAAAAGCAATGTCTTGATAGCAGATTTTCTTTGATAGAAAGTTTGGAAAAAGCATTCTTTATACCAATTACTTCATATTCTATTAATTAATTAAACCAAACAAGCAATAAGTCTTCTAATTCAGGCGATAGCAAGGAAAGGTGTTTGTATCAATCTCACGAACCGCTTTTTCGCAATAAAGAACAGCGGTAATTGTTTATTTCCTATTGTACTTCGACGAAGTGTGAGTAATTCATAATCATACCAACAGTGTTTGTCAGTATTTTGCGTGACCTGTTAGATACCTCGTGGTGTCACAATTTCGGACGAGTTGCGGTAGCGTAACGGTGAAGGCGTTGGGTTAGTAAACGAAAGGTGTAGAGTTCAAACCTTGTGTGATGCAAAATACTTTCTTTATTTAAAAACAATATCGAAGTGTCTTACTTCACGAATTTTATTCGTTTGAATGCAGTTTTTTGAAATTTCTAGTGCTTTGTCTCTTCATTAACCCTTTCGCTGCTGCAGAAACGTGCTCCCCGCATTCCGCGCTGTGCGCGATTTTGTCATCACTGCACTGCTCGCCTGTGCAGACACATGGTGTTCTCACTGCTTTGACACTCTTATCATTCGATTTCACATAAACTATTTGGCCCAAAAATTAGATTTTTACACATCTTCTTGACTGATACCTTCCCCCCATAAATGACTTAATTTTGTTTCGATGTTCAACCCAGTTATTGTGCAGCATTAAATATAGTAAACCATTGCACGAAATTTTGAAGAGTTTGCAGAGGTAAATGTCCATAGAGTATACTTCCCGTATGGTCAATTTTAGTTGCCACAATGTTGAGAATGAAATGTGGACAAGATACCTAAATTTCATATAAAATTTACTGTGTAACAATATCTCGTTTAATTTAAGTACCACATAGGTGTCGTATGTAATATTGAGAAATATTCCATCTTTCGCGACTGCAACAAAAGTGTGTCTGCACAGGCGAGCAGTGCAGTGACAAAATCGCGCACAGCGCGGAATGCGGGGAGCACGTCTCTGTAGCAGCGAAAGGGTTAATGCGGCCGTGGTGGCTTTACTTCATAAACTGCGCGCTCCCCCCCTAAACGTAAGCTTGCGAACTATACTATACTATGGTGCTGCTTCTCTTGGCGCGTGCGTCGTTTGCAACTGGCAACGCAGCAATCTCCCGCATCTGGGCGGGCATGCGCGAGCCGCCAAGATAAAAGAATTGAACTATAGTCGCCTCTCTTCTGCTACAGTGCGAAACCATTCTCCTTCATCCGATCTGATGTAGATGTAACTGGAAGTCTCCAGAACATCCTCGACGTATATTTCCGCATTCAGTGCTATACAGTATAGTTTACCATCCAAACCAGCCGTTTTCTTTCTCTTACACATCTGCGGAATTCAGCAGATTTCATACTTTAAGCTTCATTGTCACTTGATACGGAGTCATTTTTGTAGTCACTTACATTTGCCTCATCATTGATAACCTGATCGTTTGTGTCCTCTTTGGATGAGAACCAACCTCGAAGCTTCGTGGCAGATTAAAAAGTTTCATATCAGTGCACACTCCACTGCAGAGTGAAAATTTCGTTCTAGAACGAATCTTCATTAACGAAATCAAAACGAATTTCATTAAAGTTGACGACTCTTCCTAGAACGATGTGTCTCTCTTCCGGACACCATAAGCAACAACTACCATCGTCATACCTTAGCAAAAGAACTTGTCGAGAACCCGAGAAAATCCTGGTCCTACGTAAAATCGGCAAGCAGGTTGTAGGCTTCCATCCAGTCACTCGTTGACCAGTCTGGTGTGGCAACATAAGTCAGTAAAAGGAAAGCTAAAGTTTTAAATTTCGCATTTAAGAAGTCATTCATGCAGGAGGATCGTTCTATCTTGCCGTCGTTTGACCGTCGCACATACCGGGTGATCAAAAGGTCAGTATAAATTTGAAAACTGAATAAATCACGGAATAATGTAGGTAGAGAGGTACAAATTGACACACATGCTTGGAATGACATGGGGCTTCATTAGAACCAAAAAAATACAAAAGTTCAAAAAATGTTCGACAGATGGCGCTTCATCTGATCAGAATAGCAATAATTAGCATAACAAAGTAAGACAAAGTAAAGATGTTCTTTACAGGAAATGCTCAATACGTCCACCATCATTCCTCAACAATAGCTGTAGTCGAGGAATAATGTTGCGAACAGCACTGTAAAGCATGTCCGGAGTTATGGTGAGGCATTGCCGTCGGATGTTGTCTTTCAGCATCCCTAGAGATGTCGGTCGATCACGATGCACTTGCGACGTCAGGTAACCCCAAAGCCAATAATCGCACGGACTGAGGTCTGGGGACGTGGGAGGCGAAGTGGCGGCTGAGCACACGATCATCACCAAACGACGCGCGCAAGAGATCTTTCACGCGTCTAGCAGTATGGGGTGGAGCGCCGTCCTGCATAAACATCGTACGTTCCAGCAGGTGTTTATCAGCCAGGCTGGGGATGATGCGATTCTGTAACACATCGGCGTACCTCTCACCCGTCACGGTAGCAGTTACAAAACCAGAATCACGCATTTCCTCGAAGAAAAAAGGCCCGATAACGGTAGATGTGGTAAATCCAACCCATACCGTGACTTTCTCGTCGTGCAATGGAGTTTCCACGACAGTTCTAGGATTTTCGGTAGCCCAAATTCTGCGGTTGTGGGTGTTGACAGACCCTCGGAGCGTTAAATGAGCTTCGTCGGTCCACAGCACGTTACTCAACCAATCGTCATCTTCCGCCATCTTTTGAAACGCCCACACCGCAAATGCCCTCAGCTTCAATAAATCGCCAGGTAACAGTTCATGATGCCGATGAATTTTGTACGGATAGCATCGGAGGGTACGCCTAAATGCCAACCAAACAGTAGTCTATGGAATGCCGGTGCGACGTGCGACTGCACGAGCGCTGACTTCCCCGTGCGTAGACGAACCCGCTACATTCTCCATTTCTTCCTGAACTGTCTCAGCAGCATTACGCCTTGTGCTCGGTCTGCCACTATGGGGTCTATCGTCTAAACAACCCGTGGCTTCGGACTTCGAAATCATTCTCGCCACAGCTGCATTTGTCAACGGACCTTTACCCGTTCGAATCCCCTTCCTATGGCGATAGGATCGTAACGCTGGACTAGCACATTCCCCATTCTGATAATACAGCTTCACTAAAAGCACCTCTTCAGGTAACGTCAACATGCTGCGACTGCTGGCGCATCTGATTCCCTCTCTCATTACAGCTACTTTTATACAGGGTGTTGCAAAAAGGTACTGCCAAACTTTCAGCAAACATTACTCACACACAAAGAAAGAAAATATGTTATGTGGACATGTGTCCGGAAACGCTTACTTTCCATGTTAGAGCTCATTTTTTACTTCTCTTCAAATCACATTAATCATGGAATGGAAACACACAGCAACAGAACGTACCAGCGTGACTTCAAACATTTTGCTACAGGAAATGTTTAAAATGTCCTCCGTTAGCGAGGATACATGCAGCCACCCTCCGTCGCATGGAATCCCTGATGCGCTGATGCAGCCCTGGAGAATGGCGTATTATATCACAACCGTCCACAATACGAGCACGAAGAGTCTCTACATTTGGTACTGGGGTTGCGTAGACAAGAGCTTTCAAATGCCCCCATAAATGAAAGTCAAGAGGGTTGAGGTCAGGAGAGCGTGGAGGCCATGGAATTGGTCCGCCTCTACCAATATATGGTCATCGAATCTGTTGTTGAGAAGCGTATGAACACTTCGACTGAGATGTGCAGGAACTCCATCGTGCATGAACCGCATGTTGTGTCGTACCTGTAAAGGCACATGTTCTAGCAGCACAGGTAGAGTATCCCGTATGAAATCATGATAACATGCTCCATTGACCGTAGGTGGAAGAACATGGGGCCCAATCAAGGCATCACCAACAATGCCCGCCCAAACGTTCACAGAAAATCTGTATTGATGACGTGATTGCACAATAGCGTGCAGATTCTCGTCAGCCCACACATGTTGATTGTGAAAATTTACAATTTGATCGCGTTGGAATGAAGCCTCATCCGTAAAGAGAACATTTGCACTGAAATGAGGATTGACACATTGTGGGATGAACCATTCGCAGAAGTGTACCCGTGGAGGCCAATCAGCTGCTGATAGTGCCTGCACACGCTGTACATGGTACGGAAACAACTGGTTCTCCCGTAGCACTCTCCATACAGTGACGTGGTCAACGTTACCTTGTAAAGCAGCAACTTCTCTGACGCTGACATTAGGGTTATCGTCAACTGCACGAAGAATTGCCTCGTCCATTGTAGGTGTCCTCGTCGTTCTAGGTCTTCCCCAGTCGCGAGTCACAGGCTGGAATGTACCGTGCTCCCTAAGACGCCGATCAATTGCTTCGAACGTCTTCCTGTCGGGACACCTTCGTTCTGGAAATCTGTCTCGATACAAACGTACCGCGCCATGGCTATTGCCCCGTGCTAATCCATACATCAAATGGGCATCTACCAACTCCGCATTTGTAAACATTGCACTGACTGCAAAACCACGTTCGTGATGAACACTAACCTGTTGATGCTACGTACTGATGTGCTTGATGCTAGTACTTTAGAGCAATGAGTCGCATGTCAACACAAGCACCGAAGTCAACACTACCTTCCTTCAATTGGGCAAACTGGCGGTGAATCGAGGAAGTACAGTACATACTGACGAAACTAAAATGAGCTATAACATGGAAATTAAGCGTTTCCGGACACATGTCCACGTAACATCTTTTCTTTATTTGTGTGTGAGGAATGTTTCCTGAAAGTTTGGCCATACCTTTTTGTAACACCCTGTATACGATTGTCATGCGCAGTCACTGATGTTTTGCTGTCCAGTGCCATCTGTCGGACATTTTGTGAATTTTTTTTTTGTTCTAATAAAACCCTATGTCATTCCAAATATGTGTGTCAATTTTTACCTCTCTATCAACATTATAGTGTGGTTTATTAAGTTTTCAAATTTATACTGTGTTTTTGATCACCTGGTACATTCGAAACAACTTGTCAGCGGGGTGAATGATAATGTGACTAGCGACTGTAGTAAGATTAACGAATAATTAGATCACTTTGTAAACACCCCACTGGCAAAGGTCTTAGAACTGTTACGCGGTAGATAAAGAAGTCCTCTATCGAACAGAGTGCTCAGAAAAGTCTGTTCAATTCAGTTGCGCTAGCACCAAGACTTTATGGTTTGCCGAAGGTGGACAAAAAAGAAGTTCCTCTTAACCCTTAGCCCGAAACATCGGTCTCTCAGATCCCTCGTTTATTTTAAATGTCGAGTGTGGCAGCACTGCAGGAAAGCGCGGCTTCACTTTCCCAGTACCTTCACCGCAATACTTGCCGCGTGTAAAGCAGCAGTCAACAATCAGTTTTACTTCGTCAGTGAAGACATACAGAGTATTGTTTAGAGGAATGCGTGAAGTTGTGTGCCTGAGATATTCGTATTATGTGCAAGAATTTGGTAGGTGCAATAGCCCGCATGTTTCTAATTACGACGTATTCTGCTTTCAGTGGCTGTTATTTTATAGTGTCTTCTTCTATGCGTGAATTTATGTCATATTTCAGGTATAACATGGATCGACTTTCTAAGAAGAGTAACATATCTGTAACTAATCCAGATGTGGAGGCTTGGGCGCAAGTGCAGTTACGGGATTCAGATGAAGGGGAAATTGGGATCGATGATGACACATTTGAGGATTCTGATGATGATCCAGATTTCGTGGTAAGTGATAGTCACTATGAAACAGTGATACTAGTGGAGAAAATGTTTTATTGGAAGAAGAGCCTGGAGCGGTCTATACTACAGATAATATCTCACAGCAAACACAGTACTCTTATGGTCAAAATAATTTCCAATGGGGACGTTCTGAACCTGTTAGAACGAGAAGAACACCAGAGCACGACATTCTGAAAGGAGGAATGCCTGGCCTAACAGTCAAAAGTCGAAGTTTGGGACAAAGTCCTACTAAATCTCAAATGTGTGAGAGTTTATTTGATGATGACATGATAGATGAAATAGTTTTACATACAAGCGTGAAACTGAATACAATAAGGGCAAAGTTGCAGGAAGCAACTAATCCGTCCAATTACAGAAAGATTGACAACGTTGAAATCAAAGCTTTCATAGGCATTCTAATGATGACATCAATATTCAAATCGTCTCATAAAGATATGTTGTCTCTTTTCGAAAAGGATCTAACCGGTTGTCCTATATTTGTGGTGACAAGGTCGGCAAAGCGCTTTGAAATACTTCTAAGCAGCCTGAGACTACCAGAGACGAAAGAAAGAAGTCAGATTGCGCAGCTATAATATAAAACATTTTTGAGAAATTCATTTTCAATTCTCAGCAATTATTATGTGTAAAAGGCAACGTTACAGTGGATGAAATGTTTCTACCATTCAGGGGAAAATGTCCTTTCCGCGTTTATATGCCTATCAAGCCAGCCAAATATGGCATAAAAATATGTGCCTGGCAGACTCTGGAAGCGCTTACCTCTTCAACGCCTACATATATTCAGGGAAAGATAGTGATGGATGTGGCCTGACAGAAGAGAAAAAGCTTGCCAAACCAACTCAGGCTGTTTTACATCTGTGCAAACCAATATAAGGAAGTAACAGAAACATTACCCCTGACGACTGGTTTACATCTATAGAACTCATTCGTGAGCTGAGAAAGAGAGGACTAACATGCGTTGGAACGGCCAGAAAGAACAAACGCGAAATTCCCCAACAGTTTTTGGCTGATAAAAGTAGGACAGTTGGATCAGCATTATATGGATTCTCCGAGAAAACAACACTGGTTTCATTTGTTCCTAAGAGCATCAAGGCAGTAATTCTTGTGTCTTCAATACATCATTCCACTGAAAATGATACCATAAAAATAAGCCATAAGTTATTTGTTACTACAATGCAACGATATCTGGAGTAGATTTGCTCGACATGAAATGTGCCAATTATTAGTCAAAAAGACGAACAAGGTGCTGGTCAATGGCAGTCTTTGACACAACTGTAAACATCAGTTGCGTGAACAGTTTTCTTCTGTATTTGTGCTACAGAGGAAACCCCATGCTAACTCGTCTCAAATTCAACAAAAGTCTGGCCATGGAGCTGATAGAGCCACATTTAAGAAGACGCCTGCAAATTCAAAATTTACCTAAAGTGTCAAGGAAATGATCCATAAAATTCTGGGAGACACCCAGCAAACAAGCGAAGATATACCAAGTGATAGAATAGACAAAAGGAAGACGTGTATGAAGTGACCTGCGTCCAAGAAGAGGAAAACGGTGTATAAGTGCATCAAATGTGGTCACACGGTTTGCTTGGAATGCAGCAGAACGATGTGTGTGGCGACTTTGCAAAATAGATGTGATTTAATATTTCAGTTCAGTAGATTATTATCTTTTTTACATTTTCTGCAATATTTTATTTATATTTAGGAATATATTGTCTGGTATAACAGTGGTGAAAATCATATGAAATCTGACACTGAATGACTGCACGTACTTGTGATATTTCGTGTTTATTTTATATAATTTAAACAACATAGTGTTTATATGGGCTGAAAAGTATTAAATTTACTTATAACATGAATTAACTGACTACTTGATTTCTGTAAACTCATGTGGAGTTCTGTGATATAAAATATTAGGTGGTCTGAGAGACTGCTTGTTTCTAGTTACGCACATTTCAGAGATGTTTCGGGTTAAGGCTCATAGTGAGCACTATTCGTTCGCGCACCTGTTCGACTGCCAAGCTCTTGTAAACATCATTACGACCGTATGTGGGCCGATCGGATTCGTATCTCAAAAATTTGGCACATTTTATCAGTAAATTAAACGGCATAGTGGTACAGCGGAGGACATATTAGTTAGTTTCGATATGGTGTCACTGTTCACTATGGTTCCACTCAATGAACTGTTGGAATTTCACATGGAACAAAGAGTTCTATGAACAGACGGATGGTTCGTTGTGGGGAGACCCTTAAGCCCGGTTGTAGCGAACTTCTTTAATGAAAAATTCGTGGAGCAGACATTGGAAACTGCGAACAAGAAACGAAAAATTTGGTTCCGTTAAATGCATGATACGTTTGTTTTGTGACGACATGGCAGGGAGAAACTGAATCGTTTCCGTAGACGTCTGAGCGGGATCAATCCGAAAATTCAGTTTACCAACGAAGAGGGGGCAGGCAGAAGATTAAATTTTCTTAATGTGCTAGTTTTCAAAAAAAGAAGATGGTAGAGCTTGGGCCACAGGTTTACCGAAAACCCAAGCGCACAGATCAGGATTCGAGCCACCACCCACAACAAAATCGAGGCATCATAAAAACGTTGGCGGATAGAGCAAGGAAAATCTGCGAGCCAGAGCTGTTTGACGCAGAATTAAAACATCTCACCAGTGCGTTGCTCAAGAATGGTTATTCGTTCGCGAGGTGAAAAGAGCTTTAAGACTACTGCGTAGAAATCATAGCGATGCTCAAGTCCCGGCGTAATCGAACGTTTTCCTGCCATTCATTAAGGACATGACAGACCGCATAGGAAAAATCTTGAAAAAGCTGAACATTGCGGTAATCTGCACACCCACACGGAAGATACAAGATTACCTAAAATCGGCCATGGAACCATTGGTAAAAGCTGGAATTTATAGGATTCCGTATAGTTGCGGGGAGGTGTACGTGGGTCATACAAAAAAACTGTCAAAAAAGGACTCGAAGAGCACAAGAGCAATTGCAGAAGAGGGGAGATTGACAGATCAGCTGTTGCGAGACATGCTTTACAGCCAGGAGACCACCAAATTGGTGGACTCAAGTACTAGCAGCCACAAGAGGATACCACGAAAGGCTATACAGAGAGGCAATAGAAATTGTGAAACATCCCATGAATTTAACTAAGAAGGAGGAGGGCCTGAAATTGAATGACATTTGGATTCCGGTGCTGAAGAAGATGTGTACGAGTCTTCCACCATGCTGTTGTTGTTGTGGTCTTCAGTCCTGAGACTGGTTTGATACAGCTATCCATGCCACTCTATCATGTGCAAGCTTCTTCATCTCCCAGTACTTACTGCAACCTATGTCCTTCTGAATCTGCTTAGTGTATTCATTTCTTGGTCTCCCTCTATGATTTTTACCCTCCACAATGCCCTCCAATGCTAAATTTGTGATCCCTTGATGCCTCAGAACATGTCCTACCAACCGATTCCCCCTCCTTGTCAAGTTGTGCCATAAACTCCTCTTCTCCCCAATTCTATTCAATACCTCCTCATTAGTTATGTGATCTACCCATCTAATCTTCAGCATTCTTCTGTAGCACCAAATTTCGAAAGCTTCTATTCTCTTCTTGTCCAAACTATTTATCGTCCATGTTTCACTTCCATACATGGCTACACTCCATACAAATACTTTCAGAAACGACATCCTGACACTTAAATCTATACTCGATGTTGACAAATTTCTCTTCTTCAGAAACGCTTTTCTTGCCATTGCCAGTCTACATTTTATATCCTCTCTACTTCGACCATCATCAGTTACTTTGCTCCCCAAATAGCAAAACTCCTTTACTACTTTGAGTGTCTCATTTCCTAATCTAATTCCCTCAGCATCACCCGACTTAATTCGACTACATTCCATTATCCTCGTTTTGCTTTTGTTGGTGTTCATCTTATATCCTCCTTTCAAGACACTGTCCATTCCATTCAACTGCTCTTCCAAGTCCTTTGCTGTCTCTGACAAAATTACAATGTCATCGGCGAACCTCAAAGTTTTTATTTCTTCTCCATGGATTTTAATACCTACTCCGAATTTTTCTTTTGTTTCCTTTACTGCTTGCTCAATATACAGATTGAATAACATCGGGGAGAGGCTACAACCCTGTGTCACTCCCTTCCCAACCGCTGCTTCCCTTTCATGTCCCTCGACTCTTATAACTGCCATCTGGTTTCTGTACAAATTTTAAATAAACTTTCGCTCCCTGCATTTTATCCCTTCCACCTTTAGAATTTGAAAGAGAGTATTCAAGTCAACATTGTCAAAAGCTTTCTCTAAGTCTACAAATGCTAGAAACGTAGGTTTGCCTTTCCTTAATCTTTCTACTAAGATAAGTCGTAAGGTCAGTATTGCCTCACGTGTTCCAATATTTCTAGGGAATCTAAACTGATCTTCCCCAAGGTTGGCTTCTACTAGTTTTTCCATTCGTCTGTAAGGAATTCGCGTTAGTATTTTGCAGCTGTGGCTTATTAAACTGATTGTTCGGTAATTTTCACATCTGTCAACACCTGCTTTCTTTGGGATTGGAATTATTATATTCTTCTTGAAGTCTGAGGGTATTTAGCCTGTCTCATACATCTTGCTCACCAGATGGTAGAGTTTTGTCAGGACTGGCTCTCCCAAGGCCGTCAGTAGCTCTAATGGAATGTTGTCTACTCCGGGGGCCTTGTTTCGACTCAGGTCTTTCAGTGCTCTGTCAAACTCTTCACGTAGTATTGTATCTCCCATTTCGTCTTCATCTACATTCTCTTCCATTTCCATAATATTGTCCTCAAGTACGTCGCCCTTGTATGGACCCTCTATATACTCCTTCCACCTTTCCACTTTTCCTTTTTTGCTTAGAACTGGGTTTCCATCTGAGCTCTTGATTTTCATACAAGTGGTTTTCTTTTCTCCAAAGGTCTCTTTAATTTTCATGTAGGCAGTATCTATCTTACCCCTAGTGAGATAAGCCTCTACATCCTTACATTTGTCCTCTAGCCATCCCTGCTTAGCTATTTTGCACTTCCTGTCGATATCATTTTTGAGACGTTTGTATTCCTTTTTGCCTGCTTCATTTACTGCATTTTTATATTTTCTCCTGTCATCAATTAAATTCAATATTTCTTCTGTTACCCAAGGATTTCTACTAGTCCTCGTCTTTTTACCTATTTGATCCTCTGCTGCCTTCACTACTTCATCCCTCAGAGCTACCCGTTCTTCTTCTACTGTATTTCTTTCCCCCATTCCTGTTAATTGTTCCCTTATGCTCACCCTGAAAGTCTGTACAACCTCTGGTTCTTTCAGTTTATCCGGGTCCCATCTCCTTAAATTCCCACCTTTTTGCAGTTTCTTCAGTTTTAATCTACAGTTCACAACCAATAGATTGTGGTCAGAGTCCACATCTGCCCCTGGAAATGTCTTACAATTTAAAACCTGGTTCCTAAATCTCTGTCTTACCATTATATAATCTATCTGATACCTTCTAGTATCTCTAGGATTCTTCCATGTGTACAACCTTCTTTTATGATTCTTGAACCAAGTGTTAGCTATGATTAAGTTATGCTCTGTGCAAAATTCTACCAGACGGCTTCCTCTTTCATTTCTTTCCCCCAATCCATATTCACCTACTATGTTTCCTTCTCTCCCTTTTCCTACTCTCGAATTCCAGTCACCCATGACTATTAAATTTTCGTCTCCCTCCACTACCTGAATAATTTCTTTCATCTCATCATACATTTCATCAATTTCTTCATCATCTGCAGAGCTAGTTGGCATATAAACTTGTAATATTGTAGTAGGTGTGGGCTTCGTGTCTATCTTGGCCACAATAATGCGTTCACTATGCTGTTTATAGTAGCTTACCCGCATTCCTATTTTTTTATTCATTATTAAACCTACTCCTGCATTACCCCTATTTGATTTTGTATTTATAACCCTGTATTCACCTGACCAAAAGTCTTGTTCCTCCTGCCACCGAACTTCACTAATTCCCACTATATCTAACTTTAAGCTATCCATTTCCCTTTTTAAGTTTTCTAACCTACCTGCCCGATTAAGGAATCTGACATTCCACGCTCCGATCCGCAGAACGCCAGTTTTCTTTCTCCCGATAACGACGTACTCTTGAGTAGTCCCCGCCCGGAGATCCGAATGGGGAACTATTTTACCTCAGGAATATTTTACCCAAGAGGACGCCATCATCATTTAACCATACAGTAAAGCTGCATGCCCTCGGGAAAAATTACGGCTGTAGTTTCCCCTTGCTTTCAGCCGTTCGCAGTACCAGCACGGCAAGGGTGTTTTGGTTAGTGTTACAAGGCCATATCAGTCAATCATCCAGACTGTTGCCCCTGCAACTACTGAAAAGGCTGCTGCCCCTCTTCAGGAACCACATGTTTGTCTGGCCTCTCAACAGATACCCCTCCGTTGTGATTGCACGTACGGTACGGCCATCTGTATCGCTGAGGCACGCAAGCCTCCCCACCAACGGCAAGGTCCATGGTTCATTGGGGGGGGGGGGGGCGGGGGGGGGGGGTCTTCCACCATGGGATGATAACAACAGCGGACGACGGCAGTCGACAACGGCCAATTGAGCTCGGGTATTCAAAACATATGACGTCACGCCATGATGCGGGAGCTCGCGGATGCGGAATTTTGCTGTAGTCAGTTCCGAGCCAGGGCGTGAATCAGATATTCAACAAAGCTACGAACCCCGTTGAAAACGTCCTCTTGAGATGGTGACGAAACGTCGGGTTTTAAAGTGAAACCCATTCGACCACGGCATAATAGCCCGCAATATTTTATTAATTGTGAGGACCGATTATGTTTGACCGTTTCCCTAAGTGAGTCGCTGAGATATGTATCTGTGCAAATTAACAATGCATGACAAAAACCCAGTGTTGTAGTATCTCCGACGGGTGAGAGACTATCGCAACTGAGACAGCTATACTATAAAATATCATCGTGATAGACACGTGGAAAAAATGTACAGCTGAGTTGTCACCTCCTTCGCCTTAATAAGTTATTCACTAATCTGTGGAAGATACGTCTGTAAGCAATAGGACACAAATGAAAATAAGCAACATTTCCAAAATAATTCGCTTTTTGAATGGTATTTTTCGAAAGGCATTTGTTTCATTTGGTTTCAAATATCTAAATTACTGACCCTAGTTTCTTGGATACATTGTACAGATTGCAACAACACATTTACATGGACATAAGAGTCTATGATGTTCCGTTAAACTCTGTAGATCAGGAAGAACTCGACGTAAACATGAGAACTAAAACTAAAACTTTGAGGTTTGTTAGATTCTGTTCAGAGGCGTTTGTACCTGGGGATGTACGAAAGTCTGAGTGCACCATCCACTATTAAGCTAATTATTCATTTGTACTCGAAGTTAATACGTTACTAAATTTATTTTACATATGGACGTGGGCAATAGATCCGTTTTAAATGAGTTAAATGCTTGTAAACATTTACTGCTCATATATTTAATTGTGAAACAAATAAGCGTCATTGTCAAGGATTTTGGGAATACGAAAACTCAGAAAGTAGGTTTTCTGTGAGTTGTACAGTGACATAATTTAGCAAGTACATTCAGTGGTATACGTGAATACTGCCTGCAAAAAGTGTCGCGAACATAGTTAGTAGTAACGTAGTAATCAACTAAAACGTCATGCCTGATGCGGCAGGCTTACTACATGAACAGCGAAAATGTGGTGAGCGATTGACTTTTTTCCTTTCGTCATTTTGTGGGGATTGTCAACGAGAAAAAGTTTCATAAAGTTTTCAAATTGTGTATAAAGTTTGTTACACATCATTAAGTGTTCTCATTCTCTAATACTGGATTACTAACGTCTGGGCATTTGTGCATCATGAGTTACCCTTTTTTCTCCCTCCCCACCCCCCTCTTTGTTAGGTGGTTGGTTGTTATCTCCACAGAGGTTCTTTCCAGACAGCAAATTGTAAGTGTGCCAGGTCTGGTGGTTTAGGAGGAGGTGCGGAACAACAATACACACATTTTTATATTATTTATGGATATATTTTCTTGTGATCCTATTTTGATGAAAGCTACGCTCAAGTTACCTGTGAAAACTCCATGAAAATTCGTGTAGTCTTTTGGAGATTAGCATGTTCAAACAGATAGACAAGACGGCTTTACAGGTTTAGTATAGACGTCTTTCTCTATGGTATTTTGGTATCGCTGTTTTCACAGTTTCTCGCCATTGGATACCCCTACAATACTGAGTTCTCGTCATGAATTGTTAATTTGCACGGATACGTATCACAGGGACTCGCTTACGGAAACGGTCAAACCTGATGAGTCCTGTTATTCTCCGTTAGAGACAGTGCAGTCCCCTCCTTTTCCTTTCCTTCATTAACTGGTCCCAGTAGAAGATAACATACTGGTAAACTATTCTCTTGAATATAGTTTCCTGAAGAGGTATCATACAGATAAACCCGTACACGATAACTAAGTAGTTTAAAAAATATGCAGATGCGTTCGTAATTCATAGTATGTACCAATAACTGTACTGCCACAAAAATGCCTTCTTCAAGTCACAAGCACTGACTTCTGTGGCCGAGTCTCACAACTGCAGCATCGTAACTATTCATTCATACTTGTCTGTCTGCAAGTACATTATCGGTAACATTCGCTTTTTGTCCTACAAATTCTACTCAGAATGTCATGAGAACTCATAAAGTAAAATCTAATCCGTTAAGTTTCTCCTGAAGTCGCTGTTCCGAGTTGTTTCCATTAACATCTTCACTATCAAAAAACGTGATTTAACCTTCAAAATTAAATACATTACATGCCTTTCAGGTATCGTACCCTGAATTGCAGCCGCCATTTTTCTTGTCGTGGTCGCTTCCAGACAGTGTCTGTTACATACGATAAACTACCTGATCGATCCTAGTTCACTCCTCTTGCTGGTTATGCGTGACTTGTGTTATGCACATTATGGGTGCAAGATGTTAGTGGCTGCTCACCTTGAAGTTAATCAGCTGTGGGAATTTTCGAATCATTTATAATGAATATATGTCGCTGATTTCACTGCCTCAGTTGTCGTGTTAAGTTTGCCTGTATTAATACGGTGTCAACGATCCTACGCGGACTGCTTAATTAAGGCATTTTGACAGACGAGTAAATCTGCTCCAAAGCGTTACACCTACCAGATTCCTCCCTGGAAAAATTCTTAGCTATTGTTCAAGCCATTGGAGTCCCCAAGTCATGAAACATTACCCGCTCGATAATGTGGAAGTGGCATTCCTCCACAGTGACCAAACATATGAAAAAGAATAAAACCATTAGACCCACATGTAAATCAGCAGAACTGGTGTTGAATCATCCCATTTAACATTATCTCTTCCTCCCCCTCCCAATGTCTTAGTGTACCCTACGATTACTACGATAATAATAATGGCGTGTGACGATGGCCTCCCGTCGGGTAGACCGCTCGTCTGGTGCACGTCTTTCGATTTGACGCCACTTCGACGAATTGCGCGTCGATGGGGATGAAATGATGATGAATAGGACAACACAACACCCAGTCCCCGAGCGGAGAAAATCTCCGACCTACATTATCACTCCGTTAGTGTTCCGCACCATTCGCATTGTGTGTTGAGGCTCCTTCATTACAGTCAGTACGGCGATGAGCCCCTCAGCCAAAGTGTTCCTTCAATCACGGTGGAAGCATGTATAACACAGTTGTCATCCGTCTAACCCTCCCCACACACTCTTTCCCCACCAGCGCAGCGAAAAGGGAGCTCGTTGACACGATGTTAGGCGTTTTCTCAGCATGGGTGGCCGCAGAAATTTATCCAGGTAGGAAGGGCTAATACTCTAAAATTGCCATTTCATGCAGTAGCTGCAAAATCCACAGCACTGTCTCACTGCGCTCAGCCACATAATGGAACAATTGCCGAAACGAAGTTCAAATGGTTTAAATGGTTCTGAGCACTATGGGACTTAACATCTTGAGGTCATCAGCCCCCTAGACTTAGAACTACTTAAAGCTAACTAACCTAAGGAGATCACACACATCCATGCCCGAGGCAGGATTCGAACCTGCGACCGTAGCAGTCGCGTGGTTCCGGACTGAAGCGCCTAGAACCGCTCGGCCACAGCGGGCGGTTCGAAACGAGGGGTTTAGCGGAGTCATGAGAAGTCGCGTCTAGAAGTGTATGAGAATTCTGTAACGAATAAAAACTCTTTACTGCAGATTCCACGAAGGCAGTGTGACAAGTGCCCCCTCTTTCCGATCACGATCACTCTCTCCCTCCCCCTCCCCGCCCCCTTGCGGACATAACACATTCCTTGAATTTCTGGCATCACAGCAGGATGCCTTTGTCGTTTTGTCGCGATATTTAGAGTGACAACCAAGCAACCCTCTTCAGTGTAGTTCTACGACAGGTAACTTATTTGTTAATATGCATCACTACCTTATTACCGAAAACTGGCGCTAGCTGTACAGATATTTTCTGGATCAACGTCCCTTGTCACATTGTGCTCCTATAGTGGTGCGCCAGATAATCCGATCTGTACACGTGTTATCGCATGCTCGCTATCTATCGGAAAGCGCAACCAAGGAGTGAAGGGTAGGTTACAAATTAATCAAGCCCTTCCTACCTGAATAAATTTCTGTGGACACCCATGCTGAGAAAACGCCTCACATCGTGGCAACGAGTTCCCTTTTCGCTGTGCTGGTGAGGAAAGAGTGTGTGGGGAGGATCAGACGGATGACAACTAGTAGGCCCATGGCATCGTCTTTGAGAGCAGAGTAAATGATACGGCTGGTTTCCGTCTTCCATTCAACTGAAAGCCGCAATTTAGATTGATGAGATCGTCTGCTGAATCTCTCTGCACAGATTTGTTAAATACTGAAGCCAAGAAGAATTCCGTAGCTACCAGGATTCTTGTGCTTGAGTAATCCTCGGAAAGTGTAGAAGTTATACGGCACTAGGGTCGTCTTACTGTAACGTGAAAGGCTCATGTGACACTTATGTGACATTTACCTTCCTCGTACTGTGGATGTGGTGTTGCCAAAGCATGTCTTTCCACACTGGCATTGTACTCTGCAGACTCTAGTCTTCCGGATACGCCCAGCATCTTGCACTGGACCGAAAAGAATCAAAACCTTTAGAGGTGACCACAAAATTTATTTGACATAATAGTTTTTTGTGATTCTGGATAATTTTGCCAACATAGAGGAGGAACATTCAGAACTCAGACAGCGCCATATGCTCTTTATCTTGCAAAAATCGGGAGATTACTTCTTACAAGAGCTGTATGAAACTGACGGAAGAAATCTCCAGTGTTCTTGAACACGGATTGCAGATGTCTCAGCTTCTGTGGAAGGCAGTTTTTATCATACACTATAGACGCGTGAGGCACTGACAATTGAAGGATACCATTAGCATGGCAAGGATGCTGGAAGCTAGAAACAAGGAAATACACTCCTGGAAATTGAAATAAGAACACCGTGAATTCATTGTCCCAGGAAGGGGAAACTTTATAGACACATTCCTGGGGTCAGATACATCACATGATCACACTGACAGAACCACAGGCACATAGACACAGGCAACAGAGCATGCACAATGTCGGCACTAGTACAGTGTATATCCACCTTTCGCAGCAATGCAGGCTGCTATTCTCCCATGGAGACGATCGTAGAGATGCTGGATGTAGTCCTGTGGAACGGCTTGCTATGCCATTTCCACCTGGCGCCTCAGTTGGACCAGCGTTCGTGCTGGACGTGCAAACCGCGTGAGACGACGCTTCATCCAGTCCCAAACATGCTCAATGGGGGACAGATCCGGAGATCTTGCTGGCCAGGGTAGTTGACTTACACCTTCTAGAGCACGTTGGGTGGCACGGGATACATGCGGACGTGCATTGTCCTGTTGGAACAGCAAGTTCCCTTGCCGGTCTAGGAATGGTAGAACGATGGGTTCGATGACGGTTTGGATGTACCGTGCACTATTCAGTGTCCCCTCGACGGTCACCAGTGGTGTACGGCCAGTGTAGGAGATCGCTCCCCACACCATGATGCCGGGTGTTGGCCCTGTGTGCCTCGGTCGTATGCAGTCCTGATTGTGGCGCTCACCTGCACGGCGCCAAACACGCATACGACCATCATTGGCACCAAGGCAGAAGCGACTCTCATCGCTGAAGACGACACGTCTCCATTCGTCCCTCCATTCACGCCTGTCGCGACACCACTGGAGGCGGGCTGCACGATGTTGGGGCGTGAGCGGAAGACGGCCTAACGGTGTGCGGGACCGTAGCCCAGCTTCATGGAGACGGTTGCGAATGGTCCTCGCCGATACCCCAGGAGTAACAGTGTCCCTAATTTGCTGGGAAGTGGCGGTGCGGTCCCCTACGGCACTGCGTAGGATCCTACGGTCTTGGCGTGCATCCGTGCGTCGCTGCGGTCCGGTCCCAGGTCGACGGGCACGTGCACCTTCCGCCGACCACTGGCGACAACATCGATGTACTGTGGAGACCTCACGCCCCACGTGTTGAGCAATTCGGCGGTACGTCCACCCGGCCTCCCGCATGCCCACTATACGCCCTCGCTCGAAGTCCGTCAACTGCACATACGGTTCACGTCCACGCTGTCGCGGCATGCTACCAGTGTTAAAGACTGCGATGGAGCTCCGTATGCCACGGCAAACTGGCTGACACTGACGGCGGCGGTGCACAAATGCTGCGCAGCTAGCGCCATTCGACGGCCAACACCGCGGTTCCTGGTGTGTCCGCTGTGCCGTGCGTGTGTTCATTGCTTGTACAGCCCTCTCGCAGTGTCCGGAGCAAGTATGGTGGGTCTGACACACCGGTGTCAATGTGTTCTTTTTTCCATTTCCAGGAGTGTATATGACAGTATGCGTTGCCTTACGGTAAACAGAATAATCTAACCCACTTTCCAACTTGCTACGACGTTTATACAGATGAGCTGCCATTTTTTTCTAATTCAATTGTAGACCTAAACTGGACATTTCTTTGCGTCCTACAGGAGGAAGTCATGAGGCCAAGATTGTTCTAGCAAGCCAATTGTCGATACAAATATAGCAATGCACAGTGGTAAACACCAGCTGCAGAATTCATCTGAAAATGGTTGCTTCGTTGCCTACCGGAACCTCGAGTCAAGATGTTGACTTCGTCCGGTTGCAACCCTGGAGATTCGTGAAATATTCACTATGCCAGGAGAACATTAACATATAAATATTATCAGCGTCTGCCACAGCACGTTGCACGGCGTCGTGCAAATTCGGTGGGTGGTGCAGCAATTGTACACAACTTCAAGACACTACAGAAATAAGCGACAGGCAAGTCAAATAAGCATTCGACAAGTCTGTAGTTGCAATATTTGTCTAGGGGACTTAGACTCATGGGCGTCACTCATTAAAAAAGCGACAATGTACGTCATTTAACGTTTCGCACCGTTTTCTGTGAAACCACAGTGCCCAACAGATTTCCGTCAAAAGGTAATTTTCGATAGCCGTCTCATAAACGAGCATATTATCAGTTTTGGCAGTCGTGTGTCAAATTTTTAAAAATATATTTCTTTGAGAAGCATTTCATTCTGTTTGATCCGCGTGACAACTGAATAAGTCACTCTTGTGTTAGGCGCAATAGCATTTCAGCTTTAGATGATCAGTATAACGAATTCTTCCCTCGTTATTATTGGGAAATTCAAAGGGCTGTGCACATTTGCTCCGACTTTAAAGCTACAATTAATGTGTAGGCAGTAATCGATTTTTATTCCAGTGCAAGGCCTAATGAATAGTTTGCAAGGCTTAACGCGAATGTTTTCATAAAAAAAGTGACGCTATAACAGGAATCAAAGTAGTTATAATAATTAATGTGTATGTTGGTCTATATCGATGTCAGCGTTTAAAAATTACGTGACCGCTGCATCCATCATATTACCATGTTTTCTTGAACACACACAGGTTTGCCTAAATTCTGTCAACAATAATACTGTGCGGATTTTGCAGTTACTGAAAGAGAAAATTTTATCAGTGTAGCCATTTACAAGTCAGGTAAAATCTAGTTCTTTTGCGAATGACGCATCGCAGAAGGTGTCTCTGCCATACTCTTGCATCATGATGCAGACGTTTCGGAACTTCCGCTCAGACATGTATGCGAAATTCTGAGCAAAACACAGACTAACGACGCACAGACTGCAAAGGACGTCTTAGCTCTAATTTACGTCAACTCACAGTTTCTTGTTTTACCTAATTACAGACGATAAGCTATAACTGGTTCTTTTCGAGCCTCGACACTGCTTTCCCGAGAACAAGGCTAGGATGTTGCAACACTGAACTTTGTTTTTAAGAAAATTTAACTATGAAATTAGTTTTAAGCCGTCTTCACAACACACGAATGAAGGTACTCTTTGGTATCTTCCCAAGGGCTCCTTGTGTGTTTCGACTCCCAGGAGCTGGTGTGTTTTCATATCGATGCAGCGATGCAGAAGTGTTGCATGGTCTTGATAATTTACTTGTCGTAGTTGCCTATATCGCATAGGCTACTGCCAATGATCCGCTCCCATGGGCCGGCCGCTGTAGCCGAGCGGTTCTAGGCGCTTCAGTCCGGAACCGCGCTGGTGCTACGGTCGCAGGTTCTAATCCTGCCTCGGGCATGCATGTGTGTGTTGTCCTTAGGTTAGTTAGGTTTAAGTAGTTCTAAGTCGAGGGGACTGATGACCTCAGATGTTAAGTCCCATAGTGCTCAGAGCCATTTGAACCGCTTCCATGCGATGTCGTATAGCATGTCATTTATGGTTGGCCTGATAGGGTTGGGCCACAACCGAGTCAACCCTGTATAACTATTTTACCCACTGATAATAGACCACTTACATCAACCGAATTCTGCTCCTTGGCGTGGAATATGCAGAGCATCAAATGGCCTTCACAGTTCCCCTGTGCATACAGGTTCTGGCGCTGCTTCACCGTAGCCACTGGGAGATCACCTATTACCTAAATGCAACCACTTTCTGATGAAGCAAATATTCTGTTGTTTTAATTGCTATTCGTCCGATCTTCCCAAAATTCTTGCTCCTTGCTCTGGTCTTGATGATCTAAAATCATATTTTTCTCGGGTGTGCTCTTCTCCTGATACCTTACCTTCACATATTTTTGTGAGAAACGTATTGTTTCTAAGCATATACTAACCGATCATAAGTATCCGGACACCTATTAGTGGACATAATAAAGGTTGTGTCCACCCTACGCCTTTATGATGGCTCAAACTCTGCTCGGGAAACTGCCGATGAGGTGTCTGGATGCCTGTGGATGTGTGGGAGGCCATTCTTCCTCAAAACCTGAAATCAGAGGAGTGAGTCTGGAGCGAAGTCGACTTCCAAACTCATCGCAAAGGCGTTCCATAGGTTCAGGTCGGGACACTGGACAGACCAGTGCATTTCAGGAGTGTTATTGCCCACATACTGCACACAGTATATACTGCCGTAAAATGTGTTCACATCGCTCCGCATTTAGCGTTTCCTTAAGCTCAATAAGGAAACAACATCCTAACCACGAAAATCACCTCCACACCGTAACACTACCTCCTCCACACTTCGTTGCTGATGACAGTTAACGTTCCCCACGCATTCGTCAGATCCAAGTCTTTCCACCGGATTCCCACAGGGTATATTCTTCATTCCAAATCACCCCTTTTCGGTCATCCACTAGCCATTGGCGTCGCTCTTTACACCACCTCAAGCGTCACTTAGCATTGACTACAAAAATGTGTGGCTTGTGAGGATATGCTCCACCATTGTATCCAATTCTTTTTAACTCTCTATGCGCGGGAACTGTGCTAGCTAGAATGCTAGTAGCACTTTGGAACCAACGAGTGATTCCTTCCTCTGATTTCATACGATTTTTACAATCACTCTGCGTAGTTCTCGGCGGTCCCTGTTCAACAGCACGTAGGGTCTGCCTGATCTTGGTTTAGCTCTGGTTGTTATTTCGCGTTTACACTCCGCAGTCACATCACCAACAGTCGATTTGGGCGCTTTAGAGGGCGGCCGGGGTGGCCGAGCGGTTCTAGGCGCTACAGTCTGGAACCGCGCGACCGATATGGTCGCAGGTTCGAATCCTGCCTCGGGCATGGATGTGTGTGATGTCCTTAGGTTAGTTAGGTTTAAGTAGTTCTAAGTTCTAGGGGACTGATGACCTCAGAAGTTAAGTCCCATAGTGCTCAGAGCCATTTGAACCATTTGGGCGCTTTAGAATGGTTCATATGACCCTGACTGATTTGTTACTCAGGTGTCATCCATTGGTTAGTCCACTTTCGAAGCCACTGACCTCTCTTAACAGACGCATTCTGCTGTTACTGTTTCTAAATGGTTCAAATATCTCTGAGCTCTATGGGACTTATACATCTGACGTCATCAGTCCCCTAGAACTTAGAACTACTTAAACCTAACTAACCTAAGGACATCACACACATCGATGACCGAGGCAGGAATCGAAACTGCGACCGTAGCAGTCGGCGCGGTTCCAGAGTGAAGCGCCTAGAACTGCTCGGCCACTGCGGCCGGCTTACTGCTTCTCTACTGATAACACAGTGCTCCCCACCTATTCCTGTACTTGTGCGTACGCCTCTCCTGGAATCTTGTGACCAATTTCGCATTACATAGGGATCTCCAGACACTTTAAATAAGACACTATTTCTCCTGTAAGTTTAGTTTCCTATTTTTGTATTTCTCTTCATAGGCTTCGGTTCTCTTTAACTTCTCGTACACTTCTAGAGTTGTATTCTTTTCCAACCAGCTTGTTCGGGACACTTAACACATTTCTGTTCTTTCAGTTACTCCTTCTCTCCTTTCCCGTCGGTCTAGCTTTCACAGAAGTAGAGAAGCTTATTCCACGTAAGTTATTCAGCGAACAATTTCCCAGTTATTGTACCAATTGGTTTACTTGTAAAAATATAGTTCTTTGCCATAAACACTTGCTTAGTTAATGCAATTTTTCACTACGCTGCTGTTAAACACGTGTCATCTTCTTTAATTACACTATCTAGATAGCAGGAGCAGTTTACTTGGCTGACTGTTATTTCATGCATCTTTATTTTCGTGTCGATCTGTTTAATGTCTTTCTTATTTGCAAATTTCATACCTTTCCTTTTCTGCATTTGCAAAAAATGGTTCAAATGGCTCTGAGCACTATGGGACTTAACTTCTGACGTCTTCAGTCCCCTAGAACTTAGAACTACTTAAACGAACCTAACCTAAGGACATCACACACATCCATGCCCGAGGCAGGATTCCAACCTGCGACCGTAGCGGTTGCGCGGTTCCAGACTGTAGCGCCTAGAACCGCTCGGCCACACCAGCCGGCTCTGCATTTGCTGTTAATACTACACTACGAGGGTGTTCTGAAAAGTAATGCATCCGAATTTTTTATGTGAAAACTTCTGAAGCTTTTTCTTAAAAAAACGTTTTTAACAATCGAAATCTTTATTCTTCATAACTGCGTATTTATTTCTCAACGTAGTCACACTGGCGATGGACACATTTCTCCCAACGAGAAACTAAATTGCTCGACTTTGTTGGTGGTGCTACAACCTCACCTCTGCCTCCACTACTTCATCAAGGCGTTCTATGAAACAGATGAAAATCGGATAGGGCCAAGTTGGGACGGTATGGAGGATGGTCGATGACAGTGAACCCAAGGCACGTGTGACGTCTGACATTTTCATGCTGAAGGAGAGGGTGTTCCATGTGTGGACGAACTCTTCGAATTCAAAACTCGATTACAGCACGCCGTTTCTCACGCACCGACATAATTGCGTTACAAACCACGACATTTTCATAGTTAATTTCATTATATTTGTTCTCTCTTTCGTTGTTGCTATGGCTCATACAGGTATATACACTGCTGGCCACTAAATTTTCAACACCATGAAGGATACCATGTGTTGTGTTGGCAGAAGAGCCAACACCGTGTTACTAGTGGAGGCCGGAATGCACGCGTTTTAGCTCACGAGGGCTGGTGTGAGGAGGGAAGAACTATACTGACGTGAGGCCTGGAACATGACAGGGGATTAGAATTCAGAAAGCGGACGTAATTAGTTTCATACCTTTAATCCATTAATGATGTACGTCGCTCTTAACGGTACATGATTCACAGTATTGTCTGTTCAGAATTCTTTCTAATTACTGAATACGGCGCCTTGCTAGGTCGCAGCAAATGACGTAGCTGGAGGCTATGCTAAACTGTCGTCTCTGCAAATGAGAGCGTAAGTAGTCAGTGAACCATCGCTAGCAAAGTCGGCTGTACAACTGGGAGTCTCTCTAGACTAGACTAGACCTGCCGTGTGGCGGCGCTCGGTCTGCAATCACTGATAGTGGTGACACACGGGTCCTACATATACTAACGGACCGCGGCCGATTTAAAGGCTACCACCTAGCAAGTGTGGTGTCTGGCGGTGACACCACACCATGTAACGAAATTCTACTTATCATATAGTAGGAAGAACAGACGATTAAATTTTTAGATGATCTGGGATGTACAGGGCCGAAATTTGAAGCACAGCTCTGCCACCTCTGGCAGTAATAATGGCACTGGTTCGGCTATATACTAAAATATGAGTTCGTTCTTGAATGCGGCTTCAACTCATATCCAAAGCTCATCAATCACACTCGTTGGCGAGGTGTGGTGTGTCGTTCACAGAAGAACCCATGAGCAGGTATTTTAAAGCGGTGGGAAATCCGGAGAACGCGCTGGCTAGGGTAATAGTCGAACGCCCATTTTATAGAGACAAGTCAAGACAGCACGGCCTACACGCGGTCTTGCGTTATCTTGTTGAAAGTTGACGTAACGAAACCTTGGAGAAAGGGTACGTCCACCGACTTTAACACGTACAAATTATATGCTGTGTGAACGAGAGGCGAACGCGTTGTGCACCCAATAGTACCAAGTTCCATCACGCCACCTGCTGAGCACTTATAATGGAGTCTGGCAACGTTCGCTCTCCTCGGAGTCCGCACACACGAACACGTCCATTGTGTGATGCTGTACGCAGAAAGCGGGACTCGTCTGAATAGAATTCATGGCTCCACCTCTGTGTCCAGCATTGTTAGGTGCAGCACTGTCGGCGCATCTCTCTGCTGCCGCTTCAAGGGAAGATGCAACAATGGTCGCCTTGCTTACAGTCCGTGTTACTCCAGGCGTTGTCACACTGCCCATGTGGATACTTCTCTTCCTGCAAACAAGCCCAATTCATGATGTATTGTTTCGATATACGTGACGTGACGTGACTGTACGATGCGGACCCCAGAGCATACAGTATCTGTCCTCACGGGCACTAGTCGCGTTAGAGTGCTGAGACACTGTATGGCATTCAGAGTGGTCCTGTTGAACCCATCGATTCTATATTCGAATGACAGTCGTGAGATCGCGATCAATGCGAGCAGCAATACTGAAGAACGACTAACCGTAGCATCGACAGGCCACGATGCTGCCACTAGTGAGGGGACAAACGACTGGTTTTAACAACCGATTGCCCAGCCGATTGTTTCTTCGTTCAGTCGAATGAAAAAACCGAAAGCAATTAGTCTCTGCGGCCACGTGCGGTATATGAATGTTTTTTGCTCACTCGCTGGTACTGAGTGGTTTTACTTAACGTGAGACAACCGCCTGATGCAAGGAAGTCTCTGACGTTTACCTCTGCCGTATGAATGTTTTCACTCAATCTCTGAGTTCGAGTGATTTCACTTATATACTGTTTCAGAATACATGAACCATGACTAAGGTTGCCAACATCTTTAGCGGCAAATAATGTATCTTATTTCGAGAAAAGATGAATAAAAAGTCCTACTTAAGGTACGACTACACGATGCCTGTTCTGGTTCAACTTTGCGACCTTGCATACACTTCCAGTAGCGCAACTATGCATGTGCATTTGTGCATGCGTAATTTCCTGGAAATGGAAGCCGTGCACACAGCCCATTGCTTCCCGGCTTCTGTGGGAATCTTTGCGCTTTTTAGCAGGTGACTGGCAGCTGGGGCCCACGTGTGTTTGATTGCGTAGTGTAGCTGAGATAATGCTGTGAAGTGATTTACGTGCAATAACGTCAGTTGACTCCAAAGGAAGTGCGCGTAAATTTATAGATGATTACAGACAAAGAAAAGTCTTATAGAATGGCTTACATCTGAGCCATCCGGGCACAATGAGCATTGTAACTGCACGGATACCCTAGTACGCCTCCCGTCAGACCCAAATTCTCAACTTACCCACACACAATAAATGTAGTGTCCTTTGCCCTCATTACTCGCGACATTTCGCCGATTCCCGTAAAAGTTCGAGCCTGTTGTGCATTTGCACTGCAGAGTTCATTGGCCATCTCGCCTCAGTTATATATATTTGTGGTGTCTGTTCATTCCATTGGAAAAGGAATGGACAAGGTACAGGGACACAGTACTAGAAGTGGCTAAAGAATGTCTTGGAACAGTAGTGTGTAAAAGTAGGAAGAAGCAAACAGCTTGGTGGAATGACACAGTCAAGGCAGCCTGTAAAAGGAAAAAGAAGGCGTATAAAAAATGGCTACATACTAGAACTCAGGTAGACAGAGAAAGTTACGTTGAAGAAAGAAACAAAGCCAAACAGATAATTGCAGCATCCAAGAAGAAATCTTGGGGAGACTTTGGAAACAGGTTGGAGACATTGGGTCAAGCTGCTGGAAAACCATTCTGGAGTGTAATTAGCAGTCTTCGAAAGGGAGGTAAGAAGGAAATGACAAGTATTTTGGACAGGTCAGGAAAACTGCTGGTGAATCCTGTGGATGCCTTGGGCAGATGGAGGGAATATTTTGAAGAGTTGCTCAATGCAGGTGAAAATACGATCAGTAATGTTTCAGATTTCGAGGTAGAATGGGATAGGAAAGATGATGGAAATAGGATCACGTTTGAGGAAGTGGAGAAAATGGTCAATAGATTGCAGTGCAATAAAGCAGCTGGGGTGGATGAAATTAAGTCGGAACTCATCAACTACAGTGGAATGTCAGGTCTTAAATGGCTACACAGGATAACTGAAATGGCCTGGGAGTCGGGACAGGTTCCATCAGACTGGACAAAAGCAGTAATCACACCAATCTTTAAACATGGAAACAGAAAAGATTGTAACAACTACAGAGGTATCGCTTTAATCAGCGTTGTGGGTAAAATCTTCTCAGGTATTGTTGAAAGGAAAGTTCGAGTATTAGTTGAGGAGCAATTGGATGAAAATCAGTGTGGGTTTAGGCCTCTTAGAGGTTGTCAGGACCAGATCTTTAGCTTACGACAAATAATGGAGAAGTGTTATGAGTGGAACAGGGAATTGTATCTATGCTTTATAGATCTAGAAAAGGCATATGACCAGGTTCCTAGGAGGAAGTTATTGTCTGTTCTACGAGATTATGGAATAGGAGGCAAACTTTTGCAAGCAATTAAAGGTCTTTACATGGATAGTCAGGCAGCAGTTAGAGTTGACGGTAAACGGAGTTCATGGTTCAGAGTAGTTTCAGGGGTAAGACAAGGCTGCAACCTGTCTCCACTGTTGTTCATATTATTTATGGATCATATGTTGAAAACAATAGACTGGCTGGGTGAGATTAAGATATGTGAACACAAAATAAGCAGTCTTGCATATGCGGATGACTTAGTTGTGATGGCAGATTCGATTGAAAGTTTGCAGAGTAATATTTCAGAGCTAGATCAGAAATGTAAGGACTATGGTATGAAGATTAGCATCTCCAAAACGAAAGTAATGTCAGTGGGAAAGAAATATAAACGGATTGAGTGCCAAATAGGAGGAACAAAGTTAGAACAGGTGGACGGTTTCAAGTACTTAGGATGCATATTCTCACAGGATGGCAACATAGTGAAAGAACTGGAAGCGAGGTGTAGCAAGGCTAATGCAGTGAGCGCTCAGCTACGATCTACTCTCTTCTGCAAGAAGGAAGTCAGTACCAAGACTAAGTTATCTGTGCACCGTTCAATCTTTCGACCAACTTTGTTGTATGGGAGCGAAAGCTGGGTGGATTCAGGTTACCTTATCAATAAGGTTGAGGTTACGGATATGAAAGTAGCTAGGATGATTGCAGGTACTAGTAGATGGGAACAATGGCAGGAGGGTGTCCACAATGAGGAAATCAAAGAAAAACTGGGAATGAACTCTATACAAGTAGCAGTCAGGGCGAACAGGCTTAGATGGTGGGGTCATGTTACACGCATGGGAGAAGCAAGGTTACCCAAGAGACTCATGGGTTCAGCAGTAGAGGGTAGGAGGAGTCGGGGCAGACCAAGGAGAAGGTACCTGGATTCGGTTAAGAATGATTTTGAAGTAATAGGTTTAACATCAGAAGAGGCACCAATGTTAGCACTGAATAGGGGATCATGGAGGAATTTTATAAGGGGGGCTATGCTCCAGACTGAACGCTGAAAGGCATAATCAGTCTTAAATGATGATGATGATGATGATGATGATGATGTTCTTTCGAACAGGATCTCTTCCGTGTAGATGAACACCAGGCTCTTTACCGAAAGAACAGACACCCCTCCCATATATATATATATATATATATATATATATATATATATATAGTTAAGTCATAACGCCCCTTGTATCTCCCCAACCTTAATCGATACAAAAATGCCGTTTGGACAGTGAATTGCAGGGACAGGGGCTGCTTGGATATATCACATTTCATGTTTGTGCTATTTCTTTATTACAGAGATATGAGGCCCTCTTTGTCTTTTTTTAATGGAACCCTATGTTAAATTTTAGCGTAGCATGATGGGCTTAAAAAAGACGGTTTCAAGAAATGGTTGAAATGGCTCTGAGCACTATGGGACTTAACTTCTGAGGTCATCAGTCCCCTAGAACTTAGAACTACTTAAACTAACTAACCTAAGGACATCACAAACATCCATGCCCGAGGCAGGATTCGAGCCTGTGACTGTAGTGGTCGCGCGGTTCCAAACTGTAGCGCCTAGAACTGCTCGGCCACCACGGCCGGCAGACGGTTTCAAATATGTGTATATCATAATATTTAGGCGAATAGTTTATGAGACACTTATGTTCCCGCATCGTATTCGCCCTTCGAAGCGGCATTGTCCAATGCGACTTTTCCTATTGACCACTGAGGAACTTAACAGGGAAAGCGTTGTTTTCCTGCTTCTCGATAACGCCGCAAGATGACGCACGAGGTGGCTGGAGAGAAGGGTATAAATGTGCTGCAGGGGTCATGAGACATCGCATTTCCGTCACAGTTTCTTGGAGCAGACATGTACACCAACGAAGAAAAGTTAGATATGCTTCTAGTGTATTGTGAAAGCAGAAGAAATGCTGAAACTTCCTGGCAGATTAAAACTGTGTGCCGGACCGAGACTCGAACTCGGGACCTTTGCCTTTCGTGGGCAAGTGCTAGTCCTGCAAGGTTCGTAGGAGAGCTTCTGTAAAGTTTGGAAGGTAGGAGACGAGGTACTGGCGGAAGTAAAGCTGTGAGGACGGGGCGTGAGTCGTGCTTGGGTAGCTCAGATGGCAGAGCACTTACCCGTGAAAGGCAAAGGTCTCGAGTTCGAGTCTCGGTCGAACACACAGTTTTAATCTGCCAGGAAGTTTCATATCAGTGCACACTCCGCTGCAAAGTGAAAATCTCATTCTGGAGAAGAAATGCTGTTAGAGCAATAAAGCGGTATGGAGAGCTGCATCCTGATCGTGAGCATCCTACGCGCCAGCTTCTTGCACGTATTTGTAAGAAACTACTTGAATCGGGATCATTGAAAGCCATACAGAGGACAAGGCAGAAAACAGCAACTGGAGAGGTACATGAAGAGCCTTTGACGCACAACGACGCTGCTGTTTCGTCGCGAATTATCGCCACGGAATATGGTATAAGGAAGAGAAGTGTTCTACGCATATTGCACCAGCATAGATTTCACCCGTTTCACCTCTCATTACATCAAGCACTCTCCGGTGTGGATTTCGAACGACGTCAGAAATTTTGCCGGTTTGCTCTGCAGCGCCTACAAGATGATCCAACGTTTTTTCAACGGGTGCTTTTTACTGAAGAAGTAATGGTAATGTTAATTTGCATAACATGCATTACTGGTCAATAGAGAACCCTCACTGGCTTCGACAGGTACAGCATCAGCAACCGTGGAGTGTTAACGTATGGTGCAGCATCGTCGGAAATGTCATTGTGGGGCCGTACGTCATTCCAGGTATACTAAATGCAATAACTATGCGCAGTTCCTGAGAAACGTTGTGCCAATTTTGCTGGAAGGGGTACCACTAACTACGCGTCAGTGCATGTGGTTCCAACATGACGGCTGTCCTTCTCAGTCTGTCCGTGTGGCTACAGAGCTGTTAAATGAAAAGTTCCCGGATTGTTGGATAGGACGACGTGCTGAAGTGAAGTGGCCATTCCGGTCTCCTGGTTTGACCCCTCTTGATTTTTTCTGTGGGGAGCAATCAAACAAAGTGTATGCTCAAATACCAACTACGCCAGACGATATGAAGCAACGTACCATCGAAGCGTGCACTGATATCTCACGCGACACCCTCGCAGCCGTTCACAAATCATTCGAACGGCGACTAAAAATGTGCATTCCAGCAGAGGGGAAACATTTTGAGCACATGCTTCAGTAACGTTTTGTATGATGTACAGTATGTATTTTGCATCTTTGTGTGTATTTGCTTCGTATTATGATCAATAGTAAATATTTTCAAATAAAAGAAAATGGTTCAAATGGCTCTGAGCACTATGGGACTTAACATCTTAGGTCATCAGTCCCCTAGAACTTAGAACTAGTTAAACCTAACTAACCTAAGGACATCACACACATCAATGCCCGAGGCAGGATTCGAACCTTCGACCGTAGCAGTCGCGCGGTTCCGGACTGTGCGCCTAGAACCGCGAGACCACCGCGGCCGGCTTCAAATAAAAAACATATATATATATATATATATATATATATATATATATATATATATATATATATATATATATAGTGGTCGGCGAATCATAGCCGACTATCGGGCACATACTTTCGTACATTCACAATAATCACAACGTTTATATTGACCGAGATAATGAGGCAAGTACATGTTTTTTAAATGGGACACTATACTTTTTTTACCATCATTCGAACGCTCTGGAAAAGACGCGTATAGTGATGTAACGCATGTTGCTATTGTGATTGAAACTTCGCTTAAAACGCTTAAAAGACGCTGGGAAATATTTTACGATTGAAGGTCGAGGCGGTCGGAAGCGGCTACAGACTAAAAACTCCTCGTGCGACCCGCAGGCCGAGTTGCCGTGCTCTATGCAGCATGCACGGCCTACGCTACTACGCTACGTAGGTAAATCCTCTTCCGCCCTATTTCAAGCAAAGTTTGAATCACAATAGCAACATGCGTTACATCACTATACGCGTCTTTTCCAGAGCGTTCGAATGATGGTAAAAAAAGTATAGGGTCCTATTTAAAAAACATGTACTTGCCTCATTATCTCGGTCAATATAAACGTTGTGATTATTGTGCATGTACCAACGTATGTGCCCCATAGTCGGCTATGATTCGGCGAAAACAGCATGCCGATACGTGCAATCGCCCCCGGAATAAATGGGGTGTTACGTCTTACGCGACTCACTCTGTATATGGCGCGAGTAATGAGGGTAATGAACAAGGGGCACTACGTCTGAAGTGTGTGGATAAGTTGAAAATTTTGGTCTGACGGGAGGCGTACTAGTACAGCTTGCGCAGTTGCAATGGCCACTGTGCTCGGATGGTTCAGTGGTCAGAGCATCTGCCTAGTAACAGGAGACCCAGGTTCGAATCAAAAATGGTTCAAATGGCTCTGAGCACTATGGGACTTAACATCTGTCGTCATCAGTCCCCTAGAACTTAGAACTACTTAAACCTAACTAACTTAAGGACATCACACACATCCATGCCCGATGCAGGATTCGAACCTGCGACCGTAGCAGTCACGCGGTTCCGGACTGAGCGCCTAGAACCGCTAGACCACCGCGGCCGGCAGGTTCGAATCCTGATATGGCACAAACTTTCAACTTTCCCCATTGGTTTCAGTCAATGACCGCTCACAGTGAAGGTCTGTGATTTATTTGTGTATTAATAAAAGTTTGAGGTTGATGCCCGAGCGTCAAGAATTAGATGAAACGTGTCCAATCGTATTACCGTAAAGAACAAGATTCAGTAAGTTTCGAAGTAGGAAAACAGAGAAGAATAAGCCGGAAATTTAAGAAGAGTGCATATAAAAACTATGACAGAATATTCATGCTATGGCGACTTAATAGCACAGCTAAGGAGTCTGACATCTGAATAAAAAAAAATGTGGTATGTGTAGCTGCTCAACAAACCACTTGAAATAGAAATGAAAGACGGTGATGATGCAAAAAATACAACATTGGAAAACGCAACCTCCATTCTTGTGGATTCTGGCTTTATGAGTTTTCCAAATTTGTCGAGTCAGAGGATGTTAAACTGCATGTAATCTTTCACTATTAAAGTTCTGTAAGCAACTTCTTTTTTATAAAATAAAATAAAAATGGCGCATTGAAAGTTAATTAACCTTCAAATAATGGCTATGAATCTCCTTTAAATGTTTCTCAGTTTCTAGAATAATCAGTGAAATGCTTTGTTTTGAAATACCAAATAAACAGTTCACATTGGTATATAAGGAGCCGGTTACTAGGTTCAAATGGTTCTGAGCAGCATGGTACTTAACATCTGAGGTCATCAGTCCCCTAGAACTTAGAACTACTTAAACCTAACTAACCTAAGGACATCACACACATCCATGCCCGAAGCAGGATTCGAACCTGCAACCGTAGCGGTTGCGCGGTTCCAGACCGTAGCGCCTAGAACCGCTCGGCCACACCGGCCGGCTGTTACTAGGTACCTTATTGCTGCATTTTTCCAAGCAGAAAATTTAACATTCTCTATGCCCTCCTGAAATTTACAAACAAAACATTATCCATTAGTATTTTTCGTACCTCTTTTATGTAGATTATTTCTTTACCCTAAGTCGCTTTTGCGTTTTATTTTTCTGTCGCCTTATCACAATAAACGCAGCAAAAGCTCCCAAGTAAGAAAGGTGATCCATAGCAGACTGCTTGCGCGATTTGAACACAAGAACGCCCGCCATGCGTACATTCTTTTCACAAATTTTTGTTCATGCCCTCTCACTCCCGTGGGTCGGCGACTGCTCACGAGGAAAGAGGCATCCTGTGGACATACCTTTATATTAAACACCTCCCCCTTCCTCACTCCTCCTCCTCCTCCTCCTCCTCCTCCACCTCCACCGGCTACTGCCGGACGACCTTCGAAGATGTCTCCCGCAGATGGAGACGAAACGTCAGGTGAAAATTTTATACATCGACCACGGTCTCTCAGCCTAGAAGTTTCAACTGAAGACAACACCGGCCATGAAAGGCTACATTGTATGAACAACTGTATTTGTGTATGAAGATCCTTTTAACTCTGTTGCTTTGACTCTGGAATCGTCATACTATCAAGTCTTCCTCCCTTTGAAACACTGATTGTGATATTCATTCCTTGATCAATAAACTTTTGTGAACTTTGTTCACTGTTTTCTTTGTGTCGATCTGAGCGACACATCGGTCGTCATTAACCACAGTGGGTAGGTCTACTCTCCAGCAGTATGTGTACATAGACTGTATAACATTGCTTCAGTAGCTCATCTAAAGTATTACAGAGTGGTTTCACACAGAAGAACGAATGGATAATTCAGTTAACTAAACAAGTAAGTGGTTTCACTTGAAAAACAGAATGCACGGTTCAGCCGACAGGTAATTATATTCTGGTTTCACTTCAAAAGAAAGAATGAATAACTGAGTCAATATGTAAAACTACATCAGAATAGATCGAATGTTTTCGGTTGCTCCCACAGACTCATTTGATTAAAAAAATGAATAATTCAACCTATACGTACAAACTACAACCAAATTAATCAATTGTTTTCCACAAATCAACTGTATATTGTTTTCATTAAGTTGTTCCCACCACTACCTGACGCTGTCTTATGTCTCCACGTGTTGGTAGACTTTCCTCCTTCTTGCACAAGGAATAACACGATATTCTTGCGGACGAACAACCTTAAAATACAGATTCCTGTATGAGAAACCTGTTGGTTAATCTCTCCCTATGTTGTTGTTGTGGTCTTCAGACTGAAGGCTGGTTTAATGCAGCTGTCAACAGTGTTCTGTCCTGGGAAAGCCTCTACATCTCTGGATGACTACCGATTTTCATGCTTCGTTAACGCAAGTTGCAACTCTCTGCCGCTAGAGGGTTCCGAATTTTAGTGTGCAACATGTCGGTGTGTAACATAACTGTATCGGTGCTTGAGAACCAGTGTGTTGTAATCCCTCAGAAAAGTGAAAGCACAAATTTGAAGAGTTTGTCCACAAATGGAATACTCTCTCGTTCAGCATGACAATGCAAGACCCCACACGAGTACTGCGACATTTGCAAAAATCACTATCACTGGTCATCCTCCATACAGTCCCGACTTGGCCCCAATCAATTTTCATCTGTTCCCGAAACTTAAAGAACACCTTCGAGGATTTCTCTTTCATAGTGATGAAGAAGCGGTGCAAGTCGAGGTAAGGTTGTGGTTCCGTCAACAAAGTCAAACAATTTGCAGTGACGGTATCAACAAACTGATTTCTCAGCTGCCGAAAGGTGTTGTTGATATACCTCGATGGGGACAGCTGAATATGTATGCCCCGACCGGGACTCGAACCCGGGATCTCCTGCTTACATGGCTGGTGGTGGTGGTGGTTAGTGTTTAACGTCCCGTCGACAACGAGGTCATTAGAGACGGAGCGCAAGCTCGGGTTAGGGAAGGATTGGGAAGGAAATCGGCCGTGCCCTTTCAAAGGAACCATCTCGGCATTCGCCTGAAACGATTTAGGGAAATCACGGAAAACCTAAATCAGGATGGCCGGAGACGGGATTGAACCGTCGTCCTCCCGAATGCGAGTCCAGTGTGCTAACCACTGCGCCACCTCGCTCGGTTACATGGCTGACGCTCTACCCATCTGAGCCACGCTTCCCGTGAGACCCACATTACCAACTGTCCACAATGTACACACGTAGTGTACCTAATAGATATTTGCCCACCCACTCATTACTCGCGCACACTAAGGTGACGATTGCCGTAAGAGTTCGGGCAACCTGTGCGCATTCGCACAGACGAAGGTCAATGGCTGGGTAGCCTTTAACTATATATATGAAGGTAGTAACTGTTCTCGAAAGAACAGATACCATTGGTGACAGTGCAGCTTCTCTAGAATAAATGATAATTAATTGAAACCCTTAGCTGCCGACAGGTGTTGTTAATATACCTCGATGGGGACAGCTGAAAATGTGTGCCCCGACCGGGACTCGAACTCGCAATCTCCGGCTTACATGGCAGACGCGCTATCCATCCTTTTTTTTTTAATCTCATTTTGTTCGTTTTCGTTCGTTGCATCTGCTCGTGGTGGACGTCGCAAGACACCCGTTTCAGTTCGTCGTTGATCCATTAACTCAGTTTTTTTTTTTATTACAGAGGGCATCTAACCCTCTGACCGAACACGCTGAGTTACCGTGCCGGCATCTGAGCCACTGAAGACACAGATGAAATGCAGGGACTTATCCCTTGCACGCTTCCCGTGAGACCCACATTACCAACTGTCCACAATCTACATACGTAATGTACCTAATGTAGTTCGAGTCCCGGTCGGGGCACACATTTTCAGCTGTCCCCATCGAGGTATATCAACAACACTTGTCGGCAACTGAGGGTTTCAATTAATTATCATTTATTCTAGAGAAGCTGCACGGTCGTCCATGGTATCTGTTCTTTCGAGAACAGTTACTATCTCCATATAAACTGGTTTCTCGTTGGGAGAAAAATGTTTGTCGCCAGGGTGACTATGCTGAGAAATGAATACACTGACGGAAAAAAATCGCAACTCCAAGGAACAGTTGTGCGATATAAACGAAAGTCGGTAGGCGTATTTCTACATCTGAAAGATGACGTCTTCAAATTTCGTGTTAGTCGCATAAGAGTTGCGCTAGTAGCACCACTATGAGGATGCAAATCAAGTTTGCTTTAAATAAACGCTGTAACTGTCGTGAGCGTTAGTTAGTTTTTAGATTAGACGTGGTGAGTTGCCGTTAGGCAAGTGTGCCTTTATGGTGACAAAGACGCCATTGTCAACACCTCAGCGAGTTTGAACGAGGTCGTGTAATAGGGCTACGAGAAGCTGAATCTTCCTTCTACGAAACTGCAGAAAGACTTGGCAGGAATGTAACCACTGTACATAACTGAATGA
Source organism: Schistocerca piceifrons (assembly GCF_021461385.2). Lineage (NCBI taxonomy): Eukaryota > Metazoa > Arthropoda > Insecta > Orthoptera > Acrididae > Schistocerca > Schistocerca piceifrons. The sequence continues at coordinate 208,598,342 of NC_060149.1, read as the reverse complement.
GATTTTCACTCTGCAGCGGAGTGTACGCTGATATGAAACTTCCTGGCAGGTTAAAACTGTGTGCCGGACCGAGACTCGAACTCGGGACCTTTGCCTTTCACGGGCAAGTGCTCTACCATCTGAGCTACCCAAGCACGACTCACGCCCCGGCCTCACAGGTACTGACAAAAGCGAGGCTGTGAGGACGGGGCGTGAGTCGTACTTGGGCAGCTCAAATGGTAGAGCACTTGCTCGCGAAAGGCAAAGGTCCCGAGTTCGAGTCTCGCTCCTGCACACAGTTTTAATCTGCCAGGAAGTTTCACTGTACATAACTGCTGGCAGCGCTGGTCACGAGAATACCCGGTCGCAAGATGACCCGGCTCCTGACGACCGCGTGGCATTAACGAGAGGGAAGACCTTCGTGTTCGGCGTAAGGCTCTGGCGCATCGTACAGCATCTGCAGTAGCAGTTGGGACCACAGTAACACAACGAACTGTTACACATCGGTTATTTCAAGGACAGCTCAGAGACGAACGCCCTGTACCGCGCATTCCACTAACCTCAAACCAACCCCATTTGCGACTTGAGTCTTGTCAAGCGAGGGTTCATTGGAGGGCAGGGTGGAGATCTCTTGTGTTTTCTGATGAAAACTGGTTCTGCCTCGGTGCCAGTGTTGTTGATTAGGAGGAGGCCAATTTAGGGCCTACAGCCAGCATGTGTGTGTGCTAGACACAGTGGACACGCCTGGAGCGCTCTCGTGGTTATCCCACGCACCCTGACTGCAAATTTGTACTTAAGTCTGGTGATTCGACCCGTTGTGCTGCCATTCATGAACAGCATTCCAGGGGGAATTTTCCAACAGGATGACGCTCGCCCATATACCGCTGTTCTAATCCACCATGCTCTACAGAGTGTTGACATTTTGCCTTGCTCTGTTCGATCGCCAGATCAGCCTCCAGCGAGCACATATGAGACATCATCGGACAACTCCAGCGTTATTCACAACCAGCATTAACCGTCCCTGTACTGACTGATCAAGTGTAAAAGGCATGTAACTCCATCCCAAAAACTTACATCCGACACCTGTACATCACAGTGCATTCACGTCTGCATACTTTAGTTCACCATTCTGGCGGTTACACGGGTCACACAGGCAAACGATGGAAAAACATTTTGGCTGAAAATACCTTATTTTTATATTTTTATGGTGGGAAATCCAAATATGATACTTAAAAAGCTGTATCACCCACCCTTTCTTCACATTTTGCAGTTAAATTTGTTAAATTAAGCGATTTTTAAAGAATTTAACAGCTTTATATAGTTAAAATAATTTAAAAAGGAGGTGTAATGAATGCAGATGACGTTGGCAGCACTGCTGAAAAACATTTGGTGGCAAAAAAAGGTCTATTCTATTTTTATGTTTACAGATGGTGTTTTGTTTACTGTCAATCTAACCTCACTTTCCCGTTTCCTGTACATGTGCTCAGTACAATGTCTAATCATGGTTGTAAAAACCCTGCTGACAGTTTTTGTTATATTTGTGGTGAATTTGTGATTAAAAAACACCAAAGGAACATTACAGACTTTGTGAAATAGGTTTATCTATCATACTTTGGATGTAAACTTGGTGATCAAGATAAATCTTGTGCGCTGCATAAGGCATCTTATGTGTGTGTTGAAGATCTGAGAAAATGGTCCAGAAAGGAGAAAAAGGCTTTTAGATTTGCTGTTCCTGTGATATGGAGGGAGCCAAGAAATCTTTCTGAAGATTGCTACTTTTGCAGTGTTGATATTACTGGTCATATTTCGAAAAACAAGAAGGTGATAAGCTACCCTAACCTTCCGTCCTCCATCCGACCAGTAGGGCATGGTGTAAATTTGCCAGTTCCTGGACCACGAGACAATTTAAATTCTATTCCAACAGAAATATTTTCTGATCTACGATCTGATTTAGATGAACCAGATGATGATGAATTCCACTGAAATACAGAAAGTCTAGAGCCAAAATGGTTTACTCAGACCGAGCTTAACGATTTGGTTAAGGACCTGGACTTAACGAAAGAAAAAGCTGAATTGTATGACTCTAGATTAAAAGAAAAGAACTTACTGGCAGCTAGAACCAGCATATACATGTATAGAAAGAGAGAGCAACATTCCCTGTCTGATGAATGAGTTTGGTAGTGAATACAAAAAGGGAAGACTGGGGGCTATTTATTGATTAATCCAAAACTAGTTTAAAGGCTGTTTTATTACACAATGGTAACATGTATGCATCTATACCGGTTATACATTCTGTACATATGGAAGACAGCTATGAAAACCTGGAAATAGTGCTAAATAAAATAGGGTATTCTGCACATGGTTGGATGATATGTGGCGATTTAAAAGTAACATGCATGCTCCTTGGTCAGCAAGGTGGCTTTACCAAATTTCCATGTTTCTTGTGTGAATGGGACAGTAGGGCTAGGGATCAACACTGGTGCAGAAAGAACTGGCCTTTGAGGGAGTCTTTAAAACCTAGTGAGAAGAACATTCTACGCAAAAACCTTGTAGATCCAAAAAACGTACTCCTACCACCTCTACATATAAAGTTAGGGCTAATAAAACAGCTTGTAAAGGCTTTGCCTAAAGATGGACCATGTTTTAAGTATCTCTGCCATAAGTTTCCACACCTTTCAGAAGCTAAACTAAAAGAAAGCGTCTTTGTCGAACCTGAAATTAGAAAATTGATGTTTGATGTCAACTTTGAATCCACAATGACCTTCAATGAGAAAGAAACTTGTGTCTCATTCAAGCAAGTCTTTACAAAGTTCTTAGGACACGAAAGAGATCCAGAATATGTTTCTATTATAGCTACAATGTTAAAGAAGTTTAAAACTTTAGGATGTTTAATGAGCCTGAAAGTTCACTTTTTGAACAGTCACCTCATTATTTCCCGGACTATATGGGAGATGTTAGTGAGGATCAAGGACAGCATTTTCACCAGGACATTAAAGTGATGGAAAAACACTACCAAGGCCTCTGGAACACCAACATGATGGGGGCTATTGTTCGTCACTTCACCGAGAAGTTCAGCAAGCGACCCATCGTAGAAAAAGCTACACAAGTAGCTTCAAAGAAAAAAGAGAAAGAAAATTCAAACCAATTCTAGCTCACAGGTGAAACCTCTATTAACACATATCATTGTTTTAAGTAGCTTACTGTAAATACAAACTATCCGTATGTTGTAACAAAGAATTTCATTAATTTCCCCGTTTACCATATAGCATAGGATTTTTATACTGTATAATAAAAAGCATATAGCTCGAAAACTACAGGTGATACAAAAAACTAAGGCTAGATTTGGATTCAGCACATAAATATCTGTAAAGATCAGCTATCAAAGTAAAAAAAAAAAGTTTTTGAAAACAAATTTTTCGTTGGCTTGTAAACACCCTCGTCACGCTAGTTCATAGGCGAAGTACTGATGCTAAGCTGTGTTCGCATCGACCCTCTCTCCATAATCATGTTGTATGAATGGAGATGATGTTTTAACTACTGACACAATTGTTTTATGAATCTCCATTGCACGATGTAATTTTAGTGTATTTTACTTCTGATGAAGGTATATTTAGATATACTGAAACCGTGATCAAGAATTTTAGTAAATCTTTATCCTGCAACTGTTTTGGCTGTCACCATTTACCATGAAGAATTTCAACAGTTACTGTTTCAGCCATGTTTAAAATCTTGAGATGTTCAGAAGTGTCTGTATCATGTCTAGTGACTTCAGACGACTGTGGAATGTCATTGCACTACGAGTGACAGAGCAGTCACGCTTTATTCACTCACTACCTCTTGAGATGGCACAAACGTTGTTTATAGTTCACCTATGTCACTTCTTTTCTCTTTATGTTTCGTGAGGTTCGTGGCGAATCATAAACAATTTTTACCGCATGTGGAGTACAATGGCAAACAAATTTTATCGCTGTGTGGTTTGGGTGAGAACTCCGCTCAATAATCACATGTTCTGTAGACAGTCAAAGCAGGAGAGGAGATCAGCAGGAATTTGAGATGACAGTGGAGTTACAAGTGGGTGGTGTAGAGACACCGTCCTGTTGGAATCGTGGCAAACATTCCTTCATTTTGTGTACATTAATATTGATAGGGCTTGTAGAATATCATTATTGCTATTATTATTGTTAAATGTTAGTCACCTTAAAACATATATATTATAGTGAAATGCATAATTAATTTGTTAGCTTTACTGTCACTGTATTAATCACTTACTGAAGCAGGCCAATTTGGTTATAAATATGATCATTCTGGTTGATAAACGCGTAGGTCGTCTGTTGTTGCCTGAAAAAGAAAGCCAAAAGTTTAATTTCACTCGCAGAACAATTGCAGACTCCGTTTGAAAAATTAGTCTGTTTGTGGAATTAATTTCTAAAAGAATAATGACAAAATAAACTTACTATAACTTAATTATTAAAATATGTGGCTCATCTGCTGGGGTATGAGGATGAGTAACCATGTGTCATGTAGTAAGACATTTATATTCGATAATATATGATAGTGTTAAACACTTGATTTGTATTTTCCGTAACTATACCGGGTGTTACAAAAAGGTACGGCCAAACTTTCAGGAAACATTCCTCACACACAAATAAAGAAAAGATGTTATGTGGACATGTGTCCAGAAACGCTTAATTTCCATGTTAGAGCTCATTTTAGTTTCGTCAGTATGTACTGTACTTCCTCGATTCACCGCCAGTTGGCCCAATTGAAGTAAGGTAATGTTGACTTCGATGCTTGTGTTGACATGCGACTCATTGCTCCACAGTACTAGCATCAATCACATCAGTACGTAGCATCAACAGGTTAGTGTTCATCACGAACGTGGTTTTGCAGTCAGTGCAATGTTTACAAATGCGGAGTTGGCAGATGCCCATTTGATGTATGGATTAGGACGGGGCAATAGCCATGATGCGGTACGTTTGTATCGAGACAGATTTCCAGAACGAAGGTGTCCCGACAGGAAGACGTTCGAAGCATCTGATCGGCGTCTTAGGGAGCACGGAACATTCCAGCCTATGACTCGCGACTGGGGACGACCTAGAACGACGAGGACACTTACAATGGACGAGGCAATTCTTCGTGCAGTTGACGATAACCCTAATGTCAGCGTCAGAGAAGTTGCTGCTGGACAAGGTAACGTTGACCACGTCACTGTATGGAGAGTGCTACGGGAGAACCAGTTGTTTCCGTACCATGTACAGCGTGTGCAGGCACTATCAGCAGCTGATTGGCCTCCACGGTCACACTTCTGCGAATGGTTCATCCAACAATGTGTCAATCCTCATTTCAGTGCAAATGTTCTCTTTACGGATGAGGCTTCATTCCAACGTGATCAAATTGTAAATTTGCACAATCAACATGTGTGGGCTGACGAGAATCCGCACGCAATTGTGCAATCACGTCATCAACACAGATTTTCTGTGAACGTTTGGGCAGGCATTGTTGGTGATGTCTTGATTGGGCCCCATGTTCTTCCACCTACGCTCAATGGAGCACGTTATCATGATTTCATACGGGATACTCTACCTGTGCTGCTAGAACATGTGCCTTTACAAGTACGACACAACATGTGGTTCATGCACGATGGAGCTCCTGCACATTTCAGTCGAAGTGTTCGTACGCTTCTCAACAACAGATTCGGTGACCATGGATTGGTAGAGGCGGACCAATTCCATGGCCTCTACGCTCTCCTGACCTCAACGCTCTTGACTTTCATTTATGGGGGCATTTGAAAGCTCTTGTCTACGCAACCCCGGTACCAAATGTAGAGACTCTTCGTGCTCGTATTGTGGACGGCTGTGATACAATACGCCATTCTCCAGGGCTGCATCAGCGCATCAGGGATTCCATGCGACGGAGGGTGGCTGCATGTATCCTCGCTAACGGAGGACATTTTGAACATTTCCTGTAGCAAAATGTTTGAAGTCACACTGGTACGTTCTGTTGCTGTGTGTTTCCATTCCATGATTAATGTGATTTGAAGAGAAGTAATAAAATGAGCTCTAACATGGAAAGTAAGCGTTTCCAGACACATGACCACATAACATTTTCTTTCTTTGTGTGTGAGGAATGTTTCCTGAAAGTTTGGCCGTTCCTTTTTGTAACACCCTGTATAATTTTTTATATTTACACATCACCTTCTCTCAAACCATTTACGTTAAAGCAATGAAATTTTGTATGGAACTATTAAATATTATTATCTACATCTCCATTGAATTAAGATTTAGCTAAGGCAATAGCACATAATTTATAAAGAAAAAATCTCCAAATATTTTTATTTTGCCTATGGCTGAGGATGTCTGAGAATTATGCAAAGGGTGATAACAAAATTCTGTTCAGACCGATGTAAGATAATTTGTACAAAAAATTACCATTAGTGTGATAGATTTTTCAGAAAGGTGCATCAGCTTCATTAGTGTTCAAAAAATAATCCTTTTTACCGGACGATGTGATAGATAAACAACTACCAAACTTTTTATGTAGATGCACGAAATGTTTCTTAATACCTGTTCCAAAATTAGTTACATTATATTAGGAACTGTGGATGAATCAAAATTTTCTGGAAGCATAATTTTGGGTTTGTGATTATACAAAGAGAAAACAACTAGACTTTTGTATTTCTGGGGATCTGTTGTTCTCATATGCAGGATGAGGTTTCGGCTCATGTTGCTCAACTTCTTGATCATTAGCGCCCGTACAATTTCTTATTGAACGAGTGCGCTCAAATATTTTAAAGAGTTCCTTCCAGTGATTACCAGTACTGATAGTCTTTAGATGAAATAGTTCCCAATTACAAATCCGATATACAAGGAAAGTATTTATAACTTTATTTCAGATAAATGTGGCTAAAATACACACACACACACACACACACACACACACACACACACACACACACACACACAGACACAGACACACACACGCACCTACGTTTATAAACATTGTTTACGTCATGAGATAAAATTACTCTTAATTGCAAGCGATCAATGAAATGAAAGTACTTATTCCTGTTATTCAGGACTATGTGCATGGTTAACCACTGGTACTGAAAAGGAATTCAGCCAACCCCCGCGACATACGGTATTATAAATGTCCTAACGATTTGAGGAGGAGTCCTGGTGCCATGTAAAAGTTTAAAACTACTCCAGTTTTCATTTAAAATATAAGGCAAGTCTATAGATAATTGTAGGGATGTATTCTTGTTGGCATATAAAACACAATGAACTAAAATATGGCGTACCGAGAATGGTACGCCTTAAACATAGCATATTGATGGGTCGTTTCACTGAAGGGGAAAAAAAAGGATAGCTGTAGCTGTTAAGCTAAAGGATGAACGGAAGTCGTCGAAAAACCGAAAATACTTAACAGGACTTTTGACTGTGAACGATATACTTTTTATACTTATAGTAAAACTAGTGACGCTTAAAATATTGCTTCAAGGGATAATATTCTGCAAGGGAAAAATACCTGAGAGCTAATTAATGACTCTATATCCAAAATAGTGTTAACGCTGCTAGGAAAAGAAAGAAACTTTATTAAGTACTAATATTAAGACAATGCACAAGCATAGCACTGGGAAGACACGATGCAAGTGATGCAGGGCCAGCGGAAAGAGGAGGAAGTATAACAGTGTTCACACTCGGAGGTAAAGTGTTGAATTCACAATTACGGCCACTACGAGGCAATAAGACGTCGGTATGCAACAGCGACCAGACAGCCGAAGCCGTAATTAGCAGGGAAGGTAGCTGTAGAATGAAGGGTGTGACGAAACGTGCGGTGGAGACTTTGGAAACTATGGATCTGCAGTTACTAATAGTAGGGAAAGTGCCATGAAGCACGATATCCATTTCATAGGAAGTTAGTTTTTTAATGGTGGATTGGATATTCCTTTTGACAGTCTAGTAGGAAGTAGCTTCCTGAGGCAGCAAGAGGTTGTGATTAATTACGGAGAGAAGGCGATTAGACTACAGGATCGAAATATTCCGTTTCTCATAGTGTCAGAGACAGAATTACCGCTGTAAGTTTCTATGAAACGATGAGCTGAAAAGCAACAACAATTAAGGGGAAGTTAGACAAGCCGAAAAAACAATATATAATGAAAAGGTGCATGTTCTGAGGCAGTCCATGAGTCAGACTGCAAAGAGAGTGGAAATGAATGGGAATAGCAGATGACAGTGTGATTCTACAAATAAGAGGTTAAGTCCTGAACAAGAGAGAAATAAAACGAAACAGTATAGTCAAAGAATGGCGAAGGAAGAAGTAAGAGATGCAAACCAAAGGCAAATCGTGAGACGAAAAGCGATGAGTCATCTTCCAGGCAAAACAGCATGGCACAAGAAAAATATATTCTCAGTGTGTTCAATGTGAGTGAGGCTGGCTGTGATCTTTCCATAATAAAAGTATTTGGGAACTTGTAGAGAGAATGGCACCAATCTAAACTGTACAGGGAGCAATGAACGGTATGGGCAAGTAGAGAAATTGGGTTACCCAGCTCAGAGAAGCGATCCGGAACGATCATTTGTATAACGCGGAGCTATATGAATTAGAAACACTCTGTAGTACATATTGTGATGTATTTTATGTAAAAGGTGAAAAATTGTCATGTACAGAATATGCACTCTCAATACTGCCAGAGCACAAAGGAAAGGCAGAGAATGTATAGAATACCAAAGCACAAATAGCGGTGTTGCAGACAAATCGAGAAAATGGTTAACGAGTTGAAAATCAGAGTCCATATTGCTAGTGCCGAAATACAAGATACCAGAGAGTTAGTGAAATATAGATTCGCAACTGACTATAGAAAACTGAACGAAATTTAGGGCCGAGGGGGGGGGGGGTGTGACCTTTCTCACCCCTAAAATAAGTAACATATTGGACCAACTCGGGAACGCTAAGTATATCTCCACTTTAGATTAGGCCAGTGGGTACTGTCAGACAGAGAAAAGACAGCGTTTGGCGTAAATTATCAGCATTATGGGTACAGAAGTGTGCCACTGGAGTTAAAGAATGCACCAACTATATTTCAGAGACGAATTAATGATGCATTGGTAGAAATTCAAGGGAAAGAGTGTTTAGAGTATTTGAATAACACAGTATGCTACGGTAGTTCATTAAAGGAACAAAATGTAAAGCTTCAGGGTATATTGAATAGATCAATCGCACACAGGTCAGAGCTATAGCCAGATAAGTGTGAATTCCTTAGAGTGGAGGTAATATTCTAAGGACACAATACAACAGATTAAGGTGTACAGCGAGGTGAGCGTATTGTGGAAAAAGTGAAGAACTCTCCAGTTCCAAAATCCATCTACAGCTTGATGGGTGTCACTGACAGTTCATTCCAAAGTTCAATAATATTGCGAATCCATTACATAATTTGCTGAAGGCTGAACTGCCATATGTATGGGGAGAACAACAACCAGCAGTTTAAGAACTGTGAGAGAAATTAGTAAATTCTCCCATACTGAGCAGATTTTGAGAAATCATTTATAGTAGTGACGGGTGCCAGCAGAGAGGTGCTGGGGGGAGTTCTGTCTCAAGGGAAGCTACCCAAAGGTTTACCAGTCATCTGTGTTTCACAGTCATTGACTAAGGCTGCAAGGACTTATTCTGCAATTGAGTTAAAGTGATTAGCAATTGTGTAGAGCACAAAGCAGTTCAGGCTATAAGTCAATGGGAGACATTTCACCATAGCAGATCACAAGTGACCAACATGAATTTTCAGTGTCAAGGATCCATCGCCAAGGCTACTACAGGCTGAAACTAGAGGAATATTCTTATGGCACTGTGTATAAACGTGGAAAACTCAGTGCAAATGCCGATGCATAAAGCCAAATGCTGTATGGTGATGCAGAGAGTATAAATGAAAGTAAGGGACATATAAGAGTGGCTAGGAAAAAACAAAGAACAGGAGGAACAAACCGAGGAACTTATCATAGACGAAAGGGCCGAAATTATGAAGGAAATGCACGACAACCCGTTACGCTGACATCTAGTAATTACAAACGCAATCACGACAGTATTCGAGAAATGCAACACAGACATTGTAGATCGTTAGATATAACAAAAACCACAACCACTGCAATCGATACACCTTGACATTCCAAGATTACCTGAGCAAGTTCACAGTAGAGGTGCCGACCAAGTGGCAGAATGCCGAGTTAATGGCCCAGAAATTTGTGGAAGAAATTGTGTTATGATACAGAATTTGGTCAGTGCTAGAGACAGACCAGGGTCGAATTTTTTAAGTATTCTACGGGGTACGAAATTATCAAAAATTCAGAAGATGCAGACCACAACATTTCACCTGCAGACAAACTGGGCGCCCCAGAGAAGTTCTATGACACTGGTGGAATATTTCAGACACTTCATAAGAGAGGATCATAGTGATTGGAATCTGTGGGTACAACAGAGTATTTCTGTATTTAATATGCCATGTGGTAGCACTGGCCACACATCATTTGAGTTAATTCGTATAAATGCTTGTTATGCAATCCTATAGAAGTCAAAAGTATGTGCAGTGTAGTTCAGAAGAAATGTGTGAAGTAGAGCAAAGTATTCAAGTAAAATTACAAAAGTTCCTGTCTCAATGTGGTAATAAATCATTTTCGACTGATAGTAAAATACTGTATTGCAAACTTTGGGATGTAAAAGTACTTGCGGAGAAGTCATTTAATGTTCAGCAGCATGTGACAACAGAAAAATACAAACGTGGAATATACACTCCTGGAAATTGAAATAAGAACACCGTGAATTCATTGTCCCAGGAAGGGGAAACTTTATTGACACATTCCTGGGGTCAGATACATCACATGATCACACTGACAGAACCACAGGCACATAGACACAGGCAACAGAGCATGCACAATGTCGGCACTAGTACAGTGTATATCCACCTTTCGAAGCAATGCAGGCTGCTATTCTCCCATGGAGACGATCGTAGAGATGCTGGATGTAGTCCTGTGGAACGGCTTGCCATGCCATTTCCACCTGGCGCCTCAGTTGGACCAGCGTTCGTGCTGGACGTGCAAACCGCGTGAGACGACGCTTCATCCAGTCCCAAACATGCTCAATGGGGGACAGATCCGGAGATCTTGCTGGCCAGGGTAGTTGACTTACACCTTCTAGAGCACGTTGGGTGGCACGGGATACATGCGGACGTGCATTGTCCTATTGGAACAGCAAGTTCCTTTGCCGGTCTAGGAATGGTAGAACGATGGGTTCGATGACGGTTTGGATGTACCGTGCACTATTCAGTGTCCCCTCGACGATCACCAGTGGTGTACGGCCAGTGTAGGAGATCGCTCCCCACACCATGATGCCGGGTGTTGGCCCTGTGTGCCTCGGTCGTATGCAGTCCTGATTGTGGCGCTCACCTGCACGGCGCCAAACACGCATACGACCATCATTGGCACCAAGGCAGAAGCGACTCTCATCGCTGAAGACGACACGTCTCCATTCGTCCCTCCATTCACGCCTGTCGCGACACCACTGGAGGCGGGCTGCACGATGTTGGGGCGTGAGCGGAAGACGGCCTAACGGTGTGCGGGACCGTAGCCCAGCTTCATGGAGACGGTTGCGAATGGTCCTCGCCGATACCCCAGGAGCAACAGTGTCCCTAATTTGCTGGGAAGTGGCGGTGCGGTCCCCTACGGCACTGCGTAGGATCCTACGGTCTTGGCGTGCATCCGTGCGTCGCTGCGGTCCGGTCCCAGGTCGACGGGCACGTGCACCTTCCGCCGACCACTGGCGACAACATCGATGTACTGTGGAGACCTCACGCCCCACGTGTTGAGCAATTCGGCGGTACGTCCACCCGGCCTTCCGCATGCCCACTACACGCCCTCGCTCAAATTCCGTCAACTGCACATACGGTTCACGTCCCCGCTGTCGCGGCATGCTACCAGTGTTAAAGACTGCGATGGAGCTCCGTATGACACGGCAAACTGGCTGACACTGACGGCGGCGGTGCACAAATGCTGCGCAGCTAGCGCCATTCGACGGCCAACACCGCGGTTCCTGGTGTGTCCGCTGTGCCGTGCGTGTGATCATTGCTTGTACAGCCCTCTCGCAGTGTCCGGAGCAAGTATGGTGGGTCTGACACACCGGTGTCAATGTGTTCTTTTTTCCATTTCCAGGAGTGTAATATGCCCGTGGGGGCTCCAGCCATTCTTATTCACCATTCTGTGAAGAACTTTGTACAGCTTTCTTTTGTGCTGACATTCCCTTAAGTAAGATGAACTATTCAAAATTCTGTGAATTCTTATAAAAACACACAGCTAAACCTCTTCTTGATTCTTCCACATTAAGAAGACTACGACAGGCGAAGCTAAGAAAAAGGAATGCAACAAATCAGAAAAATTGCAAATAAAAAAAGAATAAGTATCTGTTGATGAAAGCTGAGACTATTGGAAGATATATTGCAATGTCATTGTGGGAACTTTTGGAAAAAGATGGTCCTGACGAAAAGTTTATTATAAATTGTTTGCCAGATCTGTAGGTGCCATATGGGAGCGACAACGTATGGTAGTACTTTTCACAGCGGATGCTGTACCCTATATGGACAAGCTGCTGACACTAAAAGTGATGTTAACAAATTATTTGGGTGTGTCAATACGTTATTTTTGAAAGCCTCTTCACGTGCTGAAGCACTTCAGTTGCTAGCTCTAGACATTTTCTTATCACCATCTCCCATGTTGACAGGAAGGAGCTCATAGACTGACCACTGAAATTATTTCTGGCAGAACTTCAACTTTGTAGAAAGCATCATTGATTCATTCGATAGCACTGGAGCCGTTTCAAGTGCGGTAGCCCACATATTAATGTCTAATGCTGAAATTTCAGGGAGCCTTTCGTACATAAAATCAAAATTTGGATATATTACTGCTGCCATAACTGCTTTGGAGCAAACAGAAATGTCACTTGTGAGTCAGACAAAACCAGTGGCAAAACTGAATAATTTAGAAGCTGTTTGGGGTAAAGCGGGGAAAAAAGCGTCAAAGAAAATGGAAAAAGTGTTAGAAAAAACGAAGGGTTTCATACACTGTATTCCACATGAATGATTTTCTTTCTTAATCAATTATATTTATAATTCAGTTGATACTGCCCATTTTAAATATGAACTTTTTGTGTCATCTGAAGTTGAAAGAATTGTTTCGAAATACAATGTTTTCTTGGCCGACAATAGGAAATCTTTTTTATTTGAAATCTTGTACATAGTATTAATTATATATTGGAATGCAGAGATCACAAACTGAAGTAACAATAAGGTTGTATAAAAAAAAGCATATCAAAGGTAACTGTGTTCTGGTAGTTAATAAAAATCACACCTTAACAGCAAAGTCCATAGTTTGCTTTGCTTGTGACGTGCTTTTATTCTTAAATAAATAAATCATTATCATAAACTGACTTACGAATTAACTTTACAACAGAAATTTTACCTCAGTTTAGTATTTTAAGGTGAATTTTTTCGTTAATAAGAATAATTTTGTTAATTTTGGTCATAACAGCATATTATGGTGATTTCTAGGTCGTAATAATTCTAGCCCTAATTATTATTAAATGACAAGAAAAGTCGAGGGGAGATAGTAGCATACGAAATTTTGACGTATGTGAATCTGAGAACGTCCGACAAGTAAGTCTATGGAGTGGACCGAGTGAGAAACAAGACTGTCCAACAGTGCAGAGAAAGATTAAGCCAATCAGATATCAAAAGAACTGAACGTAATCTTTTAAATAATGAAGTTGATAGTAACATAGCCACTTTAGAGTAAAACTCTGCGCTGAATCACGTGGTACATTGCATAGCGATTAACGAGCAAATATTAGAGAACGGTATGAATAAGCTGATACAATGCATTACATACTCACTAAAAACGAGGAATGCAGGAGTAAAGAGAACAGCCGCTTTCGTTACCATCAATAAAGAATTAAGCGCTAAGTACAGGCTGTTAGTACGTGCCATTGTGCATGCAAAGAAAGGGACTCTAGCACCACATATCATAAGTCGGATACAGATTGTAAAATATTTCAAGTTAATTCAAGATGATCTGAAGAATTTACAATTTCACATACATTTATAGAAATGATATGGATAATCTAAAAATCATGGATTTACATGTATTTGTGTCTGATAATGTATAAGAGTATGTCATTATCAATCCAGTAGTGGAGAATAAAGAGTTCAGTTTACGTAGAATGTTGCCACTCCCAACAGCAACTAAAGATGATGCGGGGAAATACATTTATATATAGCCAGAGAAAAGATATTTACCCTTAGATAATTCTAAGAAGTTGTATGCTAAACTCTCGACAGATCAATCGGAGTGGAAAGAGATTGGTAAGGGAACAAAGATATGTAAACAAATCTTTGTAATGTTGCTCATGTGTTACCAGGACGAGTGTGAAGTCAAATAATTATTGCAAAGCAAGGACATTCAAAAGAATTGCGCCAGTATGTTAATCACCGTAAAAAAGAGTCTGTGGACACATCCTAGTGATAACGAATGGCTACACATAAACCTGCAAGCGGAAAGTATGACCATTCTTGTGAGGAACAGGCTTCTGGGGATATTCTCCCACAAGTCGTGGGATTTGTAACGTTCCATACAAACTGCAAAGGTTATGGCTCACAGGTGTACATCCAGTCAAATAGAACAAAACAGACCAATGTCACTAGGAAGGACATTATCCCTAGTATTACAATGGAAATCGAATGTTGTGAAGAATTTGAGAAAAACTTAAACTTATCAGAGATACCTTTAGCATTACGATTAAGACATGTAATGACTGGGTTAGTCGATGTAAGTGTAGTAGGAAAAAGAATGGAGGATATCGAGAAGCTGATTGATAAACAGCAAAAGAAAATGAGCTGTGAAAGAGGAGTCTAGCACTATTCCATAGTCACATACATAGGCTTAATCTCAGTTATGGTAATAATTATAGATTGATGTCGTTCGCGTTGCCTATGTTGTAGATATATAAAGTTTTCTACAGACTATTTTGGTGGTGGAAGTTGTTGCCACTCAATACGACTGTGTAAAAGCTACTGTAGTTAATAGAGGGTGGTTATAAATGAATAGTGCGATTTTAAAAATTAATAACAAATCTATTTATTTCTTTATATGGGAAAACCTTACAACATCAGCAGCAGCAACTGTTCAAGTTTTTGATACGCTACTGTCTGTTCGCGTGTCATGCTTACTGCGCAGGTGTAGCACCTGTTTCCAAGATGACATCGTAACAGGGTTTTGAGGTGTCCAGATCTGTGGTTCCAGTCCAACGTGACTCTCATCTACGACTTATGAAAGATGCAGCACACAAGAATAACACAAGTACGTGGTACCGCCAGTTCGTGGAAACAGGATGCCTTTATAAGGAGAAGAGTCCTGGTCGATCTCGTGTGTCTGCTGCAGACCTCGAAAGAGTGCGCGAGGCGTTTCACCGAAGTCGTTGCAAGGGAGTTGTTCATGCCAAAGATTACGATGTGGAAGGAGTTGGGTAGGTAGCTATGTTTTAAACTGAACAATGTGGGATCAGGGCAGACCCTTACACTATCAGACGAAATGAAAAGGCGTGACTTTTGTGAAGAGCTGCGGTTAAAAACTGAGGACGCTGGTTTTGTAGAAAGACTCATCTTGTGCGATGAAGCTAGTTTCCATTTAAGCGGGGAAACGAGAAACCATATACGCTGATAGAGCATAAGCGCGACTCTTCTAAAGTGAACGTTTTCTGTGCGGTGTAGAGAGAGAAAGTTCACGGCTAATTTTTCTTCGAACAACAAACGGTGATGGGTAACTCATTTCGAGACATATTGGAAATATACTTTCTACCGCAGCTGAACACCAGTCGAGATAACGGTGCTCCGCCCAGTTTTCTCACGAGTGTACAAGCGCTTCTTAAGCGTGTTCTGCACCAACTCTGGATTGGACATGCTGCAACAGCAGACAACAATCTTCTCCTCTGGCCACCCCGTTCGCCGGACTTAACACCGTGCGATTTCTTTCTGTGGGAATTTGTGAAAGACCGGGTTTATGTACCGTCAATGCCCGTGTCACTTGAGGACGTGTGTGGTCGGATAAAGCATGCACGAAACACAAGGAACCGGATAGATACCTCAACGAAAAAAAAATGGGTTCGCATATAATGCAGGTTTTAATATTTATGATGATTTACTTAGCTGATTTACTCGCTGCTTCCTGGATACATGCTCCAGATGATCATGGGCCGCCTTGTGATCGAGTGCTGCACTGTGCCGTCCGGGCCGCATCTACGCTTCCTAACATCTACCCAAATAACATAACCACTTCGCAGCCGGAAGAAGAGTGCCAGCGAGGTGCGATAAGGAACTGCCCTAGTGTCCATTCCTTGCCGTCTCTGCTAAGTTGGCATAAACATCTAGTAGCCAGAAGTGCACCACCATCGGACACCGAAAAATATACCGTAAGGATTGCTACTCTGTCTGTCTTATTGTAAAGGCCTCACTATTTTCCAAACAGATTTTAGTATTTTAACGGCCTATGTCTACTTTCATATTTGATGAATAATAGATTTAAATATTATTGTAATAACTGTCATATTTCATGATTTTTACGGCTGAAGGTTGCTTTATTAGCGAACACTCACATCTAGCGCAAAGAATAGAAAAGGAAAAGTGTATGTACTTGGTTGTATGTATATTGTGGTGTCACCGCCAGACACCACACTTGTTAGGTGGTAGCCCTTAAATCGGCCGCGGTCCATTAGTACATGTCGGACCCGCGTGTCGCCACTGTCAGTGATAGCAGACCGAGCGCCACCACACGGCAGGTCTAGAGAGACGTACTGGCACTCGCCGCAGTTGTACAGCCGACGTTCATAGCAATGGTTCACTGACAAATACGCTCCCATTTGCCGAGACGATAGTTAGCATAGCCTTCAGCTACATTTGCTACGACCTAGCAAGGCGCCGTATTCAATTGATAATTAATATTATGAAGCATGTACCGTAACGAGAGATGTTCTACAATTGTGGATTAAAGTTAAGTATTACATCATCTACGTACTTTATTTACAATTCTCAAGATATTGTCCTGTTCCAGACCTCACGCCAGTCAGCGTGTAATTAAACGCGTGCATTTCGGCCTCCTCTAGAAAAACAGTGTTGACTCTTCTGCCAACACTACATATATAATTCCCTGATTTATGATTTTATGTTTAGTTGGTAACGCATGAACACCTGTTCATCAAATGCTGCCATTAGGTAAGAATTATATGCATGTTAATAGCACGTTACGAAGTTCACAAGTAGATTTTGTGGAAATAATGGCACTTGTTCTAGGTTTGAATTTAAGCTTTTCTGTACTCTATTGTAGTATCTCAAGATAAAATAAATAATGCCTTGCAACGAATAATAGTTAATATTTTATGCCTATTGAATATGGGGAGGAACAAGAACTGTCTCCTACTTGGCCGCAGCTTTGGTTAACACATTTCATTGTGTATTATCGAAACGAGTTGCAAGCAGTGCTAAAGTGCCAAAGGTAGCACTTAGGGACCGGGAGTTGCTTTTAAGGCCTGAGATACAGGTTCGTAGGGTTTACTCGTTGATTAGAAAATATATATATCCACTGTAAGACACCTCGCCCTGTAATGATAAGCTGTTGGGAAAATGAATTGTTTTTGTACTGAATCGGTTACTCAAGTGATTTCGGCCTTACTCACTTCCTACGAATCACAACTTCTCCTCTCCGTTGCAGAATGACCTGTACTAAGTATCCTAGGGGACTTTCTCCCTCACACTTCATTAAAGGTGATTAGTAGACCTAAGCGCACGGTAAAAATATTGTTGTCTCCCTTCAGTGCAGCTATAGCCTTGTGGGGTTCCTCTAAGTAATATCGCATAGTCACTGGCCGTGTCTTTACACAGGAAGGAGGTTTTACGCCTACAGGATAACTTGGTTGTCTAGAATGGATTTATGTTTTCTGACTGCAAGCTGAAAGTGACTTTTGAGCTTTCTTATTTTCGAGGCCCAGATTAAAAAATCTATTAGCCGTGCCCTCTTTGATATTCCCGAAGTAGCTCTCGAGGGATACAAGTATTACGGTAACTACTTGAATGCAGGAGATCTTTACCAAGTTTGAAGGAAAGGTGTAGTACTACTGCCCCTCAGAAAAAAATGTTCATTATTTCGTAATGAATCGTATCTGGTCCTGTGAGGCAGCCAATGGAGCATTGAGGAGAGTCATTTGTATACCTAATAGTCTGCAGAACCAAAATTTGCTTGCTCTTCTACACAAGAGCGCGGCAGATATGAAAATTCAAACTCATAATCTTTATAGAATGTTGTAGAACTGTAATACCATCGCCTGTATTGCCTCTTAGGCTCTCTTTGTAAGCCCCGTATTGTTTAAAGGATATCGGATGAGCTGTTCTAACTTGGTATCAAGTCGTCGATAATATGTCCCACACTTTTGACGATGAGATAGAGCGTATTATGAGATTCAGTAACACATGCTATGGCCTATTTCAGCACTCTCTGGCTGTCCCTAGGGTTTTAGCTCTCGCAACCCGAAAGACCGCGAGGTTTAATGTAGAAAGACTGTTCGTCAACCTTCGCAGCACCTCCCTCCTGCAGGGCTGTATCGAGGGGTGGCAGGATACGTGCAGGCAGAGAGGGGGAGCAGAAACAGACAGTTTCGGATAAAAAAACAGACACACACACACACACACACACACACACACACACACACACACACACAAGAAAAAATTAGTCTTTAAGAAGTAAACGAGAAAGATACGTAAGTCCTCTTACCTCTTGTGTTCCTGTCTTCTGCCTACAATGAAAGTCTTGCCGATGCCCCCTCCCTCCCCCTTCTGCCCCCTCCCCCATTAAACTACCTTTCTGCAATTTATTCTTCACAAATTCTTTGGATAGAAGGGGCAAGAAAAATTACAAATCCTATCCACCTTACCTGCTTGCTTCCACCACTGCCGTGTCCTGCTCCGGTCCTCAGTCAGCGAATATCAACAAAAATCGGAATCCTTCGGTTAAACAACATATTTGTAACTCTTTTTATTTTTCTTGCCTACCGACCTTTGAGATTCTACTCTGAGAATAATAGACATCATTATTCAGAGTATGGGCCCGCTCGAATAGCCACGCGGGTGGCTGTGCACGTGAATTATGCGTAGCGGACATGAAAAAAGATGTTGAAAAAGGATGATAAATTGACTGTTACGTGTCCTGAAGGTCCGGGGACAGATCGATAATGGAACACAACAATGTCACGAAGAAATATACAAAGAGTAGTTGTAGATGTGTAACTGTCTCTAGTGGTGTTGCTGTAGAGTGGTAGCTACATCACGGAAAAGAAATTGTTTGGAATTAAATTACTGCCGAATCAGAACTCTCACAGCTGCTGCAAAGATACGCTGGTTTTGTAACTTTCTGTCGCCGAACATTTAATGTTTTCTTTATGAACTGCGAGTAGGAGCGCTCGGTGTCTTGCGAAAACATTTACAATGACTATAAGGAGGAGGATGAATCACCATTTACTCTTGACTGAGGCTAGAAGTTTGCGAGCGTTGTTGACAAAGCGGGAGAGGTCGCTCGTCCATACAGCATAGGGAGCGAGCGACCGTACCAGGGTGCCCGCTCTTCACCACGTACGACTTTTCGGATGCACGCTCTCACGCTGATGCCTCGTCCTAGAGCGGGAGAATGACAACAGAAAAAGGTGCATTCGGAATAACAATACATCATCTTTGATAAGTCCTGCTTTAAGATGGATAACGTTTACGTATGTATGCATGTAAATTCTGAGTCGTCGAATGATTCGATGTCATCGACGGTATCTAATTCTACGAGACACAGATAATCTTAACAGCTAGTTCGACCTCGCGGAAGTTGTGATGCCGAAATCATACTGTTCTCTCTGTACATTTCTGGTAAAATCCGACAGTACATTGTCCAAAATATTCAAGCCTTCCTCACCCTTTCTTCCCCCATCGCCCCTTTTGCTTTTGTTTTACAAGCAAACATTGTCTGATTTCGTCCCTCCTCCATCTCAAACCTGACCTACTACTTCATCTACATTGGAATCATAAGGTCCACTCGTCGAGTTGGGAACGTTTTGCTTCCTTCGGCGACAATGTCACTGTTTCTTCGTGAAGTGTGAGAGCTGGGTGTTAAGTGTGTCTGTTGAGTTTAGGCGACTGTAATCAATGTGTGTGTTGTATGGAAAGATACTCATCTCGTAGTTGCACCTTATGTCCTCATCTGATGGAAGGAGCACCTCAACAGTGTAACATGGCCTTACTCTATGAGACATTTCGGAAGGGTTTTAAACTTAATCCAGAAATTCACGCAAAGTCTGGTGGCCCGGAGCTTTACGTTGCCGCCTTTCCTCCTTTTGCCTGTCAAATAGGAGAGTGAAAATTTCTTCCACCACCAAGATTCCAATCATCTTACCTCTGAGGCGAACGCCGCCCCAGAAGCATGCGTTAGTGACCTTTGCTACATATGGGGTACCTCGCTAGTCATGAAGCTCAAACTGCGAGCTCAAATAAAGACAAAGTGCAAAGGAAAATGCAGTGTTTGGCTACACGGCAAAAGGGAGAACATGCCCATGTCATTTCACACAGTGCAACACAATAACCCACATTTTGCACAATGATTGGGCACAAAATTGATCAGTTGGTCCAAACGCCTTGTCTTTAATTCTTCAATTCAGAAAGGTGATTTGTGCTACTGAAAATAACTACACTGGTTGCCATAAATCAAGGGATAAAATGACAAAATAACGATAACTCGAAACGTTTTGTGTCGGGTCCGACAAGCCGTGGTCATATAGTATGGATCACATTGAAAAAGTACTGTATCTCAGCCTATATGAGAAAAATAATTAAAAGAAAGAAGAAATGTCACTTGAATTAAAGCAAGATCAGCTGACCAAGAAGAAGGAATTATTAGCAAGATGATGTTAGACAATGCATAACCATGAAGAACAGAAGACAACTTTCAAAAAAGAAGCTGCAGCCAGAGAGGGAAGATTCAGCATGGTGAACTGAGTGAATGAGAATCCAGAAGAGCAGGTTACAAAAGCTGACAAAAAGGAAAACTTCCAAAGGAAAAGTTGCCGACATTAATGTTTCCAAAATACGCAAAGATAACATACTCCCATCAAATAAGAGGCCCAAAACTTTCAAGTCAGCTTAGTCTCAGGAAAAAGCGAAGTCATAAGCAATACATTAAGAAAGAAAATGGCAATATAATTATTGGAGCCACATCAATGATTAGTGTGAACCACAAATGGAATCAACGAAAATAGTCAACGATAAGTGGGGTTCTATTAGAGGAGACAAAGAGTTTATCTCCAGGTCACTGATAAGATAAGGGGTGATTGGGCTACATTTCTGGTGTCAGGTTACACACTTGGGCTACTTATACTCAAGGTCATTGCCCACTTCCTTCCACCCTGTGAACCAAAGGCAACTGTTCAAGGTCATACTCAGCCCCACCCCTCCAATATCCCCTCCCATCCCCATCCCTTTGGAGCAATATGATTTCAAGCATCCACTGCACCCTTCTGCTTTCATAACTAGAGCATTTGAATGGATGGCATTATTCTTGAGCTGTGCACCACAGGGAGAAGATCAGGCTGTGGATATTCGTTAACAACAAATTAATTTTATTATAATTGTTAAGTTATGTTGTTTGGGGTCTAGGAAGTGAGAATTTGTCAAAAACATAATAAATGTAATATTACGCTATTATCTTCATTCGAGGCACCAACAGAGACCACATCCAGACAGATACGTAAGTGCTCTCATTTTTCAACATTTTCCCTATTTTTCCATATTTTCAACAATTTTACATGTTTTTCACATTGTTCCAATTTTTCCTTAATTTCCACAATTTAATCTATTTTTGCATATTTTGCCATATTTATACCTTTTTAAGTGTTATTCCACAATTTTATTATTATTATTACAACTATGTGAATTTCGTCCAACTGCTCTCGACGGCACGTCAACATCGCGTGACAGCAAGTCGCATCATGTCGACGTCATGATGTCTCAGCCAATCACAGTGTAGTATATGCTCTAAAGTATCCCAACGATGTGAATTATTTATCAATGCTAAGCCATCTGTACATTACTAGTCTGCATGTGATGTCATAGTTTGTGTGTTAAAAACCGAACACGTTCCCCTAGTGGTAGAAAGAATGATGTCTTGGCATATTTTGCAAAATTAATGACGTCATAGTAAATTCAATGAGCACTGCAGTAATACCAACAGTAACCAAAGATACTGCATGTATAATGAACACCACACCGCTGCAAATACACCCATGGATTATCAGGAACTCGACGGATAAATGGGGGCCGAACGTGGTAAGTGAGCTGCCTGCACCTCCAGCGCTGGCCGAGGCCCACGAGAAAGCCAGGCCGCGGCGCGTACGTCAGAGCACGTGTCACTGCGGGTCCTACGAGTGCCAATAGCCGTCTCCGGTGGGGAGTGAGTAACTATTTCAAAAGAGTTTAATAATTCTCGACTACGGTTAAATACATGCATGTTTTCGGTAGCAAACTACAAAATAAAGGCCTTTAATGGGTACTTTTTTCAATTAAATATTGATTTCCCGTGGGCCCTGCACAGAGCCACGTGTGGCGGACAAGCCGACTAATGTGACATCACAAGTTCGTTGCAGAGCCGGTATATCTTATTGGCCCCGGCGCTGACGCATTGATTCTGGCCAGCGCCGCTGACTCCAGGCCGCCCGTCTCCCAGCAATGGTAGAGAAATTTGCGTTATGTATGTGTGTAATCGTCCCTGACGTGACTCACCTCGCTGACGGCGGAAACAAATATATCAAGCACTCGACATGTGTTATGTGAACTCAAATTGGACAACTTCCTTTACACAAAATCACTGCTGAGAACTGACATTCGCTGCTGAGTACGTACATTTCGCGTAAGATAATAGAAATTAGGACCTATACAGAGACATAAGGAAAATTGTTTTTATCCATCGAGCTATTTTTTTAAGAGGGACACAAGGTAACATACTGTAGTTCGCGGAGTATTTGTGCTGTAGAAATTTAGGAAGAGACGTTATGATCACGTGGCCAACTTACAAGCATACAGCGACCAAGACTTCAGTTGTTGTTGTTGTGGTCTTCAGTCCTGAGACTGGTTTGATGCAGCTCTCCATGCTACTCTATACTGTGCAAGCTTTTTCATCTCCCAGTACCTACTGCAGACGAATATTAAATAACACATTTCGGGTAATACAAGGGTCGAGTTTAGTACCTGACGCTGCCAAGACGGGGAGTCCCTAGACAGGATATTACTAAATCTTTTTTTCCTTTTCTTCTAAGTTTGTTAATGTGATACTTCGTTTGGAAGGCGCGCATAATCCTTGCATGTGATGATTTACTCTTACTACTCGCAGTCTGCTGGGTAGTGTTTTTAGGAAACATGTGTTTAAGATAATTATACACCATGTCTATTAATGACATTTGGTTAGAGTCTCAGGCTGATAAGCAGATCACATAATCTGACATATTTTTATGTAACGCACTTGAAAATTCGAGTCTTTCCACGAAACGTGGTATGTAAGTGATAAATAACTAAACACTGACGCAAAAAATTTCAACACCAAAAGATATTTAACGTAGAGTAATGAAATTTCAGGAATACATTTGTGTAGGTAACATATTTAAGTTATTAACATTGCAAGATCATCTATTTCAAATGTGAAATGCGCAATATCTCAAACGTAACATCAGCTTCTCGTAGCTCTATTACATGACCTCGTTCAAATTCAGTGAGGTGTTGATAAAAGCGTCGTTGTCGCCTTAGAGGCATTCTTGACTAACATCAACTTGCTAAATCCAGTCTCAAAGATAGTTAATGCTCAGGACCCTTACAGTGTGTATTTAAAGCAAAACTGATTTGTATCTTCATTGTGGTGCTACTGATGAGAAATTTGAATAGACGTCGTCTTTCAGATATAGAATAACAGCTAACACTTTCGTTTACGTCGCACAACTCCTTCTTGGCGTTGTGATTTTTACCGTCATCGTAGATTAGATTGATTACAACTGGTAATCATTGGTATTTTACGACAGCATACTGACGTTAGCGTAGTGTGGTGAAGCTGTGACGTACTACTACATACAATATCTTTTGCAGCGTCAGAACAGCGTCTAACACGCTAGAACCCAGTACGTTGTCCTCGATGGTGAGTGTTCATCGGTGGTGAGGGTATCTTCTGGAGTGCCCCAGGGAAGTGTGGTAGGTCCGCTGTTGTTTTCTATCTACATGAATGATCTTTTGGATAGGGTGGATAGCAATGTGCGGCTGTTTGCTGATGATGCTGTGTTGTACGGGAAGGTGTCATCGTTGAGTGACAGTAGGAGGATACAAGATGACTTGGACAGGATTTGTGATTGGTGTAAAGAATGACAGCTAACTCTAAATATAGATAAATGTAAATTAATGCAGATGAATAGGAAAAAGAATCCCGTAATGTTTGAATACTCCATTAGTAGTGTAGCGCTTGACACAGTCACGCCGATTAAATATTTGGGCGTAACATTGCAGAGCGATATGAAGTGGGACAAGCATGTAATGGCAGTTGTGGGGAAGGCGGATAGTCGTCTTCGGTTCACTGGTAGAATTTTTGGAAGATATGGTTCATCTGTAAAGGAGACCGCTTATAAAACACTAATACGACCTATTCTTGAGTACAGCTCGAGCGTTTGGGATCCCTATCAGGTCGGGTTGTGGGAAGACATAGAAGCAATTCAGAGGTGGGCTGCTAGAGTTGTTACTGGTAGGTTTGATCATCACGCGAGTGTTAAGGAAATGCTTCAGGAACTCGGGTGGGAGTCTCTAGAGGAAAGGAGGCGTTCTTTTCATGAATCGCTACTGAGGAAATTTAGAGAACCAGCATTTGAGGCTGAATGCAGTACAATTTTGCTGCCGCCAACTTACATTTCGCGGAAAGACCACAAAGATAAGATAAGAGAGATTAGGGCTCGTACAGAGGCATATAGGCAGTCATTTTTCACTCGTTCTGTTTGGGAGTGGAACAGGGAGAGAAGATGCTAGTTGGGGTGCGAGGTACCCTCCACCACGCACAGTATGGTGCATTGCAGAGTATGTATGTAGATGTAGATGTAGAACACACACTCACAGAAATCGAAAACATCATGAATCAAACAATCATGTTACGCAGTTTTTATGTATTCTACACTGACCATCCAAAACATTACGGCCACTGCCCACTGCGACAATGGATGCCACCTGGTGCCGTTGCGGGCACGTGATGTGGTAACAAAAATACGCAAGTTGAGAAGACACGGCCAGGAGATCTCCCAAACGAAGGTATGGGCTGCAAATGGGGAAATCCATTGATTTAAGCGACTTTGACAAAGGACAGATTATTATTACACAGAGCCTGTGAACGAGTATAGCGAAAACGACGAGGATGGTCGCATGATCACCTGCTTCTGTCGTGAGCATCTACGGAAAGAGGTAGAAGGACAATGAAACTACCAACAGCGCTAAATGGTTGGACGTCCACGACTCTTCACAGAACGTGGGGTTAGGAGGTTTGTCTGCTCTGGAAAGTTGGATAGAGGGTGATCTGTGGCACCTCTGCGGAAAGAGCACAATGATGGTGTACTCACAAGTGTTTCGGAGCACAACGTTCATCGCACGTTGTTGAACATGGAGCTCCGCAGCAGACCACCCCTTCGTGTTCTCATGTTGACCCAGCGACATCTTCATTACGACTGCAGTGGGCACGCGGCCATCAGGATTCGACGATCAGTGGAAACGTGTCGGTTCTTCGAGTGAATCACATTTTTGCTACACTAGGTCGATGGTGGTCTCCACAAACGTCGTCATCGAGGTAATCGGCGGCTAGAAACATGCTGCATGCCACGGACGCAAGCTGTTGGGAGACATTCTCCTGCGCTTGCATGGGACCTGTGGTAGTAATCGAAGACACACTGTCAGCTGCGAACCACCTGCATCCCTTCAAAAACAGTTCAAATGGCTCTAAGCACTATGGGACTTAACATCTGAGGTCATCAGTCCCCTAGACTTAGAAATAATTAAACCTAACTAACCTATGGACATCACACACATCCATGCCCGAGACAGGATTCGAACCTGCGACCGTAGCAGCAGTGCGGTTCAGGACTGAAGCACCTAGAACCGATCAGCCACAGCGGCCGGCTGCATCCCTCCATGCTTGATGTCTTCCCTGACGTTGATGTCATCTTTCAGCAGTATAATTGTCGGTGTCTCTGAGCCAGAACCGTGCTACAGTTGTTTTAGGAGCGTTATAGTGAACGCAAGTTGATGTCTCGGACACCAAATTCGCCCAATGTAAATCCTATGGAATCCGTCTGCGTCGCTATTGGGCACCAACACCGCGTAAGAAAATCTGCGCACATGGAGCACCCTCTCCTTCACCATGACAGTGCTGGACCACACACGAGGGCTGTGACATCTACGACAATCCGACGCCTTGGTTTCACTATTCATACAGTGCCGACTTGGCTCAGATTTTCATCTGTTTCCAATATGTTCCAACACATTCGAGGAATTCACTCAGATGAAGCGGCGCAAGCAGAGGTGAGATTGTGGGTCCATCAACAAAGTCAAATATTCTACAGTGACGGTATCAAAAACCGGTCTCTGTTGGAAGAAATGTGTTTGTCGCCAGGGTGACTATATTGAGATATATGTATGCAGACATGAATAATAAAGATGTAGAACATTAAAAAGTTTATTTTATTTAAAAAGCTTTAAGAGTTTTCACATAAAAATTCGGAGGAATTGCTTTTCAGCACGCCCTCGTATATATAGCAACGCAAAGGAGCCAATGAGTCGAGCAGAGTTAGACCGTTACCTGTTTAAATTTTCGAGTATGTGGAATTTAAATCACACTGCATTTTTGGAATTATTCTCGGGGATATCTAATTGAAGCTAATGAAGGGTGTATGCTGGTGAGTTATTGTTTGTCGATGCAGGATCCGTATTCTCTGCCATGGTTTGTATGTCTGGTTGATTTTCTCCCTGCTATATCTACCACATGTGGTAGAGAGCGAGATAAAGTCTTTCTCACTAGCTCTCTCGCCGGTGCAGCACAGCTGGTGACAATGATACGTGTATGCCTCCACATCAAAGCTATTTTTTTTTAAAGAGCATTCATTTACTATGCTATACCTTTTCTTTATGATATTATTTGCGTTGTATTTTTTACCAATGTATTCAGATGTTCCTCCAATTATAAGAGCAACCTTTCGAAAAGAGAATGATTGATTCGTGCTGCCTTAACATGCAAGACGATTTTATTGTAATAGCGTTGAAGTACGAGGAACATGAAGACGAGCAAGGCTATACATCCGTCGTCACAAACTACCTGTCTTATATGTATAACAGCATGTACTTCAGACTGCAAGTGACTCGTTGTCTGATGCTTTCTCAGCTGGGTCGATCTAATCTAAAATTATTCATCACTTGCCTACCACGTTTCGGGAACTGATTCGGATTTTCAGTGTGTTTGATCAAAGATGCGCAACAAATAACCATTTACCAATCATTAGTGTAGTTGTTCTCAAAAAAGAATATGATTGCTTTCGTGAATTTCATCGTGTGGTGGATGAAAGATTAATTGGGAGAGTCCAAGAAGTTTGAGAACTTGATGGAGAATGATCACAGACTAATGCAAGCAACTTCATGTGTAACCTTAGAAACAGCCGAGTATGTATTGTAAGTTGATCATGTGGTCATGACATCACTTTCGGTCATGACTCGTAAAAAGAATAGAGTAAATGTTACAATAAGGATAAAAAGCTCGTAACGTGACTAGTTCGTGATGTTTTCAATTTGTGTATATGTGTGTGTGTGTGTGTGTGTGTGTTTGTTAGGCGGTGCTCTAACGCTACAAAACATTATTGTGGAACGAAAAACTAGCCCAAATTGCAAATTTTTACTTTTTATTCATTCTGTGACTAGTTTCGGGCCGAGACCCATTTTCAAGTCATCATAGCATAGTCTAAAATGGCATTTCTGAAGATGTCAAGAATGTGCAATGAACATTTACAGTGCATAGTGATTAGCTGAAGTTGCTGATCCAAGCTACTCCAGCATTCTGTAAGTTCCGAAATATTAAATATTATTGTATCTGGAAGTGAGTCACAGATCCGCAACGCAATGCTGATATCAGTATGCTGTCATGAAATACACATGATTACCCGTTATGATCAATCTAATCTATAATTATTTATCACTTACATGCCACGTTTCGGGAAATAATTCGAATTTTCAACTGCGTTTTTCGATGCGGATTACGCAAAAATGCAGGGTTATTACAAATGATTGAAGCGATTTCACAGCTCTACAATAACTTTATTATTTGAGATATTTTCACAACGCTTTGCACACACATACAAAAACTCAAAAAGTTTTTTTAGGCATTCACAAATGTTCGATATGTGCCCCTTTAGTGATTCGGCAGACATCAAGCCGATAATCAAGTTCCTCCCACACTCGGCGCAGCATGTCCCCATCAATGAGTTCGAAAGCATCGTTGATGCGAGCTCGCAGTTCTGGCACGTTTCTTGGTAGAGGAGGTTTAAACACTGAATGTTTCACATAACCCCACAGAAAGAAATCGCATGGGGTTAAGTCGGGAGAGCGTGGAGGCCATGACATGAATTGCTGATCATGATCTCCACCACGACCGATCCATCGGTTTTCCAATCTCCTGTTTAAGAAATGCCGAACATCATGATGGAAGTGCGGTGGAGCACCATCCTGTTGAAAGATGAAGTCGGCGCTGGCGGTCTCCAGTTGTGGCATGAGCCAATTTTCCAGCATGTCCAGATACACGTGTCCTGTAACGTTTTTTTCGCAGAAGAAAAAGGGGCCGTAAACTTTAAACCGTGAGATTGCACAAAACACGTTAACTTTTGGTGAATTGCGAATTTGCTGCACGAATGCGTGAGGATTCTCTACCGCCCAGATTTCCACATTGTGTCTGTTCACTTCACCATTAAGAAAAAATGTTGCTTCATCACTGAAAATAAGTTTCGCACTGAACGCATCCTCTTCCATGAGCTGTTGCAACCGCGCCGAAAATTCAAAGCGTTTGACTTTGTCATCGGGTGTCAGGGCTTGTAGCAATTGTAAACGGTAAGGCTTCTGCTTTAGCCTTTTCCGTAAGATTTTCCAAACCGTCGGCTGTGGTACGTTTAGCTCCCTGCTTGCTTTATTCGTCGACTTCCGCAGGCTACGCGTGAAACTTGTCCGCACGCGTTCAACCGTTTCTTCGCTCACTGCAGGCCGACCCGTTGATTTCCCCTTACAGAGGCATCCAGAAGCTTTAAACTGCGCATACAATCGCCGAATGGAGTTAGCAGTTGGTGGATCTTTGTTGAACTTCGTCCTGAAGTGTCGTTGCACTGTTATGACTGACTGATGTGAGTGCATTTCAAGCACGACATACGCTTTCTCGGCTCCTGTCGCCATTTTGTCTCACTGCGCTCTCGAGCGCTCTGGCGGCAGAAACCTGAAGTGCGGCTTCAGCTGAACAAAACTGTGACCATATGTCAATGAATGGAGCTACAGTGAATTTATGAAATCGCTTCAGTCATTTGTAATAGCCCTGTATGTCTGGTTCCGTGTTTTCTCGTCAGCGTGAGACTCTTACCGGGTGTCATGAAAAGGTACTGTATATAATTATATGAAATGTATGTTTCCTAAAAAAACAATGCCCAGCCCTGCAAGGATTACGAACACCTTCCAAATGAAGTGTCACATTTACCACCTTAGAAGAGAATGGAAGAAAGATTTAGTAATATCCTATCTACAACTCCTCTTGCCAGCATCAGGCACTGAACTTTACTCTTACATTAGCCGATTTGTGCTATTAAATGTTCTTCTGAAGTCTAGGTCACTGCATGCTATAAGCTGGTCACGTGTTCATGACGTCATCTAAATTTTTATAGCACACACTATCCACAAACTACCGTATGGTACCTTGCACCATCCGCAAAAAACAGATTGATGGATAAAATGACTGTCTCTATGCGTATGTAGAGGTCCTAATTTCTCTTATATTATGGGAAATGTACAAATGTACGTAGTCGTCTACGAATGATAGTTCTCAATAGTTGGCGTGTAAAGAGCGTTGCCAATTTGAGTCCACGTAATACTCAAGTGTTGACCAAACCTGCAGGTAACAAGTCTAGCACTACGTTACTGGTTTGGGATAGTCTTCTACTACGTTAGTAACGAGTGTGTCACAGCATTTACTACTATGAAGTGCGTCCTGCAACCTTATAAACCATATGGGTGGACCATCATTTTTTGATTTTGATCATTTGTTTTTCTGGTTTGAAGGAAGCAGTATGTGGGAAGGGGGGCTCTGAGCACTATGGGACTTAACATCTTAGGTCATCAGTCCCCTAGAACTTAGAACTACTTAAACCTAACTAACCTAAGGACATCACACACATCCATGCACGAGGCAGGATTCGAACCTGCGACCGTAGCAGTCCCGCGGTTCCGGACTGCTGCGCCTAGAACCGCACGGCCACCACGGCCGGCGCAGTATGTGGACTTGGCTTGTGATACAGCGGTCATAGTTTACCACTGCGTGCGTGTACAAAACGCATAATTACTGATCCCATCGCGGTCGTCAGGCTGTCAAAATTAGACAACTTACTGTACACTTATCATCGCTAATGCCTTATGATGAGAACACGGCAAGTGCCGTAACCCGATTTCCCAGGAACTTCGCTCAGTGGAAGATAGTCAAAATAAGCGAACATTTGTCTCCGCTTATCCGTAGGTAGCCCGCAGCTCGTGGTCGTGCGGTAGCGTTCTCGCTTCCCCCGCCCCGGTTCCCGGGTTCGATTCCCGGCGGGGTCAGGGATTTTATCTGTCTCGTGATGGCTGGGTGTTGTGTGATGTCCTTAGGTTAGTTAGGTTTAAGTAGTTCTAAGTTCTAGGGGACTGATGACCATAGATGTTAAGTCCCATAGTGCTCAGAGCCATTTGAACCATTTTTATCCGTAGGTACTCGACTGTTTCTAAAAAAAAAAAAAGAGGAAAAAATTTTTCGATGTACTTATATCCCTTCTAGTGCCCGCAAATCGCAGCCGAAATGTTGACACAGTGTCTGGCATCATGGAGCCTCATTTATTGCACCCCTTGTTCGAAACATGATGATTGTTTTTATTATATTTTATTTATTTATTTCGTTTATCTACCCATATCTGTAGAAGGTTACTAGACTGATGTTTCTTATCGGGTAAGGGGATACAAGGGCATTATATTATATGTAAAATTACAACTGGGGTTTTCAATAAGTATCATACATTTATTATACAATATGTGTATGTATGGTATTTTCAGGGGTTACAATCTTTTTAAATTCCCATATTCTTATATTTCATTCTTATATTAATTCTTATATTATATTCTTATGTTTATTTTTCAGGAAAGTTTGGTGCATTCTCTTCGATGATACTGATCATAGAAACATTCGATACACAGAAATTTCGAACACCATCAGCATCGCGCGAAGGCAGGTTTCTCCCAGTGACATTTTTTCGGACGAATCTCACTCTAGAAAGAAACGTCGTTAACGTTGCTGAAGATTTCACGCTTTGGCAATGATTTATCGGCAAACCACACTTAGCGGATCAATTTATCGAAAACGCTCTTACAATTGTTTATGAATCAAGGTACACTACAGAAATTTCGCAAGCAATTACAAATAATTTTCTCATTCATTCATTTATTTATTTTTTAATCCATTCGCCTGACATACAGTTTGTAGACGAATAAGTATTTCAGTATTCATTGGTAAACATTCGAGTAGTAATCATTTACGGACATTGGCAGATAAACGGAAAACGAAAATAGAAGTAATACTTGGGTTTCGAACACGGAGCTCAAAATTGTCAAGCCGCAACGCTAGCCACTGCGCCACCACTTCGGCTGAATGATTTCCCATAAAAGGCACATTAAGAACCTCGAAGACTTTGACAGTCGTCGTCTCACAAACAGTGGAGTATCTACTGACGAAACGAGACACGTGTTCGCTTATTTTGACCCCTCTTCCTCCGAGCGAAATTTCTGGGGAATCAGGTTATTGCACTTGCCACGTTCTCCTCGTTAGAACGTTTTTTCATAATAAAATTGACTTGATAAATTACTACTGCATGCAGTAAGTCTGCTTCCGTTAGTAGGATGTCATCACTGGTATTATTGTCGATATTTTGATCGAAATGCTATAAAAATTCTTTTTGTACTGCGCATGACGCTTCGCGCTACAGTGCTGAGGGCAGCCGCACACACGGAGAGCCCACCTCGCGACCCATTATCTGAGGCGTGGGAGACACAGATGGCCACCTGTTGGTGGCAGGTGCTGGTATTCCGAGACCCGGTGAGACCTTTACCTGCAGCAATACAGAGGTCGGTGAGTCACACGTTTATCGGTTTTGCGTACGACGTTTTCCAGCAGCTAATGTCAACAAGTGTGTGCACGTTGAGGCTGTGAGGCTTGTTTTCCAGGCTAGACGTTTCATTCAAGCTGGAGCGCCGTTGTAATGACTGCAGTATTCGCGGAACTACCTCGAGACTTGCGGTGGTTGATGGGGCGGACACCGCAGGCTGCAGGTTCAGTCGGTACGTAGCCGTTATTTGAGCGCCAGTTGGTTGACAGTGTTTGCGTTTTTGGAGAAGTGGTATAATTGTTATTCGCCTAGGCATATCAACAGACTGCATGCGTACTCTGCAGTTCTCAGGGTCGCATTTTATAATAGAGCGAGAGAGATGCCGTTTCCTCTGCGAGTCGATTGCTTTATATGTAGAAATTGTTTATTTTTGCTGCACTACGGCCTTTGCTCAGTCTCATGTGGGTGGTGAGGACGTATATACAATGAGGTGACAAAAGTCCTCCACCTCCTGCCTGCCGTAGTGCAGCAACTGAACGTGATATGGCCTCAAAAAGTCGTAGAAAGTCTTCTGCTGAAATATTGAGCTATACTGCCTCTGTAGCCGTCTATAATTGCAGGATTCTGTGCACGAACTGTCCTCTCGATAATGTCCCATAAATGTTCGATGGGACTCATGTCGGGCGATCTGGGAGACCGAACTATTCGCTCGAATTGTCCAGAATGTTCTTCAGACCAACTGCCAACAATTGTGGCCAGGTGACATGGCATATTGTCATCTAGAAAACTTCCCTCATTGTTTGGGAGTGGCAGCAAATGGACTCCAAGTACCTGAACATAAACATCACCAGTCAATGATCGGTTCAGTTGGACCAGAGGACTCAGTCAGTTGCATGTAAACACAGACCATACAGTTATAGAGCCACCACCAGCTTCTACAACGCCTTGTTGACAACTTGAATCCATGGCTTCATGTGGTCTGCGCCACACTCGAACCCTATATCAGTATTGGAACAATCTGCGTTCTGTGACAAAGTACCGTTATCCAAGATGGAGGCGATGACGTCATCCAAGATGGAGGCGATGACGTCATCCAAGATGGCGGATTTTGGTGGGAAGTTTGAAATTTAGCGAGAAAGTGCCACGCCCCCCTCGCCCAGAAATATGGAGCAAATTTCAAATTCCAACAGGATAATGCGCTGCTACTAGGAAAGTGGCGGGAAAAACGGACTTGTCTTTATTATTTAACCAGTTTCAAGCATGTGTGTTCACTGCGAGCTCCAGTGCTCAACTGGCGTAGTTCATATCGTTTTCAAAAGAGAATGTCACTTTGACGTCAGATTATGACGCAAGTAGAGCCATTCAAGATGGCTGCACCCAGTGTGTTCGCCACTGGGTCTGGACTCCAACTGACTTAGTTCATATCACCGCCATCTTGGATAGTGGTACTTTGTCACAGAATACAAGTTGTTCCAATACTATCAGCTCTTACAAACTAAAATTGGAACTTATCTGACCAGGCGAAGGTTTTCCAGTCATTTAGAATCCAACCGATTGGTCACGAGCCCAGAAGAGGCGGTGCGGGTGATGTCGTGCTCTTAGGAAAGACACTCGCTTCGAGCGTCTGCTGCCATAGCCCATTAACGCCAAACTGCGTGGCGCTGTTCTAACGGATACGTTCATCATACGTCCCGCATTGATTTTTGCAGTTATCTGACGCAGCGTTCCTTGCCTGTTAGGACTGACAACTCTTTGCAAACGCAGCTGCTCTGGGTCATTAAATGAACGCCGCGGCCACTGTGTTGTCTGTAGGTGAGAGGTAATTTCTAAAATTTGGCCTTCTCGGCACACTCTTGACACTCTGGATCTCGGAATACTGAATACCCTAACGATTTTCTGAAATTGAATGTCCCATCATCTGGCTCCAACTATCATTCCGCGTTCAAAGTTTGTTAATTCCTGTTGTGCGGCCGAAATCAAGCTTTTCACGTGTATCACCTGAGTAGGAATGACAGCTCCGGCAATGCATTGATTGCTCTTTTGTACCTTGTGTACGCAATATTACCGCCATCTGTATATGTGCACATCGCTATCCAATGACTTTTGTCACCTTAGCGTACTGACGTCGCGCACAACAGTGCAAGAATTTATTTGGTGTTAAATGTCTTTTTATCCTGCCCGGAAGCACTGGCAGATCTCGC
This sequence comes from Schistocerca piceifrons, assembly GCF_021461385.2. NCBI lineage: Eukaryota > Metazoa > Arthropoda > Insecta > Orthoptera > Acrididae > Schistocerca > Schistocerca piceifrons. Next base: position 208,563,636 of record NC_060149.1, on the reverse strand, counting down.
CCACCGTCAGTATGTTTGGAATATTGTATTTGTGATTAAATTTTTCCCGATATGCCCAGTATAGTCCACCTGCAGGGGAATATACCAGATTCGTCACTTTGCGCCACTCCTGCCCACGTTTGAAGGAAACTCCAGACTAACTGTAGCAATTTGATGGACACGGAAGTATTGGCACGGCTCCTACTCAGATTTTTTTTCGTAATTACGAGTCTTCTAGAAATGTCCCTTACACACTAATAATACAATAGTTTATATCGTGTTGCGGTAGGTTACATGCCTTTTTCTTCTGCCTGGAAGATCCGGGTGACCAACTCTGACGCCTATTAAACATCTTTTCTCTAGTAATAAAAGTGGGGTGGTTAGATAAGGATAGGGAGCTTGATTGTTAGTGGCCCAGAGAGGTAAAGGAGGGGAGGGGATGTTGCTTGGTTCTTATCTGCAAAGCCGGCCACAGCTTTCTGCCTGCGAACACACAGACGCCGGTATGTCAAGACAGGGTTGGTGTTATTAAGGTGTGCAAGGGGGCCTCTTGCTGAATGCTTGATATAGTACCAGTGTTTCACCACCAGTAACCAGGTTAGTTGCATCAGGGACGATTATACACACACATAATGCAGATTTCTCTACCATTCCTGGGGAGAGGGGCGGGCGCTGTGCTCATGCCGTGGGTTGGGTGGCGTTGACTGTGACGGCCGCGTCCACTCCCCAAGCATCAGCACTGGAGGTGCTGGATATCCTGCAGGCAGCTCACTTTCCATGTTCGACCTCCATTTATCTGGCGAGTTCCTCGTAATACAGGCGTGTATTTGTAGCAGTGTGGTATTTCTTATACATACAGGATCTTTGCTTGGAAATCAGTAAAACTGCAGTGCTTATAGAATTTGCTATGACATCATTAATTTTGTGGAATATGTCATCACGTCATTATTTATATCTATAGGGAAAAGTGTTCATTTTTTAACATGTAGACTATGGTGTCACACACAACACTAGTAAGTCAGGGATGGCTAAGAAAAGATAAATAATTCAGATTCTTTGGATACTTTTGAGCACATTCTGCAGTGTGATTGGCTGGAGAGAGGTCGACTTGACGCAATGTGCCATGACTCGATGTTGACGTGACATCAAGAGCAATTGGATGAAACTCATAACTGCAATAATAATAAAATTATAGAATAATATGTAAAATCATAAAATTGCTGAAACACATGTAAATATGGTTAAATTGTGGAGTATATGGAAAACTACAAAAATAGTAAAAATGTGGAATAATACATATAATTTTTGAAAATATGGAAAAATGGAAAAATACGAATAAGCTTGAAAACCCACAAAAGAGACAGCCTACATTACACTTGGCTGTCCTCTGCGGGAATATTGCTGCGCGGTGTGGGATCCTTTCCAGGTAGGATTGACGGAGGTCATCGAAAAAGTGCAAAGAAGGGCAGCTCGTTCCGTGTTATCGTGCAATAGGGCTGAGAGTGTCACTGATATGATACGCGAATTGGGGTGGCAGTTACTGAAACAAAGACGGTTTTTTTTTTTTTTTTTGCGGCGAGATCTATTTAAGAAATTTCAGTCACCAACTTTCTCTTCCGAATGCGAAAATATTTTGCTGACACCCACCTACGTAGGGAGAAATGATCATGATAATAAAATAAGAGAAATCAGAGCTCGAACGGAAAGATTTAGGTGTTCCTTTTTCCCACGCGCCCCTCGAGAGTGGAATGGTAAAGAAGTAGTATGAAAATGGTTCGATGAACCCTGTGCCAGGCACTTAAGTGTGAATTGCGGAGTAATCATGTAGATGTAGAAAAATGAGAATATGTACATATCTGCCTGAGTGTGTGACTACTGGTGCTTTGAATGACGATAGTTGTGTAATATTAAATATATTTTGTTATTAACAAATTCCCGAACGTCAGACCCCAAGAGACACAAACTACGGTGCAGAGCTCAAGATTGAAGCCACATAGTCAACTGCTATAGTTATAAAAGCACGAGGGGAGAGTGGATGCTTCGGTCTCATTGGTCCATGGGGGAGAGGATGGAAGGGAGAGAGGAGGAGCTAGGGATGAGCTTGAACAATTGCTGGTGGCCCCCTGGCGCACCGGGTTGGAGGGGGGGGGGGGGGGGGGGGGGAGGTTGCCATGAATAAAACTGGTCCAAGAGTGTAAACTGATATCCGCATATGTTATCAGTGCCTTGAGATAAGATCACTATCGTGTCCCATAGAAGGTCTACTTATCTACAAACGAACATGTCAGTTCAGTAAATATGGCCCAAAAGGAAAACAACAATTTGCAACATTTTTACGGATGTTCAAAGATTATGAGCCGTTCTGTGGACAAATCAACAGAAGAAAACAGGAAAGGGTTTGTGCTTTAAGTAGTGACGTTTGTATGTTGAAACTACACCAATAGGCAGTTAATTTTTCTGTCCAGTTGTTTGTGGAACAGAGCAACGTAAACAGTAGAAGAATATGGGAATACACACCCAGTGAGAATGGTTCAAATGGCTCTGAGCACTATGGGACTTAACATCTGAGGTCATCAGTCCTCTAGACTTAGAACTACTTAAACCTAACTAACCTAAGGACATAACACACATCCATTCCAGAGGCAGGATTCGAACCTGCGACCGTAGCGGTCGCGCGGTTCCAGACTGAAGTGCCAGTGAGAATGGTTTATGCTTGTGTTATTTGAAATGTGCCACAATAAGCACTATACTGATGTTTAGGGAATGTAATGACACTGACATGTGCACGAAAGAGATACAAATCAAAACTGACGTGGTATGGCTTTGTTTCGATGGAATACTACGAGTCGACGAGCGAGTAGCTGGAGACCATGTAGTGCGTAATGCTTCGAATTGCTGGAGTGTAGAGTCGGTGACAAAATTCATGAGAATCCTAGCCTCATCGTTATTCTGAGCTACACAGCTTTACTACGTGTTAACACAGAATAAGATGCCAGGAGACGAAGTGGTACCAATATATATTCTATAGGTGCGAGGTCGACAACTATTTGAACATTGTGAGACGGTTTTAGATAATGTGGGAGTCCATATTGCTTCCGATTTATTTATCTCTTATGTTTATCCATTGTAATCAATAAACCAACGAAAAAACGCTATTTACTATGCACTGCACTAATACAAATTGATTACAACTAATCATGGTAACGTTATGAGAAACGTCTTCTTAATAAAACAAAATATCCCAATTTGTCGCGAATTAGCGTGATAATACGCTCTTTCGGCTTTGAAACGATCTGTGCCTACGTCCGTTCCTCGGTCATAACGTTTTAGCTTTGCAGGACTACCACGGAACTATGGAAGTGTTCAAATGGTTCAAATGGCTCTAAGCACTATGGGACTTAACATCTGAGATCATCAGTCCTCTAGACTTAGAACTACTTAAACCTAACTAACCTAAGGACATCACACTCACCCATGCCCGAGGCAAGATTCGAAACTGCGACCGTAGCCATCTGAGGAAGCACTGATTAGCTTGCTTAAAACATAGCAGTCCACCCCAATCAATGGACATAGGCCAGCCAAAATACTGTGCTGTGTGGACTGTGCACGTTTTCTGACCTACTCAACCCACTGGTCCACACACCCATTCACCCCTGCTACTGTGTACATTTACTCAAAAAATGGTTCAAATGGCTCTAAGCACTACAGGACTTAACATCTGAGGTCATCAGTCCCCTAGACCTAGAACTACTTAAACTTAAGTAACCTAATGACATCACACACACCCATGCCCGAGGCAGGATTCGAACCTGCGACCGTAGCAGCCGCGCGGTTCTAGACTGAAATGCCTAGAACCGCTCTGCTACAGCGACCGGCTTTGCAAGTGTAGCAGTAGGGTACATACATAACAAAATCCAGTTACCAATCATTCAGTACCACAATTAAGTTAATACAATTGACGGAAGCAGAAAAATCAAGCACTAACAAGCGCGCAATACAGCTAGTTTTTCTCCTTTAGATCTCCAGGGTACAGACTCATGGTAGCGACAAAACGTATTGGAGAGGAAGTTGTCTTAGGATTACGTTCCTAATTGTCGATCTTCCTGCTAGTGGCTCTTTTCACAGAAGAGGTAAGAATCTTCCCTCGAGGCAGAGTAAACTGAGAACTATCGCAGTCTTTCTCTTGCACACTTTTCTGCTCAGCTAGCATACATCTGCGTCGAGCACCTCTCTCTTGTTGTTCTAATGATGCCTAAGACAGAGAATTCGCAACGTAAATAGCGAAGTAAGCTGCAGTTTCTGCTGGAACGAGCTTCGTAGACTCAGAACTATAAATTTGCTTCCTGTATGTCATCCCTTAAGTGAGAATAAGTAAGAATGTTTGATCTAAATGAAAAGAAAATATGAAGTGAATTTATCAGAAGAATTCTGAACCAAACCAGGAAGTAAACCGACGGTCACGTCGTTGCCAGACGTATCCTACAATGTTGACAATTCTCCATTAGAGTAGCGACAAGCAGACTACGTTTCCTTAGTCGATGTGTGCCCTATGTCCGCCGGCACTGGAGAAGCTCGCTCTTTGAAGATACAGTCTCTGGCTGCCACTGCATTGACTGGGAGCAGAAATACCTTTTAAGTCTTGTCAGTCGCATTGGCGGGTGGCTGTTAGTGCGCTGTTGCCAGGCCTTGGGTCACAAGGGCTTGATAATTATATGGACCTCTGTTACTCGGTGTAATAGTTTCTGCTTTGGTCAAAATCAATATAACTGCGTTTCTGCGGTGAAATATTGACACTGGCTATTTCATTCATATCGATATGGAAGCAATCTATGTGTACATTATTTGAATTCAAAAGCATTGCAGCTGAATCCATTATTTACAGTCTAGAGTGTGTAAAATTATTGTAGACCACGTTAGGTATTCCAAGTTTATATGAAACGTAAATGTACGTAAATCAATCACAAAACAGTCACAGGGTAAAAAAAAAACTATAATTACTGGAATTTCAAGCAAATTAGCACGCTAACGAAAATGCATTATTGCTCAAACTTGCCTGTGTTCATTTCCGAATGGTAATCTGACTTGTTTATTTTGCTACATCTGTAAAGTAATTTACTTGCTTTAACAAAATGAGTCTTCGCTGACCCGCAAGTATTTAGTGAATGGTACTGACTATTTACAATTTGTACAGAAACCAGATTGCAATTATAAGAGTCGAGGGACATGAAAGGGAAGCAGTGGTTGGGAAGGGAGTAAGACAGGGTTGTAGCCTCTCCCCGATGTTATTCAATCTGTATATTGAGCAAGCAGTAAAGGAAACAAAAGAAAAATTCAGAGTAGGTATTAAAATCCATGGAGAAGAAATAAAAACTTTGAGTTTCGCCTATGACATTGTAATTCTGTCAGAGACAGCAAAGGACTTGGAAGAGCAGTTGAATGGAATGGACAGGGTCTTGAAAGGAGGATATAAGATGAACATCAACAAAAGCAAAACGAGGATAATGGAATGTAGTCGAATTAAGTTGGGTGATGCTGAGGGAATTAGATTAGGAAATGAGACACTTAAAGTAGTAAAGGAGTTTTGCTATTTGGGGAGCAAAATAACTGATGATGGTCGAAGTAGAGAGGATGTAAAATGTAGACTGTCAATGGAAAGGAAAGCGTTTCTGAAGAAGAGAAATTTGTTAACATCGAGTATAGATTTAAGTGTCAGGAAGTCATTTCTGAAAGTATTTGTATGGAGTGTAGCCATGTATGGAAGTGAAACATGGACGATAAATAGTTTGGACAAGAAGAGAATAGAAGCTTCCGAAATGTGGTGCTACAGAAGAATGCTGAAGATTAGATGGGTAGATCACATAACTAATGAGGAAGTATTGAATAGGATTGGGGAGAAGAGAAGTTTGTGGCACAACTTGACCAGAAGAAGGGATCGGTTGGTAGGACATGTTCTGAGGCATCAAGGGATCACCAATTTATTATTGGAGGGCAGCGTGGAGGGTAAAAATCGTAGAGGGAGACCAAGAGATGAATACACTAAGCAGATTCAGAAGGATGTAGGTTGCAGTAGGTACTGGGAGATGAAGAGGCTTGCACAGGATAGAGTAGCATGGAGAGCTGCATCAAATCAGTCTCAGGACTGAAGACCACAACAACAACAACTGACTAACTCAAATTTCATCCAAATAGAATATAGGTCGCTTGTCACCTGACATACACAGCGAATTTATCGTCAGTCAAAATTTAATTTTGGAGGCCACTATGCCGTTGCATTAAAGTAAAAATTGTCTACCGTCATTCTGGCGCTTGTACTTAAATCCTATATCGTTTAAAATGTATCTCATACATCTTGCAGATATAGTAAAGTTTATTTTTTCAATTAACTTTTTATTGAATTTTTCTGATGTTGGGCACTCGTCATTGTCGAAAAATTCAGAGACTGTCCGTCTGACATCGTCTTTTGATAAGTCGTCCAGTTTGGTTAAAGAGCGGCGTTGTTTAATATTTTTCCATGGAGAATCGAACGTTGGGGATTTTCCCTCACGGTACACGCGCTGCATAGTTTCAGAAATGAACGCCAGAAGCTGCAGCACAATGAGCTTGTACAGTAGCAAGGTTTTCTCTTACAACGTTTGTTGTTTTTGGTAACATATCACTGCATCTCTAGTTATAATCCATACTGAGTCTGTCTACCTTCCGCAAATCTTACCTAACGAGCGTGCATGTAGATGCTAACAAATCACCTTCATTGTTTACAAATGTTTTAAATATTTATAGGCACTGAGCATTATGAATTTGCTTTGCCGCCGAAACTCAGTTTCCTTTTTCAGTCGCAAAATCTAGTTTGGAAACCGTACCTACGTGGCATAGCGGAAATCTCTCTCTCATCCTGGTTTTCCATTTTCAAGTTACACAAACACTTCCACGCAGTGAATACTTGCACAAATAATACCCAGTTTCCTTTTTCAGTTGCAAAATCTGGTTTGGAAACCGTACCTACGTGGCATAGCGGAAATCTCTCTTTCATCCTGGTTTTCCATTTTCAAGTTACACAAACACTTCCACGCAGTGAATACTTGCACAAATAATACCACAGATGCACTTTTTTTACTTCGATTCAAACTGTCGAAACTAATAACTCAGGAATGGAAACAAAAATTATGCGCAAAATTTACGCACCATCTCGCTACTGAGGTTCTACTGGCGCTCGAACGAGGCAACTATTGATGCTCAGCGTTGTTATTTTCGAATGTTAGGAAGAGAGTGCTACGCGAGACGAGGTCGAAGTGCGGCATTAGCGCGCTTGCATGCACCCAACAGTACGCCTGGCCGGAGCTATAGTACAGGCCAATGCGTTTTATTCGCTTTTCTGTAACTATGATTTGGATCTAACCTGTAGCGCTTGACCGAGCTACGTTTATACTACAAGAAATATATGTTCCATGATTGGCCGTGTAGTTACATCAGCGGTTTCCCGAAACTGTATCTTACAAGGAGCCACAATAGGTCGTTCTATGACACAGTCGAAACTTCGTTTGCTGAAAGAAGGTCGAAAGTAAATGGACGCTTATTTTGTCTAAGGAGCCAACACTCAATTGTTTCCAAGAAAATGACAGTCATAGTTTTCATGCTACTTCGTCAGTTCGCACACATGGTGTTACAGCAAGCGAGTTGATAGCTTAGTGGTTAATAGCACTGGTCCGAACTTTGGCGCACCTTGTTCAATTCCAATCTTATATCATTACTTTTTTCCTTTTAGTTGTCACGGACGTAACATCACTGACATCAATATTTTTATGACAGAGAAAAATAGTGGAATTATTTACAAAATAAATAAATATTTCAAATATTATTAAAATTAGATTTTATCGGCACAAATCATATATAGTTTTATGCAATTAACACTATATGAAAGCCGGCGGGTGTGGCCGACCGGTTCTAGGCGCTTCAGTCTGGAATTGCGAGACCGCTACGGTCACAGGTTCGAATCCTGCCTCGGGCATGGATGTGTGTGACGTCCTTAGGTTAGTTAGGTTTAAGTAGTTCTACGTTCTACGGGACTGATGACCTCAGATGTTAAGTCCCGTAGTGCTCAGAGCCATTTGAACCACTATACAAAAAAGAAAAACATGTAGGTTCGAGTATATCAATTTTTGTTTTGATTTTTACTTTTATTCTTAAAGAAATCCATTGTATTCCACAGGGTAATATCTATCATAAAAACGTTAAAATCATAAGAATTCGAAGCACCACCAGCGTAGGCACACACACCGCAGTCACGTTCTTTAATGTGATTTTATTAGGAAAAGCAGCTTCGTTAATGTTCTACATATCTCGCGATCTGACGATAATTTCGCAGGAAACCAAGCATATCGAAACATTTTCTCAAAACTGGAGACTGCAATTGACTACGGATCCAGTTGTATATTTTATTAATTTCATCGCTTCTACTTGTGTTTTTCGTTTGCTGTACGATGAGAATGGGGCACTTTTGTAATGGGCGAATGTAATTCTTCAACTGTTAGCAAAAGTATACGTCGAAGGATTCATCGAACGCCATACACTTTGGCGGAATTACTTTTAATGAATACATCAATACTCCGATTTCATCGACAACCAGGCCGTCGTATAAGGGGGGATAAGATTTGCCCATCCCACGAATCAATAACGTACAGAAACGGCTCCGTTTTTATGTAAGGTCACTAAACGTTGCCCAAAAGGTGATGGAAAGAATCTTTTCTAAGCTTTCCAGATTTTTTCGCTGTTGCGTGTACATTATGGTACTTTCGCTGCTTAGTGTACGTGTTGACAGTTAGTTCTTGGAGACAAACAAAAACTGTTATTAACAGTTGATCGAAAACTGGTAACCTGTACTAGGCCGTGCACGAGTGCGCAAGCTCACACGTACACCACAGGCCATTAAAATTGATACACAACGAGGATGACGTGCTACAGACGCGAAATTTAACCGATAGGAAGAAGATGCTCTGATATGCAAATGATTAGCTTTTCAGAGCATTCACACAAGGTTGGCGCCGGTGGTGACGCCTACAACGTACTGACATGAGGAAGGCTTCCAACCGATTTCTCATACACAAACTGCAGTTGACCAGCGTTGCCTGGTGAAACATTGTTGTGATGCCTCGTGTAAGGAGGAGAAATGCGTACCATCACGTTTCCGACATTGATAAAGATCGGATTGTAGCCTATCGTGATTGCGGTTTAGTGTATAGCGACATTGCTGCTCGCGTTGCTCGAGATCCAATGACTGTTAGCAGAATATGGAATCGGTGGGTTCAGGAGGGTAATACGGAACGCCGTGCTGGATCCCAACAGCCTCTTATCACTAGCAGTCGAGATGACAGGCATCTTACCCACATGGCTGTTGCGGATCGCGCAGCCACGTCTCGATCCCTGAGTCATCAGATGGGGATGTTTGCAAGACAACAACCGTCTGCACGACCAGTTCGACGACGTTTGCAGCAGCATGGACTATCAGGTCGGAGACCATGGCTGCGGTTACCCTTGACGCTGCATCACAGACAGGAGCGCCTGGGATGGTGTACTCAACGACGAACTTGGGTGCACGAATGGCAAAACGTCATTTTTTCGGATGAATCCAGGTTCTGTTTACAGCATCATGATGGTCGCATCCGTGTTTGGCGACGCCGCGGTGAACACACATTGAAAGCGTGTATTCGTCATCGCCATACTGGCGTATCATCCGGCGTGATGGTATGGGGTGCCATTGGTTACACGTGTAGGTCACCTCTTGTTCGCATTGACGGCACTTTGAACAGTGGACGTTATATTTCAGATGTTTTACGACCCGTGGCTCTACCTTTCATTCGATTCCTGCGAAACCCTACATTCCAGCAGGATAATGCACGACCGCATGGTGCAGGTCCTGTACGGACCTTTCTGGACACAGAAAATGTTCGACTTCTGCCCTGGCCAGCACATTCTCCAGATTTCTCACCAATTGAAAACATCTGGTCAATGGTGGCCGAGCAAGTGGCCCGTCACAATACGCCAGTCACTACTCTTGATGAACTGTGGTATTGTGTTGAAGCTGCATGGGCAGCTGTACCTGTACACGCCATCCAAGCTCTGTTTGACTCAATGCCCAGATGTATCAAGGCCGTTATTACGGCCAGAGATGGTTGGTCTGGGTACTGGTTTCTCAGGATCTATGCACCCAAATTGCGTGAAAATGTAATCACATTTCAGTTCTAGTATAATATATTTGTCCAATGAATACCCATTTATCATCTGTATTTCTTCTTGGTGTAGCAATTTTAATGGCCAGTAGTGTACAAAACAGCAGTCACAATAGAGGACCCAAGTTATATGTGGAAGTTCGACTAAAAATAAAATAGAATGTGATCGATTCGTAGGTGTTCGATCGTTTTACAGAGCCTAGAAACAATGGACTTGTGGGTACTACACGGTCACTGTGACAGTGGTCGCTGCGTGCCGCAGCCTCGTTGCTGCCAGAGAGTTTTGAATCCAAAGCCTCAAATACCTGGTCTATTCAGTCAATGGGAAACACAAAATTCGTCAACGTCATGTCACCTGTTACATCAGCTTCAATGACAAGCTAATGTTTAATGAATTATTGGAAGCAGCAGCATTCTTTCAAGCTCAAATTTCCACTATCATCCCTGAATCCAACGCTGATTTAGTTTCCGGTACGGATAAAACAGAATGTATCTCATCTCTCGTAAGAGAACGTTATATTTTTGAGGTGGACAACGTTTTGCAAGCTAACGCCAAAAAACCGGACAAGTGCGAGAAGCCCCTGCGCTATGAGGACTTCGTACAAACTTAATTACACTACTGGCCATTAAAATTGCTACACCAAGAAGAAATGCAGATGATAAACGGGTATTAATTGGACAATTATTATACTAGAACTGACATGTGATTACATTTTCACGCAATTTGGGTGCATAGATCCTGAGAAATCAGTAGCCAGAACAACCACCTCTGGCCGTAATAACGGCCTTGATACGCCTGGGCATTGAGTCAAACAAAGCTTGGATGGCGTGTGCAGGTACAGCTACCCAAGCAGATTCAACACGATATCACAGTTCATCAAGGGTAGTGACTGGCGTATTGTGACGAGCCTGTTGCTCGGCCACCATTGACCAGACGTTTTCAATCCATATTCTGCTAACAGTCATTGGATCTAGACCAACGCGAGCAGCAATGTCGCGATACGATAAACCGTAATCGCGATAGGCTACAATCCGACCTTTATCAAAGTCGGAAACGTGATGGTACGCATTTCTCCTCCTTACACGAGGCATCACAACAACGTTTCACCGGGCAACGCCCGTCAACTGCTGCATGTGTATGAGAAATCGGTTGGAAACTTTCCTCATGTCAGCACGTTGTAGGTGTCGCCAGCGGCGCCAACCTTGTGTGAATGCTCTGAAAAGCTAATCATTTACGTATCAGAGCATCTTCTTCCCGTCGGTTAAATTTCGTGTCTGTAGCACGTCATCTTCGTGGTGTAGCAACTTTAATGGCCAGTAGTGTATGTCCCTAGATAATAAAAATCATTGCGTGTGGCTGGTACAAGTCTTTCTGTTGGACACCACGTCAGTGAACTGCGTGTTCTAACGTAGCCCAATTTACAACTGGAAAAAGGGAACCTACAGTATATCGTGGAATCTGAACCACATGTTATTTCTGTCGATTTCTTACATCGTTAAGAGGGGGAGGCAAGGTTAAAACGAAGACTGAAAAATCCGTAGCCCCACATAGATTAGATCCCGCAACATCTCTGTTTCCACGAACGAGCTTTATCGTTACACCACGACACCTGACCTGTATATGTAGATAATTCATCTACGGGTTATGTTGGATGCGTTTGTGATCATGAAAAAATGTGATATATATGGTCTTATCTTCTGATTTCATTGTTTTAGAAACGTAAATTATTTACGTCGCCAAGGGACCGTAGGTCTTAGTACCTGAGGTAAATTTCAACTTTTTACCTCCAGCTGCTCCCGAAAAAACGGGGCTTAACAGTCAGACAGACAGACAGACTGGCGGACAACAAAGTGATACTACACTGAAGAGCCAAGGCACCTGGTACCGCTGCCTAATATCGTGTAGGCCCCCGCGAGCACGAAGAAGTGCCGCAACACGACGTGTCATGGACTCGACTAATGTCTGAAGTAGTGCTGGACGGAACTGACACCATGAATCCTGGAGGGCTGTCCATAAAACCGTTAGAGTAAGAGGGGGGCGGAGATCTCTTCTGAACAGCACGTTGCAAGACATCCCAGACGTGCTCAATAATGTTCATGTCTACGGAGTTTGGTGGCCATCAGAAGTGTTTAAACTCAGAAGAGTGTTTCTGGAGCTACTCTGCAACAATTGTGGATGTGTGGCGTGTCGCATTGTCCTACTGGAATTGCCTGTGGTGTCACCGCCAGACACCACACTTGCTAGGTGGTAGCCTTTAAATCGGCCGCGGTCCATTAGTATACGTCGGACCCGCGTGTCGCCACTGTCAGTGATTGCAGACCGAGCGCCACCACACGGCAGGTCTAGAGAGACTTACAAGCACTCGCCCCAGTTGTACAGCCGACTTTTCTAGCGACGCTACACTGACAAATACGCTCTCATTTGCCGAGACGATAGTTAGCATAGCCTTCAGCTACGTCATTTGCTACGACCTAGCAAGGCGCCGTATTCAATTGATATTTATTATATGAAGCATGTATCATTAAGAGCGATGTTCTACAATTGTGGATTAAAGTTAAGTATTCCAAGAACTACGTTCTTTTCTTTATAGGATAATTACTTTACCTTGTTCCAGACCTCACGCCAATCTGCGTGAGCTTAACGCGTGCCTTTCGGCTACCTCCGAGTGGCTTGGCTGTCTTGCCACGCCACTACATTGCCCATGTCCGTCGGTATGCACAATGGATGCAGATGATCAGACAGGATGCTTACGTACGTGTCACCTGTCAGATTCGTATCTAGACATATCAATTCAACTTCACACTCCCCACACTGTTACAGAGCGTCCACCAGCTTGAAGAGTCTCCTGCTGACATGCGGGGTCCATGGATTCATGAGACTGTCTCCATACCCGTACATGTCCATCGCTCGAGACAATTTGAAACGAGACACTTCGAAGCAGGCAACATGTTTTTAGTCCTCAACAGTCGAATGTCGCTGTTGATGAGCCCAGGCGAGGCGTAAAGCTTTGCGTCGTGCAGTCATCAATGGTACACACGTGGGCTTTTAGCTCCGGAAGTCCATATCGATGATGTTTCGTTGAATGGTTCGCATGCTGACACTTGTTGATAGCCGAACATTGAAATCTGCAGCAATTTGCGGAAGGTTGTACTTTGTCACGTTGAACGATTCTCTTTAGTCGTCATTGGTCCCGTTCATGCAGGATCTTTTTCCGGCCGCAGCGATGTCGGAGATTTGATGTTTTAACGGATTCCTGACATTCGCAGTACACTCGTGAAATGGCCGTACGGGAAAATTCCCACTTCATTGCTGCTTCGGAGATGCTGTGTCCCATTGCTCGTGCGCCGACTATAACACCAAGTTCAAACTCACTTAAATCTTAATAACCTGTCATTGTAGCAACAGTAACCGATCCAACAACCGCACCAGACACTTATTGTCTTATACAGGCGTTACCGATCGCATTTTACAGATGTTGAGCCAAACAAACAAAACTCATCCGAATCTGCGGAAAAACTAATTCCTCGCTCTCAAACCCCACCCTATGGCGAGAGAGGGAGAGTTTTAGTTTTAAGGAATCAAAATTTACGAAGTAAATAAGTATTTTTTTTATTTATCTGTAACCATTTTCCACGCAAAAATGAGAACATGGATTTTCTTGAATTACGGCGTCAACTACCAAGAATCAAAACAAATGTTTAAGACAAAATGTACGTAGTTCTTTATGTAGAATCTGATTTTACAATAGAAAATGGGGGTTCCCATTTGAAATTTTAAAGTTGCCTCCCGCCCCACCCCAAGGGGTCTGGGGTGTCGGGCTAATTTTAGCACCAGCAGATGTCCCCCTCGAAAATAATCAGCTTTGGATTCAACTCATTTTTTCGTGTGAAGCTTATTTTTCGAATTATTCTGGTTTGTCAACTTAAAATTTACACCCTGTATACTGCTATAAACACCCAATAGCAAATTCGAAATCCCTATTGATCAATTTATTGTTTCCGATAGTGGTATTGCAAGCACACACACCTGTCCAACCACTCTGCAAATTACTTGAGGATACAGCATACAATGGAGCCAAAATTTGAAAATTTTAGCTACCTCCAATGTAATGGACTTCCTATCAAATGAGCTAACTGTGCCTGTATCCACCAATAGGAAGCAAGGTAAAAAAATCCAGAAGCGGGCAGTTGGGGGATTAAATCTTGCCAGATATACCTGCCTTAATATCCACCAGTAGGATGCAAGGAAAAACTGCACACTCATAAAGGTTATCGATTTAATTAACTGGTCAATCTAACAGAGTGAGAAAATATTTCCAAGACATCCACAGCTGGGGATTTAGCAGGTATCAGCTGCACTGTTCAGGAGAAAGGAGGGATTAGTGTGGCACAGAACAGAAACTACCTACTTCTTCTTGAATTTGTTTATTCCATCCACTACAGATTTCCATAGCAATGGAATTGTGAGGACAAAGGCATATACTGACTACCAGCGCAGGGTATGCATGAGTGGCGAGGGGGGGGGGAGATGGGTGGAAGGAGAAGAGGTGGGGAGGACATCTTGGTCTGCGTGTGCTTGTATATGTTGTTTCACATAAACAGGAAATAAGCACTTGAGACAGAGAGAGAGAGAGAGAGAGCGCATGTGTTTCGACAGGAATTTCTCAGGTATCAAGGTCAAAGAGTTGTCACCACCCAACAAGAAGTAACAAGAGCAGTGAGGTGGAGGGGAGGAGGGTATTCGAAGGAGAGAGAGGGAGGTGTGGGACGGTTTCTCCTCCCAGTGTCCTCTGCTGGTGGTATTGAGATCTATCTCAGTTAGTATCAGCACTGCAAAGTAAGCACATAGAACAGCTGCTTCACTGGCCTGGTGTGGAACGTGTGTGTCTGGGAACAAAACAGGAAGTGAGTCTCTAGTATCACACATTCCTCTGCAGGTGACAATCACCTCCCAGTACAGCGCTCAAGGCTCAAAGGGTTGTCAGCAATCCAGTGCATGTGGTATGTGGGAATATGTGAGGTGGCTGGCACGTCTGCCATATGGTCAGTGCAAAGACATGATCGAAAGATTTTTAACTGCGTAATTACGTGCAGTGTGTTATATTGATGTCGATTTTGTCACATTATTCCTTGTGCCAGTGAGAAAAAGATGCGATCTTTGTGATGTATTTTACCATACCTGCATCATCTAAAACAACAGAGAATGATGAGCTTTTCCCCACTCAAAGTAAGATAGATCCAACCCCTGTTGAGTGAATTTTATAAATAAACATTATATCCTTTGCTGTGTAATCGACATTGATTTGAATCTTCCATGAGATCCTTCCTCTACTGCACAGACTCAGTTCTTTTCCTGCCAGTTTCCAGCTGGGGAGGGATGGGGAAGGGGGGCAGAAGGGAGAGCTAGGGGTTTTCCAAGAGGTTGGTTGGTTGGTTGTTTCGGGGAAGGAGACCAGACAGCGGGGTCATCGGTCTCATCGGATTAGGGAAGGACAGGGAAGGAAATCGGCCGTGCCCTTTGAAAGGAACCATCCCGGCATTTGCCTGGAGCGATCTAGGGAAATCACGGAAAACCTAAATCAGGATGGCCGGACGCGGGATTGAACCGTCGTCCTCCCGAATGCGAGTCCAGTGTCTAACCACTGCGCCACCTCGCTCGGTTTTTCCAAGAGGAGAAGGGGTTAATTTATAGATTTAATTAATTAGTCAACCAATTTCCTATCAAAAGTGTGTTTGTATTGTATTTCCAAGAAGGATGGGGCAGGAGGAGGAGAAAGGGGAATGAGAGTGGTGGGGGGTCAAATTACACCCAGGGGGTCATAAATCTATTAACAGAACAATAGGTTAAGGGGTGGGGGAGGGCGTTATAAGACAATCAAGTTGACCCCTGAATATATTCTTGCCGCTTAATGTATGTAGCCTGCACTACAAATATGTGCTAGAATGCCGTTTGCTCCACTACTTGCGACTGGGCGAAATCTGGACAGACATCATCTTTCAGATGTAGAAGCACACCTACCAACTTTTGTTTATGTCGCACATTTCTTTCTTGGTATTGCGATCTTTTTTTCCATCAGTGTATAATGCGAGGTCACAGAGTGATGACTGCTCGCAGGCCACGACGTACTTCCACGTCTACATCAGTATTCTGCAATTCATTCTGAAGTGTTCTGCAGAGGATTCATAGAAGCACTTTAAGATTATTTCTCGAAAGTCCCGCTAGCAAGTGAAAAAAATGAAACTCCAAATCTTTCCACTCGAAGATCAAATGGAGTATCTTCCAACAACACACGCAAAGAATGGGGGTTCACTGAGACTATTGAGTATAGCATCTCTGCTGAATTAGGCTTTATCCGAGAAAGTGCATACGCAGGAGGGAACACAATGCAAGGTTCGAAGTTAACAGTAGTTAAAACTTGCTCTTTCCATGAATGAGTAGTGTCTGGTTTACAATGGAACTAGTCGGTGGTAAACTTTCTATTTTCTAGTCTACGACACCGTACATACATTAAACTGATTACCAGATTCAGTAAAATTGCATGCACATTATAATTTTTCGCTTTTTTTGCAGTCATAGGGAATTGGTGAATTGTTTGGCTGTGTGCAAATGTGAGACCTAGTCTGGCACAACGGCCTGGTGCAAGTCTTTCAACTGGCCAATGGGTCTACTTGCGCACCTTGAAACAAACAGCACCCGATTTTCCCGGATGGTTACTGTAATGACTTGGCAATACAGCCAAGCCACTCGGAGGTAGCCGAAAGGCACGCGTTTAAGCTCACGCAGATTGGCGTGAGATCTGGAACAATTAAAGGAGTGAGTCTAATAAGAAAAGAACGTAGTTCTTGGAATACTTAACTTTAATCCATAATTGGAGAGCATCGCTCTTGTTTATACATTAATAACAATCTCAATATAAACTGGTAATGGCGCCTTGCTAGGTCGTAGCAAATGACGTAGCTGAAGGCTATGCTAACTATCGTCTCGGCAAATGAGAGCGTATTTGTCAGTGTAGCTTCGCTAGCAAAGTCTGCTGTACAACTGGGGCGAGTGCTAGGACGTCTCTCTAGACCTGCCGTGTGGTGGCGCTCGGTCTGCAATCATTGACAGTGGAGACACGCGGGTCCGACGTATACTAACGGACCGCGGCCGATTTAAAGGCTACCACCTAGCAAGTGTGGTGTCTGGCGGTGACACCACAGTTACCCATACAAGTACTGGGGAGCCCAACGTTGCTGAGTTTCGGTGATCGGGCGGGAAGCAGTGTTACCAATGTGGCAAAGACAATGGCAACAGGAAAAGTAACGCATATTGTAATAACAAAATCAAAATTCTAACTTTCACATGAAATCTTGTTTTCTGTATCAACCGATATTAATGTCAAACAGTATTTTTGTAGGGCTCAGTGGATCTTTGGTGGAAACGTGTGGTGGCCGGTAGAGGGAGAGAGAGAGAGAGAGAGAGAGAGAGAGAGAGGGGGGGGGGGGGGAGGGAGAGAGAGTGGTAATCTGACGTGTACGTATAGCGGATGGGCATTTTTTGTTGTGATTATTGAATCGAAGAGGTGTTTCTTAAAATATGGAAGAAAGAAACTAAATTCCTCTATCTTTTCGTTTACAGTTGTACTTAAAACCCAAGGCATCGTAAAAGCAGGGGACATCATACCTAAAGACTAAATGTGCCAAATACATGAAGGTCTGCTAATGGACATCGATGAAACGTTGGTTGAGATACACAACCATAAACATTCAGATATAATTTGAACAAATATTCTAATACTGATGTCGTTTTTGCTTCTCAGGGATTTGAAAAGTATTGACGTAAACAATTTCATTATAAGAGTGAGTTTTACCGGGCATTATTTTAACTTCGACTTTGTCGTAATTGAAATAAATTGTGTTAAAAGTTGCTTTTACCGTTTTTCTACCTTAAAATATTAACAGTTACGTACAAAATAAAGCAGTTTATTGCATCGCAGAAATAACAACTGGAAAGTTCTCGTATTTCAATGGGAGAGTTCTCTTCAAAATTTTCAACTCAGTTGTTTCCAGACCAAGATTTCTTAACAAAGATTGATATAAATCGTCATCGAAAGTTTTTATCGTTAGCACAGAAACGTTCTGTATAAGCATCTGACAGACCTGCACAATAACAGTTTTATGTGAACTGACTTTAAGAGTTGTCCATCTACCACTAGATACATCTGTTCATATAGTAAGAAAATCCAGCGGATCTTTGGCGGGAATGTTTTGTAGAAAGAAGAGAAAGTGTTTTAAAGAGGAAGTCCATTATAAACTGAGGAGCTTACTTTAAAATATGGACTCCTCTTCCTCTTGGTGGGATTAGGTGAGATGTGGTGAGACCCACAGGTTCCGCTCGCGTGAGGTTTACACCGTAGTGAGGCAAAAATACGTAAAAATATTTTTTAAAAATTTGTTTTAAACATTGATCAAAACACTTTAATAAAACCATGTATTATATAGAAAGTGTATTAAACGGTGTTTTAACACGTGATTATAGACACTTAGGTGAACGGAATGGACAGTGTCTTGAAAGCAGGATATAAGAAGAACATCAACAAAAGCAAAACGAGGATAATGGAATGTACTCGAATTAAGTCGGGCGATGCTCAGGGATTTAGATTAGGAAATGAGACACTTAAAGTAGTAAAGGAGTTTTGTTATTTGGGGAGCAAAATAACTGATGATGGTCGAAGTGGAGAGGATATAAAATGTAGACTGGCAATGGCAAGGAAAGCGTTTCTGAAGAAGAGAAATTTGTTAACATCGAGTATAGATTTAAGTGTCAGGAAGCCGTTTCTGAAAGTATTTGTATGGAGTGTAGCCATGTATGGAAGTGAAACATGGACGATAAATAGTTTGGACAAGAAGAGAATAGAAGCTTTCGAAATGTGGTGCTACAGAAGAATGCTGAAGATTAGGTGGGCAGATCACATAACTAATGAGGAGGTATTGAATAGAATTGGGGAGAAGAGGAGTTTGTGGCACAGCTTCACAAGATGAAGGGACCAGTCGGTAGGACGTGTTCTGAGGCATCAAGGGATCACAAATTTAGCATTGGAGGGTAGCGTGGAGAGTAAAAATCGTCGAGGGAGACCAAGAGATGAATACATAAGCAGATTCAGAAGGATGTAGGTTGCACTACGTACTGGGAGATGAAGAAGCTTGCACAGGATAGAATAGCATGGAGAGCTGCATCAAACCAGTCTCAGGACTGAAGACCACAACAACAACAATAGACACTTTATTTTAAACATGCCAACCTGGGGTAGTACTCAGACGAACGGACAGCCAGACAGTGAGAGATGGACAGAAAGGCTCCACGAAAATAGTATTAAACGTTTTGATGGATCCAAAAAAAATGGCCTTATATTGGTATACACTGATGTGACGAAAGTCATGGGATACTTCCTAGTATCGTGTCGAATATCCTTCCGCCCCGCGTAGTCCAGCAACTCTACATGGCATGGACTCAACACATCGTTGGAAGTTCCATTCTGAAATAGTGAGCCATGCTGCCTCTAAGCCCTCCATAATTGCGCAAGTATTACCGGTGCAGGATTTTGTGCACGAGAAGGGCAGCACGTTTTGTATTATCGAGAAATAGGGGAGACATTGTCACTGAAATGATACAGGATTTGGGGTGGACATTATTGAAACAAAGGCGTTTTTCGTTGCGGTGGGATCTTCTCACGAAATTCCAATCACCAACTTTCTCCTCCAAATGCGAAAATATTTTGTTGACACCGACCTACATTAGGGAGAAACGAGCATCATGATAAAATAACGGAAATCAGTGCTCGTACGGAAAGATACAGGTGTTTGTTTTTCCGCGCGCTATGCGAGTTTGGAAGAATAGAGAATTGTGAAGGTGGTTCGATGGACCCTCTGCCAGGCACTTAAGTGTGATTTGCAGAGTATCCATGCAGATGTAGATGTAGAACAGATCTTTCGATTATGTCCCAAATATGATCGATAGGATTCATGTCGGGCGATCTGGGTGGCCAAATCATACGCTCTAGCTGTTCAGAACGTTCTTCAAGCAAATCGCGAACAACTGTGGCCTGCAGCCATGGCGCATTGTTATCTATAAGAGTTCCATCGTCGTGTCGGAACATAAAATCCATGAGTGGCTGCAGATGGTCTCCAAGTAGCCGAACATAACCATTTCCAGTCAGTGATCGGTTCACTTGGACCAGAGGACCCAGTCCATTCCATCTAAACACAGCCCACACCATAAAGAAGCCACCATCAGCTTGCAGCGTCCATGGCTTCCTGGGGTCTGCGCCACACGCGAACCCTACCATCAGCTCTAGCTATCAGAAATCCGGACTCATCTGACGAGGCCACGTTTTTCCAGTCGTCTTGGGTTCAATCGATATGGTCAGGAGCCCAGGAGAGGCGCTATAGGCGATGTCGTGCTGTTCACAAAGGCACTGGTACCGGTCGTCTGCTGCTATAGCGCATTAACGCCAAATTTCGCCGCTCTGTCCTAACGGGTACGCTCATCGTACATGCCACATAGATTTCTGCGGTTATTTCACGCAGTATTGATTGTCTGTGAGCACTGACAGTTCTACTCAAATGCCACTGCTCTCTACATCTACATCTACATTTATACTCCGCAAACCACCCAACGGTGTGTGGCGGAGGGCACTTTACGTGCCACTGTCATTACCTCCCTTTCCTGTTCCGCCGGGAATCGAACCCGGGAACCCGGGCGTGGGAAGCGAGAACGCTACCGCACGACCACGAGCTGCGGACCCAATGACTGATGCTCGCCCTGGCGGTGATCTTCTTAGAACTTGTTTTGTCGCTACGTCACCTTTCCGCTTGTTGCCTGTCGCTGGAGCTTCGGATTTACCCTGGGTGGCAGTATCATTGTAGGGCTTCATTCGAAGGACGTGGACCGTATCTCTGGTCTTTCATCGTCTTGTCTCAGGGTCGAAATCATCAACTTCATAAGTAACATCAGACAACTGTCTTGAAACCTTATAAGGTCCAAAGTAGCGCCTGAGGAACTTCTCAGAGAGACCAACCTTCCGAACAGGAATGAAGATCCAGACGGGGTCACCAGGCTGGTAGACAACAGGGCGGTGTCTGGCGTCATACCTTCGGCGATCGCTTTCTTGAGCCTGCAGCGTACTCAGCTCTGGTTAACACCTGGCCGATGTAATCGTCGTCCACGTCATCAGGATGTAACGGAAACACAGTGTCCATCGTCGTCGTCACCTCACGCCCATGCACCAGTAAAAGTGGCGTAAATCCTGTGGTGTCTTGTTTGGCGGTGTTGTAGGCAAACGTCACGAAAGGTAGCACCTCATCCCTGTTGCTCTGCTCAACATTGACGAACATTGATAGCATGTCGGCCAAGGTCTTATTAAGGTGTTCAGTAAGCCAGTTAGTTTGCGGATGGTAGGCAGTCGTCATGTGATGAGTAATGTTGCACCGACTGTTTATTTCTGTCACAAGATTCAATTGAAAAACTTTCCCTCGATCCGTAATTAACGACCTCGGGGACCCTTGTTTTAATACAATGTCTTCTACGATGAATTTAGCTACCTCAGATGCTTCGGCTGTTTTCACGGCTTTTGTAATGGCATAGCGTGTCAGATAATCAGTGCAAACAATAATCCATCTATTGCCACTAGCAGGCGTTGGAAATCGTCCGAGGAGGTCAATCCCAACACGCTGGAAAGGCGTTTCGGCTGGTGGGATTGGTATGGGTTGGCCAAGTGGTTTCTGAGGAACTGCCTTCCTCCTCTGGCACTCTACAGTGCGACACATAGTCACGGACACTCCTAAATAAACCTGACCAGAAAAATCTCTTGCAGATTCTATCGTAGGTCTTAATAAATCCTAAATGTCCAGTCTCAGGTTTGTCATGGAATTTCTGTAGAACATCTAAGCGCATGTGTTTAGGAATCACTGATAGCCACCACTTTCCAAACGGATCAAAGTTTTTCTTGCAAAGTAATCCATTAACTACCTTAAATTGTCCTTTCACATCCTCTGACCGATTTAAGGCAAGCGTAATTTGAGATATCTTGGTGTTCTTCTTCTGCTCAGCAGAGAGATTCTGGAGTGTAACGAGACAGTCACTATCTTCATCAAAGTCTTGATGGTCTTGCACAGATTTTCTTGAGAGACAGTTGGCATATTGGTGTTTTCTTCCACTTTTGTACACTATGGTAATGTCATACTCTTGAAGACGCAGTGTCCACCTGGTGAGTCGTGCTGTTGGATCCTTAAGACCTGTCAACCAACAAAGTGAATGATGGTCTGTAACAACTGTGAATGGCCTTCCATAGAGATACTGTCGAAATTTGCACATGGCCCAGATCACAGCAAGACATTCTCTTTCTGTAGTTGAGTAGTTTCTCTCGGCTTTTGTAAGTGTCCGAGAAGCATAGGCTATAACCTACTCTTTTCCATCCGAAATCTGCACCAGAACAGCCCTGATCCCATACCCACTGGCATCAGTGTGTAGTTCTGTGGGTGCTCTCTCATCATCCAAACCAAGGACATGGTCAGTCGACAGAGCTTTTCGTAGCACATCGAAAGAATCTTGTTGAGCATCACCCCAGATAAATTTAGCATCAGCTTTTAACAACTCTTGGAGTGGCCTGGCTTTGATACAAAAGTCTTTGATAAAATGACGGTAATAAGAACATAATCCTAGGAAGCTTCTCACATCTCTAATACTTTTAGGAATAGGAAATCCCGTTATAGATCTCACCTTTTCCGGGTCTGGCCGCACACCTTCGTTTGACACAAGGTGTCCAAGCACTTTGATTTCTTTTGCTCCAAAGAGACACTATCTTGGATTAAGTTTCAGTCCGTCTTGTTGGAGACACTTAAGAACGGCCCTCTGTCTTTTGATATGTTCATCAAATGTCTCTGAGAACACTATAATGTCATTTAAATAACAAAGTCACATCGTCCACTTCAGGTGCCTTATAAGATTATCCATCATCCGTTCAAAAGTTGCTGGTGCATTACACAAACCAAACGGCATTACTTTAAACTCATACAGGCCCTCAGGGGTGATGAATCAGTTTTCTCACGATCAGCCTCATCTACTTCGATTTGCCATTATCCTGAGTACATGTCCATGGTTGAGAAAAACTTAGCCCCTTCAGACAATCTAGTGTATCGTCAATTCGTGGAAGAGGGTAAACGTCCTTTTTCGTTTTCTTATTAAGCTTCCTGTAATCAACACAAAAGCACCAACTGCCATCCTTCTTCCTGTCGAGAACCACTGGTGACGACCATGGGCTCTGCGAAGGCTAAATGATGTCATTCTTCATCATTTTCTCTACCTCGTCGCAAATTATTAGACGTTCCGTAGCTGACACATGGTATTCTCTCTGGCTTATTGGTTGATGGTCTCCAGTGATAATCCGGTGCTTCACTGTCGATCTGTCTAATTTGCTCTTCACCTGTGGGTTGAAGCATTCAGAGAACTCTTGAAGAATGGCAAGTAGCTTCTTCTGTTGTTCCTTATTGAGATCTGGTGATAGTCGAGTTAGAAGATCTTGTCTCGTAGTGGTAGCGCTAATTTCGACCACAGAGTCGGCATGGGAGGTTTCTATGACGTTCAGCTGTTCTTCAATTAACGGCTCAGCGTTTGCTACGCACATGCGTCTTGGAAGGATCTACGGTTCTCGGCGACAGTTAACTATCCACAATTCACCTAATCCGTTCTTAAACGAGACGACAGAGGCTGGGATGACAAAGTTATTCTTCAGTGGTATGCTTCTCTTACATTCCAATACAAGATCCATGGGTTAATGAATGGCATGACCCGTAACAGTTACCTTTCTATCGCTGACTGCAGGAATGATCACTTCATCCAGCACGCATAGTCCCCTCACATTCGGATACGCATCTTCCTGTCCACAGTATCTCATCTCGTCTACCATAATCTTCGAGCGACCACAATCTGTAACTGCCTGAGAAGTTTTCAAAAAGTCCCATCCGAGAATGACGTCATGACTACACTCTTGTAAGACGATGAATTCTAAGGGCTGTGTATGGCCACTTATACCCACACGAATGGTACATCTTCCTGTAGGTTTTACATATTTCCCATTAGCCATCTTCAGCAGAGCTGTTTTGCTGTCGACGAATACGGTTTTCTGCGACTAGCGACGGTACTTCTTCGAAATGACTGAATATGATGCTCCAGAGTCCACTTGAGCTGGGGCTGGTCGGCCACCCATGAGGAAGGATATCGACGTAGTTTCCTATAATTTTTGTAGTGATCGACGGCGGAGGATTTTTCTCTTCGGCGGCCTCACCTCCAAGGAAGGGCGCACCCTTTAGTTTTTCACGTTGTGGCGGCTAGGTGATCGGCTGGAGTTTCTGAACAGCGATGGAGACCTTGATCGGCGTGTTGGGAGCGTCCTCTCCATCGGCTAGCTCGCGGTGATGGTGACCTACGTTGTCCTGCACCCACATCTTCTTGTTCATCTTCGTCGTCCCAGAGTTGGCGTCGGCTAAGATCGGTCGGCTGTCTTCTGGTATGGGCGTCATCAAATATCCGCCGCCTTTCTCGACACTAGCGCACCACATGTCCCGGTCGTCCGCAGTGGAAACATACTGGTTGGTTATCCCGGGTCCTTCAGGCGTCAGTCTTCCTTGGTGCCCAAACAGGTTCCTCATGCGGCATTGTAGGAACGTAAATCCTCCTGGGTCTCGACATTTTCACCGTTTTAAAGGGAAATGAAGGACGAGAGATTGGGTTCAATGTCTGTTCCACTTCCTCCCTTGTGGCCACTTGAAGCGTCTTGGTTTTTTGCTCGCCGTGCAATCCAAGTGCCTTCTGAACTTCCTCTCTCACTATCTGACGAAGAACACTTGTGAAATCAGTTGCTTCCTCCATCACAGACATCGATAAGATGTTTGGAAGCCGTTCAAACTTCTTGCGTGTAATTCTTTTTCGATGCATTGTCTTGATATACTGGCACCATTTTATGAAGTCGTCTGCTGTCGAAACCTCCTTCAGCAGTAGGGCTTGATACATGTCGTCAGCAAGACCCTTCATGAGATGTGCAACCCTATCTTCCTCCTTCAGTCTAGGATCCACTATTTTACACAGCTCCAAGACGTCTTGAATGTCGGAAGCTGTAGTTTCTCCTGGACGCTGTGCCCTGCTCTTGAATTCATCTTCAGCCTTGCACTTCTGTCGTTGTGTGTCGCCGAAATACTTGCACAGTTCCGCCTGGAATACTTCCCAGCTTGTGAACTTCTCCTCGTTGTTCTCATACCATTGCTTGGCCCTCCAAGTAGAAAAATACGTTAGCCAAACACACGGTGTCATCCCCTTTGTTAAATTTGGCTGTACGCTCATATACCTTCAGCCACTTGTTTGGATCGTGGCCATCGTCACCAGAGAACACGGAAGGATGTCCCATGCGGTGGCACACAGTTGCTTTCATAGTAATGTCCTCTTCTTCTTCTGTCTCCTGTAGATTTCGGTCTGTTGAGTATGGATCGAACTCGGGTTTCTCGCCACGTAAACGGCGGCCTGATGGGAGCCACTGTGTCGTCGACAACGTGCACTATCACAAATTCCAATACCTGGCGCCTCCACCAGAATAATGTCAGGTAGAAGTAGGTGTAATTAGATGAATGACGAACACTAACTTCACTTAACGAAGGTTTATTCAGCACTTGCACTTACAAGAGCGCGGAGCGAACTGCCTCCGGCCAGAACACATACAGTATATATAAAGCCACAGAACATTCCAATACAATGATTCTTGATATTTGTGGATACTTTTAGAATGTGCTCGAACCGAATATAGAAATTAAAACTGTACAGTCCAGGTGAGTTTCGAACTCACGACTTTCCATACAACAGTTTAGTATCATAACCACAACACCACGGTGCTACTCAGCTTCTTCTGCGACAGTGTTATAAAACAATGTCATCCATTATACTAATGTGTATTCTCTGAATTAAAAAGTGGGCATGAGACGTTCATTGTTCCTCCCACTTTAAATGAGATTTGGTGAGATTTTGCCGGAAACTACCCCCGCACCCCCCACCCCTCCCTCCTTCCCACCACTTTGAGTTCACGTAATTAACAGACGTCCCGTAATCTGATGTGTGTAGCGGACGTGTGACATTACAGACAACTGGCTCGATTGCCGCAGGGCGGTTTGTATTTGCCGGAACGGCTACAGGGCGGTGCAAAGAAGTTTTGGGGCGGACAGCTGTCAGCTTGCTGGCAGACACCCGGGCTGATTTGGAGGCAGCGCTGAGCGCAGGAACAGGGGTTGCCGTAAAGCGACCAGCAGCAGCCGTCATCGGTGTTTTCTCCGGGCGGAATGACGTTTGTATGATTCCCGGTACCGTGATCACGGGACGCGCTAAAATCGAGGAGCCGTGTGACGCGGAATTTGTCACTGAATGTAATATTACAGGAAATAAATGCATGCTAAGGAAAGACAAATGACAACTTTGGATCGCGGCTCATTGAAAATTCTACCACGTTGATTAAAACTCTTTTGGGTGTTGTACCTTGTCACTGTATAAAATACTTTACTTGTAAACCGTAAAACGAACGTATCGACCGTATTATAGTGGCCTTAATCAGGACAAGGCTGGGGGAAGGACTGAGGAAATCCGTTGTAATATGGTCGAAACATTGGTTTTACGGTTTATAATTAAAGTTTTTTAGACAGTGACGCGGTAAAACGTCCAGAAGAAATTTAGTCATCGTGACACTGGCCGTGGAAACCTCCATAGTTACAAAATTCAGCCATGTTAGAAACTTCGGGGTTAAAAAGTTATTAATGTTTATTACTATTACTGTTTATAAAAATTGTAATAATTGCATCAGCTATGCAACTTACACTTATGATAAACCAAATGAAAGCGAATTCTGCCAGAAATCACACGAACTGTTTATTTTTCTAATTAATATACAAAATGTTATAAATAATATAGTTAATTTACGTAAATAGTGCCACCACTATGAAATTCTTCACATGTACGCAATTGCTATTGTCTACATCTACATCTACATCTACATTGATACTCCGCAAGCCACCCAACGGTGTGTGGCGGAGGGCACTTTACGTGCCACTGTCATTACCTCCCTTTCCTGTTCCAGTCGCGTATGGTTCGCGGGAAGAACGACTGTCTGAAAGCCTCCGTGCGCGCTCTAATCTCTCTAATTTTGTCAGTATGAGTACCTCTTTTTAATAATCCAACAATCTTCGACCCATATTTATTTATGCTCAAACACGAGTAATAGAATATATAGAATTAATGTTAGGCATTCGATACAGTTCCCCACAGTCGTTTAATGAACAAAGTAAGAGCATATGGACTATCAGATCAATTGTGTGACTGGATTGAAGAGTTCCTAGATAAAAGAACGCAGCATGTCATTCTCAATGGAGAGAAGTCTTCCGACGAAAGAGTGATTTCAAGTGTGCCGCAGGGGAGTGTCGTAGCACCGTTGCTATTCACAATATACATATATGACCTTGTGGATGACATCGGAAGTTCACTGAGGCTTTTCGCGGATGATGCTGTGGTATATCGAGAGGTTCTAACAATGGAAAATTGTACTGAAATGCAGGAGGATCTGCAGCGAATTGACTCATGGTTCAGGGAATGGCTATTGAATCTCAATGTAGACAAGTGTAATGTGCTGCGAATACATAGAAAGAAAGATTCCTTATCATTTAGCTACAACATAGCAGGTCAGCAACTGGAAGCAGTTAATTCCATAAATCATCTGGGAGTAGGCATTAGGAGTGATTTAAAATGGAATGATCATATAAAGTTGATCGTCGGTAAAGCAGATGCCAGATTGAGATTCATTGGAAGAATCCTAAGGAAATGCAATCCGAAAACAAAGGAAGTAGGTTACAGTACTCTTGTTCGCCGACTGCTTGAATACTGCTCAGCAGTGTGGGATCCGTACCAGATAGGGTTGGTAGAAGAGAGAGAGAAGATCCAACGGAGAGCAGCGCGCTTCGTTACAGGATCATTTAGTAATTGCGAAAGCGTTACGGAGATGATAGATAAACTCCAGTGGAAGACTCTGCAGGAGAGACGATCAGTAGCTCGGTACGGGCTTTTGTTGAAGTTTCGAGAACATACCTTCACTGAGGAGTCAAGCAGTATATTGCTCCCTCCTACTTATATCTCGCGAAGAGACCATGAGGATAAAATCAGAGAGATTAGAGCCCACACAGAGGCATACCGACAATCCTTCTTTCCACGAACAATACGAGACTGGAATAGAAGGGAGAAACGATAGAGGTACTCAAGGTACCCTGCGCCACACACAGTCAGGTGGCTTGCGGATTATGGATGTAGATGTAGATGTAGAATTTTCGACTAGAGTGATGAGTGTGGTGAAATATGCACTGACGGAAAAAATCCAACACCAAAAAATAATAGATGTAGAGTAATAAAATTTCGGCAATACTTTTTATAGGTAACATATTCAAGTAATTAACTTTGCAAGATGACAGGCTAATGTAAGCGCGAGATAAGCCATTGCATATGTGAAATGCTGGTATATTAGTAAGGGCTGTAACCGCCAGAAACGTGCATGCATTGTGATGTAAATGTGCCGGATCTAAGTTTGTGGGATGGAGCTCCATGTCTGTTGTACTTGGCTGCTCAATAGCGGAGCGGTTAATGCTATTTGTGGATGAAGCAGAAGTTCTCGTCCGATGATGTCCCATATGTACTCGATTGGAGACAGATCTAGTGAACGAGCAGGCCAAGGCAAGATGTTGAATCTCTGTAGGGCATGTTGGGTTACAGCAGCTATATGTGGACGAGCGTTATCCGTTTAGAAAAAACCCCTGGAATGCCATTCATGAAGGGCAGCACAGCCGGCCGGTGTGACCGAGCGGTTCTAGGCGCTTCAGTCTGGAACCACGCGACCGCTACGGTCGCAGGCTCGAATCCTGCCTCGGGCATGGGTGTGTGTGATGTCCTTAGGTTAGTTAGGTTTAAGTAGTTCTAAGTTCTAGGGGACTGATGACCTCAGATGTTAAGTCCCATAGTGCTCAGAGCCATTTGAACCAAGGGCAGCACAACAGGTCGAATTTCCACACTGACGTACAATTTCGCTGTGAGGATGCGAGGGATAACGACGAGACCGCTCCAGCTGTCATACCCTAAGACCATAACTCCAGGTTTAGGTTCAGTGTATGTTGCACGCATACAGATTGATTACAGACCCTCAACTGGACTCCTTATAACCACCACACAGCCATCGCTGGCACAGAGGCAGAACCAGCTTTCACGAGAAAACACAAGACCCCTCAGTCCTGCCCTCCAGGCAGCTGTCGCTTGACACCACTGAAGTCGCAAATGGCGATGGTTTGGGGTCAGTGGAAAGCACGCGACAGAGCGTCTGGCTCGGAGCTGTCCTTGCAGTACCAGACTTGTAGCAGTGTCACTGCGCTGCTAAATGCTGCTGAAATTGCTGCTGCAGATGCGGTACCATGCGTCAGAGCCACTCGCCGAACACAATGGTCTTCCTTCTCAGTAGTGCCACGTAACCGTCTGAAGCTCGGTCTTCTCGTGACCACCGCTGTTATTAATGATGTACAGTGGCTACATTCCTGCCAAGTCTGTCTGCAGTATCGCAGAAGCAACATTCAGTTTTTTCTCGTAGCCCTGTTACACAACCTTGTTCAAACTCAGTCAGTTGTTGATATGGCGTCTTTGTCGCCTTAAAAGCATTCTTGACTAACATGGACTCGCCATGTACAATCTTAAAGATAACTAATGCTCACGAGCGCTACAGCGTGTATTTAAAGCAAACCCGATTTGCATCCTCATAGTGGCGCTACTTGCGCCAGTGTTATGCGAATGGCACGAAATCTGAACAGACATAATCTTTCAGATGTACACTACTGGCCATTAAAATTGCTACACCAAGAAGAAATGCAGATGATAAACGGGTATACACTGGACAAATATATCACTGACATGTGATTACATTTTCACGCAATTTGGGTGCATAGATCCTGAGAAATCAGTACCCAGAACAACCACCTCTGGCCCTAATATCGGCCTTGATACGCCTGGGCATTCAGTCAAACAGAGCTTTGATGGCGTGTACAGGTACAGCAGCCCATGCAGCTTCGACACGATACCACAGTTCATCAAGAGTAGTGACTGGCTTATTGTGACGAGCCAATTGCTCAGCCACCACTGACCAGACGTTTTCAGTTGGTGAGAGATCTGGAGAATGTGCTGTCCAGAGCAGCAGTCGAACATTTTCTGTATCCAGAAAGGCCCATACAGGACCTGCAACATGCGGTCGTGCATTATCCTGCTCAAACGTAGGGTTTCGCAGGGTTCGAATGAAGGGTAGAGCCACGGGTCGTAAAACATCTGAAATGTAACATCCACTCTTCAAAGTGCCGTCAATGCGAACAAGTGGTGACCGAGAAGTGTAACCAATGGCACCCCATACCATCGCGCCGGGTTGTAAATAGGCTGTTTAGGTTTTTTATTGGTAACACCACGTAGCGCTGTGTATGAAAATTACTGGCTGTGCTGAGTGCAGTCTGTGGCTGGTTTGCATTGTTGTTTGCTATTGTAGTGTTGGGCAGCTGGATGTGAACAGCGCGTAGCGTTGCGCAGTTGGAGGTGAGCCGCCAGTAGTGGTGGATGTGGGGAGAGAAATGGCGGAGTTTTGAGAGCGGATGATCTGGACGTGTGTCCATCAGAGACAGTAAAGACTGGATGTCATGAACTGCTATATATTATGACCTTTGAACACTATTAAGGTAAATACATTGTTTGTTCTCTATCAAAATCTTTCATTTGCTAACTATGCCTATCAGTAGTTAGTGCCTTCAGTAGTTTGAATCTTTTATTTAGCTGGCAGTAGTGGCGCTCGCTGTATTGCAGTAGTTCGAGTAACGAAGATTTTTGTGAGGTAAGTGATTTGTGAAAGGTATAGTTTAATGTTAGCCAGGGCCATTCTTTTGTAGGGATTATTGAAAGTCAGATTGCGTTGCGCTGAAAATATTGTGTGTCAGTTTAGTGTTGATCACAATAGGTAAAGAGCGAAATGTCTGAGTACGTTCAGTTCTGCTCAGCTGTTTGAAAATCAAATAATGTAAGAGGTTTATCAGCTCAGTAATTCACTAATTTTTCTAAGGGGACGTTTCAGGGTGATACGCCAGTATGGCGATGACGAATCCACGCTTCCAATGTGCGTTCACCGCGATGTCGCCAAACACGGATGCGACCATCATGATGCTATAAACAGAACCTGGATTCATCCGAAAAAATGACGTTTTGCCATTCGTGCACCCAGTTTCGTCGTTGAGTACACCAACACAGGCTCTCCTGTCTGTGATGCAACGTCAAGGGTAACCGCAACCATGGTCTCCGAGCTGATAGACCATGCTGCTGCAAACGTCATCGAACTGTTCGTGCAGATGGTTGTTGTCTTGCAAACGTCCCCACCTGTTGACTCAGGGATCGAGACGTGGCTGCACGATCCGTTACAGCCATGCGGATAAGATGCCTGTCATCTCGACTGCTAGTGATACGAGGCCGTTGGGATCCAGCACGGCGTTCCGCATTACCCTCCTGAACCCACCGATTCCATATTCTGCTAACAGTCGTTGGATCTCGACCAACGCAAGCAGCAATGTAGCGATACGATAAACCGCAATCGCGATAGGCTACAATCCGACCTTTATCAAAGTCGGAAACGTGATGGTACGCATTTCTCCACCTTACACGAAGCATCACAACAACGTTTCAGGAGGCAACGCCGGTCAACGGCTGTTTGTGTATGAGAAATAGGTTGTAAACTTTCCTCATGTCAGCACGTTGTAGGTGTCGCCACCGACGCCAACCTTGTGTGAATGCTCTGAAAAGCTAATCATTTGCATATGACAGCATCTTCTTCCTGTCGGTTAAATTTCGCGTCTGTAGCACGTCATATTCGTGGTGTAGCAATTTTAATGGCCAGTAGTGTAGAAAAACGCCTACCAAATTTCATTCATGTTCCACAATTATTTCTTGGTGTAGCGGTATTTCTCCGTCAGTGTATGTTTAAGATTTATTTGAAGTTATTAAAATAATGCATAGTTGTTTTATTAAGAGGTCACAAAATGACCCCAAAACTTTATCGTTTGTTTTTTATGTGTATTTATGGGAAATTATTGTATAAATTCTAAATGGTGGTCAGGGTGAACGTATCAAGTGGTAGTCATGTGACAGAACCTTTAAAGAAACGTGCACCGTTGAGCACAAACATCTGTCATCTTCGCCCGCTCATCGTGGGTCATTGGCCTTAAGTCTGTCGGCTGGGATTTTCTGTGGTAAAGTTCTGGGCGGCGTGTGTGCTGCGAATGCTTCGCTATGTGATAGCGGCGACTTGGAATCATTTTTGTGGACGCATGTGATGAAAACTTGTAAATTTCTGTGCTCTCGTTTCAGTCTGGAGCTAGAATCTCTCGAGTCATTTAGTAAATGACGAGCTCTAGCATGCGCGAACTTTAGTATCATTTTTACTGTTGCAGCAGTGAACTTGTAAAAATTTACCACTTTTCACTGATTTAAATTGTGTGATGGACTTCGGCAGCATTAGTTGGGACAGCATTTATGGTTATGCAATTTAGGTTCGTTGTGAACGACAGTGAGAGTTCATGCTAACGAACATTAAGACGTCGTCACGGTTTTAACGAGTTCATTGCACTGATTAGAGTATTTATTTAGCACAAGCCGTTGGCTGGAAACGCTCTATTTGCACGAAGTGATTACGAATTTGCACTGTTGTTTAAATACTGACTAGTTATTCACTGAATTTATTTGTACGCGGCCATCATTTACATACATTCTGCATTCCTGAAATAAATGTTTAGATCAAATTGCAAAACAATCTGATTCAGGCAATATTACTGTCGAGCTTTTGACCAACAATTGCAACCTTGGTTCAGCTACTTATTTATTTCTCTAATTTGTCTCATTATTAGGATAAATGAATATTATAGTGTAAAATTTTTGGGCTATAGAGCGACTGTGTACGGCCGCTCGCTATTGACGATGTCGAGCCACGCTAAAAATTATTGGCCGTACATTGCACGCATTTTGTTGGCACGTTCTACAGCTTCGTGATTATTTATCTCTAAACTCATAGACGGTGTGAGGGAGCAGAAAAGACCCACGGGTGGAGTCGTAGACGGACATTTTGTATTGTGACGGCCAAATGTAAGAGGTTTTTATTAAAATATGGAAGAAATAAACTGAATTCCTGTATCTTTTCATTTATAGTTTTACATAAAGCTTACTGAGTATAGAAATATTCTCCTAAACGCAGGAAACGTCATACCTAAAGACTAACTGTGCCAGCTACGTGAAGAACCTGTAATGGACATCGATGAAAAGTTAATTGAGATACACAACCAAAAATATGCAGACAAATCTGAAGAAACCTTCTAATACTAATATCGTTTCTGGTTCTCAAGGTACTGAAAAGTGTTCACGCGAACCATTTCAGTACAACAGTGAGTTTTACTGAGAATTGTCTTCACTTCGGCTTTGTCCTCATTGAAAGAAATTAAGTTAGAAGACGCCGTTCCCGTTTGCCTACCTTAAAATATTAACAGTCACGGACACAATAAATCAGTTTATTACCTCGCACGAACAACAACTCGCAAGTTCTCGTATTTGATTGGCAGAGTTACCCCATAGTTCGATCTTTCTTCGAAATTTTCGACTCAGTCGTTTTCTGACCAGGATTTCTGAACTCAAATGAATATCCATCGTTCCACAAAGTTTTTATGATCAGCATAGTAACGCCCTGTATAAGAATCAAGGATGCCAACTGTACAGAACAACACAGTAACAGTTATTTGTGGAATGGCGTTAAGGATTGTACGTCTACCGGAAGATACGTTTGACCATACAGTGACAATGCTTTGTCCTGACGAGTAGTGAATGATAGCGGGCTCCCTATCCTCCTCAAATCAAACAGGTCTGCTGTCACTTTGCAAGTTAAACTTGAAGTCGTCCGTGAATTTGGCGGCCCTCTATTGATCTTCAGTCCAGTGCACGTGCTAGCGCTCACATGGCAAACTCGGGACAATGAGTGGCACCCATCAGTCTGATTGCCTCCCAAACACACCTTTGTGTTGAAGCCTTCTGCGCACAGTACTCGATGACATTCAAGGGCAGCAGCAAGAGCAGTCGTAGTTTCAGTAGGACAACAGTCCTATTCTTTGTACCGCTTAACGTTAGATATCTGCCAATGGTGAGTGCTGTGTCCCGCAGACGCCCTTCGATGGGACATTTCGTTTCCAAACATACGCCTAGAAACTATTTCCACAGTCTATAAACTACGGATGACCAATATTTAACTATTTGAAAAGCTATATCTGAGTCATGCCTAAAATCAGTCAATAGTCTTCCATCGAAGTGCGTCCGGTAAGTGGACCCTCGGGGGTATTTGAACAAATTAACGATCTCTGATGCCTCCTCTCACTGCCACAGCAGCAACTGCCGCCGATCTATTCTGAAACAAAAAGTTATCTTCTATGTACAGGTGACACGAGACAACTTTAGCTCTACTGATTTCTTTCTGTTCGTCAACATTCGTGTCAATTTCGTTATGTTTTCCTGAATAATTGCGGTTTGTGTGATTTTTCTGTTTTTATGTAAACCAATGTCGTGGAAAAAAGTTGCGAAATCTTCTTGCGATGTAATACGATATAATAACATTAACATGTACATTTGGTACAAGTATATCGTATTCTCGTTAAAAATGACAATAAAACGAAGAAATGTATACTACTGAAATATTACCTGAAACAATGACCCCTACAAAAGGCTTCTGGCGGCTCTCAGCAACTCTCCGGATGGACTGTATTTGACAGTGGTATACCAGTCAGGTTCCTTTCAGAGTATGCAGACACAATAGCGCCGTTCTTAGCAATCACACACAACCGCTCACTTCACGAAAGGTCTGTTCCTAAAGACTGGAAACTAGCACAGGTCCCATCAGTATTCAAGAAAGGAAATAGGAGTAACCCACTGAATTACAGACCCATATCACTGACCTCAATTGCAGTAGGGTTTTGGTTGCATATACTGTACTCGAACATTATGAATCACCTTTAAGAAAATGACTTATTGATATATAACCACCACGGATTCAGAAAATATCGTTCTTGTGCAACACAGCTAGCTCTTTATTCCCATGAAGTAATGAGTGCTGTCGACAAGGGATCTCAGATCGATTACGTATTCCTAGATTTCCAGAAGGCTTTTGATACCGTTCCTCACAAGCAACTACTAATCAAATTGCGTGCATATGGAGTATCGTCTCAGTTGCGTGCTGGATTCGTGATTTCCTCTCAGAGAGGTCACAGTTCGTAGTGATAGACGGTAAATCATCGAGTAGAACAGAAGCGATATCTGGCGTTACGCAAGGTAGTGTCATAGGCCCTCTGTTGTTCCTGATTTATACACTACTGGCCATTAAAATTGCTACACCACGAAGATGACGTGCTACAGATACGAAATTCAACTGACAGGAAGAAGATTCTGTGATATGCAAATGATTAGCTTTTCCGGGCATTCACACAAGGTTGGCGCCGGTGGCGACACCTACAAGATGCTGACATGAGGAAAGTTTCCAACCGATTTCTCATACACAAACAGCCGTTAACCGGCGTTGCCTGGTGAAACGTTGTTGTGATGCCTCGTGTAAGGAGGAGAAATGCGTAGTATCACGTTTCCGACTTTGATAAAGGTCGGATTGTAGCCTATCGCGATTGTGGTTCATCGTATCACATTTGCTGATCGCGTTGGTCGAGATCCAATGACTGTTAGCAGAATATGGAATCGGTGGGTTCAGGAGGGTAATACGGAACGCCGTGGTGGATCCCAACCGCCTCGTATCACTATCAGTCGAAATGACAGGCATCTTATCGGCATGGCTGTAACGGACCGTGCAGCCACGTCTCGATCACTGAGTCAACAGATGGGGACGTTTGCAAGACAACAACCATCTGCCCGAACAGTTGGACGACGTTTGCAGCAGCATGGACCATCAGCTAGGATACCATGGCTTCGGTTACCCTTGACGCTGCATCACAGACAGGAGCGCCTGCGATGGTGTACTCAACGACGAACCTGGGTGCACGAATGGCAAAACGTCATTTTTTCGGATGAATCCAGGTTCTGTTTACAGTATCATGATGGTCGCATCCGTGTTTGGCGACATAGCGGTGAACGCACATTGGAAGCGTGTATTCGTCATCGCCATACTGGCGTATCACCCGGCGTGATGGTATGGGGTGCCATTGGTTAAACGTCTCGGTCACCTCTTGTTCGCACTGACGGCAATTTGAACAGTGGACATTACATTTCAGATGTGTTACGACCAGTGGCTCTACCCTTCATTTGATCCCTGCGAAACCCTACATTTCAGCAGGATAATGCACGATCGCATATATCAGGACCTGTACGGGCCTTTCTGGATACAGAAAATGTTCGACTGCTGCCCTGGCCAGCACATTCTCCAGATCTCTCACCAATTGAAAACGTCTGGTCAATGGTGGCCGAGCAACTGGCTCGTCACAATACGCCAGTCACTACTCTTGATGAACTGTGGTATCGTGTTGAAGCTGCATCCAAGCTCTGTCTGACTCAATGCCCAGGCGTATCAAGGCCGTTATTAGGGCCAGAGGTGGTTGTTCTGGGTACTGATTTCTCAGGATCTATGCACCCAAATTGCGTGAAAATGTAATCACTTGTCAGTTCTAGTATAATGTATTTGTCCAATGAATACCTGTTTATCATCTGCATTTCTTCTTGGTGTAGCAATTTTAATGGCCAATAGTGTATAAATGATGTAGTTGATGATCTGAGCAGCCCCCTTAGATTGTTGGCAGATGATCTCGTAGTTTACCGTCTAATAAAATCATCAGACGATCAATTCCAATTACAAAATGATCTAGAGAGAATTTCTGTATGGCGTGAAAAGTGACAATTAGCACTAAACAAAGAAAAGTGCGAGGGCATGCATATGGGTACTAAAAGAAATCCGATAAATTTTGGGAATACGATAAATCGCACAACTCTAAGGGATGTCAGTTCCACTAAATACCTAGGAATTACAATTACGAGCAACTTAAATTGGAAAGACGTCACAGATAATAATGTGGGGAAGGCGAAACAAAGACTGCGATTTGTTGGCAGAACACTGAGAAGATGCGACAAACCCACTAAAGAAACAGCCTACATTACACTTGTCCGTCCTCTGGTGGAATATTGCTGCGCGGTGTGGGATCCTTACCAGGCAGGGTTGACGGAGAACATCGAAAAAGTGCAAAGAAGGGCAGTTCGTTTCGTGTTATCGCGCAATAGGGGTGAGAGTGTCACTGACATGATACGCGAGTTGGGGTGGCAGTCACTGAAACAAAGGCGGTTTTCTTTTCGGCGAGATCTATTTACGAAATATCAGTCACCAACTTTCTCTTCCGAATGTGAAAATATTTTGTTGACGCCCACCTACGTAGGGAGAAATGATAATAAAATAAGAGAAATCAGAGCTCGAATGGAAAGATTTAGGTGTTCCTTTTTCCCACGCGCCATTCGAGAGTGGAATGGTAGAGAAGTAGTATGAAAATGGTTCAATGAACCCTCTGCCAGGCACTTAAGTGTGAATTGCAGAGTAACCATGTAGATGTAGATGTAGGCAACTCACAGGAGGGTGTTTGTGATGTTACACAAAATTAAAAATTAATTTTAAGTAAACGTACATAGTTTACAGGAATGTGGAGCGTCGGAGTAGCAGGTGGAAAAGTACGGCTGAAATAAATTCCAAATATAGGCCGCAGTACTGGAAAATACAGTACGCGTGTTTGTCGGTGTACTCACTCGTGCAGTTCTCGGCATTTCACTTCGTACTCTGCTTTCAGCTGCGCCATCTCAGCCCTCAGCACTGCTAGAGTTGTTTTAGTGTCAACGAGTGAGCTCTGCAGCTCACTGTTGGTGTCTTTGTCTGTGTGACGGAGGTTTTTAGCTGCTTCTTGCTTCTTGCTCAGGACTGCATTTACCTGAAAATATAAATATGTTGCAAAGTATCAGTACACAGTACTCATACACAGGCACAATTAACACGTGCATGAGTCGTGGCTTATGTGTGAAATTCCTAATACAAGAGTAGTGGGTGTCGTAAGATGATATTATAGCACTGCAATGACATTCTAAATTGTTGCAATGATATTCTAAACTGTAGCAGTAGATGTAAATAACACTCTTTGATCCACAGATGTTCTGCAACTGAAACGCCGTATGCATTAGTTACAGTGCAGAAAGCATCTCGTGACTCAAAATTGGCAGAAGACGTGAAAAATTCAAAAAGAATTACTATTATTACTTTGCGATGCGCACCAAAAACGCTTAGTAGATGGGGGTTTCCCTTATTGACGAAAAACGTATTGTCAGAATAATTATATGTTCACGTATTTTTATGAATCATGGTGCTCTGTAGCTTATATAAATTCTTGGAATATCTGATATCAAGGAATACCTCTCATGTACGTTAAAAACTTCAATGTTCGGTCGGTTTCAGCCTCAGCCCACTATCATGGAATTTGATAGAGGATAAAGTACAAAAGTCCATTAAACAAATTGTAAAACCTTTCAGGGAACAACAAAATATTGGTACGGGACTCATAAAGTATGTTATCATTCGATCCGGTAAGTATCGTCGTTACGTAACTAATCCGGTGGGATTCATACAGGTGGTATCGCAAATAACTGTAAGTATCACATACACTATCAGTATCCGGACACCTTTCAGTGGGCATTAATGTGGGATATGTTCACCATTCGCCTTTATGACGGTTTGAACTCTGCTCGGAACACTGTCAGTGAGATGTCTGAACGTCAGTGGAAGATTGGCAGCCTATTCTTCCTCAAGAGCCGAAACCATAGGCCGCTGAAGTCTGGAGCGAATTCGACGCATTAACTCATCCCAAAGATGTTGCATTGGGTTCAGGTCGGGCAGGCCAGTGCAATTCAGGAACGTTATTGTCCACAAACCGTTGCCTCACAGATGCTAGTTTATGAGAGGATGTATTGTAACGCATATATACAGTAAACAGTTATCGTCTTCGAAATGTTGTAAGATATATTTTCATATGCTGCCGCATGTGAGTTTTCTTAATTACAGCTGGTGGATCACGTCCTAACCACGAAAACAACCCTGTACCGTAACACCACCTCTTCTGTACTTCACTCTTGGCACTACACATGATTGCAGGTACGTTCTCCATGCATTCGCAAACTCAGATCCTTTCAACTGATTGCCGCAGAGAATACCGTGATTAATCAGTCCAAATCACCCGTTTCCTGTCACCCATTGTCCACAGACGTTGATCTTTAGATTACCTCAAGCATCGCTTAGCACTGAGTACAGAAATGTGGAGCTGCTCGATCGTTGTACCACATTATTTTTAACTCCCTGCGCACAGTTCTTGTCTTAACTGGACTGCTGGTAGCACTTTGAAACTCACGAACGATTCCTTCCACTTTCACGAGACTTTTTACAGCTAAACTCCACAGTGCTTGACAGTTTGCGTCTGGCCGTACAAGAGGTCTGTCTAGTCATGATTTAGCTGTGGCTGTTCCTTCGTGTTTCCATTACACAGTCATATCATCAAAAGTTGACTTGGGCAGCGTTATAAAGGTTGAGATGCCCTTGACGGATTTGTTACTCGGATGACATCCAATGTGGAGGTCACGTTCGAAGTCACCGAACTCTCCTGATTGATCCATTCTACTGTTACTAGTTCTCTACTGACAACACAATGTACCCCACCTCTTTTGGGTACTGGCGGGTCCTCCTCTCGTGATCTAGTGATCAGTTTCGCATTGTATGGGAGTGTCTGAATACTTTGCTCGGATAGTGTATATCAGTTTCCCGACTGGGGTCTAAGGGAGAAATCAAGTGATATCTTCAGTGTCACTTATAAGCTCTAGAGCAGGAACTACCGTGCCTTTTACGTGCGCTTGGCTGCCAGCGAAACATTATTCACGATGAAGTAAAGAAGGAAGGGCGAACATAATGAAATACTCCGTCGTTTGAG
Organism: Schistocerca piceifrons; assembly: GCF_021461385.2. Classification (NCBI taxonomy): domain Eukaryota; kingdom Metazoa; phylum Arthropoda; class Insecta; order Orthoptera; family Acrididae; genus Schistocerca; species Schistocerca piceifrons. The sequence goes on along the minus strand of NC_060149.1, from coordinate 208,523,299 downwards.
GCGGAGCGGAAGCTTGGACTGGACTAGGATATTAAAAAAAAAAAAAAGCGGTGGACTTGTTGAAAACCAATTCAGAATCTGTCAGACGTGATCTATGTAAACCCCAAAAATCTAAATTTGGATTGCCGTACGGGAATTTAAGTATCAGCCCTCCTTAAACCTGGGCCAATTTGCTACGTTTTTTTCTCAGTCTGGACGTTGAATGCTCACAGACAGCGTCTGTTGGCAACCATTGTTTTCTCAAGAGCTAAGTAACGCGTGTGTGTGGTGAGAGTGTGAGACAGCTGCTCTCAGTAATATATGGTACGCTTGGAACATATCGTGGATTGCTACATATGATTTAATTTTACTCTTTCCATCCATCCATTTATAACCTGCGACTTCAACCGTTGCGTAACAGTCTGTGACATAGAGCCCTTCGGAACTCACGACCTACCATTCTGTGAACTATTAAAGGCGACAAAGGGATCCTGAAAAGATAGAGAGGCCATCCTCCAGAAGAATGTATGTTAAAAAATTCTAGAAGTATACGTGGAATATCGTAAATCAGCGCTAACAAGAAACAGAGGAGAGACTGATTATAGAGTTGAGTTACAAGCAAAAGAAGTGATTAACTCTGTTCCATATTTCGGTAGCGTAATAATCAAGGACAATACGCAGTATCAAGAAACATAAGTTACCCAATCAAGGATAATATGTAGTATCAAGAAACATAAGTTACCCACCAGGATATTAGGACGAAAATGCAAGGTTATAGAGACAAAATTGGAAAGAAAGAAACCCTGTTTTCATTAGTTAAATGTACACACATTTTACAATAGGAGAAGAGTTAAAGCAATGGTCGTTCCATCTCAAATCACCCGAGACATACTCACAGCTACCTGAAGATTGTAAGTAAGTCCAGTGATGAACGATTGCGTAGTCAAACTGATATCAGGTTTACCCATCACTTTACGAACGTTATGTTACACACATTTGTATTTTTTCGTCCGTCACTACTTATCTGTTAGTCTCTCTGCAGCTCATCTATGTCCTTCCTTTTTTTAAAAAAAATTGCGAATAGTCTTATAGGAACTACTCACTCATCGAGTACTTTCATGGACTACGTAACGTGGCGACAACGTAAGAGTGAAACTTCCTGGCAGATGAAAACTGTGTGCCGGACAGAGACTCCAAATCGGGACCTTTGCCTTTCACGGGCAAGTGCTCTACCAACTGAGCTACCCAAGCACGACTCAAGACCCGCCCTCACAGCTTCAATTCTGCCAATACCTCGTCTCCTACCTTCCAGACTTCACAGAAGCTCTTCTGCGAACATTGCAGTACTAGCACTCCACGAAGAACGGATGTTGCGGAGGCACGGCTTAGCCACAGCTTGGGGGATGTTTCCAGAAAGAGAAACACAGTTTTAATCTGTCAGGAAGTTTCATATCAGGGCACAATGCCCTGCAGAGTGAAAATCTCCTTCTGGAAACATCCACCAGGCTGTGACTAAGCCATGTCTTCGCAATATCCTTTCTTCCAGAAGTGAGCGAGCGAGGTGGCGCAGTGGTTAGCACACTGGACTCGCATTCAGGAGGACGACGGTTCAATCCCGCGTCTGGCCATCCCGATATAGGTTTTCCGTGATTTCCAAAAAAAAAAAAAAAAATATAGGTTCAAATGAGTGTGAAATCTCATGGGACTTAACTGCTAAGGTCATCAGTCCCTAAGCTTACACACTACGTAACCTAAATTATCATAAAGACAAACACACACACCCATGCGCGAGGGAGGACTTGAACCTCCGCCGGACCAGCCGCATAGTCCATGATTGCAGCGCCTAAGACCGCTCGGCTAATCCCGCGCCGCCCGTGATTTCCCTAAATCGCTCCAGCAAAATGCCGGGATGGTTCCTTTGAAAGGACACGGCCGCCTTCCTTCCCCATCCTTCCCTAATCCGATGAGGCCGATGACCTCTCTGTTTGGTCTCCTCCCCCGAACAACCCAACCCAACCCTCTTCCAGGAGTGCTAGCTCTGCTAGGTTCGCAGAAGAGCTTCTGTGAAGTTTGGAATGTAGGAGGCGAGGTACTGGCAAAATTGCAGCTATGAGAGAGGGGGCGTGAGTCGTGCTTGAGTAGCTCAGTTAGTAGAGCACTTACCTGATAAAGGTCCGGCACAAGTTTTAATCTGCCAGGAGGTTCATATCGGCGCACACTCCACTGCAGAGTGAAAATCTCATTCTGAGAAGGTAAAACTGAGCAGCACTCGGTTAAACAGGGAATCAAAGTAACTTCGTCGTGTATGACCACTGATACGAAAACATAAACGAATCCACTGTTAGCAGAATAGAATATTCAGTCCTTTTTCGAAATAGGTGGCAAGAATTCTCCAGTCAATTGAACAGTTATATTTGAAAATGCTGCACTTAAACATTGACAATTTTTGTGGGTGATGCTGCACTACTCAAATTTTTGTACTCTAAATGGTCCAATGCCTCGTAGAAGCTGCCAGCGCTCGAATTTCTTTATGACTAAGCAAATAAAACATTTTTATGAATGATAGAAGGTTGTATACATGGAAGAACCCTGGAGATACTAAAAGGTATCAGATAGATTATATAATGGTAAGACAGAGATTTAGGAACCAGGTTTTAAATTGTAAGACATTTCCAGGGGCAGATGCGGACTCTGACCACAATCTATTGGTTATGACCTGTAGATTAAAACTGAAGAAACTGCAAAAAGGTGGGAATTTAAGGAGATGGGACCTGGATAAACTGAAAGAACCAGAGGTTGTACAGAGTTTCAGGGAGAGCATAAGGGAATAATTGACAGGAATGGGGGAAAGAAATACAGTAGAAGAAGAATGGGTAGCTTTGAGGGATGAAGTAGTGAAGGCAGCAGAGGATCAAGTAGGTAAAAAGACGAGGGCTAGTAGAAATCCTTGGGTAACAGAAGAAATATTGAATTTAATTGATGAAAGGAGAAAATACAAAAATGCGGTAAATGAAGCAGGCAAAAAGGAATACAAACGTCTCAATAATGAGATCGACAGGAAGTGCAAAATGGCTAAGCAGGGATGGCTAGAGGACAAATGTAAGGATGTAGAGGCTTATCTCACTAGGGGTAAGATAGATACTGCCTACAGGAAAACTAAAGAGACCTTTGGAGATAAGAGAACCACTTGTATGAACATCAAGAGCTCTGATGGAAACCCAGTTCTAAGCAAAGAAGGGAAAGCAGAAAGATGGAAGGAGTATATAGAAGGTCTATACAAGGGCGATGTACTTGAGGACAATATTATGGAAATGGAAGAGGATGTAGATGAAGATGAAATGGGAGATACGATACTGCGTGAAGAGTTTGACAGAGCACTGAAAGACCTGAGTCGAAACAAGGCCCCCGGAGTAGACAACATTCCATTAGAACTACTGACGGCCTTGGGAGAGCCAGTCCTGACAAAACTCTACCATCTGGTGAGCAAGATGTATGAAACAGGCGAAATACCCTCAGACTTCAAGAAGAATATAATAATTCCAATCCCAAAGAAAGCAGGTGTTGACAGATGTGAGAATTACCGAACAATCACTTTAATAAGCCACAGCTGCAAAATACTAACACGAATTCTTTACAGACGAATGGAAAAACTGATAGAAGCCGACCTCGGGGAAGATCAGTTTGGATTCCGTAGAAATACTGGAACACGTGAGGCAATACTGACCTTACGACTTATCTTAGAAGAAAGATTAAGGAAAGGCAAATCTACGTTTCTAGCATTTGTAGACTTAGAGAAAGCTTTTGACAATGTTGACTGGAATACTCTCTTTCAAATCCTAAAGGTGGCAGGGGTAAAATACAGGGAGCGAAAGGCTATTTACAATTTGTACAGAAACCAGATGGCAGTTATAACAGTCGAGGGACATGAAAGGGAGCCAGTGGTTGGGAAGGGAGTAAGACAGGGTTGTAGCCTCTCCCCGATGTTATTCAATCTGTATATTGAGCAAGCAGTAAAGGAAACAAAAGAAAAATTCGGAGTAGTTATTAAAATCCATGGAGAAGAAATAAAAACTTTGAGGTTCGCCGATGACATTGTAATTCTGTCAGAGACAGCAAAGGACTTGGAAGAGCAGTTGAACGGAATGGATGGTGTCTTGAAGGGAGGATATAAGATGAACATCAACAAAGGCAAAACGAGGATAATGGAATGTAGTCGAATTAAGTCGGGTGATGTTGAGGGTATTAGATTAGGAAATGGGACACTTAAAGTAGTAAAGGAGTTTTGCTATTTGGGGAGCAAAATAACTGATGATGGTCGAAGTAGAGAGGATATAAAATGTAGACTGACAATGGCAAGGAAAGCGTTTCTGAAGAAGAGAAATTTGTTAACATCGAGTATAGATTTAAGTGTGAGGAAGTCATTTCTGAAAGTATTTGTATGGAGTGTAGCCATGTATGGAAGTGAAACATGGACGGTAAATAGTTTGGACAGGAAGAGAATAGAAGCTTTCGAAATGTGGTGCTACAGAAGAATGCTGAAGATTAGATGGGTTGATCACATAACTAATGAGGAGGTACTGAATAGGATTGGGGAGAAGAGGAGTTTGTGGCACAACTTGACCAGAAGAAGGGATCGGTTGGTAGGACATGTTCTGAGGCATCAAGGGATCACCAATTTAGTATTGGAGGGCAGCGTGGAGGGTAAAAATCGTAGGGGGAGACCAAGAGATGAATACACTAAGCAGATTCAGAAGGATGTAGGTTGTAGTAGGTACTGGGAGATGAAGAAGCTTGCACAGGATAGAATAGCATGGAGAGCTGCATCAAACCAGTCTCACGACTGAAGACCACAACAACAACACATGACTGGTAACTGACAGTTTAATCAAGACACATCCACAATTTACAAACACACTCACGCTAGACGAAAGACATCACGTCATTGTTATGTTGGACTCACCTTTTGGAATAGTTTTAGGTGGAGTTGCAGTTCGGCCATTTCGGCTTCCATTTTTTCCTTCAACAACCTCTTCTCAGCTTCAAATCTTGCTTCTGCCTCCTCTTTGGCCTTCTGTTCTATGCGTGCGACCTGGACATCGAGTTCTTCTTCAAGACTTCTTAGATGCTCCAAATGCGATTGTTTTTCCCTAAACAGAGGAAAAGTTATTATAAAATAAAATAAGCCATGAAGAAATTGGTTTTGTAGTATCCGTAGGATCTTTAATTAGTTCGTATAATGCGTCGTTCACCTATTTCGGTTTACGTAATGCAGGAAAGCGCAATAACGAATAGCATTGTGGTGAAACTGTCATCTCCGATTAAGGTAAAGTCGCGTAGCTACCTTAGAGAAATAAAAAAGCTCGATGAAACATAGAAAAATAGCAGCCATTGAAAGAAATACCGAAAGCATGTGGTAAAGTGGGAAAATTGTCACATACAAAAACAGAGGCTATGATTAATTATTACTTGATACTGACATTCGGTTCTAGATATTGCAGTAGTTATTACTGGATAAAATACGTCGGGTAACTAATAGAAGCTGGTGACATTGTTGCTAAAGAAAAAAAATTTGGTATCCCTGACAACCTCTTTGGAAAACGTTTTCTTTAAAAGTATTCGATTTTTCGTGTAGTCAACTCCTCTCTCAATTTTCTACTTTTTCTTAGAAACAGTTGGCCTTGTTTCGTAACAAAAAGTACCAACTAAGCTATTTTTTTCCGTATGTACCTTATTGAACAGAGAGTACGATACATAAGTACTTCAAACATATATCGTCTGTCGTTAGAGATATTTCAACACATTTGTACCTGCTCCTCCTGGCAGAATTCCCAAAGTTTATCTCTTAACGCGAGTACCATTTCATGTATCGAGTTTTATTACCACTCATGTCCCACTAAAGTCTCTGGGCATCCAAATGTAGTGAACTTTCTGACGCTACACGTTTTTTGCTCAGATGCATCTATCAGCGCGTCTGAATAGGTGTAGGGGTATGTCCTCAAATATAAAATGTTGGGTGAAAATCCGCAGTTGTTTTATAAGAATTTTTCGGTATAACTCAAAGATAATTTATAGTTGCTGCACACAAATTAAATGTTCGTACAACAGTAATTGTACCTAATCTCTTTACAGCTCTCAGTACTCAGAAGCTTGTGACATTTGTTATTTTAAACAAAACAGTTTCACGTATAAAGGAAGGAAGCAAACACAAAGAATACTTTAAGTATAGACAGTCACAAAAATCCATGAAAATCCCTGTTGCTGTTGATGCTGCTGTTGTGGTCTTTAATTCGAAGACTGTTTTTGTACAGCTCTCGGTATCGTTTCTATCCTGTGTAGCTTCTTCATCTCGGAATAACTACTGTAACTTATATCCTTCTGAATCTCCCTCTATAATTTTACCCCCCCCCCTCCCCCCATTTCCTTCCAATGTTAAACATATGATCCCTGGATGACTCAAAGTGTGTCCTGTCAACTGATCCCTTCTTCTAGTCAGGCTGTGTCACAAATTTCTTTTCTCCCCAATTACGTGATCTACTCATCTAATCTTCAGCATTCCTCTGTAGCACCACATTTCAAAAGCTTCTACTCTCTTCTTGCCTAAATTGTTTATCTTCCTTATTTCGTTTTCACTCATGGCTACAGTCCACACAAATACCTTCGGAAAAGACTTCCTAACACTTAAATCTACATTCGATGGTAAGAAATTTCACCTCTTCAGAAACGCTTTCCTTGTCACTGCGATATACCGTTTATATCATCTCAACTTCTCCCACCATCAGTTATCTTGCTGCCCAAATAACGAAACGCATTTACTACTTTAAGTGTCTCGTTTCCTAATCTAATTCCTTCAGCATCACCTGATTAGTTCGACTACATTTCATTAGCCCTGTTTGGCTTTTGTTGATATTCATCTTATAGCCTCCTTTCAAGTCAATGTACTTTCAAAGTCCTTTGCCGTCTCCGACAGAATTACAAGGCCATCGGCAAACCTTGAAGTTTTTATTTCTTCTCCCTGAACTTTAATTCCTTCTCCAAATTTTTCTTTGGTTTCCTTTACCGCTTGCTCAGTGTGCAGATTGAATAACATCGGGGATAGGCTGCAAGCGTGTCTCACTCCCTTTTCAACAACTGCTTCCCTTTCATGCCTCTAGACTCTTGTAACAGCCGTCTGGTTTCTGTACAAGTTGTAAGTAGCTTTTATCTTCGTGTTTTTTATCCCTGCTACCTTCAGAATTTCAAACAGAGTAGTCCAGTAGACACTGTCAAAAGCTTTCTCTTAGTCTACAAACGCTATTAACATAGGTTTACCTTTCGTTAACCTATCTTCTAAGAGATGTCGCTGGGTCAATATTGCCTCGCGTGTTCTCACATTTCTCCGGAATCCAAATTGATCTTTCCCGAGGCCGGTTTCTACTAGTTTTTCCATTCTGTAAGGAATTCGTGTTAGTATTTTGCAACCATTATTTTCAAACTGATAGTTCGGTAATATTCACAACTGTCAGCACCTGTTTTCTTTGTAATTCGTATAATTATATTCTTCTTGAATTCTGAGGATATTTTGCCTGTCTCATACATCTTGCGCACCAGATGGAAGAATTTTGTCATGGCGGGCTCTCCCGAGGCTATCAGTACTTCCGACGGAATGTCGTCTACTCCCGGGGCCTTGTTTCGACTTAGGGCCTGTCAAATTATTCTCACAGTATCATATCTCCCATCTCATCTTCATCTACATCCTCATACATTTATATAATATTGGTTTCAAGTTTATTTCCCTTGTATAGACCCTGTATATATTGCTTCCACCTTCCAGCTTTCCCTTCTTTGCTTAGGACTAGTTTTCCATCTGTGCTCTTGATAGACATACAGTTGCTTCTCTTTACTCCAACTGTCTCCTTAATTTTCACGTAGGTGGTATCATTCTTTCCCGAAGTGAAATACGTTTCTAAATCCTTATATTTGTTCTTTAGTCCTTCCTGTTTAGCCATTTCGCACTTTTTTTCTGCCTCATTCTTTAGACGTTTGTATTCCATTTCGCCTGCTTCATTTGCTGCATTTTTATATTTTCTCCTTTGATCAGTTAAATTCAATATCTCCTGTGCTATCCAAGGATTTCTACTGGGCCTTGTCTTTTTAACTATTTGATCCTCTGCTGTCTTCACTATTTCATCTCTCAAGGCTACCCACACGTCTTCCACTGTATACCTTCCCCCCGGTTTAGAAAATCGTTGCCTAATACTCCCTATGAAACTCAACAAACGCCGGTTCTTTCTTCTTAATTTCCTACCTTTTCGCAATTTCTTTAGATTTACCTACTGTTCATTACCAGTAAATTGTGGTCAGAATCCACATCTGCCGCTAGAAATGTCTTACAATTTAAAATCTGGTTCCAAAATCTCTGTCTTACTTTATATAATCATTTTTAAACCTTCAGGGGTCTCGAGGTCTCTTCCACGTATACAACCTTCTTTGACGAGTCTTAAACTAAGTGTTATCAACAAATTAATTATACTCTGTGCAGAATTCTGCCAGGCGGCTTTCTCTTTCATTCCTTTCCCCCGCAGTCCGTATTCACCTACTATTTTTCCTTCTCTTCTTTTTCCTGCTATCGAATTCCTGTCTCCCATCACAACTCAATTTTCATCTCACTTAGCTATCTGAATAATTTCTTTGATCTGATCATATACTTCTTCAGTCTCTTCATCATCTGCGGAGATAGATGGCATATAAACTTGTACTACTGCGATGGGTGAGGGCTCCGTGTTTATCTCGGCCACGATAATGCGTTCACTATGCTGTTCAAAATGTTCAAATGTGTGTGGAATCTTATGGGACTTAACTGCTAAGGTCATCAGTCCCCAAGCTTACACACTACTTAACCTAAATTATCCTAAGGACAAACACACACACCCATGCCCGAGGGAGGACTCGAACCTCCGCCGGGACCAGCCGCACAGTCCATGACTGCAGCGCCTAAGACCGCTCGGCTAATCCCGCGCGGCTCATTACGCTGTTCATAGTAGCTTACGCGCATTACTATTTCCTTATGAATTTTTATACCTACTCCTGCGTTACCTCTATTTGATTTTGTACTTATTCACCTGTCCAGAAGTCCTTTTCCTCCTGCCACTGAACTTCACTAATTACCACTATGCCTAATTTTAACCTATGCACTTCCTTTTTTAAATTTTCTAACCTACCTACCCAATTGAAGGGATCTAACATTCCACGCTCCTAACCGTCGAACGCCAGTTTTGTCTCTTCTAATGACAACATCCTCCTGAGTAGTCCTCGCCTGGAGATCAGAACGGGGACTACTTTACCTCCGGAATATTTTAACCATGCTGTCGGGAAAAATTACGGCTGTAGTTTCCCCTTGCTTTCTGCCGTTCGCAGTCCCAGGATAACAATTCCGTTTTGGTTTATGTTGCAGGGCCAGGTCAGTCAATCATCCAGACTGTTGCCTCTGCAACTACTGAAAAGGCTGCTACCCCTCTTCAAGTACCACGCGTTTGTCTGACCTCTGAACAGTTACCCCTCCGTTGTGCTAACACCCACGGTTCGGTTATCTTTATCGCTAAGGCACGCAAGCCAGTCTACCAACCACAAGGTCCACGGTTCATGACGGAACGAGGCGGGTGGAGGGGTGAAAAAAATCAATTACTGTTTTATGTGCATTCGTACATATATTCTTCATGGAAATCACTAATTGAGGCTCACATACAGAAGAATTTTCCTCGAGTTTTGAAAAACAAAATACTTCCTTCAAATCTGTTCGATGCGCGTATTTATGTCGAGCTGCCTTCTACAACTGTTTATTTTATCCAACAAAAACTCGATCGGATTATTTGAAGACTACAAGCGTTAGTAAAGTATGCAGTGTGATCCAACGGAAGAACAATCTGTGATGCGTATTTTCGATCGCTTTTCTGTCGGGTGTAGAAATTTTTGTAAGTGCTATACACATTTCTACACTCCTGGAAATTGAAATAAGAACACCGTGAATTCATTGTCCCAGGAAGGGGAAACTTTATTGACACATTCCTGGGGTCAGATACATCACATGATCACACTGACAGAACCACAGGCACATAGATACAGGCAACAGAGCATGCACAATGTCGGCACTAGTACAGTGTATATTCACCTTTCGCAGCAATGCAGGCTGCTATTCTCCCATGGAGACGATCGTAGAGATGCTGGATGTAGTCCTGTGGAACGGCTTGCCATGCCATTTCCACCTGGCGCCTCAGTTGGACCAGCGTTCGTGCTGGACGTGCAGACCGCGTGAGACGACGCTTCATCCAGTCCCAAACATGCTCAATGGGGGACAGATCCGGAGATCTTGCTGGCCAGGGTAGTTGACTTACACCTTCTAGAGCACGTTGGGTGGCACGGGATACATGCGGACGTGCATTGTCCTGTTGGAACAGCAAGTTCCTTTGCCGGTCTAGGAATGGTAGAACGATGGGTTCGATGACGGTTTGGATGTACCGTGCACTATTCAGTGTCCCCTCGACGATCACCAGTGGTGTACGGCCAGTGTAGGAGATCGCTCCCCACACCATGATGCCGGGTGTTGGCCCTGTGTGCCTCGGTCGTATGCAGTCCTGATTGTGGCGCTCACCTGCACGGCGCCAAACACGCATACGACCATCATTGGCACCAAGGCAGAAGCGACTCTCATCGCTGAAGACGACACGTCTCCATTCGTCCCTCCATTCACGCCTGTCGCGACACCACTGGAGGCGGGCTGCACGATGTTGGGGTGTGAGCGGAAGACGGCCTAACGGTGTGCGGGACCGTAGCCCAGCTTCATGGAGACGGTTGCGAATGGTCCTCGCCGATACCCCAGGAGCAACAGTGTCCCTAATTTGCTGGGAAGTGGCGGTGCGGTCCCCTACGGCACTGCGTAGGATCCTACGGTCTTGGCGTGCATCCGTGCGTCGCTGCGGTCCGGTCCCAGGTCGACGGGCACGTGCACCTTCCGCCGACCACTGGCGACAACATCGATGTACTGTGGAGACCTCACGCCCCACGTGTTGGGCAATTCGGCGGTACGTCCACCCGGCCTCCCGCATGCCCACTATACGCCCTCGCTCAAAGTCCGTCAACTGCACATACGGTTCACGTCCACGCTGTCGCGGCATGCTACCAGTGTTAAAGACTGCGATGGAGCTCCGTATGCCACGGCAAACTGGCTGACACTGACGGCGGCGGTGCACAAATGCTGCGCAGCTAGCGCCATTCGACGGCCAACACCGCGGTTCCTGGTGTGTCCGCTGTGCCGTGCGTGTGATCATTGCTTGTACAGCCCTCTCGCAGTGTCCGGAGCAAGTATGGTGGGTCTGACACACCGGTGTCAATGTGTTCTTTTTTCCATTTCCAGGAGTGTATAACTGTTTTGTCAATAAAGTCATGAACTGTAAATGATACATGTCTCCGACTATAAAGGTTACTTATAAATAAATCGACAGATTGCAACACCATATCTTTACCGCTACTTCCATTCTCACTGTGCTCTGGTTTTCTACTTCTCGTTATACTCGAATATTGGCTTTCTACATTATCTGATTCTATTAATATTATAAAATGGGTTAAATTAACAATTATTGGTAAATGGAAAGTTGTCACAGACAGATTCTTGCTTCATACGCGACCTTTGTTAGTCGTAACATTTTAGCATTGGTCTTATTAACGGTATGTTTGTTTCTAAATGCCCTAGAACGTATTTCGGATTTTTGACGTCACTCCGGACTGACACCTAGTCCGCCTTCGAAGCTCAGTGTTCAGGAAGTCTGGCTGCTATTCACAGGGTTCGGGTTCGATTTCCTGTTGTGACGGGGTTTACCCTTGGTGAGAGGACTAGAACGAGATGCACTAAGCCTCGCGATGTCAACTGAGGAGCCACCTGAGTGACAAATGGCGGATGGCGGATCCAAATTCAAGAAAGCCGACAACGCCCAGGAGGGCGGCGTGCTGACTCCACGGCCCTCCATACTGCGTGTAGTGACGCCACTAACAGAGGATGACATGGCGGTCGGTCAGTCCCGATTGGCCCATCACGGCCAGAACGCCGAGCTTTACTTTACTTTTACTGACAGACACCTGAGTTGTGGTTTTCCACCAGCTATAGACGTACAGGGTCCGACAAAAACACCTCCTGTATTTCAAAAGGTTGTAAGCGTATTGTCATATCGCTGGTTTAGTTGTGGAGTATCTTTGCGGGCAGCCGCGTCTGTAGTGAGTGGAGCACGGGACACGAAACTGTTATGTGGTGTAGTGTGTAACTCTACATGTAGAACCATTGTTAGTATTCAGGTTGAAGTGTTCCTACAAGTGCTATTAGAGTAAAGTGATGACATACGGAAATGGTTCAGAGGAAAGTGCGTCAAGAAGTAATTGAAAATGAGCAGTGGCGTTAATAACGTATTTATTTATACTCTCGTTGCGTGTCGCATAGCATCGATCATCCGCGCCGTGTTCGGTCTCCAAGAATGAACAAATGTGAATCAGTAATACTATTTACCACAAAAGAGTGCAATCAAGTGCCAGTGATATGTAGCGAGCATGAGAACGTTTTTTTCGATCATCGCGTTCCGCATCATCAACAATCAACCGCGCCGCGACGGTTTCGCGCACGCTCGTACAATTGAGAACTGAGAACTGAAAAATTAACTTTACAAACAGTGTTATATTATTACTTGTGACAATCAGGACTATTACCAGATATCTGTATGTGTGACGAGCGTAAGAACTTTCGTTCGATCATTCGGCTTCCGCATCATCAACAATCACCCGCGTCGTGTCGGTTACGCGTACGTTCGTCTGAATTATATTTTGGACTGTTAATCATCAAGATTGTTAATTGGAATAAACATTTACGATTTAGAGTGTAAACAGTGCAACCTGTGGTTTCCATATCGTCTCAGAATATAGATGTTCATACCAGACATAGGACAGTGTTGTGTTTAACCGTTCAGCGGCTCCCCTAAACCCGCTCGCATTTTTTCGATGGATAACTTCAGGCAAGCCAACAGCCAGCTGTGGAGCAGAACAGTACGACCGCCCCGGGATTACCCGGTACGTGGTGTGGACAGGGCGCACGGTCACGAAACGACAACCAGTTAAAGGTCCCCCAGCCCCATTAGCACTCCCGGGCGTGTTACAAGATAGTTACAAACAAGCAAAGACAGATACAGAGAAAGTAGTTTTATTTGTAAACTACAAATTCGATGCCGTTTAGCACTAGGTGATTTTAAAAATTATGCTCGGTGATCGGCGTCGTCCGTTGTTATCCATTGTTAGCACATTGACCGAGCATTTCCCGGAAGTTGGCCATAGTTCTTGGAGTCATTTCCTGTGGAATGGCAGCCACTTCCTGACATTAACAAAACAGAATCAATCTGTTGTAGATATCTTACGCGGCATTGTTGGAGATAACGCAGGTGGAAGTGGACAAGAAACAGCCATTTGTGTCATTTCTATTAGAAAGAATCTGCTAGCTGATGTTGCACAAGCAACCTACAAATGTTATCTGTGTTTTTAATACCTTTTTTGGTAACATTATGTTTTATAGGATTTTCATTTGTACACATTTACTAACTATAATCATGTAAAAAAAGTTATAGAACACTGGATCCTATCGCCTTGGGAGAATTTTCTGGAATAATTAGGGGTAACGCCTGAAGAGGGATAATTCATTTTTTTTAGCGGTAAGATAAAAGTGGCGGTACCAAGTAGGTGTAGCTTTGATTTTTCTTTCACTTTTTTAAAGGTTAAACTCAGTTGAAGAAGTAGTTAGTTAGACGGAAAAAAGTGGTTAGTGTCCGTTCCTCTAGATCATGTGGCTCCAGATTCGATTCGCAGCCGGGTCGGAGATAAAAAAAAAAACAGTCAGGGCAGTCGACTACCAAGCTGCTGGACTGTGTTCGATTCTTGGGCGTGGTTTTTTTAAATTCGATACTTGTTTCGTCTTATCTGATAATCTTATGATAATCGAATACCTTTCTTTCACATTTTAAAGTAAAACATCCGGAAGTGTGATAAATAATCAAATAAGTAGAGTACTGAAAATTATTTTCACCATGATACATATTATAAATGATATACTTGAAAGGAGAGACAGCATTGGTCGTATGTTTTTTGTTTATTATCGCAAAATCGATTTTCGGTCACCTAGTGACCATCTTCAGTGCTGTAATATATAACTTAAATTAGTAAGCACTGGTGTCAATAAGCTTACGGCGATCACATAGACTCCTATGTCTATGTCTATGTGATCGCCGTAAGCTTATTGACACCAGTGCTTACTAATTTAAGTTATTTATTACAGCACTGAAGATGGTCACTAGGTGACCGAAAATCGATTTTGCGATAATAAACAAAAAGCATACGACCAATGCTCTCTCTCCTTTCAAGTATACCCATTATCTGGTCGTTGTGCACAGGACACTATGGAGTCGCCAATCAACATATTATAAAGATACACCTAAAGTATATTATTGCGTAATCCTAACTCAACGTCGGTTCGCGAGCGTTCTCGCAATGAGTATGGTGGAACTTATCATGGAAACAGGCAAAACGTAAATATTTCTCACATCATGCGCAATAGACGAACGAAATCTCGCCGCATTGACACTCTTCCTGTACAATGTTCGTGGAAAACGTATCTGATTCACGTCGCTAAAAGCAGATATATTAGATATCAACTTGGATGTATACTAAGCGTATAAAATCATATCTTGAAAGACATGCGTGGATAACTGGTTATGGATAAACGCATGAATTTCGGTAGCGACTTATAATTCTCTGCTCTGCTGTAATGTCGCATGATTTTGAAGTAGTGTGATAGAGGTAAACGTCACACGATTGAAACAGAGAGGTATATTTCGGTGACATCAGTTTCATGGTGCAGGTCGGTTTAGCATTATCATCTAACTACAGAAGTTCTATCATTGCGTGTGATGTATCACGATGTCCGCCCCGATAACTGAGTGGCCAGTGTAAGGGATTGCCGTCCTATGGGCACGGGTTCGATTCCCGGCTGAGTCGGGGATAATCTCCGCTCAGGGACTGGGTGTTGTGTTGTCTTCATCATCATTTCATCCCCATCCCGCAGCACGTCGCCCAATGTAGTGTGGAATGTAATAAGACCTGCACCAAGGCGGCCAATGACGCCAAACGCTCATTTCCATGTATCACGATGAAAATAACTGTCAACACGTTATAATATTTGATTATTAAACACACCTACCGACGATTTACTTGAGAGAAAAAAAAGAAAATAAAAGTAGTCCCATTACCAGAATATTATCACATACACAAACGGACCAGCAAAAAAAAAAAAAATGGCTCTGAGCACATGTGACTTAACATCTGAGGTCATCAGTCCCCTAGAACTTAGAACTACTTAAACCTAACTAACCTAAGGACATCACACACATCAATGCCCGAGGCAGGATTCGAACCTGCGACCGTAGCGGTCACGCGGCTCCAGACGGTAGCGCCTAGAACCGCTCGGTCACAACGGCCGGCACGGACCAACAGTTTTGTAGTCTAATGTCTTGACCACCCCTTTTTTCCTGGCTATTTGCAGGTCGAATAATTACAACGAAAAAAGAAAAATTATTAACAGCAACATTTCTCCAGGTGGATCCGAACTGTCACCTTCTTTCTCCTTAAGGAGGTAGACCAGTCAGCTTTAGGCCGGAGTAGACAGAACGGGCTGTGGTCGAAACCAAAGACCTGGCCACGATGCCTTCCTCTTCCCGACCCCTTCGATCCCTTTTTTTTTTTTTTTGCGTTCAAGACAACGAAAGTCTTTATTAACAAGTTATGGGAACAATAAACTTACGTGCATCCGTAAACAAGAAAAACTGAAAGCAATCGCTCGACCGACGACGTCGCTCTGTTAGACACGTAGAATGACGGGTTCCCAAGCTACAGCATGAAAACACAAAAACGTTAATAACCCGAATATTGTTAACTTTGGACCACATATCATATCAACAAAAACTGTTTGTTTTTAGACGATCTTTCGATAGATAGCATTGAAAATACCATGTTCCGACATCACCTCTGACGTCGACTTTCTCCAAAAACGAGGGATTGTCTTGCAAAAAGCCAAAACACGTGTCCCTTTATTTACAGTATAGAACGTCCTTGAAAACTTGATAAAAATCGGTGACCCAGATGTCAGACCCTTCACTTGTGAAGCTGACAAGGGGCGGCCACGACGTTGGAATCACGGATTTGCTTCAAACTTTGTACTCCTTTAGTAGGCCATTAAAGCAACAGAATGTGCAAGTTGTAAGTTGCAATACTCTGGCGATTCCAAGAAAATCGCAAGAGAAGTTTTACTCACTTATTGCGTAACTGACATATCTGTGCGTAAAAGCCGGTTGTAGTTAGTCGTTGTGGTCAAGCGTTTAGCCTTCGTGCGTTGCAGGCGGCTCGTAGACAAGGCGGCGGTTCGAATCCCAGTACCACTCAGATTTTAATATATACAGGGTGTTACAAAAAGGTACGGCCAAACTTTCAGGAAACATTCCTCACACACAAATAAAGAAAAGATGTTATGTGGACATGTGTCCGGAAACGCTTAATTTCCATGTTAGAGCTCATTTTAGTTTCGTCAGTATGTACTGATGTACTGTACTTCCTCGATTCACCGCCAGTTGGCCCAATTGAAGGAAGGTAATGTTGACTTCGGTGCTTGTGTTGACATGCGGCTCATTGCTCTACAGTACTAGCATCAAGCACATCAGTACGTAGCATCAACAGGTTAGTGTTCATCACGAACGTGGTTTTGCAGTCAGTGCAATGTTTACAAATGCGGAGTTGGCAGATGCCCATTTGATGTAGGGATTAGCACGGGGCAATAGCCGTGGCGCGGTACGTTTGTATCGAGACAGATTTCCAGAACGAAGATGTCCCGACAGGAAGACGTTCGAAGCAACTGATCGGCGTCTTAGCGAGCACGGAACATTCCAGCCTATGACTCGCGACTGGGGAAGACCTAGAACGACGAGAACACCTGCAATGGAAGAGGCAATTCTTCGTGCAGTTGACGATAACCCTAATGTCAGCGTCAGAGAAGTTGCTGCTGTACAAGGTAACGTTGACCACGTCACTGTATTGAGAGTGCTACGGGAGAACCAGTTGTTTCCGTGCCATGTACAGCGTGTGCGGGCACTATCAGCAGCTGATTGGCCTCCACGGATATACTTCTGCAAATGGTTCATCCAACAATGTGTCAATCCTCATTTCAGTGCAAATGTTCTCTTTACGGATGAGGCTTCATTCCAACGTGATCGAATTGTAAATTTTCACAATCAACATGTGTGGGCTGACGAGAATCCGCACACAATTGTGCAGTCACGTCATCAACACAGATTTTCTGTGAGCGTTTGGGCAGGCATTGTTGGTGATGTCTTGATTGGGCCCATGTTCTTCCACCTACGCTCAATGGAGCACGTTATCATGATTTCATACGGGATACACTACCTGTGCTGCTAGAACATGTGCCTTTACAAGTACGACACAACATATGGTTCATGCACGATGGAGCTCCTGCACATTTCAGTCGAAGTGTTCGTACGCTTCTCAACAACAGATTCGGTGACCGATGGATTGGTAGAGGCGGACCAATTCCATGGCCTCCACGCTCTCTTGACCTCAACCCTCTTGACTTTCATTTATGGGGGCATTTGAAAGCTCTTGTCTACGCAACCCCGGTACCAAATGTAGAGACTCTTCGTGCTCGTATTGTGGACGGTTGTGATACAATACGCCATTCTCCAGGGCTGCATCAGCGCATCAGGGATTCCATGCGATGGAGGGTGGATGCATGTATCCTCGCTAACGGAGGACATTTTGAACATTTCCTGTAACAAAGTGTTTGAAGTCACGCTGGTACGTTCTATTGCTGTGTGTTTCCATTCCATGAGTAATGTGATTTGAAGAGAAGTAATAAAATGAGCTCTAACATGGAAAGTAAGCGTTTACGGACACATGTCCACATAACATATTTTCTTTCTTTGTGTGTGAGGAATGTTTCCTGAAAGTTTACCCGTACCTTTTTGTAACACTCATTATATTCTTCATCACTGGTCATGTTATTAAATTTATGTGAACTTTGAGAGCTAATACACTGAAAAAAAATTCACTGGTATTTTCATGAAGTTGTAATTAATTTCATATGTTATTTGACTCTTTCACACGTTGCAGGATGGTTGTTGCGCTAAAGACATGGGAAACATAAATTGAAACTTCATGCAAATACACGTGTTTTTTCATGATATTATCTCTTAAATGTCATATAAATTAAACATAATGCACAGTGATGAAAAAATAGATTAATAATTCAGTTTTAGCGGGAGTCGAACCGTCGCCTCATACACGTTCGTTTTACGAAGCTCGAACGCTAATCAGGTTTTTTTTTTTTTTTAAATCTCATTTTGTTCGTTATTGTTCGTACATTTGTTCGGGGCGGTCCTTTCTACGACACTCGCTCAGGTTCATCGTTGATCCGTTCACTTAATTTGTTTATTACAAAGGGCAGATATGCCCTCTGACCGAACACGCTGAGCTACCGTGCCGGCTATCACTTGGGCACCATGAACTCTAACGTTCGGTGACAGTGTGATGAGGTATCTCTGCATTAAAACAGATGCACCGTGTGACGTTCGAAAGAGTGATGGTTGATGGAAACACTGCTTTAGTGGGGTCGGTAAGCACCGGTAGTGAATACCGGTATAAAATTATTTTCTTCTTTGCGTACCGGGAAAAATGTAGGCACTGGTAGGTAGGTAGGTCGTACAGGTAGTACGGGAAATGATATAATCATAAAATACTGAATTTGCTATTCAAGGTCAGAATATTTGTTAATAACGACAAAACATTATTAAACATACCATAGATACGCGTCCCCAATCTTCAGTGATTTTTTGTTTATTTGTTAGACTACATGTTGGCTACCCAGGCAAGGTCATCGGTTATGAGCAACGTAAGCGTTTTTGCTTTACCGGAAGCCTCGGGCGTATTCTGAGCCAAGAATTATTTCCGTCAGTGGCTGCCATTCTCTTCTGCTTGTACTTTGTGGTATTGCTCATGTGTTTACGGCTATTTAGCTAACAGTTGGAAACTGTGTGTGATATTTGTACAGCAACACCAATGTTATAAATGTTGAAGTCATTGAAAAATACAAAATACACCAAAACGAGCAAGCGAGTATGTCAGTGATTCTGGCGGAGGTAAAAGAATGTGTTCTGTGTGTTCAAATACAAGCGATACTAGTAACATTAAAACCGTTTAAACCCACGTGACCGATGAGGCTGGACTTTTTATGCTGGCATGCTGCACTTCAGAACAGTACAATTAAAAGGAAATACCTGGCTGGAGGTGAGAAATATTAAGTTGGGCTGTTCAATATGTGCAGCAGTAAATAAGTTTATAATGGGGGTGCAATATGGAATCGGACCAAAGCCAGTAAACGAGTTAGCATCATGTGAGGTTATTATTATTATTATTTTGTGGTAGTAAGGAGACAGAAAGCCCACCCGGTTGTCCGTGCGGTCTAACGCACGGCTTTCCGGGCAGGAAGGAGCGCCTGGTCCCCGGCACGAATCCGCCCGGCGGACTTGTGTCGAGGTCCGGTCTGTGGATGGTTTTTAGGCGGTTTTCCATCTGCCTCGTACTCTACCACGCAAACATAGGGGCTACACTCGTCTGGTGTGAGACGTTCCCTGGAGTGTCCACCGGGGGCCGAACCACACAATAACCCTGGGTTCGGTGTGGGGCGGCGGAGGGGTGAAGTGGACTGCGGTAGTCGTCGTGGGGTTGTGGACCACTGCGGCTGCGGCGGGGACGGAGCCTCTCAGTCGTTTCTAGGTCCCCGGTTAACATAAAACACAAGGCGACACAACATTTAAGTCTCCGAAAAATTAAAAATGCGGAACATTACAGAACTGTAAATGTGTTCAGTATCAGACAGTTCAGAGAAACAGCAAATGGAAACAGGTGTTGAGTAAATGAACACACGCAGGCTAGAAACGACTTACGGAATGTTCAGAACTTACTACAAAGAGAGTAGATTGAATAGACCTTATACAAATTTTCCTGTGGATATCAAACTTCCAGAAATTAATGGACTGATAAGGAGAGTGTTCTGCATTCTAATTACAGTTGTGCGAACATTATTGATCAGATATCAGACGAAATTCGCATTATGTGCATCTAATAGATAGAAAGCAACTAAATATCTTGTGGATAGTAATATTAAACTTAGTACACTAACTGATGAATCTACTACTACAAGTAGTAAACCTATGCCAGCAGTTTGTATGTGATGTGGTACGAGAATTAAAGCTTCTTTGCAAACACTTTTTTGGAGATTTTGTAGAGTTGACTGATGTGACAGCATTTTCAATAAAAGAAGCTCTGCTGTAGAAACTAGATTCACATGATCTAACTGCATCTTACCTTAAAGCAAACCTAGTTGGATTTGCCTGAGATGGTGCCTCCCTAATGCTTAGGAAGAAAAAAGGTGTTGCAACAGAAATGAGAATACTCTTCCTCACATTCTGAGATGGCATTTCTCAAATCATAGATTGGAATTACCTGTTCATGATACATAAAGTGATGTGGAGGCTGTTGCAATATTCACTGTTTTTTGATAAATTGTATACTACGTACGGGATGTTTCCTCATTTGTCGTACGTACGTCAGAGAGACACGAATGCCACACTAATCCCTTGCCTATATGTCAGTGGTTATATACCAGTGCACCAGCATCGGAGTCACGCTATGTTGCATATACGCTGCAGCAACGCCCCCAAACTGAAACTTTTTCATCGTCCCTTATAAAAAGTGTAAGTAAAATTAAGTGTGTGTGTTTGTGTGTGTGTGTGTGTGTGTGTGAGAGAGAGAGAGAGAGAGAGAGAGAGAGAGAGAGAGAGAGAGAGAGAGAATAAAGAACGAGGAGTGTGGAGGGAGCGGTAGGGGAAGGGGCAAGGGAGGGAGGGTTAGAGAGATGCGGCAGGAGGGAGAAGACAGAGAGCTGTAGGGAACGGGAAGGATGGATAGAGGATGAGGAAGGAGTGGTAGAAGCAAAGGCGAAAGAAAAAAATCATAGGTTTGTGCACAATTTTCATTTCGCCTTTATTGTTATTTATCTCAAGTGCTAATTCTGTTAACTTATCTTTTCATGCTGACAAGTTAATTAAGGAATATTAGGTTTCAACAGCCTGTCGGCGATATAATTAGAGACGGAGCAGAATGTCCGATCGAGGACGGAAATCAGCCGTCCTCTTCTTAAAGGAACCGCGGCAGAGTTTTCCTTAAGCGCTTTGGGAAAACACGGCAGATCTAAAGCTGGATCTGGAAGGTCGGACGGGGATGCGACCTCCGGTCCCTCCGAACAAATTTGGTATCTTAATCACTGTGTGCCGGCCGGAGTGGCCGAGCGGTTAAAGGCGCTACAGTCTGGAACCGCACGACCGCTGCGGTCGCAGGTTCGAATCCTGCCTCGGGCATGGATGTGTGTGATGTCCTTAGGTTAGTTAGGTTTAAGTAGTTCTAAAGGTGCGTTTACACTGCGATTTGTATCGGCACATGTATGAGATACATGTATATACGACTTTGCGACATGTATCGCGACTTGTATGAGTTGACAAGTATCAACCTCATACATGTATGAGCGTGCGTTTACACTGGTTGATATGTATCACTGTGCGATAGCTTCCGACGACGATTTGGAAGTTTTCACATTTTTATGTGCTGATACACTTGCTCTTTTGGAAGATGATAGGAAGAAAAGGCGGAGGAAGCGTAGATGGTGGCACAGAGAGTTTCTCGCGAATTAACGCCATATTTTAGAAATTATGTTAGGATGAGTATGGAGGATTTCCGCGGTTTGTTATCACTTGTGGCTCTTCTTGTGTCCAAAACCAACACAAACTTTCGGGAAGCGATTCCACCAGAGGATCAGTTGCCAGTAACACTCCGTTTTTTAGCCACTGGGGATTCCTCGTAAAACGAAGATTTCATGACAAAACATTTGCATTGTCGCGCGATTGCTAATGCCGACGTCTCACACACGATTGTCGGCATCCGTTGTCAACATTATCACGCGAGGCCGCCGGAATAACAGCAAAACATTGATATACGTGCCAGATGCAT
Organism: Schistocerca piceifrons; assembly: GCF_021461385.2. Lineage (NCBI taxonomy): Eukaryota > Metazoa > Arthropoda > Insecta > Orthoptera > Acrididae > Schistocerca > Schistocerca piceifrons. Next base: position 208,501,141 of record NC_060149.1, on the reverse strand, counting down.
GAAAAAATTATTTAATGTATGACATACTCTGATATATATAAAACTTTTACCTTCACTTCTTGGGATAAAACTTGCACAATGGCCTCGCAAACACGAAGAATAATGTTGCATATGGCACTTTTTGATATTTTATGCAGATACATTAACGTCGAAACGACAGTCGGCACCTTCAAAACTCAAACAGCCGCCAAAGACCCTGGTACTACGCATGCGCTAATCGTCGAAATAAGCTGCAGGCGACAAGACGACAGGAAATGATAGTACTGCGCATGCGCGAGTTCTTCAAATGTCGCTCATACATGTCGCGTATATGGCCAAAAAGCGATATACAAAATGTATACGCGACATGTATGAGCTCGAGGGTCCGCATACAAGTTCCGTGAATTTTTGTATGAGGTGATGTATCGCGACATGTCAAATTGACATGTCGCTCATACATGTCGCGATACATGTATCCCAGTGTAAACGTACCTTAAGTTCTAGGGGACTTATGACCGCAGCAGTTGAGTCCCATAGTGCTCAGAGCCATTTGAACCTTTTTTTTTTTTTTAACCACTGTGACACTCCTCCTGGTTCTCGTCTTCATATTGTACTATAACGGTGCGATTACAAAGTTAGGTGACACGTCGATAGGAAAACTGCTACAAAAGGTAGAGTAACTGATTTCAAAATAAAAAGCGAGAAAAATATGAACATTAAGAATAACTCCGAATATGAACGTGACCAGAGTGCAAAAGGCATCGTGACAAGAACTGAAAACATTGATTTTTTTTAGAGAAAAATAGGCATGTTATGTAGAACAGGCAAAACAGAGCGATTAGAAAACAATTGTGGGTATGTGTAAATAAACGTGGATCAGTTGCAGTAAACGAGACATCTAACCATATTGGCCAGGGTAACCTGAATAACAAAAATCAGACAGATGAAAGTTATTAGTAAGAATAGAAAAAATTTTAAAAAGTAAGTAACTCAAATGCAAATATATTTAGTGCTTCAAAGCATGATAAATTGATGGATACTGATTTATCCGTAAATGTGAACTAAACTACATAGTGGAGGACACCGAGAACGAGTTTATTTAAGTAGCGGTTTTCGCTTTGTTTTCGGCGGTTGGTTCGATGTAATTAGAGTGTCGGACATCAAATGGTCCGGTGAAAGCAGCTTTTCCTGGTAGAGACTTTATTAAATTTGTGACGTCTGCTCTGAATGTTTGTCTCGTGACGGCTTTTGGTAATTCTATACTGGGACAGGTAAATATACCACCCGTAGCTACAGATGTCTATTGAAAAAATGTTTCATCTCTTCACAGAGCACTACAATTTTGTGCTCTTTTCATTTATAATGTATGACCATTCAGACAGAAGCATTCTTCACGCGCTGTTAAGGAGGTGGATATAATATACTCTGAAGACTGCGAATAGGCTATGAATAAAGTGTTAAGTATCGCAACGCGAACCTCCAGTTAATATCTTCTCATCTCCCTTCCCGTGATACACACTGCTACTGATGACTGGTTGTTGCGCTCAGTGTCGTTTACTGGGCAAAAGTGTAAAAGCTTCGCGGAGTTCACCAGATCCCGTCATACAAAAACAGTTATGATTTCTTCAGAGGCATACCTTTTTATATGGTGGTTCACTGTATGGGCTAAATATGAATAATATGACTGAGCTGCATCAAACTAACTATTACGTACTAATTGTGCCACCACTCATGGTTTTTTATTGTGGGATTAGACATTGATAACATCAAAATGAGACATCTTTCGAGATGTCACTATTTTTAATTATAATTTTCTCCAGAGTATGTTTTTTACACAGCTCTGATTTCTAAGACCATTTGGTGATTTACAAATATGAAATGCATTGCATTTTAATGTTATTATATCGCAGTGTTACAAGAACGAATAGATACTGGTGGCATTATTATTAAATGGTGGTGTAATGCCTTTTTCGTATACATGTTCTGTCAAAATTACACCGTTATCGATGTTTTCGGGTCATGTGGATGTGATATTAAACGATTTGTCGGTGAGGCAATATTAGATTTGAGAGTAGCCGACAGAGCAAGAAAAGTAAGTCTAAATGAACCCTTGAATCCAGAAACCAATCGAAACATGGAAAAAATGTAATTTCAGTTTCACTGTTCAACGAAATTTTTTAATTCGGTTGACTGGCAACGTGCTCTTTGTTTTTTGAAGATACATGAATCGTTCTCACAGCTGTAAAAGGCTAGTAGGATGATGATAACAGTAACTGGCTGAAAGAAGATAGCCAATATTAACGAAGGGTTGAGAATGTACGGTTTACTTGTCCACCATATTTGCGGAAGAAGCTGTAGTTAACATGAAAGAGAGGTAAAATGGCATCAGTTTATAAGACAAGAAAATACAGTGATCACGATTCGTAGTTGAGAACAGAATCTAGGCAGGCTTTTTCAGTGATATCAATAACATGTTAATAATTTTAATCTCAGTCATATATTGGAAATAAGAAATTAATTTAAGGAAGACAAATACTGCGACAGTAATAATGACTCTAAAGTAAAAGTCAATTAGGTGAGTAGGACCTGCTTCTATCTGAGTAGTGCCATAGAAACCAAAATGAGGGTTTGTCTTGCAAAGACAGAAATCGCCTCAAGAGCATTATGCTTGCGATAAGAAAGTGTTATCTTGGTAGGTGATAAACAAGTACGACCCGGAAATATTTTTAATCCATTTGGAGGTTAACAAACTACACTACTGGCCATTAACATTACTACACCACGAAGATGACAAGCTACAGACGCGAAATTTAAACGACAGGAAGAAGATGCTGTGATATGCAAATAATTAGCTTTTCAGAGCATTCATACAAGGTTGACGCCGCTGGCGACACCTACAATGTGCTGACATGATGATAGTTTCCAACCGATTTCTCATACAAAAGCAGCAGTTGACCAGCGTTGGCGACCAGCTGATCAAACGTTGTTGTGATGCCTCGTGTAAGGAGGAGAAATGTGTACCATCACATTTCCAACTTTGACAAAGGTCGCATTGTAGCCTATCGCGATTGCGGTTTAGTGTATAGCGACATTGCTGCTCGCGTTGGTCGAGATCCAATGACTGTTAGCAGAATATGGAATCGGTGGGTTCAGGAGGGTAATACGGAACACCGTGCTGGATCCCAACGGCCTCGTATCGCTAGCAGTCGAGATGACAGGCATCTTATCCACATGGCTGTAACGGATCGTGCAGCCACGTCTCTATCCCTGAGTCAACAGAAGGGGAAGTTTGCAAGACAACAACCATCTGCACGAACAGTTCGACGACGTTTGCAGCAGCATGGACTATCAACTCGGGGACCATGGCTGCAGTTATCCTTGACGCTGCATCACAGACGGGAGCGCCTGCGATGGTGTACTCAACGACGAACCTGGGTGCACGAATGGCAAAACGTCATTTTTTCGGATGAATCCAGGTTCTGTTTACAGCATCATGATGGTCGCATCCGTGTTTGGTGACATCGCGGTGAACGCACATTGTAAGCGTGTATTCGTCATCGCCATACTGGCGTAAAACCCGGCGTGATGGTATGGGGTGCCATTGGTTACACGTCCCGGTCACCTCTTGTTCGCATCGACGGCACTTTGAACAGTGGATGTTACATTTCAGACGTGTTACGACCCGTGGCTCTACCCTTCATTCGATCCCTGCGAAACCCTACATTTCAGCAGGATAATGCACGACCGCATGCTGCAGGTCCTATACGGGCCTTTCTGGATACAGAAAATGTTCGACTGCTGCCCTGGCCAGCACATTCTCCAGATCTCTCTCCAACTGAAAACGTCTGGTCAATGGAGGCCGAGCAACTGGCTCGTCACAATACGCCTGTCACTACTCGTGATGAACTGTGGTATCGTGTTGAAGCTGCACGGGCAGTTGTACCTGTACACGCCATCCAAGCTCTGTTTGACTCAATGCCTAGGCGTATCACGGCCGTTATTACGGCCAGAGGTGGTTGTTCTGGGCACTGGTTTCTCAGGATCTATGCACCCAAATTGCATGAAAATGTAATCACATGTCAGTAATATGTTTGTGCAATGAATACCCGTTTATCATCTGTATTTCTTCTTGGTGTAGCAATTTTAATGGCCAGTAGTGTTTAAGATCTGAAGTGTTCGGACACTCCTATAAAATGCGGAAATGACCACTAAATGTCGCGAGAGGCGGACAGGCTAGTATAAAAGCTGGCGGAGATTATTTTGTTGTCAGGAGAGAGGCAAGGGCAGTAGAATGGGTCGATCAGGACAGCTCAGTGACTTCGAATGTGGACCAGTCACTGGATGTGACCTGAGTAACAAAACCAGCAGGGACATTTTATCCATTATAAAGCTGCCAAATTCAGCCGTTGATGACGTAATGGTGAAGTGGAAACGGAAAGAAAACGCCACAGCTAAACCAAGACCAAACAGATCTCATGTACTGACTGACAGGGAGAGTGGATCATTGAGTAGGATGGTTGTAAAATATCGTATGAAATTAGAGGAAGGAATTACTTGTGAGTTCCAAAAGGCAACCAGCAGTGCAGCTGGCACAATACTGTGCGTAGTGAGTTAAAACGTCAAGCAGCTCCCCATTAGCAACACACATCTGTTCATCACATGTATGTATGTATGTATGTATGTATGCATGCATGCATGCATGCATGCATTAAACTGAAGACCTAGAAACGACAGAGAGGCTTCTTAGTCAATGATAAGCGGCGCATGAGGTGCTGTAAAGAATGGCGTCACTGGACAGTGGGTGACAATAAATGAATGATCTGGAGGGATGAACCACGATGGGTTTGCGAATGGTTGGAGAACGTTACATGTCGTCATGTAAAGTGCCAACAGTGAAGTACATAAAGGGGTGGTGTTACGGTACGGGGGTATTTTCGTGCTTAGGACATAGTCTACTAATTGTGCTTAAGAAAACGCATATGTGTCAGGATATTACAGCACTTACAATGGAGGAACTTTTCGGAGACGATGACAGTTTGTATATACGTGACAATGCATCCTCTCGTAAAGCGGCATCTGTAAGGCAATCATTTATGGACAATAATATGCCTGAAATTGACTGGCCTGCTGGAACCCCTACCTGAAGTCAGTGGAACACCTTTGAGGTGAGTTAGAACGTCGACTTCGCTTCAGACCCCAGCGTCCAAAATCACTTACCTCCTCTGGTTTCGGATCTTCATTAGGAATGGTCTGCCATTCCTCTACAGACTTTTAGAAACCTCATTGACAGTGTCATCAGCCACTGTATAGGAGAAGTGAAGACACAAACCTTATTAATATCCAAAAATAGGACTCCGTATAGTGTTGATTAGATACTGCATCATACTTTACACGATTATTTAAGATCAGGAAGGCTATTTTATACGTGAGCCACTTTTCGGGCATAATGAGCTTCAAAGGACGATATAAGATGAACATCAACAAAAGCAAAACGAGGATAATGGAATGTAGTCAAATTAAATCGGGTGATGCTGAGGGAATTAGATTAGGAAATGAGACGCTTAAAGTAGTAAAGGAGTTTTGCTATTTGGGGAGCAAAATAACTGATGATGGTCGAAGCAGAGAGGATATAAAATGTAGACTGGCAATAGCAAGGAAAGCGTTTCTGAAGACGAGAACTTTGTTAACATCGAGTATAGACTTAAGTGTCAGGAAGTCGTTTCTGAAAGTATTTGTATGGAGTGTAGCCATGTATGGAAGTGAAACATGGACGATAAATAGTTTGGACAAGAAGAGAATAAAGCTTTCGAAATGTGGCGCTACAGAAGAATGCTGAAGATTAGATGGGTAGATCACGTAACTAATGTGGAGGTATTGAATAGAATTGGGGAGAAGAGGAGTTTGTGGCACAACTTGACTAAAGGAAGGGATCGGTTGGTCGGACATGTTCTGAGGCATCAAGGGATCACCAATTTAGTATTGGAGGGCAGCGTGGAGGGTAAAAATCGTAGAAGGAGACCAAGAGGTGAATACACTAAACAGATTCAGAAGGATGTAGGTTGCAGTAGGTACCGGGAGATGAAGGAGCTTGCACAGGATAGAGTAGCATGGAGAGCTGCATCAAACCAGTCTCAGGACTGAAGACCACAACAACAACAACAAAAATGGGCTACTAGCACCTTTTGTGGATGTGTGTTAGCGAGACTTCGTGTGGCTTGGAATGGAATGCGAAGAGTAGTTGTAGACGAAGTCCTTTAGTGAATCCTTGAGGTGGTCCAGGGGGCTCAGCTGGAAAAGAACTGTCTGTCAAACGTAGAAGTTACCGTTAGATGGTTGGTCAGGTAAGCTGCTGTGAATATTGTAGAATGGAGACGATCGAACTATCGAAATGTAGAACTACATCAAAAATTATACGATACCACAGAAGACAGTGTTAGTACGACAATAGTAATGTAGAGCGCTTTGGAGATACTGAGGGCCGGCGGTTCTAGGGTTTTCAGTCCGGAACCGCGCTGCTACTACGGTCGCAGGTTCGAATCCTGCCTCGGGCATGGACGTGTGTGATGTCCTCAAGTTAGTTAGGTTTAAGTAGTTCTAAGTTCTAGGGGACTGAAGACCTCAGACGTTAAGTCCCATAGTGCTTAGAGCCATTTGAACCATTTAAGATACTGAGAAGCGAGGAAGATGGGAGCCATTCCGATATCGCCACGTAATTTGTTACTGCATGAACTACTCTGAGGTGAAAAAAGTCATGGAAAAGCGATATGAAGAAATACAGATGGCGATAGCATCGCGTATGTAAGGTATAAAAGAGCAATGCATTGGCAAAGCTATCGTTTGTCCTCAAGTGAAAAGATTTTCTACGTGATTATGCCCACAATACAGAAATGAACAGGCTTTGAACGCCGAATGGTAGTTGGAGCTAGACGTATGGGACATTCTATTTCGGAAATCGTTAGGGAATTCAGTATTCCGAGATCTACAGAATCACAAGTGTTCCAAGTATACCAGATTTATGGTACTACCTCTCACCACGCCGACGGCCTTTACTTAACGCCCGAGAGCAGTGGCGCTTGCGTACAATTATCAGTGTTAACAGACAAGCAACATTGCGGCAAATAACCGCAGAAATCAATGTGGGACGTAAGACGAACGCATTAGTTAAGACAGTGCGGCGAAATTTGGCGTTAACGTGCTACGGCAGTAGACGACCGACGCCAATGCCTTTGCAAACAGGACGACATAGACTATAGCGCCTATCCTGGGCTCGTGACGATATCGACTGGACCCTAGACGACTCGAAAACAGTGGCTGGTCAGGTAAGTCCCGATTTCAGTTTGTAACAGCTAACGGTAGGGTTCGACTGTGGCGCAGACCTCACGAAGCCGTGGGCCCAAGTTGTACAAGCTGGTAGTGGTTCCATAATGGTGTTGGCTGTGTTTTCATGGAATGGACTGGGTCCTGGTAGTGTTCTGCTACTTGGAGACATTTGTAGCCATTCATGGACTTCTTGTTCCCAAAAAATGATGGAATTTTTATGGATGGCAATGCGCCTTGTTACTGGGTCACAGTTGTTCATGATTGGTTTTAAGAACATTCTGGACGATTCGAGCGAATGATTTGGCCATCCAGATCGCCCGATTTGAATCCCATCGAACTCTTGTGGGACACAATCGTGCAGAAAATCCTGCATCGGCTTTTCGCGGATGATGCTGTAGTATACAGAGAAGTTGCAGCATTAGAAAATTGCAGCGAAATGCAGGAAGATCTGCGGCGAATAAGCACTTGGTGCAGGGAGTGGCAACTGACCCTTAACACAGACAAATGTAATGTATTGCGAATACATAGAAAGAAGGATCCTTTATTGTATGATAGCGGAACAAACACTGGTAGCAGTTACTTCTGTAAAATATTTGGGAGTATGCGTACGGAACGATTTGAAGTGGAATGATCATATAAAATTAATTGTTAGTGAGGCGGGTGCCAGGTTGAGATTCATTGGGAGAGTCGTTAGAATATGTAGTCCATCAACAAAGGAGGTCGCTTACAAAACGCTCGTTCGACCTATACTTGAGTATTGCTCATCAGTGTGGGATCCGTACCAGGTCGGGTTGACAGAGGAGATAGAGAAGATCCAAAGAAGAGCGGCGCGTTTCGTCATTGGTTTATCTGGTAAGCGTGATACCGTTACGGAGATGTTCAGCAAATTCAAGTGGCAGACTTTGCAAGAGAGGCGCTCTGCATCGCGGTGTAGCTTGCTGTCCAGGTTTCGAGAGGGTGCGTTTCTGGATGAGATATCGAATATATTGCTTCCCCCTACTTATACCTCCCGAGGAGATCACGAATGTAAAATTAGAGAGATCCTAGCGCGCACGGAGGCTTTCCGGCAGTCGTCCTTCCTGCGAACCATACGCGACTTTAACAGGAAAGGGAGGCAATGACAGTGGCACGTAAAGTGCCCTCCGCCACACACCGTTGGGTGGCCTGTGGAGTACAAATGTAGATGTAGAGCACCTTCGCAATTGTGGACGATTATAGAGGCATCATGACTCAATATTTCTGCAGGGGACTTCCAATTACTTTTTGAGTCCATGCAACGCCCGGCAGAGGGACGTTTGACTCGATATTAGGTGTCACCTCAGTGTAAGTGAATCGTCTATTTCGAGTCGTTTGCATTTAGTTATAGCATTGGCTCCCTAGGCAGCGGTTAGGTGTGGATGTTTGACTCCGAATCATGTTATCCATCCTACTCACGACATCTGTTCATTTCTAATTTTTCTGCTCACTGGATAAAAAGCATGGAGATGAGCCATGACTGGAAGTGTGGAAAATTGTGTGAATGAAATATAAATAAGATTTTCGCGATAAGGTACGTCAAGATGTCTTCTCAGTTTTGTAAGATCAATAGGCCCTCCATAGCACAGAGTGGAGGGATGGTCTTTGAATAAAATAAAAACTGCCAAACACTGTGTTAAGTCTGTTCCAAAAAATAAATCGTATTATGTAACTGCCAGATAGTTTACCTACAGCAGGATGAGCCCAGAGGCGAGAATTTAGGTATCCTTTTATGTTGATAGGTTGACTCCCATAATCTCTTGATGTAATGTCAGTTGATCTTTTTGGCTGTAATGAACTTCCTGAATTATCGCCTGTGACCATACTTGATTTATTTTCGTTCTGTTTTGTTTTTAATTTAATTCCGTTTTAAAACAGAAAGAAGGAAATGCTATTATGAGACTAACACATTCAGGTCTGCTCCTCAGAAAATGTACAGGATAGATGGAAGTGAACTATCTGAAAACGTGGTATGATTGCTTTCATTTATAATGAAAATGGGAAAATTGATCACGTTTGTTGAAAATACTTGCATCATCTTACTGCGCTTAAATTAGACCGACCTGGAGAACATTTCTTCCAATTTCTTCCTCTCTTGTTGAATTTTCTTCACATCTTGGAGTAAACTCGTAAATGCCCCGTCGAAACGTTTTATCAAGTCCGGAGAAACTGATGTGGTTTGGAGATCTTCATATAGCTCCGCAAGCTTCTGTCCGCTGCAACAGAAAATTTAGACACAATAAATTTAATACTAAAGGTGTCTTATGCTCTAAAAACCCCCTGCCAGAACGAATAAAGATTGTATTTATTAGAGAGGTCAAAAGTTCACATTATATTGAATAGTCACACACATGTGGAAGGAGCCTATGTCATTAGAACCAAATCCTGAGAAAGTATCGATGAGGCGATGTGGTGTCTAATGTCAAAATCCTAGTAACTGAAAGTGCAACGTATGTTTACGGGGCTGGAGAAAGACTGGAGATTTCACGACTGGTGATTACAGAGTAAATCACTTAAATGTCAGCAGGGAACAATACAGGTTGTCTCAGATAAGATGTTTTCTGTTTAAATTACAATTACAAGCGAAAGGAATATTTATTTAGATAGGTAAAAGTAAAAAACGTTACTATTTCTGCGGAATTATGAACATAGTTCATTAAGTTGCTAGCTGAGTACCTGGCGGTACTCAGATATGTATTCGTTCCAGTTCTACTATTCCATCTCCTCCTCCTTTCTCTGTCCATCGCCTCCGCCCTCCTCTCTGTCCATATCCATCCCCCTTTGCTCTGTTCACCTCTTCCACTCACTACTCCTTGCTCATCCCCTGCACCCCCTACTCACTGTCTCCTTCTGCTCCTTTCTCTATCCAGCTGCCCTTCACCCCCTCGGTCCCTCCTTTCTCCTCTGCCCATCTCCTCCTCCCCTTCTGAGTGCATCTTCCCTGCCCCCTCTACCTACTCCTCACTCCCTTTATCTCTCCCTCCCCCTCTCTCTATCCATCTCCCCCTCCCCTCTCTCCATCCATCAAATGGTTCAAATGGCTCTGAGCAGTATGGGACTTAATTTCTGAGGCCATCAGTCCCCTAGAACTTTAGAACTTAGAACTACCTAAACCTAACTAACTTAAGGACATCACACACACCCATGCCCGAGGCAGAATACGAACCTGCGACCGTAGCGGTCGCGCGGTTCCAGACTGTAGCGCCTAGAACCGCTCGTCCACTCCGGCCGGCTCTCCATCCATCTTCCCATCCCCCTCTCTCTGTCCATTTACCGCTCCCCTCACTGTCTGTCCATCTCATCCTGCCACCTTCTCTATCCACTTTATCACCTCCACCCCAATAGGAGGTTGCTGGCTTTTAAGCCCACAGTATTTCTTTAGAGATAGTAAGTAATACGCGTTTGGTTGAAATCTATCCGCCGGCCACTGTGGTCGAACGGTTCTAGGCGCTTCAGTCCAGAACCACACTGCTGCTACGGTCGCAGGTTCGAATCCTTCCTCGGGCATGGATGTGTGTGATGTCCTTAGGTTAGTTAGGTTTAAGTAGTTCTAAGTCTAGGGGAGATGTTAAGTCCCATAGTGCTTAGAGCCATTTGAACCATTTTTTGAACTCGATCAGTGGGTTTAGGAGGAGTTTTTTACCTGTGGTTTTTCTTACATACGCACATGTCACACATATTTCACACATATTTAATATGTTTCACGAATATTTATACACACATTTCATCAATATCTTTAGCAAATTTTCCTCTGCAGTTCGTTTTCACACAGCACGATGTTCATCACGTCCTATCTCCTTAACTATGAATCGTAAAATGATATAATCATGCAGGTACATTCAGCGACATATATGAATACTGTCTGCAAGTCACTAAGTGGTCCCATTCTCAAAAACGGGTTGAATGAAGTCGGGGTATTCGTGCGTCTTATTTTTCATCCACTTTCCCACCCCTTGATAAGTAGGTGACTCTGACCCCCACAGCGATTCTTTACGGACAATAAGTGATATTCGTGAAGGTATGTGCCGTCTATGCAACTAATTGAAGGAAGTTTTTTTAGTTGCCATATGCGTTTCGCTTCTTTCATTTGGGAAGCATCATCAGAGGCCTGTAATACATGTTTTCTTTAAACGTATTATGTGGTAGATATAATATGCTGCTATATTACATTTTGTCGTGTCTTTCTTTTTTTTTTAGATGAAAATCAACTTTTGTAGCACAGAGTTCGTAATGTGAACTTATCGTTCGGTGTTACTTACGATTTCCAGCGCTGCTAGCTCGTGTGTGGTCCTCGAGATGTATTCGTTACTTTCCATACTCCAGCTGGCCGATTTCTGACGTTCTTTCCCCAACATTTGTCACATCGCATATATCACTTGCACTTTCCATTTTTGTGATAAATATATGTGTGTTTTCTGTGAGTAGTGTTGCCAACTGTTGCACGCGCGCGAGAGGGAGAGAGAGAAAGAGAGAGAGAGAGAGAGAGAGAGAGAGAGAGAGAGAGAAGGAGATTAATTACTTATTTATCCTAGTTACATTTCGGTTTGTTATTGTTTTGGTGGCTAGCATAATCAGAAAGTTATTTCTTATATGGATTTGGTCGTTGAGTACCCTCTTTCCATTGCAGTGGCTCTTTGTATGTAAAAGTTTTCTAGCAATGTCAGGAGATTTCTGTTGTGATTATTCACTCGGATAATTGTCATGTCACATTCCATGTTGGATGGTTCATGTCCATGTTATATCAGGTGTTCGGCGAAGGTAGAGTGGCTGTTTTCATATTTCCAATTTCTTATATGTTCTTTGCATCTAGTACTGAAGTTCCTGTTTGTCATCCCCAAATATACTGATTTACATTCTTGGCACTCTGGCTGTTCATACCTGCCCCTTGGTATTTATCTGGTTTATTAGTTATTTGTAAATGTGATTGGAGTGTGTTTCTTGTCCTGTAAGCTATGTGTAATCCCTGTTTCTTTAGTATATTTGCTAACTTTTGTGTTGGTTTGTGTTTGTATGTAAGAGGGTACTATTTTTCTGTTATTCATGTTATAAATGTTATTGTTTTGTGTTTCCATGTGCGCTGTAGTGTCTGTGGGGTTCCTTGGTGTTTGTGTTCTCTGCTTGGTTTGATTTTTGTTCAGTTGTGTTTTAATTTTTTGGTTGTGTTTTTGTACTATGTGGATGTTGTAACCATTGTTTGTGGCTATTAGTTGTACTGTTTATAATTCTTTTTCGTAGTTTTCTTTGCTGAGTAGAATGTTGTTTAGTCTGTGTAACGTGTGTCGTATGGGTGCTAATTTTTGATTTTGCGGGTGGTTGGATGAAGCATGTATAATTATGTCTGTGACTGTTGGCTTTATAAAGATGTCAAATGTGTGTGTATTGTTGTCTCTCTTTATTGTTAGATCCAAGAATTTCCAGTGTTTCTGAACTTGGGGATCGCATTAGAAGCCCATCTTCTTGTAAGTAAAAGTCCTTTTCAAAATGGAAGTAATTTTTGGATGTAATTGCTTTGAGGGTTTTAGTTATTTCATTATATTCTCTGCAGGTAGTTTGTTGTATGTCAGTAAGTTTTCTTCAACTAGTTTTATTATGTCTGCAGTGGGTACTGAGGTGTCAAAGGAGATGAGTGATGCTGTCTGTGGGATGTGTAAGTCTTTTATTTGTGTTATGAGTTCATTTGTGTTTTTCACTGTTCTGTTGTTTTTCATTTCATAATGTTGCATTATGGTTTTGTTTATGTGTTTTGCCACATGATATGATGATGCATTCATGAAATTAATATCAGGCCTCAATGGGATGTAGGGTTTTAGGAACTTGGGTTTGCTTCTGAGCGTTGGTGCTTTTGGGTACTTCTGTGCGATGTGTTGGTTTTTGTTTATCTGAGAGTATGTGGCTGATGTCTTTGAGGTTGTTTTTTATGTATGTCTGGAAGTGTGCTGTTGGATTAGTTTTCAATTTGGGTTTACACATAGCTTACAGAACAAGAAACACACTCCAATCACATTTACAAACAACTAATGAACCAGATAAATACCAAGGAGCAGGTATATACCACCTAGAGTGGCAAGAATCTAAATCAGTATATTTGGGGATGACAAGCAGGAACTTCAAAACTAGATGCAAAGAACATATAAGAAGTTGGAAATATGAAAATAGCGATTCTACCTTCGCTGAACACCTGATAAAACATGGACATGAGCCACCCACCATGGAATGTTACATGACAGTTATCTGAGTGAATAATCACAACAAAAACCTCCTGACATTGCAAGAAAACTTTCACATACAAAGAGCCATTGCAATGGAAAAGAGGGTACTCAACGATCAAATCCATATGAGCAATGACTCTCTGATCATGCTAGCCACCAAAACAATAACAAACCGAAATGTAACTAGGACAAATAATTAATGAACCCCCTTACACACACACACACACACACACACACACACACACACACACACACACACACAAATAACATATGAAAAATACCAAACCACAAACACACAAAAGACAGACACACAACAACTGTTGGCAAACTGCACACAGAAAACACACATATGTTGATCACAAAAATAGAAAGTGCAAGTGATATATGCGATGTGGCAAATGTTGGGGAAAGAACGTCAGCAATTGGCCAGCTGGAGTATGGAAAGTAACGAATACATCTCCAGGACCACACACGAGCTAGCAGCACTGGAAATCGTAACACCGAACGATAAGTTCGCATTACGAAGTTTGTGCTACAAAAGTTGATTTTAATCTAAGAACAAGAGGAAGGCACTACAGAATGTAATATAGCAGCATATTATCTCTACCACATTATAAGTTTAAAGAAAACATGTATTACAGGCCTCTGATGATGCTTCCCAAATAAAAGAAGCGAAACGCGTATGGCAACTAAACAAACTGCCTTCAATTAGTTGCATAGACGGTACATAGCACCAAGATTGTAAAGCAACTAAGGAAAATACGGAAAACAGAAAAAATGACAATAAGTGATATTTTTACCAGTTTTGGTTGAAAGTGGTCAAGTGGTTTAGGAGGAGCTATGGAACATACATACATACAATCATACATACATACATTTTTATAATATATATGTCTATTTCTATGTATGTGTAGATTTTCCAGAGGGTTACAGCAACGAGCTATAATTTTTTCAGTAGAATTGTTTCACATAATTTATGTTTAAATCAACTGTGTGAAATAAATTTGCTGATATCACGGTGAGACCAACTTCCTCGATGCGCTGTTTGAAATCGTTTGGAGTTGTGCGTTGGTGAAATAAACACGATTCTACAGAGAACCACACAGAGAGAAATCTACTGGTGCTAAATCGGGTGATTGTACGCGTCATCCTAAGCATCTTCCTGGAAGTCCGTTGCTCAGTTCTAGTACAACATCACACGCAGAATGATCTGGGTGACCACAGTGCTGCATCCACAGGCGAGCTCTAATCTTTAGACAGACATGTTCAAGAAGAGCATCTGAACTGTCGACGAGAAAAGCTCGATACGTCTCATCTGTGAAAGTACCTGCGAAAGAGTGCGGATTGATGATATCATCTCAGAGGATTCCACACCACTCATTAGTGGACCACCTCCTTTGACGATTGACACGACGTATCCACCTAGGATTCTCCATGGTCCGGTGATTTATATGATGACTATTCACTGCAGCATACGCTGAGATGACAAAAGTCATGGGATAGCGATATGTACATATACAGATGGTGGTAGTATCGCGTACACAAGGTATAAAAGGACAGTGTATTGTAGGAGATTTCATTTGTACTCACGTGATTCATGTGAAAAGCTTTCCTACGTGATGGGACTTGAACGCGGAATGGTAGTTGGATCTAGACGCATGGAGCATTCTACACTCCTGGAAATGGAAAAAAGAACACATTGACACCGGTGTGTGAGACCCACCATACTTGCTCCGGACACTGCGAGAGGGCTGTACAAGCAATGATCACACGCACGGCACAGCGGACACACCAGGAACCGCGGCGTTGGCCGTCGAATGGCGCTAGCTGCGCAGCATTTGTGCACCGCCGCCGTCAGTGTCAGCCAGTTTGCCGTGGCATACGGAGCTCCATCGCAGTCTTTAACACTGGTCGCATGCCGCGACAGCATGGACGTGAACCGTATGTGCAGTTGACGGACTTTGAGCGAGGGCGTATAGTGGGCATGCGGGAGGCCGGGTGGACGTACCTCCGAATTGCTCAACACGTGGGGCGTGAGGTCTCCACAGTACATCGATGTTGTCGCCAGTGGTCGGCGGAAGGTGCACGTGCCCGTCGACCTGGGACCGGACCGCAGCGACGCACGGATGCACGCCAAGACCGTAGGATCCTACGCAGTGCCATAGGGGACCGCACCGCCACTTCCCAGCAAATTAGGGACACTGTTGCTCCTGGGGTATCGGCGAGGACCATTCGCAACCGTCTCCATGAAGCTGGGCTACGGTCCCGCACACCGTTAGGCCGTCTTCCGCTCACGCCCCAACATCGTGCAGCCCGCCTCCAGTGGTGTCGCGACAGGCGTGAATGGAGGGACGAATGGAGACGTGTCGTCTTCAGCGATGAGAGTCGCTTCTGCCTTGGTGCCAATGATGGTCGTATGCGTGTTTGGCGCCGTGCAGGTGAGCGCCACAATCAGGACTGCATACGACCGAGGCACACAGGGCCAACAACCGGCATCATGGTGTGGGGAGCGATCTCCTACACTGGCCGTACACCACTGGTGATCGTCGAGGGGACACTGAATAGTGCACGGTACATCCAAACCGTCATCGAACCCATCCTTCTACCATTCCTAGGCCGTCAAGGGAACTTGCTGTTCCAACAGGACAATGCACGTCCGCATGTATCCCGTGCCACCCAACGTGCTCTAGAAGGTGTGAGTCAACTACCCTGGCCAGCAAGATCTCCGGATCTGTCCCCCATTGAGCATGTTTGGGACTGGATGAAGCGTCGTCTCACGCGGTCTGCACGTCCAGCACGAACGCTGGTCCAACTGAGGCGCCAGGTGGAAATGGCATGGCAAGCCGTTCCACAGGACTACATCCAGCATCTCTACGATCGTCGCCATGGGAGAATAGCAGCCTGCATTGCTGCGAAAGGTGGATATACACTGTACTAGTGCCGACATTGTGCATGCTCTGTTGCCTGTGTCTATGTGCCTGTGATTCTGTCAGTGTGATCATGTGATGTATCTGAACCCAGGAATGTGTCAATAAAGTTTCCCCTTCCTGGGACAATGAATTCACGGTGTTCTTATTTCAATTTCCAGGAGTGTATTTCGGAAACATTTAGGGAATTCAATACTACGAGAGCCACAGCGTCAGGAGTGTATTGCAGCTAAAACAGTCAATCTCATATCCTAACTCCTTGCTGATCATCTATTACTACCGCGCCTTCTCTAACTACTAGTTTCTCGAACTGTTGTTCAGCGCGTAAGAACATAATGGTTGATGGAGCTCTTCGACCAGGATACCTCACGGAATAAGGCATGGCTACTTTATAAGTATTTTGTCGCCATTCGCCAAGCATCAGCCTCTGTTGATGGAGAAGAATGCCTTCCGTAGGGATGTTATGCTGCTTTGGATATCTGGCTCTGTTTGTGTTGAGGAAGCTATGGTTTCAGCAGCGGTTGTCACCTTCTCACTTTTACGTCATGCATAAGCATACCACAACCAGCCATAAATGCCCTGATGTGATTGTATCTTTCTTTAGATCACATCTTGTGTAAATTTCTGAGATCCGTAGGCAGCAAATATAGTGATAGCAGTCAACCAGCTTGGACGAAGCTCATCATTTGAGTTCAGTACGTAATGGCTAGCCAAGTGATTATATTACCAGACATTTATTATATACAATTGAAAATGAAGCCAAACTCAAAGTTACGCGTGTTAATTTTCGCCAATTGATAGTGATTTTAAATTACATGACCATGCACAGGAAAACGTGAGATTCTGTACCTTAGAAAAATAAAGTTTTCACACGTTCTTCATAAAGATCTGAGTTCTGTTTTGTTCTTGTTGAATTTTAAGTTTAAAAATCTCAGTTATGTTAAAGTGGGGCAAAATGATAAAGAATGCATATCTCATAAAAGGTTCCAGTGTAACAGAAAAAATATATCGTTCAACAATTGCTATGTGAAGGAAAGCTTGACGAACAACAGACTGGCAAACGCAGCCACCAAGAGGAGTCTATAGCACACTAGGTACGCATTTCTTTCCACGGTTCTATACTAAACCATTTTAAAACCCATGTAACACTACGCTCTACAGAAAACTGATCATGCTGCGATGTATTCACCACGGATCGTCTTGTCGTTTCACAGGAACACCGGAAAAGAGCTTATTAATTAAACAAGGCCAGTAGTGCTCGAATATTTCATTGCCAGTAATCCATCCAGACGAACTTGTCTCTGGCCTACATCTTCGAAACGGAAGCTTCCACGCAACAATTGGCTTTGCTTTCCGGTTTATGATATTTTCTCTTCTTCGTGCGAACGCTTACGATTCTGAGATATACTGATCAATAACGAAGAGTAACATGTTGTGGAGAGTAAACGAGGTAAATTTATAGAGAAAACACTGAAATTATGAGCCAAGCGCTGTGTAGAGACAGGGGAAAATTGTCAACTGAGTAATCTGATTTTATCCTAAATAACACTGATGGTTCACTGTGTTCGTTCAGACTGTGTAGCTACTTGCTCTTACTAGGATGACACACATTTCTGTCTGTGTATTAAATGAACAATTGTGCCCATCATGCATATTATAATAACCAAACATCTCTTAAAACGTGACAAATAATCACCGTATTTGCACAGGGGTCTAATATACATCATTAAAGGCAATAGTTCAAAGTGTGTTGTTGTGAAACTGGCAGGATCTTAATAATGAACATAAAAATGCTGAGCCGAAGATAAAAACGCTAGGTTGTTTTGAGCATTGTACGGGATTAGCAATCAATGTAGATGTTTCTGTACGATGTTGACGTGAACAGTTGATACAATGAACTTACTGTAAAATGTAAACTTTCATGGCTGGAAATGTCACAATTAATAAAATATTCCGGGCTATTATCCGGTGGTCGAATAGATTTCACCATAAAACCAATGTTTCGTTCCCATTTGCTTAGGACATTTCAAAGGGGACTCGTAATTTCTTTGAATGTCCGTTTCACACCCTGGCCCTACCTCAGCACACTTCCCCTTCCGCGTGTTTTGAAAACGCGAGTCCAATTGACCTTTCAATTGAATGACATCTGGATTCCAGTGATGAAGAAAACGTGTACCAGTCTTCCACCGTAGGATGAGAGCAATAGTATTCAAAACATATGACGTCAAGCCACTGCGCGGAAGTACGCGGAAGAGGAATTTTGCTGTAGTCAGTAGCGAGGCAGGGTGTGAATCGGACATTCAAAGAAGCTACGATCCCCTTGAAAATATCCTCCGCAGATGGGGACGAAACGTTGGATTTTATGGTGAAATACATTCGATCACGGCATAATAGCTCGGAGCATTTTATTAACTGTGATAATGAAGTTAATTCGAACAAGATCATATACTGTCGATGCCGCAGGCTAAATCGTTCTTCTGAAGAACTGCTCAGCAGGTCGGATGCGAGGTGTTAGTTGTCCATCAATGTTGGTGTCGGATGCGCAAGGAAGCTGCACTTCCGAATGGCAGAGGCATAAGATTGAAGATTTGATCGCCGTCTCATACGAGGAATGAAACCACGACGATGGTGGTCCGTTGGATGGAAGCTGGAGTGCGAGTAATGGTGCTGGTCACCAGATTTCCGGCCGGCCGGGGTGGCCAAGCGCTTCTAGGCGCTACAGTCTGGAACCACGCGACCGCTACGGTCGCAGGTTCGAATTCTGCCTCGGGCATCGATGTGTGTGTTGTCCTTAGGTTAGTTAGGTTTAAGCAGTTCTCGGTTCTAAGGGACTGATGACCTCAGAAGTTAAGTCCCATAGTGCTCAGAGCCATTTGAACCAGATTTCTTCTTACATTTCATCAATGTGCAGCCCGTTTCCGAAGCGGGTAGGAATAAAAACACCCTCTTGAAGACACAGTGATGCAAGGTTGTGTTTAGTCAAGTGGCTAGACTCTATCCTTGCGTGAGTAATGGTAGTTTGTGGCGTCCACTAGGAGACAGGGTTGGGTTGTTTTGGGGGAGGAGACCAAACAGCGAGGTAATCGGTCTCATCGCATTAGGGAAGGACGGGGAAGGAAGTCGACAGTGCCCTTTCAAAGGAATCATCCCGGCATTTGCCTGGAGCGATTCAGGGAATTCACGGAAAACCTAAATGAGGATGGCCGGACGCAGGATTGAACCGTCGTCCTTCCGAATGCGAGTCCATTGTGCTAGGAGATAGGCAACTACCAGAATAGCACAGAGCACGATTCATAGAACCATCTCGGTCTGTTGTAGTGAGTGGAGTTATAGCTTTCACTAACTTTCGTGCTGGAAATAGCACAGTGTAGGATAAAACTGACATGTCATATAGTCATTTTTATTGTAGTACTCTCCAGGATATTCGCCAACTACCCTGCCCAATACGATGACTAGACATGTTGCCCATTTGCCCACTAAGGATGTGTAGTTAAGATGGAACAGCATTTTGTCCTGCCTGCGTTATCGGCGACATCCCGCACCCCCCACCTTTCCTCTTCCCATTCAGTTGTGACAACAGATGATACGCAACGCTGCTATGATTACCTCTCTGCATGATCGCAGAACTGCATGGCGGTTACAGAGGATGTAAAAATTACTAAAGTTACTGTCTAGGATAATCTGTCGATAGGTGTGTGGCCCTGTGATTGTGGTCATAAATAGTGGTGAATTTGTGCAATATGTAAACAATACCTTATTCATGATGTATCTGTATTCCAGGTTGTTAGCTTTTCATTTTCCACCAGTGTAAGTTCCATCCCTGAATCCTGGCAACATTGTACCGTGGATATCATTTTGCATGTGGACCACGAAAAGATCGTCATTATGGCTCGGAATATACATCTGTTACATTCAGTTGTGAGCAGCGAGCGGGTGGTGACAAATTTTCATGGAGAGGGACAGAATAGGAAAGGCCATCGCTTGTGAAATTCGGGCAGCACTTTTTTCTGAATGCATAGATCATAGCAGCGACAGATATTCACAATAAAATCTGTAAAATTCAAAAGAATGAGTACATGACTGTAGCCTGTTTCTGTAGAAAAGTTCGATTTTCAGTTCATAATGTGTCAATGTGAGCGATTTTCAGGTGAGAGTAATTTCCTTTCTCTCCCGTTATTTTTCTCCAATTCAGATGACAAAGTGAAAGAAACTTATCAAATCAAATGGTTCAAATGGCTCTGAGCACTATGGGACTTAACAGCTGTGGTCATCAGTCCCCTATAACTTAGAACTACTTAAACCTAACTAACCTAAGGACATCACACACATCCATGCCCGAGGCAGGATTCGAACCTGCGACCGTAGCAGTCGCGCAGAAAATTATCAAATGCTTATAATCATAGGCAGCGAAATTATATGACAACGATATACAACTATCAACGAAGTGTCAACAGTCGAGGCAATTAAAGAAAATTAGTGAAAGGTACGTACTTAATGTACAATAAATACCATTGTTATGGTCATTTGAGTGTTTGGGGGTGTCCTTTCTACACACATCAAAAAACGTTTTGCATCACCCCAGTTCCCAGAACTCCTGAAAATAAACGTTGACTTTGGATATTGTATCACAGACACAGTCCCTTTGACTGCTCAGGGGTGTCAGTAAATCCGCCTGAAGATGTAAACAACCATGCATGAGCAGCGCCTGTTAGAGGGGGTCCGACAGCCGATCAGTTCCAGTCATTCCACCAGGTAGGAGGTACACGGCTTGTGTAGTCTATAGTTCAACCATGCCTAGACGATCGATGCCGCGGTTCGATCGCGTCTGCATTGTTACTTTGTTCCAGGAAGGGCTCTCAACAAGGGAAGTGTCCAGGTGTCTCGGAGTCAGCCAAAGCGATGTTGTTCGGACATGGAGGAGATACAGAGAGACAAGAACTGTCGATCACATGCCTTGCTGAGCCCGCCTAAGGGCTACTACTGCAGTGGATGACCGCTACCTTCGGATTAGGGCTCATAGGAACCCTGACAGCAACGCCACCAAGTTGAATAATGCTTTTCGTGCAGCCACAGGACGTCGTGTTACGACTCAAACTGTGCGCAAAATGCTGCATGATGCGCAACTTCACTTCCGACGTCCATGGCGAGGTAAATCTTTGCAAACACAACACCATGCAGCGCGGTACAGATAGGCCGAACAACATGCCGAATGGACAGCTCAGGATTGACATCACGTTTTCTTCACCGATGAGTGTTGCATATGCCTTCAACCAGACAATCGTCACAGACGTGTTTGGAGGCAACCCGGTCAGGTTGAACGCCTTAGACACACTGCCCAGCGAGTGCAGCAAGGTGGAGGTTCCCTGCTGTTTTGGGGCGGCATTATGTGGGGCCGACGTACGCCGCTGGTGGTCATGGAAGGCGCCGTAACGGCTGCACGATATGTGAGTGCCATCCTCCGACCGACAGTACAACCATATCGGCAGCATATTGGCGAGGCATACGTCTTCATGAATGACAACTTGTGCCCCCATCGTGAACATCTTTCGAATGACTTCCTTCAGTATAACGACATCGCTCGACTAGAGTGGCCAACATGTTCTCCAGACATGAACCCTATCGAATGTGCCTGGGATAGATTGAAAAGGGCTGTATATGGACGACGTGACCCACCAACAACTCCGAGGGATCTACGCCGAATCGCCGTTGAGGAGTGGGACGATCTGGACCAACAGTGCCTTGATGAACTTGTGGATAGTATGTCCTCTTGCATCAGTGCAAGAGGACGTGCTACTGGGTATAAGAGGTACCGGTGTGTACAGCAATCTGGACCACCACCTCTGAAGGTCTTGCTCTATGGTGGTACAACATGCAATGTGTGGTTATCATGAGCAATAAAAAGGGCGGAAATGTTGTTTACGTTGATCTGTTTCCCAGTTTTCTGTACAGGTTACGGAACTCTCGGAACCGAGGTGATGCAAAACTTTTTTTGATGTGTGTAACATCGCATGGAAACGAATTTATCGACTGACATTTTCAGAGGGTGAAAGACTGCAGACTCCTATGGGTCTTGAATAATATGAGAGCCGGTATGTTATTCAAATGACCGGAAAACAAAAATTAGTAGCAGTATTAAGCATAATTTTATTCTGTGAGATGGCAAGTGAAACTGACGGTCGTTCAATACGCGGCATCAGCCACTTTATCAATACAAAACAAAGAGAAGTCACGTAATTACGAGGCTGCCTGGAATTGGTCTGTCGTATAGGAAACGTTATTAAATTAAGTTTCACAATTACAAATGAAATGAATTACGTGAGCAGTATGTTAATAGACAGTAATTAACTGACAAACAAACACTTAAAATCAAGGGCCTTAAATACAAATTGTTCGCACGATTGAGAACAATCGGCTAATCTTCGCTTTAAATTGTCAGTCTGTAAGAGAAGTTTAATAAAGGTTTAATTCAAAAAAACATATAATACAGATGGAACATCACAGCACTCTGTGTCGCTCTCAGGGTAACCAAAGCGTACTAGATACAATTGTTATATTTATGATGATTGTTCACCTATACAGGAAATTATCTTATTGATAATTTTGGTTGGTGAAATATGTCTTTTCGGCTCATAGTGAACAAGTAACTAATCTTAAGATTTGAGGAAACGCAATGAAAATTATAGCTCTTATAGGAACACACAGCATTGCCCAAAGTCTGCAGTTAAATGCTAAATTAGATGTCAAAAGATCACATTGATAAAGGGTTGGACCAGTAAAGCCATACAATTTCCACAGAAATGTCTCACTCAGCTTAAGCGTTATATACTGTAATTCCAACCCGAAAATATGGGCAGAAACTGATTTTTATGTGCTAGCTTGCCATCGCCAAATTATAGAGCATTCGAATAGCAAATATTTATAATTTGGAGGTAATATGATAATTATGCAATGAAAAATTTTAGAACCTTATTGAATTTGCAAAAAAGAATATAGGTTACATGTTGACGTTTAAATTTAGATACATGGGTAGGGTTGGGTTATTTGGGGGAAGAGACCAAACAGCGAGGTCATCGGTCTCATCGGATTAGGGAAGGACGGGGAAGGAAATCGGCCGCGCCCTTTCAAAGGAACCATCCCAGCATTTGCCTGGAGCGATTTAGGGAAATCACGGGAAACCTAAATCATGTGGGCCGGATGCGGAATAGAACCGTCGTCCTCCCGAATGCGAGTCCAGTGTACTAACCACTGCGCTACATCGCTCGGTCATACTCACATGGAACGTAGTTGTCAGGAAGGGAACTTATAGTTCCTCTTTTCGTGGACGTCGAAATCATTAAAGACAAAGCGTCAGCTGGACAGGTACTGAAACGTTTTTTGAAGAAACCACCCCATCAGCCACCTGAAGTGATTTAGTGAAACCACGAAGAACTAAATCAGAATTTTAGCTAGATGTGAAGACTGATCCGCCTAAATAGGAGTCCAATGTCTGAACCATAAAATATAATAAGGTTATCGAGGAGCTGAAAATTTTTACAATTTAATAGAGATTTTATGGAGAATACGTAATTCAATGGTCAGAAAGAACTGATATACTTCAGAAATAAAATACAGTCATGTGCCAATCTCCGTTGCACAAGTGACGCCAAACCGTCTGAAGTTGGCGGAAACGTCGGACCACCCACCTTCGGAGTGCGTCATGTCATGAGATAATGTTTTGCCTGAGCGCGTAGTGTTTGCTTTAAGTTAATGAGATAAAGAGCACCGCACAGTCGTTTTTAAAAGGAAAGGAAGCAGTATATTTCCTTCCCGTTATACTTAAGTCGCCTGCTGCGGCGAAGACATGAATTTTACGCAATGTAAAATTTACGTTATAAAGTACATTCACAATACCGAAAGAAATTGGTTGTTAAGGTACGTATGAGAAGATCTACTTTTACAAAAGAACACGCATGTATGAAATATGTTCGAAAATTATGCAATTCCTACTTGTACCCTGAATATTTATTTAGCAGTGTAAAGATCAGTGTTAGCAATTGGGAGGTACTCAACACGTATTTGGTTACAACACATAAAACTCGAATTTCAGAGAAACTGAGTTAAAACTGTGGTCCATGTATTGTCACTGGGACAAATCAATTTACATGAATGACGGGTTGTTTTTGTATTTGACAGAACTAGTTCCTTCTCATTCTCCAGCTGAGTTAGTATGCATGACTAACAGTTTCCAACTAGGTACTTTGTTGTAAAAAATTAATAGAAAACAGTTGCATAAGACTGTCAATTGTTTCAAATGACATGATGACTATAATTCGCTATCACGCAACTCTCTTTTCATAATAAAAATTTCGACTATTTATAACTGAGAAATTTTTACACGACTATGGATGCAGTACTTGGTTGTAGTTGAAACAACTATTGTTGGCGTGGATTTTACTCTTTCTTTCTGCTCCCTAACTGTATAACTAGCAGTAATATTACGTACGGAGTATCTTTCTGTTTTGCTTGATCGTCTTCTCTCGTGATTTTTGATGAGACTGTTAGCTACAATTTTTGAATCTTCTCCGAGGATAGCAGAAATCTTTATTCTCTTTCTTTTCGTACTTATGACCGACAGTCACGAAAAACTCCTTTTTTATTTTCCACTACTTCATCATTCGGGTCACCAAAGATTGATTGAGTTTTTCATACTGTTTTTATACACTGTCTCTTTTGCTTGTGAAGCGAGTATGTAAACTTTCGCTGTCATCACTTCAGTGGTGTCGTGTTGTTCATTATAATTAAGTCTGTGTTCACACTTATTTTAGTAACACTTCTAACTATTGTTACATGTTGTCTCCTTTGTACGTTTATTATCCTTTAATTGTCTGATTAAAAAACCTTGTTTTTTCTTCCAATTTGACTATCATCTTTGCCATCTGCAATACCGTCATATATACGTCTCTTCCGAGATTTTTCTCGGATACATTTACAGTTCCAACATTGTCACTTCCAGTCTGCTGAAAATTCCAATGTTGTACCTTCCAATCTCTTGAGTGTTAACTTCATGTGTGTTCCATCTGATAACTTCGCCAAAATATCTGACTGGAACACAGCTCACTTGCAAAGCGTTTTCCTATGGAGGACGGTGATGAAATTAAGAAGACCACAATCCATATTAATTCAGTTCATAGGAATAATGCTAACTCTTCCGTTGCGCCCTGCATTCTATCTGTTGCACTCTGCTAATGTGTTGCCCCTGCAGACTATTACCAAAATATGGCCGATATGATGATCCAAATCTCTACACTCTCAGCTGTAAGATTATCATGCTTATCGGGGAAGAAATCCAGTTGCCGAACCTCTGTGGGAACACACTGCACTAAGTGACGCTGACATAGACATATGCATCTGGTCAGTACGCCTATGGAACGCCTTCCCGTCCTTTAGATCACATCAAAGACATAACTTCTTAGTTCAGTTCTCTGTAGCCATATAATAAGTTAGAACGACTAATCAAATTATGTGAAAACATAGTTTATTTTTATTTGTTTGTTCGCTTTAAAAGCTCTTTCGCGAGAGGAATAAAATTTAACGGTGTCGTAGTTACTTGATTCGTGATGGTATGGAAAGACCACACGGATTTGGTTGAAGGAAGACAGCTATTGCTTTGAATATGAACGTTTTAAATTATGTTTTACTACGAAAGAAAATGATTATAAAACGTAGTGATTGCACTTTCATAATTACTAATACCTTCTTCATAATGTATGAAAAAGAAATATTTTGGTCTCGTGTTTTCGTCAGTGAACACTCGAATTTTAATACTTGTTATTTTATTTAAGCAGTCCACGGACAATTGAGAGGATTCCGTCCAGTTTTAAAAACGCTTCATTACGTTATGTGACAAACCTCGAAACCTACAGTGACCCTAGTAAGGTGTAATACAACTGTGCTCTAAGGGGAATCGGTCACTTGCCTTACGTGGAAGCTGGTTTAGACCCACAGCACGAAGGAAGAGCCTATGTGGAAGGAATGTAAAGGAATCAGTTACAAGTTGAAGTTATGAATTGGACCTTGATGAATCTTTGAATGGTTTAACGGATAGAACTCTATTCTTGGACGGTAGAAGACCGAAATCAAGGCTTCGTTTGGCACAGAGCTACACAGGAATCAAACGTTACACATAAGGCACATCTACATCTACATTTATACTCCACAAGCCACCCAACGGTGTGTGGCGGAGGGCACTTTACGTGCCACTGTCATTGCCTCCCTTTCCTGTTCCAGTGGCGTATGGTTCGCGGGAAGAACGACTGCCGGAAAGCCTCCGTGCGCGCTCGAATCTCTCTAATTTTACATTCGTGATCTCCTCGGGAGGTATAAGTAGGGGGAAGCAATATATTCGATATCTCATCCAGAAACGCACCCTCTCGAAACCTGGACAGCAAGCTACACCGCGATGCAGAGCGCCTCTCTTGCAAAGTCTGCCACTTGAGTTTGCTGAACATCTCCGTAACGGTATCACGCCTACCAGATAAACCAATGACGAAACGCGCCGCTCTTCTTTGGATCTTCTCTATCTCCTCTGTCAACCCGACCTGGTACGGATCCCACACTGATGAGCAATACTCAAATATAGGTCGAACGAGCATTTTGTAAGCGACCTCCTTTGTTGATGGACTACATTTTCTAACGACTCTCCCAATGAATCTCAACCTGGCACCCGCCTCACTAACAATTAATTTTATATGATCATTCCACTTCAAATCGTTCCGTAGGCATACTCCCAAATATTTTACAGAAGTAACTGCTACCAGTGTTTGTTCCGCTATCATATAATCATACAATAAAGGATCCTTCTTTCTATGTATTCGCAATACATTACATTTGTCTGTGTTAAGGGTCAGTTGCGACTCCCTGCACCAAGTGCCTATCCGCTGCAGATCTTCTTGCATTTCGCTGCAATTTTCTAATGCTGCAACTTCTTTGTATACTACAGCATCATCCGCGAAAGGCACATTGCGTTAGTAGTAAAAAAAAAAAAAAAATGCCTCTCACTTGTCAGTGGTAACCAACTGCCTACTTGTGTATATAAACAGTTCAACTATTTCGATAATCTCTAATCTCGATTGTTTTTCTCTGTTATCAACATTGGTACTGGCAAGATACCGGTCCCATGGAGTCCAAAACTTTAGAGAATGTTTTTAATATCACGTTTGACGTCGGATAGGAAATGACGAAAGAAATACTTTTTTCGTGTGATAAAATTACAGGTTAATAACTTTCTGATGTTTTCCTTCATTTGTACTGTTGATCTTTGTTTCTTTCCAAATTTCATGATTCTACTTCAACAAGAAGTACCCCACAGGTTTTATTAAGTGAGTTTGCGAGTATCAAAATATGTGACATAAATGGCCGTATCTTTTGATTGCATTAACTTAGAACCTAACTTTTATTCCACCACCAAGGGACCATATACCTTAATATGTGACATAAGGTTAAACTTCGTACATCTACCCGTTCCTGAGAAAAAGGGGTCTTGACGGACGGACAGGGAGACAGGCTAGTAACAAATGACTTCTTTTTTGTTTGAGATATAAGTACAAACTCGCAATTTTCAGGTTTTGTGTTTATTTTTACAGTTAAGTCTTGCTTCTTCCCAAATTACATGATTCTAGGTCAACGGGGAGTACCCTATAGGTTTTGATGAGAGAGTTTTCGAGTATCAAAATATGTTATATAAATAACCATATCTTTTGATTGCATTGGCTTAGAAGCTTCAAGTTTGTGCAGTGCGAAGGGACTGTAGACTTTAGTGTGTGGCATAAATTTCAACTTGATACATCTAGCCGTCCCTGAGAAAAATGGCTTTTAATAATCGGACGGACGGACTGACGGACGGACAGAAAGACAGATATACGGACGGACAACAAAGTGTTCTTATGAGGGTTTAATTTTTACCGATTGGGATTCGGAACCCCAAAAAGTCTCAGAAACTTTTAAATAATTTTAAATGCACGAAGAATAAAATCAGATGAAAAATCTGATTCTTACAGACACAATTCAGCATCACGAAAAAGCCGTCGCCAGTACACTACTAGTAACAAATCTTCGGCAACGGGCGTATCCAACAAAATACCAAGTTCTTCCGTGTCACAATTCGAATCAGAATCCTTGGGGACATCATCTCACATTTACAGGCACAACGACTCGGCCTGGATAGATTAGCTGTTCTATTTTTAAGTTCAGTCGTATTCATTTAAGGTATGGCGAGTATCTCATTCCTCTTGTGAAGGATTTGCCTCGTCATCCTTTTTCAGTTCTCTATTGTACCTGGCTCAATCGACGAATTGCACTAAGATGGTGCAATACGCATGTCAAAAAGCGGAAGCGTTGAGCGGGAGGTGGACTACGCGAGTACAGCGCGCTCACAATAGTCGCGTGACGACACTAATGTATGCCCGATAGCGCTCCAAACCCACATTCCAAAAGCGGGCCAAGGTTGCGCTTATCATAAACGCACCTGTTCGGCACTACCTCCATCTGCAGGGTTTGCCCTCTTCGTTTAGGATGACTACATGCCGGCACACGTCTTCTCGCTAACTACTGTAACGGTGGTAATATATTCACGTGCGGCTGTAGTAAAGAAGCGTAAGGACGCGTTTATTGTTACGCGGCGTGTAATCGCTGTTAGACTACAGACGTAACTTTTTCATTCATTATTTCGTATCTGACGTTCCATGAACGACGTGCCAGACACAGATGTAGCATGTTTTCCGATTCTGGCGAGGTCGGAGCAGATACTGGCTATGGTCTTGCATGAGAAACTATTATATTGGGTTGGTGCATAACGTAGCGTTTTCGTTTTGCATGCTTCGTAGCGTTTTTGTTTTGCACGTTAGTGTTGCGGTTGCTATGGGTTTATTTATCGATTGTTATTTTTTTATCTGTAGTTCACTGTTGCTATTTGAGTTTACATATTGTCATTATGTCATTTGGAGGTCGTGAGGAGTTGTGGACGCTAGGAAATGACGGCCAAATGGAGAAATCTGAGCATTTCGCCGGCCGCTGTGGGCGAGTGGTTCTAGGCGCTGCAGTCCGGAACCGCGCTGCTGCTACGGTCGCAGGTTCGAATCCTGCCTCGGGCATGCATGTGTGTGATGTCCTTAAGTTAGTTAGGTTTAAGTAGTTCTAAATCTATGGGATTGATGACCTCCGATGTTAAGTCCCATAGTACTTAGAGCCATTTTAACCATTTGAACATTTCCGGCGTATTGTTCTCTTTGAGTTCAGCAGAGTAGTGGGAGCAGTAGAAGTACCAAGAAACATTTGCACTGTGTATGGGGATAATGCCATTTCACTGAGTACGAAAAGGGAACGGTTCTCTCGTTTTCAGGAGGATCGCTTTGACATTAATGACTCTCCGCGTTCAGGAAGACTTTCGGAGTTTGTTGAAGATCGCTTAAACGCATTAACCCACATTGATCCACGTCATTGTACTCTAGAACTGGCAAATATGATGAACTGTGATCATTCCACCATTATGCGGCATTTGTATGCTACGGGGAACGTTCAAGGATCGAGTGTGTGGGTATCGCGCGTTGTAAGCCAAATCCTCAAAAATAAGCAGACGGCCATATGTGCATCAGCTTGCTCGTCATCAACTGGCTGGCGAACAAAACCGACCATTCCTATCCTATATCGTTACTGGTAACGAGAACTAGTGTCTTTATGCTAACATAAGGAAAATAAAGGCATGACTGAGCTCAAATAAAGTAGCAACTCCCCCTACAAAGACTTGCGAGCACCCACAAAAGATAGTGTTACGCATCTGGCGGAATAGCGACAGCATGGTGTACTACAAATTGCTTCCACAAGGTGTAACCATCACTGTTGATATTTATTGTGAATAACTGAGACGTCTTGCAAACGCACTCCAAGAACAACGACCAGAAAATCTCCATGAAGTGATGCTACTCCGTGATAACTCCCGCCCGCATTCTGTTAGATTGACAAAAAACACTATACAGGAGTTGGGTTGGAAAGTTATTCCGCACCCACTTTATTCACCTGATCTGTGACCTCAGAGTTTCACCTTATCTGCTTTCTATCGAACAACATTCAAGAAACTTCCTTTCCGGATGAAAATGCATTCAGAACATGGTTCGACGAGTTCTTCACTCAAAACCACGTGATTTCTACAGTCGCGGAATCGAAAAGTTACCCCAGTGTTGGCAGACTATTGTAAACAGTGAAGGAGAATATATTCTTGATGACTAAAATCTGTTGCGCGTATCTGTTCTGTTTATTAAATTTAGGGAAAGACGCTACGAATTTATGCATCAACCTAATATCACTCCCTTCAGAAGAACCGGAGAACAGGACGAACTGCTGAGCATTTGGAGAACCACGTCACCAAATATGTCTACCACGTGTTGCGATCCGTTTGAATCTGAAACGCGATCCAGGGTGGGCCATAATTATCGTATGACAGCAAAACTTGGTAGGTATTCTAACGCGTTAATGCCGAACCGATTTACGCTGGAAAAAATTTGTTCCAAATTTGACCACCTAGTGCAAATCTGGCACTGCACATCATCTTGTCGACGTAGCCGGTGTTCGCACTGAACAAACTGTGTGAGTGGTGGTTAATAATATCAACATTATGCTATTGTCACTTGTATGGTCTTCTCTGCCCATGTACCATGCATAGTCCATTAGTTGTGGAAGAATTCCCATATGTCTTTCTTGCATTCACAGCGCCAGATTTGCTCCTGGTGGCCATAACTGGAACTAATTCTTTTCCGCATTAACATATTTGAATATCTACCAAGTTTTGCAGGCACACGATAATTACAGACCACACTGGACCTCTGTGAGTTGCTGCACTTCAAACCACCCGGTATATCAAACTAATTTGACTTATTTTGTGAATTCTCTAGCACTAAAAATAATATTGTAGCAATTAAAGAAGAAATACATGGTATATTGGTCATTCTAATACAGTCTCTAAGTTACTTGTACTAAATGACAGATACTAAAATTTAGACGACTGATTTCATAGTGATTTATGATGATTCACAAGTTCGGTGCATTATGAATACACCTCGTTAGACGACGTATTACTTAGTTCATTTAAAAAATCTGCGAAATAATGTGAGGCTTAATTATTTCTAATTTTTCTGCTACCAGTCACATTTAGTTGTTTTCAGTTTAATTTAACGCAATGAAACGCGTTTCAGGCATTTTTTCTCATCATCAGACTTTATGCATAAAAATGTTACCTAAAGACAAAATGTCTTAGTTTAAATTAACTTAGAATTGTACTGATGCTGGACGGAAATTTTCACAGCGCAAACATTATTTAAGATATACTGTTTACATCTACGGTGAAACTTTTTGGTGGAAAATATGTCAAAAACAATGTTAGAACCCTTTCGTGGTTGCTGGGACACATAAACACTGGGAAGCGAGTTGCATATTTCTGCTCAGTCCTGCCATCTGTTGGCAGCTCTTCTGAACTCGGAAAAAAATCAAGGCACTGAAATTCTCAGTCTATAAAAGGCTGTGACTGTTGCAGTGCGTTATCGCGTGAGTTTCCGCGCCAAAACTTCAATTTCTTGTGTCTCGAGACAGTTTTCGGCGTATTCTGACTACTAAAAATGTCCGAAGTAAGTATTTTTGCTATTTTCAATTTCTTAGATATTTACAAATGACAACTACACTTTCTAAAACGTATTTTACTTCTAAAATATTTTCTTAGCGTAGTTACAATTAGTGGGACACATGTGTCCCAGTAACCATTGTGTGACCCTAGAGTTCCTTTATGTTAGTATGTTTTAGGACTTATATTTCAGAGAAACAGTTTTTTCTGTAACATTTCGTGCTAGTAAAAGTACGGTCTGTGGTTCACAACTAAGACATATTATTGTTACCTTATGCAGAAGCTGCGAGACAGTGAGATCCTGGATGCTTTATTTTCACTGCCAGATAATTCAGAAGAATCGGACATTGAAGCTGATGATGATAATCTAGAGGACGTTTTTTCATCTCATGATCATTTGTCTACTCCAAGCACACCATTAGAAACATGGACACACAATTATATGGAGCAGATTGTCAACAACGATGTGCAACTAGATCCGTTGATAGATGAAAACATCAGTGTTGCGAGTGGAAGTGGAGTGATTTTTGAGCAAGATGATGAAACTGGTGAATTTACAGATTCTCACTGGGATGATGATGTAACTCACTTTGAAGAACTAAATTTACCCTCAGTGTTCGACCCAAAACCAACAGTAAACTTTGCTTTGGCAGACAATGAACTTGTGTATTTTGAAAAATTATTTGACGATTCGATGATGCAACAGATCTACTTTCAAACAAATTTTTATGCCAAACAGAAGAATAGTGCACAGTGGAGGGAACTCACAGTTCAGGAACTAAAAGCTTTTCTGAGTATGATCATAGTAATGGGTATTCATCAATTACCTGAAGCAGGCAGTTACTGTAGCTCAGACCCATATCTAAATGCAAATGCATTATCGAATGTTATGACACTTGCTCGTTATAAGAAAATAATAGAGAACCTTCACTGCAATGATAATTCGTTTCAGCCAGCAACAAACGATCCTGGTAATGACAAGTTGTACAAAATCAGACCACTTATCTCAGCTCTAAACAAAAACTGTTTGAAAGTATATCACAATTCTACTTCACTTGCAGTTGATGAGTCAATGGTTGCATTCAAAGGGAGAACAAGACTGAAAAAGTACATGCCCATGAAACCTGTAAAAAGAGGTTACAAAATTTGGCGCCTTGCTGATGCAAACACAGGTTTTATTTCAAATTTTGATGTCTACACAGGTAAATCTGCTGCCAGTAGAGGGGAATTCAAAGATAGCCAAAAATGTGGAAGAGTAGTGCTAAAACTCTGTAAACCATTTTTTGATTCCAATAGAACTGTGGTTTTTGATAATTTCTTTTCAACATTTAGACTGATGAAGGAACTGAGAAAACGGGGGCTTTATAGCTGTGGTACCGTAAGAGGAAACAGAAAAGGCCTACCTCCATTTTTGGCGAGTAAACTATCAAGTCTAAACCGTGGAGAGTTTACATTTGCTGTCTAATCTGGCGTTGCTGCTGTTAAGTGGCAAGATAGCAAAACAGCCTGTCTCCTTCCCACAACACATAATCCTAAAGATGTTGTATTCATCAAAAGAAAATTGAAAGATGGATCCACAATCAGCATTTCATGTCCTGAAGTAGTACATGTTTAAAATAGTACTATGGGTGGAGTAGATCGTTTTGACCAGCTACGAGAAAGGTATTTGGTTGGCAGGCGATCAGTAAAATGGTGGCACCGACTATTTTATTTTTTTGTTGACTTAGCCATCATCAATTCTTATGTACTATTTCCACTGTCAAGACGAAACGCAAACCAGCTGTCATTTCGAATGAGACTAGCAAGGCAGTTGATAAATGGATTTTCATCAAGAATGAGGAAGGGCCCATCACCTGCTTTCTGTTCTAGCAAAAGAGGTGTACCTGCAGTGCCACAGGAAGTAAGGCTTATGAATGTCGGGTCTCATATTCCCAAGGAGCAAAAGATCAGGAGGCGGTGTAGGTTTTGCAGCACAAAAGACACTGAAAAACGAACTAAATATGTTTGTTGATCTTGTAATGTGCCACTTTGTATTTCATCTTGCTTTCCAAAATTTCACGCAATGTAAGTAATATTCACTAAGTAGCAAAATGTAATTTTTGTTGGAAATAATAAAGTATACCACATGTTTGCATATTGGTAAAAATGAGTTACATTTAATTTCCAATACATTAATGTTAAATACTGGTGCAAATAAGCCTTGTTCATAAATTTTACACTAATTTGTGATAACTTCATTGTGAGGAAAATCGGTTCCAGAAATGATCAGTGGGACGCATGCGTCGCACTTTTTTTTTTTTTTGAGAAAATGGTTTAAGTTAAAAATTATTCAAAGGCATATTTGTAATTCTGGCCCAAATAAGACTCTGTAACAGCTGAGGTACCTTAATAAATTCTAAAAAATGAGTAAAAACCAGGAATGGGTTAAGCAGTGCAATAGTGTGATGTCGAACAAGAGCTCCATCGGTGCACCAAGGGCGCAGATGAAGGTTTGGGCGTCAAAGTCGTTGTGGTACCAGACACAACAACGAGGCACATCTCCACGCCAGCAGAAGAAAAGACTAGATTTGGATTTCCGGCCAACCACTGCCACCCCCCACCCCCCACCCCCTCCCCTCGAATATCCCAATAGCTACTTCAGCAGCAAAAACAGTTCTAAATTAATTTAGGCTGCGATATTTTATCTTTAAGTAATATCTATAGGCCTATGCATAAACGCCTGTTGTTGAGCGAAACATGCTTGAAGCGCGTTGCACTGTGTTACATTAAACATAAAATAAAATGTGAGTAGTAGCAGAACAATAAAATAATTATTCCACACAGTATACTAGGCCATCATGGTCCCAGTTAATTATGCGAGGCTTACCGAAATGATGTCTACATTCGTACATACTGAGGTTTCTGAATGATCACACTTGTACGTCGTTCCTATGAATTATTGCCACAACAGAAATAGAGTCGCATGAGCACACGAGCAAAATAATGGCGAGACAGAGCGGCAGACCACAATTCGTTCGAAGAAATCTGAGATTAATTTACTTATTGACAAATGTTCAGGTCGGTTTAAGAAATGGCGCTTACGTTAACAAGGAAATACACTATTGAGCAAAGGTATCCGGACATCCCTATGTAATGCGGAACGGACCAGTAGACGTCACGACACGCGGGCTCGCCAGTGTAAAGAGAGGTGAGGAGTATTGTGTGGTCAGTAGAGAAGCAGAAACAGAAGAATGGATCGGTCAGTAGATCTCAGTGATTTTCAGCATCACTGGATGTCATCTGAGTAACATACCTATTAGGGAATGATAATTAGTTGAAACTCTCAGCTGCCGACAGGTGTTGTTGATATACCTCGATGGGGACAGCTGAAACTGTATGCCCCGACCGGGACTCGAACCCGGGATCTCCTGCTTAGATGCGCACAGGTTGCCCGAACTCTTACGGGAATCATCACCTTAGTGTGTGCGAGTAATGAGTGGATGGGCAAATATCTATTAGGTACATTACGTATGTAGATTGTGGACAGTTGGGAATGTGGGTCTCACTGGAAGCGTGCAAGGGATAAGTCCCTGCAGTCGCGCTATTCATCTGTGTCCTCGGTGGCTCAGATGGATAGAGCGTCTGTCATGTAAGCAGGAGATCCCGGGTTCGAGTTCCGGTCGGGGCACACAGTTTCAGCTGTCCCCATCGAGGTATATCAACAACACCTGTCGGCAGCTGAGGGTTTCAATTAATTATCATTTATTCTAGAGAAGCTGCACGGTCATCAAAGGTATCTGCTCTTTCGAGAACAGTTACTATCTTCATATCGCTAGTAGGGACATTTGATCCCTTATAAGGCTGCGTAAATCGATTGTTGGTGATGTAATTGTGAAGTGGAAACGTGAAGAAACAACCAGGCAGACCTAATATACTGACGGAGAAGGGCAGTTTGCATTTGCGGTGGGTGGTTAGAAAATATCGCACGAAATCGGCTAAAGGAATCACTCTTGAGTTAAAAAGTGGTACCAGCAGTCCAGCTAGCACAGTGCCTGTGGATAGGGCACAGTGCCACTTGGAGAACCAATGGTTCCAATGGCTCTGAGCACTATGGGACTCACCATCTGAGGTCATCAGTCCCCTAGACTTAGAACTACTTAAACCTAAGGACATCACGCACATCCATGCCAGAGGCAGGATTCTAGCCTGCGGCCGTAGCAGCAGAGCGGTTCCGGACTGGTGCGCCTAGAACCGCTCGGTCACCAAGACGACACTTGGAGAACGTTGCGTGCGGATATATTTAGTACCAACAGTGAAGCATTGAGGACGTGGTGTTAAGACAGAGGTGCGTTCTCGTGGTTAGGGTCTGGTATCGTTATTGCGCGTAAGAAAAAGCTAAATAAAGTAGGATATGAACAATTATAGAGCAGTGTGTCCTGTGTACACTAGAACAGCAGTCGGTAGGCTGTAATTGTATCAGCACGACAATGCACTCCTGTCATAAAGCAGCATCTATGAGGCAATGGTTTGTGGTCAATGACATTCCTGAAATGGAACGTGTCTACCCAGAGTTTCGATCTGAAGTCAGTGGAACACATTTGGGATGAGTTAGAATGTCAGCTTCGCTCCAGAATCCGGTGTCGACCATGGCTAACTTCTATGGTTTGGACTCTTGAGGGAGAATGGGCTGCCATTCCTCCACAGACATTCCAGCACTTCATTGAAATTGTCCGCAAGCTGTCATAATGGCCAATGGTGGATACACTCCATATGAATGTCTGCTATCGTTGTCCAGATACTTTTTATTGGATAGTGTACATCCCTTCTTGCACAAGATGGTGGATGAAGCTAGTAGATAATCTCGATCACTGGACATATTCCGTGACTTTAAAAATGCATTTCACTGTGCCTATCAAGAGAAGTTTACAAATAAGAATATTAAGGAATTACGGGTGATGTTTTCAGTTGGTTTCTGTTTTATCGGAGCAGCAGGAAGTGCTATACTCTCACACAAGAGGAAATGAGCTAACATCCGGCTGAGGTGCGATGACTTCGGGTGCTCCACGGAATTCTACGACAGGGCCGCCTCTTTTTCTGAGTACATTGGCGTAGCCAGAGAGGAGGTGGGTTGAAACCCTACCCGAAATTTATTTTTTATTTTTATTTTTTAAATTTGTTTATTCTGTTCTATTGTACCCTATTACCAATAAATCAAACACACGCTGTATCGATTCTTACTGAGATTATGCAATATACACTCCTGGAAATGGAAAAAAGAACACATTGACACCGGTGTGTCAGACCCACCATACTTGCTCCGGACACTGCGAGAGGGCTGTACAAGCAATGATCACACGCACGGCACAGCGGACACACCAGGAACCGCGGTGTTGGCCGTCGAATGGCGCTAGCTGCGCAGCATTTGTGCACCGCCGCCGTCAGTGTCAGCCAGTTTGCCGTGGCATACGGAGCTCCATCGCAGTCTTTAACACTGGTAGCATGCCACGACAGCGTGGACGTGAACCGTATGTGCAGTTGGCGGACTTTGAGCGAGGGCGTATAGTGGGCATGCGGGAGGCCGGGTGGACGTACCGCCGAATTGCTCAACACGTGGGGCGTGAGGTCTCCACAGTACATCGATGTTGTCGCCAGTGGTCGGCGGAAGGTGCACGTGCCCGTCGACCTGGGACCGGACCGCAGCGACGCACGGATGCACGCCAAGACCGTAGGATCCTACGCAGTGCCGTAGGGGACCGCACCGCCACTTCCCAGCAAATTAGGGACACTGTTGCTCCTGGGATATCGGCGAGGACCATTCGCAACCGTCTCCATGAAGCTGAGCTACGGTCCCGCACACCGTTAGGCCGTCTTCCGCTCACGCCCCAACATCGTGCAGCCCGCCTCCAGTGGTGTCGCGACAGGCGTGAATGGAGGGACGAATGGAGACGTGTCGTCTTCAGCGATGAGAGTCGCTTCTGCCTTGGTGCCAATGATGGTCGTATGCGTGTTTGGCGCCGTGCAGGTGAGCGCCACAATCAGGACTGCATACGACCGAGGCACACAGGGCCAACACCCGGCATCATGGTGTGGGGAGCGATCTCCTACACTGGCCGTACACCACTGGTGATCGTCGAGGGGACACTGAATAGTGCACGGTACATCCAAACCGTGATCGAACCCATCGTTCTACCATTCCTAGACCGGCAAGGGAACTTGCTGTTCCAACAGGACAATGCACGTCCGCATGTATCCCGTGCCACCCAACGTGCTCTAGAAGGTGTAAGTCAACTACCCTGGCCAGCAAGATCTCCGGATCTGTCCCCCATTGAGCATGTTTGGGACTGGATGAAGCGTCGTCTCACGCGGTCTGCACGTCCAGCACGAACGCTGGTCCAACTGAGGCGCCAGGTGGAAATGGCATGGCAAGCCGTTCCACAGGACTACAGTCAGCATCTCTACGATCGTCTACATGGGAGAACAGCAGCCTGCATTGCTGCGAAAGGTGGATATACACTGTACTAGTGCCGACATTGTGCATGCTCTGTTGCCTGTGTCTATGTGCCTGTGGTTCTGTCAGTGTGATCATGTGATGTATCTGACCCCAGGAATGTGTCAATAAAGTTTCCCCTTCCTGTGACAATGAATTCACGGTGTTCTTATTTCAATTTCCAGGAGTGTACATTAACAAATAATTTATCCTACACAATATTATCTCCCATCACCGTAACTATTTCTATTAATATCAATAATAATAATAATAATAATAATAATAATTGGTTCCACTATGAATAAGAAATTGCACGTACTACCAAATCTAAGTCTACTAGTGTTATGGTAACTTCAGTTTTTGTCTGTCACATTCGACAATGCAGTTCGATCGTTCCACGGTTCATGGGCATACCCTGCTGGTTGGAGGGGGTTTCGGTTGTATCTGGCTCCTCCATTGTTTGTTGGCTACCTGATTGCATAGAAGGAGTCCCATGTTCCAACGAAGCATCGTTGTTGGCGATAACGAGCGCAGCACACGCCGGCCCACGTCACCCCGGTTCTGGATCCCTGGGTAGCGAGACACGGCCCACGGCTGCGTTTCTCTCTGGGGTAGTTACGATGGCTGCGCAAACGGTGTTGACAGTTCCTCTGCCGCAACTGTTGACCTCAGCTGCCTTCGTTGCGTTGCTTCTCGATCTTCTGTTGCAGCCTCTCGTAGTTCAGTATACGGGGGTTAGTTTATAAGATAACGTGCTACACAAGCCTTTCTTGAAGCAACGTCAGTAATGTTGTCCGGGATCTGCCAGTCTGTCTTGCAACGCAGCATCTCCTTGACATCGAGTCTTCCTTTCCGATTCAGTTGCTGCCGATCAGTATTGGCATACAGAGGAGTGAGCCAGGCCTCTAAAGAGATTCGGATACTTCATTTACAGTCTCTCTTCTATATTTGGCAAAAAAACCATATGTGCGCCTCGCTGTTTTGGTATCATTCTATCGTTTCCGCCATAGGTGGAGGATCTGATTTTGAATTTGCTGCTTGCTTGTGGCCCGTATTCCTATTGAATTTAGCAATTCATGATATTGTTCTTTCTTCAGCCAATGTGTCGTAGCTTTTTTCCGTGTCTGGACTTCGAGGGGACACATTCCAAGTATTACTCGCAACGCCTCAACTGATACAGTGCCAAAAACTGCGGTCAAACGAAGAAGTATTTGATGTTGCGCCCTGCTAACTATCTGTGCGGGTGTTACGAGCAAGAGTTTGTGGGACCTAGCACTCACACAGCATCAAATGATCGCAATTGAGATAGCTTTATGGTGCGTTATTATTTGCATCAGCAGGTTATAATCGTAACTAGCGAGACAAGTAATTTTGTTCATCGTGTTCCTGGTTTTCTTGCTCATTTCTTCCATATGTGCACCATAATTTTGTCGTTCCTCCAAGAAGACGCCTCAGTATCTGGTGACGGACTACCTCTTGATGGATCTATCGCCTTATTTCACTATCGCCTCTCTTAAAAGATTTTCTTTTAACAGAATATATGAGGTCGTTTCAGGCACAACAGACAATTTGACTTCTTGACGTCACCCATTATAATTGTTGAAGGATATGTTAGATCTATCTTCCAGGTTGCTTCTGAAGGTTCCCTTCACAATGAACACCAGATCGTCGGCATATGCCACTGCTCCTAGGACCTCTCTATTATCCTGTAGCTTTCCTAATACCTGGTCGAGTATTGGATCCCAGAAAACAGGGCCGCATATGGATCCCTGTGGAAATTTCCTTTATTACAGTCCATCCTGGGAACGACAGTGTTGCTCCTCTGTTTTCATAGAGTTCTTAAAGCAGTTGTATAACGCTTGTAGGCAATGCATGTTCCTCAGGCGGTCAAAAAGTGTTGGCTACCATGAGTGATCGAACGCTCCAGCGATGTCCCCCATTATGGTTACGACATATTTATGCGGATCGTTTTTCACAATCTTATCGCCTCATATATAGCGTCTTCTGTTGACTTCCCGCTTCTGAAATCCTATTGTTGCGAATTCATATCATAAAGAAGACTTTTCTCCTGTAGTCTACCATACAACAGCTTCTCCACAACCTTCCCTAAGGTATCGAGAAAGCAAATCAGTCTGTAGGACTTTGGAGGTAAGGGATCCTTGTCTTCACCCTTTTTCAGGATCATCACATTTGCTTTCTTCCATGTATCTTGTGTTCTTCCCTGCAATAACCACACGTTGTAGAGTTGGTATAATTATGAAGTTATTTGCAAATGAAGCTTTTAGAACATCAGCAGGAATGCCGCCAGGGTCAGATGATTTTCTCCTTTCCGGTTTCAGTATTTCTTTTCTTATTTGATCTTCTGGAAATGGACAGAGTATCTAATCTCCACAGTATGCTTCCATACTTTTGTTCCGCAGTTCTCTGTGTTCATCAAATCTGGAATGAGAGTGTCCATAAGTAACTGTGCGGATTGCCGCCAGTTTTCTGTCATGCTGGCATCGCGCATTTTAGAGTTGGTAGCATTATTGGAGTTTTCATCTCTTGGAAGACGGCAGCGTACCCACGGATCAAGATGTAAGTTCTGTGTCATGAATCGGTCCGTGCTCCCTGTTCTTGCCTGCCGCAGGCAGTCTTTAAACTGCTGCTTAAGGTCTCTGAATCTGACCAGTCCGCTATCTCTTTCTTCCGCAATGCGGCGCTTCTAGTAGAATCTTCTTGCTCTTCTGACTTATGTCCTCAATCTTTGGAGACCTTCGTGCTATGATGAACTCTTGTCCTTTTGTCTTATGACTGATATTGCACGTTTCATGGCCTGTTGTACTGCAATGACGAGTTCTTCGGCTTTTGTCCACCATTATGGTTACGACATATTTATGCGGATCGTTTTTCACAATCTTATCGCCTCATATATAGCGTCTTCTGTTGACTTCCCGCTTCTGAAAGCAGTCATCTGCTTCCACCTGGTCTGGACAGCAGAAAATACTCCTCGCATAGTTCCAGTCGGTTTTTCGTATGTTGTAATGTGTCTTTAACGTGTTTAATGCGTCGTCATTATTAAGTCCATTTTTGCAAGAGTCAACAGTGAACGCTTCCTTCATACGTGGGTGCATTTCCTCTTCTGTTCGCCATTTACATATATAATTCTATTATGGTTTCCTGTAGTATAATGTCTCTCTCATCCTGCGCTGAGTTGAACCATAATGGTGACTTAGCGTTCACGTCCATGGTGTAGATCAGTGGTTTCCTTTGGTCAGAACCTCGGCACAAGTCACCTGTTCATTATAGTACTGTGCTATTTTTACAGCTGAGATTTTGCTGTCGTATAATACAATGGCTGCCATCGGTTTTTGACCGTGTGTGATGACCTGAGCTGAGATCGGGATTCCAGGGATTTTTCCTCTTCTCGTGTATGATTTGTGTAAGAATATAACATCGAGTCATTTCTTTACTTCTATCGTGACAGACGTAACTGCTTGTATTACCACTCGCCCAGGAACAACAGCTAATGCAGTAGGATAGTGCCGCAGATGTTACGAGTAAAATGTAATGTGAAAGTCAGAGCAAGGATCTTCACAGCATGGTGAGACTACGAACGATGGCTGCTCATGCTTTGAAGGTGGCTTTACTACTCTTGAAGAGTTTCCAGACGATATCACCGACGTTTTACAAGAAAAAATTCCAGCAAAGGTACTTTCAAAAAAGTTAATCAATGAGCTGACAGGCAAACTGCATAAATGGCCTTCGTTTCAACCCAAGCTTACAAGGAGGCTTGAGGAGCGACAAACAGAAAATGCTCGCTTGCGTGATGAACTTTCCAAAACTGACACTCGGGTGTTAGGAGGACGTGTTGAGCAATTAGAAAAAGAGAATCACAGTTTAAAGAATTAGGTGAGGAATGTAGCGCCCACATTTGCGACAACAGTCGTATCACAAAAGCAGATGTCAGCAGCTGCTGTTAAGATCCAACGGTCGATCAATAAACAAACATTGTATTCATTAGATCTGTGGACAATAAAGACGCTAAGGAAGTAAAAAAAGAAACTGACAGATGCTATGAAGCCCAGGAAACGCAAAATAAGATTTCAATCGATCATGACAACTAACAGTTGCGCCATTGTTGAAACAGAAGATGAGGAGGACTGCAAGAAGTTATAGGAAGAGGCTAAAAAGGTAAGAGATACAAGGTGCGAGCCTCCGGAAAAGCTCCGGCACCTTGTCATCATATGTAGGATTCCAACAGACATCAATAAGGAAAGCCTTTTAGATGAGATTTATGAACTGAATCTTCAAAGCATCTCACAAAAAGTGAATTCAGTGGAGAGGTTAAGCTGAAGTTTTAAATGGGTCAAAAAGGGAAGAACTCAGTAGTCAATGCGTTAGAGGTTGCCCCCAGAATCCGATGCATATTGCTTGCCAGAGCTAACGTCTATATTAGCTTTAGGGCATTGAAGGTCGAG
Source organism: Schistocerca piceifrons (assembly GCF_021461385.2). Lineage (NCBI taxonomy): Eukaryota > Metazoa > Arthropoda > Insecta > Orthoptera > Acrididae > Schistocerca > Schistocerca piceifrons. Next base: position 208,458,122 of record NC_060149.1, on the reverse strand, counting down.
AAATATGATGCAGTGTCCAAATATTTTAAATGTTGCGACCTAGGACACACAACTAAATCACGTACAAAGGGTCAGGCCTGCACCCATTAGGGCGTAGCTGGGCACCTGAAGGACGGCTGTCCAAAGAGAAACGAAAACCTGTTTGCATTCCATCTTCATATAGGCGCAAGCCTTGTAATGTTGTAGGAAAATAACGCGCAACGTATGCATTACTGATTGAACGAGAATGTCAAAGACCTCATTACCGCCATGGTTAATAAAATTATTAATTTTCCGTACGCAACACACTGTGATGTGCGATATTTATTTACAGTTGACAGTAGGTTGCAGCAAGAGCAAAAGCACAAAATCCCGTTAATAGGTAAAAGACTATTAATACCCGATGATGGAGCACTATGGGATGTGAAGATAACTTGCCGAAAGTGAGAGAGGCAAAGTTTGGCCGAACGGTTCTAGGCGCTTCAGTCCGGAACCTCGCAACCGCTACGGTCGCAAGTTCGAATCCTGCCTCCGGCATGGATGTGTGTGATGTCCTTAAGTTAGTTAGGTTTAAGTAGTTCTAAGTTCTAGGGGACTGATGACCTCAGGTGTTAAGTCCCATAGTGCTCAGAGCCATTTGAGAGAGGCAAAAATCTCCGTCTAGGAGACCTAGACCTAGTAGATAGTGTCAGAGGTTCCATGCGGCATTTCGCGGATGATGCTATAGTATACAGAGAAATTGCAGGATTATAAATTGCAGCGAAATGCAGGAAGATCTGCAGCGGATAGGCACTTGGTGCAGGGAGTGGCAACTGACCCTTAACGTAGACAAATGTAATGTACTGCGAATACATAGATAGAATATCCTTTATTGTATGATTATATGATAGCGGAACAAACACTGGTAGCAGTTACTTCTGTAAAATATCTGGGAGTATGCGTACGGAACGATTTGAAGTGGAATGATCATATAAAATTAATTGTTGGCAAGGCGGGTGCCAGGTTGAGATTCATTAGGAGAGTCCTTAGAAAATATATTTATTTATTTATTTATTTATGCATTTATTTTACCTGGCAAGATTAGGGCCTTCAGGCCCTCTCTTACACCTAACCAGGCATACTCAGATTCAACAAATGTCAGTGTCTACAGAAAATTAGGACATATAACATGTTATACAGTATTAATGTTAAAGAAAAAAAATAGAGATTATAAAAGTAGTACAATGATAATTATAACAATCAAAAAATAATTATAACAATCAAGAATAATAAAAATAATAATAATAATGATAATAATAATAATAATAATAATGACTATGTATATGAAAGTAAACATATTTTTCTTATATGAGTGTCAGTCCTATTGCTAGTTGGGAATTTTCTCGTTATATTCTTGCAGCTTGTAAGTTATTCTCATCAAGCAGAGACATAAGACGATGGAATGGGGTGAAAGAGATATAGAAGAGGTAGATAGGTTAGAGGAAGAGAAATAGAATGGTAAAATTCGAAGCTATGATGGAGAGGAGAAAGAAAAAGATGAGGGGGGGGGGGGGGGCACAACAATGGTGGCTATACCGTCCCTAATATGTAAGTCTTAAGTTCCCTCTTGAATGTTGAATGGTTTTGGATAAGACGCAGATCACAGGGGAGCGCGTTCCATAGTCGTATGGCTGAGATGGAGAATGACACGGAGAAAGATTTTGTGTTATGTAAAGGTACAGCCAAGATGCTAGACGTATCCGATCTGGTATTGCGGTTGTGGAATGATGATAGGTGTTTAATGTGAGAAGATAAGTATTGGGGGCACCAGTGGCTAAGAAATCGATGAAGTAAGCACATCGTGTGGAGATCGCGTGCCTTATGTGGGCGTATCCAACCTAGCTGGGAGTATGAAGGACTGATATGATCATACAACCGTATGTTGCATACGTATCTAACGCAAGCATTCATCACTAGCTCGAGGCATCTCGAATTTTCATTATTTGTGCCATGTTGAACTACATCACAGTAGTAAAGATTAGGCAAGACTAGTGTTTGGACTAATTTTTGTTTAACGTGGGATGGAAATATTTTTCTAAACTTTTGAATTGCATGTAGGGAGGAGAGCGATTTCCGGCAAGCTGTGACTGTTTGTTCTTCCCAGTTTAGGTGTTCATCCAAGATTATTCCAAGGTCTTTTACTGTTTTTTGGTATGGTAGTTGGGTACCATTGAGGAGTATTTGAGGGACTGTTTCGCGAAAGTACCGACTGATTAACTTTGGATGAGATATAAGTATGACCTGGGATTTCTTGGGGTTTAGTTTCAGACCTAGGTTCTGTGCCCATCGAGAAACAGAGCAAAGATCTGCGTTCATACTCGCTACTGCGTCAGCAATGTTCTTGGGGCTTGCACTTATGTACAGTTGGATGTCGTCGGCATATAGATGGTAGTTGCAGGAGTGAATCACTGAAGAAATATCATTGATGTACAGTGAGAAGAGTAATGGACCAAGGACGGAGCCTTGGGGAACTCCAGAGCGCACGTTTTTCCATGATGACTTTTCCGATCCACAAATGACTTGTTGACTTCTGTTTTTGAGGTAGCTGTCGAACCAGTGTATTGCGCTGTTTGAGAAATTCAACTGCTTCATTTTAATTAGTAATATATCAAAGTCAACTGTATCAAAAGCCTTGCTAAAGTCAAGCAGTGTTAGGATGGTAGCTTCACGTCTGTCCATAGCATGTTTAATGTCATCAGTTACTTTGATTAATGCAGTTGCAGTACTATGGTGCTTTCGAAAACCTGACTGATATTTGTCGTGGATGTTATGAGTTTTGAGGTAATCTGTCAGCTGTTCATGGACGATGTGTTCTAGGGCTTTAGATATTGCAGGAAGTATGCTGATCGGCCTGTAGTCACCTGGCGACTTAGGGTTGTCAGTCTTGGGTATAGGTTGAACTAAGCTTTGCTTCCACTCAGTAGGATATGTACTACTGACAAGAGACAGGTTGAAGATGTCTGTGATAACTGGAGTAATAGTGTTTACGACGTTCTTAATCATGCCAATGCTCACTCCATCATTTCCTACTGCCTCGGAAGAGATTCTCATAATTGCCTTGTGTACTGTGCCGGTAGTGACATGTTTTAGGAAAAACTTGTCTCTCGAGAGATTGATATCTTGGGGCTGGTAATTTGTCGCTGCGTGGCAGTTTACGGCTGTTGAGAAGAAATCGTTTAATTCTTCTGCAGACGCTTGATAAACAGCGTCAGATCTTCGCTTCCCTATACCGAAACTGCGCAGCTTTTTCCACAGTGCGGCAGGTTTTGATATGCCGCATACGACAGAGCGGGCATGTCTGATTTTGGCATTCCTCACGCTTTGCTTGGTTCTATTTCGGAGTTTCCTATAAGCTTCGTACGCCTCGGGAGTTGGGTTACGCTTGAAGGCCCTATGTGCAGCATCACGTTCATTCATTAACTGGCGTAATGCAGTGGTGAGCCACGGAGCGGGAGCTCTCTTTACCTTGACAGTGCGTTGAGGAGCATGTTTATCATACAGTGCAATAATTTTGCGACATAATTCCCGAATTTTTCCGTCTAAAGTCGGTTCATTGCTTATATCATGCCAAGGGATGTCTGAGCAATCCTTTTGAAGAGCGTCATGGTTAACATTTTTTAGGTTTCTGTAGGTTACCAGGTGAGATTTTTCTTTGGTAGTATGTACTGAGTAATTTAAGAAAATCACGTCATGAGCAGAGAGTCCTGGAGCGGATGTCTGATTGGCGCGAATTATTTTATCTGGTCGCTTTGTTGCTATTATATCTATGAGTGTATGGCTGTGTGGCGTGTGATGAGTTGGGTCCAGCGGTGCTAAACTCATATCATTGGAGTGGAACAGTCTCCTAAGTTTTTCTGCAGAGGGAGATTTTAACTGTAAGTCGATGTTTGTGTCGCCCATAATGATTATGTGTTCATACAGTGTCACGAGCGAGGACAGGGCAGACTGAAAGGAGGACATAGCACCGACGTTTGGAGGTTTATAGATTACTCCAATTAGCAGTTTCTGATTTGATGTATTTATTTCGAAAAACAAGAACTCTGCTTCTCCTTCGCCCTTTGCATCCGATGTGCATAGTATAGTAGGTCTCAGATCAGAGCGAACATAGGCACCCACACCACCCCCGCGTCGTGTTTCACGATCTGCCCTTAGGAGAGAGTAACCAGTGATTCGGATAGCGTCGGAAGAAATGTTTGGTTTCAACCAAGTTTCAGAGACGAGGATAATATGGAACAGCGATTGGCAGAACAGGTCACAGAACTCGTCGAAGTGAGCCGTTAGCGACTGAGCGTTCGCGTGGGCCACAAAGAGCCCGCCGCCGGAACCGGTCCATCAACAAAGGAGGTGGCTTACAAAACACTCGTTCGACCTATACTTGAGTATTGCTCATCAGTGTGGGATCCGTACCAGGTCGGGTTGACAGAGGAGATAGAGAAGATCCAAAGAAGAGCGGCGCGTTTCGTCACAGGGTTATTTGGTAAGAGTGTTAGCGTTACGGAGATGTTTAGCAAACTCAAGTGGCAGACTCTGCAAGAGAGGCGCTCTGCATCGCGGTGTAGCTTGCTGTCCAGGGTGCGTTTCTGGATGAGATATCGAATATATTGCTTCCCCCTACTTATACTTCCCGAGGAGATCACGAATGTAAAATTAGAGAGATTAGAGCGTGCACGGAGGCTTTCTGGCAGCCGTTCTTCCCACGAACCATACGCGGCTGGAACAGGAGGGGGAGGTAATGACAGTGGCACGTTAAGTGCCCTCCGCCACACACCGTTGGGTGGCTTGCGGAGTATAATTGTAGATGTAGATGAAGCAAGATGTGGAGAGAGCACCGAAATTCTGACAGAAAATAAAAATCAAAAGTTATACCAGAGATGCAACTACTCAGGCGGAGGAGAACCATTCGCGACCGCGCCATAAAAACGACTGTAATCTGTACAACATTCACCTCATCTGGAAGCGTGCGTTGCACATTGAGAAACGGCACAATGATGCACCAACAAAAGAACGCACAAAAATTCAGTACTATGATGTGTCGAGCAAAACTAGTAAAGAAGTAAAGCACCAAAAAACTCAATCCCATTGCAGCCAAGTGCCGGTAAAGGAACAGAACCACCAACAAAGAGAATTATCAAATTCAACTGAAGTCGATGCATCATAAAGTCGTGAGTCAGCACACTCAAGAGTTCGTAACACCATCACTGAGACAGCATGCACAGCGATGCATAACTTTAACGAAAAATAAAATGGTCATAAACCAGCAGAAAATCTATGAAGGGTTTCAAGATGCTCTCCACCTTGCCCGGCTGGAAGAACCTTGAAACATGGTAACACCTTTGAGGCACGTAGTAAGAGCCAAACACCCAATGGGAAAATCTACAACGTTTTCTACACCCGATGCTGTAGACTGTATTCAGCTGGGGTCGAACAACCTACCGACTGACCCTCAGTTGCTTGAGAACGTGGTGCTTAAAGTTTTTGGTAGAAGAAATATAGAACACGATATTGAGGAGCTATATAGCCAGTTTGTTATGTCGCATGATACAGTAGGATTTCACTTTCAGCACCGATGTCCACACTGCTATTTTAATATATATTATCCATAGATGGACACAAGCTGTCTAAAAATAGCGCTGCTAAACTGCATGAGAAGTCAGGAGGATGTTGTGCATAAAATTCGCAAAGTAGCTGAGGAAATAAAGCTCGATAATCTACACTTACAGGAACCATACACGATAAGTGGAAAAATCGCTGGAATATCGGTTGCAGCTCAGGTCATCACACACGGCCAAAAACCGATGGCATCTTTTGTACTAATCACCAGGAAAATCTCAGCTGTATAAATAGCACACCACTGTAACGAACTTTCGACTTGTGTCGAGGTTCTGACAGCCACGGGAAGTTTGATTCCTGTCTAAATGTATTTCCCGTTCAGTGAGACCATAGACGAGTACGTTGAGCGAATGAAAGACATAAGTCCTCACCTGAAATGTTGATAAAGCTAAAAAGGAGAAGTGATCTTAAAATCGATTGCAATGTAATCTTTATTTGAAAAGTACCGCGTTTTGAAAACGCGGCTGCTGCCAGTGTGGCGTAGTGCGCGAGGGGATTACGGCAGCGATGAGCTAGCGCTGGCGACGACATTGGCACCAGTGTGTGGACTTAGCCTCAAAGAAATGTGGTTTGTCTGGACTCGTGAAGCCTAAGCAACACTGTCTTTGCGTGAGGACTGCCATAATTGTCACTGTAGCTAATGCTCGACGAACTGAGGAAACATTTGTTCACACAGCAGCAGCTTAGAACTACCGTCGTCATCTACCTTCCGGGAAACTGCTGAAACTGTTATTACCGTGGTAAATATTTTTTAAATGTTTATTTTAAGTAATGTTACTTAGGAGAGTGGAACGGCTAGTGTGCACAGTAAGATAATCTCCCTGTTTTCTTTAACGTTTACTTTTATGCGTTTACATGATATACAGCATTAACGAATTCATCAGTTTGAGACAAAATTGTACAAGAGAATAGTTGTAGAGCATCAGAGTTGGTTTTCCAAAAAGTCTAAGAAAGCGACGAAAAACCTAGCTGGTAAATAAATATCGCCATTTATTAATTTAACAGAAATTGCACACTTCAGGATAATAGTTTGGAAAGAATAAAATTGTCAGAATAACATTAAACAAAGGATTAAACAAAGGACAAGAGGTTTATTTACTTGGGTAATCGTTATGTTTATTATTAACTTTGTCAATACGGACGTCTACATTGTTGAACACAAACTGAATATAAGAACTGTCTTGAGAGTTTCTACTGCTTTTTACATACTGGGTGCTTCAAACTGTGAGATACCACTGCAGGATTAATTCAAAAGCTGATAGCACTTCTACAACCTCTGTAAATTCATATTTTTATATACAGTTCTCTCAAGACCTAGCTGTGTATTACACACAAATGACGTAGGACTTGCAGCTGAGCCGCGCAGGATTAGCCGAGCGGTCTAGGCGCTGCAGTCATCGACTGTGCGGCTGATCCCGGCGGAGGTTCGAGTCCTCCCTCGGGCATGGGTGTTTGTGTGTGTTTGTCCTTAGGATAATTTAGGTTAAGTAGTGTGTAAGCTTAGGGACTGATGACCTTAGCAGTTAAGTCCCATAAGATTTCACACACATTTTTTGAACTTGCAGCTGAAATAACAGACGGTGAAAGGCATTTGATTGTCGTCTTTAACTTTGCGCAGCCTTTCTTTTTTGGACAAATCATCATTATAGGAAGTAATTGCAGTGACACTGGACGTCACTTTGAACTTTATCCAGAAACGTGTCTAAAGAAAGATACGTCTCCACTCCATAAACTCGTGATCTAATATCCTACAGAACGACAGCAGCAGTTTCAACCATTCAGTTACATTCTTCTTGTTGGCCTTTGATATTGGCCTCATATCACGTGACAAATAAGATTGAAATACCTGTGATTTTCTTGTGCTGATTTAATTTTCCAACGAATGAGAAAATCTTAATGTAACATTTAGAATAGTCGTTTTTGTTTCGTCTCGATGTTTGGGAAGTATCCATCCACTACGATTCTTCAGAATTTCTTACGAGTGCGAACTGCCATTCACCTTTATTTGGTTCCAAATGCTTACATAAGAAATGCACTCAGGCAGATTCCTCATCATCTTTGCTCGTCCAACGCTACTGTGAGGTGCAACATCAAATTTGAATGACCTTTTCGCACAATTACCATGGTAATTACTTTCAACAACAAGGTCTTTAATGTGCCCTACTCGAATCGATTTTGAAAAGTCTTTGTAATGTCACGATCAACATAAAAAATGGTCTCAGTCCTCTCAATCGATTGTACACAGTTTCCCTTTACGATGTCAGATCTAGCCCGTCCATTCCACTTTCAACACAAATAAAACATTCAGACGTCGTGCTAACTTCCGCTCACGACAAATTTAGCAGTGGTCAATAAAAGACCGGCAAAAGCACACTATTTTGACAGCGGAGCAACGAAATCCAGAGAATGAGTGTACTGATAAATAAATGAGACAATAAGAGTGAATATTGGAGAAAACCACTGAGTGGAACGTAAAACACTGACTGTCATTAACCATGCATGTTCCATAAAAGTGATAAATGGCGATATTTACGAACCAGCGAGGTTTTTTGTTATATTCTTTGACTTACTGAAAACACACTTTAATGGTATACAACTTTTATTCTAGAAATTCTTTCGTCAAATTGGCTAATTCTTAGATATTGCACGTTTTATGCCGACGAAACAAGTATTTATCGAAAAATCAAAAACTAGTGTTTTCTGATGTAGCGTGGAAATAACAACGTTTAATGAAAGCATATTATAGGTACGTCCACATTCAAATGTGGTGTTTATTTGTAGTAATGAAGATAAAATTAAATTAACCCTGTTCTAACAAAATTATTCAGCTGATTGCTAAGGTTGGCAGGGATCCCAAACAGAACACAAACGGCACGACAACTTTCGACTTCTACCAACAAGTACCGATCAGAAAAAGGAGTGCGAAATAGCCAAGAAAGCTTTTACAAGCTATAGTTGAACTCAGTCGGTCTATGACTCAGCAAAATTGGTAAACTTCGTGCACTAGTCTTCCATTACCAATTTTAGAAATTGGTAATGCTTAATTTAATTTCATATCCATTAAAATTTAATTATCATATTATTATTTTCGTATCCAGGACAGTACGGTACAGTTGTTTACAAATTAAAAACACTTTTACAATATATACACAATACTTTGTTCATGTCAAATTGCTTTGAGGCCCAAAATTCAGCAGTCTTGATTGCCGGAACATTTGCTGACACCAGGTCCTCCAGCGTGCAGACTTCAGGTGACTTCGGGCAGACGAAGAGGTGTGCAGCAGCTTGAAGTTCTCCGCATTCGCAGGTTGTATCTCCAGAAATTTAGCCCCACCACTTCAAGTTTTAGTATTACAATTAATAAATACTACATTTGACCATAAAAGTGCCTGTTGTGTGCCTTCACGAAACCTTAGAATATTCGTCTGTCATTTCTACCATAGCACTGTCATGGAATCCCTTGAGAGCGAGGTCGCGAAAGGTCAGTGATGTTTCCGGTATTCGATGCTCCATCTGTTGTCTGCAATGCAATCACAATATTAGCTAGTAATGGTAACAGAGGGCGGGACTGGAGATAGCCAATGGTGAGGCTACGGAGCGCAGTTGAACTGCTTAGAAGACGAGTAACTGACAACACTTCTGAAGTGTTAGTGGTGTTGATACAAAACAGAGCAATGGAAACAATAAACAAAGCAAGCATTGTATTATATACAATAAAATTTGTCGATGTAGACATTCCGTCAGAGAAGAACACAAGGAGTTTAGTAGAGCGAGAAAGAAGTGGCAGATGAAATGTCAGCGTTTCTGCAATATGAGCCAGTGGAACGTGTAGTGTCGTATACTTTCGACTGTGCGGACAGTGTGCTTGAGGAGTATGATGATGACGATACGTGCTTAGCAAGTGAAAGTGATATTGAAACAGGTGTGGAGCCATGTACTTCATCATCTCTGTTTGACAGGGAGCCACGAATCCCGTCTCCAGTGAACCGTACTAAAGGACAATCGTCGTCCAAGGAGCGGGTACTAAACATGATTACGTACATGGAAGATCACCCGCAGCACAGTAAAAAACACTTATGAACAGATTTAGAATACGTATGCAACATTATGACCGTGTAGTACGTAAGAAAAACTACGGATATTCGAGAGAGGACAAGGCACACTTGTTACAAAAACTGATGTTTGCGATTTTCAGTGATGCCCGATACAATTTGCAGGATGTGCATGATAGTGACCTACTGCGTTAAGCACACCAAATTGCGCGCGACTTAGATTAAAGTGATTTCAGGGAAAGCAGTGGATCGTTTCAACACTACAAACAGTACTACAGAATTGGAAAACGTAAGGTAACAAAATTTCAAACAAAACGTCAACTTGACGATGAACAGCAAACTGCGAAATTGGCCCCAAAAATTATTCAAAAAATGGTTCAAATGGCTCTAAGCACTATGGGACTTAACATCTGAAGTCATCAGTCCTCTAGACTTAGAACTACGTAAACCTAAGTAACCTAAGGATATCACACACATCCACGGTCGAGGGAGGATACAAACCTGCGACCGTATCAGCCGCGTGGTTTCGGACTGAAGCGCCTAAAACCGCTCTGCCACAGTACCGGCCCAAAAATTGTGGATGTGAGAAACAAACTTATCCCATGGTTCAGTAAGAAATTCGTTTTCAACTCGGACCAATCGGGATTTAAAGAGGAAATGGAGATGAAAGGAACCCTGGTAATTAGAGGTAGCCGGCCAGTGTGGCCAAGCGGTTCTAGGCGCTTCAGTCTGGAACAGCGCGACCGCTACGGTCGCAGGTTCGAATCCTGCCTCGGGTATGGATGTGTGTGATGTCCTTAGGTTAGTTAGGTTTAAGTAGTTCTAAGTTCTAGGGGACTGATGACCTCAGAAGTTAAGTCCCATAGTGCTCATAGCCATTTGAACCAATTAGAGGTACCCTGAAAGTTGTATCAAGATCAACTAACGTCAATCCCTTAACGCATTCGTACACAATAATGCCGACTGTTGATCTGGATGGTAAATTGTTTGGAAAGTTATTTATTGTGCTGCGAGAAGTTGGAGGTGCCATGGCCCCTCCGATTCTTTCTCGTGTCCGTGATCTTAAAAGGAACGTAGAGAATATTTATGTCACAGCAAGCAAGAGTGGGAAAATGGGCGTAAGAGAACTACAAATATCGTATGAGCACTGATTTTGACCAATAGCTGGTAAAAATAACTTGCTTTTGCTTGATTCCTAGTCTGCGTATAAAAATCAACTTCCTTAGAGCATAATATCGCTCCTGAAAAGTGTATGTGACATTGCAATTCATACGATCTGCAATCACCTTTGGATGTTTGTTTTTTCCGTGTCTATAAAACATATTATTGCTCTGTCTGTAGCTACGACTTAAAGGATAGCCAGTTTCACGATAAGCTCCACGACAGACAGTTTCGCATTCGGTTGCATGCCATTACATCACATCACATCATTTCTCATCACCCCGTTACACCAGTATGATTCTACATGCATTCTTTAAGAGTAGATACTTAACTGAACGTCCTGCACGGTTTCTAAGTCTCAAGGCGTTCGCCTTCGCTCTGAATGGTGCGAACCTTTGTGATCACCGTGGCGCGCTATTTCTCGTACGGTGTTCATGGTGCAAGTTAATGGTTTGTTTTGAACATTTCCTGAATCTCGACGATGTCCATTTTGTGAAGTGTAATACATACTTCTAGTAGAAGGTATATTTCTGCATCTCCTGGACACTCATTTTCTGTCGCCCTTCTGATGCACATGGTCATTACCAGCTAATAATTTTCCTGTCATAATTGTTAACACAACACTTTCAGATGAGCCCTACTAAAGACCGAACTTGCGACCTCGCAAGGGCAAAGTGCGTAATGGCTAAACTCGCATTCAGGAGACCCAAGTTCAACCCTAGAGCCAACCATCCTGATATGGGTTTTCTGTGGTTTCCCAGTGGACTCTGGGTGAATACCAAGATGGGTCTTTGAAAAATCCACGCTGCTTTCTCGCCTCCATTAATAAAAAATCCGAGCAAAGCTCCGTCTCTTGGCCTCAGCTGTCGAAGATACACTACTGGCCATTAAAATTGCTACACCACGAAGATGACGTGCTACAGACACGAAATTTAACCGTCAGGAAGAAGATGCTGTGATATGCAAATGATTAGCTTTTCAGAGCATTCACACAAGGTTGGCGCCGGTAGCGACACCTACAACGTACTGACATGAGGAAAGTTTCCAACCAATTTTTCATACACAAACAGCAGTTGACCGGCGTTGTGTGGTGAAACGTTGTTGTGATGCCTCGTGTAAGGAGGAGAAATGCGTACCATCACGTTTCCCACTTTGCTGAAGGTCGGATAGTAGCCTATCGCGATTGTGGTTTATCGTATCGCGATATTGCTGCTCGCGTTGGTCGAGATCCAATGACTGTCGCAGAATATCATCACCTGGCGTGATGGTATGGGGTGCCATTGGTTACACGTCTCGGTCTACTCTTGTTCGCACTGACGGCACTTTGAACAGTGGGCGTTACATTTCAGATGTGTTACGACTCGTTGTTCTACCCTTCATTCCATCCCTGCGAAACCCTACATTTCAGCAGGATGATGCACGACCGCATGTTTCAGGTCCTGTACGGGCCTTTGTGGATACAGAAAATGTTCGACTGCTGCCCTGACCAGCACATTCTCCAGATCTCTCACCAATTGAAAGTGTCTGTTCAATGGTAACAGAGCAACTGGCTCGTCACAATACGCCAGTCACTACTCTTGATGAACTGTGGTATCTTGTTAAAGCTGCATGGGCAGCTGTACCTGTACATGCCATCCAAGCTCTGTTTGACTCAATGCCCAGGCGTATCAAGGCCGTTATTACGGCCAGAGGTGGTTGTTCTGGGTACTGATTACTCGGGATCTATGCACCCAAATTGCGTGCTGCGTCCCCCGCTCACTAACTAATTATTTATATATATACTAAGATGGTATCTGTTCCTTCGGAAATGTCCGAAAGAACAGATACCATCTTAGTGTATACACACATATATATATATATATATATATATATATATATATATATATATATATATATATAGTTAAGGCTCACCGGCTACATGAGCATTTTCTTCTTCTGTGCGAATGCACAAACAATGCCCGAACTTTTTACGGGTATCGGCAACGCGCCGCGAGTAATAAGTATAATGGGCGGGGGCACTACGTTGAGAATGTGGGTTTCGCGGGAGGCGTGCCACAGATAAATCCCTGCAGTCGAGCTATACTCTGTGTCCTCTGTGGCTCAGATGGACACATCGCTGTACTTGTGCTTCGCCGAGTGCCGTCCGGCCGTTAATCTCCGTGTTCGTTCCTGTCCCTTATTATCTGATCGCTCTTTCTGGTCTTGCTGCTGCTACTTGGACTTTCGGTTGTTTAACCGAAATTGCTTCGCTGGATTAACCATGGCTACAAACCTCAGGAAGAATACTCTGGTATTTGCTTTTGACAAGGAATCCCGTCCTGTTCCCTGGAAATAGATGACTGGATTACACAGGTAATTGGTCTAAATTCTGAAACCGTCCATACCTGGTAACTGGATCAGGAAAAATACTGTGTCTTTGTCAAGTTAATCAGCGCTTCGACTGTTGATAAAGTGTTACGAAAGTGGCGCTATGAAGTAGATTTTGTGCATAGAAATGGTTATAAAAGTAAGGTTTCCATCTATAGAGCGGACATTCATTACAAAACCGCTCGTGTCTTGAATCTTCCCATTGAAAATGAAAATGATAAGATTAAGGAAGCTCTTTCAAACTACGAAGACGTTACATCAATTGCAAATGAAAGGTGGTCGCCTCGCTTTAAACTGCAGTGTTTTAACGGGGTCCGCTGTGTAGAGATGGACGTTAAGACGAATATTCCGTCTCACATAACTGTTTGTGGGTATAAGGCACAAATTGTTTATACAGGTCAGGAAGCTACATGTCATATATGTAACGAAACCGGCCACTTCAGACAGGAATGTCCGCGGCGAACTGTTGTTCTTAAAAGTAATTTGATACAGCGTCAGAAGCTTACCTTAAATGATCTGTTACCAAAGAATAGCCCGGAACAACTGGTTGAGGATGTTAACGCAGCGGGCCAAGCTGATGTCTCCCTTCACGATAACAGTCAATTTCCCCCGTTAACAACAAAAGGAAACCCTGTTGCCACTACTAGTGAAACTGAAACGCAACCGAAAAAACGACCTCTGGAGATAACTGATAGTTGTTCAGAGGACGAGCTGTCTTGTCCCACTCCCTCACTTCGCAAGCAAAAACAGTGCGATGAGGAGGCAGAGGAACCTGAAGGCAAAATGCGAATGGAAACTAATGAACAGAAAGATAATACACATGCGGTACCAGAAAATGAAGGGGATGTAAGCAGCATTAATTTGCAAGAAACAACAGGTGCAGTAGCCGATTGCAAAGATCAGAATCTATCTGTTAATAAACAAATTCAGGGAGAGGTTGCAAAACTGCAGTCTCCATTTGTTTCCCTCGATTAGGAAGTGAGTGAAATTAATAAAGAACGAGGGAGTGGTGGCCAAACTGAAATCACGGTCAACACCTCAGGGCAGGCGCCGGCAACCGAAATTGCGAAAGCGTCTGCTGCTGCTCCAGATATGCCGCGAAGTAAAATACCGACGCAACCGAATGAGAACGTAGCTCGTAACCAAGGAAAGGGAAAATCCGGTAGGGGCGACCCAAGCCCAAAGAATGTTCAGTCCGAAACGGTCGTACACGAATCACTGGAGGAAAAATCAGAAAGTTTACCAAGAAATCAGTCTGCTTGCGGTACAAGAGAAAACATCAGAAGTAGAAAAAAAAAAAGAAACGGGACAGTAACTAATAAACTGATTGAAATGTTATTCCATGTTCAGCCTTCCGAGAAAACTGTTACAGCTTAACTGAACCCTGAACCGCAGGAAACTAAATTAGTTCATCAAAACAACTACATAGTGACAGCACAATGACGCAATCTTATTCTGTCACCACTATAAACATAAATAAAATCACGACCGGTTTGAAATTATCGCCCCTTAAGGAATTTTTGTACGAATCCGCGACTGATATTGCCCTGTTACAAGAAGTTCTAATTTCGGATTTGGTAATTCCCGGTTTTGTCCGTTACATAAATGCGTCTCCCGAAACAAGTGTTGGAACAGCTATTCTGGTGAGGGAAGGGATTTCAGTAAGCGAGGTGGAACGACTGGAATCCGAAAGGTGAATAGGACTAAATATCTATGATGTGACTATCATCAACTTGTATGCCCCTTCAGGGAGTTCTCATCGAGCTGACAGGGCACGTTTCTTCAAAGATGACCTGATATACTTGTTAAGGAAATCGCCAAGACAGTTATTACTTAGAGGTGATTTTAATTGTGTTTTAAATCGAAAAGATCACTTACCTAATTTTAATTTCTCAAGTGAACTAAAACAACTTGTTACTGTTTTAGAATTAAAGGATATATGGGAAATCAAATACCTAACCACTTTTGAGTTCACTTATGTCACTGCAACATCACGTAGCAGGATTGATAGACTATATATTTCTAAAAATCTTGAAACTTCCGTGACAAAAGTAGAAACCATTCCTACGTACTTTTCAGACCATTCAAGTGTCTTAGCTTGCATAAATCTAACAAGACAGCCGGTTCGCCGATTCAAGAATCAGTGGAATTTGAACACTTCCTTGTTAGTAAATCATGATTTAGAAGATCTGATTAAAGAAACATGGGCAATATGTCTGCGAGCCCGTAGTAGATATGCCACTGCTATTGACTGGTGGGTTAAAATGGCAAAGCCAAAGTTGAGGAAAGTTCTTATTCAATACAGTGCCCAGAGCGCCAGGGAAATGAAATGCACTATAGAGTATTACTATTCCTTTTTGAGAGATCTATATGATCAAGTCTCAGCAGGTTCCTCACTTCGGATAGCAGACATCAAAAAAGTCAAAGCCAAGTTACTTAATATCAAGAGAAGTCAAATGGAAGGGTTGAAAATAAAATCGAAGGCAAATTCGGTGTCAGAAGATGAAACTACTTCCCTATATCATTTAGTGAAGCATACGAAACACGGGAGAAGGACTTTTATTGATGAAATTCGAACAAAACACGGCACGATTGTCAGAACCCAGCAGGATATCATGGACGAGATTTATCGCTATTATTGCGAGCTATATTCTGCACATCAAAGTAGTGATGCTTCCTTGGAAGAATTCCTTGACATCCTAGCCTCACAGCTGACAGAAGGTGACAACGAAAATTTTTTCGAGGTTGGCAGTGAAGAAGACGTGTATGAGACTCTGTGCGCCTCACCACCAAAAAAATCCCCAGGACCGGATGGTCTGCCAGCAGAGTTTTACATCCGTTACTGGCCAACAGTAGGTGCGAAAATCACGGACATTGTAAATGAGTTTATTCAGGGTAAAATGATTCCGGCTGAATTTAAGGAGAGTAAAATTGTTCTGGTGCCAAAAAATAATGGAAACAAAGATTTAAATAATTTTCGACCAATTTCACTGCTGAATTCTGATTATAAATTAATAGCTAGAATAATAAACAAGAGAATTTCATGCCTTACAGATGAAATTATTAGTCAACATCAGAACTGTGCGCAAGGCAGAACCATTTTTCAAAATCTAGCGGAATTCAGGGATATCATTGCAATAACGTCTGTAACAAATATAAAGTGTGCTTTATTGTTTTTAGATTTTTATAAAGCGTTCGATGTTGTAAATCATGAATATCTTCTACAGACGTTGAAGAAAATAAGTTTCAACGATAGGGTCATACAGTTGATTAAGAACATAGCAACTGGAATAAATGCTAAAATAGCGGTGAATTGTCAACAATCCAGGCCGATGCAAATACAACGAGGTGTTCCTCAAGGAAGTCCTCTGTCCATGTCGCTCTTCGCCATTTCGCTGGAACCTTTCCTCCGACATGTCCATGCTAGATTAAAAGGCTTAACATTATCAGGAAATAAAACAGTTATAAGAGCCTATGCTGACGATATACGGGTCGTTATAAGGAATAATGACGAGGTAACCACGCTAGCAACAGTGATTGATTCGTACTGTGGAGCATCTGGAGCCAAAGCAAACGAAAAAAAAGTAAGATGTTAAATCTCAGAGGTTTTGATAATATCAACGTCGAGTGGGCAAAATTAGTCCGACAACATAAAACACTTGGGATCACCCTGACAGCGTGCCCTATGAAAATGACGGATTTAAATTGGAAAGTCGCAGCAGATAAAGTGCAAGGAGCCATTGTAGAGAATTTAACTCGATATATGAACCAAGTTCAAAGAACACTGTATATCAACTCATGCATCCTTGCTAAGGCTTATTATACTGCCCAGCTGTTTCCAATACCGTGAATGATAGCGAGGAGAATAATGTCCAAAATCACCAACTTTTTGTGGAGAGGTGAAGTGTTCAGAGTACCTGCAAAAGTAGCCACTTTAGATCCTAAAAATGGTGGACTAGGATTAACTGATATAACGGATAAAGCCTCTGCTCTTTTTATCAAAAGGCAAGTTAATTTAATAAGAGACTCGCGAGAAAGCATAACCAGCCAACTTTTCGTGATCATCAAACCTCCAAGCCTGCTTCCCCCGATTGACGTGCAGAATATCAACAGTCGCTTACAGCACGTGAGGATTTCCTATGTTGAGTTTAGTTATGTCAGTGTCTAACTCAGTTAGTCCCGACACTTAACATCGGGAGCCATAATGCGGGAACGAAAGAAAAGCGAAGGAAGGAACAAAATAGAACGACAGTTTCCAAACATTGAGTGGACTGAGATTTGGAAAAACATTAGTTCTAATGTGCTCACGTCTAATATAAAAACGTCATGGTACAAGACAGTTAACAACATAGTTAGCACCAGTGAAAGACTGCACAAAAATTTATGTCAACATTGCCATCTAGTTGACACAGTAATTCATAGATATACTTGCAGTGGTCACATGAATAGTTGTAAGTGGATCCGGGAGCAAATAGCTCTGATTACAAGAAAATGCCCTGAGTATATATCGCTGTCATTGATACACAGGCCTGAAGCACGCTATTTCCCAGGAGCAAAAAATAACGCTGTGTACTGGTTGCTGGGAAATTTTGTTAACTACGTCCTTAACAAATTAGGATCCGATAGCATCATAGAGTTCAAGGTACACATGCTGTGTGAGTTCCACAAAATTAGAAGGTATTCGAATCACAAGAAAAAATTCGGTAATATGTTAAAAATTGTATTTGAAAGAATGGGCATTGGTTAATATAAAAAGAAGACTGTGTTGACAGTGATGTATTGTAGTTACCTTAAGGATACGATTTAAGATTTTACAGTATATTTATGATGTGAGCTTTTTCTACTTCAGAGAGTAGTTTTTGAAGTTTATGAGCTACTGTACAGAACTTATGTGACATTGAGATTGTGTGTCTAATAGTGTCAAAACACAAATCATTAAAGGGGCATTATTGGCTTATACTACAAATTTCGAAATAGACAGTTTTTATAGAAACTGTCCTTATCGATTGGCTAAAACCAGAAGATTCTATCTGATAAATGTAATATTCAATGGCTGGCACATTGCCCTGTTCATTTTTGCACTGTGATGTGTAAGTCAGTTTCGCAGTGAAAGACTCATTATATAGATCTGATCACTTCAGATACTTAAGGTTCAATTAATGTCCAGAAAGTGTAGTTGGAAGGCTAGTCAACTTTATTATATATCTCCTTTCCGCCATTCTCAAGTATTTCAGAAATTGTCTAGTATGATAATTAAATTGTTTTATATTTAAAATTATCCCACCAACTTGCTGATATCCATCATAAAGAACTAATTATGCTTCTGTAAAGATTGGAGCTTATGTAATTCAAAGTGTAGATTTTACTTCTTCAGGTTGAAGTTTGAATGTCTTTAAAAAAAATTTTCTTGATGTTTAACTTAATTCTTTCTGGTAATTTAGTCAGTAACACAATCTTCTGTTGTCTTTCCTTAACGTCAGCGTAACTGAAATGATCAAACCGTTTTGTTTAAATAACTTCATGTATGTATAACTTAGTATGTATTTGGAAAGTGTAACATCGGTTTTTAATAAATGTTTTTATAAAAAAAAAGATGGATAGAGCGTCTGCCATGTAAGCAGGAGATCCCGGGTTCGAGTCCCGGTCGGGGCACGCATTTTCATCTGTCCCCGTTGACGTATGTCAACGCCTGTAAGCAGCTAAGGGTGTTCATTTCATTGTAATTTCAAACTAATTATTTGTTAAAACCTAAAAGATTTTACAAAAATCTTTTAATGTCTAGATCGCATTTACACAAGGAAACTAAAACAGCTAGTTTCGGATGCAAGTAACAACCATCTTCAGATCATGATCATATTAACGGCACCTTGAATACAAACTGGATGTACCAATAATAAACATCGTGCAGTGACATGCATTTGTGTAGAAAACGACATGAATACGAAATCTGGTACGCAGCAGAACTTTACCACGGCTGTACACTCACGCTGAACAAACTGGTTGTACCAGTACAAACCGCATTGTATGAAACACAAGATCAACGAAGAAACTTCATACAATCGCAAGTTAATAGTTGACGTGTTTTGCACTCGTCCAACCAGCTTCAACCTGAGCCTCATACGGGTGTGGTGTACAGCCGTCCACAGTTTTGTTATTACTGTTATCCCCAAATTTCTTATTCATGTTGCTTTCTACACAAATGACACAAATGCAAGTAACTGTATGATAATTATTACTCGTACATCCAGTCTAATACGATCATGAGCTGAATATGGTTGCTACTTAACAACTGAAAATGGCTAGTCATTATATTTAATTTCCATATGTAAATACGATCTACGTAAGATTTTGTATTTTTTTAAATTTCAACAAATTACATAAAAACCGCTTTCTCCATTACTAATACTGTCAGACATTACTAATTCATTCTTTTTGAAACTATAACAATCGTTGGAAGTACCTGGATTGCCAACATGTATGGGCAAACTTCCACCGCCATGTCTAGAAAACTTTGTGTGTGTGTGTGTGTGTGTGTGTGTGTGTGTGTGTGTGTGTGTCTGTGTGTGTGTAAAGTTGTTTAGAGATGGCAGTGGAAATTTGCACACTCACATCGGTAGTCCAGGTGTTTCCAGCAAGTGGTATACTTTCAATTGTAAAGCCTGACATTATAGTGAATGAAGAAAGCGGTGTGTATATATATATTCGTGTTCTATTACATGCCCACTTTATTACTATGTCCAGTTGCTGATATCCCCCATGAAATCAAATCCTAGCTATTGCTCTCCCTATATTCGTGACTTGTCATCTGCTTTAATAGTGTTACCCGCAACTAATTGATCGGCTACATCTGAGTAAAATTAAGACATCTGTCACGGCTAACGCAAGAAAAAGCATAAGCGAGTCAGACCGGAGCTGGTAGAACGTTTCACATCGAAAGCTGCTTGCTTACATTATAGGAACTGCTATTACGACGTCGGATGGGTATCACATCGCCAGACGCAGCTGAGGGATCAGAGATGAAACATCACCAACTCAGCAAAAAGGCAGATCCTTTGCAATGTTAAGGCTAAGTTACTTCACATCTGAGCCATGGACCTGTTGTGGCTTATGTGATCGAAAGAGGTGTTGTAGCGACGGGCCAAGACAGTATAAATATCCATCATTTTTAATCGAAGGTATCGCAGTCTGCCAGCCGCCGGTTCCGAGGGAAGACCCACAGGGTGACAATTATTGAACTATATGAAATCAAATCGTCATAACTTCCGAACGGTTTGCGTTAGGAAGTTCAAAATGCACGGTTTGCCGCGGGGCATGATGGGAATTATTATGCCCTGTATGGTTTGGTTTAGCGACATAGCCCATTTTCATTTGGATAGGTTCGTCAATAAGCAAAACTGGATTATTTGCGGGACTGATAATCCGCATTTCGCGATCGACAACTCTCTTCACCCTCAGCGGGTGACTATGTGGTGGGGCCGCGCGGGATTAGCCAAGCGGTCTGGGGCGCTGCAGTCATGGACTGTGCAGCTGATCCCGGCGGAGGTTCGAGTCCTCCCTCGGGCATGGGTGTGTGTGTTTGTCCTTAGGATAATTTAGGTTAAGTAATGTGTAAGCTTAGGGACTGATGACCTCAACAGTGACGTCCCGTAAGATTTCCCACACATTTGTCCAGTCACGGAATAATCGGTGCGATATTCCTTGATGGCCGATGACTAACGAACAGTACGTCAAGGTTTTGGAAGATGATTTCATCCCCATTATCCAAAGTGGCCCTGATTTCGACAATGTGTAATTCATGCAAGACGGAGCTCGATTCGATCGAAGCAGGAGAGTGTTTGTTGCCCTGGAGGAGCACTCTGGAGACCGCATTCTGGCTCTGGGGTACCCAGAGGTCACTGGCATGGGCCTCGATTGGCCACCATATTCTCCGGATATGAAACCATGCGACTCCTATTTGTGGGGCTACATTAAAGACAAGATATACGGCAATAGCCCCAAAACCACTCCTGAACTGAAAACAGTCATTCAGGAGGGCATCGACAGCATCGATCCTCCGACACTTCAGCGGGTCACGCAGAATTTCGCAATTTGTCTGTGCCACATCATCGCCAATAATGGCAGACATATCCAACATGTCATAACCTAAATCAGAATATCTGTAATGACGTTTACATGTTGAATAAAGTGTGTGCACGCCGTAATTTGTAACTAATTTACGTTTTTGTTCATATAAGTAAATAATTTTCACCCTGTGCATCGGTCCACGAGTCTACATGGCGCAACTAGTCACCGTCTCCGGAATCTGCCGCTACTAGCTGTGATACTACTGCTAGTGTGAAGTCCGTTGACGTAGACTTACACCCTGCAACGAGCGTGCCACCTGGGAACCACCGTTTGCTGCTGCTGGTCTTTTAGCCTGGAGGTCTACAACTTGAGCCCAGGGATGCGCAGCCGGTCAACTGCCATTACCTGTGCAGGCGGGTCTCTGCAGCTGCCGCTGTGGGACACCTTCACGCTAGTGTCAATGACCTTGCCTTGCCGTCGGCGTCATCGCTTCCTCTCTCACACAACACTGCCACCGCCCGTGGCCACGAGCCATGTGGCGACCACAACACCTTCCTCGTTGGCTGTGTACAGCTTAAGTCGTGCGGCGTTAGCCTCACCGAGCATCATCACAATTGTTATAGATGATGAATAGTAAATGGATGTTTTAGCAACGATATTTTCATAGAAACACGTCGGACGATTACCAAGCATCAACTCACTGCTTCACTTGTAGTGCGCCCATGGTGGTGGTCCGTCGGCATCCTGACCTACAGCTGCCATGTGTTACCACTCGCCATAGAGGCCTCAGATACACTGCTGAGCCAGAACATTATGACTACAGCCCAGTGCGATACTGAACGCTGACTGATGACTTTGTTGGTACATGACGTGGTAAAGAAATTATAAAGGGTGTTGGGGTAAAAGTGAAGATATTTCTATTGATGACTGAGGACAGTATACTGAACTACATTGCAACATAACTTACCTCACTCGCAGACTGATAATTATAGCTGTTACGAGTAGTATGTTTTAGGTTGTTTAGTAACTCCTCAAAGTATGCATGGCACAAGCAAGCCATTAACGTTTTTTTTCTCTTGGGCAGCAGGTCAGGTACTGAAGTGTGGACACATGGACGCAAAACAGGTAGTCAACGCTGATAGGAGTAGTCCATTTCATGACGCCGTTATGACCACGCAGAAAACGTAAGGTGTAAATTATGTGATGAGTTTATGGGAAGACAGTTAGATGCAGAGGAAAAAACACCTAACTTACTGAAGTGGATACATATTAAGGTATCAATTATCAAAATATCTGTACCTATATCCATAACACACTGTATAAGTGGAGCAGAGACTAATTTTTAGCCTGACCAGAACCCAGTAGAACACATTTGAGATGCTAAAGGGCGCCAGCTCCGCACCCGTAAAATTCTGGTGTCACATACCTCTGTAAACCTACTAAGGACTTGTCGAATCCATCCCACATAGAATCAGTGCTGTACTGTGTTCCATAGGTGGAGCAGTGCGCTATTAAGCTGCTGGTCATGGAGTTTTAGCTCATCATTGTAAATCTAAAGATGGTTTCTTGGGAATTAGATGTAATATATTCTATTGTATTAGTTCTTCTTAACTGGCTAATCGAGTGAAATACCTTCATGTCAAATGACCTAACAACCCATGCAGAAAAATAGTTTCATTCAACAAATTCATGTTGGATATATGGACCCTAGTATCAAAACAATTACTACGAATACGAAGTATGCTGCAGTGTTCCTTCGGACATACGAGGGTCACTCCAAAAGAAATGCACACTATTTTTTTTAAATACATCTTTTATTCTACATGTTTGAAAGTTTTACATTGTGTAGCTACATCCTTTAGGAACAATATTTTCATTTCTCCACATAATTTCCATCCCTCTCAACTGCCTTACCCC
Source organism: Schistocerca piceifrons (assembly GCF_021461385.2). Lineage (NCBI taxonomy): Eukaryota > Metazoa > Arthropoda > Insecta > Orthoptera > Acrididae > Schistocerca > Schistocerca piceifrons. The sequence continues at coordinate 208,434,933 of NC_060149.1, read as the reverse complement.
ATCTTGGAACCAGCACTTGTATACCCGCACGGTAAAATTCTGGAGCAACCTCTTGGAACCACTGTTTGACAGCGTGCACGAGGGCGTCATCATCTTCAAACCTTGCTCCACGAGAGAGTCTTTCAGTTTCCCAAAGCGATGATAGTCACATGGACCCAGGTCAGGACTGTAAGGCGGGTGTTTCAATGTTGTCCATCCGAGTTTTGTGATCGCTTCCATGGTTTTTTGACTGACATGTGGCCGTGCACTGTCGTGCAAGAGCAAAACATCCTGCTTTTGCCGACGTGGTCGAACACAACTCAGTCGAGCTTGAAGTTTCTTCAGTGTCGTCACATATGCATCAGAATTTATGGTGGTTCCACTTGGCATGATGTCCACAAGCAAGAGTCCTTCGGAAGCGAAAAACACAGTAGCCATAACTTTTCCAGCAGAAGGTGTGGTTTTGAATTTTTTTTTTTCTTGGGTGAATTTGCATGATGCCACTCCATTGATTGCCTCTTCGTCTCTGGTGAAAAATGATGGAACCATGTTTCAACACCTGTCACAATTCTTGCAAGAAATTCATCTCCACCATTCTCGTACTGTTCCAAAAGTTTGCTGCATACCGTTTTTATTATTTCTTTGTGAGCCACTGTCAACATCCTGGGAATCCACCTGGCACAAACCTTTTTTAACGCCAACACTTTCAGTATTCTACAAACACTTCCTTCCCCTATCCCAGCGTAGCGTGACAATTCGTTCACTGTGATGCATCTGTCAGCAGTCACGAATTCGTTAACTCTCTGCACATTGTCTGGAGTGTATGCAGTACGAGGCCCGCCGCTGCGAGGACAATCCTCAATATTGCCGTGCCCGCTTTCATCATGTAACCTGCTTGCCCACCGACAAACTGTACTGCGATCGACAGCAGCATCTCCATACACCTTTTTCAACCTCTTGTGAATGTTTCCCACTGTCTCGTTTTCACAGCACAGGAATTTTATGACAGCACGTTGCCTCTGATGAACAAGTGTAGCAGCCATCTTGAATACATGCTGTGACGGCGCCACTCACGGGAACATTTTGAACTAAGTTTGAAAACAAGCAAGGAGGAGGTATCTACACACTATAAAACTTTCACACATGCAGAATGAAAACCTTTTTTTTTTACAAAAATGGTGTGCATTTCTTTTGGAGTGACCCTCGTACATGTATGTCCGAAGGAACGTTACGTGGTACTTCTTAATAACACAGGCACTGCTATATCGTATATATTCGCCAATATCCAGCCATCATAAACATGTCCTTCCTGGATGGGAATATGCGTAAGTACATGTGTGGCTGGTGACAAATGGACGACGACATGTGGAAGTCTGATCGTGATATGCGCACAGGTAGCCGAAGCGATTAAATCGATTAATCGAGTAAAGCAGGAAATCTCCGTTTGAGTCGCGGTCGGACACAAATTTTCATTCTTGTCATTTCAGTACAGAGCCGATGATGGTTCATATTCGCAATTGTGAATACATTTTCTGTAAAAAAATATTGCTGATGCAGCTTCAATAGACAGAATGAAAGGCGATTGACCTCAAGATAAATGCAAGTTCCTGCAAAGATTTAAGTACTCTCCCTCTGACCCCTGCTTGGAGCCGGCCGCGGTGGTCTAGCGGTTCTAGGCGCTCAGTCCGGAACCGCATGACTGCTACGGTCGCAGGTTCGAATCCTGCCTCGGGCATGGATGTGTGTGATGTCCTTAGGTTAGTTAGGTTTAATTAGTTCTAAGTTGTAGGGGACTGTTGACCACAGATGTTAAGTCCCATAGTGCTCAGAGCCATTTGAACCATTTGAACCCTACTTGGAAGTGGGTCAGAACAGGACGGCGCACCCCCGCGTAACTTACTAAGGCAGCCTGCTGCTGGGAGGAAAAACCAAATGAAAACAGTTGATTCAGTAAGTTGGTGGTAAACAGTCGACTCATTCGGTTGTAGTTTAACATTTCGGTTGAATTATTAAGCCATTCTTTTGAGTGAAACTGGTCTTTGGGAGCAACTGAATAAAAACAATCAATTCATTCGGTTGTAGCTTTACGTATCGGTTAGACTATTAATTCATTCTTTTGAGGAAACCGATCTGTGGAAGCAACCGAACGAAAATAGTCGACGCAGTGTGGCGCATTCAATTCTGAGCGGAAAAATTCGATCGTTTTGCTATTCTTTAAACATTATTGTTGACTGCACTCTCTTAGTGCCCGTGTTTGTTATTGTTGCCATTCCAATATTTGATTTCTATGGAGTGCCAACAAGTAGCTTTTAGTTCAATTTTTCATCCATGAACAGGCGTTTTCTTACTAGTGGCCCTGAGGTCTTAATTAGAATGACGAAAAGATCAGTGACGTGAGAATGGAAGAAATCATATGACTGAATAAAAAGTGAACCTCAAGACAAGTTCAATGAAATATACAGTATCTGCAAATACGATTCATATCATGGGACTAAATTAATTAAAGAACTTTAAAAAATTAACGAGTGCTGATAAATACTGCTTACAATAAAAAAATACTTTCGACAAGTGTCTACGCAAAAAGCAAGTGAATCAGTCACCAAAAAATTAAAAACAATTGTTCCACATATACTTTCTGTTCATGCCATCTCGGCATTTATCGAAACAGAATTATTGGTAGTGGGTGCAAATTAGCGGGAAGAGAGATACTGAGTTCCAACCAATTTAAATAAAAAACTAATTATTCATTTATTTAAACATAAATTTATAATTTAGCACCAGCTATCAACTTTTTAAAATCAATCAAAATTCATTTTTAATCCCAGAAGTACCAAATTTCGTATTTAAGTAAATACATGAATTTTGAAAATAAGTCGTTTTTAGAAATATACTGTTTATTCATCTCTCCTTGAAATAAAAGAGGCTACGTTATTTGTCTCTAGGAAAGTTCGCAGCCCTACTTATGGTTCATGTATAAATGAAAGGGCTGAAAAAGTATGTGAGCGAAATCATTCAAATCCGGAGACAGAGAAACCATCCATATAACTGCCGTAACTGGCACAGACTTGCGTTAGTCGGTTGTTTCATATTAAGTGGAACCACTCAAGCCTGGAGAGTGAGTGAAAAAATTAATACAGCTAGTATGTCTCCAGAGAGTAGTTCCATTCAGCTGTTTCTTTCTATTGAAAAACCGACTGAACGAATAACCAATCGACTGGCCAGTCGGCTATTAAAACCAGTGGGTTGTCTCATTACTACTGCCTGTTCTTATCGCAGAAACTCCAGCAATCTTTTTTTATTATGGTTTTAGGGCGCAAACTGTCATAAACGGTCATAATCGCCCATTCTGGGGCTTAGTGAAGCGTAAAAAACCGAAATTTAAATCAACAGCAATGGAAGCGAAACTAAAGAAGGAGGGAAACTAAAAACGGAAGGAAATCTTAGAAAATTACTATTGAAGGGGGGTTGTTTTCCCCGAAAAAAGCTTCAAATGACCGATGCCATTTCTCTAACACTTATAAACTCAAGGGTGCGATCGGATGAGCCCGCGTCATCTGCTAAAATGGAATATAGGTCAGGCGACAGCTGTAAACGGGCGCGTAACGGGTTAAGATAGGGGTACGGAAGTAAAAAGTGTCTCACCGTCCACGGCTGAGAGCAGTGGGGACAAAGTGGGGGAGGATCGCCACTTAAAAGATGTCGATGGCTAAAAAGACTGTACCCAATCCGGTGTCTAGTTAATATTACCTCCTCCAGAAGACGAGGCTTGGAGGAAGAGGTCCAAGCACAGGGAAGAGGTTTTATATCCCGTAATTTATTATCGGGAAGTGCAGACCAATGTGTGTTCCATAAAAGAGCAACACGACGACATAGTAAACTCTGTAGATCGACAAAGGGAACCACGCGAGCAGCAGGCCAAGGAACAGAGACAGGAGCCTTTGCCGCTACATCGGCCGCCTCGTTTCCACGGATACCAACACGCCATGGGATCCAGAGAAATACCACAGAGACGCCTCCCAAGTGGAGCATGTGGAGGTAGTCCTGAATCCGGTGGACCAGAGAGTGGACGGGATAAAGAGCTTGGAGGCTGAGAAGAGAGCTGAACGAATCCGAGCATATAATATACTGTATTCGCTGATGGCGACGGATGTATTGGACAGACTGGAGAAGAGCGTAAAGCTCCGCAGTAAAAAGCGAACACTCGTCAGTAAGCCGAAATCTAATAGGGTGTCGCCAACAATATAGCCACTCCCGACACCAAAGGTGGTCTTGGAGCCGTCAGTGTAAATAAATGTGGCATCCTCCATTTGTGCGCATCGAGCAACAAATGGCGGACGATAAACTATAGGGGTATACTATCCTTGGGAAGCTGACAAATGTCACGGAGAAGGCAGGTCCGGGGGCGAAGCCAAAGTGGCGTCGTACCCCCATGTGTCAAGAAATTCTTAGGAAATTGGAAGGAAAGGGAATGTAGCAGTTGACGGAAGCCGACTCCTGGCGGTAGTCGAGAGGAAGGGCAGCCTGCATACCATAAATCCAAGGAGGCGTCGAAGAAAAGGCATGGGTCGGATGAGCAGGCATGGAAGACAGATGACTAGCGTAACGACTCAGAAGGACAGCTCGTAGATTGGACTGCGGAAGCTCAGCAGCCTCAGCGTAAAGGCTCTCCACGAGGCTAGTGCAAAAAGCTCCAGGAGCTAAACGTAATCCACAGTGGTGGACATAGTCTAGACGCCGATGAATAGACTGGCGTGCATAGGAGTAATCTATGCCTCCATAATTTCGAGCGCACTAAGGCGCTCCCCAGGAGGTACGGCTCAGAACACGGAGGGTGTTAAGGGATCGCTGACAGCGAGCCGAAAGATATGAAACGTGGGAATGTGGGAATACCAGCACAGTTTTCTGTCAAACCTAAGTTCCAAGAATTTGGCGACGTCCACGAAAGGAAGGGCGACAGGGCCTAGATCTAGGGAAGGCGGCTAATACTCCGCACGACGCCAAAAATTTACACAGACGGTTCTCAGTGGGAGAAAATCAGAAGCCGGTTTCAATGCTCCATGTGTGGAGGCGATCGAGACATCCTTGAACACGTCATTCAAGAAGGCTGGTCCGTTGAGAGCTGTAGTAGATCGCAAAATCGTCGACAATGATCGGGAAGAAGATAATCCATAACTGGATTTATGGCGATAGCAAACATTGCAACACTTAGCATGCAGCCCTGAGGTACCCTGTTTTCGTGGGAGAAAACAACTTAAATGTGCGCTCTGTCATAAATCCATGGATGAAAAGGGGTAGCCGACCTCGAAACCCCAGGAGAACAGCGTGAGGAGGATGCCTGTCTTCCAACAGGTATCGTATGCCCCCTCCAGATCAAAAAATATTACTACCATTTGGCGTTTCCAGAGAAAGTTGTTCGTGATATAAGTGGAGAGAGCAACAAGATGGTCAACTGTGGAACGATGCTTTTGGAAACCGCATTGGGCAGTGGTTAAAAGGTTTAAGGGCTCCAGCCACAAGCCTAAACGTCAGTTTACCATACGCTCCAAAAACTCACAAACAATACTCGTGAGAGAGATTGGGCGATAGCTGGAGGGGAGATGTTTGTCCTTCCCAGGTTTCGAAACAGGAATGACGGTAGCTTCCCGCCATCTTCTGGGAAAGGTACTGTCGATCCAAAGACGGTCATAAAGGCAAAGGAGGTAGCACAGATTAGGGTATGATAGATGCAGCAACATTTGGACGCAGACGCCATCCGGTTCCGGAACAGAAGAGCGAGAAGAGGAGAGTGCATGTCTGAGTTCCCGAGTAGAAAAAACGGTATTATAGCTTTCGCGATTTTGAGAGGAAAAAACAAGATGTCTCTCTTCCGCTACCCGTTTTTTTTTGGGAGAAAAGCTGATAGGTAATTAGAAGAGCTCGAAATCTCAGCAAAGTGTCGACCCAATCCCAATGAGCTAGGTATTGCGATTGGGTTCACTAAGGTATCCTGCGCGACAGTTAGCCCAGAGATCGGGGAATAACCGGACGTGCCAGATAGCTGTCGAATTCGATTCCAAACAACCGATGAGGGAGTGAAGGTATTAAAAGAGCTGGTAAAGAAGTCCCAGCCTACCTGCTTGCTATCGCGTATGATGCGACGGCATCACGCACGTAACTGCTTAAAGCGGATACAGTTGGCCAACGTAGGAGGATGGCGGAAAACGCGAAGAGCATGTCTCCACTCACGTATTGCGTCACGGCATGCGTCGTTCCACCAAGGAACTTGGGGGGCGCCGGGGCAAAGGGGAGGTACAGGATATTGAACATTCCATGGCTGTAAGAATAACTTCCGTAACATGAATGACCTGATAGTCGATGGTAGGAAACTGACGGTCATCAAATGATGTTAGAGAGGAGAGAAGTATCCAATTCACTTGGGAGAACTTCCAGCGTCTAGGGCACATAGATGGCAATCGTGGCTGTAATCGAAGGACACATGGGAAATGGTCGCTCGAGTGTGTATCAGCAAGAGCGAACCATTCAAAGCGCCGAGCTAGCCAAACGGTACCGACCGAAAGGTCCAAATGAGAGTAAGTTGACGTGGAGACAGAAAAAAATGTAGGTTCCCCAGCGTTGAGGGAAACAAGATGCGCTTGGTGGAAGAGGTCAATCAATAGGGAGCCTCTTGTACAAGGATGTGGGGATCCCCAAAGCAGGTGGTGGGCGTTGAAGTCCCCAACCACCAAATAGGGGGGTGGGAGATGACCAAGGAGATGAAGGAGATCGGCTCTTGTCATTGGTGTGGACGATGGAGTGTATGGTATAAAGAGAGAAGGTGAATCCAGATAGGGAAAGACGTACAGCGACAGCTTGGAAGGAACTGTGTAAGTGGATTGGGTGATAATGGATAGTATCATGGAAAAGAATCATAAGTCCCCCATGTGCTGGAACGCCGGCAAGAGAGGGGAGATCAAACCAGACTGATTGAAAACAAGGGAAGACAAAGTGATCATGAGGATGTAGACAGAAGATGACCGGGGAGTAGGATCGTAAGAGGATCGACAGTTCATCCCGATTGGAGCGAATTCCGCGGATATTCCAATGGATAATTGACGAAGGGTGGACGAAAAAAGGAAAAAATTTCACCACAGTTGCCGTCAACTCAGCGACTGCTGAGAGCAGGTAGCTGACGGCGTAGAATGGCATTCAGCCAGAGCCAGAAGATCCTGATCCATAGGTTGTTCGGGGGCAGCTCATGCCGCCAATGATCGGCTGGTTGATCGGCCGCCAGCGGCGCGTCTCGGCGACACGGAAGACGGCCGAGGGCGGCTACCGCTGGGTGGCGCTGTAGAAGAGACACGTCGTGGCGGAGAAGGAGAGGAGCTGTGTTTCTTATGAGCCTTCTTGGAAGCAGGACGTTGAGATGGAAGCGGAGTGGAAGGTTGTTAGCTCTGGGTACGTAAGAAATCTTCATGAGTAGGCTCTTTCTTGGAAGTCCAGGCACACGATTTTGGGGCCCCTGATTTAGCAGGAGCCAATGAAGGTTGAGCCTTAGAGTGAGCGGGTGATAGTGGGGAGGTGGAACGGGCGATCTTTGGGCTGGCTGATCTGACGACCGTGGCGCTGAAGGTGAGATATCAAGTCTGCATGGCAACCACCGTAGTAGGTTGAGGAGAGGCGAGGACAGTGCTGTATTTACCCACTGAGAGCACAGTGGGTTTTCTACTGGCGAATAACTTACGAGTAACAAAGGTAGACACCTTTTCCTTCACTCTGATTTCCTGAATAATTCGTTCATCTTTAAAAATAGGACAATCTCTAAAAGAAACAGCATGGTCGCCCATACAGTTGATGCAGCGAGGGGATGGGGCTGGACAGTCACCCTCATGAGCATCCCTGCCACAGGTGACGAATTTGGCTGTATTGGAACACAACTGGCTGGTATGATTAAACCTCTGATACCTATAGCAATGCGTAGGGTAAGGGAGAACTGAAATTATTTCATATCCCACTATAATGGTCGATGGAAGTTAAGCTCTGTCAAATGTCAAGAAGAGAGTGTAGGTCAGTACCAATTCCTTTTCAACCCTTTTCATTACTCGATGTACGGCCGTTACTCTCTGATCGGACAGGTAATTTCGAATGTCCTCATTTGATAATCCGTCGAGTGATTGGGTATAAACTACCCCAGGTGAGGAGTTTAACGTACAGTGCGCGTCCAGCTGGATAGAGAAGGTGTGTAGCAATGTGGTTCGAAGCAATTTTTATGCCTGGAAGGCACTGTCTGTTTCTAACAACAAGGTGTCATTTTGTAACCAGGAACAAGACTTTACAGGACCTGTAATTGCATCGACACCTTTCTGAACAATGAAAGGATGTACTGTTGAGAAGTCTTGACCTTCCTCAGACTGAGAAACAACTAGGAACTTTGGTACTGAGGGAAGAATTTTCTGTGGTTGAGACTCATCTCGCTTTCTTTTGTGGGCAGAAGTTGTAGAAGTAGAAGAAACCATTGCGAAAGTATCCCCCATGATTACCGGCGTCTCTGATGGCGCGGTCCTTCCCAGTGGGAGCTCTCCCTGAGGACACTCCCACCTTAGGTTTTTGTCCACACCTCAGGTCACACCTCCCGAGAAACGGACAGAGGGACCAATCGGCACATTTGGAAGGTACCAGCTCGGGTAATCACCCCTCCCTGGGCCTGGCCTTTACCAGGGGGTACGTACATGTCCTACTTGTCTACCCAGGGCGGGGAATTATGCGTTACCCCGTCACCGGCTACGTGTGGGAACGCGTTGGATGGGCTTCAGACACGCACCGGGAGGAAAGAAAGAGAAAGGGAGGAACAAAGAAAAGGAACGAAGAGAAGAATTCTCAAACGCCACAGCGGAGAAGAAGGTAAAGAGTAGAATCAAGGAAAAGAGGACAAAGTAAGGACGACAAAGTAAGGACAGAGACTGTCCATGATAGAGGTAAAAGAAGAGATACGATGTCATACATTCACAAGCGTCTGTTTCCGGATGTAGGAGCAAAACATACTCTCAAAGAGAGGGAGAAGGGGAATAGAAGGGGCGAGGGGGGAGGGGGGGGGAGATCGGGGATAGGGAGGGATGTGGAAAGGGAAGGTATGCAGCTGGGAAAGGAAAGAGAGCTGCACTAGCTCGGGGTCTCGTGCTCGCCATGCACATATCCACAAAAGAGTTGTGGAGCCCCTGGGCGTCCAGCAGTCTGGGCACACTTTCAAAACATTCCTCAACGCTATAGTTACACGCAATGTACAAGAAACGGAAGAGTAAGAGTTGCACAACCAACTCCACAGCCAAGGATTGGATGAACACGGAACTCCAGTACGTTTCAGTCTTCAGATAGTTTCATCTTTACAATAATTAGAGCACTATAAAAAACATAAATACCAGGTAAGTTGAAAAATAAAGACGTAACTCAGAAAAACTTACGATTTACACAAATGTTTCCTTTGGATCTACTAGATGTATTAAAACTGATGAAAATTCTATGTTGGCAGAATGTCTGAGAGAAATCTGACTGAACTGGAACTGTACTTCCAGATCTTTCTTGTAGAATAGTTAACTGAGCATGAAAATAGCTGTTCACCGCGGCAGTGTTCTCATGTATCAGTTCAGTGTATCCTCATTAGGGATGTATAAGCAGCTCCGCGACTCCGTAACCTCCCCAGTTTTATCACTGAAGTACACTTCAGCTCATCTCCTTTCAAGCATGACTGCTAAGATTCACAATAGTTTCACGGCCAATTACTTAAATATCTAAATTAGGTACTGTGGAAAATGAAATGTCGAATAGTGAACTTGGTACACACCTATGGCTCGCTACTATGTTGCTCATCTGCTAAAGACGTTCGAGGTTCAGCGAAAGACGCTGCTAATCAGTATTTTTCTCTTTGTTTGATATAATTTGATCTTATTGTACAACGAAAACTAAATGTGTCGTCATGAGGCGATATCCACGTAAAATTCCACTTGTGTCATTGAAACTTGAAATCGCCGACGGAATCAAAACGTGCCCAGTGCAACAAAGATACTCTTCAGTGCATCGTCTGACAATGTGACACCACTGACAAGAACCAACTAATCCATACATGCAGGGTGTCAGGAGCATATGTGGTGATATTTTTACTGATGAGAGGGCAGTGTGCTGAACTGAAGCAAAGAGGATGTGAAAGTGCCCTAATCCGGTGCACTTCAAGATTGCTTGGGTTTTTGCCATTATGTGTGCAGGAGTACTGTCATGTTAAAAAGCTGCTATGCCAACCTACACTTGCTGTTTTCTTTAATTCTTGCAAAAAGTTTATGGAGACATAACCCAGCATCCGAGTCTACTGTTACTGTCCTGTCACTACCTTAGAGAGGTTTCTGTCAAGTTTCATACGAACAACACACCAAAGAACATTACTATAGGGGGTCACATTGCATAAGCAGTTTCAAAAAAATATTTGACACGTTGAGAGTCCTAACTAAAAAGCTGTATTAGACTAATCCATATATATGGGGTGTTCGGGGTATATGTGCCGATATTTTTATTTGGAACTGAGAACAACGTACTGAACATTAATGCATATGTGTTTACTTCATTTGCAGACCAATAATTATAGCTATTAGAAGTTATATGTGTTTAGGTTGGTTAGTATCTGCAAGTGCATGTGGTAAGAGCAAGAGCAAGCCATTACTGTTTATTTACGCCTGGGCAGCCGGCCTGGCACTGAAGTATGGATAAAAAATGGTTCAAATGGCTCTGAGCACTATGGGACTTAACATCTGAGGTCATCAGTCCCCTAGACTTAGACCTACTTAAATCTAAATAACCTAAGGACGTCACACACACCCATGTCCGATGCAGGATTCGAACCTGCGACCGTAGCAGCAGCGCGGTTCCGGACTGAAGCGCCTGGAACCGCTCGGCCACAGCGGCCGGTGAAGTATGGATACATGGACACAAAACAGTCTATACTGACAAGTGTAGTCTGCATAGTGGTGCAGTTACAACCGTGTAGAAAACATCAGGTAGTAAATTATGTGCCGTGTTTGCAGTGAGACTCTTAGACGCAGACGAAAAACAGCCGACACACAGAAGTGATTAAGGTACGAAGAATCACAGTATGTGCACTTACACTCTTAATGCCCCTTATTATAAAAATGTGTGTATGTTCCATATCTCCTCCTAAACTACTGGGCTCATTTCAACCAAACTTAGTACACATGTCACTTACTGTCTAGAAAGAATCGCTGTGGGGCTAAGAATCACCTACCGATGAAAGGGGTGGGACTGGAGGGGGGGGGGGCTGAAAAAGAAGTGTAGCCGGTTATGCACAAACACTCAGGCTTTATTCATCCATTATTTGAGAATGAGAGAACTTAGTGACTTGCAACAAATATTATACATAATTTCAAACCTTAACAAAACTTTTACACGTTGATAACTCTTACAAAATGGTGAAAGGGGTAAAAGTTTATCGTTTACTACATTTTCGCTGTATATGTAGTAAAACTGTCGCATTAGGAATGAAGTTTTAATGTAATACTTCTTCCCTACTAACTTTATTCGCGACTCATTTCGCAGTTAGTATCCAGATATGCCGCTGAATGTACCTACAAAATTATATTATTATACGACTCATTGAACGACGTGAAAACGAAACTGCAGGGTGAAATTTGTTAGTGATACACGTGAAACATGTGTACAAATATGTGTGAAATATATGTAACATATGTGTATGGAGACAAAGCTGTGGTTAAAAAGCTCCTCCTAAACCCATGGATCGTTTTCAAACAAATTTGGCATACATATTACTTACTATCTGGAAAGAAATACGGTGGGGGTAAGAATCAGCAATATACTATTGGGGTGGGGGTGATAATGTGGAGAGAAAAATGAGAAGGAGATGAAGAGCCACAAGAGTAAAGAGAACGTTGATACATATGAGGGAGGGAGATAGACAAAACTGGCGGAGGGGTGGGGGGGGGGGGGGAAAGAGGAGAGGAAATGGGACAGATAATGGGCTAATAAGCCTGGAATGAATGCACACCCACATACCCGGCAACTCAAGGTACTCATTTAGTCTACAATGCTTGTAAGCAATCATACCAAGCCCCTTCAGTCCGGCTTTGCCTTAATGTTCAATAGCAGTCTCCACTGATTTATATGGTATATCTCATGCAAGCTAACTGCTGTTGAAGCGCACTGGCAGACTCTCATTGGGGAGAATAGCGGTTCAAATCCCTGTCCGACTGTTCAAATTAAACCGCTTAGGGAAAATGTTGAGATGATTCATTTGGACATGAGACGATCGACTTTCTTACTCTGCCTTCCTCAATCCGAGTTCATGTTCCGCCTCGAATGACGTCGTAATCGATGGCGTATTAAACGCTAATTTTTCTCCCTTTCTACTGCAGAAAAATTGAAATATACGCCACGACTACGCTCTTATAACACCTGCAAACTGTTCCCAGGCTTTGGATATTATAACAAACTGTTTTCATGCTCAAATGAAAGTTACTGTGCAGGGTGTTCCATAGGTGTGGAACCATCCTTCTAAAACCATAAAGAGGTGGAAAAACAGAAATTTAAAGTCAATCTGTGAGTCTAAATTACCAACATCGCGGTCATTTTGGAAGCCACCGTCCTGGACGCAACTCGTAATTTTGAGATGGAAATGGGGTCATGTGTCATTTCGGATGGACAGAAAATTACACTATAAAAAGAATGGTGCTTTCCATGTCAGCATAATTATTCATTACGTAAAAGCTGATGGAGTTAACACAAGCCGAACGCATTCAGATCGTCCTGATATCGGGAGAGAGACACACCAATATTATCACAGAGGATTTCAACCCACGTTGCACAAATAGACTACCTGTTACCAACAATGTGGTTGTGACGTTACGAGATGTCGGCTCGCGGAGCGAGAGGCATTGAAGTGTGCTTTAACAGCTCACGGGAATCGGACGACTGCATGAGGAATGCAGGAAGGCTCGTGGCTTGACACCTGATGAAAGGATTGTTCCGAGACCTCAGCGTGCGTTCTCTGCTGAAGGCTGGAGTCGACTCAGCGGCAGCTAAGATGGTAACGAAATGAAATATGAATATAATTTCAACAAAACAACGTTACAAACCCCACAAATATGATACAGTAAAGTCAAGTACACCCGAATACCAGCGGCGAGAGATGATTTCTGTTTCAAACATGATTCTAAGGCAAATGTTAAGAAAGTTACAATTGGTTTTAACTAAAATAGATAATAAATTAATAACAACCACTGGAGCGATCTGATCATATGAAGTGTCAAATGAAAGCTGACGACGTTAGCAAACACCACCAGAATCTATTTTTCACGTCATTCATACACTGAGGCAAGCTGTGTTGCATATAGTACGGAATAGCGATTAGCGTCACTGATTGGCCTCCTGCGGGTCGATAATTGAAGTCCAGCCTCCCACAAATATTTGATGTTTAGTATTTACCTTTTCTGAGAGGTTCTTGATAATTCTAATGTTTGTATATTCTAGATTATTCTATGCTTGTATAAATAGCAGCACTCTTCATACAGGAGGTTGTTCTGTCTGTACATTGATGTTCATAATAAACTTGTTTTCAGCGCTACGTCAGTGATGACAAACGATCCGGTTTTGGGATTGATTGTGGATAAGATGGAGATGTCAGGGATTCAAAACCTTTACATCTTCTTAGGTCCAATTAGGTAACGCATAGCCGTGACCTACGTGGACAGGAATCTGAATATAAGCTGTACATCACTCCCAGTGACCGTATATTCAGGAGATCAGTGAATTTCAAAACAGCAGCAAGTCAGATATACATTAGGAATCCATCAGCGTTTACCAGAAACGTTGGTCAGAACCCACCGAGATGTCTGAAAGGATTCGACCGAGGTGAGATATGTATGGACAATGTGTGCTTTTACTTAGACGGTACAGCCATGCAGTGGTTCGAGAACAGCGAAGAGAAGCTCAACAACTGGGATAGTTCCAGGTCTAACTGAAGAAAATATTTGGTGATAGTCCAGTTAGCTGAAGAACGATTAAAGAACAGGGCAAGCGTCTTGGGGAAACGATACGGTCTTACATAAAGAATTTTTTGGCTCTATGCCACATTGTGAATCCGAATATGACAGAAACCGATAAAATATCACAACCGATGAAAGGAGTCGCAGAGCTCTTCTGGTAAAGCAGGTCTCAACGATAGAGGAATTCATCAAGTGGTGCTAGCGTATAGAGTAAATGCAACAGAAACGAATCGGACAGAAGAAATATGACCGACTGCAGCTTGTGTTCTCTATGGACCACCATGACCTCGTTTTTCTTATATGCCAGGTACTAGAGAAGAGATACAGCAGTTCATGGCAGCCAGAGCTGTCGGGCCGAATAAGCAAGAGAGAGCAGCTGTAGATGTCGACCTCTTGCATCAGGAGGTAATGGAAAAGAAGTGCAGGCTATCGATCTGTACCACCAGTCTCCGTCATCAATCGAATGCGCCATGAAGAATGAATACGGCCAACGCGGACTTACGCTGCAGCCGTCAAATGACGACGCAGCATCCGACCAACGAAGGTACAACTAACGCCTCCGCCAAATATATGGCCCCATCAAAGAACAGGCGTTTGGAAGATGGAGAACAACACGCCAGTATGTTTCCACAGTGGAAACCGTGGACACGTTGGATTCTACTGCAGAGAAAGAAGACGAGTGTTCGACGATTATTACGCCTCAAGTCGTCAAATTTCACAACAGTCCTGTTCGCGCTGGTCATCTACAGACGGTTATACTCGTCCTTGGAACAAAGCCCAACGCCGTCCCCTGGACAAAGTCACTACCCAACACGCCATAATTGTTCCCGTCGCTGGACAGAGGTTCCAATCGCTCTCTTAGCCACCGAATTCGGGAAAACTACGCGAAGCGATCATCTATGGAGGTGGGGCGTCCACGGATGAAAATTCTCCTTGGATGAGAGCTACAATCACATACACATCATCATCGCAGCCGAAGCTGTCCTGGAGCTAGTCGACTCATCGGCTTCTTTTTCTGTAATGTGAAATGCTTATCGTCACCAGCTAAAGAAGTTTATGTTCCGTGATACGAAAGCGATTGTGCTTAACCCTAGCAATACAAATGCATTTTCCACAGAGCGTAATACGAAGGGGTGGGATACTTATGCCCACCACAAAAAAATCGTTAATTGTTGCTAACTTTTATTAACAACAATCTTTTTAAATAAGTACTAATGTGTAAGTAAGGTTCACAACATGAAAATTTATTTTAACACAATGTTAGCAATATCAGGACATGTTCCGTAATGTACACACGACCACCAGAAAAAGTTTAAAAAAATTCAATTTCCGTTAATTGTCGCTGATTTAATTCACGACGTACTTTTTGAAGATATGTAAGATGTGTAAGAAGGGTCCTGATCTTGAAAATATGAATATGACATTTGCTGTAAAAAGTCACATTCACTACTAAAATTTAAAATTTTCTGTGAAGTTTTACTGCAGAATTTAGAACAATTACGGAACCTGGTAATAATTAAAAGCCACAGATTTCTTTGGTATTTTAAAGTATAAAATACTTGACTATATTACAAAAGTTTCAGAAGGTGGCCATGAAGCACCCATTCCCTCCTTGGTATTGTGAAGTTTAAGGTCACAACTGTGTAATACACCCAGACAACAGTAAGTAAAACATGTTACAATAATAACTGTCAATGGCAGAACACAGGCCCTCGAATTTATTGTTTTGACAGAATGTAGTCATAACTTAATCCTAGGCTGGGACTTACTGTAGGCAGCTCAAGAAGCCACAAAGAGTGGAAGAGCAGAGCTCCAGATTGACGAAACTATAACAACAAGCTCGCGTAAAATGACTGCTCTGGGAACCGCTTTCCACTGAGAACGTTGTTATCCAACTGTCATCTACGAGACTTCCAATCATCGATCTAGAAACCCAGTTAAACTGTGAAACTTTTGTCGATTGCAGAAAGATACTCAGGCTCACAAGATAAATCAATATACCAACCATGAGCAAAAGCACTGGAGTTGATTAAGCAGAATTTTGTATCACTAATTGTCACGAGTAGCCACAATTCAAGTAGTGGAGGAAGCTACTCTTGAGATGATAGGATCTGATCTGACCAAGGAACAACGCTTGCGAGTGTTAACCATTCTGCACAACTTTCGGACGCTTTCAAATACGTAGTGTAGGAAACAGAGACCAATCATCCCACAGTAAAACACATCAACACTGGGTATCATCCACCAATTAGGTTGCACTAGTATAGCATGTCGCCGACTGAACGAGGCACAATTTGGGTTGAAATGGAGAAGATGCTACAAGATAACATCACTGAACCTTCAGAGAGTCCTTGGTGCTTTCCTGTGGAGGAACAGCAGATGGCGTTTCTGCGTCAACTACTGACAACTGAAGAAAATCACGAAAAAGATACTACCCAATGCCGTGGGTTAATAGTATCATAGACTGCCTGAAAAGAGCAATGTATTTTTCAATTATGGGCATGTAGGCAGGTTACTGGCAAATGGCGGTTGACGATGTTGACCAGGAAAAGGCTGCCTTCACACCATCTGATGGCGTCTATAAGTTTAAAGTTATGCCGTTTCGATTGCGTAACACTGTAACAACCTTCGAACGTGTGATGAACAACCTATTCCGACACCTTAAATGGATGATGAGTCTTCGCTGTCTGGATAACATTGTAATTTTTTCGATGACACTTGAAGAACATCTAATCTTTTTGAAGTGTGCTCAGACTGCAGGTCTCCACCTCATTGCGAGAAATTGCTTCTTCATCGCCCAAAAAATAAAAAATTTAGGGGTACCTAATTGGATTCCATTCCGATCCAGAGAAAATGAGAGCAGTCTCAGATTTGTTGACTCCTCGGCACATACGTGATGTGAGAAGTTTTCTGGGAATGGGCTCGTACTACTGGCGATTCTTAAAGAACTTCTGTACCAAGGCACGTCCCTTTACAAGAACTATTGCAGAGAAACGACAAATTTTCGTGGAACAAGGTGCAAGAAAAATATTTCGGTGTCATTCATCTGGTGCTAACATCTTCTCCAGTCTTAGCACCGTATTATGAGAATGCAGAGACAGATATTCACATCGAAGATAACGATTATAGGATACGTGAAGTTCTAGTGCAAATTCAGGAAGGTGCTGTAAAGGTGATAGCTTATGCTTACAGAGTACTCTCCAAGTCCGAGATGCATACATCACAACCGAGAAAGAGCAACTTGCAATTGTTTGACAGTTAAAACTTTTCTGCTGTATTTACTTGCAAACCATTCACTAATGAGATGGACCACCATTCTCTATGCTGACTCACTAGCCTGAAGGATCCGTCAGGTCAGCTGACGAGATGGGCACTGAGGCTTCAGGAGTCGACATCATAGTGTTATACAAAAACGGACGTAAACACATGAAAACTGATTGACTTTCAAGAAATCCTTTGGTGGAACACAATAGCGTGTGTGAAATCTCAGTTACCGCTGTGTTAAATGACACTGCTCCTCAACAGAGGGAGGATCCAGCAATTTAAGAAGGAGGGACCGACCGACCAAAGAAGGATTCCAATTACTAAACGGAACATTGTACAAGAGGAACTATGATCCAATGAGGTGGAAATGGTTTCTCGCCATTCCAGGTCATCTACAGAAAGCTGTCCTGAAGTATTTCGACGATGCTGCAGCATGTGGTCACCTGGAACTATTCAACACCACAGAGAATCAGAGAGAGGTATCACTGGCCAGGCTTCCGTCGATCCGATAGACGCTGTGTGGACAACTGCTTGGAATGCCTGCGACCAAAGCACATTTCACGATGACCTCTGTGGCATCTGATACCAATACTGCCTGCTGCAGCGCCATTCCACCGGACTGAAATCGACCTGTTGTGGAGGTTCTCGAAGTTGACAAGTGGGAATCAATGGATAATAGTCTGCACTGACTACCTCAATCGCTATGCTGGCACCAAAGCTGTGTTGATGGCTGAAACTTCTCACATTTGCTAGGTTCCTTGTGGAAGATATCATTTTGAACCACAGAGCACCATGTATGATCATCTCTGACCGTGATAAAGTTTTCCAGCCGACACTAGTAGAACATAAACGTAAAATCCACTCAGGGATTAGGCCTTAGGCCTGTTCTGACTAGCCAACTGCTACCTACAACGTAGTACAAGGATCGAACTACGATTGTGAGACATGTGATCAGCATGTCGTCAGTCCCTCCAGCTTTTATTACCATTAGATGAATCCTGATGATTCTATTGCTTCTTTGTTCAAGCAGCTCCTTATTTGGCCTCACAAGGGCGGAGTGGATCCTGTACAAGACCTCCCTATCTCAGAAAAATATCTGGGGAGGTACTGGAAATCGAATCCAGCTCCTTCAGCATTGAAGGTAGCAACACTAACCATTTGGCTATGGAGGCAGTTCGGGACTAGTATCAGAGATAATTTTAGGTTGCGACATTACCCTCAGGGTGACAACTGCCTACCATCAACAGACAAATGGCCTTAATATCATGTTGGCCGATGTGCTCTCGATGTACGTTGATGTCCAACAATATAACTGTGGTACAATGCTGCCCATTATGACATTCGCATATAACACAGTGAAGGAAGGCACTACAGTTCTTTCCGCTTCCCAGTCACGAGGCTGAAACAACAATGTATGCACTTGCGATTTTTTCTAGTTAATACCCAGAATGACCACGTGATACACTTCATCATCAGGACCGAAGAAGCAAGGCAGCTGGGTTGCGTACTGTACGTGGACGCCCACGAGAACAACTGAGAGAGCTATACCTCCAAGAGCCGGACAATGAGATACATAGGGACTGTGGGACTATCGGAAAAGTAACTAAAATGCTACTTTCGGCCATATCGTGTACTGCGTCACATGTCAGACGTCACATATGAAGTCGAGGATTATGACCCTTCATCAAGAAGACAATAGCCCACAGACGTATTTCATGTCCTCCATATGAAATAATACTACCGTCCAGAGGTGCAGATCGACGATGGGGCTTCATGTTCAAAGAAACTGAATTCCTTCTTGATGATTACGAAGCTTCAGCGGTAGGGGCTCTTGGGTTAAATTTCCCTGTAGCACACCACGCCAAAGTTGACTTGGAATGGCGCGTAGTACAACCAGATGAAGCACCATTTCATCTTGGCTCTATGGCCAGAAAACCATTACTGCCACAAGGAAAACCCAAGATAATGGGTGGGCCACTTAAACTGCTTACCAGGTCCCTATTTAATCTGAGCTGATGTAGGAGCTGAGCTGCTGGTGAATTCTTTGTGCATTGTTGAACCTTTGCCTGAAAATGAAGAACTAAATAGAGTGAAATGTTTTGCATGGCGTAGTTTTCCTATGCGCAGTAAATCAAAGGAGGCAAATTAGTGCTGTTAGTACTCATAATTTTAAACTGAAATGCTTGCAGCTAATTTATACGGGCTGTTAAAAAAAGGTACGGCCAAACTTTCAGGAAACATTCCTCACACACAAAGAAAGAAAATATGTTATGTGGACATGTGTCCGGAAGCGCTTACTTTCCATGTTAGAGCTCATTTTATTACTTCTCTTCAAATCACATTAATCATGGAATGGAAACACACAGCAACAGAACGTACCAGCGTGACTTCAAACACTTTGTTACAGGAAATGTTCAAAATGTCCTCAGTTAGCGAGGATACATGCATCCACCCTCCGTCGCATGGAATCCCTGATGCGCTGGTGCAGCCCTGGAGAATGGCGTATTGTATCACAGCCGTCCACAATACGAGAGTCTCTACATTTGGTACCGGGGATGCGTAGACAAGAGCTTTCGAATGCCCCCATAAATGAAAGTCAAGAGGGTTGAGTTCAGGAGAGCGTGGAGGCCATGGAATTGGTCCGTGCTCCCTAGGACGCCGATCAATTGCTTCGAATTTCATCCTGTCGGGACACCTTCGTTCTGGAAATCTGTCTCGATACAATCGTACCGCGTCACGGCTATTGCCCCGTGCTAATCTATACATCAAATGGGCATCTGCCAACTCCGCATTTGTAAACATTGCACTGACTGCAAAACTACGTTCGTGATGAACACTAACCTGTTGATGCTACGTACTGATGTGCTTGATGCTAGTACTGTAGAGCAATGAGTCGCATGTCAACACAAGCGCCGAAGTCAACATTACCTTCCTTCAATTGGGCCAACTGGCGGTGAATCGAGGGAGTACAGTACATACTGACGAAACTAAAATGAGCTCTAACATGGAAATTAAGCGTTTCCAGACACATGTCCACATGACATCTTTTCTTTATTTGTGTGTGAGGAATATTTCCTGAAAGTTTGGCCGTACCTTTTTGTAACACCCTGTATGTATTAGATGAAGACGAATTGGACATGGATTTCACATCACACTAGGACAGTCTGTCAACGTGACTGCATTAAGGGAAAAATAGCACATCTAGAGGGACTGGACAAGGAGGACATAAAGAAACTGTTAGAAGAATAAACAGAATCCTTTGATCCTTTAGGACCCCTGCCTGTCATGCCACTAATTCAACATTATATCACCACTAGAAGTGAAGTGCCTGGCTATAAGAACCATACAGAGGCCCACAGCAACTACAGCCTGACATGGTAGACTTTATAAGTTAACAACTCTAAGATGAGCTTAGAGAAACAAGTAAAAGCGCCATTGTCATCACCCCCAAAGAAAATCACCAGATGGCAGAAAAGCATGATGTGACTGCTGTTGTTCGAACCAGAAAGCTATATCAGATACCTACCTCGTGCCAAATACAACAAAAACACTAGATAATCTGGGCCAGTGTCATTATTTTACAGCTGTGCACCTAGGAAGTGAGTACAATCGATTAGAAGTAGTGCTGGAAGAGCGTTTGAAAACATCATTCTAAATCCCGTTTGGTCACTATCAGTATTGTCGCATGGCTTTTTGGATGAAAGGCGTCCAAGCTACTTTCTGGCAACTAGTAAATGGTGTTTTGCAAGGAATAATACCAAAGCAAAGTGTGGTCTGTTTGGATGATATAACTGCGTTCACCAAAGATATCCAGCAGCATTGGCGTGTTTGTGCGAAGTTTTTGGTCGTTTATGTGCAGTATGGTTAACACTTAGTCTGGAAAAATGCCATTCCGTTCTGTAGGAAGTCTATTACTTAGCCCATATAATCGGCCAATATGGTGTATGCACCAATCAACACCTTGGTTATCCAACAAAAATTTTTCTGACACCCACAGTACAGGAATTAAAATCATTTTCAGTCTCGCAAATTTTTATCGGAAATTCGCTCCAAAATTTGCTGAAATTACCATACACCTCAACTAATTATTGAAAAAAAGAATAAAGTTTCATTGGTCATCCGATTGTAAAGCAGAATATATAGAACTAAAAGATTTATGTACGTATAGTCCTCTTCTTGCCGTTTCTGATTACCTGGAACAGTTTATAGTGTTGTGTAACTCTTGCAGTTTTACCTTAGTGCATTTGAAGTCAGGGGATATGTGGACAAGGCCACCTCACAGCATATGCATCCAGACAACTTAACAGAGCAGAAAAGAATTATTCAGCAACTGAGTGAGAAGTACTTGCCTTAATATATGGAACAACTCATTTCCCATGTTATTTATACTGATAACTTTTTAAAGTAATAACTGATTATACAGCACGCAACTGGCTATTAGGACAGACGATCTCAGCCACAAAATACGTGCCGTGGAATGCCCTTGCATACCTGAGGATTATTGAAACGAAGCACAGAGCACTGACCCAGATTATCAGCAGTTCTCCAGACAGCCATTATTCTGCACAGAAAATGAAGTGCTGTGGAGAAAGACGAGATATGTATTACGAATATTAGTATTATCAAAGTTATGAAATGAGGTAATGAGGCAAGCGAATCACTTGATTTTAGGCAGACACACTAGTCGAAGGCCAATTGAATGCAGAGAAGCGCAACATTACTGGTGGGGAACACAGACAGGATGTCGATCGTACATCAATAGTTGTATTCTTTGCGCACAAAGGGCTATGTTCAGTTCCTAAAGTATTATGTTAAAAAGGTTACCCTAGGTAGATAAGCCATTTCAAATGACTGGAATTGATATCCACGGGCCAGTTGCGTAAACACCAGTAGGAAACAATAATTGATCGTTTCTCATGTTCCGTTTCTATGATAGCCATACTAAATCAGCAGACAGAAACAGTAGCATAGGCGGTGGCTGACCAGCACATACTAAAATTCAGAATGCCTGAAACAATAATAACTGACCAAGGTTTGGAGTTTATTTTTTGGAAATTAAAAAGCTTCAGACCAGTGCTTTAGACCCACAGACAAACGGTGGAATGGAGAGTCCATCGTATGATTGCAAAAATTCTAAGCTACTACAGTAACCCATATCAGAATGGCTGGCCCACTAGTTCTGTACGTCACGGGAGTATATAATTCGAAAGTCCACGAAAGCATAGGGCAATGCCCTTATGAGGTGGTTTTTGGCCAGAAGATGCCTTCGCCTATCGAACTATGTAAACATCGCTAAGAAGTGATATTTCGTCAGCGAAAAAATTCTCTAAGAGTTTAAAAAAGATTTGGCAACAGGTGGAAGAGGTGAACACCAAAGCTTTGGAATGACTAGACAGAATCCACAATAAGAAAGCAGTGTTACCTAACTATCACATAGATCAGTCGGTTATGATGTCCTGCCTGTAAGTAACAAAAGGAAAGACAAAAAAGTTTGTGACACGTTATCAGGCACCCTTTCAGATGATACAAATGATGTTACCTGTTACTGTCAAACTGCAACTTCCAACTTCTCGATAAGTCACGTCAGTCATATTTGTCCTTTTAAGAGAACCATAGAGGTGCTACCTCCACTGTTGGCAGCGGCTTCAGAATACTGGAGGGGAATATCTGGGAAAAAGTGTAAGTTATACAAGAAAATCATCACAGTTCTGTAATTATCCCGATACACCGTTACGCACTTAGGCCAGAAGCAAGAATAACAGACTAACAGCAGGATTTCCTCTTCCTTTAGGGAATATAGTTCTACCCCAGAACGAGAAGAAGCAGTTCCAAAGCCAGGCATTGGTTTCTGGACGGAAAGGAAAAGGAACATGGGAAGCTTCATCATAATTAGTCTACTATGCTGTTGCAGGATGGCAGAAGCTCTCAAGTTACTTTCTCTAACACATGGTGTCTTGTTTACATGGCAACGAGATGTTGTAAGTAGGCTGTTTAGGTTTTTATATTGGTAACGCCACGTAGCGCTCTGTATGAAAATCACTGGCTGTGTTGTGTGCAGTCTGTGGCTGGTTGGCATTGTTGAAAAATTCTCTATTGTAGTGGGCAGTTGGATATTAACAGCACGTAGCGTTGCGCAGTTGGAGGTGAGCCGCCAGCAGTGGTGGATGTGGGGGAGAAAGATGGCGGAGTTTTGAGAGCGGATGATCTGGACGTGTGTCCATCAGAGACAGTAAATTTGTAAGACTGGATGTCATGAACTGATATATATCTTATGACTTTTGAACACTATTAAGGTAAATACATTGTTTGTTCTTTACCAAAATCTTTCGTTTGCTGACTATGCCTATCAGTAGTTAGTGACTTCAGTAGTTAGAATCTTTTATTTAGCTGGCAGTATTGGCGCTCGCTGTATTGCAGTAGTTCGAGTAATGAAGATTTTTGTGAGGTAAGTGATTCATGATAGGTATAGGTTATTGTTAGTCAGGGCAATTTTTTTGTAAGGATTATTAAAAGTCAGATTGCGTTGCGCTAAAAATATTGTGTCAGTTTAGTGATGATCAGAATAAGTAAAGAGAGAAATGTCTGAGTACGTTCAGTTTTGCTCAGCTGTTTGAAAATCAAATAACATAAGGGGTTTACCAGCACAGTAATTCACTAATTTGTCTATGGGGACGTTTCAATGTGATAATGTCAGATCATCAGTGGACCCTAAGGTAAGACTGAAATACAGTATTTGGGCACTGGAGAACGAAATTCGGCCTTTAGAAGACACATCTGACAAATTACAACACATGATAAATAACCAAACAAGGTTCAGTGATACACAGCGAGATTATCAAATGCCGCAGTCAACGCTTGCACTATTAAGGAGTTAGTCCCGGGAGTGTGACAAAGAAGAGGTTATCTAGACACAGGCTGACGAATCTTGAAAACAAGTATACATCGGTCCCAAGTCAAGTGAGTTTATCTTGCTTTACCCCCAGAAATCGGAGACAGAATGCCGGAAATAAATAATTACAGGCAAAAGAGAATTTTTAAGGAGAGTAGGTCTGCACTGGTTAAACTCTGTAGCAAACAAAACAGTCATTATATGTACTTCTAACAAACAAGGTCGACAAAGTGTCACACAGTGAATGGAACTACAAGGTCAGGAGCTCTTATACATCGGGACCGACCTTCCGATGACCCTACACTATAAAATGAACTATCACCCTGCATATAACACACATACTGATTTATGTACCCAACTTACCCCTTGAAATTCTAGCCGCAGAAAACACAATTTAGACATAACTCTGTCTCTGTACATCAAATGTTAGCTCTGAAAAGTGAGCGCATATCGGTAGGTCACCGTTTAGACCATACACAACAGTACTTTACTGTAAGTCATTAACATCTAGTAACTATAGGAGCCTCAACCCCAGCTACCAGTATGATTTTAGCAGTAATAAGAAACTTATGCTACCAGTTCAAGTGAAAAGCAGCCCAAAAACCTATCCCTGACAACCTTCAATCTGTGAATTGAAACCAGCCATTACGACACCAACATGGAACAACTTGAAGGACAAAGTAAATCATGAGCAAAGACCTGTGTGATGTCCAAGTGATAGGGAAGTTGGACAGAAAGTGTAAATAATGAAAGACAAAATAGTGCCTGAAGTGAAGGTGTAAATGTGATGTGTAGACAACTAAATAAACCGGTGTGTATATTGTAGCAAAATCAATAGGGCAGATTTTTTTTCCATAGGGGGGTGAAATATAAAACGAAAAGTTATAATGGGACTTGGAGCCGGATATAGAAAGGAGGGAATGGAAGCAGCCAAGCGTCGGTCAGCGATCCGCATGCTCCTCATCACAGCCAACTATGTGCCGAAAGCAGGCCAGTCACCAGGAAGTACTATAGCCCGAGCCACAGCAGGCTATGACAGCCGGTCATTGCCGCTATTTCCGATAATTTGGAGCGACACACAAATGCCTCCACT
Organism: Schistocerca piceifrons; assembly: GCF_021461385.2. Classification (NCBI taxonomy): domain Eukaryota; kingdom Metazoa; phylum Arthropoda; class Insecta; order Orthoptera; family Acrididae; genus Schistocerca; species Schistocerca piceifrons. The sequence goes on along the minus strand of NC_060149.1, from coordinate 208,409,675 downwards.
GCTGCACACTCAGCGGGAAGCAGCAGCGTTTAAGCCCACGTGAACCAGTCAGTCAGAATTTGAACAACCAGGTAGTTATGTGACATCTATCCTTCGTGGCTCAGTGCTATGCCGTGGACGAGGACGCATCTACCACCGTCGGGACACGTGTCACTATTTGCTGCCTAAGGGTCTGGAAGCCAAGGCAGCTCCGCACTTTGCCCTGTCCAGGGAGTACGGCTTGAGTGTCCTGCCATCCCTGCCCTCTTCGGTGTTCCAACAGAAGACCTCTGCACTCTGGGCACTGGAGGGTGGCAGATCGCCACACCTTCCCCTGCTGGGGAATCTAAGAATCCTCTGAAACAGCAGCAGCAAGGAGCGCGGTCAGCGACCAGCCACTGACGCACTGGGAAACGCCCTGATATTCTCCTCACCAGCCATCGTTACTTGCAGTTCCAACCTAATGTGAACAAGCGGCATTAAAAAGTTATTGTAAATATGATCGGACCTTATTGTATTGCACACCTCATTCATCTTCAGCAGTGAATCACAGCCCACAACTAACCATTGTAAATGGCAATGTAAACAATGATACAGGAATCAACGATCCTTGGCACTGTTATACACGGTCCAGTTACATTAATATGACGACCACCGATGTTCGACATCAACATTGAATGAACACTCACAAACGGCTGGTGGCAGCACTAGCAGTGGAGGGTATATTAAAAGTGTCTGGGGACAGTTGTAACGTGGAAACAGAGCGACTTAGCTGACGTCGAAAAGGCAGGATCATTGACTTTTCCGGCCAAGGGTGGAAGCATTTCCTAAACGACAAAGTTTGTAAAATGTTCGCGTGCCACAGTGGTTAAAGTATTCTGTGCAAAATGGTACTATCAAAAACCAGCGCCGGGGAAAATGTGGTGCCATAGGTGGCAGGGGTGAACAACTATTACCGAGGTGTGTACGGGCGAATAGACGTAAACTGTTGAGTAACTGACGGCCCAGACGAACCAACTGGCTACCAACAGTGTCTCCTCAACGACCGTTCAGTTGTCGTTGCTGCGTATGGGCCTCTGCAGCAGGCACCATGTTCATATATCCATGCTGACTGCTGTTCATCGGTGACGAAGACCGGAATTTGCACGCCAGTGCCGCAGCTGGACGCCAAATCGTCTGGGGAATGTTTTCGTAGCATTTCCTGTGTGATCTTATTATTCTGGAAGGCACACCGGATGAACACAAGTATGCATCTATCCTTGGGGACAATGTCTGCTACTACATGCAGTTTGAAATTTCCTGGCAGATTAAAACTGTGTGCCCGACCGAGACTCGAATTCGGGACCTTTGCCTTTCGCCAGCAAGTGCTCTACCAACTGAGCTACCGAAGCACGACTCACACTCGGTACTCACAGCTTTACTTCTGCCAGTATCTCGTCTCCTACCTTCCAAACTTTACAGAAGCTCTCCTGCGAACCTTGCAGAACTAGCACTCCTGAAAGAAAGGATATTGCGGAGACATGGCTTAGCCACAGCCTGGGGGATGTTTCCAGAATGAGATTTTCACTCTGCAGCGGAGTGTGCGCTGATATGAAACTTCCTGGCAGATTAAAACTGTGTGCCCGACCGAGACTCGAGCTCGGGACCTTTGCCTTTCGCGGGCAAGTGCTCTACCAATTGAGCTACCGAAGCACGACTCACGCCCGGTACTCACAGCTTTACTTCTGCCAGTATCCCGTCTCCTACCTTTCTTTCAGGAGTGCTAGTTCTGCAAGGTTCGCAGGAGCGCTTCTGTAAAGTTTGAAAGGTAGGAGACGAGATACTGGCAGAAGTAAAGCTGTGAGTACCGGGCGTGAGTCGTGCTTCGGTAGCTCAGTTGGTAGAGCACTTGCCCGCGAAAGGCAAAGGTCCCGAGTTCGAGTCTCGGTCGGGCACACAGTTTTAATCTGCCAGGAAGTTTCATATCAGCGCACACTCCGCTGCAGAGTGAAAATCTCATTCTACATGCAGTTTGTTTTTCCTCAGCATGATGGCATCTGCCAGCAGTACAATGCTACGTGTCACAAAGCCCGCAGTGTACATGCGTGGTTCGAAGAGCATCAGGATGAGTTTACCGTACTCCAGTGGCCATAAAACTCTCCGAATTTAAACCAATCGAGAATCTGTGGGATCACCTGGATCTGACAGTTCGTGCCATGGATCATCAACCGAGAAACCTAACGAAGGTAACCACGGTGCTGGAGTCTGAACGAGTACACATCCTTGTCTGTGTATTCCAAAACTTCATCGATTCTCTTCATGCACGCATCGCAGTGGTTTCCGCTGCAAAACGCAGTTATTCAGGCTTTTAACATTTTTTCACAATAATGTGACAGGGCAGTGTAATATTCTGGGATAGACGATGTGTGTGTAAATAGCAGCACTCTCCATCAGAGAGGCAGTTCCGTTCTGTTAACTTATTGGTGTCCATAATAATCGTGTGTTAGTAATGTATTTCATTGACGACCCTGATCCAAAAATCTACACATGATTGTGGTTATGGGTTATGACGTGAAAAAATGTGGAAGAAATTACACACGAATTTATTGAAAGTTGATACGAAAATTTGCCAACTGTGGGGAACTGGGTTTTGCAAATCGTTTTCCTACAGTGGTGTTATCCACGCCATAAGGACCTGTAAACTACTTAAATGTGCCACCAGAAAATAGTCTTAGGCGTGTTACTCGTAATTTTCAGTTTTCTTGTCCATATTTCAGCTCACCGTTGCCACAAAATAAATTCCTAATAACTACTTTGAGGGAGTGAGGAAGTAACGACGAAAAATTAAATATTTACGAATATCTACTATCAAAAACAATCTTGATAACAATTTATTTATTACGGTGACCGGTTTCGACCACTACTGTGGTCATCTTCAGACCAATGAGTAAGGACCTCCTTCTGCTGGAGAACGGAGTGGTGATTCTCCAGCAGAAGGAGGTCGTTACTCATTGGTCTGAAGATGACCACAGTGGTGGCCGAAACCGGTCACCGTAATAAATAAATTGTGATCAAGGCTGTTTTTGATAGTAAATATTTGTAACACTTTGATCACTGTTCACTCCCACAATGTATCTGTCGTATCGGCCGCCGCACAACAGCCGTCAACTCGGCGCGGCGTGCTACAACACGCGCGGCACACAGCGAGTACCACTGGCGCCGCACACGATGTCAACAACTGGCGCAACTGAACGCGTCGTCGCGGGGTTAGCGGCAGCGTACACACCACTATCGATACGGATTACCCTGGCGGCGCTGCCTTTGCCACCAGAGTGAGCAACCATACAAGGGCGCCATCTACCAACACTCTGATTGGCCGGACCTGCGGATTTAAGCGAGCTCCCTGAGCCCGTTGAACCAGTTCAATCTTCGCCGATGACTGTGTTACCACCCGGCTGCTGGATTCACGACGACCGAACCGTACTGTGGCCTCCCTGGCTGGAAACTTGCGACGCGTCGGTATCGACTGGTCGGCAGTGATTTGGACTTGTATTCTCTACTAGTGACTCTGATTTCTCCTTGGCGCTGCAGCCAGCGAAGTGTTGTGTAGTCGAACGTAAGTTTTTGTTTTGAGTGACAGAAGGTCAAATAAATTTGGTTATCACGGAATATTTGTTGTGTTATAGTGCGGACATAACAGTATTCAAAAGTAATTAAATGTTTACGGTTTACAACAATTTTATATATATATTCAAAAATCGTATTATTTCACACGCACAACTAGCAGATAGATCACATAAAAGTTAGTAATCTCCTCAGCAATCGGCACAGTTCAGAATCTAAAGCTGTTCAAAGCTCCACTATCTATAAATTCCTTTTCTTCGACACATTGTTTGAATACTTCAAAAGACAGTTTAGTTCGCCAAAAAATGGAAGGTTTTAGTATTCCAGTTATCACACGAATTTAGAATATGAGCGGAACACGAGACTTGCTAGAACGAAACGGATGAGGCATTCAGCTACAGGCCCAAACGTATGCGGCATTCAATTACTCGCAGTTCACACGAAAATTCGTTTTGTAACAGATCTAGTGAACTGCGATCTTGAAGTTTGTCGCAGTCCCTCTGGAGCTCACGTACACAACTGCTGCTAAAAGCACAACGAAATCTTCAAATGGTTCAAATGGCTCTAAGCACTATGGGACTTCACATCTGAGGTCATCAGTCCCCTAGACTTAGAAACTACTTAAATCTAACTAACCTAAGGACATCACACACATCCATGCCCGAGGAAGGATTCGAACCTACGACCGTAGCAGCAGCGTGGTTACGGACTGAAGCGTCTAGAACCGCTCGGCAACAGCGGGAGGCCAACAGAATCTATCGCGAAGTGCGGCACTGCCATGTTCACAGTTGGTGACACACACTGTTGACAACAACCAGTGAGTGAATGAATCCTGGAGGCAGATCTTGCGCTGCTTATACTCTGGGGTGACGAAAGTCATGGGATACCTCCTAACATCGTGTCGGAACTCCTCCCGTGGGTCGTAGTGCAGCATCTCGACGTGGCATGGACTCAACAAGTCTTTGGATTCGCTTGCAGAAATATTAAGCCTTAATGCCTTATAGGCATTCATAATTTCAAAAGTCTTCCCCCATGAACCATGGACCTTGCCGTTGGTGGGGAGGCTTGCGTGCCTCAGCGATACAGATGGCCGTACCGTAGGTGCAACCACAACGGAGGGGTATCTGTTGAGAGGCTAGACAAACATGTGGTTCCTGAAGAGGGGCAGCAGCCTTTTCAGTAGTTGCAGGGGCAACAGTCTGGATGATTGACTGATCTGACCTTGTAACATTAACCAAAACGGCCTTGCTGTGCTGGTACTGCGAACGACTGAAAGCAAGGGGAAACTACAGCCGTAATTCTTCCCGAGGACATGCAGCTTTACTGTATGGTTAAATGATGATGGAGTCCTCTTGGGTAAAATATTCCGGAGGTAAAATAGTCCCCCATTCGGATCTCCGGGCGGGGACTACTCAAGAGGAGGTCGTTATCAGGAGAAAGAAAACTGGCGTTCTACGGATCGCAGTGTGGAATGTCAGATCACTTAATCGGGCAGGTAGGTTAGAAAATTTAAAAAGGGGAATGGATAGGTTAAAGTTAGATATAGTGGGAATTAGTGAAGTTCGGTGGCAGGAGGAACAAGACTTTTGGTCAGGTGATTACAGGGTTATAAATACAAAATCAAATAGGGGTAATGCAGGAGTAGGTTTAATAATGAATAAAAAAATAGGAGTGCGGGTTAGCTACTACAAACAGCATAGTGAACGCATTATTGTGGCCAAGATAGACACAAAGCCCATGCCTACTACAGTAGTACAAGTTTATATGCCAACTAGCTCTGCAGATGATGAAGAAATAGATGAAATGTATGACGAGGTAAAAGAAATTATTCAGGTAGTGAAGGGAGACGAAAATTTAATAGTCATGGGCGACTGGAATTCGTCAGTAGGGAAAGGGAGAGAAGGAAACATAGTAGGTGAATATGGATTGGGGGGAAGAAATGAAAGAGTAAGCCGTCTGGTAGAATTTTGCACAGAGCATAACTTAATCATAGCTAACACTTGGTTCAAGAATCATAAAAGAAGGTTGTATACATGGAAGAATCCTGGAGATACTGAAAGGTATCAGATAGATTAGATAATGGTAAGACAGAGATTTAGGAACCAGGTTTTAAATTGTAGGACATTTACAGGGGCAGATGTGGATTCTGACCACAATCTATTGGTTATGAACTGCAGATTGAAACTGAAGAAGCTGCAAAAAGGTGGGAATTTAAGGAGATGGGACCTGGATAAACTGAAAGAACCAGAGGTTGTACAGAGTTTCAGGGAGAGCATAAGGGAACAATCGACAGGAATGGGGGAAAGAAATACAGTAGAAGAAGAATGGGTAGCTCTGAGGGATGAAGTAGTGAAGGCAGCAGACGATCAAGTAGGTAAAAAGACGAGGGCTAGTAGAAATCCTTGGGTAACAGAAGAAATATTGAATTTAATTGATGAAAGGAGAAAATATAAAAATGCAGTAAATGAAGCAGGGAAAAAGGAATACAAACGTCTCAAAAATGAGATCGACAGGAAGTGCAAAATGGCTAAGCAGGGATGGCTAGAGGACAAATGTAAGGATGTAGAGGCTTGTCTCTCTAGGGGTAAGATAGATACTGCCTACAGGAAAATTAAAGAGACCTTTGGAGAGAAGAGAACCACTTGTATGAATATCAGGAGTTCAGATGGCAACCCAGTTCTAAGCAAAGAAGGGAAAGCAGAAAGGTGGAAGGAGTATATAGAGGGTTTATACAAGGGCGATGTACTTGAGGACAATATTATGGAAATGGAAGAGGATGTAGATGAAGACGAAATGGGAGATAAGATACTGCGTGAAGAGTTTGACAGAGCACTGAAAGACCTGAGTCGAAACAAGGCCCCGGGAGTAGACAACATTCCATTAGAACTACTGATGGCCTTGGGAGAGCCAGTCATGACAAAACTCTACCATCTGGTGAGCAAGATGTATGAGACAGGCGAAATACACCCAGACTTCAAGAAGAATATAATAATTCCAATCCCAAAGAAAGCAGGTGTTGACAGATGTGAAAATTACCGAACTATCAGTTTAATAAGTCACAGCTGCAAAATACTAACGCGAATTCTTTACAGACGAATGGAAAAACTGGTAGAAGCGGACCTCGGGGAAGATCAGTTTGGATTCCGTAGAAATGTTGGAACACGTGAGGCAATACTAACCCTACGACTTATCTTAGAAGAAAGATTAAGAAAAGGCAAACCTACGTTTCTAGCATTTGTAGACTTAGAGAAAGCTATTGACAATGTTAACTGGAATACTCTCTTTCAAATTCTGAAGGTGGCAAGGGTAAAATACAGGGAGCGAAAGGCTATTTACAATTTGTACAGAAACCAGATGGCAGTTATAAGAGTCGAGGGACATGAAAGGGAAGCAGTTGTTGGGAAGGGAGTAAGACAGGGTTGTAGCCTCTCCCCGATGTTATTCAATCTGTATATTGAGCAAGCAGTAAAGGAAACAAAAGAAAAATTCGGAGTAGGTATTAAAATTCATGGAGAAGAAGTAAAAACTTTGAGGTTCGCCGATGACATTGTAATTCTGTCAGAGACAGCAAAGGACTTGGAAGAACAGTTGAACGGAATGGACAGTGTCTTGAAAGGAGGATATAAGATGAACATCAACAAAAGAAAAACGAGGATAATGGAATGTAGTCAAATTAAATCGGGTGATGCTGAGGGGATTAGATTAGGAAATGAGACACTTAAAGTAGTAAAGGAGTTTTGCTATTTAGGGAGTAAAATAACTGATGATGGTCGAAGCAGAGAGGATATAAAATGTAGACTGGCAATGGCAAGGAAATCGTTTCTGAAGAAGAGAAACTTGTTAACATCGAGTATAGATTTAAGTGTCAGGAAGTCGTTTCTGAAAGTATTTGTATGGAGTGTAGCCATGTATGGAAGTGAAACATGGACGATAACTAGTTTGGACAAGAAGAGAATAGAAGCTTTCGAAATGTGGTGCTACAGAAGAATGCTGAAGATAAGGTGGGTAGATCACGTAACTAATGAGGAGGTATTGAATAGGATTGGGGAGAAGAGAAGTTTGTGGCACAACTTGACTAGAAGAAGGGATCGGTTGGTAGGACACGTTTTGAGGCATCAAGGGATCACAAATTTAGCATTGGAGGGCAGCGTGGAGGGGAAAAATCGTAGAGGGAGACCAAGAGATGAATACACTAAGCAAATTCAGAAGGATCTAGGTTGCAGTAGGTACTGGGAGATGAAGAAGCTTGCACAGAATAGAGTAGCATGGAGAGCTGCATCAAACCAGTCTCAGGACTGAAGACAACAACAACAACAATTTCAAAAGTATTGCCGCTGCAAGATTTTCTGCACGAACTGACCTCTCTATTATGTCCCGTAAATTTTAGATGGGATTCACGTAGGGAGATCTGGGTGGCCAGATCATTAGCACGACTCGTCCAGAATGTTCTTCAAACCAATCGCAAAGAATTGTGGCCCAGTAACACGGCACACTGTCCTCTGTAAAAACTCCACAGTTGTTTGGGAACAAGTAGCTGAACATAGCAATTTCAAGTCAATAATTGTTTCGGTTTGACCAGAGGACCCAGTCAATTCTATGTAAACACAGACCACTCCATTATGAAGCCACTACCGGCTTCTATAGCGCCTTGTTGAGAAGGAGGGTCCATGGTTTCGTGGGGCCTACGCCATACTCGAACCCTACCATCTGGACTCATCTGACCAGGTCACGGTTTTCGAGTCGTCTAGGGTCCAACCAATACAGCCACGAGCCCAGGAGAGGCACTGCAGACGATGTCGTGTTGTTAGCAAAAGCACTCGATCCGGTCGTCTGCTGCCATATCCAAATTTCGTCGCACTGTACTAACGAATTCGTATGTTGTATGTCCTACACTGATTTCTGTGGTTATTTCACGCAGTGTTGATTGTCTGTTAGCACTGACAACTCTACGCAAACGCCGCTGTCCTCGGTCGTTAAGTGAATGCCGTCGGCCAATGCGTTGTCCGTGGTGAAATTCGGTATTCTCGGCACACTCTTGACACTGTGGATCTCAGAATACTGAATAGCCTAACGAATTCCGAAATGGAATGTCCCATGCGTCTAGCTCTAACTACCATGCCACGTTGAAAGTCTTAATTCCCGTCGTGCGGTCATAATCACGTCGGAATCCTTTCCATATGAATCACCTAAGCACAAATGACAGTTCCGCCAATGCGATGCAATTTTTAAGTCTTATGTACGTGACACTACCGCCATCTGTATATGTACGTGTCATTAATCTGTGACTTTTGTCACCTCTGCTTATAGCGGTGCATGCAGAGGTGAGGTTGTGGCTCCGTCAACGAAGTCAAACATACTACAGTGACGGTATAAACAAAGTGGTCGCTCGTTAGGTTCAAAATGGTTCAAATGGCTCTGAGCACTATGGGACATTTTACGGAAATGTTTTATTATCAATGTGAAACAGTCCAACTGTCATGATCTGTGGTCATCAGTCCCCTAGAACTTAGAACTACTTAAACCTGACTAACCTAAGGACATCACACACATCCATGCCCGAGGCAGGATTCGAACCTGCGACCGTAGCGGTCGCGCAGTTCCAAACTGTAACGCCTAGAACCGTTCGGCCACCACGGCCGGCTCTCTCGTTAGGGGACATGTGTTCATCACCAAGGCGACTACGTTGAGAAATAAGTATGCAGACATGTAGAATAAAAATAAAGAATATTAAAAACGTTTGTTGTATTTAAAGGGCTTTAAGAGTTTTCACATTAAAAATGTTCGGAGGTAGTACTTTTCAGTACACCCTTGTGTAAATAGTGATCATTATTTATGTATCTTGCATGGACTGAGTAACGTGTATTGACACAGAAAGTATTTAAGGGCGTGGTATTCTGCTGGTCTTTTGCTTGTCGGCTGTCGTTGTGCTTTGGGCGATCAGTCCTGGTGATTCTGTTGAGAGTGTTGTGCGGCCAAGCAGCTGCGCGTATTACATACTTTAACTTGTGATTGGAATTGGATTATTTGAGTGTGTTTTCGTTGATTTTGTACGATTTTGTGAACTTGACTTTGTTTGCTGTCGATTTTCGTGAATTAATTTGCAGCTAAATGATCCTTGTTCGCAAATGTGTTTTTTCTCGATGCTCTGCTCGCACTAAATAAATTAATTATTGTTTAATTAATCATACACTGTATGATTCAAGGTCGGTGTTTAGTTAAAAGTTCCGGGCTGAAGGCTCGTAGTCAATAGGTAAAACTATTTATTCCCTGACGTTTCGTTTCCATCTGTGGGAGGCATCTTCAGAGTTGCCATTTTACTTCTGAACATGCCTTCCTCAGTCGGAGACAAAACGTGAGGAAATAGTTTTATATGTTGACCATGACCTCTCTAGGATGTTTCAACTGAAGTATTACTCCATTGTTTTTCCATTTGAATCCACAATTTATGTGACGTCGCTATTCACACATGCGTAAATATTACTGAACAAATGTTTATTTAGTTAAACTAAAATCCTCTGGTTTTATGAACATTATTAATCCTATGAGATTTATCCAGTCGTTTCGTTTATTTATATACTATTCGCTAACTTGCCTACTTACTTGAAAGGCATAAGGATGAATTTTGTTATGCAGGGCGCTGGTTATGATACCATAGCGAGTCAAACCAAGAAATTAGGTCATGCAGTTTTCACACCGAAAGGGGCCAATAAAACTGCGAGCGCGATCGTGTGGTGCTGAAATATCTCGCGAAATTCCGTGAAACGGGCTCTGTCACAGCAAACCGAAAATTCGACGATTGATAACGGCTACGGATGAAGCTACGTCAACCACTCTTCTGGCACCTTTCAATCAGTTTCGATAGCGTAATACACGCCGCATCTCGCAGGCAACAGAGGTCAGCCGCATAGTAATGAGAATTTGGACCATAAATAAATGACACCTTTACAAAATGTAAATGATACAGCATGTCACCGAGGACGGTGCAGATCGCCGGGTTCAATTTTTAGAATGGGTGACACGCAAGTAAGACGAAACCGTCATTTCCCCTATGACGTATTGTTTACATATGGAGCTGGAGAGGTAAATAAACAGAATCATAGATACTTATAAGCTGTATGTTAGTCCTCACTACATGGATCCACCGAAGATATTTGGCCCATAGAAATAGATGGTTTTTGTTGTGGAATATTGAGTTATCATGTTTTTTGGGCCCCTCTTCATTCTGGGTTGACCAACAGCAGAGAGTGATCCGCAGTGGTAATACAAAGATGTGTTACAGTCGTTGCTGTCTGGAGATAGCGCACCCCAACTTTCTATCAGCACGATGGTGCCCGACATCGTTATGGGCTAGCTGCCTGAGCATACCGGATTATCCAGTTCACACCAGGATAGGTCGTTAAGATGCGGTAGAGTTTCCCCAATTTCAGTCCATGTATATGCGGAGAAGATCAGAAACTTTGCACATTTCAGGGAGCGTATTGTTGATATTTGTAGTTTGATTCCGGCGTATGAGTTAGTTATACTCCGTGAGGAACGAGTTAACAAGCTTAAAACATGCTGGACAGCACGTCGAACCCATCCCATAACCATCTTTTCTCACCAACAATTGCCTTGTTCTCTACAAAGTGCGACGTAACACTTTATGAATAAAGGTACGCTCAAATGAAAGACAACATGGTTTTCTTTGTGTAGTTCTCTGTTTGTTCGATAAGTTATCCCTTTTCAATTTGAAAATTAAGAGTTGCATCCAAGAGGATTGGCTTCCGAAAAGGCCGTTATTTTGGTAACATGGCGTCACAAGTTTTCTCCCTCTCCCATTCCATTCGACTTAAAGTTCCTGTTTATCCACCATCCCGTTTTTTGCATTCCAAACTGTTCGAATTATTTTCTGCCTAGTGACACTGGCTCCATTTGATATTCGTAGGCATCTGCACTGAGTCTGTTGTCATTTAATCACTGGATGTGCCCATGGCTTGGAATTCCTTTTCTTTTCTTTCACAGTAAAATAATTATACAGTAGTTGTTGAATTATAAAAAAATTGATGATAAGATTTCTCGGGTGATCTTTGCCTGAAGATCTGGGTATGAAACTCATTGAAAACTGCGACAATACGACGTCACCACTCAGCTGATCACCCGAGAAGATTTTATCGTTGGCATAAGCCGAGAAAGTCTGCATTCATTTATTAAAAATTTACGTTCTGTTTCTTGATAAGAATAAAAATTAGCAATCTGTACAGAGGAAGGGCACCAAACTTCATTCAAGCCCATGATATCGGATCAGAATTGAATAGAATATTCCAGAATTCGGATAAAAAGCGGGAAATACTACAGGCCAGATACCAGACTGAGATTTTCACACTGCGGTGAAGTGTGTGCTGATATGAAACTTCCTGGCTGATTGAAACTGTGTACCGGACCGAGATACGAGGTCGTGACCTCTGCCTTTCGCCCTCAAGGGCTCTACCAGCTGAGCCACTCAAGTACGACTCACGACACCTGCTCATAGCTGTACTTCCACCAGTACTTCTGTGAAGTTCGAAAGATAGGAGACGAGGTGACGATGAAGAGGTCCTATACTCCGAGGAGCGTAGGGGGCGATGCGGGACCCGCACCGCCGACTAGGCAAGGTCCTAGCGGAGGTGGTTTGCCACTGTCTTCCTCTGACCGTAATGTGGTAGAAAGATGATGATGAAGACGACACAACAACACCCAGTCATCTCGAGGCAGGGAAAATCCTTGACCCCGCCGGGAGTCGAACCCGGGCGCAGGAAGCGAGAACGCTATCGCAAGACCACGAGCTGCGGACAGGAGAGGAGGTATTGGGGAAGTAAATCTGTGAGGATGGGGCGTGAGTCGTGCTTGGGTAGCTCAGTTGGTAGAGCCCGAGTCCGCGAAAGGGAAACTTCCCGAATTCGCGTCTCGGTACGGCACACAATTTTAATCTGCTAGTAAATTTCAAAGACCAGGTTGTATCTCACCAGAGTGCAGCATGAATGAGTCAACATTATTTACGTACAGATCAACAAGCGTACGTTCTCAAGAATTATACTACGCCCACTTGCAAATGAATATGTACGTCCCAGAGTTTTATTGTCTTCCATGCTGCTTAGCGGCACTTAAAATAGTTACAGATAATATGAACTGACGCAGAAGTTCATAGAATGTTGTGGCAGTAGTGATGTGGTAGTCACGTGTTTAAAGACTGCGTCTCAGTTAATGTGTGTGACAGACACTAACTGTGTAAGTACGATGAAGTCTGTCTTTTCAGAATTCATTCATATACAAAAAAGGAAGTTAGATTCGGGTCATTAAAGACTGAGAAGATGTACGGATTCCGAGAAAGATACGCAAGGCAATTGGCAGTGTCCTTTACAAGTACCCATCCCGGCATTTATCTTAAGAGAATTGGGGAAACCATGGAAACACTAAATTTGGAGGAAGAAACGGAAGTTCACAACATTATCCAGCGACGCTATAGAAGATCCATGTAACGTGAGTGATCGTTCAGCAACTGCTGTGTTATCACTGATCCACACAAAAAGCAACTATTTGTGAATGCGAAGGCAGGTATAGATGGGCGTTTTGAACCGTCTTTATATGGCTAAGAATCAACTTTTCGTTGATACATTGTTTCTGGCGTTTATTTATGAGGTGTTATTGAGGTTTACTTCTTGAGATGACAACCCTTCCCATCCTTCATTATCAAACTTATTTTACAGAAGGTTTCTAAATCTTTTTATTTCATATTGTAACAAATAAGCCCTCGGTCACAAATATTAAGTCAAAACTGACCTGGTTTCGACGCTACTATGAGCGTCGTCTTCAGAATTAGACTAACTGTACTAAAACATTAGGTATATAGTACATTAATAAAATTAAAGTTTGTACTGACTCGAAAAGATGCAGTACTTACAAGTCATATATTAAAAAAGATCTCAGCCGTAAAGGCGACGTCATGAACACTTGTGCGATGGCGAGCCGCTAAGGGCTGCTCGTACTGTGGACAAGGGTTGGAACAAGACTGAGGTGCCCACTTTAGAAAGTGTGGGCAAGTGCACATGGTGTTGCTACGAGCGCCATCTAGTAGCCGCAGAAACAACTAGGCTACTGTACATTCAAAATTAGACACATGAAATTGTGATGCAGCTGATTCAGGCATAACGTAAGCATTAATAATAACAGGATGAAGTTACATATTTATCTGCTTTAAATAGAGATACATTTTGTAACGTAAAAACGTTAGTTATGACATACAAGAAAACAGAAAAGATGTGACAGGAAAACAACATTTCGGTAAACTGCATGAGGAAATCTGAATCAAAGATCAAGCAATGGCTTTATACAGCCAAAAAAGGTTTTATTTCGCAGCTGCAGCTGTTCGTTGAGAATAAGGCCATCATGACGAGTGAGATGTTTGAAAATCTCCAATTCCTCTAAGATATCTAACCTACGCCCCTTCTTTTCGGTATGCAGAATATTGTTATCGCCTATGGCTTTAGGCACGTGTCCAGTAATTAAGAGATGATCGGCAAAGGATGAATTTAGGGGACTGGTGCCGTTCTTTCTCAAAAGATGTTCTTTCGTCGTAAAACAATTATCAGAACAATATTAGTGATTTAACTACTGTAAATGGCACAACACAAAACGAGATTTCATTATGAAACGTATATCACTAACGGCAAATGGGTGTCAGTGTTTGGACTGTATCACTAATACAAGCGTTAATGCAAGTGTTTTCACAGAAAGCTTGAACTATGTCGTAACTGGCTAGCGAAGATATTTCCAGTTAATTACCTCCTGATTGTTGTTTCACCCTATTTTCATGTATTAATACATGAATCGCTATATTAATGAGCACAATGACAAAGAGAATAGCTAAATTCAGCATTCATCATATTGTATTTTTGAGCCAATTTCTTAGTTAACTACACTAAAACATTCATATGTTTCGAGGTTATAGCACTTACAGAACAGTTAAGTATTTAACAACTGGGAGCCGGTGTGTTTTCTTCTCTTAGCCGAACTAGACTCGTATGTCAGTCTCTCAGAGTTCCAATTTACTGATACGAACAGCTGCACGAAGCATGTAGCAGAGATGCGGAGCGGTATACTTGCCTGTTATTGATAATGACTAAAATCATCCTTTGTTTATAGTATTTTAGTAAACAGGCGTGTCCTGTGAACATGTGTCGTCATTAGATCGAAAAGAAAAAGGCGTTGGCTGTAGATATCTTTTCAATACCAATTCCATCAGCGGTCACAGAATTCCACTAATGAATGGATAGAACGATTTCTCTGTGGCTTAATAAATCAAATGACGCTTCGATTAACGAAATTTCTGGAAAAAGCAGCTTGTGGAGCTCCTGTTAATCAATAATGTGTAATGTCTCGGAGACATCAGACAAGAAAGATGCTTTTGTGGTTTTTTTTAAGGGTAGAACAAGCCTACCACAGAGAGATAGAGAAAGCATATGGACTCACTGAACAATGCCACCCAGGCAGACATACTCCTGGACAGATTCCCATTCGTATGTAGGTCAAGGAGATAAAAGTACATGGAGAAGATGTAAAAAGGAACCTGACAATATTTATGAGTCAGCAGGACAAAGAATTTTGCAGACCTCAAAAAAACAAGCATTACTAAGACAACGCAGAAATGCTTTTAGAAATGGGAATTATTGGCGATAGTGTGTTTCTTTTAGAGTGCGATAAGAGAGCATTACAGAACAGCAACGAAAGTCGCTAATAAATAATATGATTAGTTAGAAGAAGAATCCGAACTGACAAAAATAATGTGATAATATGCAAAACAAATTTTATAGAACTCTAGGTGAGAGATCCTCTTGTGGGGAAAACCCACAGTCAGTAGGAATGAGTAACATTAACGACACACTTCGTGACGGAAGCACGCTCCCGGTTCACTGCCTACACGCTTATTGTGAGGAAATGCTGCCAACTCAATACTGCGCCACACACATCATCTGATAACGACATACACTGAAGCGCTCCCGTCCGAGTCCACCTATCAATGTTCCGTTTGTCTCAAAGTCATTTCTGGGAAGGGACCCTGCGATCATTATTATCGCAATAGGCATATTATTGTTGTTCCCTTTTGTATTGTCTTAAAAGCAGATGAAATAATGATAATTGCTTCAGAATAGGATTTGTAAGGGGTAACTGGAATCAGTTTAGGTGTGGTCCAGAATGAGAAACTTTGTTAAAATAGAGATGAATAAAATGTACTCTAACAGCACTACAACATCTGGAATATACAATCATTTTATTTGTTGATTGTAAATGCAACATTCAAGTGCAATTTTTTATAATTAATACATGTAATGAATATAATTTCCCCAAAGTGAACATAGAATCTCGTACTACAGTAAATAAGCTTAGGCTATCTAAATGATCACTAGAAAACCAAATCGATATAAATTAGAAATAATTGTTAAAATTAATTTTAATCACTTGTATGATCAACTGAATACTGATTTCATGTCCGCATGATTGAAATGGCGCATGACATGGTAGTAATTTAACCCAAGCAGCTGATAGCATCCCACAAAGAGTATTTCTCCCAAAGTTCGCCAGCTGGCTATAATGCAATATTTACCTACAATATGACTAGGAACACTTGGACAGGTGCCTCTGTAGTCGAGGAATTCATTATACTGTTTATAGACTCCCTACCGGATATATATTTAGAATAGGTCATCAGAAAAGCAGTTTACGTTGATAAATAATGGCGACAAGCCGATTCAGCTTTCAGTTTCCGTATATACCACCCCACTTTTGTGGCTTTGCATACTAATACATGCCGTTTTTGTTTGGATATGAGCTGTATACAACTGCTGATCAGTGTTTATAAAAAAAAAACGCATAATAAACGCAGGCGCTGCAAGTAAGGTTTGGGAGTGATTTAGTTTGACTGGAGCTGACAAATACGTTAGGTTTCTCCCATGTAGCTATAACGACTCTGATCCCTTCAATAAGATGTCTTCCGTATACCTTGTAATATGTCTGTACAAGGTGAGATGTGAAGATAGGGAAGAAAAACTCATCGAACCCTACAATTGCACCCCAAACGGACAGCGCTATTATAGCTTTGAGAGGGATCTTGATCAATAGTGTACAGTACTGGAGATCTTAGAATAAAATTTTCACTCTACAGCGGAGTGTGCGCTGATATGAAACTTCATGGTAGATTAAAACTGTGTGCCGGACCGAGACTCGAACTCGGGAACTTTGCCTTTCGCGGGCAAGTGCTCTACCAACAGAGCTACCCAAGCACGACTCACGCAGCGTCCTCACAGCTTTAATTCCGCTAGTACCTCGTCTCCTACCTTCCAAACTTCACAGAAGCGCTCCTGCGAACCTTGCAGAACTAGCACTCCTGGAAGAAAGGATATTGCGGAGATATGGCTTAGCCACAGCCTGGGGGATGTTTCTAGATTGAAATTTCCACTCTACAGGGGAGTGTGCGCTGATATGAAACTTCCTGGCAGATTAAAAGTGTGTGCCGGACCAAGACTCGAACTCGGGACCTTTGCCTTTCGCGGGCAAGTTCTCTACCAACTGAGCTACCCAAGCACGACTCACGCGCCGTCCTCACAGGTAGGTAGGTAGGAGACGAGGTACTGGCGGAATTAAACCTTTGAGGACGGGGCGTTAGTCGTGCTTGGGTAGCTGAGTTGGTAGAGCACTTGCCCACGAAAGGCAAAGGTCCCGGGTTCGAGTCTCGGTCCGGCACACAGTTTTAATCTGCCAGAAAGTTTCACTGGAGCTCTTTCCAGTAGCCATAAAATTTTGTTTACCAATGAGACACGAAGTTATGTGAGATGCTGAGGAGGATTACAGTAAAATAGAGGGTTACTTTTAAATGCTTCTAGAGGGAACATTTTTTGCCAGTGTATGTTTTTATTGGGGGAAAAATGGAGCACTAAAACGAGAGCTACGAAAGTTTTTAACAAGTAACTTAATCTGTTGGACGATAAATCTAATCTGGCCAGTCGAAAGTAGCGACACGATCATAGCTATTTTTAACAGAAGAGTAGAAAGGAGCCTTTAGTATAATGTAACTGAGAAAAATATAGCTTCTGCGTCTGATGTGAGACATTTAGAATTCTGTTAGAAGGTAGCTTTAGACTTACGTCATGAGCGAGTTCTGCGCCCAGGCCCTGGAGGTCCAACGGACGTCAAATCGCCGCCGTGTTATCCTCTGCAATTCGAGCTCATATGGATTCGCTAGCATTTTGTCCACTTTCCAGATCTTGGAGCCACTACTTCTTACTAAAATAGGTGCTCAATTAACGTCACGAGACTGGGTGCACAGCGCACCATTCCTCCCTCACAGGAAAAATCCTTGATGTTACCGGGAGTCGAAGCCGGGTCCTCTACATGACAGCTATCTACACTGACCACGCAGCTGCGGAAGCGGACCACTTCAGTCACGAGCATACATGATGATCACCAGTTATTCATTGTTGTCAAACATATGGTCCAGACCGCACGTTACCCGTAAGAAACACACGCAGCCTATAGCCAACTCTGTCTGCTATACACAGCGTTAAATTCTCGTATCATCCAACACAGCCAACAAATCATTCGTCATCTGGAAATGAAGCCCAGTTACATATTTGGAGAAATTCGTTCGAAAATGTTCCATTTGTCTCAAAGTCATCAATAACTAACACACATGAAAGTGACCCTGATATTGTAATTAACAGAAAGGTGGTATTATTGTTAAGACCATGTTTGATGATAGGAGGATGGTAGTTTTTGTGGTTAAAACAGATAAAAAATGTTCACATGTTCAAATGTGTGTGAAATCTTATGGGACTTAACTGCTAAGGTCATCAGTCCCTGAGCTTACACACTACTTAATCTAAATTATCCTAAGGACAAACACACACACCCATGCCCGAGGGAGGGCTCGAACCTCCGCCGGGACCAGCCATACAGTCCATGACTGCAGCGCCCCAGACCGCTTGGCTAATCCCGCGCGGCTAAAACAGATCAGATTAAGGTAATAATTATCTTTTGTTAAGGGTAAGTACCATAAAATTAGCCGTCGTCCAAGCAGATAATTTTTGTAGAAATACACTGATGAACGAAACAATTACGACGACATGCTGGTCAAGACATCAATGAGAATTCACCATCATGCTCCTCAAACCACTGTACAATGTTTCTGGCCTTGTGGCACAGACAGTTATCCTGAAGGAAGATACCATCACCGTTGAGGAAATCATCTAAGCACGAAGGGATCCGCGTAGTCTGCAATAATGTTCACTTAATCCACATGCGTCTTGGTGCCTTCGATTACTACCAAACGTCCTATGGAAGCCCAGGTGAATGTCTTCAATAACATAATACAGAGCGTATCAGAAAAAGCTTTACAAATTTGAAAACTCGTGTTGATCCATTCATTTAACCTACATACATGGTTTTGATGTCATTTTGTAGCAAAAGATACCAAGAATTTTGAGATACACCTAAACAAGTCAAAAGTGACTTCCATTAGTTACGTGACACACATCCCATCTGAAGACGATTTCTTGCCAAACTCGCTGTAGCATGTCAGGTGTGACTTGTTCAACTGCGAGGCAGATTCTAGCTCTGAGCTGTGATAGATAAGCTGGTATGGGTGGAACGATTAATGTACCCTTGTTGACTCCCAAAAGGAAAACGTCAGCAGGCGTCAGGCCCAGTGAACGTGGGGGTCACGCAATTGGCACACCACGGTCTTTCCACTTTCGTAGAAAGCAGACATATACGAAATCCCAGACGTATTAACAAACATTTGAAACTTTAAATATATTCGCAGTTGCGAATATGAAGAGACCAGGTGTACACTACTGGCCATTAAAAATGCTACATCACGAAGATGACGTGCTAGAGACGCGAAATTTAACCGACAGGAAGAAGATTCTGTGATATGCAAATGATTAGTTTTTCAGAGCATTCACACAAGGTTGGCGCCGGTAGCGACACCTACAACGTGCTGACATGAGGAAAGTTCCCAACCGATTTCTCATACACAAACAGCAGTTGACTGGCGTTACCTGGTGAAACGTTGTTGTGATGCCTTGTGTAAGGAGGAGAAATGCGTACCATCACGTTTCCGACTTTGATAAAGGTCGGATTGTAGCCTTTCGCGATTGCGGTTTATCGTGTCGCGACATTGCTACTCGCGTTGGTCTAGATCCAATGACTGTTAGCAGAATATGGAATCGGTGGGTTCAGGAGGGTAATAAAGAACGCCGTGCTGGATCCCAACGGCCTCGAATCACTAGCAGTCGAGATGACAGGCATCTTATCCGCATGGCTGTAACGGATAGTGCAGCCACGTCTCGATCCCTGAATTAACAGATTGGGACGTTTGCAAGACCACAACCATCTGCACGAACAGTAGTTCGTCGACGTTTGCAGCAGCATGGACTACCAGCTCGGAGACCATGGCTGCGGTTACCCTTGACGCTGCATCACAGACAGGAGCGCCTGGGATGGTGTACTCAATGACGAACTTGGGTGCACGAATTGGCAAAAGTCATTTTTTTGGATGAATCCAGGTTCTGTTTACAGCATCATGATGGTCGCATCCGTGTTTGGTGACATCGCGGTGAACGCACATTGGAAGCGTGTATTCGTCATCGCCATACTGGCGTAATACCCGGCGTGATGGTATGGGATGCCATTGGTTACACGTCTCGGTCACCTTTTGTTCGCATTGACGGCACTTTGAACAGTGGACGTTGCATTTCAGATGTTTTACGACCCGTGGCTCCACCCTTCATTCGGTCCCTGCGAAACCCTACATTTCAGCAGGATAATGCACGACCGCATGTTGCATGTCCTGTACGGGCCTTTCTGTATACAGAAAATGTTCGATTGCTGCCCCGGCCAGCAGATTCTCCAGATCTCTCACCAACTGAAAGCGTCTGGTCAATGGGGGCCGAGCAACTGGCTCGTCACTATACGCCAGTCACTACTCTTGATGAATTGTGGTATCGTGTTGAAGCTGCATGGGCAGCTGTACCTGTACACGCCATCCAAGCTCTGTTTGACTCAATGCCCAAGCGTATGAAGGCCGTTATTACGGCCAGAGGTGGTTGTTCTGGGTACTGATTTCTCAGGATCTATGCACCCAAATTGCGTGAAAATGTAATCAAATGTCAGTTCTAGTATAATATATTTGTCCAATGAATACCCGCTTATCATCTGCATTTCTTCTTGGTGTAGCAATTTTAATGGCCAGTAGTGTATAATGAAATGACAATAGTTAAAATTTGTGCCGCGCTGGAACCCGAACCCCGATTTCCCGCTAATTGCGAGCAATCACCTTACTATTAGGCTATTCAAGCACGCTTCACGGTCAGACCAAACTTCCATATATCGTCAACCATGAGTCTACAACCTGCACTCATACACCCATTATGTATATTCCCGTACAGGGGAGGCATTTTAATTGAAAGTAGCTTGCCAGGTGTCTGCGAATAAATACGATATTGTAATACCTGTGTTGTTCAGAAATACTTCTGAGCAATACAGGCATTGCAATATCGTAGTTAAAGCTTTATCTCTTTTCCTTCAAGATGACACCAAGACTAACTCTGTAAGTCATATGAATAAATTTGTACGAATTTTCAGTTGTAAAGCCCTTTTTGATACACCCTACACTGACATCACCGACTAGTGTCCGTGGCGCAGTGCATATTCCGAACAGTCGTTTACCTAAATGAAGGCATATGCGGACACGACCATCGATCTTCCTTTTGAAACAACTTGTTCTTGCACCAACAATGTACTCTGCCGTCAGCTCTACCACAAATCGCCGCCTGTCCGTTTTCACAGAGCGTGTGATGAGGCGTGAACGCCCAACTCCTTGTCGCCTACTGTCGTTTTACTGTCCTTCAGACACTTTCCATGGATGCTCGCGACAGTGGCTCGCGAACAGCCGACAAGCGACGCTGTTTCCGAGATACTTGTTCTCAGGCTTCGGGGCGTAACGATTTACGCTCTATCAAACTCGCTTACGTCACTGGCTTTGCCCGTTTGCTGTAATTATTTTTCATTCCTATCTGCTTAATCTTACCGAGTCCCGTAAGAGTTCGGGCAATGCGTTAAGGCTAACCAGCCATTGACCTTCTTCTGTGCGATAACACACGCATTGCCCGAACTCTTACAGGACTCTGTAGGATTGTCTGCCGCGAGTAATGAGTGTAATGGGCAGGGGCAGTACGAACGTAGTGTGTGGACATTAAGTTGGGAATGTGGGTCTGACGGGGAGCGTGCAAGGGATAAATCCCTCCAGTCGCACTATCCTTTGTGCCCTCGGTGGCTCAAATGGATAGAGCGTCTGCCATGTAAGCAGGAGATCCCGGTAGGGGCACACATTTTCAACTGTCCCCGTTAATGTATATAAACGCCTCGCGGCAGCTTAGGGTCTTGATTTGATTATCATTTCATTCTAAGGCGCTGCACGGTCACCGATGGTATCTGTTGTTTCGGACATGTTGGAAAGAACAGATACCATCTTCATATACTTAAATGGCTTTCCCAAGTATGCTAAAACATTTCTGTCATCTTTCTAGTGAGCCGAGTATCTGAAGTTACTGTCCTAGTGTCAGATTATTAAAATCTGTGAGCCATACCTCGTCGAATGCGGTCACAGATATCTCAGATAGATTTGCTAGGGAGCATAAAAGTTCATTGTATCGACAGGGGTATTGGGCCGGCCGAAGTGGGCGTGCGGTTAAAGGCGCTGCAGTCTGGAACCGCAAGACCGCTACGGTCGCAGGTTCGAATCCTGCCTCGGGCATGGATGTTTGTGATGTCCCTAGGTTAGTTAGGTTTAACTAGTTCTAAGTTCTAGGGGACTAATGACCTCAGCAGTTGAGTCCCATAGCGCTCAGAGCCATTTGAACCATTTGAACAGGTGTATTGCTCAAATGTCAGCGGAAACATTGTAGGTTGAACGTAAAAAAACCAACAAGTTGTTGGGAACATATGAAGATTCACAGTAGCAGACATACCTATAAAGCAAGGACGATCACGACGTGCCAAACTTCGCACGGGCTGGGTGTGCGGGACAACGCTCGACCTGTCACGGCTTTTCTTCCCGGAAGTGCTCAGTACAGCCGAAATTTCATTTAGTATTGCGGTGTGGCATTTTTCGATCAGTACAACTCTCTTCACTTCGGTGGAATCGTGGTTTCAGCGCTGTTTGCCCTTCGCTTTTTGTTCACGGTATAAAGGACGTTCATAGGTCCAGAGGCTGTTCGCACAAAAAGAGGCAGTCTAGAGATCTATCGTCAGAAGCCTTTAAAAATGATTGGGAATGACAGAAGAGAGGGTTGAGAATATTCAGTACATATTATGTAGTCGCTTAAGCGACAGGTACTGCAGATTTGTTATGAAGCGAAATTGCAATTCATGCAGAGAGAATTTAAAGATATAGTTGACGATGAAAGAGCAAAAAATTACAACGATCGACAAACGAGCTTTATTGTTCTGTACATGGAGCACTTTGTGCTAAATTTGCAGGCGTACTGCACGTGAAGAAATTGGTGGCACGAATAGTAAAATTTCTCAAGTCGTACGTATTATTCCACTGTAAGTTGCTACAGTTGTCGATGGAACTGAAAAGAATGTGGAGACTTTATATATCACAGCATAATATGTTGGTTAATTCAAAGGGACGATTTTACCAATTAAAACTAGCTGTTGTTGAATTTATGAAGGGAAAAGAAGTGCAGGATCGAAAATTAGAACATTCGAAGTGGATTGCAGACCTCGCATATTAGGTGCACTTGACTGCACACTGCCCACCGTAAGACAATGTAAAGTGAGAAACAACTTCTTTCTGATATCATGGGGATACTTTTAAAAAGATAGTCGCGTTACAGAAGGGACACAATCTGACAAACACAGACCAGTTCCCTATGCTCTTTGCTTTGAAAGAAAACGTGAGGTTTTAAGGATTCATTGCAACCTTGAAAGAATTACAAGGTTAAGCTTATCATTTAGGTATATCAAAATGTTCAAATGTGTGTGAATTCCTAAGGAACCAAACTGCGGAGGTCATCGGTCTCTAGACTTACACACTACTTAAACTAACTTATGCTAAGAACAACACCCACACCCATGCTCGAGGGAGGACTCGAACCTCCGACCGGAGGGTCGCGCAATCCGTGAAATGGCGCCTCAAACCGTACGGCCACTCAGCGCGGCAGGGATGTTAAAGAACCCGTGACTGTTTACTCAATGTAAATATATGAAACTGCGACCAGTCACTTTTTTGACATAATTATTTATTCCATGAACCAGTTCTCGAACGTTTTCAGGTTCATCTTCAGATGGTGTATAGCTATGTAACCCTCCCGTACACGATCTGAAGTTGAACCTGAAAAGGTTCGAAAACTGGTTCACAGAATAAATAAATATTTCAAAGAAGTGGCTGGTTACATTTTCATGAATTTACTTAGAATTACAAGGACAATTCCCTAAACGTTCCTGTCAGGACGGTCGCAGTTCGTAGTAATAGACGGTAAATCATCGAGTAAAACTGAAGTGATATCAGGTGTTCCCCAGGGAAGCGACCTGAGACCTCTGCTGTTCCTGATCTATATAAATGACCTGGGTGACAATCTGAGCAGTTCTCTTAGGTTGTTCGCAGATGATGCTGTAATTTACCGTCTAGTAAGGTCATCCGAAGACCAGTATCACTTGCAAAGCGATTTAGAAAACATTTCTGTGTGGTGTGGCAGGTGGCAGTTGACGCTAAATAACGAAAAGTGTGAGGTGATCCACATGAGTTGCAAAAGAAATCCGTTGGAATTCGATTACTCGATAAATAGCACAATTCTCAAGGCTGTCGATTCAACTAAGT
Organism: Schistocerca piceifrons; assembly: GCF_021461385.2. Lineage (NCBI taxonomy): Eukaryota > Metazoa > Arthropoda > Insecta > Orthoptera > Acrididae > Schistocerca > Schistocerca piceifrons. The sequence continues at coordinate 208,385,200 of NC_060149.1, read as the reverse complement.
ACCTGGGTGTAAAAATTACGAACAACTTCAGTTGGAAAGACCACATAGATAATATTGTGGGGAAGGTTGCGTTTCATTGTCAGGACACTTAGAAGATGCAACAAGTCCACTAAAGAGACAGCTTACACTACACTCGTTCGTCTTCTGTTAGAATATTGCTGCGCGATGTGGGATCGTTGCCAGGTGGGATTGACGGAGGACATCGAAAGGGTGCAAAAAAGGGCAGCTCGTTTTGTATTATCACGTAATAGGGGAAAGAGTGTGGCAGATATGATACGCGAGTTGGGATGGAAGTCATTAAAACAAAGACGTTTTTCGTTGCGGCGAGATGTATTTACGAAATTTCAGTCACCAACTTTCTCTTCCGAATGCGAAAATATTTTGTTGAGCCCAACCTACATAGGTAGGAATGATCATCAAAATAAAATAAGAGAAACCAGAGCTCGAACAGAAAGGTTTAGGTGTTCGTTTTTCCCGCGCGCTGTTCGGGAGTGGAATGGTAGGGAGATAGTATGATTGTGGTTCGATGAACCCTCTGCCAAGCACTTAAATGTGAATTGCAGAGTAATCATGTAGATGTAGATGTAGATGTAGATGTAGACACTGCCAACCTTGCATCTGTTTTCGAGACCATTTGCGCTTCCAGTTGAAAGCGCCCCTGAGCCTGTGTAGATGTAACTGATTGACGTAGAGGGTAATTCCTGATTTAACGATAAATCTTTTTACGTTAAAACTGGCCAGGATCTCTACATAAATTTCCTCAGCTACAGTTTCCGCATCTCTATAATGCAGTTGCAGAAGTTCTACAATATTTCGATCGACATATTGGTGTGAAAGACGTTTTTCCATTACGAAACTAAATAAATCACGATTACGTGGCAACTTGGGTGCGAAAACCTGTGAAATTGCCTGCGTCTGTCAATATGCCAACAGTTTGTACCAGATAAAAGTTATGTCTTCAGCACACTGAAAATAATTAAATAATACTGAAAATTTGCTATTTTGTGATCTTTGTTATTGAGAAACGCGAAATATAAAACCAAGTCGTATGCAGTGTGACAGCACTGCCATTGAAATGTGCATATTCACAGTTTCTCCCACTTTCCCCTCCTTGCGTTCAGACAGCGTAGTGTGGCGGTGGGGGAAGTGTGCAGCGAGGCTGGATGCTCCAGCACGTGTGCTAAGCCACGGCTCATGAGCCGAATTCTTGGTCATCTCTGATATAAAGTCTGCAAAGAGAGAAAAATGAGTGGGTGCGAATAGTGAATAGCGGACGTGAGAATGCTAGTGGGTGACCGTCAAAGGTGAAAGAAGATTCTCTGTGGATCACAGATTATTCCTTGCTAGCCAGCGCCTTCCTGAGGATAACGAAGTGAAAGGAAATGTCACCAGATGTTTACCATCACAAATAGAAATTTTTATGACAAGGGAAACAAAAAAATTTCTCATAGTTCGAAGCGTGTCATTATGACAGTGTTAATTATCGTGAAAAGTACTGGAAACCACAAATCTGCATGTACACTTCATGAAAATACTACTGCTCTTTCGACTTTTTTTTCTTATTTATTTCTCTCTCTGTGTTCTTCCTATTTCTTGCTTAGTGGTGTAAACTATCTTTGTCATGGTCTCTGGTTTTCTGAGATCGGACACATTACAAGCTGACACTGTGAATTTAGGTGACCAATCATGGTGAACATATAGTCATCTGTTACGGCTTGAAGTCAAGCGCCAGCACGCCAGTCGGGAACAAGGGAGCAGAGAGGGCTGTGAAGAAGACGTCAGCAAATCGCACGCTGACCGACCCCTCTCCAGGACGACAACGCGACGACAGCGGCCTCTGTGTGCAGAGAACATAGTGCCGCGCCCGACTGGCTGCGGCCAGTTCTACAGAAGCTTCAAGACCAGCTACCTGAATAGAAGTGTTAAAGCCCACTACTTTACTTGTACATTCTATGTAGCTGAAACTTGAAATTGTTGACTAGGCAGATTTGACGACTAGGCAGGATTTGACGACTAGGCAGGATTCAACATCATCAATAATTAGCGATGCCCCTTATTTGTAATAACCTTAAAAATTTCAAATTCTATATATGTATACAAAGTGTTGTAAATTTTGAAATCAATGACATATTTTCTCATTTCAGGAGAAATTTTCCTGAAAACATAAAATTGCGGTTGCCTTACGTCTATACCGCTTTATTTGACTGTCTTGTTTCTCCTTGTGCCTTGTTTCTCCTTCAAGTACGAATACATCAGAACCATATTAATCTTAAATGCTTATTTTGAAAATGACTGCGAGAGTAATGAGGCATGGCATCTTCATTGTAAAATATCATACGATAATAAATTATACTGGAATAATGAAGAAACTTAAGATGGCTAGCCCGATGGAGAATCAGATGAGAGTTATGTTATTTATAGCTTCATAACAGCGAAGACTTTCTAGAATCTACAGACTGGATGGAAAATTCTATGAATCACACAATGCATATTACTTCGAGCTTGTAGACAATATGAGATTCTACTTCAGTTTTCACCATTGGCACACTCAGTCGCTAAATGGTTCTTTATTTTGAGTTTTCCGACTCTATGATCTTCATTTCCCATTCCCCCACTAGCACAGTTGCACAGTGAATGGCACAGTTTTCTTTCTCTCAAACGATGGAGACATGGCAGTATTATGGTTCAAATGGCTCTGAGCACTATGGGAAGTAACATCTGAAGTCATTAGTCCCCTTGACTTAGAACTACTTAAACCTAACTAACCTAAGGACATCACAAACATCCATGCCCGAGGCAGGATTCGAACCTGCGACCGTAGCAGTAGCGCGGTTCCAGACCGAAGCGCCTAGAATGCTCGGCCACAACGGCTGGCAGACAGTATTAGACCATAGATATGGCAAACCGTAGTCACCTACAACAATATGACATAGCTGAGAACCAAATAATTTCCTGGATTTAAGCACAGTAGAGTGTATTTATCCTTACTACCGCTTGCATCAAGAATACCGCTAGTGATAAGGATAAAACGGCAGCGTTATATTATTGCCGAGCGCGATAGCTAATTGGATTCAGTATCTAGATAGAGACCGTATCGATTGCCGACGCAGGGTATAGGTTTGCGCTGGACTGTTCGTGAGAAGTGATAACGACAAGTGCGAATCTGTTCCGCAGACGACAGCTTGCAGACTGCAAGTCGCACGACACTCAGTCTCTCCGGAATAACACGTTGACTTTCGGAACACGTTGCGCACTTGTATTTACGAACAACAATCTTCCGAGATTATTGCCAGCCTATCCTCAGAAACGCGGCGATTTCCTCAGTAGTTTAAAGCCTGAAAATTAATTATTTTCTGTTAATGTAATGTTAAAAGTGTATTTCAATAATGCTGTCTACAAAATAAGCGAAAATCTGATAACCTCCTGGAGTGCTGCAATAGTTGTTTTGTATGACGTGAAGGAAGATTTAATGGTTGAACTCCCAATGGACGTCGAGATTATAAAAAAAGGAAAATAAGTTCAGATTCGACAAAGCCCGGACAGGAAACCTTCCGCGTTCTTTGGCAAAAAATCATTCCAGCATTTCCCGAAGTGATTCTACGGACATTGCGGAAAACCTGAATTATTATAGCCAGACGTAGATCTGAACTCCAAAACTCTTTACGAGTCCAATGTCTTAACCCTTGAGCAATTTATTCAGGTGTGTGTATAGTGAAGAATAAGGCAGCTGCCGGAACCCTGAGTATATCTTACGCTCAAATATGTTTCCTTGAGAGACAAAACATCCTGCCCATAAAGCAGCACTGATTTACACAGCAATGCTAGTACGATAACCTAGCACGATCTTGATAAAGGTGACGACCAGTTCTTCCGTTACCGCGAGCTTCGCTATACAGAAGGATCATATCGTTTTCTTCTGTAAACGTGTATTCAAAAATGTTACTCTAACGCTTGCAGGCACGTGAATGAGGCTCAAACCAGACCAAAGAGGTAAGGCAGACGTCAAATGACATCAACCGACCCGACCTAAGCACCCCCTTCCCGCCCTCCCCCGCCCACCATGACTACACTGTAGCATACTTACCTAGCAACAAGTTTTCTAACGGCTGTAGCATTGAAACGGTACGTTTCTGGACATGGATACCAATTCAAAATTTTGTCTACTCAGTCCCCTCTGCAAGTTCTAGAAGTCTGTAAGGGGAAGTTTAGAGCATCCTGTAGATGAAGAACGGTGTACCATCTGCATGTAATTAAGATTGCGCCCGCCCGGTTGTCCGTGCGGTCTAACGCACGGCTTTCCGGGCGGGAAGGAGCGCCTGGTCCCCGGCACGAATCCGCCCGGCGGACTTGTGTCGAGGTCTGGTGAGCCGGCCAGTCTGTGGATGGTTTTTAGGCGGTTTTCCATCTGCCACGGCGAATGCGGGCTGGTTCCCCTTATTCCGCCTCAGCTACACTATGTCGGCGATTGCTGCGTAAACAAGTTCTCCACGTACGCTTACATCTCCCTGGGGGGGGGGGGGGGGGGGCGGGGAGAGGGGGGGGTTCTACCGGGGGCCTAACCGCACAGTAACCCTGGGTTCGGTGTGGGGCGGCGGAGGGGTGAAGTGAACAGCTGTAGTCGTCTTGGGGTTGTGGGTCACTGCGGCTGCGACGGGGACGGAGCCTCTCCGTCGTTTCTAGGCCCCCGGTTAACATACAGTACATACAATACAATTAAGATTGCAGGCATATGTCAAAAAATGTTAGTGTTACGCTAAACTCGCAGAATGGGGAGCCGTCAGACGAGGTGAAAACGTAAGAGGTAAGATTCAGTCTGTCTTGTGGATGCCAAAGAGTGCAGTTCCACCAGGACAGTGACTTCGAATGTGTCAGACTGCTCGGTCTCTACGAAACAGGTTTGTCATGCCGCCACATTTTTGCTCGTTCAGGTCAGACTGCTAACATGCGATAGTGATGCGTGAATGCAACAAGTGTATGAAGTGTATATGACAGACACGCGCGCAAGCGACGATCGTGTACACGACCATGCAATGTGACTAGAGCACGGAAAGACAGCTGTTTGTCCGCATGGCCGTAACCGATCGTCCACAATACTGTTCCGACGATGAGGTATTGCTCTGGCCGTGGAGTTATCGACATCGATGGTCCGACTGCGTTTGGCCCTATGCATTTCATTACGTCGGTCCAAACAAACACAAAAAACTATTATGGACACGTGAAAGCTGCTGCTGAAGTGTTGAGTGACAAAATGTGTTTCTTGATGAACCCCACTTTGACATGTCGTCTAGTCGTGGCCAAATACGTATGTGACTGTACTTCGGCAGTCTCTATTATTGAGCGGCATAGAAAGCAGTCACCACATATAACGGACTGGCGCAACATTGGATATAACATGCCATCTGGACTTCTATACATTGAAGACGATCTTGGTCTGAACATCGGGGAAATTTAAGGGCCTGAAGTACAGCCTCATTTTCAGGCAATTCTTCGTGCCACATTTCAGCAGTATACTATTGCGTCAAATGTTACGTGGAATGTGTAAACTTTCATCGACTTGACGGGTTGTACTGTTTCTCTTGTCAGCACGTTCGTCTAACATGTTATGTGTTCTATCGACAACTTGCTCCCCTCGTTCCTGCAGTACACAGTATTAATGATTTATAGACTCCCATACAAATAATGTCCTGGACGATTCCACAAATGGTTCAAATGGCTCTAAGCACTATGGAAATTAACATCTGAGGTCATCAGTCCCCTAGACTTAGAACTACTTAAACCTAACTAACCTAACGACATCACACACATCCATGCCCGAGGCAGGATTCGAACCTGCTACCGTAACAGCCGCGTGGGTCCGGACTGAAGCGCCTAGAATCACTCGACCACAGCGGCCGGCTGGGCGATTCCAAAACATAATACTCAGTCATTCTTGGATGCCATGTTATAGTGCTTTCGAGGTTTTAACTGTAGCATTTGGATCTTCACATACACTATGTGATCAAAAGTATCCGGACACCCGGCTGAAAATGACTAATAAGTCCCTGGCGCCCTCCATCGGGAATGCTGAAATTCAATATGGTGCTGGCCCACTCTTAGCCTCGACGACAGCTTCCACTCTCGCAGGCATACGTTCAATCAGGTGCTGGAAGGTTTCCTGGGGAATGCTAGGCAATTTTTCACGGAGTGCTGCACTGACGAGAGGTATCGATGTCGGTCGTTGAGGCCTGTCACGAAGCCGGCATTTCAAAAGATCCCAAAGGTGTTCTATACGTTTCTGGTCAGGACTCTGTGCATGCTGGTCCATTACTGGGATGTTACTGTCGTGTAACCACTCCGCCAAAGGCCGTGCATTATAAACATGTGCTCTATAGTGTTGAAAGATGCAGTCGCCATCCCCGAGTTGCTCTTCAACAGTGGGAAGCAAGAAGGTGCTTAAAACGTGAATGTAGGCCTGTGCTGTATAATTCCAGAAATGACTGAGGTCATACTTCACTAGGATTCGCTGTCAAGAACATGTTTGTCCTTAACATATTCTTCAGGAAGAGAACAGAGAAAAACTGACCTTCCAAAGACCAAATGGAAGTGAAAATAAAACTGAGTATATTTTATCCAGCAATTAAGAACCTGTCAAGTTTTTCACAGTTCTCACCCACTTTGGTGTTTCTGTCTTAGAAAACCGTAAGATGCAAAGTAAAAACAGATACAAAACTAGAAAGAAATAAACCCATAAGGCAGGAAGTCAGAAACGTAGATATTGAATATAATTACGGATAGCGAGCTATTCCAGATTAAATTAAGAACAACTTCATAGTCTTAGATAATTTTATACAGGCATGAATAAGAGAGGTAATTATTTAATGAAGGTACTTACGCAAACAACCAAAACTATTGCGAATAGAAGAGAGTAAATGGACAAAAAATTCAAGTAGAGTGTGGCAACTATTAAATACAGGGTGAGAGTTTCATCCAGGTGGTAACAGGAACATGATAGAAAGTGTCTAATTGGATAAAACTGTTCCGAGATGCCCTCGAAAATATGTGAGAAGATACGATTAAAATAATGTCAGAGAAAACCAGAAAACAATGAAAGTGTGAAGAAGACAAAAGTAAAACTTACGCTGTGTACGCACCAGATATCACCTCTTTGGATTACAGACGGTACAGTTACTGACAACTAAGAGAAAATTCTACAATTTTACAAGTATTCAAATACTTCGTTAACAATTTGTATAGTTCGCGATATGAATCGGAAATACAGGTGGTTGATAATGAAAATAACAACATTCTGGAAGTAATGTGCAATGGGGTGAGCAAAGCTATTCGAAGTATTAAAACAGAAAAGGCGTCGGGAATTGGTATTTGAATAGAAATAGTTACAGCTGGAGGCAAAGTAATTAACAAGTCAATTGCAAAATTATTTGTAGATGGTAATCAGAGGAAATAAATTTACCATAACCGAAATAATGGTGTAATTATTGTAATATATGAGAAATGGGTCAGAAAAAACATAAAACCCACACATCTATCGGGCTCCTTCCCTAAGGAAAAGACAATCATTAAAAATTTTCAAGAACTCAACGGAGAAATAATTGATTCTAATGGGGCAAAGGAACAAGTACCACTTTAGAAGAGCATGAAACATGATGTAGAGAAGGAAGAAAGGAGAAACTTGAACAATGAGTATGAATTACCACTTCTTTGGTATACATAGATTTTGGCAAACCAACTGACTCTCTTTCCACTAAGTCTGTACTAACAGCATAAGTGTATGTGAGTACAATGAAAAATATGTGTCAAGCTACACTATTCATTAGACTTCAGGACAGAGAGAAACTCCTAACAGAAATGGACATCAGGCAAGGAGAATCTATGTCACCAAAACTGCTCACAGTGGCCCTAGAGGAATTTTTCATATGATTGAACTGGTGAACTAAGACGAAATACGTGAAGTGGAACGTAACTGAACTACCTAACTTTTGCTAATGATATTGTACTGCTTGCCTCTTGTGAGGATAAACTTTAACAAAGAATGGAGGAACTTAATAGAGCAAGTTTTATAGAAGGTTTCAAAAATTGTATTTAACCAACGTTTCGAAAAGAATGAAGTCATACAAGCAATGATTAATTTTTTGTATTTATGGTAGTTGAAGTACACTGCTGGCCACCGTAAATGCAACACCAAGAAAGACAAGAGGTAGCACAACAAAATTTATTTTGTAGATAACATGTTGACCAAGTATCAAATGATTACGTTTACAGACGTCTGTGACATGTGGTTCCTGACAGAATCAGTAGCCAGAGTAGCCGCCATTGCTGGAGATCACCGCTGCCACACGTCTCGGCATTGAGTCAAAGAGACGTTGGATGTGTTCCTGGGGTACAGCAGCCCAAGCAGCTTCCACACGTTGCCAAAGATCATCTGGTATGGCAGCTGGGGATGTAATCTGGGTCACTCGTTGAGCAACCATGGACCACATGTTTTCTATCGGCGAAAGATCCGGAGAGCGAGCCGGCCAGGGAAGCAATTCAATCTGGTTATTGACGAAGAACCTTTGGACAATGCGTGCCACGTGTGGTCGCGCATTATCCTGTTGAAATATGGCTGTGGCCGAGCCCTGAAGGTAAGGAAGGACAACTGGCTCCAGCACCTCGGATATGTAGCGCCGGCTATTTAAAGTACCGGCAATGCGTACTAGAGGCGTGCGAGAGTAATATCCAATACCGCCCCATACCATAATACCCGGTGCAAGACCAGTGTGGCGGTGCATAATGCAGCTGTCCAGCATCCTCTCTCCACGGTGTCTCCACACTCGAATCCGACCATCGTGGTGCTGCAGACAGAAGCGTGCCTCGTCAGTAAAGACAACGTCATTCCATTCTGCCGTCCACATCCGTCTGTCATCACACCATTGGCGACGGAGACGTCTGTGGTTCTGCGTCAATGGTAGACGAAGCAATGGACGTCTTGCGGACAGACCACTCTTTTGTAAACGGCGTCGAATGGTATGCGCAGACACTGGATGATGCGTTACAGACGCAATGTGCTGTGCTATGGTTCGGGATGTCACTGAGCGATCCGTCACTGCCATGCGCACAATTTGCCTATCAGCACGTGCAGTGGTGCACCGAGGTGAATGCGATCGACCACGTCGGTCCGTCGTACCCTCCTGCATCCAACGGTCACATATCCGCATTACAGTTGTTTGGTTTCGTCCAACACGACTAGCGATTTCTCTGTATGATAATCCACAATCTCGGTAAGCCAGTATCCTTCCTCTGTCGAACTCGGATACTTGATCAAAAGATGTTCGCTGTTGTCTACGAGGCATAACTGATCGTCTTGTGAAACAACCACAAGGTAAACACACGTGCCGAACGTACACTTGTCGAAATCGCCAAGCCTTAAATGGCGCTATGAGGTGGCGCCACAGGCGCGTGTGATGTGCGTCTGCGCTGAAATTCTAATCAGTTGCATATCTCATCGCTGCAAACTCATGGTGTAAATTTCACTTAATTCGGATGCTTCCTTCAGGGTGTTGCATTTACGGTGGCCAGCAGTGTAAATAACTCGATGGACAGTAAAAGATATTAACAGATGAGAAAAAACGGGTCGGAGTGCTTTTGAAAAACGAAATGTTTTAAAACTAAGCCTCCGTAGTGTCTGATAAGAACAATTTACAATTAATTTGTGTTATCAGCTTTGGCTTATGGCTATAAGACTTGCTATTTTAAATTCAAAAGCTGTTCAAAGACTGAAGGTTACTCAGCAAATAATGGAGATATGCATTCGGGAATTACTAAGTTAGAAATGAATATAAACAAACCGATCAAGGAACAGGCTGAAGTAGGAAATATAACTGTAATTTTAATGCAAGCGGAATAGCTGCTATATGGACCAAGGAAGATTTTTAATGGGTTTCAAGAGATATGACCAACATGACGACCTGATGGAAAGTAGGCGGATGACAGAAAACATGCAGGAACAACATTGATGCATATTGCTGAATACCGTGAAAAATAAAAGGCTAGAGGAGGCATTTATCCAGTAACGGCTGTCAAATAACTGCTGCTGATGTCATGACGATAATGATAAATATGATGATGTACACCTAAAGTTTTAATAGATTAACTTAATTAGGGGAACATGTATGATGGTTATGGTAGTTTGAAACATATGACTATTCAACTGCCCATCGCATACATAATTGACAGTTTGATTCCCTTTTTACTCACGCCAGTAGGTCACGGATCAGGACAATTACATTACTCGAAACAGACTCACGTAATACATACGATATACACTCCCGGAAATTGAAATAAGAACACCGTGAATTCATTGTCCCAGGAAGGGGAAACTTTATTGACACATTCCTGTGGTCAGATACATCACATGATCACACTGACAGAACCACAGGCACATAGACACAGGCAACAGAGCATACACAATGTCGGCACTAGTACAGTGTATATCCACCTTTCGCAGCAATGCAGGCTGCTATTCTCCCATGGAGACGATTGTAGAGATGCTGGATGTAGTCCTGTGGAACGGCTTGCCATGCCATTTCCACCTGGCGCCTCAGTTGGACCAGCGTTCGTGCTGGACGTGCAGACCGCGTGAGACGACGCTTCATCCAGTCCCAAATATGCTCAATGGGGGACAGATCCGGAGATCTTGCTGGCCAGGGTAGTTGACTTACACCTTCTAGAGCACGTTGGGTGGCACGGGATACATGCGGACGTGCATTGTCCTGTTGGAACAGCAAGTTCCCTTGCCGGTCTAGGAATGGTAGAACGATGGGTTCGATGACGGTTTGGATGTACCGTGCACTATTCAGTGTCCCCTCGACGATCACCAGTGGTGTACGGCCAGTGTAGGAGATCGCTCCCCACACCATGATGCCGGGTGTTGGCCCTGTGTGCCTCGGTCGTATGCAGTCCTGATTGTGGCGCTCACCTGCACGGCGCCAAACACGCATACGACCATCATTGGCACCAAGGCAGAAGCGACTCTCATCGCTGAAGACGACACGTCTCCATTCGTCCCTCCATTCACGCCTGTCGCGACACCACTGGAGGCGGGCTGCACGATGTTGGGGCGTGAGCGGAAGACGGCCTAACGGTGTGCGGGACCGTAGCCCAGCTTCATGGAGACGGTTGCGAATGGTCCTCGCCGATACCCCAGGAGCAACAGTGTCCCTAATTTGCTGGGAAGTGGCGGTGCGGTCCCCTACGGCACTGCGTAGGATCCTACGGTCTTGGCGTGCATCCGTGCGTCGCTGCGGTCCGGTCCCAGGTCGACGGGCACGTGCACCTTCCGCCGACCACTGGCGACAACATCGATGTACTGTGGAGACCTCACGCCCCACGTGTTGAGCAATTCGGCGGTACGTCCACCCGCCTCCCGCATGCCCACTATACGCCCTCGCTCAAAGTCCGTCAACTGCACATGCGGTTCACGTCCACGCTGTCGCGGCATGCTACCAGTGTTAAAGACTGCGATGGAGCTCCGTATGCCACGGCAAACTGGCTGACACTGACGGCGGCGGTGCACAAATGCTGCGCAGCTAGCGCCATTCGACGGCCAACACCGCGGTTCCTGGTGTGTCCGCTGTGCCGTGCGTGTGATCATTGCTTGTACAGCCCTCTCGCAGTGTCCGGAGCAAGTATGGTGGGTCTGACACACCGGTGTCAATGTGTTCTTTTTTCCATTTCCAGGAGTGTACAAACGCACGGGTAGCGTGACAGATTTTCAATACTGGTTTGAGGAGATCTGATTTCCATAGCTATTTTTACATTCAGTTACTTGCGTGAAGACATACATAAAGTAGTGTGCTGATTTCAAATTCAGAATTCCCGCTCAACCTCATATAACGTACGAGTGAGAATTGTTTTCGTAACAGCAACAGTTCGACAAACATTTTGCACGTAAAGGCAGATCAGTGTATGCCTTCTTCCCTGAATATTTACCTGTTTACAGCGTCAATTAAGTGGCGTATGGCTTTATTGGTTAAAATATTACCTGTGTTGGGCATTTGTAGTTTCTATGGAATCACTGCAACGTTGCACAACCAACCAGGTACAAGTGAGTTTTATCCTCTAGTTTCAATATATGTCCCATAATCAACCACAGACAGCCTCATAAATGACCACTCAAGTAAATTTATGGGATAGACGAGGAAGTGATTTCAGATGATTACCAAAGAAAACTTGGCGTTATTCTACACCCGCTTTTCGCAGGCTTGCCTCTGACTTCCGTACTCTACATTCCTCCATAAATTCTCATGTGTCTATTCTTATATTCTCTTTCCGTCTGGTGCTGTCTTCAGATATACGAGGGCGTGCTGAAAAGTAATGCCTCCAATTTTTTTATTTGAAAACTCTTAAAGCTTAGTAAATAAAACAAACGTTATTAACATTCTACATCACTATTCTTCATGACTACTTATTTATTTCTCGACATAGTCACCCTGGCGAGGAACACATTTCACCCAATGAGAGCCGGCCGAGGTGGGCGAGCGGTTCTAGGCGCTACAGTCTGCAACCGCGCGACCGCTACGGTCGCAGGTTCGAATCCTGCCTCGGGCATGGATGTGTGTGATGTCTTTAGGTTGGTTAGGTTTAAGTAGTTTTAAGTTCTAAGGGACTGATGACCTCAGAAGTTAAGTCCCATAGTGCTCAGAGCCCTTTGAACCACCCAATGAGAGACTAGTTTGTTGATACCTCCACTGTAGAATGGTTGACTTTGTTGATAGAGCCACAACATCATCTCTGCTTCACCGCTTCATCACTATTAAAATGAAGCGCTCGAAGGTGTTCTTTAACTTTTCGAAACAGATGAAAATCAGATGGGACGAAGGCGGGACTGTATGAAGGATGATCAATGACAGTAAACCCAAAGTGTCGGACTGTTACAACTGTCGTAGTGCACATGTGTTCTCTGGCATTGTCATGCTGAAGGAGATGTTGCTGCATGTGTGGACGAATTCGTCTATTTCGAAACCCCATTACGGTACAGTACTACTCACGCATCGGCAGAGTTGCGTTACACATCACCATGCTTCGTGCTACAATTCGAAGCCAGCAGACGGCTGCATAATGTGGACATGAAGAGTAATAAAGATGTAGAATTTTAATAACATTTGTTTAATTTTAAAAGCTGTAACGGTTTTCACATAAAATATTCGGAGGCATTACTTTTCAGCAGGCCCTAGTATATGTTGAAATTCAGTTCGCACCATCTCTATACTAACGCTATGAAAAACACCTAACATGATAACGTTTTTGCCTGAACCAGCTGAGTCATGTGGTGGCCGACAAGAGGCGAGAAACTTCTTGCGGAAATCTACAACATGGGTTGCGATGAGATGAAACACAATATACACACTAAAAGCAACAAGGCTCTGCAGAAGAGTCTATAACAACAGAATTAAAGATGTTTGTACCTGAAAAGCAATGGATGTCTCACGCTATACCGTAATAACCTTTTAAGAGATAGAAAACCACAAGATGATCGAAAACTACCCTTGTTTATCCTCTGCATATAAAACGAAATACTACAGAGGTGAGGTAGAAGGTTCTGCCCTTATCCATCTTCATAAGACTAGAACAACTACTTGAGCACAGACTTCATCTACATCTATACTGCGGAAGCTACTTGATGGTGTGTGGCCGAGGGTACTTTGTATACCACTGCCTCTTCAGCCCTTTCTTGTTCCACTTGCGAACGGTCCGCGTGATGGACGATTGTAGGTAAGGACAATGTGAGCTCAGATCTCTAATTTTACCTTCATGGTCTTTTTGCGAGATGTGCATATTGGGAAGCAATATACAGATTGACTCCTCTATAAAGGTACATCCTCACAATCGTAATAACAAACAACACCGTGATGCAGAACGCCTCTCTTGTTCCGTCTGCCACTGGAGTTGGCTGAACATACCCGTGATGCTTTCGGGCGTACTAAACGAATCTGCAACGAAACGCGCTGCTCTGTTTTGTATCTTCTCTGTAAACTCTATCAGTCCTTTCTAGTACATATCCAAGACTGACGAGCAATCTTCAAGGTCATTTTAGAACAGGCGACTTTACGTCCAGTCCAGATTACGATAGATCTAGGGGACCCAGAAATATCAGTATGAGATTGAAAGAAATGCTCCCTGCAGGTGGAAGTACACTACTGGCCATTAAAATTGCTACACCACGAAGATGTGCTACAGACGCGAAATTTAACCGATAGGAAGAAGATGCTGTGATATGCAAATGATTAGCTTTTCAGAGCATTCACACAAGGTTGGCACCGGTGGCCGGTGGCCTACAACGTGCTGACATGAGAAAAGTTTCCAATCGATTTCTCATACACAAACAGCAGTTGACCGGCGTTGCCTGGTGAAACGTTGTTGTGATGCTTCGTGTAAGGAGGAGGAATGCGTACCATCACGTTTCCGACTTTGATAAAGGTCGGATTGTAGCCTATCGCGATTGTGGTTTATCGTATCGCGGCATTGCTGCTCGCGTTGGTCGAGATCCGATGACTGTTAGCAGAATATGGAATCGGTGGGTTCAGGAGGGTAAAACGGAACGCCGTGCTGGATCCCAACGGCCTCGTATCACTAGCAGTCGAGATGACAGGCATCTTATCCGCATGGCTGTAACGGATCGTGCAGCCACGTATCGATCCCTGAGTCTATAGATGGGGACGTTTGCAAGGCAACAACCATCTGCACGAACAGTTCGACGACGTTTGCAGCAGCATGGATTATCAGCTCGGAGACCATGGCTGCGCTTACCTCTTGGCGCTGCATCACAGACAGGAGCGCCTGCGATGGCGTACTCAACGACGAACCTGGATGCACGAATGGCAAAACGTCATTTTTTCGGATAAATCCAGGTTCTGTTTACAGCATCATGATGGTCGCATCCGTGTTTGCCGACATCGCGGTGAACGCACATTGGAAGCGTGTATTCGTCATCGCCATACTGGCGTATCAACCGGCGTGATGGTATGGGGTGCCATTGGTTACACGTCTCGGTCTCCTCTTGTTCACATTGACGGCACTTTGAACAGTGGACGTTACATTTCAGATGTGTTACGACCCGTGGCTCTACCCTTCATTCGATCCCTGCGAAACCCTACATTTCAGCAGGATAATGCACGACCGTATGTTGCTGGTCCTTTACGGGCCTTTCTGTATACAGAAAACGTTCGACTGCTGCCCTGGCCAGCACAGTCTCACCAATTGAAAATGTCTGGTCAATGGTGGCCGAGCAACTGGCTCGTCACAATACGCCAGTCACTACTCTTGATGAACTGTGGTATCGTGTTGAAGCTGCATGGGCAGCTGTAGCTGTACACGCCATCCAAGCTCTGTTTGACTCAATGTCCATGCGTATGAAGGCCGTTATTACGGCCAGAAGTGGTTGTTCTGGGTACTGATTTCTCAGGATCTATGCACCCAAATAGCATGAAAGTGTAATCACATGTCAGTTCTAGTATAATATATTTGTCCAATGAATACCCGTTTATCATCTCCATTTCTTCTTTGTGTAGCAATTTTAATGGCCAGTAGCGTATTAAAGTCCTAGTGATTAACAGCCCCTGCATTCGCAACAAGGTACTAGAGTTTGAAGCGCTCCTTAAAGAGCGTTGAGCTCACGTTGCACTCGGTACAGAAATCTAGTTAAAACCAGAAAGTGACAGCAGTGAGATATTGGGGATAAATTTAAGTATATAGCGAAAGGATAAGCTAATCGTAAAAAGGTCGAGAACTCTTTGAACTGTCGCCTTTTCGGTTCACACTTGGTTCTCCTTCATGACCACAAAAGATGGAATCTATGAAAAATGATTGATGTTCGATCTTTATGCATATCACGCGTATATTAATGGAAAATTTGAATGAAATTAAGACTTTAATAATTTTGTCAATTTTCCGTGGTATTTTACAGTTTCCAGCGAGGAATTTCATTTTATTTTAGATCTCAGTAAACTCTGATGCAGTGGCGATGTTTCGTGGTTATTTCATCATCATGAGACCTAATGTCCCTTGCAGGCAACACAGGAAATCACGCAGGCAAAGGCCAAAAGAGAAATTCTAATTTTCACTGCAGCTTTACAATTATTTAGAGTTCGTAAGACCGCTTACAGAAAGTCCATAACAGTACAGTTTAATTTACTGTGGTATATTAGCGGCAATATACGTAGCAGAACACGTCGTTCTATAAATAAACACTAGAGACACTTTGAAACCAAACATGAGAATATCAGACAATACTGACCCGGATTACGGAACTCATGTATCGCTGTCAAACGAAAGCATGGAAGCCTAGTACTCTACCTTGAGACAATCGCCTGCTTTATCTTCGCGACACGAATAAGCTCCGGCCTAACTTTCCCTCATGGCCTAGAAAGATTTCGTCACAACAATATTTCAGAACACCTCCTTTTCTTAAGAAAAGTTCATCCTGACCGTGAGAGCGTGTATTCCTACGCCTACTGAAGACGTACTTCAAGGAACATTACCATGTATACGTCAGTACAATGCTGTTGTAAATTTTTGTGGAAAAATGTATCACTCACCAGCTCTGTATGAGCAACATGAAAAAACATGTCACTAAAATGATCAACAATCACTCGTCATTAATACCCGAGAACTAGCTTAAGACGAATGAATAAGGGGCCATAAAATTCTTCCCTGCTGCAGGGCGCGTCATATTGTTAAACGGACTGATGCTTCCATCATTTTTGGACGTATATTTATGTTTATTTATTGCAGTGCCTGTGTTATTCTGATTACGATGCAAAGTTCCTTTGGACATGCACGCATGATTGACTACATTTGGAGGTTTGGATGTGGCCGTGAGTCGTGCACGGATAGCCAAATGGTAAGGCGAACGCTCGCGTTAATCAGGAAATCCGTGTTCGAGTCCCGGACCGGCACAAATTTTCACTGTCGATATTCCATTTTACAACTGATGGTTGTCCTTGTTCAAAAATGCGAATTCATTTAACTTATTTTTGGAAGTGGCTGAAATGTTGGTTCGTTTTATATTATGGCATTTCTGAAACCAAAAACAGTTTTATAGAAACTGTCTTAGGTTGCGAAAATTAACGTAAATACATGTGTGGAGTGGGAGTGTGTATTTCTGTTTCCGTGTATGTGTTTCTGTGGGAGGTGCAATCTTCAACGCAACCTCCACCAATTGCGAGAAGCGAATGGATGTGCTATTTATTGAGTAGTCTTTAAATCTGCCAGTAACAAAGAAATTTAGATCGACCTCACGTTTTCGCTAGAAAGTATTCTGTAATTGTCGCTGACTATCGAATTACCCCAACAATGGTTGAAAATACAATTTATGACTGCTTCCTATTCTATTTGCTTTTTATATAATAAATGGAATGAAGAGAGAGTATTTTCACTAAGCTACAATAATTCTGATAAAATGGTAAAATGTTATTCTTTCTCAGTTTCCGTAGTTTTTGGCCGTCTTCGTCTTACGATCAGCTGCTTCTAATCCTCTGTATACTCCCAGCATGCCAGCCGTGGCACTACGCCTGCCCTTTTAATGCCAGTGTTACACAACGAACGATTGAATGGTCACCTACAATGGAGCTATGTATTATAATTATCCAGTAGGTACGTAGAGTATCAGAAGGGATAGACTCTGTTTTAGCCAGTTCACATGCCAGATATACAATTCCGCTGCATCCTAAGCAGTCGTTCACCACTCCGCAAGTGTGTCTTTTTGCACCTCGCTCATATCTGTAGTGGTGCTATCGTGTTACCATGTGTTACTTCCGTTTCAATTGAAGTGTCTGGGCAAGAATAACCATTAGTTTTACAGAAAAAATCATCCTTAAACTAATATGAATAAACTATCGGCAAAAACAGTAAAGTGTTCTAATAATTTTCCGCTAAGTTCTACTTGTGTGAAGATTTTCTGGATTATAATGCCACATGGCCATAGAGGATTTTATCCGCTGTAGCTAAGGCGTATGTGATAAACGGAGTACTATTTCATTGTACGAATAAGAACAGTCAACATATAAACCATTTTACACGTATCTACGAATAGTTGAATGTAAACATTCATTGACTTCCAGAAGAGCCGGTTGCATAGTAAGTACACTTTCTGAAATTCAAATGCTGTTTGCGTTAGAGTTATATGTGCTTATTCGCTGCTAAATATTTAGCGGTTGTCAAGAGATGTCCTGTTTATTTCGTTTTCGCGGATCAGAGACCTGTCGCCAAAATTCTAATTTCCAATAACTATGCAATATAATTTCTACGAAATACGCACAGTTGGTCTTTAAAAAAGTATAGTAAAAGATAATAATCATTGAATTCAAGTTAGTCACACAGTGCATTCGGTGTAGAAATGTGAAATACTTACATTTACTGTTTAGCCGAATTTCTCAACCCATCTGAAATCGTCGATAGTGCTCTTTGGTGAAACCAGCTGAAGTATGACTGTAGACAAAGAGCATTCAAAAGGTCCTATAACAAACCTGGCAAAGACTTGGGATACGCACGTTGTTCTGAAACTTTCAATAGTTGCATACCAAATGCATTATGCTATTTGCACATGACCCATAGTATTCCTTGCAGATAAAGGTAACACACATTGAGCACCCCAGCAATGGAACAGCTTATATTCAACGTACTGGGATCACATGGTAGGGTCCATCCAGTGACACACATTACCACAGCGCCAAGAAACACACCTACATGTCGAGCACTAGTATAAAGCTGTAGCAGTTCGTCACATTGCCATATCGGTTGCTCCCATGCTGATAATGCGGACTGAAGTCGGTACTGTATTGCTTCACACCGTACACGATGTTTGAAACCCCAACTGCGGAGCTGTGCAACGAGCTGCAAAATTTCCTGACCTAAAGCTGTTCGTATTTGTGAAGGTTTCAGCGAAAGTTGCGAGGAACCTGCTGCAGTGTTACCGGTGTACGTTTCCAGGTCGTGTGGTCTAATCCTCCAATCCTTCTTACTGCAGTCGGATTACCACAGAGCATATAAATTTGGCGTAGGAGTTGTGACTGTTTTAACATTGTCTCGCGAGTCAAAGCAAGGCTGGTGACCACTATAGGGACTGTTTTGAAAGTGTAACAATGTCAAGAAGTGATCGAGATTCACCGATAAGCGTTTCCATGACTAATCAGCTCTGAAATACGTCACTTAATTTTACTCGTATGCCGCAAATCTCCAGAGAACATGAATGCGGGTTCGTGACAGGTGTGATGTAGAGGTCACAGAAAGTTAGTGTATAGGCCTGGCGTAGTACATCAAACCACCATCAGCATCTTCAGCTTCATTACAGTGTCTGTTCTATCGGACATGCGACGGGCTGCTTCATGAAAAGGCTTCAGCGTGGATGCGCAACCAATGTCCGAACTCCTTTGGGGATAAGAAATCTGCTAGCAGGGCATTAATGGGTGGGGTAGATGCGGTGCGGTAAGCGGGAAGTTGGGGATTTGGGTCCGATGGAAAGCGTCTCCGCGAGGCTGTTAAGGCAACCGTTTTAGAGAAGCGGAGCATCCGGACTCGAGTCCCGACCTGCCACAAATTTTCAACTGTCGCCGATGCATTGCTGCAATGCCCTGTGCGGCTGGAAGTTATTTCCTTCCTATCTCTTTCCCACCCCATTTCCTTTCCATACCTTTCATCTCAGTTATCCATTTTCTGCTTCATATTCTGGACATAACTGACGATCCGGCACCGAGTGTAACTCGAAATATTCCCAGACTTAGTTTTTTTTCATACCTTTCCAGAATCATTTAACTTCTTTGCTAGCCCTGCAACTCATACAAATAAAAAAGGTAAATAGCAAAATAGTCAGGCCATCATATTTGTTCCTAATATTATACTTTTGCCCACCTTTATTTCTGCTGTTTCTTCTTCATCATATAACTACATTCGATTTTGGTGTTATACAGTCCTATGATTTTCATGGTTCAAAAACATACAACGAGGGGCAAATTCATCTTCTTGGCAAAGAAATGGTATCGATATCAATGAAACTTTGCCTTTATAATGTTGTTACTTGATGCGTATTATGGTAAATCGAGTGGCAGGTTTCAACGGAAGATTTTTGCTTCAACAAACTCTTAAAGTTGTCGTATCATGTATGTCTCGTTCAAGTCTACAAATGAAAATACTTTATCGTCATAAAATTCCTTGTCTTCACTGTTATTGACAGTCTGTGTATAGTCTGCTACTTTGTTTTCAATAGCTGTGAAATGGGAGACTGAATTCAAAATGTGACTGTTATTCACTGGAAGACCTGAAGGACGTCCTCGTACACCATCTACAGATGGAATCATCGATAAAGTGCACAATGTGGTATTTGATGACCTGTGACTTAAATTGAATGAAATAGCTGACACAATAGCAATATCATAAGAAATATTATGGAACATTTTACAGGAAGAACTGACTACCCCAAGCTTATCCACGATCTTTGTCGGATTATTTCAATGCCAGCGAAATCAAATGGACAACGAATCTCTCAGCAGTATTTGGGACGTTTTAGAAAGAAACCAAAAAATTCTGCGAGCAGATACGTTACAGTTCAAAAATGGTTCAAATGGTTCTGAGCAGTATGGGACTTAACTTCTGAGGTCATCAGTCCCCTAGAACTTAGAACTACTTAAACCTAACTAACCTAAGGACATCACACACATCCATGCCCGAGGCAGGATTCGAACCTGCGACCGTAGCGGTCGCGCGGTGCCAGACTGTAGCGCCTAGAACCTCTCGGCCACCCCGGCCGGCATACGTTATGCCGTGTGTCCACGAAGCACACCAGAAAACAAACAATAATCGAAGCAGTGGTAGAAGCCGCTGGCAATGAAAAAATTAATGAACTTAAAGTAAAAGTTCTTAGAACATCCATACCATTCCTAATACGGTTGTTGAATATGTCGCAGCGCTCCTGTGTGGTCTGACATTGTCATGCTGAAGAAGAGGGTGCTCCACATGTGAAAGAACTCTTCGAATTCGTCCTTTCAGTCTTATGAGGGTCTCGCAGTACCTTGGAGAGTTTATGGTGGCGGCTTTAGGCATGAATTCCAAGTGCAATACACCTTGAACAGTCCAGAACACTGTGAGCATGACTTTGCCTGCTGATGGCGTGGTCATGAACTTTTGTGATTTCGGCGATCCTTTGTGGCGGAACTCCAATGATGCTCTCTTGTTTTCGGTGTCAAAATGGTGAACTCAATTTAATTACATCCCACAATGTTGGTAAGAAACCTGTCAACCTCACGCTCTAAACGCAAAAGAAATTGTTTACAGATGTCCAGTCTATTGTGTTTCATGTCAGGAGTGGACAGTCTAGGCACACAGCGTGTACACAGTCCTCCCTACCGCAGTTCTGCAATGGTGGCCTGTGCATGCTCTCGTGGCATGCCACTCTTATCTGACAGATGTGTCTGCGTTATCCGACAATTTTCTCTGAGTTCGTCAACCTGATTCCGATGAGTCTCGTCGCATGCCGTATGCGGTAGTCCACTCCGAGGTCTATCACACACGTTAATGCCGGCCGCTGTGGTCGAGCGGTTCTAGGCACTTCAGTCCGGAACCACGCGGCTTCTACGGTCGCAGGTTCTAATCCTGCCTCGGGCATGGATGTGTGTGATGTCCATAGGTTAGTTAGGTTTAAGTAGTTCTAAGTCTAAAATGTCTCAAGCACAGCCTTCCGAATTTGCACAGAAAATCTCTGCAGCCGAAGTTGTTTGAGCCCTAGATACTCTGAAATCTGGTAAAGCGGCTGGTTGTGATGGTATATACCCGGAGTTCCTTAAACATGCTGGCCAAGGTGCAGTGCAGTGTCTAACTGCACTGTTTAATGAAATTCTCGCAACAGGAAGACTGCCAAATCTTTTTATGAGAACTAAAATAATTGCCATCCTGAAACCCTCAAAATCTGGTAACAATCCTGAAGACTATAGACCCATTGCACTTCTAAGTGTCTGCTATAAACTGCTGGAGAGAGTACTCTATAATAGAATTGCACCAACTATCCTGAAACACATTCCTGTAGAACAGGCTGGCTTCAGACGAGACCGCAGTTGTAGTGATCAAGTGCTAGCGTTGGCAACATACATAGAGAAGGGATTCGAAGACCTGAAGAAAACAATGGCCGTGTTTATTGACCTAACATCAGCATATGATACAGTGTGGCGGAAAGGCATGCTTCTTAAGTTCCTAAGAATAATTCCATGTAAAAGAATTGCACAACTACTCAATAACATGCTGTCCAACAGGAAATTCCAAGTTCACCTAAAAGTTCAAGTAAGCAAGGTATACAATTTAAATGACGGGCTACCACAAGGATCAGTATTGACCCCCCTACTTTTCAATTTATATGTCGCTGACTTACCAGAAACGAAAGCAAGAACATTTATCTATGCTGATGACATAGCCTTGGTGACGCAGGCTAACGATTTTACAACTTCAGAAATGACTTTCACTCAGGATCTGCGAATTCTAGATGAATTTTTTAATGGATGGCGACTCAAAGAAAACAGAAATAAAACTGAATCCTCCACCTTCCATCTGAGTAATAGGCACGCTCGCTATAAACCGCAAATTTCCTTTAGAAATCAGTTGCTGTTATATAACCCATTCCCAAAATATCTCGGCGTGACCTTGGATCGTTCGCTAACATATAGAAAACACCTAACTGAAACAGCTTTAAAAATGAGAACCAGAAACAATATATTACACAAACTCTCCGGAACAAGCTGGGGAGCTAAGGCATCAGTACTCAAAACAACTGCCCTCTCACTTGTGTACTCTGTTGGGGAATATTGCAGCCCAATATGGTTGAACAGCGCTCATACAGCCATGGTAGACACGCAGCTGAATGTAGCCATGAAAAGCGTATCCGGGACAATAAAATCCACACCCACAGAATGGCTACCTGTTCTGTCTAATATTGCACCACCGAAGTTACGACGTCAAGCAGCGTTGAAAAGGGAATGGGAGAAATTCTCCAAGAATCCTGAGTTACCGCTACACCAGGACTGTGATGCCACTCAAAGGCAACGTCTTAAGTCCAGGAAACCCTCCTGGAGACTTGCAAAAAGGCTTACTTCTGAAGGATTCCAACCAGAAACAGCAAGGCGGGAAGAATGGTTCGCTGCCAATCCCGATTCTGCGGGTCTCATTGCTGATCCTACACGAGTCCCTCCTGGATTCCACTTACCTAGGAGGTCGTGGACCACCCTAAATCGCATACGCACCAAGCACGGAAGATGCCAGGACTTGAAGCATAAGTGGGGAGTCGCTGAAAGTGCCAAGTGTGACTGCGGACACCAACGACAAACAATACACCACATAGTCACAGTGTGTCCCCTACGGAAATATGCTGGAACTCTGACCAGCATACATGAGGTCTCTGAGGAAGCAATCTCCTGGCTGGATACTTTAGATATTAACCTATAGTTTTTATTACAACTTGAAGCTCTGTTTGTCAATATTACTATTTATAAAAACCACATTTTCTCTTTTACATGTAACTCATCCTAGTGTTTTTATCCATATGTGTCTAATCTATTTTATTTGTAGCATATGCATATTGTGTTACCAGTAACATCATTGCTGTTCGATTCAAGTAATGTATCCTTGATGCCAAACGAAATAATAAAAAAAAAGTCTAGGGGACTGATGACCTCAGATGTTAAGTCCCATTGGGCTTGGAGCCATTTGAATCGTTGAGTTAACCACCGTTTCCTTCATTACTGGCACGAACAACCCAACGTCACACGTTCTACATCTGCATCTACATCCACACTCCGCAAGCCACCTGACGGTGTGTGGCGGAGGGTACCTTGAGTACCTTTATCGGTTCTCCCTTCTATTCCAGTCTCGTATTGTTCGTGGAAAGAAAGATTGTCGGTATGCCTCTGTGTGGGCTCTAATCTCTCTGATTTTATCCTCATGGTCTCTTCGCGAGATATACGTAGGAGGGAGCAATATACTGATTGACTCCTCGGTGAAGGTATGTTCTCGAAACTTCAACAAAAGCCCGTACCGAGCTACTGAGTGTCTCTCTTGCAGTCTTCCACTGGAGTTCATCTATCATCTCCGTAACGCTTTCGCGATTACTAAATGATCCTGTAACGAAGCGGGCTGCTCTCCGTTGAATCTTCTCCATCTCTTCTATGCACCCTATCTGGTACGGATCCCATTACTAATGTTGATACAATCACCACCATACACAGCTTTCACTCTTCTATGGGTATCAATTAGAGGCTCATTTTCTGCGGTTACAAACTCGATCCCAGCACGCTGTTTCTCGCGCACCCCGATATAGTTACGTTGCACACCGCCATGTTACACATTACAGTTCGGTGCCCTCTTGCAGCAGAAGATTGCAACTTGTGTCAGCGAAGCCGGAAATTCGATCGAGTAATATGCATGAAACGTAGTACCTCAAATGATATTAAGAATAGAATGAAAAACTCTGAGGCATTACATTTAAGCACGCCCTCGCAAAATGCATACTGGAAATAGCAAGAAATACGTTTTTGAAAAAGAAGAATTTGTCGACACCCTGTATAAATTTAAGTGACAGGAAGTCTTTTCTCTAGGTATTTATCTGGAGTATAAGTCTGTATTGAAGTGAAACATGGACGATAGCCAAGTCAGAAGAGAAGAAGATGGAAGCTTTTCAGATGTGATGTTATACGACAATTCTGAAAATTGGAAGGGTACATCGAATAACAAGTGAGGAGATACTGAATCTAATTGGGAAGAAAAGAAACTTATCGTAAAACTTAACCAGAAGAAGGGATGGGTTGATAATGATGCAGACTGAGGCGTCGTGGAAATTTCAATTTGGTAATGGAAGGAAGTGTGGGGTATAAATATTGTAGGGGAAGACCAAGGCTTGAATACAGCACACGGTTTCAATAGGATGTAACTTGCGGCAGAAATGAAGAGGCTTGCACAAGATAGAGTAGCGTGGAGAGCTGAATCAACCCAGTCTTCGAACTGAAGACTACAACAACAACAATCCGTGGTCTGGAAGCGCCACGCCACACAATGTGTGTGTGAGATATTATGTGACTTAACTGCTAAGGTCATCAGTCCCTAAGCTTTCACACTACTTAACCTAAATTATCCCATGGACAGACACACACACCCATGCCGGAGGGAGGACTCGAACCTCCGCCGGGACCAGCCGCACAGCCCACACAATATAATATATACAGAATACAGCCGCCTGCACATATTATCTACGCCTTAACAGGAAATCTGAACGAGTTTGTCTTGAAGACGCAGGTACGAGGGCGGGTAAGAGTGTACCCTGCCGCGAAAAGAGAATGATGGAAGCAAGTTCTGTGTGAACGCCAGCGGAGCAGTAAATATGGTGAAATAAAGGCTCTCCGCGATATCTGGGCTACCTTCCCTGACAGCACGAGCGTTGCTGCTCGCCAAGGCGAGTGCCACGCGACACGCACTGCTGACGTTGACAGAAGCAGGCAGCCCTGAGCGAGCGTTTACACAGCTGCATCCGCTGTCAGCAGCCGTCACTAGTGTGCGCCAAACCACCTCCGTGCCACTGGAAAGGTAATGGAAACACAATGAAACTGGAAGTTTTGCATTGAGGTACAAGGGTTAAAGTTTAACATGAAATCGGTATCGATGTTGTTAGACACGGAACTCCAGATCGTACTTCTTCTTGTTTTGGCCATCTGAAGACAACATTGACTCGGTTCATCTTCGTTTCTTCTGGCCTTTATCCTTGTCCAATGATCTTTCATTCTCATGCTCTGCAATCTTTTTTGTCCTTCTATCCACTATATTATTTACGGAATCCCAACATTGTGTGGTATCAAGATCAACAACTCAATATATTTTTAATATATCAATTAAGATTTACGTCAAAATTGTAAATAATATTTTTATTAGTGATTAGTTTCGAACATTTTCGTTCATTCTCAAACCATTATCCACAAAAGGAGGTACAATGCTATTAAAAAAAATATGAAATACATTTTCAAACGTTTTGTGTGAACAGATTACAGCATGTATGTATTCGAAACAATAAACAGTTAAAATTCTCTGTGTTACTAGTAGAACAGATTCTCCAAAAATTATTATCAAGACAATCGTAGCACAGTCACACTTGTTATTTTTACCTTATGCAAAAATAAATGTATTGTGTTCAGTGAAACATTAAAAATGCAGGTATGTCATAAAATATTTATTGAACTGCTGTAATATGTATACGCAAAGTATTTGAAATTGCTGTATTTTGTGTTTCATTGACAACATTACATCTTCCAATGGTTTGAGAATGAACGAAAATGTTCGAAGCTAGTCACCAATAAACATATTATTTGCAACTATGACAGCAACCTTAATTGATATATTACATTATATTATTATCACGGGTCTTATTCTACCCTGGTATCCAGTGACAATCTTAATTTTGGGTTTGAAACTCATCCTGCTGAATTTCTGTTTCTGTAGTCCCATATGTTCCAGATCCTTTGTACCATCTGGACGCAGCGACTTTGTATTTCTTGTCCGCAAGAAACTACATTATATGATGCGTCAACGTCCCCTGGTCCATTCTAAGAATATGTTCGAAGAACATTGTCCTCTTCCTGACTGTATACGAGATCGTATCTACCTGGGTCTACAGCTCTTGGTTCACTTTGTGAGTTAACAAGCATTGCGCTCTCATTTAAATATATGCCCGAAAGAGTCAGCCTACAGGAATTGTGAAATGAACCCTGTTGTCGAGGACCGTGTGCCACAAAGGGCACAGATTCCCCACGAGTTGGGGAAATTCACAGGCGTCTATTGTCTATTGAGGCCTAAGCTATGCAGTGTGCGAGTGATCAGACGAGAACCTACGTCATAAGGAAACCCAGTGGAAGGCTTTTGTGGCGAAGGAGACGTAGCAGTGTTAAATATGGCGGACCTAAGATCGGCCATAAAGGGAAACATTTATGAAAACTATTTAATTCTGTAGTAATGCAGGGAATCAAGCCACAGTAACGTTAATCGGACAGCCTCCAAAAATTTTCATGGTGATCCGAATAAAACTCGAATATTGATCGCATCTATAATAGTTCAGGATTTACTGTTAAAGTGAAATTAACAAGTTTTGTAACGAAGACCTGAATGCTAAAATCTGAACGCTTTAGCCGATCTTAACGATCGATATTTCATATAGAAGCGCATCATTAAAACGACAAATGTTGTGAATATCAACTCTTTAACTTCATTTGTTTAAAAGATTAGTAAACTTTTAATTATTAGTATTTACAGTTAAGCATCAGATCATCATTTCCTCCACACAAAACACATTTAACGATGACGGCATGACACCTTATTGAATCATTAAGTAATAGAATATTTGTTGTAAGGTTTAGTGCATAATAGTTACTTTTGTTCTTTATTTATATATCAGAAAGCACATTGGTGATAGGCTACTGGCCGTGACATTCAAAGTTAAGAAGGAAATTGTACAGGTTTTATGTAAAACAATTTAACGTTTGTTATGTAATGGATATTAATGTTACTTTATTTAGAATGTGAAAGTGGTCAAGCTTTGATTATTTACGTATGTTAAAATGTAAAGTCATGCAGAATAAGCTGTAGCCAATCAATGGACGGCTTCAGGAATGGGAACTGCCCTAGTCAGTTAGTTGAGCGAGGATATTCGGCACGCGGGAAACGTGGCCAGGGACGGGCAGAGATAGTGCCTGTGCAGACGCGAAAGCGGACAGTTCGGATGGAGACACCAAAGGGTACAATTCGGATGCAGACCCGAAAGCTACGGTGGTCGTTCTTTAAGTAGCTAGGAAGTAAATGACTTAGAAAATTTCGCGTTGTGTAGTATCGCGGGACTTGTCAAATGGATATGCGCTCGAGTGTAATAGTGATTCTAAGTACGACCACTTTCGCTATTAGTTTGCTTTCTGAATAAACATAATTTTAACCAAATCGCAACTGTGCGGCCTACATCATTTATGGGTCGTTAATTTAGTTCCCGATATTATTATTACTGTTATTCTATTTTATATTAACTTTGTATTTCGCAAACTTGCCATCAGCCAGACAATTTAACTAAAGAGTCACAAGTGTCTAATTTAGGGCGTGTAATGGGACACGTGCGCTTCAACCGCTAGACGAGTTTGAGCCAAGACATTTCGATGAAGGGGAACCGCATGTAAGCCCGAACATCTTTGGGATGTTAGCTCGCAACTTGATTTCTATATTAACCGTCTCTTGTTCTTCAAGGTCTCAATATCCCGAGAATTATTCGTTCCAAAATTTCTAGCTAAGTAATCACGTTCTTAAAAGATCCAGACTCTCTGCTGCATATAATAATTTAGAACAAATCGCTGTCTGGCTCTGAGCACTATGGGACTTAACATCTGAGGTCATCAGTCCCCAAGACTTAGAACTACTTAAACCTAACTAACCTAAGGACATCACACACACACCCATGGCCGAGGCAGGATTCGAACCTGCGACCGTAGCGGTCGCACGGTTCCAGACTGAAGCGCATAGAACCCCTCGGCCACAACGGCTGGCAAATCGCTGTCTGATACTGTCTTCATTCTGCATTGTTCGAAAGATTCTTCTTACTTTAAATCTTCGTAGTCAGCCTTTGTAGGCTAAATTAATCTTGTTTATTTGTGATCTTTTTTCCGTGAGGCCAATTTCCTTCCCTTCTCGGAGGTATTTAAATCTCTCTACCTTTGGATTTTCTCCTCTTCTAACGTCATCCATTTAGGGCTGTCTTGATGTATGTCAATATTAAATCTTCTCAATTTGTAAAGCTACTTTTGCTGCTTGTCTTCGGAGTTGAATTATTTGATTCCGATGACATCAAGATCGTATTGAACAAGAATCGGTCGAAGCCTTGCTGAATGGGTCTTCCCAACATTCACCGGCAGTGATTTAGGGAAACTAAACGAAAACTAAATTAGGAGGGCCGCATAAAGATTCTAAACTTGTACGTGCTAAAGACGAGTGCTGCGTTGTAACCACTGCATCACATCGTTCGTTGCCTATTATTTGGGGATCACATAGATCTCTTTGGGTTTGTGCACTCATCGGCAGAAGAAGCGAAATTGATAGAGATGAAAATTTCCATCGGCGTAGTTTAAAACGACTGCTTGAAAAGCGTGGAACGGGAAAAAAATCCAAACTGAAGCGGTAAGTTTGGCCTACGCTGTTTGAGTGAAAATAAAGTTTCATCATAACTGCGAAAAAATAATATCAGCGTTCGGTTGCCGATACTCTTTTATAATTCAACTTGGAGCCATGTCCTAGATGAACAGCAAAACACTAATTGGTAGTTTTTCCTTGTTCATCTACATTTTTACGGTACAGCTGATTCAAAATTGTTAGTCTTCAGTATCCTTTTGTTTCTTGTGCTGTCTCCATAATTTCACGAACGTTTTGTGGTGGGTCTTCAGGTCGGAATGCCTTGAAGAGATTAACATCCTAATCTCTTACACCCATGATTTCGTTGTACAATCAGATTCCTGAAGGCACCTTTCCCCCCCTCCCCCCCCCCCCTCCGCAAAATAACAGGGTAGTCAGAAACAGTCTGAAAAGGTTGTAAGGTTGTTGTTGGATACGTTGTGCTGAGAAATAATTGTTCAGAAAAAAATCCAATACGTTGCGTCGTTTCCGAGTTAATTTGCATTGAAGTTAGTCAACCAGGCCGTTGCGCGTGCAAATCCAAGTGGCCCGCCAGAGACGGTGTCGCCAAACGTTTGGCTTCCTAAAACCGAACGAGAGAGCGATACAAAAACTGGACGTGGGACAGTAGTAAGGATCGAACCCGAGACTAGGCTGAGCAGTCTCGTACGTTATCATCTCTGCTGTGTTAAACACTGTATTTGGTGGGTAGCTACAATTTGCCTGAGCAACAGCCCCAATGGCTAAGTTCTGTGATAATTAACTCTGAAATGGCCCAACGTATCCAATTTTTTCTTAACAGTCATTTCTCAGCATAACTTACCCTGCAACATCCTGACAAACTTCTCAGACTGTTTCTAATCACCCTGTGCAGGTATCATTCCCTACCTGATTGGGTGTCCGACTGCATAAGTTCTGAAGAATCTGTTCTGCAAGTAACAGAATTTTAACCGCTTTTATTTTCGAATACATAAGAATCTTATCACCAAATACTTTATTCTCCCGTAAATTTGCTTATTTTGTTATAGGTTCTCTTGTCTTTTCAATCAGTCGCTGTACTATCTGTATAGACTGTCCTTTGGATGTTTTTGTGTGATCGAAGTTAAAGGAATGGTTATAGCGGTGTAAATGATTGCGAACACCATGTTACGGGGATCTCTTTTCTTTTTTAATAGCAGCAAACAGAACCCTTTCGTGTAACAGCAGCTACTTTCTTCATAAGAAGTATATTTCGTAGGAACGCGGCACGATTCAAAATTCAAGTAAAGTTTTTGTCTCAGAGAATGCATCGAAGTCTCAACTGATGTAGTACGCAGACATTCCAAGTCAATGACTGAACAAACTCTCTGAAAGAGATTTGTAGCGACTGATAAGAACTTTGCTTTCTTTTATTTTCAGTAATTTTTATACACTTGTATAAACTGTTGTTGGTCTGCTGACCGATGCGGTTTCACTTCTGTTCTATACTAGCCAAGGAGGTCAACAGTGCTACCAGAACTTTTGAAGGATGCCACTAAGAGTTGACTGGCAAGTTCTTTCAGTGTGGAGATGTGGTACAGATAACTCAGCAAAGAGATTCTGAGCAAAGCTCTCACCATTCAGTTGAGCGAAGTTGTTAACGCTTAACTGAATGACAAGACATTAGTGTGGTCTACCGACTCACAAGTAGCGTTTGCTGGGAAAAAAGTTTTAGATTTGTAATTTTATGGCATTAATATCACAGAACAGGTAAATTCCGACTTAAGACAATGTGTGATTCTAATTTATGACTTTAATCGTACAAGTCCGCAGTGAAATACTGGTTGTTAAGAGTTAATGACATAGTTAACGCACTGAAGAGGCGTCAGAAAGTTCTCATACTTTGATTTGTGTTCCACTTCAACCTTAGCTTTAACTTTAAAACATTCAGACACTTGCGAAGAGGCCGAAACTTGATATGAACGATTCATCGTACTTTCTACATACGTTATGAGTGTTCTGAACGCCTATATGGAATATGTGAAAACGGAAACTTTCTATTGTCGTAGACGACAGAAAGAGTTACATCATCGCTTTCAGCATGGCTTGCTTTGATTTCTGCCAGGTCTCTTTGAATATCTACGCATGTTACAGATACGGTGCTTAAAGATACGACAAAAAAATCAATATCTTAGAGAATGGTTGTATTCCTCTGAATAAATGGCTATCAGTTGAATGCATTAAATTGGTTGGAATTTTATCGAAAGGTTGTTTCGTAATAGTCGTATTCTTCAGATTGCTGTATCAGTTTGAATCAGGATAAACTACATAAAATTCAAATAGTACTTTAATTACTGAAAACTTTCTGTATTATCTGAAACTTGTATAAAAAATGAAAGAAGATTACGATTTAATGTTCCCGTTGACCATTGACAGCATAGTCATAGCAGATGGAACACAAGCTTGAAGTGAGCAAGGATGGGGCAGTGGCAGTGACCTGCTGAGAAGGAAACATCCCAGTACCGCCTTCAGAGTTTTAGGGAAAGCACGTAAAATCTAAATCCAGATAGAGGACGCGGATTTGATTCCTACTCTTCCCGACACGTGTTCAGTGACTTATCCGCTTCGTGACATCAGTCGGTAGTTAATAACGAATGCAAGAAACGGAAGAGAATAGAATGTTCGTAAAGTGAAGCAATCTGCTCATAGAAGAACTAGCTGCGCCCCGCGGCGTTACCCGCGATTAAACGGTCGTTTATGAAAAAAAAAAAAAATGCTCAGGTTTGTATTTGTTCCAGTCTTAAATTCGTCCATTCCTCCTTCCCCCTCTCCATCCATCTCCTCCACCCCCACTTTCTGTTGATCTCTTCCTTTCCCCTCTCATTGCTCCGCCTTCCCCCTCTCTGTCCATCTCTTCCTCCCCCATAAAAGAAGAAGATTGGGTTTAACGTTCCGTTGGCATCGAGGTCATTAGAGACGGATTACAAGCTCTGGCTGTGTCAAGGACGGTGAAGGAAATTGGCCGTGCCCTTTCAAAGGAACCACCCCGTCATTTCCCTGGAGCGACTTCGGGAAATCACGGAAGTCTTAATCCAGAAGGCTGGACGCGGGTTTGAAACGTCGTCCTCCCGAATGCGAGTTCAGTGTGCTAACCGCTGTGCCACCTCGCGCGGCCTCTCCCCCGGTATCTGTGTCCATCTCCTTCTTCCCCTACTCTGGCTATCCATCCTCTTTTACTCTTCCTCTCTCCATGTTATCACCCCTACCCCTATAGGAGGCCGGTGGTTCTTCCCCACATTATTTCTTTCCAGATCGTCGCTAACATTTGTACCAAATTTGCTTGAAGTCGTTACAGGGATGTAGGATGAGCCTTATACTCATATATTTGCCCACGTACGCACATGTAAAATACACTACTGGCCATTAAAATTGCTACACCAAGATACGCCTGTGCATTGAGTCAAACAGAGTTTGGATGGCGTGTACAGCTACAGCTGCCCATGCAGCTTCAACACGATACCACAGTTCATCAAGAGTAGTGACTGGCGTATTGTGACAACCCAGTTGCTCGGCCACCATTGACCAGGCGTTTTCAATTGGTTAGAGGTCTGGAGAATGTGCTGGCCAGGGCAGCAGTCGAACATTTTCTGTATCCAGAAAGGCCCGTACAGGACCTGCAACATGCAGTCGTGCATTATCCTGCTGAAATGTAGGGTTTCGCAGGGATCGAATGAAGGGTAGAGCTACGGGTCGTAACACATCTGAAATGCAACGTCCACTGTTCAAAGTGCCGTCAATGCGAACAAGAGGTGACCGAGACGTGTAACCAATGGCACCCCATAACATCACGCCGGGTGATACGCCAGTATGGCGATGATGAATACATGCTTCCAATGTGCGTTCACCGCGATGTCGCCAAACACGGATGCGACCATTATGATGCTGTACACAGAACCTGGATTCACCCGAAAAAATGACGTTTTGCCATTTGTGCACCCAGGTTCGTCGTTGAATACACCATCGCAAGCGCTCCTGTCTGTGATGCAGCGCCAAGAGGTAACCGCAGCCATGGTCTCCGAGCTGATAGTCCATGCTGCTGCAAACGTCGTCGAACTGTTCGTGCAGATGGTTGTTGTCTTGCAAACGTCCCCATCTGTTGACTCAGGGATCGAGACGTGGCTGCACGATCCGTTACAGCGATGCGGATAAGATGCCTGTTCCATATTCTGTTAACAGTCATTGGATCTCGACCAACGAGAACAGCAATGTCGTGATACGATAAACCGCAATCGCGACAGGCTACAATCCGACCTTTATCAAAGTCGGAGACGTGATGGTACGCATTTCTCCCCCTTACACGAGGCATCACAACAACGTGTCACCAGGCAACACCGGTCAACTGCTGTTTGTGTATGAGAAATCGGTTGGAAACTTTCCTCATGTCGGCACATTGTAGGTGTCGCCACCGGCGCCAACCTTGTGTAAACGCTCTGAAAAGCTAATCGTTTGTGTATCACCGCATCTTCTTCCTGCCGGTTAAATTTCGCGTCTGTAGCACGTCATCTTCGTGGTGTAGCAATTTTAATGGCCAGTAGTGTAGATGTCACACTACCATTTTCAGCTAAATGATTGAAGAGGTTGATAAATAACTGCCGATACGATTGACATCTATTGGAATATCTTGCCACGTACACCGTACAAGAAGGAACTGCACTCTTCCTAGACTCTCCATGCACCAGAAGCACATCGGCTTTTTCTGCGTTGGTAAAGCCGGCCGCGGTGGCCGAGCGGTTCTAGGCGCTATAGTCCGGAACCGCGCGACTGCTACAGTCGCAGGTTCGAATCCTGCCTTGTGCATGAATGTGTGTGATGTCTTTAGGTTAGTTAGGTTTAAGTAGTTCTAAGTTCTAGGGGACTGATGACCTCAAATGTTTATAAGTCCCATAGTGCTCAGTAGCCGGCACGGTAGCTCAGCGTGTTCGGTCAGAGGGCTGCTCGCCCTCTGTAATAAAAAAAAAACTGACGAAATGAATCAACGATCAACTTGAACGGGTGTCTTGTGATGTCCGCCTAGACCAAACGCAACGAACAATACCGTACAAAATGAAAAAAGAGCCATTTGAACCATTTTTTGCGTTGGTAAATTCCATCTCCCACTCACCACCTAATGCTTGGACTGTCACACACTGACAAGCAATTCGAAATGTGCTCTCTAAAACGACTCGCACTAGAATCCTGCAACAGACATCCTAATTTAGCCTGCTTCTTATTTGTTAATGTCAATAGGCATTGTTCCATTTAAAAAAGTGTGTGTTTGCACAACAAATACACTTTCTGGTATTGTTACAATCTGCTTATTGGCTGACTGCTAACGCATTCTGTGAAAGCCGCACACCAATAGTACTTTCCATTTCCGCAATATTTGTGGTGCAAATTTCAAGTGATTCTTCCTGAATAAAAATATCACACGAGATAACGTTTCCCAGTAACTTGCCCCATTAGGGCTAACGCGAGTAGCTGGATTTCAACTTCGCTCGCTTATGCGGAGGGTTCGATTGTTAATCTCCTCGTCGACTGGCCATACACGCAGGATTTGCAAAAATAATAATGCTTTTAAACAATTAGATATAAATTTTGCTAAGTCTAATCGTAGACCTTTTCCCATTGCTATATTATTTGTCTGGTATTAGTCAGATTCTTGTGTTACCCAAATAAGCCTCTACGTTTGGATGTAGCCCATCAGAGCAGATGTATTTATACTTACATTCCTTTAAAGTGTTATGGTAGAGTGAAAAATCTGTGCTGCGTTTTAAATCCATATAACAGTACATTCTAGAGCAGACTAAATTTTATATCTGGTGTTGGAATAAAGTAGCGTACAGAATATCATTTTTAGTTGTAGCCGGAGGATTGGATCATCTGCTGCACGAACTGATCCGCACACTTAAAGTATTCTTATAGAGAATCTTAAACGACGTCTAAACGTCTGATGGAGTTAGCAGTATTATCATGGTTTCCCACCTTCGTATTTTATTGTAAGGAAAGTAACTGGCAGTCTTGCTAACCCATTCTTATCACTAAAAATGTCAATTGCTGACGTCTTTCAAGCATTTATGATGATCTAGCGTAGTCTCGCTTCTAATTTTTTGACTATCCCCTTGTTAACTGAAATAATCTTTTACTTCATTTTGTTATGAACTATAATATTTTCTTTTCTTGCACTAAACGCTTTATAAACCGCCGTTTCCGTGCTCATCAGTGTAACGACTGCCTCTAAGCCAAAAGTCTGCAAGTGATCGTAAGGTTTCGTTCAGATTCCGCAATCATTAAGATGTCTTCCTGCTCCATTTACGGATAGTTTGTGGGTAAAATAACTGTTTTGACTACGCCATACATGCTCCAATCAGCCTAAATTCTACCTCAAAGCCCATACCGGGGCGGCAATGCAGAGGCCTGTAAAAATTTCTAGATTACACACTAAATACTTGTCTATAAACGTTACTAAATAGATTTTCATGAGAATTTAAGCGTCTTCATCCGCTTCCTTGGCAGCGCAAATGATCGTAGGCTTGGATGACCTAATCCATATTCAGTTAAATTCCACTAACTGTGTAATCATGTGGTACATGAAAACCGACGTTTCGGCTATTGCTTCAGATTCCATCATCATGGTAGCTATTGTCCCTCATTGCAACTTCGGGTGTATTGCTCGGTCCTGTGATGATTGGAACTCAGCATCAGGAAGGAGGGATACCGTATTGTGTCCCATCACGAAACTAAACAGATGACTCACATTCTTGTGCCTATTTCTATTTAGTTTTCTCTACTTCTATTCCGCTGTAACCCGTACATACACTCCTGGAAATGGAAAAAAGAACACATTGACACCGGTGTGTCAGACCCACCATACTTGCTCCGGACACTGCGAGAGGGCTGTACAAGCAATGATCACACGCACGGCACAGTGGACACACCAGGAACCGCGGTGTTGGCCGTCGAATGGCGCTAGCTGCGCAGCATTTGTGCACCGCCGCCGTCAGTGTCAGCCAGTTTGCCGTGGCATACGGAGCTCCATCGCAGTCTTTAACACTGGTAGCATGCCGCGACAGCGTGGACGTGAACCGTATGTGCAGTTGACGGACTTTGAGCGAGGGCGTATAGTGGGCATGCGGGAGGCCGGGTGGACGTACCGCCGAATTGCTCAACACGTGGGGCGTGAGGTCTCCACAGTACATCGATGTTGTCGCCAGTGGTCGGCGGAAGGTGCACGTGCCCGTCGACCTGGGACCGGACCGCAGCGACGCACGGATGCACGCCAAGACCGTAGGATCCTACGCAGTGCCGTAGGGGACCGCACCGCCACTTCCCAGCAAATTAGGGACACTGTTGCTCCTGGGGTATCGGCGAGGACCATTCGCAACCGTCTCCATGAAGCTGGGCTACGGTCCCGCACACCGTTAGGCCGTCTTCCGCTCACGCCCCAACATCGTGCAGCCCGCCTCCAGTGGTGTCGCGACAGGCGTGAATGAAGGGACGAATGGAGACGTGTCGTCTTCAGCGATGAGAGTCGCTTCTGCCTTGGTGCCAATGATGGTCGTATGCGTGTTTGGCGCCGTGCAGGTGAGTGCCACAATCAGGACTGCATACGACCGAGGCACACAGGGCCAACACCCGGCATCATGGTGTGGGGACCGATCTCCTACACTGGCCGTACACCACTGGTGATTGTCGAGGGGACACTGAATAGTGCACGGTACATCCAAACCGTCATCGAACCCATCGTTCTACCATTCCTAGACCGGCAAGGGAACTTGCTGTTCCAACAGGACAATGCACGTCCGCATGTATCCCGTGCCACCCAACGTGCTCTAGAAGGTGTAAGTCAACTACCCTGGCCAGCAAGATCTCCGGATCTGTCCCCCATTGAGCATGTTTGGGACTGGATGAAGCGTCGTCTCACGCGGTCTGCACGTCCAGCACGAACGCTGGTCCAACTGAGGCGCCAGGTGGAAATGGCATGGCAAGCCGTTCCACAGGACTACATCCAGCATCTCTACGATCGTCTCCATGGGAGAATAGCAGCCTGCATTGCTGCGAAAGGTGGATATACACTGTACTAGTGCCGACATTGTGCATGCTCTGTTGCCTGTGTCTATGTGCCTGTGGTTCTGTCAGTGTGATCATGTGATGTATCTGACCCCAGGAATGTGTCAATAAAGTTTCCCCTTCCTGGGACAATGAATTCATGGTGTTCTTATTTCAACTTCCAGGAGTGTATTATACACTGTCTAGTCACGTCAAAAACCTAAATAATTACCTTTTTCAACGAGCACCGTTCTGAGGCATACAGTGACGCACTGGCAGGTACTGACAGGTATGTGGATCCGTCCCGACTCCAGTGCCGTGGTCAGCCGCACAGGGTTTCTCGGTTGAGGATACATTGCGTGAACAGCCCGATCGAGATAGTCCCACAGACTCTTATGTGTGCAACCAGGATAGGCACAACACCTTCAGCATGTTTATGATGTAAAGCCTTACTGTAGACTTGATCACGTTTAGTTTGCATTGGATTGCGCCACATGCCGTAATAAGGACACCGTACATCTTTGACAAGGGACATTTACCTACTGCGATATTTTTTGCGCCTTATCCCACGTGCACATCGTTACTAAATATCAGCCAGTCCGAAGATGCCTCAATGAAGGTGAAACGCGTCATTGGGAAATAATAAAAATTTTAACACTGCAGCCATGACTGCTTGTTTCTTCGTATAATACAAAGTGATAGCTGTACCAACCTCGTTATGAACTGGAAAAAGTTTTAAGATGGGAAAATCATTCCTTGATGCTACGTTGCCGTTTAAGGGGGGTAGGACGTCAGGAGCAGGAGCAGGAGCAGGAGAGGCACCACAGGACATTTTAATTTCCACTGTCTATACTTTTACAAATAAATTCATAAAACTTTGAAAGCTTGATCAAGAAGGATTCAGGATTCATACTCATAGCAGTGGAAGCTCAAAAACGTAACAAACTACATTTTTTAACATGTGAAATTTCATCATTTTTTCACTTACTACTGGCTGCATTTGTTGCTATAGGTACACTTTTCTTCCTAAGTAAGAGAGATTCTTCGATGAATTTTGCACAGCATACAAACTATAGTTACATGTGTATGAAAATCTAGAGTTTATTTAATTTATGAAAAAATGAATGAACTGTTACATTTTAAACTTCATGTTTAGAAAGAACTCAAATTTTACAGTTAATTATCTCAATTTTTACCACAGTTTTTAATAGATATGGAAACTTCTAGAGTTTCATACACCTGTAAGTATTGCTTGTATGCTGTGCAAAATTCATCGAAGAATCTCTCTTACTTAGGAAGAAAAGTGTACCTACAGAAACAAATGCAGCCAGTAGTAAGTGAAAAAATGATGAAATTTGACATGTAAAAAAAGGTATTTTGCTATGTTTTTGAACTTCCACTGCTATGGATGTGAGTCCTCAATGCTTCCTGGTCATGCTGACAAAGTTTTATGAATTTATTTGTAAAAGTATAGACAGTAGAAATTAAAATATCTTGTGGTGCCTCTCCTGCTCCAAGTCGGCCCGTTTGACGTCCTACCCCCATT
Source organism: Schistocerca piceifrons (assembly GCF_021461385.2). Taxonomy (NCBI): domain Eukaryota; kingdom Metazoa; phylum Arthropoda; class Insecta; order Orthoptera; family Acrididae; genus Schistocerca; species Schistocerca piceifrons. The sequence goes on along the minus strand of NC_060149.1, from coordinate 208,346,424 downwards.
AATTGAAGACATGCCCGGAAAAAGGGGTTTTCATCAAATGAAAAGCTTAGAGATAAGTGTTGTCATATATAGCTGGGTACGGGAACTATCAAAATTGACATTTGTAAATATCACTTAGGAGTGAGACCAATGTCAATTTTGATAGTTCCCTTAACCAACAACAGATGGCAACACTTATCTCTAAGCTTTTACCTTTGAGGGTTGACCGTTTTTCCGCGCATGTCGTCAGTTGAACTTGACGATAGCAAACCTCTCGGCTCAAGGAGCACATGATTACGTATCCATGAGAAACTGCACGCGCAGATTACATTTGCTCTTGATTTTTACTAAAGAATTTTTCCTGAAAATAAGATACTAAGTACCAAAACCTCATCGTAGATCAGCATTCAGCGATCAACGACGTGGTGTACACAAGCAGCTTTGTCTATATCCTCGCCACAGATTGATCTTCAGAAAGAAATAGCCGGTGTAAATAACGGTGACTGAGAATTCGAAAAATGTAGAAAACAATATGAACAATTTGTTCAGTGAACTGCGTCTGAACCAGTAACTGACATATTCCATTTCTATTCTAGGTTACGGCACAAACTTTACACTACACGATGTCGTATATGGGCGATTCTGTGGTACTTATAGCATTTCACGTTTTCATAAATGCTATCATCATAAAAATAATGTGCAGTATCATGATGACGCTATTCATCTTCTTATCCTTTTGAAGAGAAACAACTAATGTTACGTTTCAGACTCTGGCCGTTGTAGCACGTGCGGGGTGTTTCACGACACAAAGCAGCAATCAGAGCGTGATCTGGATGACAAGCAATGTAATCGTAAGCAAAACCACACTGTTAACTTCATTCATGCTGCCAATCGTCATGAAAGCGAATATTCGGGGTCGGACAGCGGTAATTACATTACAAACACAAAACACGGTCGATTGCACGGCTGTCCGTGTATAGGCAGATGATACGGTACTTTACAAACAATTTGCACCTATGTAACACGCACAAACGTCAATATAGAACAATGTATTTGTGTGGATGGTAATCAACGCCCGTAGCATGACACTGACACTCAGTCGTGTCCGGTAGTCTGCTTCACGGTTATAAAGAAGCTTCACTTGTACAAAAGGGGAAAATTTGGGTGCGCGTGTGTGTGTTAATACGTTTGTTACTCCTTCACGCTGAAGCGGCTAGAGAGATTTGGATGAAATTTGGAATGGGGATAGCTTATACCATAATTAACACATAGGCTCCCTGATATTAGCCCACAAAGCGCGAATATCCGTACTTCGTTCATCCATCATTTGCGAATAAGGCCCCTTAATGACTTGCAACCAACTTTACAGATAATGTCAAACCTTTACGTGACTTTTCCCGCTGAAATCCTGCACTAAATAATGAAAAGGAAAAAAGTTTATCGCTTACTACATTTTTGCTCTTCATGCAGTAAAATTCCATTGAAATTTTAATTTATTTCTTCTTTACAACAAACTGATTCGAGACACATTTTGCGGGCAATGTTCATACAGACCACTGAATATACCAGCAAAATTACGTCATAGTTCCGGAGATACGATGCCATAAACACAAGGATTAGAGAAAAACCGCCGCATCATGTATGGAGTTTAAATATTTTCCTTATTTGATACTACCTCTATGCGCAACACATTCCACAGACAGTATACACGTATGCCGCTGAAAGTATCTACAAAATATATCATTGTAGGATACATAGTTCAGGGGAGATATGAAGTCAAATACTGTCGCATAATGCATGAAGGTCTAATTTTTATTCACAACGAATTTCGCAGACACTAGCAACATATATCACTGTATATACTCGCAAAATTGTATCATTCTACGACGCATAGGTCAGGAGACAAGAGGTCATAAACATTATACCGCGTGAAAATGAAACTGCAGGGCGTAATTCGCTATATATACAGGTGAAATATGTTTACAAATAAGAGTGAGTATTTTAAATACGAGTGAAATATACACTACTGGCCATTAATATTGCTGCACCACGAAGATGACGTGCTACAGACGCGAAATTTAACCGACAGGAAGAAGATGCTGTGATTTCAGAGCATTCACAAGCAGAAGGCCGGCCGAAGTGGCCGTGCGGTTAAAGGCGCTGCAGTCTGGAACCGCAAGACCGCTACGGTCGCAGGTTCGAATCCTGCCTCGGTCATGGATGTTTGTGATGTCCTTAGGTTAGTTAGGTTTAACCAGTTCTAAGTTCTAGGGGACTAATGACCTCAGCAGTTGAGTCCCATAGTGCTCAGAGCCATTTGAACCATTTGAACCACAAGCAGAATATGGAATCGGTGGGTTCAGGAGGGTAATATGGAACGCCGTGCTGGATCCCAACGGCCTCGTATCACTAGCAGTCGAGATGACAGGCATCTTATCCGCGTGGCTGTAACGGATCGTGCAGCCACGTCTCGATCCCTGAGTCAAGAGATGGGGACGTTTGCATGACAACAACCATCTGCACGAACAGTTAGACGTCGTTTGCAGCAGCATGGACTATCAACGCGGAGACCACGGCTGCGGTTACCCTTGACGCTGCATCACAGACAAAAAAAAAGAAAATGGTTTAAATGGCTCTGAGCACTATGGGACTTAACATCTGAGGTCATCAGTCCCCTAGAACTTAGAACTACTTAAACCTAACTAACCTAAGGACATCACACACATCCATGCCCGAGGCAGGATTCGAACCTGCGACCGTAGCGGTCGCGCGGTTCCAGACTGAAGCGCCTAGAACCGCTTGGCCACACCGGCCGGCCATCACAGACAGGAGCGCCTGCGATGGTGTACTCAACGACGAACCTGGGTGCACAAATGGCAAAACGTCATTTTTTCGGATGAATCCAGGTCCTGTTTACAGCATCATGATGGTCGCATCTGTGTTTGGCGACATCGCGGTGAACGCACATTGGAAGCGTGTATTCGTCATCGCCATACTGGCGTATCGCCTGGCGTGATGGTATGGGGTGCCATTGGTTACACGTCTCGGTCACCTCTTGTTCTCATTGACGGCACTTTGAACAGTGGACGTTACATTTCAGATGTGTTACGACCCGTGGTTGTACCCTTCATTCGATCCCTGCGAAACCCTACATTTCAGCAGGATAATGCACGACTGCATGTTGCAGGTTCTGTACGGGCCTTTCTGGATACAGAAAATGTTCGACTGCTGCCCTGGCCAGCACATTCTCCATATCTCTCACCAATTGAAAACGTCTGGTCAATGGTGGCCGAGCAACTGGCTCGTCCCAATACACCAGTCACTACTCTTGATGAACTGTGGTATCGTGTTGAAGCTGCATGGGCAGCTGTAGCTGTACACGCCATTCAAGCTCTGTTTGACTCAATGCCCAGGCATATCAAGGACGTTATTACGGCCAGAGGTGGTTGTTCTGGGTACTGATTTCTCAGGATCTATGCACCCAAATTGCGTGAACATGTAATCACATGTCAGTTCTAGTATAATATGTTTGTCCAATGAATACCCGTTTATCATCTGCATTTCTTCTTGTTGTAGCAATTTTAATGGCCAGTAGTGTACATATCGTAACAGAAGGAAACAAGTGACGTAAGAAGGGTGGGGGTGGGGGTGGGGGGGAAATTAATGTTCATGTTGCTGTTGCAGTTGATCCACACGTTAGCTTCCGCGTAATCGGACGAGGAAAGTGGCATGAATCAAGCGAGCCTCCTACGCATTCTCCATCGACATAGATTCCATCCCTATCACATCCCTCTTCGTCAAGAGCTACGTGAAAACGATTATGAGAATCGTGTTAACTTCTGTAGAAGGGCATTAAGACAGGATACTACAGATGAATCACGTATATTGTTTAGTGATGAAGTTACATTTACCAATTATGGTCAGACCGCCGAAACATAAACTATTGGTCTGTTGACAGTCCACGTTGGTTTAGTCAGATGGAACATCAGCGTCTATGGAGTGTAAATGTGTGATGTGGGTTAGTGAACTATCAGATCACAGACCATTTTTCACAGACGAAACACTGAACTCTCACAAGTATCGCAACCTCCTAGCAGACGATCTTCCACGGGTGTAGAAGACGTTTCTCTGCAGAGTAGGAGGAAACTGTAATGCCAACACGATGACTATCCAGCCAACAGTACACGAAGTACTACTGCATGTCTTCACGAAACAGTCGTTGGACTGGACGCAGAGGACCTGTGTCTTGGCTAGCCCATTCCTCGTATTTGACCCTTGTAGACCTTTTTCTGTGAGGGAAGCTGTAATACGCTGTCTACAAAGACATACCAGCTACACTCGGTGATATGCAACGACGTATTACTGCAGCCTGCTCGGACTTCTCCGCTGAAATGAAATGCTAGCACGTGTGCAGCAGTCGCTCCATACCAGACTGGAAGTGCGTAAAGTCGTTGCCGGTGGTCATTCTGAACACAAATTGTGACGGTCGAATGTCTCGTTAATGGTCAGAAGCCACATAACTAGTGTATGCATTTGTGTTGTTCTTTAGTGTGCGCGACCACAGGTATATTCTACAAGTGTGCGTCGTTTTTCAAATACGATGTCTAGTAAACAACTCGCACTAGATTCGTACAACAAACACCACTGTCATCCTAATTTACCCTATTTTTAGTTAATTAATGTCAATAGGCATTTTTCTATTTAAAAAGTGCTTGTTTGCACAAAAAATACATTTTCTAAGTATTATTACAATCTGTTTATTGACTAACAAACGGCCCCGTGACTACCAACCCATTCTGTGAAAACCGCACGTCAATAGCACTTTCCATTTTCGCAATATTTGCGGTGCAATTTTTAGGTGATTCACTCTGTATGATATAATAATGTTTCCATGTTCGTAATCGTATCTCAGAGAGTCTCAAAAATGTTAGCTGTCGGTTCATTCTACAGTAGTGTGTAATACAATATACTACCTCGTGTACACGTCAATCTCAAAGGATGTTATCTGATGGGGGTAAGTCTTACCTTGCGTATCTTGTGATGGTAGTTGCGAAGTAAAAGAAATTATGATGAGCGTATTTGTTCTGTGAGAAAAGTCTGGAGTGTTTTGAGCCAATGAAAGACTGTTAATGTTGATCTGGGATCTACTGGTCTACCTAAAATCATTTCAGCCCTTTGTTGTTACTATTTCAATAGCAAGGATACTGAGAAGACCGGCAGCGGGTATCTGCAGTTCCAGAGACACGCTTCGGACTCTCTGGAACGCAGTCTAATCTCTTCCACCGTAAGTCGACACTGAAGCTGCAATGATTGTTACATTCGTAAAATTTTATACGAGATCAGATACTACCAAGGTGTGACATGATCTTTTTTCCGTCGCCCCTCACCTCTCTTTTCCGGTCAATAGTGATTCTCAATCCATCGCATACGTCAGTCCTAAAGTAACTGACTTTTGGCACCAGTAGTCAGCAAATATTTACACCAGTTCCCGTGAACTACGAGAGCACCTGACAGAAGCTCCAGAATTCTGTGTGGTCTGCGTACGAGAAATGCACTTTTTCTACCCCTTCTTCGTCATTTCCACATCTAATACAGGTCGGTACCGTTGTGGTTCCAAGTGTAACATGAAACGATCGGCACTCTGCTTAATTACCTTGGCTGTTACCTGTTGTGGGTAAGCCCGAAGGTGTCAGTTGTTATCCGGTCGTGAATGTACTGCTTTCGCCAACTTCGTGCGAAACAAATTTCGGCCACTTAAGTGACAGTAAACCACGTAATCACAACTAAGATATTCATATTTCCTGTCGACAGGACCAGCAATTTTCAAAATGCAGTCGTTACTAACCACAGGTAAACTACACGTGTCGCCCATAACGGAGAATGCCGGCTGCGGTGGCCGTGCGGTTCTAGGCGCTGCTGTCCGGAATCGCGGGACTGCTACGGTCGCAGGTTCGAATCCAGCCTCGGGCATGGATGTGTGTGATGTCCTTAGGTTAGTTAGATTTAAGTAGTTCTAAGTTCTAGGGGACTGATGACCTAAGATGTTAAGTCCCATAGTTCTCAGAGCTATTTGAACCATAACGGAGAATGAAGAAACTTGACGGCCCAGTATCGAGGACGGTCTGTAATTACCTAGGCGTCGACGGGATATCAAACCGACTCCAGGATGATATCGGAAACCATAAGTGAAGAAGCCAATGAATGCACCTTGAGGTAACTGGCGAAACTGGTCTATCGACTGATAACCAGTAGCCGTGGTGGAACGGAAACTGCACGAACTGCGGATGGGACACTCACATGTCAAAAGTGGCAGGAATGTTATGTATGCATTGCATGAGTAGATTTGGCATAGCAGAACTGCTGTTTACAACAAAACAAATATTTATGGTTCAAATGGCTCTTAGCACTATGGGACTTAACTTCTGAGGTCATCAGTCCCCTAGAACTTAGAACTACTTAAACCTAACTAACCTAAGACATCACCCACATCCATGCCCGAGGCAGGATTCGAACCTGCGGCCGTTGCGGTCGCGCGGTTCCAGACTGCAGCGCCTAGAACCGCATGGCCACTCCGGCCGGCACAAATATTTACAGCAAAATCTATGGCTTTATGTATTGTTCAGCAAGAATGATTGTCGCCAAGTAATATGTTAACGTTACTGACTTACAAGCTTAGGCTATGTACACTGATGCACTGCCTGAGACAAAAAGTAACGCAGCCAGAAGACAAGGTCACATGTCTGTGTAACTTCATTCACGTACGCACCATCGGCGGATATGTAATTCTCTGGGACGGTAGAACAGCCGCCATAGTGCATTAGTGTTGTCTATATTTAGTGTTGTTATCAGAGTTGGTAAGATATGTAAGGGTCTTGAACAACGTTGCATGTTGAGCGTGAAGGACACGGAGATGCCACGAGCTTGTGTGAGACAGCCTCATCGTTTGAAAGGGTACTTTCTGTGGACTGCGTCTGGTTGAGCTGTGCAGTATCCAGATTTGTGGGGCAGTCGAATGTGACGATGCCATGGTAACGTGTGGGAAGCCAAACGCGTCACCAATGCTCTGGTCGGCCATGTCTGAACATCACAAGGGGAGATCGTTGTAATGCGCACGAAGCACATCGTAACCCCTTCATATCTGCGCTTGCCATCCGAAAACAAGCAATGCACTCCCTGAAACATTCTGTATCATCCCTCACCATTGGTCAGAGTCTAGTAGCAGTCTTACTACGGAATTACCGTCCCACGCGTGGTTTGCAGTTACCACCTTAACACACACGGCTGCATTTGGAGTGGTGCCTTGACCGGGAAGTATGGAATGCTGATAAATGACGTTGCATTGTGTTTAGTGGTGAATCGCGGTTGTGAACTACCCTGGACGACGAGTATGATGGTGACCGGTGGATAGATCCTATTTTCCAACGTTATCGACAAGCACAGTGATGTTACTCCTGAAATCATGCTGTGTAGAGCCATCGAATATGACTTCAGGTCATGGCCTGTAGTACCTGAGGGAGCTCTGACTGCCCATCAGTACATCAGGGACATCTTGCTTCCTCATGTGTTATCTCACATACGACAATATAGCGATGTCATTTTCAACATGAAAATGCTCGTTCACACATGGCACGAGCGTCCATTAACTGTGTCCTGTGGCTAACAGGTTCCTTAGATATTTCCCCGACAGACTATTTGTGGGACCAGCCCGGACATAAACTCCATCCCAGTGCTATTATCCACGATACAAGGTAACAGTTATCACAGTTGGGGCAAGCTCGCCTCAGGAGAGGATGCAACGGCTTTATGACACCCTTCCCAACAGAATCAGTGCATGCATCCTCAGCAGAGGAGGTTCAATGACATACTGATAAGTCGGCTCATGTTGCCAAGTTCTTTGTAAATTTGACTCGATGTTGTAATCACTGAAATAAAACCACATACGCTCTCTGCCTTTGAAGTCTCATTTCGTTTATCTCTCTAGGTGCATTACTTTTTTTTTTGTCAGGCGGTGTATTCAGTCAGTATCAACAACGTTTTTAGATTCCTTTCATTCAGATATCCACGTCAAATTCTGTTAATGAACGCACTACCCTGCGCCAAAGACGATGCCAGGCAGTAGTGTTTCCACCGCGAAAACACTTGGAGCCGATATGAACGTCCGACACGTGACGCAGCAGCAATGCGGCCGTCCGTAGATGCAAGCAGCGTGACGGCACTGTTATTCTGTGGAGCAGCTAATACACTGTCCAGTCATATTAATGTGACCACCTGTCAAAAGGCTGAATAACCATATTTTGCAGCGTGGACCTCTGCGAGACCTGCAGGAAGAGAATGAGATTCTGAAAGGTGCCGACTCCAGAACCGTGGCCAGCTGCGCTAGGTTTCTAGGTTGAGGATTCGTGGCGAAAACAGCCCGGTAGAGGTGGCCCCACGTATTCTCGACTGGTTTTAAAACCGGGGAGCTTGTCCTGGTGCTCTTCGCACAACGCAAGTACACTGTGAGCTGTATGACACGATGCATTGTTCTGCTCGTAGATGTCATCGTGACGAGGAAAATCGAACTTCATACTTGTGCTGATCTATTGAGAATGAGGAGATCAACCAGGGAATGCCGCAAAATCATTTCCTGGATCTTAACGCTTCCTACTCCGGCCTGGACTCTTCCGATGATTGTTGCAGCGCGTTTGCTTTCAGATGTTTCACGCTCTACACGACAACGGCCATATGCCCGATGGAGCATAAAACGTGATGCATCTGACAAGGCCACCTGTCGCCAATCAGTGGACATACAGTTATGGTACTGGCATGCAAATTCCAATCTTCGTCGCCGATGATCAGCAGGCCAGCATGAGTGCATGAACCAGACGCGTACTTCTGAGGTCCATATGCAACAACGTTCGCTGAATGGTCGTATAGACGACACTGATGGTAACCTCTTGGTTCATTTGGGCGGTCAGTTGCTCAAATGTTGCACATATATTCACCCTTACACATCTCGGCAGCCGTCTTTCACCTTGTTGTATATGGCCTGTTGTGCACAACAGTTACCTGGCGCCGTTGTTGGGTAGCGCATAGTATACTTTAACCACGGCGGTACGCGAACAATTAAAAAACTTAGCCGTTTCGGAAATGCTCCCACCCTGTGCTCGAAAGCCAATAATCATGCATTTTGGACGTGACATAAATCGATCCGTCTTCGCATTACGATAACGAATGCACTGTTTTCCTCTCCCTCCTCCTCCTGCCCCCGCAACCTGTGAGTGGTTGTTGCCCGTTCATGTCGAAAATAGACGGTGGTCACATTAATGTGGGAGGACCACGTAAAACTCTACGGTTGCTTCAGACTGATATCATAACGACACAGCAATAGTAAACATTGCGACAAATATACGAAGTAGCCAGTATACTATTTAATTTTGGAACACGTATTATGTTCGAGTATAACGACTTTTCTGGAGACTAGAAATCTACTCTGTAGCAATCAGCATGGGTTTCGAAAAAGACGATCGTGTGAAACCCAGCTCGCGCTATTCGTCCACGAGACTCAGAGGGCCATAGACACGGGTTCCCAGGTAGATGCCGTGTTTCTTGACTTCCGCAATGCGTTTGATACAGTCCCCCACAGTCGTTTAATGAACAAATTAAGAGCATATGGACTATCAGACTAATTGTGTGATTGGATTGAAGAGTTCCTGGATAACAGAACGCAGCAGTCATTCTCAATGGAGAGAAGTCTTCCGAAGTAAAAGTGATTTGAGGTGTGCCGCAGGGGAGTGTCGTAGGACTGTTGCTATTCACAATGTATATAAATGACCTTGTGGGTAACATCGGAAGTTCACTGAGGCTTTTTGCAGATGATGCTGTAGTATATCGAGAGGTTGTAACAATGGAAAATTGTACCGAAATGCAGGAGGATCTGCAACGATTTGACGCATGGTGCAGGGAATGGCAATTGAATCTCAATGTGGACAAGTGTAATGTGCTGCGAATACATAGAAAGAAAGATCCTTTATCATTTAGCTACAATATAGCATGTCAGCAAATGGAAGCAGTTAATTCCACAAATTATCTGGGAGTAGGCATTACGAGCGATTTAAAATGGAGTGGCCATATGAAATTAATCGTCGATAAAGCAGATGCCAGACTGAGATTCATTAGAAGGATCCTAAGGAAATGCAATCCGAAAACAAAGGAAGTAGGTTACAGTACACTTGTTCGCACACTGCGTGAATACTGCTAACCGGTGTGGGATTCGTACCAGACAGGGTTGATAGAAGAGATAGAGAAGATCCAACGGAGAGCAGCGCGCTTCGTTACATGATCATTTAGTAATCGCGAAAGCGTCACGGAGATGACAGATAAACTTCAGTAGAAGACTCTGCAAGAGAGGCGCTCAGTAGCTCGGTACGGGCTTTTGTTGAAGGTTCGAGAACATACCTTCACCGAAGAGTCAAGCAGTATATTGCTCCCTCCTACGTACATCTCGCGAAGAGAACATGAGGATAAAATCAGAGAGATTAAAGCCCACACAGAAGCATATCGACAATCTTTCTTTCCAAAAACAATGCGAGACTGGAATAGAAGGGAGAACTGATAGAGGTACTCAAGGTACCCTCCGCCATACACCGTCAGGTGTCTTGCGGAGTATGGGTGTAGATGTAGATTTACTATGCCTCGTGAAACGTCAAATGTGCGGATACAAGAATTACTTGTTTCTACAGTGTGGTTCTTATTAACGTTAAAACGCCTAGACAAGTACTTTGGTCCAAGACACTTGGAGCCACAAATGTCGAGAAACACCCCAAAAGTGGATGACAAATATTGAACTTATGAGTCACCAGATGACGGACCTGCCCTCACGTGCAGCGGGTGAGCCTGTCGGCCTGTCGCACCTGATCATTCCAACCTATAGGCGGCTCCGGGCCTACGTGCGCGGCTTTAGCGAGTTTGGTTCAGGATTTGAGTCATGCATCTCGCAGGCGGTTTTTTTTATCGTGTTAGACAATTACGTGTTTAACTGAGGGAAGATTTATTGCACTACTTGTAAACTGCTAAGGAACAGAGACAATTTTCGGCAGGAATAATCACAGGCAATGGTGGACGTCATGAAACACAGTACATACGTAATAGAGGCGGAGTGGTATATTTACAACGAAAAATGGTACAGATTTCACCAATGCTAAAGCAGGAAAGCAGACGTAAATAACATTCACTTTTGACACAGGTCAGACTCCCAACATAAAGATCTATATGTTATTCAAGAAGGAATATGCACTCCTCAGTCACTAATGCACATTTTGCAACTGCAATTCCTGCTCGCTACCAAACCTTTGCGGAGTCGTTGAGGGGTATTGTCCCACTCTTCCCTTAAGGCGGTTTTCAGTTCTTGCACGGTTCGGTGAGAGGGTGTTCGTTGAAATCGACGTCTGCCAAGAGCATCCCAGGCAAGCACTATAGGGTTTAGGTCCTGGGACTACCCAGGCCATTCCTTACGTTCAATATCTTCACTTTCCAGTGTATCCGACAACTCTGCGATCTTATATGGGCGGGAATTGTCGTTCACAAGCCCCAAGTCGGGACCTACCGCACCCCTAAACAGATGGAAATAAACCAGAATAATCACCTTGCATTACCACCGTGCTATAACCGTACCTCGCGCAAACACACGCAGCGGTGTTCGGTCAATGTGCATAATGCCGTCCCACACCATAACGCTTGGGCTATATCGATGACGTTCATTAATTCTGTGTGTGATGTGCAACGTGACCTCCTCACTCTCCACATTAACTGTTGGCAAGAATAACTTGCCACAGTGAAGCGGGATTTGTTGACGAACATCGCTCTGGACCACTGTTGCTGAACCCAACCAACATTATTACAAATGAGGCTAAAATACGAATATGAGAATGTGCTAGAAACACCATTGTGATATTACTATAAATGAGAATAATATACTAATTTTAGGATCTGCTAGCAACCATATAAAAATAATAGTAAATCTGAAAAAGCTTCTATGAGGGCTTAAAAGTAAAATACAAGACCACTGATGATGAACATGTGCTGCATACCGCTCTGGTAAATTACGAAATATAAAAAGCGAGTTGCCTTGTCTTTGTATACAAATAAATATGTCGCTTATGAACTATCTGAAGGCTGCAAGACACCTTGAATACAAAACATTTTCAGCTTTTTCTTGTAAAATGTATATAATCTCTGTGGTTGTTAACAAGTATTACCATCATCATCATAGAGTACTGTCATGGGTAATGGTGTCTATAACAACAACAAAGTAATATCAAAGTCGCGCTTGGCAGTGTAATCGGGTACTGGTACTACTGTAGAACACCTTCAAACAATCAGATTCCCTTTTGAAAATTTCCCCTCACTGAAGGTCGTATCAGCTGATGTGGCATTTGATGAGAGGTTTTTTTCCATGTCCCGAAAACCTAAATTTACAGACTTCTCCTTTTCCTCGATTGTTTATCCTTGATCTGCCGAACTGCATAAATACCATCCGTGGACTAACAAGTAAAGAATGTGGTACGTGGAGTCAGAAATACTGCGCAACTCGGTATTTTTAAGATACGTAAAACAATGAGACAAGTGAAAGGCAATTTCGTATTTCAGTCTAAATATCGAGACTAGAATGATTAGCCCTATTGTATGACACTTTCCCTTCATTTTTCAATCGTGTATTTCAAATTCTATAGACTTCTTTCAAAATAATCTACAACTATGACAGGCTGTACCCAAAGTTACAAAATATCTTAACACGGCTGAAAAGGTCCAGAAAAATTACGATTCACAAAGCGTTGCAAAAGTGGAACGCAGACAACGGCACACACTGAGTTACAAATACGCGACACACTACGAAAATAAAGAAATCAGGCCACAAAAATACATGCTGTGAGACAAATCTAAAACACAAGACGTGGCATATATTTGAAATGCAGATCATAATTCAGTCAGGAACTCGAATATCCGTCCAGAATAACAGCATTAGCCGGCGCAGAGAGTGCTTCCTACTTATCGCTTGAGTAGGGATGGGCAAGATTTACCGCTCGCAGGGAGAAATTTGAGCAGTGGAACGAGAAGAGAACCTATTACGTGGCACGAAGTATTGGCCGTGCTCTCTGCCATTTACTTAACACAGTTTTGCAGTGTACGGATATAGATGTAGAAGAATCGCTTTCACTCGGTGCTCGAAAAAGAGTAAATACAACCAAACTTAATTGCCAGGAAACTGCGGGACGACAATGTGTGACGATATCTGTTGTGGTGCAGGATTATCAATCAGCACATACAGAGCATTCGATTGCGCAGCCACCACTGGCGTCAGAGTGTTAGTCATGGTTATAAAATAGGTAACGTGAAAATTAAAAAAAAGGATTCGAGCACTGTAGAAAAGGCAAGAACAAAAGAAAACAAATAATACTGATGCTGGCATCTTTTGTTTGAAAATGGTGGCTACTGAGTGACGTACCATGTATGTGTGGACAAATATCCGGCCGGCCGGTGTGGCCGTGCGGTTCTAGGCGCTTCAGTGTGGAACCGCGTGACCGCTACGGTTGCAGGTTCGAATCCTGCCTCGGGCATGGATGTTTGTGATGTCCTTAGGTTAGTTGGGTTTAAGTAGTTCTAAGTTCTAGGGGACTGATGACCATAGATGTTAAGTCCCATAGTGCTCCGAGCCATTTGAACCATTTTGACAAATATCCGTAATATAACTTCACGGAATGCCAAATTACTAACAGTGAGAATGAAGTAGAAATTATACGAATTAACAAAACTACATGATGGCCAGATATAGCACACTAATTTTAAAATTTCTTTCGGAATTGGGAACGTTTTGTTGTGTATTTTTGGAGAACCCGCAAATAAAAATGGAATCTGTGCTGTGGCAAACCCTCACAATTTCAGAATTTTTCGAACTGATAGCTGCTAATTGATTGGTGCCCCGTTTGGATTCCAAAAAATCTAAGCCGAAAAATGCCTGTTGTACATGAATTGGTTTACCCTTTTTACCATCATTCGGTCATTTTGAAATTTTTATTATTTATAATATCAACAATTCATCCGAACGCTCTTTTGACATCACGTTTCACGCATATACCAAAAGTACTACGTTCGTAGGAGGACAAGGGCGCGGCACCCCAAAGTACCGTCATCCAAGATGGCGGCGATGACATCATCCAAGACGGCGGCCGTCACGTCATCTGAAGACGTCAACCAAGATGTTGGCTTTTGGCGAGAAGTTTGAATTTTGGCGGGAAGATAGGTCAATTGGGGTATCTCCACTAACCTAACACCCCCTATCGTACCCTTCCCCAGAAAATCGCGGAAAGTTCAAATTCCATCAGGACAATGCAACACACCATGGCCACCTCTACTAACCCAAGAAAATGGCGGGAAAATAGGTCAACTGGACTACCTCCAATAACCTAAGTCATCCGACTGCAACCTCTTCCTAGGAAACGGTGTGAAGAGGACTTGACCTGAACTGAGCGAGGTGGCACAGTGGCTAACACAGTGGACATGCATTCAGGAGGACAACGGTTCAATCCCGCATCCAGCCATCCTGATTTGTGTCTTCTGTGATTTCCCTAAATCGCTGCAGGCAAATGTCGGGATGGCTCCTATGAAAGGGCATGGCCGACTTCCTGCCCAGTCCTTCCCTGCCGCCCCTGTCCTCTGGACCACACAGGATGCTACCACACACGCTCCCAGAAGGCAGGAAGCACCAGCAGCCACTGCGAAGTCATGCACAGGTGCCCATTCGGGTCCTGCATGCAAGAGGCAGCGACATCCCTTTCATACTTGGTATCTGAGAAATTTCTCTCGAAATACGTCAGTATAACACTTGAAGAACTTTCGCATGCTGTAAGCAGCAGATTGAGAGTGAAGGCTTGCCCTGGCTTGCATCTGGTGGTGGCTCGTGGTGGCCATGACATGCTGTGTGAATAGGTCTTCGTGTTCCGTCCTGTTATGTCAGCAACGGTGCCTAGGTGAACACGTATTTCAAGAGGAATTTTTCAGGTAGCAAGTATGAAAGGGATGTCACCGCCTCATGCTTGCAAGACCTGAACGGGCACCTGTGCGTCACTTTTGCAGGGGCTTCCGGCGCATCCCGACTTTGGGAGCATGTGCGGTAGCGGGCTGTGCGACCCAGTGTACAGGGAGTGGCAGGCAATGCCTGAATGCATTGTTTGCATGTCTGTTGCATCATTTTGCAAGCAGGTCTGTAGATTGTCCTGTGCATTATTTGGACAGTTTATGAGTAGTGAGTGTGTCTGCTGAGCATTTTACATGTGGTATTTGGGTAATTTACGAGTTGTTTGCATGTCTGTACATCAGCGTAGTGAATTATTTACAAGTAGTTTGCAGGTCTGCAGACTGCGTATTGTGACCCCAAGCAAGAAAGGTCGCCATTTTGCCCCCCCCCCCCCATCTTGGATTATGTCACGGAAGGGATGACAACACTGTCTGGTGGCAGTACTGTGTGCTAGGTCAGTTGGACTCCAGATCTCATGGTAACTACACTTTTTCCCGCCATTTTCCCCCATCTTAGACTACATCATGGAACAGATGCCAGCACCCTCTGGTGGCGGAATTGTGTACTAGGTCAGTTGGACTCTGGACCCCATATCGACTACACTTGATGTCGGTACTGCCTCTAATTGCTTAAATAAATAGTGCATGCAAAATAAAGACTTATGTCCAGCTCAGGTCGAGTCCTCTTCCCACCATTTCCTAGGAAGAGGTGGCGGTCGGATGACATAGATTAGACGAGGTAGCCGAAGTGCCCTTTCCTTCCCGCCATTTTCTTAGGTTAGCAGAGATAGTCCAAGTGGTCTTTTTTTACCGCCAGAATTCAAATTCCCCTCCAATCCCAAGGAAGAGGTGGCAGTTGGATGAGTTAGGTTAGTGAAGCTAGTCCAATTGACCTATTTTCCCGCCATTTTCTTAGGTTAGTAGAGGTAGCTGTGGTGTATTGCATTGCCCTAATGGAATTTGACAATGGGGTAGGGGAGGGGAGGGGGGTTAGTTTAGTGGAGGTAGCCCAATTGACCTATCTTCCAGCCAAAATTCAAACCTCCCACCAAAAGCTACCATTTTGGATGACTTCATCAGATGACATCATGGCCGCCATCTTGAATGACGTCATCGCCACCATCTTGGATAACGGTACTTTGGGGTGACACCCCCGTTGTCTCCCTACTTACGTAGTTCAGGAAAGCCTAATATCTTCTGTTGGGGAAGGAAAATACCTGTAAAAAAAGTAATGTAATAGATGTGCAAATGTCAAGCTAACAAGCTCTGCCCACACCCTAACAGAGAGGATACATTTAACATTCATCACACTAAGTTGAAGTTTTAAACGGTTTTCCAATTGCGAGGACAGCAAGTGAGAGGAGTAATCTATACAATGTGTAACACTCACAAGTATGGCCGAATTATGGTCTTATTGTGAAACTCGTATGAGCAGAAAATGAATTTTGTGTGCGTAAGAGGAATGCGAGGTTCTTCCTGAAGTGGAAACATTATGTCAAAAATAAGGCAGCATAACCGAAATGCAGTAGGCTCTAGTGTATACTTGTACCAAAAAAATCAAATCTGTGTGAAATCTTGTGGGACTTAACTGCTAAGGTCATTAGTCCCTAAGCTTACATACCACTTAACCTAAATTATCCTAAGGACAAACACACACACCCATGCCCGAGGGAGGACTCGAACCTCCGCCGGAATCAGCCGTACAGATACGCGTACCCTCTTAGGAAACTGCATTTATGACAATCCATCGATGAGGAATAATGGGACTGTATAGCACTACTGTGATAGGCAAGTATGCTGATGGTAATGAGAACGAGAAATATTTCATGCGACAATTGAAAAGAGAGAAAAGTGAGTCACGTAATACTCAGGATTTCCGTGCTTTGTAGACCGAATGGTTTTATCTACTTTGCAAAAACTAGCCTTGACCTGAAACAGTAAAGCTGTTACCGAGGGTGGTGATGACGGGCAGCAGATATTGTAATGACATAAAACTTCACCTAGCTGTAGAAGCTATGGTCCCCGGCGGCTCTGCTGCGTAAATGGGAAACGTTTCCTTCCTTACTCGCACCTCAAAGAGCATCTTTCATTTGTGAACCCTGGGCGTTATGTTCTAAGGGTAATTGCTTAATGTGCGAGGGAGTACTGAAAAGTGGTGCTTCCGAATTTTTTTACGTGAACACTCTTAATTTTTTTAAATAAAACAAACTTTATTAACATTCTAAATATTTATTCTTTATATCTGCATATTTACATGTCAACATAGTCACCCTGGCGACGAACACATTTCTCCCATAGAGAGACCAGTTAGTTGCTACCGAAACGTCTCACATCTGCTTGCATCGCTTCATCACTATCACGCTGAAGCTCTTGCAAGTGTTGCTGAAGTTTTGAAAAAGGTGATAATCTGATGGGGGCAAATCGGGACAGTGTGGAGTGATCGATGACTGTGAACACCGGGCGTCGGATTTTCCTGATATCGCAGCGCTCGTATGTGGTCTGGCATTGTCATGCTCCATGTGTGAACCAACTCTTCGAATTCGAGCTTTCTGAGCGATTACAGCACGCTGTTCCTCACACACCGACGTAGTTACGCTACACACCGACGTGTTACACGCTACAAATTGGAGCCCTCTAGCGGCAGAGGACTGTAAATATGTAGACACGAAGAGCAAAGATGCAGAATGTTAATAAAGAAGGTTTTATTTAAACGGTTTCGAGAGATTTCACATAAAAAAAGTAGAAGGCATTGCTTTTCAGTAAGCCCTCGAAAATTACAACTATCGATATGTATCGCACGTAGTATTGTGTTTGTGATGTTGATGACAGACGTAAGGGAGAAGCTATAATCTGTGGGCGGTACATAGTCTACTCTCACATAGTATACCCAGAAGGCAATAAATACCGACGACCGTGTTGTTACCATGGTCCTTGACTTCTGCAGTGTTTCAAATGGTTCAAATGGCTCTGAGCATTATGGGACTTAACATCTGAGGTCATCAGTCCCCAACAACTTAGAACTACTTAGACCTAACTAACCTAAGAAAATCACACACATCCATGCCCGAGGCAGGATTCGAAACTGCGGTGGTAGCAGTCACGAGGTTCCGGACTGATGTGCCTAGAACCGCTCGGCCACCGCGGCCAGCTCTGCAATGTTTCAATACAGATCAGTACTTTAACAAAATGAACCAAATGCGAGCATACGGAACTTCAGATCAGCTTGTGATTGGACTGAAACGTTCCTTGCAAATAAAACATTGCATCTCATTCGTAACAGAGCGAAGTCTTCAGTCGTAAAAGTAGCTTCAGGTGCATCCTTTTAGAGCGTTATTAAACACTGATGTTCACATTACATACAAACGACCCTAGTCATTAATGATGGTAGATCGATGAGACTTTCCGCGGATGATTCTGTTACATACACCACTGGCCATTAAAACTGCTACACCAAGAAGAAATGCAGATGATACACTGGTATTCATTGGACAAATATATTGTACTAGAACTGACAAGTGATTACATTTTCACGCAATTTGGGTGCATAGAGCCTGCTTCAACACGATACCACAGTTCATCAAGAGTAGTGACTGGCGTATTATGACGAGCCAGTTGCTCGGCCACCATTGACCAGAGGTTTTCAATTGGTGAGAGATCTGGAGAATGTGCTGGCCATGGCAGCAATCGAACATTTTCCGTATACAGAAAGGCCCGTACAGGACCTGCAATATGCGATCGTGCATTATCCTACTGAAATGTAGGGATTCGCAGGGATCGAATGAAGGGTAGAGCCACGGGTCGTAACACATCTGAAATGTAACGTCCACTGTTCAAAGTGCCGTCAATGCGAGCAAGAGGTGACCGAGACGTGTAACCAATGGCACCCAAAAGCATCACGCCGGGTGATACGCCAGTATGGTGATGACGAATACACGCTTCCAATGTACGTTCACCGCAATGTCGCCAAACATGGATGCGACCATTATGTTGCTGCAAACAGAACCTGGATTCATCCGAAAAAAGGACGTTTTGCCATTCGTGCACCCAGGTTCATCTTTGAGTACACCATCGCAGGCACTCCTCTCTGCGATGCAGCGTCAATGGTAACCGCAGCCATGGTCTCCGAGCTGATAGTCCATGCTGCTGCAAACGTCGTCGAACTGTTCGTGCAGATGGTTGTTGTCTTGCACACGTCCCCATCTGTTGACTCAGGGATCGAGTCGTGGCTGCACGATCCGTTACAGCCACGCGGATAAGACGCCTGTCATCTCGACTGCTAGTGATACGAGGCCGTTGGGATCCAGCACGGCGTTGCGTATTACCCTACTTCATTGGATCTCGACCAACGCGAGCAGCAATGTCGCGATGCGATAAACCGCAATCGCGCTATGCTACAATCCGACCTTTATCAAAGTTGGAAACGTGGTGTTACACATTTCTCCTCCTTATACGAGGCATCACAACAACGTTTCTCCAGGCAACGCCGGTCAACTGCTGTTTATGTATGAGAAATCAGTTGGAAACTTTCCTCATGTCGGCACGTTGTAGGTGTCGCCACCGGCGCCCCAATCTTGTGTGAATGCTCTGAAAAGCTAATCATTTGCATATCACAGCATCTTCTTCCTGTCGGTTAAATTTCGCGTCTGTAGCACGTCATCTTAATTGTGTAGCAATTTTAATGGCCAGTAGTGTATCCTCCACAATGCTTAGCGGTCACTGTCCGTCAGTACACCGGTTCCCGTGACATCACCGAAGTTAAGCGCTACCGCGCGTGGTCGGCACATGGTTGGGTGACCATCCAGGCCGCCATGCGCTGTTGCCATTTTTCGGGGTACATTCAGCCTCGTGATGCCAATTGAGGAGCTACTCGACCGAATAGTAGCGGCTTCGGTCAAGAATACCATCATAACGATCGGGAGAGCGGTGTACTGACCACGCGCCCCTCCTATCCGCATCCTCTACTGAGGATGACACGGCGGTCGGATGGTCCCGATGGGCCACTTGTGGCCTGAAGACGGCGTGGTTTTTTATAGTTTCGGCTATACACCCTACTGTTGCGCTCAAACATACAAAACAAATAATGTTTGTTTATGTCGGAGATTGAACTCTAAAATAGAGAAAGGGAAAAAAAAGCTGATCGTGCCTCGATGTCCACGACCCACAAATGTCACGGTATTTATCAAATCACATGACTAGCATTATATTAGTGCGTTTCTATTCCTTAGCTGTACCTACTAAAATAAAAAATGCCCTCGTCGTTTTTATCTTGTTATTGCAGTTACGATTTTTTGAACTGCTCGTTTATGCGGATGAGTGGCCAGCACACTTCATAAAAAGCAAAACTAAACTCCGCCCGAACAGGCCATGAAGGCCTCGTGATGACTGGGTGTTGTGTGCTGTCCTTAGGTTAGTTAGGTTTAAGTAGTTCTAAGTTCTAGGGGACTGATGACCATGGCTGTTAAGTCCCATAGTGCTCAGAGCCAACGACTAGGCCATGAAGACCCAACGGCACCGACCGGCCGCCGTGTCATCTTCAGCCCACAGGCGTCACTAGATGTGGATATGGATGGGCATGTGGTCAGCACTCCGCTCTCCCGGCCGCATGTCAGATCGGTGCCGCTACTTCTCGACCAAGTAGATCCTCAGTTTGTCTCACAAGGGATGAGTGCACTCCGCTTGCCAACAGCGCTCGGCAGACCGGATGGTCACCCATCCCAGCCCGACAGCGCTTAGCTTCGGCGACTCATAACCCACTTACAATCAAAGTTCTACCTTTGTAAGATATTTTTATTTTTATAAGTGGAATGAAAGTGGGTTTAGTTAGGCTTCTGAGTGAAAATGGCTCTGAGCACTATGGAACTTAACATCTGAGGACGTCAGTCCCCTAGAACTTAGAACTACTTAAACCTAACTAACCTAAGGACATCACACACATCCATGCCCGAGGCAGGATTCGAACCTACGACCGTGGCGTAGACTGAAGCGCCTAGAACCACTCGGCCACACCGGCCGGCCTTCTGAGTGAAATTGTCGATCCATGAAGATGAACTTATGGTTTTAATTTTGAAAACCGACATAATCGATCTGGAGAGTTATGTTGTTCCAATATTGCATGCCCTGTCTCTGACGATTTTGTCCTTTATGGCAGGCTAAATTCTAATATATCCTGCATTACTGTGGCCCATTGTCCTCCAGTTTCGCTCCCACTGCTGCTGATTTCCAATTTTTTACCTTTCCCTAAGCCACAGAGCGGGCGTTAATGACCGTAGCAGTTTTGCGCCCTAAAACCATAACAAAAAAGTTAAGACAGCTTAGGCAAACGATGACTCCATTTTCTTTTAATTCTTAAAAGCTTCAAAGTGGTCTCGTAGTGCAGACGCGTGAATTATGAAGATCGTCTCATCTCTCCACCGGCACGCTGTTGGGGATGCTCTGCACGCTTTTTGGTTACAAATACTTTTGATCGAGCTTAAACTCTGTTACCAGCCTGGTGCTGTTTCCTGGACTAGCATGTAACTCCTCAGTCAAACCTGAAATCATGTGCCAATGTTTCGCCAAGCAGAGATTTGAAAATAATTCAAAATCTGGTATCAACGATCAGACAATTTGTCCACTTCAACTGGCGAGGAACATGAAGGGTATTCGCAAAATATAAAATGTGTAAGCTAATAGTCTGAAACAGGATTGTCTGTCGTACACAAGCGTTGAAGCTTAATAGCTCGACATCTCACATTTTAATTCTCTGTTTATGTGATACTGCAATAAGGTAGACATTTCGCTGCTAACAGTTTAGAAATGGGCCACTAGTTCACCTGAAAAATGATTTACGGAAGAATTGACCAGATCTATTTGCGGAAGCAGCCCGACGTGCACTGATGTGCAAACCTTAAGGGCGAAAGTAATTTCCGCTTGATGTGTCACTGCCAAATAACGTAGCTCGATGAAACTTGGACCAGACATAGAAAGAACTACTACAGTGTGGTACAGAAAGTAGCCGAAAGAAATACGCAATGAGACGACAGAAATGACACTTTTGTTCGAAGGAAATAACTACACAGAAGACACCACGATTCATGACTGTCCTCTGGACATTACAGGAGGCGAGAGGTGGTTGTTAACAGGACGTGTGATCACCATGGATCGCAGTGCATGCTCTGTAACATGCTCCCATGCTGGCTGCAAGACTGGTAAGTATTTCTTCTAGTGGGGCGTTCCATTCCGCTACCACGCGTGGTGCACGTATACGCCCTGCAGTACGTCTCCCCAACGCATCCCATACGTGTTCCATGGAATTTAAGTAGGGAGGATAAGAAACCTTATCCATTGGCTGAATATTTTCTCGTTCCAATAGCTCCTCCATCTGCGCTGTTCGATGCGATCGTGCATTATAGTCAGGCCCGAATTCACCCCTGAAAAGAAGCACATAGGGAAGGAGTACATTGCCATAGTAACATTGAACGGTGAATCTACCGTGTTCAAAGATCTGGAGGTCAGTACGCACAAGTAACATTATGCCTCCACACACCATAATACCTGGACCACAAAAACTATCATATTCGACTTTGTTTCTGGGTGTGTTACGTGCTCCCTCTTCTCGTCATATTGTGGCACGTAGTGTACCCAGGAACAATGCCGAACATGATCGTTTTGGTGGTCCAGGTTATGTTGTGGGGAGCCATAATGCTGTATAGGCGTACTGACTTACAAATTTTTGAATACGGTACATTGACCGATCAACGTTATTGTGACACTGTACTCCTTCTAAATATCCGCCTTTTCATGGGGGAATTCGGCCGTGTCTTCATTTTTATGTGTGACAATGTGCGAGGGCATCGATCAGCGCAATTGGAGAAGCTCTTGGAATGAGAAGATATTCTGCAAATGAACTGGCCTGTCCGTTCCTCCGATTTTCGTCCCATGGCCCACGTGCAGGATGCATTGGCGAGACGTCATGCAGCACATCTGCATGCACTAATGACCATACAGCAGTTCATAACCGCGCCAGTGGAAGACTATAACCGCGCTAGTGGAAGACCGTAACGCCCTACCACAAGAACTCCTTATCAAGCTTGTGGTCAGCATAGGGGCACGTTGCAGAACATGCATCGCCATCCTTGGTGATCACACACACTATTAATAACAATTTACCACCTTTTTTAATGTCCAGGAGATCATCATAGATCACGGTGACTTCAGTGTAATTACTGTCTTTGACTAAAAGAGTCATTCCTGTTCGTTACATTGCGTACATTTCTACAGAAAGCAGATAGCAGTTATAAGAGTCGAGGGGCACGAAAGGGAAACAGTGGTTGGGAAGGGAGTGAGACAGGGTTGTAGCCTATCCCCGATGTTATTCAGTCTGTATTATGAGCAAGCAGTAAAGGAAACAAAAGAAAATTTCGGAGTTGGAATTAAAATCCATGGAGAAGAAATAAAAACTTTGCCGATGGCATTGTAATTTTGGCAGAGACAGCACAAGACCTGGAAGAGCCACTGAACGAAATGGACAGTGTCTTGTAAGGAGGATATAAGATGAACATCAACAAAAGCGAAACGAGAATAATGGAATGTAGTCGATTTAAATCGGGGGATGCTGCGGGAATTAGATTAGGAAATGAGACGCTTAAATAGTAAATGAGTTTTGCTACTTCGGGAGCAAAATAACTGATGATGGTCGAAGTAGAGAGGATATAAAATGTAGACTGGCAATGGCAAGGAAAGCGTTTCTGAAGAAGAGAAATTTGTTAACATTGAGTATAGATCTAAGTGTCAGGAAGTCGTTTCTGAAAGTATTTGTATGGAGTGTAGCCATGTATGGAAGTGAAACATGGACGATTAATAGTTTAGAGAAGAAGAAAATAGAAGCTTTCGAAATGTGGTGCTACAGAAGAACGCTGAAGATTAAATGGGTAGATCACGTAACTAATGAGGGGGTGTTTAGTAGAATTGGGGAGAAGAGGAATTTGTGGCACAACTTGACTAGAAGAAGAGATCGTTTGGTAGGACCTATTCTGAGGCATCAAGGGATCACCAGTTTAGTACTGGAGTGCAGCGTGGAGGGTAAAAATCGTAGAGGGAGACCAAGAGATGAATACACTAAGCAGATTCAGAAGGATGTAGGTTGCAGTAGGTACTGGGAGATGAAGAAGCTTGCACAGGATAGGGTAGCATGGAGAGCTGCATCAAACCAGTCTCAGGACTGAAGACCACAACAACAACATTGCGTCTTTCTCTCAGTTACCATCTGTACTGCACTGTAGCAGTTCCTTCTATGCAGAACAGGGAATCAGTGATCATAAGGCCGTTGCAGCATCCCTGAATATGGAAGTTAATAGGAATATAAAAAAAGGGAGGAAGGTTTATCTGTTTAGCAAGAGAATAGAAGGCAGATTTCAGACTACCTAACAGATCAAAACGAAAATTTCTGTTCCGACACTGACAATGTTGAGTGTTTATGGAAAAAGTTTAAGGCAATCGTAAAACGCGTTTTAGACAGGTACGTGCCGAATAAAACTGTGAGGGACGGGAAAAACCTACCGTGGTACAACAACAAAGTTAGGAAACTACTGCGAAAGCAAAGAGAGCTTCACTCCAAGTTTAAACGCAGCCAAAGCCTCTCAGACAAACAGAAGCTAAACGATGTCAAAGTTAGCGTAAGGAGGGCTATGCGTGAAGCGTTCAGTGAATTCGAAAGTAAAATTCTATGTACCGACTTGACAGAAAATCCTAGGAAGTTCTGGTCTTACATTAAATCAGTAAGTGGCTCGAAACAGCATATCCAGACACTCCGGGATGATGAAGGCATTGAAACAGAGGATGACACGCGTAAAGGTGAAATACTAAACACCTTTTCCCAAAGCTGTTTCACAGAGGAAGACCGCACTGCAGTTCCTTCTCTAAATCCTCGCACAAACGAAAAAAATGGCTGACATCGAAATAAGTGTCCAAGGAATAGAAAAGCAACTGGAATCACTCAACAGAGGAAAGTCCACTGGACCTGACGGGATACCAAACGATTCTACACAGAGTACGCGAAAGAACTTGCCCCCCTTCTAACAGCCGTGCACCGCAAGTCTCTAGAGGAACGGAAGGTTCCAAATGATTGGAAAAGAGGACAGGTAGTCCCAGTCTTCAAGAAGGGTCGTCGAGCAGATGCGCAAAACTATAGACCTATATCTCTGACGTCGATCTGTTGTAGAATTTTAGAACATGTTTTTTGCTCGAGTATCATGTCGTTCTTGGAAACCGAGAATCTACATGGATTCCGGAAACAGCGATCGTGTGAGACCCAACTCGCTTTATTTGTTCATGAGACCCAGAAAATATTAGATACAGGCTCCCAGGTAGATGCTATTTTTCTTGACTTCCGGAAGGCGTTCGATATAGTTCCGCACTGTCGCCTGATAAAGTAAGAGCCTACGGAATATCAGACCAGCTGTGTGGCTGGATTGAAGAGTTTTTAGCGAACAGAACACAGCATGTTGTTATCAATGGAGAGACGTCTACAGACGTTAAAGTAACCTCTGGCGTGCCACAGGGGAGTGTTATGGGACTATTGCTTTTCACAATATACATAAATGACCTAGTAGATAGTGTCGGAAGTTCCATGCGGCTTTTCGCGGATGATGCTGTAGTATACAGAGAAGTTGCAGCATTAGAAAATTGTAGCGAAATGCAGGAAGATCTGCAGCGGATAGGCACTTGGTGCAGGGAGTGGCAACTGACCCTTAACATAGACAAATGTAATGTATTGCGAATACATAGAAAGAAGGATCCTTTATTGTATGATTATATGATAGCGGAACAAACACTGGTAGCAGTTACTTCTGTAAAATATCAGGGAGTATGCGTGCGGAACGATTTGAAGTGGAATGATCATATAAAATTAATTGTTGATAAGGCGGGTACCAGGTTGAGATTCATTGGGAGAGTCCTTAGAAAATGTAGTCCATCAACAAAGGAGGTGGCTTACAAAACACTCGTTCGACCTATACTTGAGTATTGCTCATCAGTGTGGGATCCGTACCAGATCGGGTTGACGGAGGAGATAGAGAAGATCCAAAGAAGAGCGGCGCGTTTCGTCACAGGGTTATTTGGTAACCGTGATAGTGTTACGGAGATGTTTAACAAACTCAGGTGGCAGACTCTGCAAGAGAGGCGCTCTGCATCGCGGTGTAGCTTGCTCGCCAGGTTTCGAGAGGGTGCGTTTCTGGATGAGGTATCGAATATATTGCTTCCCCCTACTTATACCTCCCGAGGAGATCACGAATGTAAAATTAGAGAGATTAGAGCGCGCACGGAGGCTTTCAGACAGTCGTTCTTCCCGCGAACCATACGCGACTGGAACAGGAAAGGGAGGTGATGACAGTGGCACATAAAGTGCCCTCCACCACACACCGTTGGGTGGCTTGCGGAGTATAAATGTAGATGTAGATGTATGTGTGATCCAAAATTCATCGAGCTATGATACTTGGCAGCGACAGAGCATGCAAAAGTTACTTTCGGCCGTAAGTGCTGCACACCACTGCTGATCTACATCTCCAACGTATCCCAGGCAAAATTATCAATATTCAGGGGTATGCCAGGAAATATCATTCGAAGAAAAAAAGTCTAGTAAACATGGGCTGCAAAATGTGCATACCTTAATATCTTTGAGCACTTTTTCATCTTCCATACTGCGAAATAAATGGTTCAAATGGCTCTGAGCACTATGGGACTTAACTGCTGTGGTCATCAGTCCCCTAGAACTTAGAACTACTTAAACCTAATTAACCTAAGGACATCACACACATTCATGCCCGAGGCAGGATTCGAACCTTCGACCGTAGCAGTCACGCGGTTCCAAACTGAAGCGCTTAGAACCACACGGTCACACCGGCCGGCGCGAAATAAACCTCTGCTACTACAAGCTCTTTGCTTTCCATATTCTGAAAGATGGAGGTGTGAGCCAAAATAAGAAAAAATGTCCATTAAACATGGACTCTAATACCTTAAGAGCTAAGAGCAGTTCATCTTTGCTACTGCGAAACACAGTTTTTCTACTGAACAAGTGCTCATAGCGCTTTCAGAGTCCATGTTTATTAGACAGTTTTTCTTGTTTCGGTCCATACTAACTTCTCGCAAAATATGGAAAGCAAAGAGCTTGCAGTAGAAGAGATTTGTTTCCAAGGTCGAAGATGAAGAAGTGCTCATAGGCCTTAAGGTATGCATTTTAGAGCCCACGTTCACTAAACTCTTTGCTTCGAATGGTCGTTCCTGACGTATCACTGAGTACTGACCATTCCTCCTGGGAAACACTGTATATTTTGCAAACCACTGTAAAGTTAATGGCTTTGATTGCTTCAAATTGCAGCATGTATTAAAGTTTATTCTCCTTCCACTAGTGTATGGAGTGCTGGAAGAATGACTGCTTTAATGACTCTCCACACAGCAGGTAATTAGAGTTTTGTTTTAACGATTCCTATAGTGGAAATAGATAGGAGTTGTTGTACATTACTCAGTCAATACTGTTTCCTAAAACTGTGTAAGTAGGCTTCCAAGGGATAATTTGCGTCTGCCAGTTCAGATTTTTCAGTGACTCCATCGCATAGCTCAAAAAATCTGTGGCCATTCGTGCTGATCTTCTTTGTAAACGTTCAGTATCCCCTGCTAGTCCTATTTGGTATGGGTCCCACACACTTTACAGTATTCTAGGATCGATCACGCGAGTGTGTTGTATTATTCTCATTTGTTGACGCATTGCATTTTCCCAGTAGCATGAGATCATTCCATTTCATGTCCCTTATAAATTGTTACATCCAAGTATTTTTATGAATTGACTGATTCCAAATGTGACCCATTAATATTGTAGACATACGATATGACGTTTCTGCGCGTTGTGAAGTGCACTATTTACATTTCTGAACATTTAAAGCATATATACTATCTTTGTACCACTCTGAAACAATATCGATATCTCAGTGAACATTTGCGCAGCTTTTTCTAGACAGTACTTTGTTATAGATAACTTGCAAAATTCTGAGCTTCCTATTAATATTATTTGTCAAGTCATTAACATACAACCTGAACAATAAAAGCCTGTGCACAATTCTCTGTGGTACGTTTGACGTTTCTTCTTAATGTGCCCATGACTCTCCATCCAAGATAACATGCTGCGTCCTCCCTACCAACAAATGCTTAATCCTGTAACGACAAATTTGTTTTGATACGCCAAGTAATGTGCTTTCATTAATAGGCGTTGATGTGATGCTGATTCAAATACGTTTCGAAAGTCAACAAATATTGCACTTACCTGACTGTCTTGACCCATGACTTTAAGGTGTCATATGGGAGAAGCGCGAGTAGAGTTCGCATGACTGATGTTTGCGGAATTCGTAATGCTTGATGGCATGAGGGGGGGGGGGGGGGTCATTCAGTTCGGTAGAAACAATGTAGAACGCACATGTAACTTAAATTAGAATGAAGAAATATTCGAAGAAAAGAAAACTTAAAATGCAGATGTTTAATTTCATAAGACTATATCTTCTACGGGAATGAAGATGCGATTTCGGGGTGAAATTTAAGTTACACAAATGACTATAAAGATTTTATTTTCATAACAACTATCCAATTTTATAAGAATATATCTTTTACTTGATACACGCGCAACCGTACAGTGCTTTTTAAAATTACGATTAGGGGTCAAACTTGTCAGTTAGGTTTTTAGAAATGTCCAATGTGCCCTACACCGGTTGGAGTCTCTCAAAACCTCCACTTCATCACTTTCCAAAATGATTCAAATGGCTCTAAGCACTATGGGACTTAACATCTGTGGTCATCAGGCCCCTAGAACTTAGAACTACTTAAACCTAACTAACCTAAGGACATCACACACATCCATGCCCGAGGCAGGATTCGAACCTGCGACCGTAGCAGCAGCGCGGTTCTGGACTGAAGCGCCTAGAACCGCTCGGCCACAGCGGCCGGCACCACTTTCAAAAAAAGATCATGTTCCGAGAGATCAGAAAACCGTGGATTCCAACGGTGCAATGAGAGATACAAGGTGACAGTTCTTGAACTATATCAAATAAATGCGTCATAATTTCTGAACGCTTTGCGTTAGGATATTGAAACTATACGGCAGGTCGCGGGGCATGATGGGAACTAGTACGCGCATGCGCACGCACCTTGTTATCGGCCATTTGCCTGTGAAAATGTCACGGTACAGCATGCCTGAGCACATTGCACTTGTGAAAGCCTACTATGCGAACAATAACAGCCCAGCTGTGACTCAGAGGAAGTTTGCGACCGAGATCAAGCTGAAGACAACCGGTCCAAGTGTGCTAACAATCAAGAATTTGGCTCTGAGCTCTATGGGACTTAACTTGTGAGGTCGTCAGTCCCCTAGAACTTAGAACTACTTAAACCTAACTAATCTAAGGACATCACACACATCCATGCCCGAGGCAGGATTCGAACCTGCGACCGTGGCGGTCGCGCGGTTCCAGACTGTAGCGCCTAGAACCGCTCGGTCACTCCGGCCGGCAATCAAGAATTTGGTTCGCAAGTTTGAGAGAACGGGTAGTGTTGGTGATGACAGTGTTGGCAATGTCGGTCGCCCAAAAACGGTGAAAACGCCTCAAAACAACGAGAAGACATCCACTGCGTTTCAAATCAGCCCCAGGAAATCGATCAGACGAGCTGCACGACAGGTGGGAATTAACTGCGAGACACTGCGACAAATTGTTGTTGAAGACCTGCATCTCTTCTCATGCAAAATTCAAACCCATCAGCCATTAAATCCCAGGGCCATGGAACAGCGGTTGTGTTTCGCCAACACTATTGTCCACAGAACTGATGAACAGGACTTTGATATGGATATGGTTTGGTTTAACGACGAAACCCATTTTCATTTGGATGGGTTCGTCAATAAGCAAAATTGACGCATTTGGGAGACTGAGAATCAGCTTTTCGCGATCTAGAAGTCTCTTCACCTACAGCGGGTGTCTGTGTGGTGTGGAACGTCGGGTCACGGAATAATTGGTGCGCTATTTCTTGAAGGCATGGTGACTACTGAACGGTACGTGAAGGTTTTGGAAGATATTCTCCGGATCTGAACACATGTGACTCCTTTATGGAGGGCGATATCAAAGACAAGGTGTACAGAAATAACCCGAAAACCACTGCTGAGCTGAAAACCAGCCATTCAAGAGGTCATCGACAGCATCGATGTTCCAACATTTCAGAGGGTCATGCAGAATTTCGTCATGCGTCTGCTCCACATCATCGACAATAATGGCAGGCATATGGAAAATGTCATAAGCTGAATCCAAATATCTGTAGTGACGTTTACATGTTGAATAAAGTGTGTGCATGCCGTAGTTTGCAACTAATTTACGTTTATTATCATACAGTTCAATAATTGCCATCTATATGTATGCCCCATGCGACAGATTGACCATTTTTGAGAAATGATTCCTGTAATTTCCAGTGGTAGAAATTAATATAAAGGCAAGTGGTTATTTGTGGAAAAAAAACAAGTTTATTTACGTATTTGGTCTCGCACACTTTTTCCGCCGCACTGTTTACAACAAAGCAAAAGAAAATACATTTTCATTTCACCATTATAATTTGACTGAGAACTTAAAAACTGTAAAAAAAAGTCGGTCTTTAGGGTAGGAAGGGGCGGAATTTAGAGTAAAGGCAGGTCCACTAGATGACGCACACAGTGATGAATGTCAACAGTTCCGTACAATTACATTTTGGAGATGTGTCTGCTAACGTCGTACGGTAGTTACTGTGATAATGCCTCTTATAAAGCCTCTATAGGGTGACGAGCAAGCAAATATTAAGGTATACAAAGAAATGGGCCTGTCTAATCATCAGAGTGCTACGAAATTAGGGTGTTCCAGATGTGTGCATAAGGAGACTCGTCTGAAGGTTGCGGAAGAACATATGTCGTGGACCGTAGAATGGAACAAAGTAATTTTCAGTGATGAGAAAGCCGCGCGAAGTGGCCGCGCGGTTTAGGGCGTCCTGTCACGGACTGCGCGGCCCTTCCCTCCGGAGGCTCGAGCACTCCCTCGGGCATGGATGTGTGTGTTGTTCTTAGCATAAGTTAGTTTAAGTAGTGTGTAAATCTATGGACCGATGATCTTAGCAGCTTGTCCCTTAGGAATTAACAACCATTTAAACATTTTTTCAGTGATGAGAAGAAGTTTAATTTGGTGAGACCACATGGTTTTCAGTATTACTCAAAAATGTGTGTGAAATCTTATGGGACTTAACTGCTAAGGTCATCAGTCCCTAAGCTTACACACTACTTAACCTAAATTATCGTAAGGACAAACACGCACACCCATGCCCGAGGGAGGACTCGAACTTCCGCCGGGATCAGCCGCACAGTGCATGACTGCAGCGCCTTAGACCGCTCATTCAGTATTACTGGTATGATATCCGTAACGAAGAACAAGTTCTGATGAGTAGGAACTTGATGGCGGGAGAGTTATGTCCTGGGAAGCATTTTGTGCTGTAGGCACGTCCAACATACCATGTTTGCACCGCAAAATGAAGTCTGATGATTATAAAGTAATGCTGGAAATTGAACTGGTTCGTATGTATCAGGAATTTGTCTATGATAATTTACTATTCCAACACGATAACGCTGGGATTCACAGGTGTGTAAAGACGAAGTCGGGGTTTCAATGTAAAGGAATTGCACTTATGAGTTGCCCATCGAGACGTCCGGATTTAAATCGAATGGAGAATCTATGAGGGATCCTGGCACGACGTGTTTATCGCAATGGACGACATTCTGAGACTGCGGCAGAGCTGAAAACCGCAATTCGAATGGAGAGGACATCGATCTCGCTATTCACAACATACATAAATTACCTTGTGGATGACATCGGAAGTTCACAGAGGCTTTTTGCGGATGATGCTGTGGTATATCGAGAGGTTGTAACAATGGAAAATTGTACTGAAATGCAGGAGGATCTGCAGCGAATTGACGCATGGTGCAGGGAATGGCAATTGGATCTCAATGTAGACAAGTGTAATGTGCTGCGAATACATAGAAAGATAGATCCCTTATCATTTAGCTACAAAATAGCAGGTCAGCAACTGGAAGCAGTTAATTGCATAAATTATCTGGGAGTACGCATTAGGAGTGATTTAAAATGGAATGAGCATATAAAGTTGATCGTCGGTAAAGCAGATGCCAGACTGAGATTCATTGGAAGAATCCTAAGGAAATGCAATCCGAAAACAAAGGAAGTAGGTTACAGTACGCTTGTTCGCCCACTGCTTGAATACTGCTCAGCAGTGTGGGATCCGTACCAGATAGGGTTGATAGATGAGATAGAGAAGATCCAACGGAGATCAGTGCGCTTCGTTACATGATCATTTAGTAATCGCGAAAGCGTTACGGAGATGATAGAAAAACTCCAGTGGAAGACTCTGCAGGAGAGACGCTCAGTAGCTCGGTATGGGCTTTTGTTGAAGTTTCGAGAACATACCTTCACCGAGGAGTCAAGCAGTATATTGCTCCCTCCTACGTATATCTCGCGAAGAGACCATGAGGATAAAATCAGAGAGATTAGAGCCCACACAGAGGCATACCGACAATCCTTCTTTCCATGAACAACACGAGACTGGAATAGAAGGGAGAACCGATAGAGGTGCTCAAGGTACCCTCCGCCACACACCGTCAGGTGGCTTGCGGAGTATGGATGTAGATGTAGAAGAGACCACTGTCCACATTCAATCAATGCCGAAGAGGATTTTCACAGTTATTAACAAAAATGGAGGTTCGTCTAAATACTAGGTCGTAGTTGTAATCTATTTCCTGTATATGTTAGGTTATTCTGACTACAATTCATAATTGCCTTCATATAAAATTTCCACACCCAAACAGCGCGGGGTAGCCGTGCGGTCTGAGACGCTTCGATGCTTGAGTTAAAATTTCATCTCATGTTTCAGTCTTGATTCATGTAGAAGATGTAGTAATATGAAATCGGATGAATCTTTCCGAAACGTCGCGCATTATGAATTTAGCGAATCGTTCTGAATTTGAAATTTGAGAGAACAAAGATGATTTATTGCTAGTATGGGAAAACGTGCAAAATGCGCGCGTCGTGTTGGCGACATACCTGGTCTGCAGGAGCTCCTTGATGGCGCTTTGGCCGACGCCGGCCACGAGGTGCGGCCAGGCGTGCGAATGTCGACGCTCGGCAGCCGCGCCGGCCGGCCGCCTGCCTACCGGCGAGTCCTCTGCAGAACCCTCCTCGTCCGACTGGAGGAAGTGGCGGAAACCCCACTCGAAATCCTCCACCGTGACGCGTCCGTCGCCGTCGTGGTCTAGGTCGCTGAAGATGGTGTCGGCATCTTCCGCGGTGATGTCGAAGCCAGCGCACAGGTCGCGCAACTCCTGCTGGCCGATGTAGCCGCGGCCTTTGCGGTCGCAGGAGCGGAAGAGCTGCCGCAGCTGGGAGCTGTGGTCCGCCTCCATTGCTGTCGCGCGGCCTAATGACGGGACGCGCGCCGCGCACACCACTGCTCCGCGCACCTGGCGCCGCCGGTGGCCAATCACTGAAACACTGCGCCGCCACTAATTGCCACGGCTTCTTCGTATACGCTCCGAGTATCCTCTTCACGTGTGTGTGCCACGGAGCATAAACATCCGTGGAGTAAGCATTCGGATGTGCGGAACGAGAATTATGTCCACAATATCTCCTGCAGCTCAAGTCACGTGATTTTGGGACGACACATTTTAGCCCGTATAGCGCTTAGCGTATTTTTGAGTGCTATTACTTCGCTGCTACAGACATATCACCTTCAGAAGTGCCGTGAAAATTTGTATACGCGTTTTACTGGATCTTCTAATTAATTACGTTGCAATGATACTGTAGACGGCACGGAAGTGTCACGAAGAAACAACGCATTTGGAATTACGAAATTGTTGCAGTAAATACCGTACTCAATTTGTGCCACCTGCTAGTCCATTATTTCTTTTCATTTCTCTTTATTTACGCTTTTGTTTTTTTTTATACAGAAGTAAAATACCTATAACACAATTTTAAACATGACTGACAGCAGCAACCGTAAATAAATTCAATACGTAAAGTATACAGCCAACCAGTTTTTACATTAAACTTATGCAACCGTTTGCCTGTATACTATATATACTGAATATATATAACATTTTTTTGCCATCTCATCAGAAAAGTAAAACCATAGACTACACAAAAAAATAAGTAATAAAATAAGTGAGAGCAACAATTTTTTACGTTTTCTGTTGCACTGATTCATATTGTCGAATCTGTTATAATTAATTACGTTACAATGACACTGTATAGGAAACTGTCCCATGCAGAAGTACACAGATAACTCAGATACACACAAAGGCTTTAGAACTTGCATAAATCAGAGGAAAATATCAGACTGCCATGTGTAAATCCTATCTACATATAAACGTGGCGGCAATATGTATACAATGACTGGCAGTTTACTCAGACAAACTTAAAAATTTATCTAACATTTTTCTCGTAAACACATGACCATAAAATCGCAGAAATTCTCTCTCCAATACAAGACATCATAATACGTTGTCTTCATGTTTTCCAACATGTGAAGCACCACATCCCAATATGACGTTTACAATTATACATACCTTTGAAAAGTATCTGGTCCTCCTTTGACATACTTGTTATACACCTAGCAACGACTTTACTGCGCTATCTATCATGCGAAAATTTGAAATACACTCCTGGAAATTGAAATAAGAACATCGTGAATTCATTGTCCCAGGAAGGGGAAACTTTATGGACACATTCCTGGGGTCAGATACATCACATGATCACACTGACAGAACCACAGGCACATAGACACAGGCAACAGAGCATGCACAATGTCGGCACTAGTACAGTGTATATCCACCTTTCGCAGCAATGCAGGCTGCTATTCTCCCATGGAGACGATCGTAGAGATGCTGGATGTAGTCCTGTGGAACGGCTTGCCATGCCATTTCCACCTGGCGCCTCAGTTGGACCAGCGTTCGTGCTGGACGTGCAGACCGCGTGAGACGACGCTTCATCCAGTCCCAAACATGCTCAATGGGGGACAGATCCGGAGATCTTGCTGGCCAGGGTAGTTGACTTACACCTTCTAGAGCACGTTGGGTGGCACGGGATACATGCGGACGTGCATTGTCCTGTTGGAACAGCAAGTTCCCTTGCCGGTCTAGGAATGGTAGAACGATGGGTTCGATGACGGTTTGGATGTACCGTGCACTATTCAGTGTCCCCTCGACGATCACCAGTGGTGTACGGCCAGTGTAGGAGATCGCTCCCCACACCATGATGCCGGGTGTTGGCCCTGTGTGCCTCGGTCGTATGCAGTCCTGATTGTGGCGCTCACCTGCACGGCGCCAAACACGCATACGACCATCATTGGCACCAAGGCAGAAGCGACTCTCATCGCTGAAGACGACACGTCTCCATTCGTCCCTCCATTCACGCCTGTCGCGACACCACTGGAGGCGGGCTGCACGATGTTGGGGCGTGAGCGGAAGACGGCCTAACGGTGTGCGGGACCGTAGCCCAGCTTCATGGAGACGGTTGCGAATGGTCCTCGCCGATACCCCAGGAGCAACAGTGTCCCTAATTTGCTGGGAAGTGGCGGTGCGGTCCCCTACGGCACTGCGTAGGATCCTACGGTCTTGGCGTGCATCCGTGCGTCGCTGCGGTCCGGTCCCAGGTCGACGGGCACGTGCACCTTCCGCCGACCACTGGCGACAACATCGATGTACTGTGGAGACCTCACGCCCCACGTGTTGAGCAATTCGGCGGTACGTCCACCCGGCCTCCCGCATGCCCACTATATGCCCTCGCTCAAAGTCCGTCAACTGCACATACGGTTCACGTCCACGCTGTCGCGACATGCTACCAGTGTTAAAGACTGCGATGGAGCTCCGTATGCCACGGCAAACTGGCTGACACTGACGGCGGCGGTGCACAAATGCTGCGCAGCTAGCGCCATTCGACGGCCAACACCGCGGTTCCTGGTGTGTCCGCTGTGCCGTGCGTGTGATCATTGCTTGTACAGCCTTCTCGCAGTGTCCGGAGCAAGTATGGTGGGTCTGACACACCGGTGTCAATGTGTTCTTTTTTCCATTTCCAGGAGTGTAAATCACCGAAGAGTCATTCGAAATTTTTGTATCAATGTTTCCTCTTTATGTATATAAACATATCAAAAAAGTTTTCTATCACCTCGGTTCCAAGAGTTCCGGAATCTGTACAGAAAAATGGAATAGAGAGCAACATAAACATCATTTATGTCCCTTTCTATTGCTCATGAATACCACACATTGCATGTTGTACCACCATACAGCGAGACCTTCAGAGGTGGTGGTCCACATTGCTGTACACATCGGTACCTCTAATACCCAGTAGCACGTCCTCTTGCATTCATGCACTCCTGCATTCGGAGTGGCATACTATCCACAAGTTCATCAACTCACTGTTGGTCCAGATTATCCCACTCCTCAACGGTGATTCGGTGTAGATCCCTCAGAGTGGGTCATGTCGTCCATAAACAATGCTTTTCAATCTATCCCTGGCATGTTCGATAGGGTTCATGCCCGGCGAACATGCTCGCCACTCTAGTCGAGCGATGTCGTTATTCTGAAGGAAGTCATTCACAAGATGTGCACGATTGGAGTGCGAATTGTCGTCCGTGAAGACGAATGATATGGTTGCACTATCGGTTGGAGGATGGCATTCACGTATCGTACAGCCGTTTTGTCGCCTCACTTGACCACCAGCGGCGTACGTCGGCCCCACATAATGCCACCCCAAAACAGCAGGAAACCTCCACCTTGCTGCACTCGCTGTACAGTGCGTCTAAGGCGTTCAGCCTGACCGGTTTGCCTCCAAACAAGCCTCCGACGATTGGAGCCGTGTACCTCCTTCGTGGTAGAATGACTGGAACTGATCGGCTGTCGGACCTCCTCCATCTAACAGGCGCTAGACCACCGCTAGACCACTGCGGCCGGCTTGGAATTATTATATTCTTTTTGAAGTCTGAGGGTATTTCGTTTGTTTCATACATCCTGCTCACCAGATGGTAGAGTTTTGTCAGGACTGGCTCTCCCAAGACCATCAGTAGTTCTAATGGAATGTTGTCTACTCCGGGGGCCTTGTTTCGACTCAGGTCTTTCAGTGCTCTGTCAAACTCTTTACGCAGTATCGTATCTCCCATTTCATCTTCATCTACATGCTCTTCCATTTCCATAATATTGTCCTCAAGTATATCGCCCTTGTATAGACCCTCTAAATACTCCTTCCACCTTTCTGCTTTCCCTTCTTTGCTTAGAACTGGGTTTCCATCTGAGCTCTTGATGTTCATGCAAGTGGTTCTCTTATCTCCAAAGGTCTCTTTAATTTTCCTGTAGGCAGTATCTATCTTACCCCTAGTGAGATAAGCCTATACATCCTTACATTTGTCCTCTAGCCATCCCTGCTTAGCCATTTTGCACTTCCTGTCGATCTCATTTTTGAGACGTCTGTATTTCTTTTTGCCTGCCTCATTTACGGCACATTTATATTTTCTCCTTTCATCAATTAAATTCAATATCTCTTCTGTTACTCAAGGATTTCTATTAGCCCTCGTCTTTTTACCTATTTGGTTCTCTGCTGCCTTCACTACTTCATCCCTCAAAGCTACCCATTCTTCTTCTACTGTATTTCTTTCCCCCATTCCTGTCAATTGTTCCCTTATGCTCTCCCTGAAACTCTGTACAACCTCTGGTTTAGTCAGTTTATCCAGGTCCCATCTCCTTTGTAATATGCTTCTTGTATTTCGCATACATGCAGCGCCATGTTCTAATGCTTTATATGCTCCTAAATTTCGTAGACTTCCGACAATAAGACGTTAATCTGTACAAACCAGTTAAGTGCAATAAAATATTCTAGTTACGAGCTTACAACTGATTTTTATTTTTAAAAAAGAAAATTTATTAACTCACTCATGGTATAATACTGTTAATAATATCACATTTGAATCGTTTCTATAACAGCTTTTCGACTAGTACGTCACGTCCCTGAGATTTAGAAAATTTTGATGGTCGCGTTTTCGAGCAACGGATATTAAGAGACAGAGAGAGATGTGAGCGTCTGAGGCTTTGAACATGGCCGCGATAAGCGCACTGTTGGCTTACTTATTTGAGTTATTTCCGAAATACTGTATAGGGCTCCACGTTCAAACACTGCAGGGTGATATGTGGAGCAGAACTTTATTTTATTCATGTGGTCTTCGCTTTAGGACAATGTGTTTGCATCCCATTACGTCCAGTACAAGTCTGATGTGAATGAGATATCCTGTGGATTGAATTACGCGCATATCAGGAATTGGTGAATGTTGCTGGGCAGTATCTGTTTATTGCATAATAATAAAGTATGATAGTTGACAAAAAGGATCTATGTTTTGCTGCGTATTAACGGGCGAAACTTTCTCGCGGCTTGAGCTGCGTACTTACGCTGTGACTAGTTCCAACAGAATCATTGTACACGAGGAAAGACACAAAAGACACGAGACTGATGCTGAAAATTTGTGTACTTAGCCTTCAAAGTATGATTCATGTAAGCTCACACACGTCTACATTCGTTCCTTCAATTCCTCAAAATATTTCTCCCTGTAGTTTTCTGTGACGTTTCACAGGAACTGCGTTCTGGCGTTCCAGTGGAGCACATGAATACATTTGACGTAATATGCTCCTCAATTGTCACTAAGTTGATTGATTATGATGAAACTTATCACAGACAATTCAAAGTCAGCATGCTAATATGGTATGTGCAATGGTTGGTATGTAAACTGCCAGGTTTATGTCTTGTCGAGGTATGCGCAAAGTAAATGCGTAAAAAATTCTATTAGTTTTGTAGTTAAGCTTTAAACCTTTGCGAAGCGCAGCTACGTACCATTAAGGTTCGATTTTTCGCGTCTTAGTCTGTTATTTCGCGAGGTTTACTTGGATTGTTCAGTTCGTATGGTGGTGGTCCCCGAAATAAAAAGCGTTCCAGACTCCGAGTGATACCATGTCCTGAGTTAAATAAAGTTGTTCTGGCATACAGACTGCCTTTAGCGGGATTTACGGACCCATTTAGAATAATTCGAAACGGTTTTCCGGTTCCTAATTCATATGCACAGTGGTATTCATAGTAATTCATATGCACAGTGGTATTCATAGAGGCGCCAGACAATCGTGTGGTCCTGAAGTAGCGCAGGAGCCTATTCAGTAGCTGCAGGGGCAAGAGTCTGGATGAATGAGTGACCTGGTCTTGTAACATCATCCAACATTATCTTGCTGTGCTGGCACTGCTAACGGCTGAAAGCAAGTGGACACTACAGCCATTACTTTTCCCGAGGGCATGCAGCTCTAAGGTAAGGTTAAATGATGAGGGCATCCTCTTGGGTAAAATATTCCGGAGATATAATGGACCCCCATTCGGATCTCCGGGCGGAGACTACTCAGGAAGTTGCCGCCATCAGGAGAAACAAAGAAGACTTTCTACTGGTCGCAACGTTGAATCTCAAATTCTGTATTCGGGTATGTAGGTCAGAAAATTAAAGAAAGGAAATGGATCTGTTTAACCTAAGAGGACGTGCTAAAAAGTAATGCAATCGAATTTTTTATGTGGAAATTCTTAAAGCATCTTAAATAAGACATACGTTATCATTCTACGTCTTTATTCTTCATGTCTCCAAATTTATTTCGGAATATATTTTTCAGCGAGACATAAGTTTGTTGGAAGAACGTTTGACGTTGTTGACAGAGCCACAACCTCGCCTCAACTTGTACCGCTTCATCACTTTCAAAGTGAGGTACTCGGGGGTGTTCTTTAAGTTCTGGAAACAGATGAAAATCAGGTGAGCCAAGTCGGGACTGTATGGAGGATGCTCGATGACACCGATCCTACGATTTCAGATTGTTGCTGATTTCGCAGCGCTCGCGTCCGTTCTGGCATGAACGTACTGAAGGAGAGAGTGGTCCATATGTGCACGAACTCTTCGAATTCGAAACTCGATTACAGCACCGACATAGTTACGTTACATACCATCATGTTAAACACTACAATTCGGAGCCCTCTAACTGTAGCGGGCTGTAAATACGTAGAAATGAGGAACAAAGATGTAGACTTTTAATAACGTTTGTTTTATTTGAAAAGCTTTAAGATATTTCTCATTAAAATTCAGAGACATTGCTCTTCAGTGCACCCTCGTAGATATAGAGGGAATTAGTGAAGTTAGATGGCAGGATGGGCAAGACTTTTGGTCGGGTGAGTACAGGGTTATAAATACCAAATCAAATAGAAAAATGCTGGAGTAAGGCTAATAATGAATAAGAAAGTAGGAATGCGAGTATACTACTATGAACAACATAGTGAACGGGATATCGTAGCAAAGATAGACACGAAGCCAACACCGACCACAGCAGTACAAGTTTATATACCATCTAGGTGTGGAGACGTTGAAGAGAATGAAGAAATGTAAGCTGAGATAAAAGAAATAATTCCTTTAGTTAAGGGAGAGGGAAACTGAATTGTGATGGGGGACTATGATTCGATAGTATGAAAAGGAAGAGAAGAAAAAATAGTGGGCATTAATCATGTTCACATGGATGTAGGTTTCAGTAGTTGTTCTGAGATGGAGAGACTGGCACAGGATACAGTAACGTGAAGAGCTGCATGAAAGATCACAAGAACATCGTACCAAAAGCGAGTTGATGTTCGTGGCAAATACTTGCCAATCTGGGATCATGCGCATTTTCAGTCGGTGTCCCAATACTTCCTTGCTAATAAAAACTTATAAGTACGCAAGCGTACCGTCAGTCTCCTTATCCCTGAAAAGCTGTTCGCACTAATGTGAGTTAATTTTTTTTATATGTAGAAACGTCTCCACTGTTATGTTTTGGGGGACGTGGTGACATAAAGACAAATTTACATTTTTTGCTACAAGAAATTTTTTTAATAATAATTCAGTAAAAAGTGTTAAGTGTTACCTTTGCGAAACGCACAAGAGAAGATATGAGAAGCTTGAAAACGGAGCAACATCGCTGCAATAGCTGCAGGAAAAGTAAGTTTCTCGGGCATAAAAACGATATTGTAAAGAAAGCATGTTCATTAAGAACGTAAAAGATCACATAAGACGTATCAGTTTTATAATGGATATTTTGCGTCCGACAACTCATGGTAACAAGTCCAGAGATGAACTGGTTACGGAAGAATGATTGTAATATGTTGTATATTACGCAATTTGAGTGACACAGGCTGTCTGTAAAAGGCAAATACTTGTCTAAATGGACACGAAAAAATTAGTTTCAGTAATAATCATTCGTCATTAACAATCGCATTAATCCAGGGAGCGTATGGTGCGTATCGCGGCGGCGTTTGACGACCCTTATTGTTAGGGGGCGAAGTGAAATTGATTTCTGGATTATGCGATTTGGTTTGATGGAAATCTCATTACGAAACAAACACTTCGTAATCAAGCAGTGAGAGGGACGTATAACTTCGAATGTGCGACGCAGTTAACACACAGATTGATAAAAGTCAACGCTAAAAATATAATATTTTGCGTCACGACTGCGAGGGTGAGGTGAAACGTTCTCGGCATGGCAAAGAGAGGCCTTTGATATCAATCTGTTCGTATTTTCATTATGTTAGTACGTGATACTTGATAAAGGAAGGTAAGTGTCAACGTAATGTTTGGATAGTTTCGTTTGTATCGACTTTCAGAGTAGTTGTCTCATGTGTTTCATTGAAGTTAATGTATTTAGGTAACGGTGTCAGCATAAAATCCTTCACTGAGGGCGGTATATCGCAAACGGAATATCGCGTAAGTGAACTTTTGTGGGGTCTGCCCCTGCACCTTCAGTAGTTAAGAAATGGGTGGCAGAACTATAAGCAGTCGGACTTCTCTTGAAGACCATCCATTTGATGGGCGTCTCACTCAGTTTTACACGAAGAATTATCTGCGACAAAGTTTCGTGTGAGATGAGTGTCCTATTTGTAGTATTCTAAAGATTATCAAATATGAAAATAATGTTATCAGCAGTATTTATTTTGTTTTCTAAACAATCTAACTATTTCATCATATTCTCGGTTTTTTTATGAGGAGGATTTTTATGTGTACGTCCGTAGGTGATTTGCAGCGAAGAATTCAACTACTTTTGATCATCAGTGTATTGGCGTGGATGCGAGATTACTCCACTACATGACGTTACAACTTATACAGCAATTAAAACAATAGTTGAGCTCGCTTAACCCTCACCAATCGAGGTGAAGTCAATTGTAACTGCATGAAATATTGTGCCATGTGTTTTCTGCAGTGAGTAAGGGGAAGAAAAGGTAGGAAGATGAGGTTTAACATTCCGTCGACGCCGAGGTCATTAGAGGGGGGGGGGGGGGGGCACAAGCTCTGACTGGGGAAGGCGATCACGTAAACTTAAATCTGGATGGCAGGACGGGGATTGGAACTGCCGTCCTCCTGACACGGGCCCAGTGTCATTCTGCTGCACCACCTCACTCGCTGTGAGGAAACGGATCATTCTCGTTCAGTATTTTTCAGAGGGCAAAACAAGAGGCACGGATAATTCTTTCTCCTATTCGCCTCTTTGAAGCTAGCTGTACGAGCTCAATCGCCTCAATATCGACGGGTCGCTAAAGTTTGTCTTCCCTCTTCTCCAATATCTTTACTATAGTTGAGAAATGCTTAATTAAGTTAAAAAAACAAACACCTCAGTTGTAGATAAGAAGAAGTTGATTTGCCAATACCTAACTTACCTCTTGCGGTTTTTAGTGGCAGCTGTATGTAAACGATGAATAAAAATTAATATGGATTCGTATGCTTGAGCTATAAAATTTTTAACGTGTTTCGGCGGTAAAAATGTACAGACGGACCAAATGCAGTGCGTGCGTTGCTGCGCCACTAAGATCAAAATTAAGTACGTCCTACAGAATTAATTTCTCACATGATTCTAAATCTCTGTTGTTTTAAATGAAATAGTTTTACATGGTCAGATGCACGAATGTTTTGTTAGACAAAAGAAATATCTTTCATGACACCTTTTATAAAAAGCGTTTATAAGTTCCTTTTACTGAGGTCTGATGAGGAATGGTCAATATTTCTTGAGCTGAAGAAATTACCTTGGCCATATTTAATACAGAAACGTTTGTACAGATGGATACTGTGTTCTAAATAGCTTTTGAGATATAGTATGACTACATACCAGTCGTACTGTGCTTCCGTTAATAATATTTAGACCTGTAATAGTCATGAAACACGTGCCAACCATCTATGTCTACATGTAAAACTACATCTGTACTCTGAAAACCTCTGAAGTGCATGGCAGGTAGTTCGTCCCACTGTAGCAGTTACTGGGGCTTTTTCCCATTCTATTCACGTCTTTAGTACGTGAAGAATGATTATTTAAATGCCTCTGAGAGAGATGTAATTTATCTAATCTTGTCCTCACGATGCCTATGGCTATAGGAGTGATATGTAAGGTGTTATAGTATATTCCTACAGTTATCATTTAAAGCCGGTCCTATAAACTTTGTTAATAAACTGTTCGGGATAATTTCCGTCTGTCTTCAAAAGTCTGCCAGTTCAGTTCTTTCAACATCCTGTGGTATATATATATATATATATATATATATATATATATATATATATATATATTCCGTTCTGAATTACTTCTGGGATATAATTAGTTTACATACCGGTCGTGTTGCGCTTCCGTTAATAATATTTAGACCTCTAGCGGTCATGAAACACGTCACAACAATCGATAATTGCAAGACAAAATCACAATGTATGTTAGAAATATATAGTTTTTATGTCCCTTTGTGATGCAGCTTGATCAGTAATATGTTCATAGACACTGTTAGTGTGGTAAAAAGGAATGATCTAACACTGTTTATTTGTTTTTGCAAATTCTTTACTTGAACAACTCGAGAACATCCGTTTATCGAGAGTAAATGTAGTGTTTTATCTTAAGTGTAGAGCCGTTGCAAATTCCAACAAATGTTCGAGATAATATCTCAACTGTACTACTTCTAATCGTCGCACTGATTCTGATAGTAGATGTTCATGCCAAAGACTTTCTTGTTTTTGTGTGTGGAGAAGTTGCATGAAGACAGAAGTATATATAAGAGAGATGGATACGCGAGATGTACTGCTATGTCACATCATGAACAAAGTTGTATCCATCATCTGACGTAGAGACGTAACAAAACATTTGATTGATCTGTCATAGACATTTGACTGCGTAAACTATAACACCCTTTTAAGTAAGTTAGAATGTTACGGTATCATTGAGAAACCTGTGAAATGAGTTAAATCGTATCTATCTAACAGGAA
Source organism: Schistocerca piceifrons (assembly GCF_021461385.2). NCBI lineage: Eukaryota > Metazoa > Arthropoda > Insecta > Orthoptera > Acrididae > Schistocerca > Schistocerca piceifrons. The sequence continues at coordinate 208,302,000 of NC_060149.1, read as the reverse complement.
GCAAAGGGTGATAAAGGGAGAGACACCTGCATTAAGCTGTCTTCATCGTAATAGGAACTAATTACATGTGGTTTTTTCCAAGATTTCATGTTGGGCTCTTTAATTTTTCTTCTGTGTACTGTGTTAATGATGTTCAGACAGTAACGTTACCAGATACTAAGTTTATTTTTCCAGATGATACAAGCATTTCAAATATATAGCAAATGAAATTTAGTTTTAGAGAGTAATAAATGTGTTTATAACGGATTCATAGTCATTAAAATTTGAAAAACTCACTGTATGCTTTCAGAACCCGGAAAAGGTTTTTCACAACCTGTGTATAAAATGCAAGAACATATATTCGTGGGTACGACAGGTTGACAGTGTTAAATTTTTGTTGTTATAACTTTATAAAATTAGTTGGAATAAGCATTCAGCAGTCCTGCTGGAATTCCATAGCAAGTCTTTGCTTTCTACGCGTATGTTACGTAGGTGGTCTAAGACTAGAAAACCTAACTCTGATAAAATTGGTTAAGAACAAATTAAAATCGATTGCAAACTGTTAAAACGATTGAACAGTCGTAAATTTATTTTGAATTACTGAAACGTATAATGAACTGTTGGAGACTTTCAACCTGACAAATAAATGAGAAACAGTGACACACAAAATAAAACTACTTCATAATGACTAAAAACATTTATAATCGTTTATCTAGAATACCATTCGGGATAGGGCATATGATCGTCTGACATTCCTTTCTTCACATTATCACTTCTGCCCTTTCTTTAAATATTTACTTCCCCTCCAGAAATAATACACTGAAGAGCCACAGAAGCTTGTCTACCCGCCTAATACCGTGCAGGGCCCTCGCGAGCACGCGGAAGAGCCGCAACACGACGTGGCTTGGACTCGACTAATGTTTGAAGGGGTGTTGGAGGGAACTGACACCATGAATCCTGCAGGGCTGTCCATATATCCGTAAGAGTACGAGGGGGTGGAGATCTCTTCTGAACAGCACGTTGTAAGGCATCCCAGATGTGCTCAATCATGTTCACGTCTCGGGAGTTTGGTGGCCAGCGGAAGTGTTTAAACTCAGGAGAGTGTTCCTGGAGCCACTCTGTATCAATTCTGGACGTGCAGGGTGTCACATTGTGATGCTGGAATTGCCCAAGTCCGTCGGAATGACCAATGGACATGAACTGATGCTGGTGATCAGATAAGATGCTTGCCCGCACGCATCTCGTGGTCGTGCGGTAGCGTTCTCGCTTCCCACGCCCGGGTTTCCGGGTTCGATTCCCGGCGGGGTCAGGGATTTTCTCTGCCTCGTGATGGCTGGGTGTTGTGTGCTGTCCTTAGGTTAGTTAGGTTTAAGTAGTTCTAAGTTCTAGGGGACTAATGACCATAGATGTTAAGTCCCATAGTGCTCAGAGCCATTTAGATAAGATGCTTAGGTACGTGTCACCTGTCATATCTAGACGTATTAGGGGTTCCCTACCACTCCACACACCCCACACCATTACAGAGCCTCGACCAACTTGAACAGCCCCCTGCTGACATGCAGGGTCCAAGGATTCATGAGGTTGTCTTTACAACCGTACATATCCATCCGCTCTACACAATTTGAAGCGAGACTCGTCCGACCAGGCAACGTATTTCCAGTCATCAACAGACCAATGTCGGTGTTGACGGGCTCAGGCGAGACGTAAAGGTCTGTGTCGTGCAGTCATCAAGGGTACACGAGTGGGCCTTCGGCTCCGAAAACCCATATCGATGATGTTTCGTTGAAAGGTTCGCCTGCTGGTACTTGTTAATAGCCCAGCAGTGAAATCTGCAGCAATTTGCAGAAGAGTTGCACTTCTGTTACGTTGAACGATTCTGTTCAGTCGTCGTTGGTCCCATTCTATTAGGATCTTTTTCCGGCCGCAGCGATGTAGGAGATCTGATGTTTTACCGTATTCCTGATATTCACGGCACACTCGTGAAACGATCGTACGGAAAAATCCCCACTTCATCGCTACCTCGGAGATTCCGTGTCCCATCGCTCATGCGCCGACAATAACACCAATTTCAAAGTCACTTAAATCTTGATAACCTGCATTGTAGCAACAGTAACCTATCTAACTGCGCCAGACACTTGTTGTTTTATATAGGCGTTGCCAACCGCAGCGCCGTATTTTGCCTGTTTACATATCTCTGTATTTGAATGCGCATACCTATAACAGTTTCTTTGGTGCTTTAGTGTACATTAAGAGATTTGTTTGAGGCACTCACTATGAGAATGGATGTCAACCAGTCATATGGTCCGTGACAGATTCTGTTTAAGTGTCGTCTGGAGGAAGTAGTTGTCATGGAAGAGAAACATCGAGAAAGGGACAGTTCCATGAGCTGAGGCTTTCTGAGAATTTAATAAATTAGACATCTAAGCACAATATCGAAACTATCAATTGTATATGTTATAGAATATTCTTTCTCAGTGATGTCAGGTGAAACAAAGGTTACAGAAGAAAGTGTTTCAAGAAAGTGAAAAAATACCCAAAGCTATCACAAAATGTCTAATTATTAAACTCACTATATTAATTTTGAATCATATTTATAAAAAAGTATTTGTTTCAAAGATGAAAATGGCAAAATGGGATTAAATAACAAAGAAATTTGTGAAATTTAAGCAAAATTTTTTGGAAAGCTGTTAAACTGTCCAGTTCCAACACATAAATTAGAATTTCCAATGACACCTCAAAATCTAGAGGAAGATTTCCCACCAACAGAGTTAGAAGTTCATGAAGCCATCAAAACACTCAAAAACAATAAAGCAAGTGGTGAAGACTCCATTACAGCATAGTTATTGAAGTGGTCAGAACCAAATTGATAAAGCATCTACAGCTGCTTTTGTGAACATCTGGATAAATGAAAAGATTCCAGTTGAATGGAAAACAGCATTAATCCACCTGGTCCATAAAAAGGGAGACAAACAAAATGTCAATAATTACAGAGGAGTGACACTCCTGCCAGTGACATACAAAATATTATCAAAAATTCTCCTAAAGAGAGTGGTAGGTACTTCAGACAAACAACTGGGAGAATATCAGGATGGTTTTCGAAAGGGAAGATCCTGTGCAGAACAAATTTTTAACTTAAAGTCAATAATTCGCCATATAATGTTAGCCAGTAAACCAACATTAGCGTCATTTATTGATTTCAAGAAAGTATTTGATTGTATAGACAGAGAAACAATAAATAAGGTCATTAGAGTATTTGGTGGTAAATCAAAATTAGCGTACATAATTCGTGAAACACTAACAGGTACAACATCTAAAGTCAAATTTATAGGAGAAGTATCTCAGCCATTTGAAATAAAAACTGGTGTTGAACACAGTGATAGTTTATCACCTTTACTGCTTAATTGTGTTCTAGAAAAAATTTTAAGGATCTGGAATTCGGAGCTAAAAAATTACAAAATTGAACCACTAACTCTGGGAAGGAAAACAAATGGAATTAAGGTAAACTGCTTGGCTTTTGTGGACGATTTTGCAATAGTTTCAGAAAACCTGGCAGAAGCAGTTATTCAAATAAAACTTCTGGAAAAAATAGGAAACGGAACTGGTCTCAAAATTTCAGCTGAAAAAATAAAATTCATGACAAATACAAAAAAATGCACTAAAACTCATAGAAACACAAATAGGTAAAATAGAGCGAATAAATAAATTTAAATATCTTGGAGAAACTATACAACAGATGGACTAGAAAAATCTGCAATATATGTAAGAATTAACAAAATGGAAAGAGCATATGGCTTGACCAAAAGTATTTACTACAAGAAATGTATATCTAGAAAAACAAAACTAACACTACATCACAGTGTTACGACCAGAATGTTTATGTGGATCTGAATGCCTAACGATGAACTATAAGATGGACAAACTAGAGGTACTGGAAAGAAGAATTATTAGAAAAATAATGGGTGCAATAAAAACTGCAGATGGTTGGAAAATAAGAAGTAATGAGGAGATCTACAAAAATATAGAGAAAATATCTAAAGTAATGGCCAAATGAAGATTAACCTTTTTTGAACACCTGTACCGAATGGATGGAAGTAGACTAACAAAACAAATACTCCTATTGTTCTAGTAGAAGAAATCGACAATAGCATGGATTACAGAAGTAAGGAAAGCTCTAGAAAGAAATAACATCAAAGAGTCGGAAATAATAGAAAAAACGCGTTTTAAAAATAAAATACTAAAGTTGGAAGACTTTCAAAGCTGAAGAAGTAAAAAATCGGGAACAACATGGACAGAAGAAAGGAAGAGACTTCATGGGCAGAATATGAGGGAATACTGGAAAAGCAGGAAACAACAACAAAGGAAGAAGAGGAACTGAAGTTGTTAACGTGACCCTAGTTGGTCAATACGACTGTTAAAAAAAAAAAAAAAAAAAGGCAAAATATGCACAGGAGGCACTAACAAAAACATAGACAAAATAGGTATAACAGCAGGTAAGGAACAAAACAAAAAAATCTAATTTATGTACTTGATATAAAGTACAAGAATTTCTATAAAGTACAAGAATTTGTGTGATTTACACAACTCCTGTGTTTATACAGCGTATGTATGTTATACTGTATACATGTCTGAAGGAAATTGGATTGTAACATACAGACAATGTATAAACACAGACATTGTGTTAATCAGTGGTATACAGGGTGAGTCACCTAACGTTACCGCTGGATATATTTCGTAAATCACATCGAATACTGACGAACCGATTCCACAGACCGAACGTAAGGAGAGGGGCTAGTGTACTTGTTTAATACAAACCATACAAAAATGCACGGAAGTATGTTTTTTAACACAAACCTACGTTTTTTTAAATGGAACCCCGTTAGTTTTGTTAGCACATATGAACATTTAAACAAATACGTAATCAGTGCCGTTTGTTGCATTGTAAAATGTTAATTACATCCGGAGATATTGTAACCTTAAGTTGACGCTTGAAACTTCCGACGTTCAGTTGCGTGTTGTAAGAAACACGGGCCACGGTCGGCGAGCAGCATCCGCAGGGACATGTTTACGATGACGACCGTGTTTACGAGTGTGGCTGTAGTGCACTGTTGTGGTTTGGTCTAGCTGTCGCAGTGTCCGCATGTAGCCGCATGTAGCGCTTGCTGCTATTGTTATTCTGCATTCGTCTCCGCACGCAGACCAACTGTAGTACACCGTGTTACCAGACGTCTGTGATAGTGTAGTGTTGTAGGAACAGTGACCATGGTGTATTCGAACTCTGAAAAGGCGGAGATGATACTCATCTATGGCGAGTGTCGACGAAATGCAGCTGAAGCCTGCAGGGTGTATGCAGAACGGTACCCGGGCAGAGAGCATCCAACGTGCCGCTCATTGCAAACCATCTACCGCCAACTGTATGCAACAGGTATGGTCGTAGCACGCAAACGGGTCCGTAACAGGCCCTTCACAGGAGAAGCAGGTGCAGTTGGTGTGTTAGCTGCTGTTGCCATGAACCCACACATGAGTACACGGGACAGTGCGAGAGCCGGTGGACTGAGTCAAAGTAGTGTCATGCGCATACTGCATCGTCACCGCTTTCACCCGTTTCATGTGTCGCTACATCAGCAATTATATGGTGATGACTTTAATCATCGAGTGAAATTCTGTCAATGGGCATTAACAGAGAATGCGTTGCAGTTCTACCTGTTTACCGATGAAGCGGGTTTCAAAAAAATGGCTCTGAGCACTATGGGACTCAACTGCTGTGGTCATTAGTCCCCTAGAACTTAGAACTACTTAAACCTAACTAACCTAAGGACATCACACACACCCATGCCCGAGGCAGGATTCGAACCTGCGACCGTAGCAGCAGCGCGGCTCCGGACTGGAGCGCCTACAACCGCACGTCCACCGCGGCCGGCAAGCGGGTTTCACAAAACACGGGGCAGTGAATCTACGGAACAAGCATTACTGGTCCGTGGACAATCCTCGCTGGCTCAGACAGGTAGAGCGACAGCGACCGTGGACTGTAAATGTATGGTGCGGAATCATTGGTGACCACCTCATTGGTCCTCACTTCATTGCAGGGGCCCAAACAGCTGCAACATACATCGCGTTTCTACAGAGTGATCTGCCAACGTTGTTCGAAAATGTCCCACTGGAAACGCGTCGACGTATGTGGTATCAGCATGATGGTGCTCCTGCATATTCCGCAATTAACATTAGGCTGACCCTTGACAGGATGTTCGACGGGCGTTTCATAGGACGTGGAGGACGCATAAATTGGCCAGCCCGTTCTCCTGATCTTACACCTCTGGACTTCTTTCTGTGGGGTACGTTAAAGGAGAATGTGTACCGTGATGTGCCTACAACCCCAGAGGATATGAAACAACGTATTGTGGCAGCCTGCGGCGACATTACACCAGATGTACTGCGGCGTGTACGACATTCATTACGCCAGAGATTGCAATTGTGTGCAGCAAATGATGGCCACCACATTGAACATCTATTGGCCTGACATGTCGGGACACACTCTATTCCACTCCGTAATTGAAAACGGAAACCACTTGTGTACTTGTACCTCACCCCTCATGGTAATGTACATGTGCGTCAGTGAAAAAGACCAATAAAAAGGTGTTAGCATGTGGACGTAATGTGCTGTTCCAGTCTCTTCTGTACCTAAGGTCCATCACCGTTCCCTTTGGATCCCTACGTAATTCAGTGCTCCCCGATACACACGATCAAACAGCGGAGGAGTGGTACTCAAGCGTCAACTTTAGGTTACAATATCTCCGGATGTAATGAACATTTTACAATGCAACAAACGGTACTGATTACGTATTTGTTTATATGTTCAGATGTGCTAACAAAACTAACGGGGTTCCGTTTAAAAAAACGTAGGTTTGTGTTAAAAAACATACTTCCGTGCATTTTTTTATGGTTTGTATTAACCAATTACACTAGCCCCTCTCCTCACGTTCGGTCTGTGGAATCGATTCGTCAGTATTTGATGTGGTTTACGAAATATATCCAGAGGTAATGTTAGGTGACTCACCCTGTATATGCCTAGACTGCCTAAAATGACGACAATACATATCAGTCTCTTCCTTGCGGGAATCTCAAAGTGCGAGCGTTGGGAATATGGACAACATGAAGTTTGGGTCGACTCGGGAGACGTGCACGGATAGCAGGAGTGGTTAAGGTGTCTGCTCCTGATAAACGGAAAATGCGGGTTCAGGTCCCTGTCCATGAAAAATTGCAATGTCTCACTAATAAAAACGAAAATGAATGTATTGTGTAATTTTAGGTGTCCTCGAACGACCAAGAACGATGGACTAAGAAAAGGAGAGCGCATTTTGTAACTTCGACTGTTTATTACAATTCAGGTATTCTCTTATTATACTATTTTAGCTAGTACTTTCTTTTTTTTTTTTTGTTTCAAGCGGACATTTCCTCCAAGTGTCAAGAACTTTAAATTAGACCTAGTATTGGTATAAATAACATGCTTTTTCATTTAACCTTTTTAAAAATCTGCCGATTTTTCGTAGTTCCATGTAGAATTTATCGATTATAGATATAGATAGTGTGTGTTTTGATCTCAAAATTGACCAAATCACGATTTTTTAAAATTTAGTTTCGGTTATACAACGATCTTCACACTAGCTACATATTCGCTGTGCAGTATTAAAGACGAAATAATACCTTCCAGAAGGCATCAGTCTGTTGTGGAGAGTCAACATGGATATAAAATTATTCTGAAGTTGGTTCTACAATGGAAACCACTTAGAAAATGAAATAAATCGCGACTTGCAGTGCTTTAAGTTTGCAGTTTGATGGAGCAAGAGCCCAGATCCTTTATAACACTTTTGCACATGACAAATACCGCCGATGTCTGTCAACATGTTTAATGGTTGCGATCGCAGTCTCTACAGTCTGTAACTTTTAAGCGTGTGTATCGAACTGTGTAGCACATATTAGCAACATTACAAGCGAATAAAATACATTTTAAGACAAATTTTAATAACTTATCGCTGAATGTCTTGGACAGTGTGTCTAGCATTACACATATGGAAAGCAATGTGGACACACATCTAATGCACTGTCTAATCAAAAGTATCCAGGCACTGGACATTAACGTGAGGTGTGTCCACCATTCACCCTTATGGCCACTTGAACTCTTCTATCTTAATGTCTGTGGAGAAATGGCAGCCCATGCTTCTTCAAGATCCGAAACTAGAGAAGCTAGTGATGCTGGACGCTTGAGTCTAGGCGAAGTCGACGTTCTAACTCATCCCGCAGATGCTTCAGTGGATTCAGGTCGCGACTCTTAGCAGACCAGTCCATTTCAGGAATGTTATTGTCCACAACCCATTGATTCGCAGATGCTGCTTTAACACAGGGTGCATAGTAGTGCAGATCCAAATAATTGTCATCTCTGAACTGACTGTCTACTGTACACACGGCACAACGTAAAATGCATTCATATACATCCGCTTTTATCGTTTTATTAAGTGCAATAACCTGACCACACCCTGACTACGAAAGACAGTCGAATATCGTAACACCACCACCTCCATACATCACTGTTGGCACTACACATGCTGGTTGGTAACGTTCTCCAAACATTTACCAAACCAAAACCCTTCCATCGGGTTGACTCAAGATATAGCGTGATTCATCTCTCCAAATCACTCACTCTCCAGTCACCAACTGTCCACTGTCATCACTCTTTACAACATCTCAAGTGTCGCTTAGTACTGACTACAGAAATGCGTGGTTTGCGAGGAGGTGCTCGATCATTGCACCCCATGTCTCTTAACTTCATAAGCAAAGTCACTGTGTTAGAGTGCTGGTAGCAGTTTGGAACTTACGAGTTATTTTTTCCCTTGATTTCATGTGATTTTTTTTACAACCACTGTTAGCAATGCATGATGATCCCTGACCGTCAGTACAGGCTGTCTGCTTGGTCTAGGTTTCTCTGTTGTTCTTCCTTCGAGTTTCCACTTGACAGTCGCATTACTAACAGTCGGCTTGGGCAGCTTTACAAGGGATGGACAGTCCCTGATGGTTTTGTTACTCAGGTGATATCCATTGATTAGTCCACGTTCGAAGTCACTGAGGTCTCCTGACAGACCCATTCTGTTGCTCTCGCTTCTCTGCTGACAACACGATACTCTCCGCCTCCTTTTGTAAGGGCGGTTCCGCCTCTCGTAACATCTAATGCTCAATTTTACATTGCTTAGGGGTCTGGATACTTTTTATTAGATCGTGTAGCAAGCTGGTATTCAAAAATTTACAACTCGTTGTGGTTGGTATACATCCCAGAGTCCTAACTACGTCGTCAAAGGTAAATGTAATCTAATGTTTATACAGTTCCTGTAGTCTACAGAAATATAGTTTGAGAAATGATACCGTGGTAACATGAAGCTGCGTGGTGATATTGGACACTCATGTGACAGACTTTTTGCAGTGGTGCGCTTTTCGTGACAGTTCGAGCTGTGCGAAAAGCAGCTTTATAGGTGTTGAGTTTCTGGATTGACTTAATAGCTATGGCTGTGCTGTGGGACTGATAACAGTGTGCAGAGAACCTGTGACATTTACGGTTAACAAGTATAACAATACCTTTAAAAATAACTATCTACACAACTCTTTAAACTGACAAGCAGCAAAACATACATATTACGTGTTCGCCGCAAGAGGACTCCTAACATATGGTGTGCTACCCTCTGCGTGCTAGCAAATTAATGTGTCGGCGAGACAGTAAAAACTTAGCAAACACTATCAGCGATCGCCCACAACTCTAAGTGCGACTGGATGATTTTAGGTGAAGAGAAAGGTGGTTTACTTGAATGTAGTATTCTTTGTGGCGCGGTTGTGCTGCCAGTCACGTCTACCAACGCTGATTGCGTGTCACTATGCCGAGGTCAGTAGTGCATCGCGTCACGGGTGCTACGTGGAAGGAGGCCTGTGACTGCCTCGAGGACCACGAAAAAGACAGGCCGCGTCGCGTACGTCACACTACGTGACACTGCATGTCTTACGAGTGCCAGCAGCCGTCTCCGGCAGGGAGCAAGTAACCATATCAGATGAGTTTAACAATTCTTAGCTGTAAATTTAAATGCATCCACGAACCCGATAGCAAACGACAAAGTTAAGAATCTTAGTGGGTACCTTTTCGTTGACATATTGATTTCCCGTGAGCCCTGCATGGAGCCGAGCGTTTGCGAACTATGGTGGACAAGGCGACTAGTGTGACGCCACAGGTTCGTTGCGGCATCCGTATTTCTTGTGGTGGTACACTTAGTGACGTCACAGCCTCAGAAACACGCACACAAACAGGCGCGGTGGTAGCAATAGTTCACTGTAAGACGTGCAGGTCCGCCTCGGTAAATGGCTCTGACCACTATGGGACTTCCTTCACATCTGAGCTCATCAGTCCCCTAGAACGTAGAACTACTTAAACCTAACTAACCTAAGGACATTACACACATCCATGCCCGAGGCAGGATTCGAACCTGCGACCGTAGTGGTTGCGCGGTTCCAGACTGAAGTGCCTAGAACTTCTCGCCCACTCCGGCCGGCTCTTTTTTTCATTATACAGGGTGTTACAAAAAGGTACGACCAAACTTTCAGGAAACATTCCTCATACTCAAAGAAAGAAAGAAATGTTATGTGGACATGTGTCCGGAAACGCTTACTTTCCATGTTAGAGCTCATTATATTACTTCCCTTAAAATCACATTAATCATGGAATGGAAACACACAGCAACAGAACGTACCAGCATGACTTCAAACACTTTGTTACAGGAAATGTTCAAAATGTCCTCCGTTAGCGAGGATACATGCATCCACCCTCCGTCGCATGGAATCCCTGATGCGCTGATGCAGCCCTGGAGAATGGCGTATTGTATCAGAGCCGTCCACAATACGAGCACGAAGAGTCTCTACATTTGGTACCGGGGTTGCGTAGACAAGAGCTTTCAAATGCCCCCATAAATGAAAGTCAAGAGGGTGGAGGCCACGGAATTGGTCCGCCTCTACATATCCCTCGGCCACCGAATCTGTTGTTGAGAAGCGTACGAACACTTCGACTGAAATGTGCAGGAGCTCCATCGTGCATGAACCACATGTTGTGTCGTACTTGCAAAGGCACATGTTCTAGCAGCACAGGTAGAGTATCCCGCATGAAATCATGATAACGTGCTCCATTGAGCGTAGGTGGAAGAACATACTGACGAAACTAAAATGAGCTCTAACATGGAAATTAAGCGTTTCCAGACACATGTCCACATAACATCTTTTCTTTATTTGTGTGTGAGGAATGTTTCCTGAAAGTTTGGCCGTACCTTTTTGTAACACCCTGTATATATATATATATATATATATATATATATATATATATATGGGAATGAACCGAAAGCTAATAAATTGAAAAAAAAATTTACGGTATCAAATATGAAATATTGGTGCAAACACATCAACTGTCATATGAAGACGTCGTTTATAAACAGTGGTAAGGGTCAATTTGGTTGTCTTGAGGTATTGTTTAGTAAAGTTTCAATAAAATCTCATAAATACGATATTTCAAGTACATCCATTTTAATTTTTTTTATTAAGATAAATCATGTTTTGAAACACACTGTGGCACAAAATCAGCGGTTTACCACGAAGGAATCATGCAAATTGGTCACACATTGATATTCGTACAGGTATCGACGGAAAATCCAAAATTGTAAACGTTGGCAACTGATCGATGACTGTATGACGCTAAAGTGCAATTTCACCATTCAGCTGGCAAGGATAGTAAACATGGGACAGGTCGATACCAGGGCAAAGAGTCTTTATCAGTTTCATTTCGTGTAGTCAGCTGGCAGCAACTATGCCTCGTAGAGAGGCGCGTGAACACTATACGCAGATGATGGTTGGACTTAAAGAAGCCGGTTGGCGTAATCTGCGAATCGCTCGAAATTTGAGAAGGAGCGATGCTACTATTCGACGATGTTGGTAGGAATGGAATCATGGCCGAACACAGTGTCTACAGGGTGAAAAGTGTTTAAACCGACAAATTCTGGGAGGCTGTAGGGGACATCAAAACAAGTATTTTTCCCTAATGTCATTTTTTCCTATGAGGATTATTTAAACCGCTGGAGGCCGTATTACGCTCTTCGTTTGTTAGAGGCCGTATTACGCTCTTCAGTTGTTAGAGGGCGTATTACGGTCTTCAGTTGTAGGCAACTGCTGTCCACCAGTGTAGTAGTACATTGTCTCTATTTACTGATGGAGCGATACACCTGGAGTGAGTACACTGATATGGTTGGTGCGTACTACGTAGCGCACAACGGACGAGCTGCACAGAGGGTTTATCAACAACAATATCCTAATTGCTGTATCCCGCATCATACGACCTTTGCTGCTGTGTACCAGCGTCTGTGTGAGACCGGGTCATATAGTAGATTACCCGGACAGGGACGCCGTCGCACGGTAAGAACGCTGCAATTTGAGGAAGCTGTCTTGCAGCATGTGGAGCGGGATCCTTCAATCAGCACTCGTGCAATTGCACTAACATGGGGACGAATTAGACGAATGTAAGAACAGTCCTTCGAGAGCAATTGTTATGTTCATTTCACTTACAGCGTGTCCACAACCTGGAACCAGTTGATTATCCACCCAGAGCAGTTTTCGCAGTGGTACCTGGAACAGTGTGAAATGCATCTTACATTTCCATCCTTTTTGTTGTTTACCGATGAAGCAACGTTCGGGCGTGATGGAGTCTTCAACATGCACAATTCGCATGTTTGGAGTGAGGATAACCCACATGCAACAGTTACTAGCGCTCATCAAGTGCGGTTCTTCGTTAACGTGTGGGTCGGTGTTGTTGGGGGCTGTTTAATTGGGCCGTATCTGCTACCTAGGCTATTAAATTGCAGGCACTATTACAATTTTCTCGCCAGAGCATTGCCAGAATTGCGGGAAGACGTCCCGCTCCCTACAAGACAACGCATGTGGTTCCAACATGACAGGGCGCCGGCACATTTCAGTCGTCGTGTACGTCGATTCCTGGACCGACGGTTCCCAGAAACTTTGATTGGCAGAGGTGGTCCTGTACCATGGCCTGCTCGATCCCCAGATATGTCCCCTCTGGACTTTTTTTGTGTGGGGAGAGATGCGCAACCTTGTTTACGCAACTCCTGATGCATCAGAAGAGGACCTGGTTGCCCGGATAGTAGCAGCGGCAGGAACAATTCAGGGTGCTCCTGGGGTTTTGCCCGTGTCAGACAGAACATGATCCGACGGTGTAACCTTTGTTTATGTGTCAATGGAGGCATTTTTGAAAATCTACTATAATTGAAATTGGGTTGTGTTAATGTGTTGTCTCTTGGCAATAAAAAAATGGAAAACTGTTTGTTGGTTTAATTAATTTGCCGCCAGAGAAATCTTCCTCTACCCGTTTAAATACTCCTCATACGAAAAAATGACATTACGGAAAAGTATTTGTTTTGATTTCCCCTACAACCTCCCAGAGTTTGTCGGTTTAAATACTTTTCACCCGTAAAAGGAAACAGAGACATAGAGAGGCGACAGAACATGAAGACCGAGCAATTGTCAGAGATGCACTCAGAGCCCCTGATTCATCATTATCATCGATCCGACGTGCAATTGGTGCTTTAGTGGTCACAAGGCGTGGCTCACAGAAAGGCGGCTGAGTTCACGGCACCCCGTTGGGCGACTACCATTCATATCTGTACACCAACAAGCCTGTTTGCGTTGGTGTCGGGCATATTTGACCTGGAATCTCATTGACTGGAGTAGAGTTGTCTTATGTGATGAGTCCCGCTTCGAACTGAGCCCCGATGACCAGCAAAGACGTGTCTGCAGACGCCCCGGAAGTGGTGGGATATCATCGTATCACCCGCTATACAGCCCGACAACCAGGATTGGTGGTCTGGAGTGCAATTTCATTTCATACCAGGACCTCTTTGGTTATTATCCGCGGCACCCTTACGGCACAGTGGTACGTCGACGATATTCTAAGCCCCGTTTGTTGTCCTTCATGAGAATCCATCCCGGCTTACATTTCAGCAAGATAATGCCCGCCCACACATGACAAGAGTTTCTGCTGCTTGTTCTCGTGCTTGCAAAACCCTACTTTGGTCAGCTATGTCGCCGGATTTCCCTCCAATTGAGAATGTTTGGAACATTATGGGCAGGGCCCTCCAACTATCTCGGGATTTTGACGCTCTAACGCGCCAACTGGATAGAATTTGACACGATATTCCTCAGGAAGACATCCAACAACTCTGTCGCTGAATGCCAAGCTGAATAACTGCTTGCATGAGGGTTACAGGTTGACCAATGCGTTATACACTTGTTCAATTTGAGAATTTATTTCTCTTGAATAAATCATCCAATTTATCTGTACAAGTAAATCACTTCTACGGACTTCCATCCCATTCGGGCAATACCTCCGTGAAGCGTAGCCTTAAAGTTGTCTTAGAGTCTATTTATGGAGTAACGACAAATTTTTAAAATCGTAAATTCTTCCAAAATTTTCTTCTTAAGAATACGTCCATTTCTTACTTGCAAACTGAATGTACTTAACATGGATTAGCATTGATTTACCGTTGTTTACTTGTTCATCGAGTTGACATATTACTGTGAAACCTAAACAAAGATATAAATTTATAAAGTGTGAATTGTTTCAGTTTATGATATTGAATTTTGCGTTATCAATGTTTGCAATAATAAACCACAACAACCTTAAAAATTAATCTATGGCTCTGCACAATATAAAATTAATTTTATAATCGCCTTACTGCAGCAATTAACATTACGGTCGCAGGTTCGATTCCGGCCTCGGGCATGGATGTGTGTGATGTCCTTAGGTTAGTTAGGTTTAAGTAGTTCTGAGTTCTAGGGGACTGATGACCTTAGATGTTAAGTCCCATAGTGCTCAGAGCCATTTACAGCAAGTAAATAATGTTAAGTATGGTCCTTAACATTTCTGTCAACACACTGTCACTTAAATTCGCGTAAAGTACGGTAAGGGACACTGCATTATTTATTTATAATAATTCGCATTTACTCTACTAGCAACAGCTTTTGAAGCGCATCTGAGTTCAAGAAAATAGCGAGGGTCTTTATCGGTGTCATAGTTTTCCACATCATCCTGAGATTCGTACAAATCTTCCATGAAAAGCATTTTCCTAACACGAACACCGCACTCGCTACTACTACGGGCAGTCTTGTTTTTGGTGCTTACCATTGTTTACACACACTTCTTGACAAAATTGCCATTTGTGAGAATATGAAATTAGGTATAGAGCCGCCATATCTCCGTCTGTCGTGGAACCATCAACTAAAGTGAGATAGCACTTGACATACCATTGTACTAATTCTGTTTCTCATCGACTGGTCCTTATCACTGTTTATAGACGAGGTCTTCATGTACGTACTGTGCATTTCAAGCACATTACATTTCTCTGTAGAGAAACTGAGACGGGGGAGCAAAAATTATAAACATCCTTCTGCAATATTACTTCAAACACTAGTTACCTTAGGGGCGGTTATTTACTTTACTTTTGAGCTTTCGTGGTAAACGCAGCCTTGAACCTTGATCCAGTGTCAAAAATACATCTTATACCAAAAATAAACATACGGAAAAAAACTAATAAGGAAAAGATACGCCGCTACAAATGAATCTTCAGTTGTTTTGAAAATGTAAGCAGCTTCCGTCTTCTGTTGTTTACTAGGTGGTTTTTCCTCATTAAGAGTAATTATTAGTTAATATATCACCCATAATATGACATGTTTTTTGAGTGATTTCTTTCACAGTCTTACCACAATTCAACAGTCATTTCCAGAAGTTATTTAAAAACTCACCTACGATTTCCGCTCCGTAACGGATATTTAAAGTTATCAGATATGAATGTGAAACGTCTCTGTCAAGTCGTTTCATAAGACGCTTGTCGAATTCGGTACAACTTATTCACTTTACTACCTGATTTTATCTCAATTCATGAACTCTTCCAGAAAGACTGAGCACTCAAGTAAGGCCTATTGAATATTATATGTGTGTTTTAATGTGGGGTATCGGTCTTGTTTTGTGGGAAACGCTGAGTTGGTCATCGTCTGCTGGGAGCAGACGATGTTGCTTCTCGTTCTAAGGAGAGCACAGGATGACCAACTTAGGTTTCCAATACGTGGACAGAGAGGTTTTACCCATCTTAGTCGAAGGCTGTTTTTGTGTGTGAGGTTGGTGACGGAGGGCTACCCCTCTGGTAGCTTCCGCTGCACGGGGAGCTAGGTAATCTCGAAAGAGAAAGCGGCACTCTTCGGTGAACGCTTGGTGAGTACAGATCGTAGCTCTTAAGGGGGGTTTAACGTGATTATTTTTCCGAATGTGTCATAATTATATTGCTTTAAATAGGCGATTTCTGGGTGTTTGAGTTAAAAGTGTGGAAGTTACTTTGTTCATTTTGAACAACGACGAAGTAGAATTTCAAACGGTAAATCTGATTAGGAAAAGCTGGTTAGGATCACTTCAACCGTACATGAGTGTAATACTGTGTCGAAGCGAGTATCATTTTTAATCTTATATTTTGAGGAAGTTGCTTTTGTCTTTGTGTGTCGATTTTGTGCCACGTGTTTGGTAGTTAGTGACCCTTCTGGTCCATCACGGCACCGCAATAGACTTTATTTTTACACTTTGCTTGTTTAATGAGCTATAATTTCTGCAAGAATATCTGTTCTTTCGTGTGCTTTCTACAAAGATACACAACAATTTGATTCGGATTGCACTACGTGCTCTAGTTCGGCCGTTTGCAAGCACCAGACTCAGTATGTTGAATAATTATCGCACAACCTCGTGTATTGGTTAAACCTCTGTCCAGAATAGTGCATGCGTAGAATCGTAATGCGAATGTCACTGAGATATTTTTATGGTATGAATGCAATGGAGATGATAGTATGATTGTCTACCACCCCCGTTTTCTGTGTTTCTTCTTGCTGTAGTTAAATTGTGAACTGTTACATTCTCACGTAATTCTTACTTAAATATTTTTAGTTAGGCATCAGTTATGTGCAGTTAGGGTATGCAACAAAATACTTAGATACAATAAATAACCTACGTGAAAGATAAATTCTGTGGTGTTGATCTTACCCACTTACTCCAATTTCCAATCCTGAATTAATCAAGTTGCTTCATACACGACATGGAGTGCTATTTATCTGGCTACTTAAAGAAATTTCCATACTAGTAATTAAATTATTAAAGTAATTAAACTAATAATTTTCCAGATCTGTTTTTATCTAAATGGTTAGGAATGGGTTGGGCTGGTGGTGATCCTGAATTTTTGAAATTTTATCATTATTTGTGTGAGAGAAGCAGCTAGAAATGCGAGATAACGTATATGGCTCGATGAGAAACGTCGTAGAGATAGTAAAACGTTACAAATATTTTTAAAAAACTCGAATACTTCAACTACAATCTGAAATATTAAATAAAATGGTTGTTTTAAGGTGCCTCTGCACAAGTTGATAAGTATCAGTTAATGACACTGTTTATCGCACATGCTCTGGACTCATCACTACTGGTAACAAGTGCTTTACATTTATCACATCCACTCATGATATTTAGTAAACAACGCGTACCATAGCATCCGACGTCGAAAAGGACATTTAAATCATTATAAAAACTTCCAATTTTAGTTGCATGTTAATGAACGTTCTCTTAACGTCTAATAGATGCTTGTTCATCAGGCGTTTCTACAGAAACCAGTATGATGTCTTTTATACATCAGTTCCAAAACAACGCAGACTCATTTTTAATAAACTCAATACTTTCAATTCAGTTCCAGAGGCCGGCCGGTGTGGCCGAGCGGTTCTAGGCTCTACAGTCTGGAACCGCGCGACCGCTACGCTCGCAGGTTCGAACCCTGCCTCAGGCATGGATGTGTGTGATGTCCTTAGGTTAGTTAGGTTTAAGTAGTTCTAAGTTCTAGGGGACTGATGACCTCAGATGTTAAGTCCCATAGTGCTCAGAGCCATTTGAGTCATTTTGAGTTCCAGATTCTAAGGCCTGTCATAAAAAGTCAACGTTTACTGAAAGCACAAAGCTCACTGCAGTAGCCTATGGAATTAGGTCTCAGCCCTCATTTATGTATCATGTTCCGTGGGACCATCCAAGCCACAGACACTTGGTTGTGGAACGAGTCAGTACATAGTTTACGGAATGCTGATAACAAAATTTATAAACCTTAGGAGACAATAGAGTGAAAGCAAGCAAAGTAAAAAAGCTGTCTCGTTCTAGTGTCAGAGACAGTGGATGTACTTTTGATAATCAAGATAGCAGTGTTCAGTTCCTCCGCGAGGTCGTGATCGTGGTGCTTCCAAGAAAACCTTCCATCTACTTTCAGTCCCAAGAATTAAAATGGTCGACCTCACTGACTGTTTGATCACTTTCCAACAACAAAATTCCGCCTTTGCAAGAG
Organism: Schistocerca piceifrons; assembly: GCF_021461385.2. NCBI lineage: Eukaryota > Metazoa > Arthropoda > Insecta > Orthoptera > Acrididae > Schistocerca > Schistocerca piceifrons. The sequence goes on along the minus strand of NC_060149.1, from coordinate 208,283,536 downwards.
TTCGGTGTTGAAAAAGGTATGCATTGCGTTTTATTACGTAAACTCCGTCCACAGGCTCGGGCGGGCCCATCAGTAGCCACCGATCGCCGGGTAATCCTCTTTCAGTGGTGGTCATTTGTTGCATTGTGGAGGGATTTGAGGTCAGCACACTGCTCTCCCGGCCGTTATCAGTTTTCGTGGCCTGGAGCCGCTACCACTCGCTGGAGTAACTCCTCAAATGGCATTACTGGGCCGAGTGCACCCCGTTCCACTCCTCGCACTAAAGAAAAATTCGTGGCAGTAGCGAGAATGGAAAGCGGGTCCTCAGTGTGGTAGTAAACTGCCCTGACCACTAGGCTGCGTAAGCGGACCCGTTGTCGTCCAAATAAGTCAAGTAACTATGTCGTCCAAATATGTCAAGTAACTAAATAACGAAAAGTGTGAGGTGATCCACATGTGTTCCAAAAGAAATCCGTTGGAATTCTACGTATGACTCGATAAATAGTGCAATTCTGAAGGCTGTCAATTCAACTAAGTACCTGGGTGTTAAAATTACGAACAACTTCAGTTGGAAAGTCCACATAGATAATATTGTGGGGAAGGCGAGCCAAAGGTTGCGTTTCATTGTCAGGACACTTAGAAGATGTAACAAGTCCACTAAAGAGACAGCTTACACTACACTCGTTCGTCCTCTGTTAGAATATTGCTGAGCGGTGTGGGATCCTTACCAGGTGGGATTGACGGAGGACATCGAAAGGGTGCAAAAAAGGGCAGCTCGTTTTGTATTATCACGTAAAAGGGAGAGAGTGTGGCAGATATGAAACGCGAGTTGGGATAGAAGTCATTAAAGCAAAGACGTTTTTCGTCGCGGCGAGATCTATTTACGAAATTTCAGTCACCAACTTTCTCTTCCGAATGCGAAAATATTTTGTTGAGCCCAACCTACATAGGTAGGAATGTTCATCAAAATAAAATAAGAGAAATCAGAGCTCGAACAGAAAGGTTTACGTGTTCGTTTTTCCCGCACGCTGTTCGGGAGTGGAATGGTCGGGAGATAGTATGATTGTGGTTCGATGAACCCTCTGCCAAGCACTTACATGTGAATTACAGAGTAATCCTATAGATGTAGACGTAGGTGTAACTATAAGGTTCCAAAGACCTTTTCAAGTCTCAAACATCTATGATGTACATTTTGTGCTAAGGTCTTATAGGACCAAACTGCTGAGGTCATCGGTCCCTATGACGAACATATGCAGGCTGAACTGACGAATGAAAATTTATATATGCTTATGTACGCCAGAGAGACTTGTAAAGGTCTCTGGAACCATATAGTTTAATTTGATTAAAGCGCCTACGTCCGGGTTTCAGGAAGGGTACCCCGTTTCGTTCGATTCTCAGGTACTCTTCAAATACAGCTGGAAAGCCTCTGCAATGCTGTTCGAGTTGGGTGGAATACTAAGTGGGCTGAGGCACGAATAGGAATTTGAACTGAGGAGGGAAGCCTGCCACGATAATCCGTGCAGTTTAAAAAATGGTTCAAATGGCTCTGAGCACTATGGGACTCAACATCTGAGGTCATCAGTCCCCTAGAACTTAGAACTACTTAAACCTAACTAACCTAAGGGCGTCACACACATCCATGCCCGCAGCAGGATTCGAACCTGCGACCATAGCGGTCGCGCGGTTCCAGACTGAAGTGCCTAGAACAGCTCGGCCACACCAGCTGGCAATCGGTGCAGTTGTGCAGAACCACTGTGCCAGGATGGAGTAGTGGTGAACGCATCTGGCTAGTGAGCAGTTGACCCAGGTTCGAATCCCAGCCTTGGTACAAATTTTCATTCGTCGCTTCAGTCTGCGTATATGCTTTACAGATAAGTGTTGTAAGATATCGTGGTCTCATGACCTTTATTGCTTACATATGTCGCCCTCACAATCATATTCCGCACATCAAGACGCTTCATTTGAACCCAAACTCGATAAGATAAAGTCGATGTTGTATGAATTAATGTAAACGATATGCAATTAACAAGTAAGTGCACCGTGGTTGAAATACTCGATGCTGGCGTACACACATACATTCCAGACACGATGGTCACAGAAGCTTTTAGTTCGGGAGAGAAACCGCACAACAGGACGCAGGTCCCTTCAGAGGACGACCCAGCCTATGTCGGCCGGTGACCGCCCATGTAGCGGACAGCGTGGGCCCGAGTGAAAGGGGGGAACAACCCCGTGTTCGGCTTAAAAGCAAATTCCGCTACATTGTGTGGGAGTGGCCAGCCTACGCAAAAAAAATGGTTCAAATGGCTCTGAGCACTATGGGACTTAACATCTATGGTCAGCAGTCCCCTAGAACTACTTAAACCTAACTAACCTAAGGACATCACACAACACCCAGTCATCACGAGGCAGAGAAAATCCCTGACCCCGGCGGGAATCGAACCTGGGAACCCGCGCGTGGGAAGCGAGAACGCTACCGCACGACCACGAGCTGCGGACCAGCCTACGCATTCTTTACACATAGCACGCAGTTTCAGAGATTTTCACAGGGAGACAGCAAATGCCAAACGCCAATGCTACAAGTTTCCGGATTGGTCGCCTTAAACGAAACGTCATTTTCCCGTTTTAGAAGAGCAATGCTGATTGACAGACGATATTTCTGACGCCTTGAGCTGAAGGAATAATGGAAGAGACCGAAAGATATACCCCTTCACATCTGGCGTGGAGAGGAACCGTTCCGTTGTCGCTCTTGGAGCGAGGAACAAGTCTCTCCTCAGTTCATCACTGGGAGAGCACCTCTGTCGAGAGCGAATCGAAGTGCTACTCTATATTGAGTCCTTGCGATTAAGCGTTGTTCACTGTGTTGGACGACACACTTATTGTGCGGTGTGAACGGACAGAGTTATAGTTAAACGCCTGCGAGCGAATTTTGAGTGGCATCGCGGTGGACTGGTTATCTGACCGGTGTACCACGCCAATAGCTAGACTAGGGGTGAATAGGAATCCTTGACTTCGGCCGGCCGCGGTGGTCTCGCGGTTCTAGGCGCGCAGTCCGGCACCGTGTGACTGCTACGGTCGCAGGTTCGAATCCTGTCTCGGGCATGGATGTGTGTGATGTCCTTAGGTTAGTTAGGTTTAAGTAGTTCTAAGTTCTAGGGGACTGATGACCACAGCTGTTAAGTCCCATAGTGCTCAGAGCCATTTGAATCCTTGACTTCATCAAGGCATAGGGAGAGTTTGATTGGCGAAGGTCAATCCAGATAGAACGAGAGTTATCTTATTTGTCAGCAGCGAGCGGCGTAGACAGCAGTCATTGCAGCTTACGGTATTGTGCGCTACAGCTATTGCGAGCCCCATATTTCCTCCACAACAGTACACTACACTGCATTTCACACACGACAGCCTCGACCGTACCTAACAACATTCTAAAGGATAATTATTTAAGTTGAGTAGGCGCGCCTCTCAGCCATTCTGCCAAGTCAACAACCATCTTAAACTTTGTATAGAAATTTCATTAGCGAATCCTATCCTTGAGAGGTAACTTCACATTTCAAAAAGAACCAGGATATAACTTGTTCAATTCATAGCTAAAAGTGCCATTATGATTTTTCAGAATTTTTGCAAAATAAATAATAACTTTCGTTAGTGTCATGTTTTTCTTACACTAACTAGCACTACTCCAGTACCCAAGTATCCCACTAGTTACATAAGAAATTTTGTGTCATTTCCTTACAGCGGACGATTCCAGAAGATATTTATTGCTGAAAGTTTTTCAGGCATTTCTCTTTAGAACGTTAGGAGCGTCTGTCTGACTTCTGTAGTAGTGTGGGGGTGGAAATTGCATCTTGCAGGAGCCACAGGGTAAAGGGTACATCTCAGAATAATCCGTTGCGCAGAATAACAGAATAACAGATCAACCCCACACCTCAGAGTGTCAATCTGTTCTCTGAAAGACAAGTGCTGATGTTGCTGAGTACCCTATTAGTTACATCGTTTATAATACGCAATAAAACTTGTTTCTTATACAACGAGAACAATTTTTGTGTCATCTGTAAAGATAATAATTTTTTTGTCATCTGTCATGCTTGGTGGCAGATCATTGATGCATATCAAGAAAAACAGTGGATCCAGCGCAGAAGCCTGTGTCAGCGTTCACTTTACATGACGGCATTCAGGTACAAAGCTCTTCTGTGCTTGTTCACACTGGAGGACAATCTTCTGCATCCTACTTTCCAGATATGAAGTCAACCATTGTTGAGCTGTTTCTCTACATTGGATCGTAAAGTTCCAACTTATGCAGAAGTGTTACATGGTTCATAAAATGCAATGTGAACAACTTTCCGGGTAGGGTAGCCTCAGCTCAAAGACAATGTGAATAAAAATAAAAACACTCAGCACTCAATAAAAACTCAAATTATCATATACACACATCAAAAAAAGTTTTTCATCACCTCGGTTCTGAGTGTCACGGAACTTGTGCAGAAAATTGGAACAGAGATCAGCATAAACATCATTTCCACCCTTTTTATTGCTCATAAAAACCACACATTGCATGTTGTACCACCAAACAGCGAGACCTTCAGAGGTGGTGGTCCAGACTGCTGTACACAACGGTACCTCTAATACGCAGTAGCACGTCCTCTTGCATTGATGCACTCCTGTATTCGTCGTGTCATACTGTCCAGAAGTTCATCAAGGCACTGTTGGTCCAGATTGTCCCACTCCTCAACGGCGATTCGGGGTAGATCCCTTAGAGTGGTTGCAGGGTCACGTCGTCCATAAACAGCCCTTTTTCCATCTATCCCATGCATGTTCGATAGGGTTCATGTCCGGAGAACATGCTCGCCACTCTAGTCGAGAGATTTCGTTATTCTGAAGGAAGTCATTCAGAAGATGTGCATGATGTGGGGGCGCGAATTTTCGCCCATGAAGACGAATGCCTCGCCAATGTGCTACCGATATGGTTGCAAAAAATGTTTCAAATGTCTCTGAGCGCTATGGGACTTATCATATGAGGTCATCAGTCCCCTAGAACTTAGAACTACTTAAACCTAACTAACTTAAGGACATAACACACATCTATGCCCGAGGCAGGATTCGAACCTGCGACCGTAGCAGCAGCGCGGTTCCGGACTGAAGGGCCCAGAACCGCTCGGCCACCGCGGCGGGCGATATGGTCGCACTATCGGTCGGAGGATGGCATTCATGTATCGTACAGCCGTTACGGCTCCTTCCATGACCACCAGCGGCGTACGTCGGCCCCAAATCATGCCACCCCAAAACGGCAGCGTACCTCCACTTTGCTGCATTCGCTGGTCAGTGTGTCTAAGGCGTTCAGCCTTACCGGGTTGCCTCCAAACACTTCTCCGACGATTGTCTGGTTGAAGGCATATGCGACACTCATTGATGAAGAGAACGTGATTCCAATCCTGAGCGGTCCTTTCGGCATGTTGTTGGGCCCATCTGTACTGCGCTGCATGGTGTCGTGGATGCAAAGTTGGATCTCACCATGGACGTCGGAAGTGAAGTTGCGTATCATGCAGCCTATTGCACACAGTTTGAGTCGTAACACGACGTCTTGTGGCTGCACGAAAAGCATTATTTAACATGGTGGCGTTGCTGTTAGGGTTCCTCCGAGCCGTAACCCGTAGGTAGCGGTCATCCATTGCAGTAGTAGCCCTTGGGCGGCCTGAACGAGGCATGTCATCGACAGTTCCTGTCTCTCTCTATCTCCTCCATGTCCAAACGACATCGCTTTGGTTCACTCTGAGACGCCTAGACACTTCCCTTGTTGAGAGCCCTTCCTGGCACAAAGTAACAATGCGGACGCAAACCGAACGGCGGTATTGACCGTCTAGGCATGGTTGAACTATAGACACACGAGTCTTGTATCTCCTTCCTGGTGGAATGACTGGAACTGACCGGCTGTCGGTCCCCCTCCGTCTAATAGGCGCTGCTCATACATGGTTTTTTTACACCCTTGGGCGAGTTTAGTGACATCTCTGAAGAGGGAAAGGGACTGTGTCTGTGATACAGTATCCTCAGTCAACGTCTACCTTCAGGAGTTCTGGGAACCGGAGTGACGCAAAACTTTTTTGATGTGTGTAAATTATAACAATCAAAATAGTCAATAATGATGAGATGTTTCCAAAAGCCACATAACTCTAAGAAGGAGTTTTATTCGAAAATATCGGTTTCTGCGGTGTGGCTGGTAGCAGTGGGATAGATGCTGTTGACCACCAGAGTTCATGAAGCAAATGACATTGCTCAGAAATCTGAAGGAGTCGAAAGACGAGGAACGAGCGCTAATCCGTGAGGCTATTATACGCCTGCTGTGGGATTGAGAGCCTTGTTCATTGAGCAATAATGCTTTTACACTTTTGACAAACATCTTTCGGGTATACTCATTTTGATTGCGACAGTGTAGCAATGTGGTTTGGTTCTTAACGTCGATAACTTCCTGAATGCTCGGACTCCGTAATTGTCCATCTACATAATGAAAATATAAGCATTTTAAACCTGAAGATGTGTCTATACTGACGTGAAACCCGTAGTTCCGAACAAAGCACCTTTTGGAAACACCTCATCACTCTTGAATTTTTTGATTGTTATAATTTTTAAGGTCATTTGAATAGTTATTGAGGGTTGAGTGTTTTTTATTGTTAATCAAACTGAAATGCTTTTCTTAAGTCAAAGAAAATACCCACTCTCCTGTGCTTATTGTTATGCCGCACAGTGCGTCACACACGAAAGAATAAATTTGATTTTCAGGATACCCCTAACCTAAAATCAAATTGCTAATCTGACAGCGAATTATGTGTACTGAAATGTGCGATTGCTCTCCTATACATTGCTTTCTCAATAACGGTTTGAAGCACCGGTGGCAAAGAAATTGACAAGTAATCGTCTATATTCTCTCTCTCACCATTGTTATAAAGTGGTTTCACTAGCGAATATTGCAGTATGTCAGAGACTAACCACACTTACAGAGATATTTCGCAGGTGGCTGAGTACGAAACTAATGTGTTGTGCAATGATCTTTATAACCCTACTTCAAATTTCATCACTCTTATAGGAGACTTTATACTGTAATGGTGTAAAAATTGAGCCAGTTCCGTGACTGCTCGTCTCTTATAGCTGCATGTGATGTTGTCTCACAACCCTTGCTTTCAAGAGTTGTGCATAATTACCTGAACCAATCAAATTTTGACTTGCCGACTACGGAAAAGAAAGGATTATCAGATATTAGACACAACACTGGTGGTTCAAATGGCTCTAAGCATCATGGGACTTAACATCTGAGGTGATCAGGCTCCTAAACTTAGAGCTACCTAAACCTAACTAACCTAAGGACATCACACAATTCCATACCCGAGGCAGGATTCGAACCTGCGACCGCAGCGGCAGCGCGGTTCCGGACTGAATCGCCTAGAACCGCTCGGCCACAGAACACTGGTGGATCCCTGATAGTTTCATTCTCTCACAAGAGAGGTGTAATATGGTGACCAGTGTATTAAAGAGTTTTTCTAAGTCTCCCCTTCGAGATTGGCCTTAAATGTCGATATCACAAATGGACGCTTATTTCTAAATCTTTTAGTCATTGACTTGGGATATGAGTCTGCCTTGATTCCTTTCAGTATTACTACCTGTGCTTGATGATCTGTCAGGTGATGGCTAACCTGTGCGACTTCCAAGACTGCAGTTGGATTCCACGAAGTATTCGCCCTTGTGCGGCACCGGATTCGTGACGTCGCGCGGGCTGCGTCGCCGCACCACAGTGGGCCAGCTAACTTCAAAACCTGAACAGAACAGATGAAGCAGGTGTGCGATCCCGTTTTAGTCCCGCGAAATCTTGTGTTAATTCGGTGAAACAATTTGTGAGATCATTCGCCACATCATTATGCTGTGCTGCACAGCTTTAAGGTCTGTTAATAGAGCAAAATATGCAAGAAGACGATGTGCTACCAACATATTGTCTACAGGCGTGAAGTCGGAAAACTATCAGAATATTATCAGACTGTTTTAGATAGTGCGGGAGACTATAGTGCTGCTGATTTATTTACCTCTTGTGTTTCTTTTCTACGTTCAGTCAACTAACGAGAAAACGAGAAAAAGACATTTTTAATAAAACAAAATATCGCAAATTGTCACGAATTAGCTGGATATTACTCACTTCCTGCTTTGACACGCTCTCTCTCTACTGTCAGTCCACAGTCATAGAAAAGTAGCGTTACACTGAAAGTGTACAGTACCGCCCGACATTGAAAATAGGTACAACATTCTTCGTTATTCTTGTCAGAACAACATACTTTTTGTAATAATAACTCAATTTCACTTAATACACCGAAGCCGGATACCAGTGTAGGAAAGAATGACAATTTATTTATTTAATTGATCACATGTGCACTCCCAAAAAATAAATCCCTATATACAATTTGGTGAGATCTGTGAAATGAACGAATGTACGGTCGTCTGCTAACCGCAGATAGTGAATGTGCAATATATGATCATCTTTGGTCACCTTTGGTGGAATCAAAGAGATGAAATTTACCTGAGCTTTGAGCGCCTGAAATGCGGCTAAGCAATACGGTAGCAAGGTGCTCCTCCACTTCGTCAGAGGTGCGAGATGTCCTGAAGAACGGCCATGTTTCAGCATTCTGGCGCTGGATCTTGTTTTGGTAAGACCTGTCTTAGGTGTGCTCCGTAAAGACAAAAGAGTGGATAGAATGGCATGCATGTGGAATACTTAAGAGTAGTTTGGAATAATAATTTCTCTATTTCAGGAACTTTTGTGGGGAGTATTAAATGTCAGGCAGGTAATATTAAGGGGATCATAGTAATCTTCGGGAGTGACCAACTGTCACAATGAAACCACGTGTAGCAATAAGTTGAAATACTTCTGAGTGCATACGTTAAGCTGAATTACTAGCGTGTGTACTATAAATTGGAAATATTTAAGAAATGGCGTGTGCAGGACTTGAAATTAGAGACGAGTACTTCCACGTGGTGAGTACTGTGTGAGTCTCAATCTATGTATGAGACAAAGGATAAGGAGAAGTACTCGTCCATGGTATCAGTTGAGGACTCACGTGTGTGATGAATATGTTCTTAATATTACTTTCCGTGTCATGTTTCCGTGTGAGGCTTGATTCAAACTATAATACTCTGAGAGAGAAGCAAGGTGAGTCAGCCGACTATCCAGCAACACCACTTGGCTTGCATTGCACAGGAAGACGTGCATATATCCTCCAGAGTTCATAGTAGGAAAGAAAAGTTACGAAGTGGGGCAGTGTCGTGTGAAACTGGGATGAATACTAATTGAAGTGTGAAAGCTGAAAGTGATGTGATTATAACGTTGTGACTATTCTTTGTATTGTATGTTACCAGTGTGATTTATTTCATCAAATTTAAGAATGTGTGATTGGCATGGGAGAGTAACAAGATAGTTTCAGAGGCAGTGGGTTACGCATGTTCCTTTTTGTACCACTCGGTCTGGAGGAAATTTTCGTGATGATGGGTGTGAGAGTCGAAGTGTGAGATATAGCAAAAGATCCACCATCCTATCCATAAAGTGCACTGTAGTGTTAGATAATTACGAGACCATCAGATAGAGAATCAATAATGTAAAGCCATGCCCTCTGGGCGGAGTTTCTCATGTGTTGTTGTTGTAGAAAATGTAATGGTGTGTTTAGGTTATAGATTTTATCGGAATAAAAAAAAAGATAGTGAAAAGAAAAAGATTGGTGGCCTTGTCCTTCGAATAGTATGTTGTCATGATATTCAGAATTTATAATGTGTGCGCCATTCATATTCAGTGCGATGGCCACGTGTTGATGAAAGCCGTTAAATAAGAAAGAAAACGTGGTATTGTCAGTGCGTAGTGAACAATCAGAGTTGTGTAAAAGTTTAATAGTCAGATGTGCGTTATCCATTTCCGTTGCGTAATATTCATACAGGAGAATAATTTGTAACTTAATTGTGAGTACTAGAGCTCATGTTACTCGATAAATAAGAATGAATTCACTCGCTTGGCAGACCACTCATCTTGCAGGCCTGACTGCTTCGTGCCACAGTATGAGCAAGGCATGTGGGTGCCTCTCAACATGACTACCACGAAAATATGCAAACGCAGCAGTAGGGGTATATACATAACAAAATCTAATTAAAAAATCTTTCAGTGCCACAATTACGTCAATAAAATTGACAGAAGCAGTAAAAGCAGGTACTAATAGGTGTGCAATTCAGTTTTTCATCTTTAGACCTACAGGATAGAGAATCAATGTAGCGACAAAATGTATGGGGGGGGGGGGGGGGATGCTGTCTTAGGATTTCCCTACTGATTGTCGATCTGCTTCCTAGTGGCCCTTTCACAGAAGAGGTAAAAATCTTATCTCCGGCGAGATTGGAACAGAAAACAAACGCACTCTTCCGCTTGAAGGATAACACTATAACACTTTACCGCTATGTTAGCATAAGACTGTGCCTCCCCTTGTAGTCCCATTGATGACCAAGAAAGAGAATTCCCAACGTAAATGGAGATGTAAACTGCAGTTTCTGTTTGAACGAGCTTTCTGAAATCAAAACTATAAATTTGCTACCTCTCTGTTATCCCTTAAGTAACAATAATTCAGAATGTTTAATCTAAATGACAAGAAAATATCGAGTAAATTTACCCGTATAATTCTGGACCAAGCAAGGAAGTAAATCGACGGTTACATAGTTGTGAAACGTTTTCTACAACGTTACCAGTTCTCCGTTAGACCAGGGACAGGCAGAATACGGCTGCTTAGGCGAAGAGAATCTTGAGCTGGCTGACGCTAGAAAAGTGCGTCTTCCGGAGACGTGGCTTCATCGGCTGCCACTGAATCGACGGGGAGCAGAAATACCTAGTAAACGCTAATGAGTTTTATTCATATTTCTGTAATTATGATTTGGGTCCAAATCGTAGTTACGAATAATATCCAGATGCACAGACTGCAACTCGAAAGTCATAAAAAAAAAAGAAATTCAGGGAAAATTATTGGCCGGCCCGAGTGGCCGTGCGGTTCTAGGCGCTACAGTCTGGAGCCGAGCGACCGCTACGGTCGCAGGTTCGAATCCTGCCTCGGGCATGGATGTGTGTGATGTCCTTAGGTTAGTTAGGTTTAAGTAGTTCTAAGTTCTAGGGGACTGATGACCACAGATGTTAAGTCCCATAGTGCTCAGAGCCATTTGAACCATTTTTTTACTGCCTTAACACGTTCTATTCCCCGCCCCGCCAGTCGTTGTAGCTCGAGAAACGAACGGCAGGTGGCCAACGCCACGCTTAGCGTGTTCTGACTATCGGTCTATATTTTGTTTACTGTGCGGTCGGATTTGCCTCAGTTCGTGCCCGGGCACTCTGAGGTGAACGTCGGTTGCGGTTTAGCTATTGGTTTATCTTTCTACCAGTCTGTGGTGAAACTTATGCAAGTAAGTGCATTTGTTTTCAATTTACCGTTCTTTATATCTACAATAATTATTTGCTGCGTAATTACACACGAATTTTATTTATATAGATATGTCTAAAAACTGACGTGGACGTAAGAGGTAATTATTTCCTGTTGAAAGCAAATTTGTAATAAATACAAATTAAAATGTGTACCCTTCTTATTTTTTTTTGTCTTTTATTATCTTTGTTCACTGAATGCGCTGTATAAAAATCTAATATTAGATATCATAATTTTATTATAGAATTTTGACCACATGTTCAATAATAATTTTTTCTCAGTGAGAAGGAATGTATGCAGTGTTCTTAGCATTCCTAGTTGTCCAATTCATTTTTTACGATTAACATTTTTTTTCAGTTGAATGCGAGGATGAAGTTTCTTCTTGTGCTTTACCAAGACCTTCTTATTCTACCAGCTCGACCGGAAATGAAGGTAAAATATGAAACTTGGCTACTTTTCGTTCGACATTACACTGGGGGAGGGGGAAGGAAAATAAGACATTACACTCTGTTGATACGGAAGTATATTTGTTGTTTCATAGTTTTCCATTTCTTCAGACCAGCCGGTCAAAAAAGTTAAAGGAGATACTATCAAGACACTAGATGACGTACATACAATTATCTTCTCCTCTCTTTCAGATGACGAGATGGAGCAAGTCTCCTCAATTGATTCTGTTTCTGAATCAGAGGCAGTAGAAATGTTAGGACCAGGAGAGATGCTGGGAAATGACTCAGGAGAGACTCCTCAACTTGAGCCGCGTGGGGAAATTATAGAGGCCATTCGTGAACCAGTCGAGGGTCCGAACTGGTCAACCCAACGAGCAGAGAAGGTGTCGCTACTCTTCACTGGAGCGCAAGCTCTTAAAATTGAGCCAGAGACAGTTGACCCTATTGGCTTTTTTTGGCTGTTTCTTACCGACTAATTTTTCCAAATGCTGGTGGCTGAGATGAATAGTTATGTAGTGACGATTCTCTCTGTTAGCGAGAGACCTCAAGCCAGAATCACACGATGGAAGGAAACCGACATTTAAGAACTAAAAGTATTTCTGGCTATCTTGTTTCATGTGGGTATTATTCACCTGAGTAGAATCGGCGACTATTGGAAAACTGATTATGGCTATGACATAACACGTTTTCAGAACGCATTGCCACGTAATGGGTATTTGTTACTGCTCAGAGCTTTACACGTTCGTGAAAATATCAGTGACGACGGTTCTGATAAAATTCAGCCAATTTTACTATATTTTAATGGCAGGATGGGGCAAGTACATTCCACGGGAATGACCTCTCTGTGGATGAACCTGTGGTCATATGGAGGAACAGATTCCGAATCAGGTAGTGTATAAAGAAAAAGAAACGTAAATATGGTTTCAAATTATACATCCTGGCAGAGGTAGACCCGCAGGACTACTGCTTTAATATTATCCAGCGTGTCACAAAACTCTCAGGTGGCACAAGAGATATTTTTCGAGTAATGCTCATCAACTGGCAATTATTATACACTCCTGGAAATGGAAAAAAGAACACATTGACACCGGTGTGTCAGACCCACCATACTTGCTCCGGACACTGCGAGAGGGCTGTACAAGCAATGATCACACGCACGGCACAGCGGACACACCAGGAACCGCGGTGTTGGCCGTCGAATGGCGCTAGCTGCGCAGCATTTGTGCACCGCCGCCGTCAGTGTCAGCCAGTTTGCCGTGGCATACGGAGCTCCATCGCAGTCTTTAACACTGGTAGCATGCCGCGACAGCGTGGACGTGAGCCGTATGTGCAGTTGACGGACTTTGAGCGAGGGCGTATAGTGGGCATGCGGGAGGCCGGGTGGACATACCGCCGAATTGTTCAACACGTGGGGCGTGAGGTCTCCACAGTACATCGATGTTGTCGCCAGTGGTCAACGGAAGGTGCACGTGCCCGTCGACCTGGGACCGGACCGCAGCGACGCACGGATGCACGCCAAGACCGTAGGATCCTACGCAGTGCCGTAGGGGACCGCACCGCCACTTCCCAGCAAATTAGGGACACTGTTGCTCCTGGGGTATCGGCGAGGACCATTCGCAACCGTCTCCATGAAGCTGGGCTACGGTCCCGCACACCGTTAGGCCGTCTTCCGCTCACGCCCCAACATCGTGCAGCCCGCCTCCAGTGGTGTCGCGACAGGCGTGAATGGAGGGACGAATGGAGACGTGTCGTCTTCAGCGATGAGAGTCGCTTCTGCCTTGGTGCCAATGATGGTCGTATGCGTGTTTGGCGCCGTGCAGGTGAGCACCACAATCAGGACTGCATACGACCGAGGCACACAGGGCCAACACCCGGCATCATGGTGTGGGGAGCGATCTCCTACACTGGCCGTACACCACTGGTGATCGTCGAGGGGACACTGAATAGTGCACGGTACATCCAAACCGTCATCGAACCCATCGTTCTACCATTCCTAGACCGGCAAGGGAACTTGCTGTTCCAACAGGACAATGCACGTCCGCATGTATCCCGTGCCACCCAACGTGCTCTAGAAGGTGTAAGTCAACTACCCTGGCCAGCAAGATCTCCGGATCTGTCCCCCATTGAGCATGTTTGGGACTGGATGAAGCGTCGTCTCACGCGGTCTGCACGTCCAGCACGAACGCTGGTCCAACTGAGGCGCCAGGTGGAAATGGCATGGCAAGCCGTTCCACAGGACTACATCCAGCATCTCTACGATCGTCTCCATGGGAGAATAGCAGCCTGCATTGCTGCGAAAGGTGGATATACACTGTACTAGTGCCGACATTGTGCATGCTCTGTTGCCTGTGTCTATGTGCCTGTGGTTCTGTCAGTGTGATCATGTGATGTATCTGACCCCAGGAATGTGTCAATAAAGTTTCCCCTTCCTGGGACAATGAATTCACGGTGTTCTTATTTCAATTTCCAGGAGTGTATATTATGTACATAATAAATGCCAAGCCAGCGAATCTGTCGGACTTTCAACTGTCTGTAATCAATGGGTTGGTCGGAGGCCCAAAACCTATACCCAAAAATCACGAAACTTTTGAACAAAGTTCACCTTCCAGGGCACTGTCACACTCAAAATAAAAAAACTCCGACGGCGGAGTAAGCTCTGCTGGGAAGAAGGAAAGTTAGGGTTTCCACGTTATTTTATTGCCCACTTTGTCCAAAAGAACCCGGACTATGCGTCGTCCCATGCTTTCGAAATGACTCATAACATTTGCAACCCCCCCACCCCCACCCCTCCATGAAACATGGACATTGCCGTTGGTGGGGAGGCTTGCGTACCTCAGCGATGCAGATAGCCGTACCGCAGGTGCAACCACAATGGAGGGGTATCTGTTGAGAGGCCAGACAAACGTGTGGTTCCTGAAGAGGGGCAGCAGCCTTTTCAGTAGTTTCAGGGGCAACAGTCCGGATGATTGACTGATCTGGCCTTGTAACACCAACCAAAACGGCCTTTATGTGCTGGTACTGAGAACGGCTGCAAGTAAGGGGAAACTACAGCCGTAATTTTTCCCGAGGGCATGCAGCTTTACTCTATGGTTCAATGATGATGGCGTCCTCTTGGGTAAAATATTCCGGAGGTAAAATAGTCCCCCATTCGGATCTCCGGGCGGGGACTACTCAGGAGGACATCGTTATCAGGAGAAAGAAAACTGGCGTTCTACAGATCTGATCGTGGAATGTCAGATCCCTTAATCGGGCAGGTAGGTTAGAAAATTTAAAAAGGGAAATGGATAGGTTAAAGATAGATATAGTGGGAATTAGTGAAGTTCGGTGGCAGGAGGAACAAGACTTCTGGTCAGGTGAATACAGGGTTATAAATACAAAATCAAATAGGGGTAAAGCAGGAGTAGGTATAATGTTGTTGTTGTTGTTCTGGTCTTCAGTCCTGAGACTGGTTTGCTGCAGCTCTCCATGCTACTCTATCCTCTGCAAGCTGCTTCATCTCCCAGTACGTACTGTAGCCTACATCCTTCTGAATCTGCTTAGTGTATTCATCGTAGGTATAATAATGAATAAAAAATAGGAGTGCGAGTAAGCTACTACAGACAGTATAGTGAACGTATTATTGTGGCCAAGATAGACACGAAGCCCACGCCTACCACAGTAGGACAATTTTCTATGCGAACTAGCTCCGCAGATGATGAAGAGATTGACGAAATGTATGATGAGGTAAAAGAAATTATTCAGATAGTGAAGGGAGACGAAAATCTAATAGTCATGGGTGACTGGAATTCGATAGTAGGAAAAGGAAGAGAAGGAAACGTAGTGGCTGAACATGGAATGGGAGAAAGGAATGAAAGAGGAAGCCGTCTGGTAGAATTTTGCACAGAGCATAACTGAATCATAGCTAACACTTGGTTCAAGAATCAGAAAAGAAGGTTGTATACATGGAAGAGGCCTGGAGATGCTCGAAGGTTTCAGATTATATAATGGTAAAACAGAGATTTAGGAACCAGGTTTTAAATTGTAAGACATTTCCAGGGGCAGATGTGGACTCTGACCACAATCTATTGGTTATGAACTGTAGATTAAAACTGAAGAAACTGCAAAATGGTGGGAATTTAAGGAGATGGGATCTGGATAAACTGACAGAACCAGAGGTTGTAGAGAGTTTCAGAGAGAACATTAGGGAACGATTGACAGGAATGGGGGAAAGAAACACAGTAGAAGAAGAATGGGTAGCTATGAGGGATGAAATAGTGAAGGCAGCAAAGGATCAAGTAGGTAAACAGACGAAGGCTGGTAAAAATCCTCGGGTAACAGAGCAAATATTGAATTTAATTGATAAAAGGAGAAAATATAAAAATGCAGTATGAAGTGTTGGCAGAAGTGCCAACACCGTGTTGCTAAAGGAGGCCGAAATGCACGCTTTTAAGCTCACGCAGTCTGGCGTGAGGTCTGGAACAGATCAGAGAAATAAGATTAGCAAAACAGGAGGTAACTGGTAGAATACTTAACTTTAATCCATAATTGGAGGACATCGGTCTGACGGTACGGGCATCACAAGTTAAATATCTATTGATAATGGCGCCTTGCTAGGTCGTAGCAAATGACGTAGCTGAAGGCTATGCTAACTATCGTCTCGGCAAATGAGAGCGAATTTGTCAGTGAACCTTTCCTAGCAAAGTCGGCTGTACAACTGGGGCGAGTGCTAGGACGTCTCACTAGACCTGCCGTGTGGTGGCGCTCGGTCTGCAATCACTGACAGTGGCGACACGCGGGTCCGACGTATACTACCGGACCGCGGCCGATTTAAAGGCTACCACCTAGCAAGTGTGGTGTCTGGCGGTGACACCACACAGTAAATGAAGCAGGCAAAAAGAAATTCAAACGTCTCAAAAATGAGATCGACAGGAAGTGCAAAATGGCTAAGCAGGGATGGCTAGAGGACAAATGTAAGGATGTAGAGGCATATCTCATTAGGGGTAAGATG
This sequence comes from Schistocerca piceifrons, assembly GCF_021461385.2. NCBI lineage: Eukaryota > Metazoa > Arthropoda > Insecta > Orthoptera > Acrididae > Schistocerca > Schistocerca piceifrons. The sequence goes on along the minus strand of NC_060149.1, from coordinate 208,266,659 downwards.
GATACTGCCTACAGGAAAATTAAAGAGACTTTTGGAGAAAAGAGAACCGCTTGTATGAATATCAAGAGCTCAGATGGAAACCCAGTTCTAAGCAAAGAAGAGAAAGCAGAAAGGTGGAAGGAGTATATAGAGGCTCTGTGCAAGGGTGATGTTCTTGAGGACAATATTATGGAAATGGAAGAGGATGTAGATGAAAATGAAATGGGAGATATGACACTGCGTGAAGAGTTTGACAGAGCACTGAAAGACCTAAGCCGAAACAAGGCACCGGGAGTAGACAACATTCCATTAGAACTACTGATAGACTTGGGAGAGCCAGCCCTGACAAAACTCTACAATCTGGTGAGCAAGATGTATGAGACAGGCGAAACACACCCAGACTTCAAGAAGAATATAATAATAAATGAAAAACGCCAGTTTACTTTTGTTCTACAATATTACTTTTATTTTGTTAACCGGTTTTCGGGTTACAAGGCCATCTTGAGACATTTACTGAGTATTATCACCAAAGAAGTTAAATGTTAGCAGACAACACTGGAAGGGAAGTAGCACATATAGACTGAAGTAGAAACGTGCAATAAGTAACATCTTGGCAATGAAAATGCTTAAGTTCCTTATGTATTCTGTATTTACATTGATAACTGTCTCCTCTTTTAATTGGTTGTGTATTACTCTCCATGTTTCATACCTCCTGATGCAGCCTTGTCTAGTACTAATTTTATTTTATTTTATTAGTTCTGTTTATTAATAGAAACTGGTATGTAGCCATGCTATTCCTATTTTCTGCTAAAGGTTTTCCTGTCTACTCCATTGTTATTTATGTACTGTTCAGTTTTTACTTTTTCATTGCAAAGATGTTACTTATTGTATGTTTCTACTTCAGTCTAGATGTTTTACTTCTCTTACAGTGTTGTCTGATAACTTTTAACTTCTTTGATGATAATACTCAGGAAATGTCTGAAGATGGCCTTGTAAGCCGAAAACTGGTAACAAAATAAAAGTAATATTGTAGAACAAAAGCAAACTGGTACTTTTAATTTATTATAATGTTGTTCTACCAAGAACCGACCGAAGGTTCTGTTAATAAGAATATAATAATTCCAATCCCAAAGAAAGTAGGTGTTGACAGATGCGAAAATTACCGAACTATCAGTTTAAGAAGCCACGGCTGCAAAATACTAACACGAATTCTTTATGGACGAATGGAAAAACTGGTAGAAGCCGACGTCGGGGAAGATCAGTTTGGATTCCGAAGAAATGTTGGAACATGTGAGGCAATACTGACCCTACGGCTTATTTTAGAAAATAGATTAAGGAAAGGCAAACCTACGTTTCTAGCATTTGTAGACTTAGAGAAAGTTTTGACAATGTTGTGTGCTCTCTGCCGCCGTTGGATAAGCAGCTGCCAGCAGCAAGTCGTATACTCCTAACTTACTTATTTGTTACACAGTTTAATTCTTAATTTCTTTGCGTGTTTTTGGGTACTTGCATTGTTTAATTTATAAATTTCGGGCGTATTATAGTATTTGAGAGTTGTAGCATCGTGCTTTAGCACCTGAATAGTGTAAATTCGCGTAGTCGTCTGTCTTCTGTTTTTGTTTTGAACGGCCAGTGTCGGTTGGTCACAGCCACTGTGAACCCTGCCGCCTGAGCTCCCAGTTGGCGCACATCGACAGCGCAGAAAGATACGTATATAGCTTCTTTTCTGTGTTTTCTTCGTAGATTCTTACTTAAATTGCGTGTGAGTTTCGTATAGGAGGTGTAATTTCGAGTTTGTTACTGTAATCGTAAATTCAGGCAGATTGTAGCGCAGTGGTTAGGCATTTGTACATGTCAGTTCATACATTCTTTGCGTGTTTCCCTTGCATTATCTAGGCACTCGTGTTTCAGTAACTGTTGTTCAACATCGATTACAATGGACAGGGACTGTGATAGCTGTGTTCGGATGAGGGCTGAGTTGGCATCCCTTCACTCACAGCTGCAGGTGGCACTGACTTCGGTCACGCAGCTTGAGGCTGTTGCCAATGGGCACCACTGTGGGGAGCCGGACTTGGGTATCACAGGGATGTCAACCTCGTCCCATCTGTCCCCAGATCGGTCTGCCGCTGTGGTTGCCCCGGTTGCTGCCCGCAGTGGGGCTGAGCCTTCGCCTGTGGTTTATTGGGAGGTCGTTCCAAGGCGTGGCAGGCAGCGAAAGACGTCCCCGGAGGCTGATCAAAAAGCCTCCCCGGTGCGTCTGACAAACAGGTTTCAGGTACTGTCTCTGGCTGAGCCAGATGCAGCTGCCTGCCCTGTTTCAGAGGATGATTCTCAGCCTTCAAGGTCCGGGCAATCGCAGAGGGTGTGCTTATTGGTAGTTGGGAGCTCCAATGATAGGCGCGTAATGGGGCCCCTTAGGGATATGGCGGCTAAGGAGGGGAACAAATCCAGTGTGCACTCCGTGTGCATTCCGGGTGGAGTCATTCCTGATGTGGAAAGGGTCCTTCCGGATGCCATGAAGAGCACAGGGTGCAGCCAGTTGCAGGTGGTGGCACATGTCGGCACTAATGACGTGTGTCGTTTTGGATCTGAGGAAATTCTCTCTGGATTCCAGCGGCTATCTGATTTGGTGAAGGCTGCCGGTCTTGCTTACGAGATGAAGGCAGAGCTTACCATCTGCAGCATCGTTGACAGAACCGACTGCGGACCTTTGGTGCAGAGCCGGGTGGAGGGTCTGAATCAGAGGCTCAGACGGTTTTACGACCGTGTTGGCTGCAGATTCCTTGACTTGCGCCATAGGGTGGTGGGGTTTCGGGTTCCGCTGAATAGGTCAGGAGTTCACTACACTCAGCTGGCGGCTACACGGGTAGCGGAGGCTGTGTGGTGTGGACTGGGCGGTTTTTTAGGTTAGAAGGCCTCTGGAAAGTACGGGGTGGGCTGCAATCTCAAAGGATGCATGTCAAATACAGGACGTGCTTGGATCAAGGAACAGTCGCAATTGTAGTTGTAAATTGTTGTAGTTGTGCTGGCAAAGTCCCTGAGCCTCAAGCGCTAATAGAGAGCACAGAAGCTGAAATCGTTATGGGTACAGAAAGCTGGCCAAATCCTGAAATAAGTTCCGCAGAAATTTTTACGAAGTCTCAGATGGTGTTCAGGAAAGATAGATTAGGCAGAATTGGTGGTGGAGTGTTTGTGTCTGTCAGTCGTGGTTTATCTTGTAGTGAAGTCGAAGTAGATACTCTGTGCGAATTGATATGGGTGGAGGTTATACTTAACAGCCGAACTAAGTTAGTAATTGGCTCCTTCTATCGACCCCCCAGACTCTGATGATATAGTTGCTGAACAGTTCAGAGAAAATTTGAGTCTCGTAACAAATAAATACCACACTCATACGATTATAGTTAGTGGGGACTTCAACCTTCCCTCGATATGTTGTCAAAAATATTTGTTCAAAACCGGTGGTAGACAGAAAACATCTTCCGATATTGTCCTAAATGCTTTCTCCGAAAATTATTTCAAACAGTTAGTCCACGAACCCACGCGAATTGTAAATGGATGCGAAAACACACTTGACCTCTTAGCCACAAACAATCCAGAGCTAACAGAGAGCATCATGACTGATATAGGGATCAGTGATCACAAGGTCGTTGTAGCTAGGCTCAATACCGTTTCTTCCAAATCCACCAGAAACAAACGCAAAATATTTTTATTTAAAAAATCGGATAAAGTGTCACTAGAAGCCTTCCTAAAAGACAATCTGCATTCCTTTCGAACTGACTATGCAAATGTAGACGAGATGTGGCTCAAATTCAAAGATATAGTAGCAACAGCAATTGAGAGATTCATACCTCATAAACTGGTAAGAGATGGAACTGATCCCCCATGGTACACAAAACAGGTCCGAACGCTGTTGCAGAGGCAACGGAAAAAGCATGCGAAGTTCAGAAGAACGCGAAATCACGAAGATTGCCTAAAATTTACAGACGCGCGAAATTTGGCACGGACTTCAATGCGAGATGCCTTTAATAGGTTCCACAACGAAACATTGTCTAGAAATTTGGTAGAAAATCCGAAGAAATTCTGGTCGTATGTAAAGTACACAAGCGGCAAGACGCAGTCAATACCTTCGCTGCGCAGTGCCGATGGCACTGTTACAGACGACTGTGCCGCTAAAGCGGAGTTATTGAACGCAGTTTTCCGAAATTCCTTCACCAGGGAAGACGAATGAAATATTCCATAATTTGAAACACGAACAGCTGCTAGCATGAGTTTCTTAGAAGTAGATACCTTAGGGGTTGCGAAGCTACTCAAATCGCTTGATACGGGCAAGTCTTCAGGTCCAGATTGTATACCAATTAGGTTCCTTTCAGATTACACTGATACAATAGCTCCCTACTTAGCAATCATATACAACCGCTCGCTCACCGATAGATCTGTACCTACAGATTGGAAAATTGCGCAGGTCGCACCAGTGTTTAAGAAGGGTAGTAGGAGTAATCCATCGAACTACAGACCTATATCATTGACGTCGGTTTGCAGTAGGGTTTTGGAGCATATACTGTATTCAAACATTATGAATCACATCGAAGGGAACGATCTATTGATACGTAATCAGCCTGGCTTCAGAAAACATCGTTCTTGTGCAACGCAGCTAGCTCTTTATTCGCACGAAGTAATGGCCGCTATCGACAGGGGATCTCAAGTTGATTCCGTATTTCTAGATTTCCGGAAAGCTTTTGACACCGTTCCTCACAAGCGACCTCTAATCAAGCTGCGGGCCTACGGGCTATCGTCTTAGTTGTGCGACTGGATTCGTGATTTCCTGTCAGGAAGGTCGCAGTTCGAAGTAATAGACGGCAAATCATCGAGTAAAACTGAAGTGGTATCAGGTGTTCCCCAGGGAAGCGTCATGGGACCTCTGCTGTTCTTGATCTATATAAATGACCTGGGTGACAATCTGGGCAGTTCTCTTAGGTTGTTCGCAGATGATGCTGTAATTTGCTGTCTAGTAAGGTCATCCGAAGACCAGTATCAGTTGCAAAGCGATTTAGAAAAGATTGCTGTATGGTGTGGCAGGTGGCAGTTGACGCTAAATAACGAAAAGTGTGAGGTGATCCACATGAGTTCCAAAAGAAATCCGTTGGAATTCGATTACTCGATAAACAGTACAATTCACAAGGCTGTCAATTCAACTAAGTACCTGGGTGTTAAAATCACGAACAACTTCAGTTGGAAAGACCACATAGATAATATTGTGGGGAAGGCGAACCAAACGTTGCGTTTCATTGTCAGGACACTTAGAAGATGCAACAAGTCCACTAAAGAGACAGCTTACACTACACTCGTTCGTCCTCTGTTAGAATATTGCTGCGCGGTGTGGGATCCTTACCAGGCGCGATTGACGGAGGACATCGAAAGGGTGCAAGAAATGGCAGCTCGTTTTGTATTATCACGTAATAGGGGAAAGAGTGTGGCAGATATGATACGCGAGTTGGGATGGAAGTCATTAAAGCAAAGACGTTTTTCGTCGCGGCGAGATCTCTTTACGAAATTTCAGTCACCAACTTTCTCTTCCGAATGCGAAAATATTTTGTTGAGACCAACCTACATAGGTAGGAATGATCATCAAAATAAAGTAAGAGAAATCAGAGCTCGAACAGAAAGGTTTAGGTGTTCGTTTTCCCCGCGCGCCGTTCGGGAGTGGAATGGTAGACAGACAGTATTTCTCTGCCTCGTGATGACTGGGTGTTGTGTGCTGTCCTTAGGTTAGTTAGGTTTGAGTAGTTCTAAGTTCTAGGGGACTGATGACCATAGATGTTAAGTCCCATAGTGCTCAGACCCAGTTAAACCAGTTGAACAGATAGTATGATTGTGGTTTGATGAACCCTCTGCCAAGCACTTAAATGTGAATTGGAGAGTATTCATGCAGATGTAGATGTAGATGTAGATGAATACTCTCTTTCAAATTTTGAAGGTGGCAGAGGTTAAATACAGGGAGCGAATGGCTATTTACAATTTGTACAGAAACCAGATGAATGTTATAAGAGTCGAGGGACATGAAAGGGAAGCAGTGGTTGGGAAGGGAGTGAGACAGGATTGTAGCCCATCAATCTGTATATTGCGCAATCAGTAAAGGAAACAAAAGAAAAATTCGGAGAAGGAATTGTAATCCATGGAAAAGAAATAAAAACTTTGAGGTTCACCGATGACATTGTAATTCTGTCAGAGACAGACCTAGTAGAGCAGCTGAATGGAATGGACAGTGTATTGAAAGGAGGATATAAGATGAACATCAACAAAAGCAAAACGAGGATAATGGAATGTAGTCGAATTAAGTCGGGTGATGCTGAGGGAATTGGATTAGGAAATGAGACACTTAAAGTAGTAAAGGAGTTTTACTATTTGGGGAGCAAAATAACTGATGATGGTGGAAGTAGAGAGGATATAAAATGTAGGCTGGCAATGGCAAGGGAAGCGTTTCTGAAGAAGAGAAATTTGTTAACATCTAGTACAGATTTATGTGTCAGGCAGTCGTTTCTGGAAGTATTTGTTTGGAGTGTAGCCATGTATGGAAGTGAAACGTGGACGATAAATAGTTTACACAAGCAGAGAATATAAGTTTTCGAAATGTCGTGCTATAGAGGAATGCTGAAGATTAGATGGGTGTATCACATAACGAATGAAGAGGTATTGAGCAGAATTAGGGAGAAGGGAAATTTGTGGCACACCTTGACTAGAAGAAGGGATCGGTGGGTAGGACATGTTCTGAGGCATCAAGGGATCACCAATTTAGTGTTGGAGGGCAGCGTACAGGGTAAAAATTGTAGAGGGAGACCAAGAGAGGAATACACTAAGCAGATTCAGAAGGATGTAGGTTGCAGTAGGTACTGGGAGATGAAGAAGCCTGCACAGGATAAAGTAGCATCATGGAGTGCTGCATCAAACCAGTCTCTGGACTGAAAACCACAACAACGACAACAACAACAACAACATTTGTACGAGGGTTGGAACTTCAATAGTGACAACTATTTATTTACAGCTCGGTCAAAATAGATATGTGTTTCGAAGTTTTACTGACCTTCAAAGAAATCACCAGCATTGTGTATCACTCGTTGCCAGCGATGTGAAAGTCGTAGGATACTCTTAGCAGTGCCAGTTGTGTTGACAGTTCGAGCGGCGCGGTCTCTTGCCCGACGAATTTGTAACAGTTCTGAAGCGAATGCCGTGAAGTGTTTCCTTCAGTGTAGAAATCGAGTTGAAGTAACAAGGGCTTAAGTCCAGGGAGCTTGGTGAGTGGTACAGCATTTCCCAGCGCCATCAATGAAACAAATCAGTTAGAGCTTGCATCCACACACTCTGCTGTAAAATGATGTTCAGATCCTGTTGAAAGTGTCACCACTTCTTCTATGCTGTTCATTTTTGGAACACAACCTACGACCAGCTTAGAGACAGAACTTTCTGCAGATAGAGATAGACACTTTCTGCAGGACCTGACCATAGTTTTGCAGTGCAATGGTCCAGTACGTACTGTGGAAGCTGTTACTGATTTGTTTGACTGATGGGGCTGCTAAGTGCTATATCACTTACTGCACTCCCCTGACTTAAACCCTCGTGAGTTCAACTCGATTTCTAAACTGAAGGAAACAATTCACGGCATTCACTTCAGAACTGCTAGAAATTCGTTGGGCAACAGACCGCGCCGCTCGAACTGTCACCATAACTGGCACTGCTAAGAGTATCCCACGACTTCCACATCGCTGGCAACGGGTTATTGACAATTCTGGTGACTACTTTGAAGGTCAGTAAAACTTTGAAAGACGTATCTATTTTGTACGAGCTGTAAATAAATAGTTGCCACAGTAAAAGTTCCAACCCTCGTGTAAATTAATTGTAATTAAATTTACAAACATAAATTTGTCCAAAAATCCTACTTGCAGTCATAAATATGTATACTGTCATATATTCATTAATAATTTTATAAAACAAAATCTAGTGCTGGTTTAGACATAGTAGTAGTTTAGGCATAGCATTGGTATTATATTAGACATAGCTTAGTATTCGTTTTGTTAAAAAATACCAATGTGCATTTTGTGTTTATCCTCACTTATTGAATAAACGTATATTATTATTCGTAATAATCTCTTCAAGATATGCGTTAAACAACACTGGGGAAAGGCAACAACCTTGTCTGACACCTCGTCCAATGCTGCTTCCTTCTGACATTTCATTTCCAATCCTTATTCTTACTTTCTGGTGTAAATATAGATTCTGTATCACTCGTCTCTCTTTCCAATCTACTCCTTTCCTGCCGGCCGCGGTGGTCTAGCGGTTCTAGGCGCGCAGTCTGAAACCGCGCGACTGCTACGGTCGCAGGTTCGAATCCTGCCTCGGGCATGGATGTGTGTGATGTCCTTAGGTTAGTTAGGTTTAAGTAGTTCTAAGTTCTAGGGGACTGATGACCTTAGAAGTTAAGTCCCATAGTGCTCAGAGCCATTTTTTTACTCCTTTCCTCTTCAGAATATCCATCAGCTTGTTCCACTGAACTCTGTCTAAAGCCTTTCCTAAATCTACAAAAACAGCAAAGATCTCTCTACCTTTTTCCATATATGTTTCCTCTATAGTTCTTAACAGGCCAATAGCATTTCTTGTTCCTTTTCCTCTTCTAAATCCGAACTGCTCCTCTGCAATCCCTGTATCCATCTTGCCATATAGCCTTCTATTCAACACTCTCAGCAAGACTTTAGCTGCATGAGAAATTAGACTGATGGTCCGATGCTCTTCACATTTTTTAGTATTTCTCTTTTTCTCTGTTGGTGTCATAACTGTTGCAAGGAAGTCATCAGGCCATATATCTCGTTACAGAGGTAGACTGTTTCTTTTCTTGACTTGTTTCCCAGATTCTTCAACAGTTCTGCTGGCAAATCATCAATTCCACATGCCTTCCTATTATTCATCTCCTTCAGCGCCTTTTCTGCGGTAGCGTTCTCGCTTCCCACGCCCGGGTTCCCGGGTTCGATTCCCGGCGGGGTCAGGGATTTTCTCTGCCTCGTGATGACTGGGTGTTGTGTGCTGTCCTTAGGTTAGTTAGGTTTAAGTAGTTCTAAGTTCTACGGGACTGATGACCATAGATGTTAAGTTCCATAGTGCTCAGAGCCATTTGAACCATTTTAGAGCCTTTTCTGCTTCTGCTTCCATGATGGTGAATCCCTTCCCCTCTACCGGCACATTTAAATATCTCGGAAGCACAATAACTGAAGACTTGAGATGTCACCAGGATGTGAAAACTCGAATTGACATAGCGAAGGAGGCATCCGACAGAAAGAGGAGACTCTTATGTGGCAAATTAGATAAAGGTCTAAGGAAAAGGTTTGGCAAATGTTTTGTCTGGAGTGTGACACTATATGGGGCAGAAACATGGACACTGAGACGAGAGGATGAAAAAAATGTTAAAAGCATTTGAGATTTGGATATGGAGGAGAATGGAAAGAATAAGCTGGAGGGAAAGAGTGAGTAATGAAAGAGTATTGGAAAGGGTTGGTGAGAGAAGATGTCTACTGAAGGTTGTAAGAGAAATGAAAAAGAACTGGTTGGGACATTAATTGAGAAGGGAGTGCTTCCTAGCAGATGCTTTGGAAGGACTGGTTTGTGGTAGAAGACTGAGAGGAAGAAGGAGATACAATATGATGGACGATATAAAGGGGAGAGGAAATTATGCAGACCTGAAGAGGATGGCAGAAGACCGGACAGCCTGGAGAACTACCTTGTGAAAACCTGCCTTTTGGCAGAACACTGATGATGATGATGCTATTCCTAATCCTAAACATATTTCGAAAAAATCTACCCCCTCTCAAACAAAAGGAATAAATAAAATATAATACAACCATCTATAAACCTACATAAAACACGGGATTGACATTCCTGACGTTGCTGAGTCACCATTGACGTAAGCCGAGTGCCCTCATCATGCCCCGCCAACACCACCCCTCACCTCACCTGGTGAAAGGAAACTGGCACTAAAACTGTACTTACATTTTCAGAAGAATTTTTTCCTTAGTAATACTTCATTGTTTAATGTATTAGTAAAATAAAACTGACTACAAACAAAATTGGCGTCCGAGGTATTCCGCCCCAGCATGAAGGACAGTAATCGCGTTAGACAGAAAACTGAAAAACTTATTCACTGGAACCAATGCGCTTTATTAGCATTACTAGATGCTATTAACGTGATACGTAAACAATATCCATTTTACTATTATATACCAGGAAACAGTTTTCGTTGTGAATGATTGCATTGGCACCACTCTAATACATAATGACAAAAAAATGGTTCAAATGGCTCTGAGCACTATGGGACTTAACATCTGAGATCATCATCCCCTAGAACTTAGAACTACTTAAACCTAACTAACCTAAGGACATCACACACATCCATGCTCGAGGCAGGATTCGAACCTGCGACCGTAGCGGTCGCGCGGTTCCAGACTGAAGCGCCTAGAACCGCTCGGCCACACCGGCCAGCCATAATGACGCCAATGAAAAGAAAACATAACGCTGTTTGTGAAGGTCGGTGTTTCATAATCAGATCCGATACGCTGCGAACAATGAATAGTGTCAGTTCACAGAAGTAAACGCGGCCGGAGTGGCCGTGCGGTTCTAGGCGCTACAGTCTGGAACCGCGCGACAGCTACGGTCACAGGTTCGAATCTTGCCTCGGGCATGGATGTGTGTGATGTCCTTAGGTTAGTTAGGTGTAAGTAATTCTAAGTTGTAGGGGCCTGATGACCTCAGAAGTTAAGTCCCATAGTCCTCAGAGCCATTTGAACCATTTGAACAAAAGTAGAGCGTGCAACGGAATACGACGCAAAAACCGCGAAGATAATTAAACAAGCGAATCATTGTGGTGCATGTTAGATTCTGATACCATTTAAGGAGAAGGGGTTGTGATGAGAATATGACAAGAGGAGCAAAAAGTGCCTACAGTAGTGTGTCTAATATGTCATTGTTAAGCAAAACTGTCATTCATTAAATAAATAAATAAAAAGCTGAAATGATTGCAGTATAACTGCTGGTGATGCTTTGTCAGTAACAGCGTTAAACACCTGAAGAATGAGATTCCGAAATTTCAGACAACTTAAGACAGTGAATGAACCAAAGTAACAGGAAGAGTTCACCCTAGGTAAGCGTCGGATGGAATTTCCATGCAGAATCTGGCAGTTTGGCACATTTTGCTTGTAGTTTATTTCTCGGTTGTTTCGTACTACCGACCCCTCTAGGCTAACGCAACATTCATACGTGAATTATCGAGGTGTAATTCATCTTGGAGACGATTGGACAGAGTTAATAAATCTTTCAAGATAGTTACTGCACACAACAACCTGTCTCATGAGAACTGCTCCTCGGTTCTTGCTTGGCTGAAAAGTTAAGGGTCACATAAATAGAGTAAAATCAGAAGGGAAAGTAGGTATTAGGAATAGACATCTCCTTGTATCACTGTGCAATAACTTGAAATAGTTAGGCATTGGTAAGGCAACGAATTTAGATAAAATGAGGTTGATGCAACAAGCTGAATATTTCTAGATGAAACCTAAATCATTTTTCTGTAAGTATTTCAGTTTCGAAATTGTCCCTACACAGCTAAAAAAAAAAAAAAAAAAAAAAAAAAAAGAGAGAGAGAGAGGAGGACTGAAGATGTCTCCGAGTAGTTTAATGGTAACTCGAAGTGACAGTGGTGAGTCTCCGCCTCAGTACTGTCGTCACTCCATTACCGGTGCAATTCTATCCTCAACTAGCATACATTAGTTTTATCGAGAAGCCCAGCAATGATATAGCTTCAGGAGGAGAGTCAGCGAGAGAGAATAAAAAGGTCCTCAAATTGCAGGAAATGCGACATGTCAGCTTCCACGAAATGAGTACAGTTTAACCTTACTTTAACAAGAGTGGTTATTAATTTTGATAGAATACTAGTTTCTCGAGACCGACATCTGGAGCCCATAGGGATTGACCGATCTATGTTTCTGGTGCAGAAATACTGCAAGAACTCTATAATCCATCCGCTGATGTGGACTTACATTAGCAGTTTTCTGAAAGTACATCTGACAAGGAGGAAGCGCAGTAGGGCACTGTCTGACACATACGAAACTTCACTTGGTGAAAGAATGGTGAAGATAAACGGACACTAATTTTGTCTTGGGTGCCATCCAATAGTGTCCGAGAAAGTGACTGTCAAAGTTTGGACGTTGCTGCATCAGTTCGCTAACATGGTGTTATACCAAGCGAGCAGGTAGGTTAGTAGTACAGCTTCTAATTTCTGCACTCTGTGTTCAAATCCAATCTTACCATGTTATTTTTTTCCATTTGTTGTCGCGAAAATATGTGAGATCGATGACATTAATATTCTTGGGGCATCTAGAAATACAATGGAATTATTTATGAAATAAATAAGCATTTCAGATATTATTGAAACTAGAGTTTATCATCACAAGTCTTATATAAGCTTATGTATCTAACATTAATTGAAAATGAGAAATACATACATTCTAATACATAAATTTTTTCTTTGAGTTTTGCTTTTTCACTGCAAGAGACCTAGTGCACTCCCCAGAGTGAAAGCAATCAAAAAACATTCAAAGCATAAAAAATTGAAGTGCCATCAGCAACGTGCAAAGGTACGTATGCTACAGTCACATTCCTTAACGTGACTGTCATTAGGAAAACCAACTTCCTTAACGTTCTAAGTAACTCGCAATCAGGCGATTATATCGCGGCAAACCAAACATATGAAAGCACTTTCTCCAAAGCTGGAGGTTGGACCTGACTACCGATCCAGTTGTATATTATATTAATGTCATCGCTTCCACTTGTGATTTCCATATGCTGTGTGATAAGAATAGGGCACTTTTGTAATGCGTGAATGTAATTCTTCTGTCAGTAAAAGTATACAATATGAAAGAACGGCATATACGTTGGCAGACTCACTTTTAAAGAAGACGTAGGTATTCCGGTTTCATCGACAACCAGACCCTCTAATAAGCAGGGCTAGCTTTGCACACCCCACGAGTAAAAAACAGCTCTATTTTTGGGGTTCCGTACCACAGTCGGCAGAAACGTAATCCATATAGGATCACTTCATGTCCGTCGGTCTGCACGTCTGTTTGCCTATTTGGCGTCTGTTAGCTGTATAGGGGCGATTTCAAAACGGAAATACTTACAGAAAAATGATTTAGGTTTCATCTCGAAATATCCCATTCGTTTCGTCAACCTCTTTTATCTAAATTCGTTGCCTTTCCAGTCCTTTACTGTTTTAAGTTATTGCACGGTGATGTAATGAGGGAGGTGTCTAATCCTCACGCCTATTTGTCCTTTTGGTTTTGCCCTATTTTGGGACCCTCCACATTTTAGCCAAGCAAAATCCGATGACTCAGGAGACACGTTTGTGTGTGCAATGGCTATCTTGAAAGCATAATTAACCCTTTCAAAAAATGGTTCAAATGGCTCTGAGTACTATGGGACTTAACATCTGAGGTCATCAGTCCCCTAGAACTTACAACTACTTAAACCTAACTAACCTAAGGGCATCACACACATCCATGCCGGAGGCAGGATTCGAACCTGGGACCGTAGCGGTCGCGCGGTGCCAGACTGAAGCGCCTAGAACCGCTCGCCCACTTCGGCTGGCTAACCCTTTCCAATCGTCTCCAAGATGAAATGAAGTTGTTTCAATTAGCGTTGTCCACTGAGTCAGATCCTGCCACAAGTATCGTCCAATTTAAAATAACAGTCTGTTTTAACAATTACTCCTCGACAATACACATAGGAATGTTGTGATAGTCTAGAGGGGCTGTTGGTGTGAAACAACCGAGAAATAAACTACGAGCAAAATGTGCCAACTGCCAGATACTGCATACAAATTTCATTCCACGCTCACCTAGGGTAACCTTTTTTTCGTTACTTTGGTTCCTCTCTAAGTTAAGTCGCCTGAAAATTGAAAATCTCGTTCATCAGGCGCTTTTGACAAAGCATGACGAGCAATTATATTTCAATGGAATGAATAACAGTTTTACTTAAAAATGGCATTTGATACATTATTGTCGGCACTTTTTATTCCTTGTTTCACATTCTCATCACAGCTCTCTCTCCTTTCGTGTTATCAGAATCTGGAATCGAATATACACTGCAATGATTCGCTTGTTTTATTATCTTTGGGGTTTCTGGATTTTATTTTTCCGTCATTGCGTAAAATTTCCTTGAACAGCTTGCCTTTTTGAATTGACACGACTCGTTATTCACAGTGTATGAAATTTACTTACCAAACACGAACATCCACAGTGGTGTTATTATGTATTAGAGGTGGTGATAATGCAAGCCTTCATAACGAAAACTATTTTGAAGTATATAACATTGAAATGAAAATTATTGACACAATTTAATAGCGTCAGGTGATGCTAAAAAGAAAAGCAAAACGCTTTTAGTTTTCTGTTTGCTTAAGGCAGTAACCAAAAACACCCATGACAGCTACAAAAGAGGAGATCCGACGAAATAATTTTGCCTGACTTTGTGATGTTTGAGATGCAGTCGGTGCATCTGGTATTATTCGTAACAACCCTTTAGACCCAAATCATAGTTACAGAAACGCAAATAAAATTAATTGGCCTATGCTAGATATTTCTTCTGCCAATCCATGTAGTGGCAGCTGGTGACACCGCGTCAACGAAAGACGCCAGCCAACTCATGACTGACATCGGCTGAGTAGCCGTATTCTGCCCGTCGCTAGTCTAATGAGGTACTGGCAACATTGTTGCAACTATGTGATCGCCGATTTACTTCCTTACTTGATTCAGAATTATCCTGGTAAATTCACTCGATATTTTCTTGTCACTTAGATTAGATATTCTGAATTATTCTCACTTAAGCTATGAAACAAAGAGCTCGTTCGAGCAGCAACTGCAGCTTACTTCTCCACTTACGTCGTGATTCCTTTGTCTTAGGCATCATTAAAACAACAATAGAGGGGTGCTCGACACAGCTGTATGCCAGTTTTGAGGTAAAGTGTCCGCTCTTCAAGCGGAAGGCGTATTAGTTTTCGGTTTTACTGTTGCTAGAGACAAGATTTTTCCTTCTTCTGTAAAAGAGCCACTAGCAGGCAGATCGACAACCAGTAAAGAAATCCTAAGACAACGTCTCCTCCATATGTTTCGACGGTATGTTGATTCCGTACTCTGTAGATCTAAAAGTGAAAAACTTGCCGATTTACGGCCGTGCGGGATTAGCCTAGCGGTCTAGGCGCTGCAGTCATGGCCTGTGCGGCTGGTCCCGGCGGAGGTTCGAGTCCTCCCTTGGGCATGAGTGTGTGTGTTTGTCCTTAGGATAATTTAGGTTAAGTAGTGTGTAAGCTTAGGGACTTGAGGACCTTAGCGGTTAAGTCCCATAAGATTTCACACACATTTGAACAGATTTTTTGCCGATTTACGCACTTGTTACGGCCTGTTTTTTTTTCTCTTTCTGCCAATTTTATTGACATAATTGTGACATTGAACGATTTTTCAACTGGATTTTTTTATGTAGGTACCCCCAATGCTGCATTTGCATATTTTCGTGGTAGTCCTGTAACCCTACTTCACTACGGATGCGGAATGAGCATAATGACAGGCAGTTTAGAAGCGAAAGTGAGTGCTATCCTGCTAATTCATGACAATGTGGGATATTTCGTTTTATTAAAAAAGACTTTTTCCGTAACGGTACCGTGGTAAGTTGTACGTTTGGGATCTCGCGTTAAGCAAGACACCGTTTTCTAGTCTTGTTATCAGCCAGACATGTTTCAGCATTTTTTGTGCTATCTTCAGACGGTTTCTTTGTTTATTTCATTGCTCACACGAAGCTATTATTTGTTTATGCTTGTAGCTTTAGATCAACCTCACAGTTTACAAACTGCCATAGTTTTTTGATATCGTGGTCTTTTCTCGTTTGTGTCGTGGTAACATGCTTACTTATTTCGCTCTTGATACACATACCTTTTCTAAGATTTGTTCGTCAAGCACAGAGTTTCTGCCGCCAACTCTGTGCGTGACGAATAAATCTTAGAAAAAGCGTGTCTAACAACAAAACCAATAAAAGAAATAATCGGGTTACCGCGACACAAACAATGGAAGAAAGACCATAACATCAAAAAACTATGAGAAGGTGTAGATTGTGTAGTAGAACCAAAGCTACAAGCATGAACAACCAATAGCGTCATGTGAAAAAGAAAATAAACCACTGAAGATAGCGCAAAAGTGTTGAAACATCTCTAGGTGGAAGCAAAATTACAAAACCGAGTCTTACAGAAGGTGAAATTCCTCTCCATTTTTAGCAAACACGGAAATAAGTGAACTGCGACATCGACAAGATGATCATTTGCGTTAGTACAGTGTATAATAAGTAGCGTTTTTCTTTAGTTTACTGAACGCAGCACATAATAACAAGAATAAATAAATAGGCAGCAATATAGTCTTCCACATTATCTAAAAATGTCTGACTATGTTTTAATAGATTGTAGATTTCACGTCTATAGACAAGATGTTTGTAGCACTTCGTTTCCGTGCATGTAATGCTGTGTTGACAAACGGTAAAGCTATGCAGTTCAGCATAACGATGAGGCGAGGGGTCTCGCTAATTTTGTCACGGACTGTAAATGCCATTGGTGCATACTTGTCCAATATTGTGATGGCATTCCAATCGCAAGTCGATATGACACGTGCAACGACAGTTGCGGTAAACCGAGAATCGGACACGGGCACATTTTTCACATATTGTTATGAGTACAAAATAAGACGAGTAGCACTCTAGAATGTACGTTTATGACATTTTTAACCGGTGCAGTGACGTATATCGACTTAAGACTAAATTACTACCGTTATTGTCCGATGTCGTTGGTTACAAAATTTCCTCCACCTCTGTAAATGGCTCTCTTGCTACTTTAACAGCATAGTTAGCGAGTACAAATGTATTTGCGTAGGCATATTTGCGGGTATTTAGTGGATGGTGATTTTTCTACCGTGTGGCAATGCCATGCGGTACACTGTTATTGTGCAATAATGCACAATATTGTGGGAATTATGCTGCAGTAATGCACAACTGTTAATCAATTAGTTAACAATCAATTCAACAGTCGTCTAATTACTGAATTAAAAATTAATCAATAAGCGATGTATTGTGGATAATTTTGAGATGAACATCTTGAATGATTTCTTTTTCAGCATTCTCTTCCCATTCAAAACCCTACACACGTAGACAAAAACATTTCACTTTTTGCCAGGATGTGTGGGGAACATCTACTGACGGTTGTGCTGTCACAGTTAGCTGAGGATACGATGTGTAGAGCAGAAGCAACATGTCGCGGCTCGCCAAGTGAAAATTCAAAGCGATTTCGAATGCAATTTCTGTTCCCTGATTAACGTTTCCAAATGCGGATTAAGCACAGCAAATTATGGTAATAATGGTAAGATGAAGAGCAAAATAATCTTGCAGACAATGTCAAGCAGGTATGCCACTGACGTCAGGAAATTTAAAATGAATGGGAGTACTGCACAATTGCTGTATTGGTCATGAAATAAGAGGCCAGCAGCTGATAAACCAGTGACATTGTCTGACGAGTTTCGGGTGCGACTTATCGTCTGTCTGTCTGCAAACCAGAAATACACAGAAAATATACCTATACAAAGTATATACAAGAGTGTGAAACTACAGATATCATCATAATTAAACAGCTGAAATATACACCATGAAAGTCGTTTTTGTGCCAGCCGGGGTGGCCGAGAGGTTCTAGGCGCTGCAATCTGGAACCGCGCCACCGCTACGGTCGCAGGTTCGAATCCTGCCTCGGGCATGGATGTGTGTGATGTTCTCAGGTTAGTTAGGTTTACGTAGCTCTAAGTTCTAGGGGACTAATGACCTCAGAAGTTAAGTCCCATAGTGCTCAGAGCAATTTGAACCATTTTTTCGTTTTTTGTGATCAGATACGTGAAGACAGTATGTAACAATCGAAGTTTTCATGGCAGACTAACTGATTAGCTAGAACGAGGTAACCGTGAAGACAATGTAAGCCACCAGAGGGAGGATATGAATACAAAAGCAGTGCCAATTAGCGACGAAATCAGAAAAAAAATATCTTTCTGCGTAGAAAATGTAGTATAAAAAACTAAAATTTTAGAAAAGTTTACAAGGTGTATATAACTAAACGAACGAAGAGCGTAAGTTTCAATTATATATAAAATACATTGATAAAAAAGACAAACATGTAAAATGACAGTTATACAGTATATATTCAAACTTTCATACAAAATTACGTAATTAAAACAGGTTAAATGTCTTTATCACTGCCCTCTTGTGGCTTAAACTGTTTTCCTTGTCATCGCATTGTAGGTAGTTAGTTAGCCTGCCATGACAGCTTTGTTTGCTACATACTGTCTTTAATTATCTGGTCACCAAGCCGGCCGCGGTGGCCGTGCGGTTCTAGGCGCTCCAGTCCGGAGCCGCGCTGCTGCTACGGTCGCAGGTTCGAATCCTGCCTCGGGCATGGGTGTGTGTGATGTCCTTAGGTTAGTTAGGTTTATGTAGTTCTAAGTTCTAGGGGACTGATGAACACAGCAGTTGAGTCCCATAGTGCTCAGAGCCATTTGAACCATTTATCTGGTCACCAAGATGTTCGTGGCGTGTATTTCAGCTGCCTAGATTTGATGATACTTTTAGCTTCATACTCTTGTATATTCTTTGTTTAGTTACATTTGCTATGTGTTTTTCGTTCTCAGGCAATGTGAGGATGGTTTCTACCCGATATGCGTCGAATAAGTCAATGGTTATCAGCTGGTGGCTTCTTATTTAGTGACCAGTACAGCAATTGTGCAGTACTCCTACTGATTTTCGATATAGTCACATTCTACTCGCATGACCTTATGTGATACTTACAAATTTAAAATGAATTGCCTAAAAGTGGTCAGACGGCATGTAGAATTTACTCATGATAAACGATGCCGAAATCGGTCGGCATGGTACTGATGCACCAGTACGCCATTCGAAGCGGCTTCACTGCCGATTCGTCGGCTGTCTGAAAAACGCAGGAAACTCGAAATAAGGATACACGGCGTACTGAGGAGATTTTAAGAGCAAATATTCCCGTGAGAAAACGATGCTCGACGTATTCCATTGGCTTCTGACACCTTCGAATCCATTAACCTCGAGCTTCCAAACAATGACACTTGATGAAGATAACCAGATGAGGTACAAGATCTGATTTTCGACCCATCTACAGTGGGCTACCCAACTGCGATT
Source organism: Schistocerca piceifrons (assembly GCF_021461385.2). Lineage (NCBI taxonomy): Eukaryota > Metazoa > Arthropoda > Insecta > Orthoptera > Acrididae > Schistocerca > Schistocerca piceifrons. Next base: position 208,247,378 of record NC_060149.1, on the reverse strand, counting down.
TTTGTGATAAAGATAACGCCGCAAGCGACGAATGTGGCTACGATGTCGACTGAAAAATCAAACATATCGAATAAAATGCTTCAGTGCTGCAATTGCAACTTGTAATTCATTATCAGCGTTCTCAAGATAAGTTATACCCGAAGGTTTAGTCGAACACGCTAAATTTATACTTTTTGATCGGCCCATATTGTATTAGACACATCAAAGTTTGAGCTACCCAAAAAATCTAAAAAGAAGACCGTTTTTTAGAAATTTATATGAGGGTTTCTATTATGTGACGGTCTTGAAACGAGTTGGCCCGCTGTGCGCCGGGATGACAGCAGAAGCTAAGATCACGACGGTCGTTGGTATCTGTCGGAGCGAGAATGCGACCATGAGGAGCAGCAGCAGCTCTTCGGGCACCAAAGACACGGGGCAAGTGGACGATTTCTCATGAACGTCACTAACGGAGGACGAGGAACTGTACCAGCACTATAGCGAGTTATTACGGTATGCACTATCTGATGAAAAGTATTTGGACGCCTATTAATGGACATACACTACTGGCCATTAAAACTGCTACACCACGAAGATGACATGCTACTGACGTGAAATTTAACCCACAGGAAGAATATGCTGTGATATGCGAATGATTAGCTTTTCAGAGCATTCACACAAGGTTGGCGCCGGTGGCGATACCTACAACGTGCTCACATGAGGAACGTTTCCAACCGATTTCTCATACACAAACAGCAGTTGACCGGCGTTGCTTGGTGAAACGTTGTTGTGATGCCTCGTGTAAGGAGAAGAAATGCATACCATCACGTTTCCGACTTTGATAAAGATCGGATTGTAGCCTATCACGATTGCGGTTAATCGTATCGCGACATTGCTGGTCGCGTTGGTCGAGACCCAATGACTGTTAGCAGAATATGGAATCGGTGGGTTCAGGAGGGTAATACGTAACGCCGTGCTGGATCCCAACGGCCTCATATCACTAGCAGTCAAGATGACAGGCATCTTATTTGCATGGCTGTAACGGATCCTGCAGCCACGTCTCGATCCCTGAGTCAACAGTTGGGGACGTTTGCATGACAACAACCATCTGCACGAACAGTTTGACGACGTTTACAGCAGCATGGACTACTAGCTCGGAGACCGTGGCTGCGGTTACCCTTGACGCTCCATCACAGACAGGAGCGCCTGCGATGGTGTACTCAACGACGAACCTGGGTGCACGAATGGCAAAATGTCATTTCTTCGGATGAATCCAGGTTCTGTTTACAGCATCATGATGGTCGTATCCGTGTTTGGCGTCATCGCGGCTAACGCACATTGGAAGCGTGTATTCATCGTCGCCCGGCGTGATGGAATGGGGCGTCATTGGTCACACGTCTCGGTCACCTCTTGTTCGCATTGACGGCACTTTGAACAGTGGACGTTACATTTCAGATGTGTTGCGACGCGTGGCTCTACCCTTCATTCGATCCCTGCGAAACCCTACATTACAGCAGGATAGTGCACGATTACATGTTGCAGGTCCTGTACGGGCCTTTCTGGATACAGAAAATGTTCGACTGCTGCCCTGGCCAGCACATTCTCCAGATCTCTCACCAATTGGAAACGTCTGGTCAATGGTGGCCGAGCAACTAGCTCGCCACAATACGCCAGTCACTACTCGTGATGAACTGTGGTATCGTGTTGAAGCTGCATGGGCAGCTGTACCTGTACACGCCATCCAAGCTCGGTTTGACTCAATGTCCAGGCGTATCAAGGCCGTTATTACGGCCAGAAGTGGTTGTTCTGGGTCCTGATTTCTCAGGATCTGTGCACCCAAATTGCGTGAAAATGTAACGGAAATTATGTTTGTGTTGATCTCTATTCAAATTTTCTTTACAGGTTCCGGAACTCTCGTAACCGAGGTGATGCAAAACTTTTTTTGAAGTATTTATCATTACAGATCTGTACAACAATTTATTATTACAAGAAACTAGTGTTAAGTTCAATTATTTCTGTGAAAGTTAAAGATGATTCTGTACATAACCATTCCTATTGTATAAAATAAAAACAAAGTATTCCAAGTTCAAAGCTATGCATCATTTAGGTACACAAATATCTCTGTATATCTTACACCAAAACTACTGTATACACCTGTGTTGTCCAGTAATTATCACTTGTCTAACACACAAACAAGTGCATCAAATCAACTTATTACTTTAATACATTACTAAGGAATAAAAGAAAAAACAAATAACACCAAAAAATTTACACAGGTATCTTCCACAGTTTATGCTGTGGAAATATAAGGATTTAAAGCACGTTCCACATCGGCGACCACACTTTCTACATCATTGTCTATAGCAAAGAGAGTTTCTTGCAATTTTAGTGGATATTTGATACAAATCCTGTAGATTTCACTACCTATCTGAATTAATGAAAACGGAATGTCACAGAACAGCATTTTGCTAGCAAACCATCTACAGTCGTGCTCAAAAGTATCCGAACGACCTGAATTGCATTTCGCCTGATTCGCATGTAATCCACATAACGCAGCTGTTCAGCAGGTCCTCTAATCGCTCCTTGGTACAGTCGTTTGACTATTGAAAATGGTTCCAACAAGTCACCACTAGAAAACACTGCTCTGTATCGCAATAACTCAAGATGTAAAGTAATACTACGATACTACAAATATCAGGGAACACCTTATCACAGGTAAGACTGTCCTTAACGCTTGTAAGCTCACATTTATTACAATAAATGACATACCTGAAATGTTACCACTCTCATTATTACGTCAGATAGATAATGCACGTAGTAAGTTCGTCGTATTCATAATTTCCTCTTCAAAGTAACATACCGTACCTATTATTTAACACAAAATGACATTAAAAATTTAAGTTATTCACGAGCAGCTAGTTGAGAATATGTTGTTGTTGTTGTGGTCTTCAGTCCTGAGACTGGTTTGATGCAGCTCTCCATGCTACTCTATCCTGTGTAAGCTTTTTCATCTCCCAGTACCTACTGCAACCTACATGTATGAGAATATGTATGAACTTCAAATGACACGACGAACCGTCCCGTTCTGCATATGGATTCAAACCCAGGTCATGCAGACTAAGCAAAGATTTCGTGACTGACGGAAACTAACAGTCATTCCTGATTGGGCATACAGAGAGTGATATACCTTGATTTTAGACAGTATCAGTTAGCAAATATCAACTTTAAATTACATAAAGCAAAAATTTTTTACGGACGCGAATTCCTACACAGCACCTATTGTCCCTGTTAACGAACAATGAGAGATGTTAAATATTGCTTCTTAACAAGTAACTTACTTGAAATGCCGTGGGGTAAAGCTTCGTATTGGACAGGGATTCGAACCCAGAACCTAATCGGATAGATATCGTAGCACAATCAACTGTGACATATCGGATTTTTTCGGCAGTAGCTAGATATTTTAACTGAAATGACGAGAGGAAACATTAATTTTTCCCTTCCCAGGACTCCAACCCGGTACCTATCGCTGTTATATTCTAGAGAAATCGAACTTTAAATATGGGTTTGTTGCACCAGCAGTGACATGTGAGCATGTTTGAACTAGAAATAATATGACGAAGAGTTCAGTGCTGACTGGGAATAGAGCTCCACACATATCGTTGTTGACTACACACAAAGAGACGTCAGCTACCGAATTTTTCTCCACCAGCAGCTCGGAATAACATCTTGAACTTACAGTGATCTCGCAAATAGTTCTGTGTCTCACTGGGAGTCAAAAACGTCAAATATCGTTAGTGTTGAAAACGAATGAAAATACATTAAAAATCGAAATTATTATCCACCAGCAGATAGGTGTTCTCATGCTAGAGCTTGATAATACATAATGAAATCTTCAGTGCCGGGCCAGGATTCGAACCCATATGTGGAGATGTTGAGGAATCTGCAGTTTTGAACAAACAACCAACTGTAGCCGAGCTGTATTGTCACGAAGGGAACAAATTCCGCGTTAAGGGCGGTCTGAGTTGCATTCCCAGTTCAGAACCAATTTTATCGACATACAGAAGCTCAGATAAAAGATGGAATAAGTGTCCTGTGAGCCTACATAGCGTTTGTTTCGTCACTAGAAATAAATAACTAGTATAAGAAAGGTTACTGGTGATAGAGTTTCTACATGTCGCCACTCAAGACTTTATTGTGGCTCAACCTAACGTCTACTTGGTAGAGAAGGAATATCATTTTTAATGTGAATTACAGACCACAATGCCATTATATCTTCTTCACTTGGTGTAGCCAGAAGAGAATGGAATCTGTCTCTCCCTATCTAAAATCGTTGACCGAAGCTGGAATCGAACCCAGACCATAGATATATGAACCTATCATCACCCCAACAGACCACAAAATCCTCTTCTCAGTGGCTCGTTTTTCTATGTAAGGCCGTTGTGCCACACTGGCTTAGACATCTGACACACAGGGCCCCTGTATCAATTTGCAGCATGTTCAGTAAATTCATTTACTTGGTTGACCGAATCACCATGAACTAGCTGCCTCGGCTTCCCAGTGCATACATTCAACTTTATTTTGTAATCACCAAAATAAAATCACGTAACTGCCACCAACACAGAACTGCCAACAGTTTAGGATGCAGAAATTTAAATAGAAAGTGTTCCTTCCCACTTGAGCTACTCCATTGCGGTATGTGTTTGTTGAAAACGTCGTGCAGTGCAAAAGAAAAGGTATAACTGTTTGTCTCTCATAAGTATTCACCTGGCCATATGCATTATCCCACTGCGCTGTGGAATGCAGAAGTTCTGGAGGAATTGTTGTTCACTTCTGGAGATGTTGTAGCTACGTGTCAGCTAGTAGCATAATGGTAAGTATCGCGCGCGGCAGATAAAACGTCGCGAGTTCGAGTACATTCACTGCTATATTTTTTCAAACGCAGTTCTGCTGTCTGCTAAAGTTATCAATGTAATGGAACTTGTAACATAATTCCCTTCACTTCTCAACCCAAAATAGTCGCATGTGCGGAAAGGGCTAACTTCTGCGACATTTTATTCTTTTCAGGTTTAATAGACAACCAGGCAGCAGATGCATCTCGAAACTTTTGTATTATGTATGGGTAGAGCGCATCGTGCCAAATTACGGCGGAAAAGTATTTTCTACATTAGCTGTCGTCTGGTAGTGGCATTTTATTCTTCTTCAAACCTTGGTTGACAGCTTTAACTCAGAACAAGTTTTCTACATGCATGTAATCAATAAACCGCATGTGCATTTTCAGACTGTTATAGATAACATCAGAGAATTCGCAAATATCGTTGATGATTAATTTCTCTCTCATGGTTACTATTGTTTTAACAACACTAAAGGAAAACTTACGAAAATTGTGAGCTGTATTATAAGAAATGTAATAAAACTAGCCACAATAACCTTACAACGAAAGTCTGTTGTAATAAAACTGAGTATCTCTTACGAGATCAATAGTGACTAGAACTCGTAAACCGCTATTTGGAGGACGAGATTAGTTGCGATATCCACGTGCAACGGTTTTCTTGGGCTGAAAGCCGTAAATTTACAATCTTTTGTTACACCTCAAGCGATAATAACTCAGATTATTCAATGGAAATGACAGGTAAAATCAAGTGAACTTTGAGGCTTAATTCCATGCACACCAGGAAGTAACTCGTCGATCACAGAGTTGCCAAACATATATTGCCTTGTTGCCAAATCTCAGTTATAATACCAGCCGGAAAAGGACGAACCGATGTGATCCTACAGCGGGTTGGGAAGTGACCATAACTGGTGTCTCCAAGTCGCGGCTGCTACGGCCTGGAATACGTATTGCGTCCGATTCCCATTTCTGTAACTGGGTTTAGCGGCTGGAAAGTGGTTACTAATAATACTCAGAACTGACTGCAAACTAAGCATCATAAATCAGTAACTCTCATAGTTGTTTTTATATTTCTTTCGTAAGTGTACTCAAAACTAAGAAACTCATTCACAGACGTTCTCGTGCCACGCCGATAGTCGAATGTGTGTGTGTGTGTGTGTGTGTGTGTGTGTGTGTGTGTGTGTGTGTGTGTGTGTGTGTGTGCGTGCGACGGAGAGAGAGAGAGAGAGAGAGAGAGAGAGAGAGAGAGAGAGAGAGAGAGAGATAAAAATCAAAAATAATGAGAGAGAGAGAGTAAAAAATTGTAAAGAAATTGAATCATGGTATGTAAAGAAATCTTTCATTAAAATGACACGTTCCACATTATTACGAAATATCGTATTCCTGATCTATGAAACAAGAATTAATCTAATGTAATCTAATCTTATCATATCATATTGATGACTAGCCATGAAGAGACATGAATTACCGAAATTTTTGGCAATACCAGTACCCAAATCTAAACTTGAAAATAAAAGTCGACAATTTTTGTAATAAACTGGGACTTCTGTCAAGACTCTTTCGTCCCTGTTAATTAACCACGAAAGGTGTCTGATATACCTCTGTTCTTAATTAACATAGTGTGCATGCATCTAAAGATGAAGTGCATGATGTGAAGTTCTGTGACGGAGAAACGTACCCAACACGTAATCGGATTGTTAAGGAAGTAAAATCAAATGTTACGTATCGGCTTTTCTTACCAGCTGCTATGTGTTTGAATCTAAAATAAGGATACAACTTTTGTGCCTAAGCGACAATCGAACTGCACACCGACCGTGCATCCACGAATCTATCTTAAGTATCAGTTGTTTACTCACCAATAGTATGTTGTGTGCGTGTTTGACCAGAAATAACGGCACCTATTGTGATTGTTGGTAACACATGAACAGAATTTAAAAATGCACGTTAATTTTCACTAACAGGTCCGTGTGCACTTGATAGGGCTTGAAATGAAATTATGAATGTTTTTGTACTGTATCAGGATTCGAAGCCACATACTTGCCTTTGGAGGAGACCTAGAGAAGATTGCAGTCTTGAGAAAAGGAACAAAATTATTGAACTATACTGTTCCGAAAGATTCAGATCCTCGAAAGAGGAGATACGAATTCGAATCACAGTCCAGCACCAAATTTTTCAGCGTCTCTATTTCAATCAAGTACAAGTAAAATAAGAGCCCTGTTCCTTTAAATGGCTATCGGTTCATCAAATAAAATAAAATTTTATAATGTAAGTAAGTTTACTGGCGACTGTATTGCTGTTTACCATGACTTCCGCTATGTCATTTCCCAACGTAAATCGGCTCTGCCCAGTTGGTAATGAAGGAACGTGATGTTTAATGCGGATTCTGGATTATAACGTCTTTCTCTTGAGGTAAAGTAAATCTGTTTGTGCCTCTTAAAAGTAAATGCCTGAACCCACGCATTGCACCTGTGATACTTCGATCCGCTAGACCATTGTGGCCACATTTCCCAGCCCCAGGAGTGTGCTGTAACAGATGATGCGCTTAGCTTACAAAATTAGTCACGGTGGAAAAAAACGCGAGTCTATTAAATGGTTAAGTAGAAGCAAGCTTCTGAAGCGGAGATTATGCTATTCTCATGTCAGCAGGATGTAAAGACTCTTCTAGGCATCATAGGCTCGACGTGAAGCCATTTTGAAATTTTCACAAATTCTGAAAATTTCTTAGTTCGAGAAAATCCACTGGGAAGTGTGAAGTTACCGGATAATTCGTTTATTACCGTCATTATTACTATCATTTTCTTCATACCGCTGCTGGAACACTGTACTTGAAGATAATTTGATGCCTTCTGGTCATTATAGAAGTAGTTTCCCAAGAACAGGTTCTTTCCTTGTCTACGGAATCCTTTTCATGTTAATATCAAACATCAGCAATTACTCGTAGATAACATTAAAACTAAAGTAACTGATCAAGACGTTACTTGATAACAAAAGCGCGCTGCCTTTCTTCATTTACTTGCGCCTAGATATGGCTATCGAGTACCGGCAAAGCAATAGGCAAGAGATCTTACTGCCTTCCGATATAGGTCGCTCTCAGTTCTTCCATATGATTTGGTCGACATGACCTGTTTCAAGTTGTGTATGACAGACAATGTTTTAGAAAATCAATTGTTTTCCTTTGCAATAAACAGAAAGATTTTCATTCTAAGCTATCCAAGTACAAAATTTTCGCAATATTAGGTCAAATTTAATATTCGCTTCTATAGTGTAGGAAAGTATTTCACAGTTGCAAAACTCGCATCCGACTCATTGACCTTACACTTATTCGCTGACCACAAATTCTAGCTTAGAGTGACACCAGATTAAGTAACCTAATCTAGCGAAGACCGTTTGCCAGTGCTCTTTCTCACCGGAAAATACGCAGTTCACTCATTTGGCTCCATAAGTACACTGTAACAATAATTTCTGTGTGCATGAAATGCATACGGATTGGAATTTAGTGGTGCTCTCTCTTCCACTTCTGTATACAATATGCCTGACCTAAACGGGCCCTTTATCATTACAGGCCCTGGGTAGTGCAACATCATACTGACAACAGTAATGTGCTTATACTGACGACCTGACTGTTCGTTTTACCCGATTTTGTAATCATTTAAATAAAACAACATGACCTTCCAGTGGGAGACGTTTCGTCCCCCTTTTCCTTCTGTGAAATTTGTCAGTAAGCTTTTTGCCTTCCAACCAGTGAAATGCGGTAGAGTACGGCCGGTAAATGATTCACAAACCACGATTTAGTATCGTTAAGACGATTTATTTAAACGTCACACGACTGCACATAGGTGCAATCGATTTCGAGGTGCAAAGTGTTTGTTGTCTTACTTTTGTGACAGGTGGGCATAAGTGATTTCCACATACTTTTTATTGTACTGAAATAATCTTTTGTCACAAAGTAACAAGGGAAGTGTTTTATACGTATATATTTTTTAGGGAACTGTAATCGTGATGGAAGATCATACACTTGAATGTTTGACACAACTGGTAGGAGAAAACGCTACGTATTAACCAAACTCCGCGCCTCCTCTCCATATCCTCCTGTGACACGAACACGGGATTCTCCTCGCATACCGCTACACAGCTGTTCCTAGCACAGCTGAGAATTGGCAACATCGTCGCAAACATTAGGCAACACTGTGACAGTGCAATCACTTCCACGTATGGTACTGAACTGACTCGCTAAATTCACTTGACATTCCCTTTCCATTTGATTGACTCGTGCTATATAATCCTCATGTAAACTGAGGCAATGAGACAGAAAATTCAATTTTTTGCCTAAAGAAATGCTATTCTTCACATAAGTGACAACTTTTATTATCTTTCACGATGCGTTATGAGGTTGAGCGACCAATACCATGATGAGAGTGGCGCACAGGCATCAGTGTGTCCGTAGCCCGGTGGTACCGCCGGTGTCTCGTGTCAGACCGGCTCAATCAGTCGTCAGTTCTAACTGTGGTAGGGGCCAGCGTGTGCGAGCTTTTTTTCTGATATATTTTATGGAGCTGCGAATGTCCAGAAAAAACTTTATATCGAAATCGGAAGAAAACTTTACACATCAAATCCTCTTGGTGGCTCGACTCAGTAAGTTGTGTTAATGGTCATAGATCTTGGCTTTCTGACTGCCAAGCTGCTTCGCAATACCAGCGTCTCTGAATAAATTCGAATCGACCATCAGCGATACGAATTTCAATATTGTTCTTCACTTAAGACTCACATGCCATGGTGATAAGTATGAAGGAAATGAACCTCTTGATTACTATAGGGCCTCTATGTTAAATTTCCACAGTAGCAATTAGGAACTCCCTACAGACATTTGCTAACAGCCGGCCGGAGTGGCCGTGCGGTTCTAGGCGCTGCAGTCTGGAGCCGAGCGACCGCTACGCTCGCAGGTTCGAATCCTGCCTCGGGCATGGATGTGTGTGATGTCCTTAGGCTATTTAGATTTCATTAGTTCTAAGTTCTAGGCGACTGATGACCTCAGAAGTTAGGTTGCATAGTGCTCAGAGCCATTTGAACCATTTGCTAACAGCGGCTCTAGCAACTTACTTTTTCTCTGGGTAGCTTCAAATATGGGCAATTGTGTCGCCTTAAATCCAATTGAATATTTTAAATATCACTTGTGAACAGCGTTCACTTCTCCATTAATTAAGGTATAGACCTCAAAACAAGCAATTTGCCTGAGTAGCTATAGAGCAGGTTCTGATAGGTATTGACACAGTCTTCTGCATCCATTTACCGTAGAGAATCAAAGAAAGAAACCAAACACATTACTTTGCATTTACTCTCTGCACCTTGACTAACGCATATGAATCCATGACAATAATAAATTATTTGAAGAACCTCCCGTGGAAGGAAAAAGAACAGAATGTGACGCTTTAATTGTAGTGCACTGGATCAGAAACAATAAAATTAATTCTGTGCCACATTGATGTATTGCATTCTAGTGTAACAAAATAATCATCAAATAAAAACGGTTTTGTGCCTCCTTTGCTATCAAGAGTGAAACACAAATCGTAGACAGATTTTGTGGGTCACCACTCAACAACAGTAAAGAATTTTACATGGTCGAGAGTGCGGAGTGGAGCAGACGTTGTCGGCAGAAGGCGAGACAATGCAGTGCTTCAGCACTCGCCGGTAGGCAGTAAACGGGTCCCAGAAAACTCAGACGCATGCGGTATTCAGAAGCAGATGGTCGGCAAAGAAATCTTTCGCTAAAACATTGTTGGACAAAACTATTATTACCAGTGTGACATAAAGCGAAATCTATTAGATTCGCTTGAATTACACTCATAGCTTCAGCACCGAGAGGAAAGGGGCGATAAAAACATTGTCGACGTGTGCTTTTAATTACTAGACGTCGTATTAGCTAGTCTCGCGTTTTACCTCAATACTACGGTCGTAGTCAAGAATAATGTACTAAGACTGAAGTCAAGACTTCCTCTGGGAAGTGCCACAGTCTACAATCTTGCCAGATCGAGCATATTGCCGGACATTGGATTCTGAGAGGAGCACGACTGTATTGCCCACCTTACGTGAACGACTCGGCGGTCAATTTTTTGCTCTAAGACTGTATCTACAACACATATTGCACGCTGAAGATCCAAAAGAACTAAAAAAACAAAAGTAGTTTATGAGAGCAACGTTAACTATAGCGTTCGAAGTATTCATAGTATTGTATACGTGTGTGTAAACGCCTTCCAATGTCCACTCAAGGAAGACAAGGATACACAGTCTAGCTTTAATATTACAAATTCGCCTCAGCTTTCGGATGAACTCAGACTTAGGTTGATAATCATTTTGAATATTTAGCACTACTGTGCCCATTGGCGTTAAACTCATTTTCAACCACTGATTCACACAGCTACAGGAACACTACTTGTGCTATCAGACGAAAAGATCAACCTGACACAAACTGTGGAAAGTTTGTTTTACAACCTTCGTACCTGGATAATGAGCTTTTTCCTATTTGAAACGTCTATGAACGTTGCTGCTTGAGACGATTTAAGACGAAACTAAATTCCTTCGGCTGCGACAATGTTTATAGAAATCGTCTTAACGGCACTAAATCGTGGTTTCTGAATCGTTTACCGGCCGTACTCTGCCGCATTTCGCTGGTTGGAAGGCAAAAAAGCTTACTGACAAATTTCACAGAAGGAAAATGGGGACGAAATGTCTCCCACTGGAAGGTCATGTTGTTTTATTTAAATGATTACAAAATCAGGTAAAACGAACAGTCAGGTCGTCAGTATAAGCACATTACTGTTGTCAGTATGATGTTGCACTACCCAGGGCCTGTAATGATAAAGGGCCCGTTTAGGTCAGGCATATTGTATACAGAAGTGGAAGAGAGAGCACCACTAAATTCTAATCCGTATGCATTGCATACACACAGAAATTACTGTTACAGTGTACTTATGGAGCCAAATGAGTGAACTGCGTATTTTCCGGTGAGAAAGAGCACTGGCAAACAGTCTACGCTACATTAGGTTACTTAATCTGGTGTCACTCTCAGCTAGAATTAATGGTCAGCGAATAAGTGTAAGGTCAATGAGTCTGATGCGAGTTTTGCAACTGTGAAATACTTTCCTACATTATAGAAGCGAATATTAAATTTGAACTAATATTGCGAAAATTTTGTACTTGGATAGCATAGAATGAAAATCTTTCTGTTTATTGCAAAGGAAAACAATTGATTTTCTAAAAAATTCTCTGTCGTATACAACTTGAAGCAGGTCATGTCGACCAAATCATATGGAAGAACTGAGAGCGACGTGTATCGGAAGGCAGTAAGATCTTTTACCTTTTGCTTTGGCAGTACTCGAAAGCCATATCTAGGCGCAAGAAAATGAAGAAAGGCGGCGCGTTTTTGTTATCAAGTAACGTCTTGATCAGTTACTTTAGTTTTAATGTTATCTACGAGTAATTGCTGATGTTTGATATGAACATGAAAAGGATTCCGTAGACAGGGAAAGAACCGTGTTGGGTTCGTATCTCAGTCACAGAACTTCACATCATGCACTTCATCTTTAAATGCATGCACACTTTGTTACTTCAGAATAGAGGTATATCAGACATCTTTCGTGGTTAATTAACAGGGACGAAAGGGTCTTGACAGAAGTTCCGGTTTATTATTGAAATTGTCGACTTTTATTTTCATGTTTAGATTTGGGTACTGGTATTGCCAAAAATTTCGGTAATTCATGTCTCTTCATGGCTAGTCATCAATATGATATGATAAGATTAGATTACATTAGATTAATTCTTGTTTCATAGATCAGGAATACGATATTTCGTAATAATGTGGAACGTGTCATTTTAATGAAAGATTTCTTTACATACCATGATTCAATTTCTTTACAATTTTTTACATTTTTTACTCTCTCTCTCTCTCTCTCTCTCTCTCATTCTTTTTGATTTTTATCTCTCTTTCTCTCTCTCTCTCTCTGTCACACGCACACACACACACACACACACACACACACACACACACACACACACACACACACACACACACACATTCGACTATCGGCGAGGCATGAGAACGTCTGTGAATGAGTTGCTTAGTTTTGAGTTCACTTACGAAAGAAATATAAAAACAACTATGAGAGTTACTGATTTATGATGCTTAGTTTGCAGTCAGTTCTGAGTATTATTAGTAACTACGCTCCAGTCCCTAAACCTAGTTACAGAAATGGGAATCGGACGCAATACGTATTCCAGGCCGTAGCAGCCGCGACTTGGAGACACCAGTTATGGTCACTTCCCAACCCGCTGTAGGATCACTTCGATTCGTCTTCTTCGGGCTGGTATTATAACTGAGATTTGGCTACAAGGCAATATATGGTTGGCAACTCTGTGATCGACGAGTTACTTCTTGGTGTGCATGGAATTAAGCCTCAAAGTTCACTTGATTTTACCTGTCATTTCCATTGAATAATCTGAGTTATTATCGCTTGAGGTGTAACAAAGGATTGTAAATTTACGGTTTTCAGCCCAGGAAAGTCGTTGCACGTGGAAATCGCAACTAATCTCGTCCTCCAAATAGCGGTTTACGAGTTCTAGTCACTATTGATCTCGTAAGAGATACTCAGTTTTATTACAACAGACTTTCGTTGTAAGGTTATTGTGGCTAGTTTTATTACATTTCTTATAATACAGCTCACAATTTTCGTAAGTTATCCTTTACTGTTGTTAAAACAATAGTAACCGTGAGAGAGAAATTAATTATCAACGATATATGCGAATTCTCTGATGTTATCTATAACAGTCTGAAAATGCACATGCGGTTTATTGATTACATGCATGTAGAAAACTTGTTCTGAGTTAAAGCTGTCAACCAAGGTTTGAAGAAGAATAAAATGCCACTACCAGACGACAGCTAATGTAGAAAATACTTTTCCGACGTAATTTGGCACGATGCGCTCTACCCATACATAATACAAAAGTTTCGACATGCATCTGCTGCCTGGTTGTCTATTAAACCTGAAAAGAATAAAATGTCGCAGAACTTAGCCCTTTCCGCACATGCGACTATTTTGGGTTGAGAAGTGAAGGGAATTATGTTACAAGTTCCATTACATTGATAACTTTAGCAGACAGCAGAACTGCGTTTGAAAAAATATAGCAGTGAATGTACTCGAACTCGCGACGTTTTATCTGCCGTGCGCCATACTTACCATAATGCTACTAGCTGACACGTAGCTACAACATCTCCAGAAGTGAGCAACAATTCCTCCAGAACTTCTGCATTCCACAGGGCAGTGGGATAATGCATATGGTCAGGTGAATACTTATGAGAGACAAACAGTTATACCTTTTCTTTTGCACTGCACGACGTTTACAACAAACACATACCGCAATGGAGTAGCTCAAGTGGGAAGGAACACTTTCTATATAAATTTCTGCATCCTAAACTGTTGGCAGTTCTGTGTTGGTGGCAGTTACGTGATTTTATTTTGGTGATTACAAAATAAAGTTGAATGTATGCACTGGGAAACCGAGGCAGCTAGTTCATGGTGATTCGGTCAACCAAGTAAATGAATTTACTGAACATGCTGCAAATTGATACAGGGGCCCTGTGTGTCAGATGTCTAAGCCAGTGTGGCACAACGGCCTTACATAGAAAAACGAGCCACTGAGAAGAGGATTTTGTGGTCTGTTGGGGTGATGATAGGTTCATATATCTATGGTCTGGGTTCGATTCCAGCTTCGGTCAACGATTTTAGATAGGGAGAGACAGATTCCATTCTCTTCTGGCTACACCAAGTGAAGAAGATATAATGGCATTGCAGTCTGAAATTCACATTAAAAATGATATTCCTTCTCTACCAAGTAGACGTTAGGTTGAGCCACAATAAAGTCTTGAGTGGCGACATGTAGAAACTCTATCACCAGTAACCTTTGTTATACTAATTATTTATTTGTACTGACGAAACAAACGCTATGTAGGCTCACAGGACACTTATTCCATCTTTATCTGAGCTTCGGTATGTCGATAAAATTGGTTCTGAACTGGGAATGCAACTCAGACCGCCCTTAACGCGGAATTTGTTCCCTTCGTGACAATACAGCTCGGCTACAGTTGGTTGTTTGTTCAAAACTGCAGATTCCTCAGCATCTCCACATATGGGTTCGAATCTTGGCCCGGCACTGATGATTTCATTATGTATTATCAAGCTCTAGCATGAGAACACCTATCTGTTAGTGGATAATAATTTCGATTTTTAATGTATTTTCATTCGTTTTCAACACTAACGATATTTGACGTTTTTGACTCCCAGTGAGACACAGAACTATTTGCGAGATCACTGTAAGTTCAAGATGTTATTCCGAGCTGCTGGTGGAGAAAAATTCGATAGCTGACGTCTCTTTGTGTGTAGTCAACAACGGTTGACCACTGCTGACTACCACAACGGAGGATTAACGTATTGTGCACGAAGCACATCGTAACCCCTTCATGTTGACATCTGCCCTCCGAGAAGAAACTAATGGACTCCCGCAAGATATTGTGTCTTCCTGCACCATTCGTTGGACAGACTAGGGCATTACCATCACATATGTAGGCTGCCGTTAACACTGCAACACATATGGCTGCTTTTGGAAGAACTCTCCTTAGGAATTCACTGTATGAAGGGCGTCACATTATTTTCAGCAATGAATGGTGCTTTTGCATTACCCCGGATGAACATCGTCGTCGTGTACGATGGTGATCGGAGAGAGGTCCCATTCTTAGAAGACGTAGCAGTGCTACAGCTGGCATCATGGTGTGCGAAGCCATCGAGTGTGACTTCAGATCGCTACTGGCAATGACTAAGGAAACTCTGATAGCACAACGGAACGCGAATGACAGTCTTGTTCTTCAGATGTTAAACCTCATGTGACAGTATCATGGTACAAGTTTTCAACCTGACAATGGTCGTTCACGCATGGGGCATGTGTCTGTGAACTGTCCCTGTGCGACCTCCTAAGGTCTCGCTTCTGAGAGTCTGTGTGTCTGAAATGTTTTCATCGGTTACCCATAAGAAGGCCGCGTGATTTCAATGCTGGACATCACGGTTCTGACCTCCATTCCAAAGCCGTCAAAACAAGAGGTGAAATGTGGGCGACAGGGTGTGTCACGACCTATACATCGTGTGACACGTCCACTATGGCGTTGGGCAGAACCGTGGTGAAATTTGGTGCGAATGTGACGTCATTAACCCTCCTTATACCTCACATGAACTGAACTTTGGCATTTTTTCGCTTGTGTCGACACGTTGTTTTTGAAGCGTTGCCGAGACCGCGTGTGATGTCGTAGGGTGCCACGCTTTTGCACTATTGCAGAGGAAGGTAGTAGCCACTTTGGGCCAAATTTCAAACTCGTGCTTCGCACTGGGAGACAAATATGGGGTCTGAAAAAAGTGATCCTTCAATTGTGTTACGCAGTGTCTTTTTGTACAAATTGTTTCAAACTGTAACACAAAAAATAGCCGGTTTGGTTAGCTAAGTGATGGGGCATCAATAAAGACAAAAATAACAGAACATGTCAGTGACCTTTGAGCTGGAGTCCCATGAGGGATTCAGTGAAGTGGTCGTCATCCAGAAAATTTAGGCTTTTCATACAACTACAGCATATTTCCAGAACGTCAGTCTGCAGTGAAGTGTGCTCTGTTTTGAGGCTACCTTGCAGACTGAAACAGTGTTTCGAACCAAAACTCGAACCCGGAATTTTGTGGACCCGCCATTCCTTGAAGAAAATATATCTTGAAGGGATGGCTTAGTTAAAGGAAGGAGTTTGTAAAGTAGGAGAGAGGTACTGACAGAATTGAAATTGGGTGGGGGGGAGGGGGAGGTGTGGGGGGGGGGGGGGGGGAATAGATGGTGGCATTGTGAACCTGACAATTATGGTCTACCAGAAAGAGTCAACTATAGGTCTTTATAGTAAATATCAAATAGTAATTTTGGTATTGTGCCATGGGCATTTTTAGTCGTCAAAAGTTCCTTATCCGGTGGAGAGGAAATGTAGAATTAACTTTAATCATCCACAAAGAGAACTCTTTTTCTCTAGTAGCATGGTACGACATCAATATTCTCATGCCCACTGCAACAGTAAACGACGAAGTTTTCAGTAATGGAACATATTCAGTTTTTTCGACTGTAGAACTATTTTTTTTAAATTGTGAACAATAAACAATGTACTCCAAGACGCTTGTTTCCTGAAACGCTGTCCTTAGCCTGTAGCTCTATGTAGTGCGATAGACTCACTAATGTCATGGTCTTGATTGAGGAATTTGAAGCGTGCGCCTTTTTTATTAGCTACATCAGTCACTAACCTACCTTCTATAAGTACTATTAGCCAATTTCCCCATTTCCGTGATGCATTTGTCAAAATAGCTTCATTCCTCAGTTTCACCGTTCTCCTCATTTTCTGTCAATGAAATTATTTCTCTCTATTTGTAGTGTTTGTAGCTGCACACCTTCACATAAGCTAATTGTTCTCGTTACCTAGATAGAGCAGAGGTCGTAATGTGCTATTTGATCTACACGTTCAACTGAAGTCTGTCTCAGAAGTATCAACGCTTGGCAGGGTCATTATGTTTCATACCTGACAGTGTTTGGATTCAAAGCTGGCCTCTTACAACTTCGAAAGTTTACTCAGACGATCCTTCCACTACTGGAAAAGCATCCGGGAGGCGTCTTTTATAATAACCTACAGATCCACCATAACATTCCTCATTGCCTCTTCTATGTTTTCTTCATTAGTTAATTACTTACTTGTTCCACAGATCAAATTTACGATAAAATGATGTGGAACGTGTCAGCAGAGCACACTTACAACGCATACATACATGGTGTTTGATTACTATAGGTACTAACGAAAGGGGGCGAGTAGTGGACAATGAAACAAGCAAATAGATATCATTAACATAGTTTCAGAAACCAATGGTTTCCCTGACACGATATATACAAAAATGCTGTCATGTCAATGTTATAAATTTGTTACTGTGCAAGACTTCATTTGTTTCCAAACAAAGTGACAAACTGCCCTCGTTTCATTTTGTCATCAATCCTGATACTTAAGTACTGATAAACAGCGTTTCGACAACAAGTATATCGGTCTTGGCTCACCAGAACCGTGGCCTTCTAGGTCCCCCCGACTTGCACTCATTGGATTTTTTTGTGTGAGGATATTCAAAAGCTTCGGTGTATTCGAGCTCAGTTGATAATTGTCGACGAACTCCGGGAACGAATTTTGGATGGTTCTGAATGCATTCGCAACACCCTTGGGATTTTTGAACCTGTACAGGCTTCGATAAGGAGACGTGCTAAAGCGTGCCTTCACATGAACGCTGGCCACTTGGAACACTTGCTGTATTGTGTTTGTCCTCAAGTGTACATCCGCAGTTTGGACCCTTACGGACTCCGTTATAAGATGTTCATGTAATCAGTCGTAATTGGTTTCTGGTCCTATGTTTACTAGAATTATTTGTTTGTTAATTTGTTTAATCGCCCCTTTTCTTTATAGTAGGTATAATAACCGGACACAACCTACACTCCTGGAAAAGGAAAAAAGAACACATTGACACCGGTGTGTCAGACCCACCATACTTGCTCCGGACACTGCGAGAGGGCTGTACAAGCAATGATCACACGCACGGCACAGCGGACACACCAGGAACCGCGGTGTTGTCCGTCGAATGGCGCTAGCTGCGCAGCATTTGTGCACCGCCGCCCTAAGTGTCAGCCAGTTTGCCGTGGCATACGGAGCTCCATCGCAGTCTTTAACACTGGTAGCATGCCGCGACAGCGTGGACGTGAACCGTATGTGCAGTTGACGGACTTTGAGCGAGGGCGTATAGTGGGCATGCGAGAGGCCGGGTGGACGTACCGCCGAATTGCTCAACACGTGGGGCGTGAGGTCTCCACAGTACATCGATGTTGTCGCCAGTGGTCGGCGGCAGGTGCACGTGCCCGTCGACCTGGGACCGGACCGCAGCGACGCACGGATGCACGTCAAGACCGTAGGATCCTACGCAGTGCCGTAGGGGACCGCACCGCCACTTCCCAGCAAATTAGGGACACTGTTGCTCCTGGGGTATCGGCGAGGACCATTCGCAACCGTCTCCATGAAGCTGGGCTACGGTCCCGCACACCGTTAGGCCGTCTTCCGCTCACGCCCCAACATCGTGCAGCCCGCCTCCAGTGGTGTCGCGACAGGCGTGAATGGAGGGACGAATGGAGACGTGTCGTCTTCAGCGATGACAGTCGCTTCTGCCTTGGTGCCAATGATGGTCGTATGCGTGTTTGGCGCCGTGCAGGTGAGCGCCACAATCAGGACTGCATACGACCGAGGCACACAGAGCCAACACCCGGCATCATGGTGTGGGGAGCGATCTCCTACACTGGCCGTACACCACTGGTGATCGTCGAGGGGACACTGAATAGTGCACGGTACATCCAAACCGTCATCGAACCCATCGTTCTACCATTCCTAGACCGGCAAGAGAACTTGCTGTTCCAACAGGACAATGCACGTCCGCATGTATCCCGTGCCACCCAACGTGCTCTAGAAGGTGTAAGTCAACTACCCTGGCCAGCAAGATCTCCGGATCTGTCCCCCATTGAGCATGTTTGGGACTGGATGAAGCGTCGTCTCACGCGGTCTGCACGTCCAGCACGAACGCTGGTCCAACTGAGGCGCCAGGTGGAAATGGCATGGCAAGCCGTTCCACAGGACTACATCCAGCATCTCTACGATCGTCTCCATGGGAGAATAGCAGCCTGCATTGCTGCGAAAGGTGGATATACACTGTACTAGTGCCGACATTGTGCATGCTCTGTTGCCTGTGTCTATGTGCCTGTGGTTCTGTCAGTGTGATCATGTGATGTATCTGACCCCAGGAATGTGTCAATAAAGTTTCCCCTTCCTGGGACAATGAATTCACGGTGTTCTTATTTCAATTTCCAGGAGTGTATATCTAACAAAAAAAGATGAAAAATATTTGTATGGCTTCTTGCTTGCCATTTAAAGGTTTTATTTCCATAAAAATGGCTAATATTTTCTGTTCACGAATTCGTTTATGGTACTGATTTGATCTGAACAGGGAGATAAAAACAACAATTGTCCTATCCCACTATTTCCCGCACCGAAACAGGGATTGTTGTGCGATTTCATTCTCTGTGGTTCTAGTAAAGCCAACCAGTACGCTGAAATAGTAGTAGGAGGTCCTTTACTAGTTCTTTATCAGAGAGTTTCTTCAGGACTTGATGACCCGAATTTTCTGTGTCTTTTGTTCTCCAACGTTTCGCATTGGAAGACTAGGTGTGGTGTGGTTTCATCATCCTAACTACACAGCCTACACAAGGAGGCTATTTTTTCTATACCCGACGTGTGTAGATGTTTCTTAAATTTCCCATGGCCTGTCAATAATCCTACCATGAGTTTAGTCTGTCTCCTGTAGAACTCCAGTATTACAGAACTTCTCCTAAAACATGGTTTTGACATCATTAGCTTGCCATGTTTTTGTTTTTGGATCATAATCGAATATACTGCATGCTACCTTCTGATCCAGTTTCGTAGTTTTGATTTAACCATCGCTTTACTGATAGTTAGGACAGCTTCCGGTCCAATTAATCGGTCGTCGCACCTGTCCTGGCTAGCCTATCAGCATGTTCACTGCCACTGCTTCCTGAGTGGCCAGGGACCCACAGAAGGTTCAACCTATTGCTTTTCCCCTCGTCTCATAAGGTGTTCGTGGCATTCTGCAACAGCCTTTGATCTCGTTGCAGGGGCAGATCGAGATTTCAGAGGTGCTTGGCTGTCTGAATAAATGTGACGCTACGATCATTGTAGCACCTACGCCAATTCCCCTCCGCGCACACCCTGATAGTGGATATTTCCGCCTGGAATACCGTGGCCAGCCAACCTAATGAAATTGTACTCTCTGGTCTAAGTTGTATCCCGTACATTCCGACCCCAGCACCTTCGTCTGTTTTCGATCGACCAGTAAACATGATTATGTCTCCTGCAGGGTGTCATGTTTCGTTCTTCCACTACTCCCTGCATCCATTGGTTATACTGAAAGGTTTATTAAAGCAGCTGCAAATTATTGGATAGTCAGTGGGCATTTCCCCGACCATTCTTACATGTACCATATTCCCCATACTGTTGTGGGATTTAGGATATCCTAAAGGTATACAGTTATTTCCAGCTTTTAGCGGGTATACCTCTACTGCTGCCTCCGTATTAACCACAAATGTAATGGAAGCATGTCCAGCATGGTCTCCATACCAGCTGCTAACTCCGGCTGTTATGGCTAAGCATACAAGTCTCGGTACCTTGCGAAGTTCCTTAGCAGCCACCTTCTGTTCTACTTTATTCTACCACACTATAGCCCCATAAATATTCAGAGGTCTTATTACAGTTGTGTACATCCAGTACATACTGTTTGGGTTTAGGCTCCAGTTTTTTCCACAGACTCTTCCAGTGCTCATAAGAGTACCTTTCACCTTGGAACATATGTTCTTTATGTGAGGGTTTCATGCTAGTTTCGCTTCCACGGCTACATCCAGAACCTTCACTAAAACCTCTATAGGTAGTGTTTCATTGAGAAGCTTAAGATTCCAGTACGTGTGCTGGTTATGCTTCTTCGTAAATCGTACTAAAATATTTTTCTCAGGGCTGTCCCTTAGATCCTGTTTCCTGCACCAGTTTTGCACAATATTCAATGCACTTTGTGCCACAGTTCTAACATTGATAGTAAATTTACCGAACGTTACTATGAGTAAGTCATCTGTGTATCCTTGGCAAAAGTAGCCTCTAGTGTTTAGCGATCCAATTACTTCATTTATCTCTAGGTTCCACAGTAGTGGGGACAAACCCCTTCCCCCCTCCCTTGTCGACACTCTCTGTTGGTGCTGATTACCATTTTTTTATTCATCGTGTTGGCTCAACAAGGTCTTAATCCACCTATACATGGCGATCTCAATGCCATGTTCTTCTGTAGCTCTAGCCACGGATGCCATAGTCGTATTGTTGAACGCTCCCTCGATATCTAGAAAGTTGCAGAGAGCAGTTTCCGGAAAATATGGTAATTTTTCCACCTTCCAGACAAGTTGTGAAGTGCTGTTTCACATGATTTGCTGGTTGATATGTATGTTGGTTTACATGTAACTTAGATGAAGCTTAGTTAGCCTTCTTTCCCTAACGTCCACATTAACCAGTTTTTATAATGTCATTAAAAAGATGACAGACTGACCAGTCTCATGTTTTGGCCTTGGTGTGACCAGTTCTCCCTGGCTTCGCAATGAAAACAACCCCCACTGTCCTCCAAGCATTAGATATGATTCCTGCTGCTAGGCTAACTCCAATATAAGAGTCTAATTAAATGCTCTCTTTCTTGCTGCAGTAGAACTGGAAAGAGTTCATTTGGGTCTGATGACTTGAATGGCTGAAAAATCCCCACCGCCCACTGGATTTTTGAAACGAACGTATTCTCTGCTAGATTAACAGTTCGCCCTCTGATTGCCTGTAAACTACTGCCTCTCATGGACTGAATCTTGCTCTGTGTTGTCTGCCAGAGTGCTCTGAGGGAAGTGATCTTGTGGAGCGCATCCAGCATCTCACTCGCTGTCCTTGTACACTCATCATCCTCCTCCCTTTGAGAACCTCCTGGATTAATTGCTATTCTGGTGAGGATTTTATGAACTCTGGTGAAAGTAGTTGCACCTTCTACTTCCGCCCCTAATACTTTCCAAGATGACAGTTTCGCTTGCTTAATCGCAAGATTGTGTTCGGCAATGACCTCCCATTATTTTGCCCATTGTCCTCTCCTTCTTGCAATGTTGAGCAATCTTCTTATGTCCGCCCTTTTCTATTACAAGCTATTGTTCCATCAAAGTACATTCCTGTTTGTGCTCATCTTGTTGATTTGGCAGTTTTCTAAATACGGGGTCATAATGGTAGAGGTCACTGCGTCAGACATTTCCTCGCAATTTACCAGATTACTTATCGAAGTTCTGACTTCAGATCAACGTGAGTGGAGGTCTTTCCTCCATGAGTCCCAGTCTGTTTTTCTAGGGTTCTATAGGCCATGGTCTGTTTACCTTCCTTTCAGCCTGAAACATAATATACATTTGGTCAGATAAGGATGGCTCTAACGCCATATTCCAATTTTTGACTGAGTTGTGTTGCTTGAGGCTTTCCCGACGGACATGTCGTATATATGGTTCTCGGGCGAGACGTCGGATGTCATAGTGAAAACTCCACAATAATATTTCATCATCGCAACTGGCCGACATCTTTAGGTGCGACGAACACACTAACACACTGCTAAGGCAGACGCAGACGCACAAGACCGAGGGCTGAACCCTCTGCTGGGGGCGAAGTACTAGCGCTTTGTGCGCTTCACCTTCTTACATGATGGGGTGAAAATGTGAGATGACATGGTGGGTGTTTTTGTTACTTGACTTTTGTGCTGTTGGGATTTTTTTTCATATAGATAAAAGAAAGATGAAAGGATAGTTAGAGGGACAGTGAGAGAAGGGAAAACGAACGGCCTAAGTGACTGGCCGGTGGTTATAGTAGGAGTCTCCGCTACGGCTGGTGGTTGCCTAGTGTGTGATCATTTCTGAACTTGGCTCATTGATTTCATTTTTTTCCTGACAAATATGTCATCGGGAATCTTCTTCTCTCTCCTACCCGACCGGGCCTCTTCCCACACCCACGATTCAATGACGTCGACCAGGTTGTCCCATTGGGAGGGCGTGAATATTGGGTAAGAGTTGATGATGGCTAACTCTTGGTCCGTGGCTGCTTCCGCTAATATAGTACGCCATCTATATGCCCGTAGGTCGAGCGGTTGGTGGGGGGAGGGGAGGCTTAGGCTGGCCAGGTGGGGTGTAGGGGTATGGGAGGTGTGACTGGGGGTACGACCCACTCTTCAGTGACGCGGCAGTGTACTTGAGGATTTCCTGCACATCGTCCACTCTTGGAAATGGTAGCCGCACCTTCCTCCTCTTCTTTGGTTGCTCGACTTGCGAGCAGTCAGGAGGCGCGGTAGCACCCTTGCTTGTGGCTGCCACCTTGGAGGGGGGCAGCCCAGGCGGCACTTTCTCTGTTTCCATGGGCGCCACCTCCTGCATTGCTGCAGGAGGGGGAGCGGTGGTTTGCGTGACCGCGTCGACCCCCATCGGACGACTCACGGCGGGGGTGGCGGCGGGAACTGGCGGCTTCTTCTTGATAGCCCGCAACTCGTCGCGCAGCTGCTGGAGCTGGCGATGCACAGCTGCGAGCTCGTCCTTCAGTGCGGCCCTTTCGGCCGCGAAGGCGGCTTAGAAGCCGGCCGTCGCTTCATCGGTGGTGGCCTGAATGCGGCGCGGCTCGCACCCCTCGCCGGAGCGGGGGGGCGGGGCAGCCGTCGAGGCGCTTGACGTCGCCGCAGGGCGTGGTGCGGCGGGTAGACGGCGTGACTCGCGGAGGTAACCGCAGCTACGCGAGTTGGCGGCGTGTGGCCCGCCGCAGTTCGCGCAACTGCAGGCCACCCCACGAGGTTTCGTGCAGCTGCGGGTGTCGTGAGACGCCGCGCACTTCAAGCACGCGACGGCGTTCTTACACCCGTGCGCAGTATGCCCCAGCCGCTGGCAGTTGTAGCACTGGAGCATCGTCCTCTTCCGCTGTGTTCGCCTGCGCCTTGGCTGCCGTTGACGTCCGCCGGTGAAACCCATCGCGTTGATGAGGACTTCCAATGCAGCGGCAATCTGCTTCCCAACCATGGCGTTGCTTGCGCGGAGACGATGTGCGTCGCAGCGAGTCGAGCAGTGGAATGACTGCTAAGGCAGGACCAGAGCCCCCTATTTATGCCAGTCTTAGGCAGGAAGTGTGCATGCATTTGGCGCCTCCACGCATGCGCACTTCCTGCCTAAGACTGGCATAAATAGGGGGCTCTGGTCCTACCTTAGCAGTGTGTTCGTCGCACCTGAAGATGTCGGCCAGTTGCGCTGATGAAATATTACTGTGGAGTTTTCACTATGACATCCGACGTCTCGCCCGAGAACCATATATTTGACTGAGTTGTCTAATACAATTGAACCTAAAGTTATATCAGTTACTTATTCTCTTCTTATGTTCCTGAACATAGGCTACCTGCCCCTATTCAGGATCTCCATGTTGCTTTCGAATAAAAATTCAAGAAGGTACTCACCTCTACTGTTAGTGTCGCTGCTTTCCCCCACGAGGTTGTGGACACTGACGTTCCAGTCAACCAGCAGTTGTTCACTCTGCTGTGAACAGCCGTCTGGCAGTCTCCTTACATCCTGGGAAGGAGGCGTCCTGTCCTCATATGGAAGGTAAGATGAGGCAAATATAATTCCCCTCATGCTTCCTTCAGCTCACTATTTCAGCATGATGGTCACCAAGACGCTGAAATAGAGTCCGCCTTTGAGAAAATGAAATTGCTTTTTTGACATAAATGCGTGTTCTGGAGTTCCATAGATTTCTAGCACAAATCGGCTTACTTTCGGTACCTCTGATGCCTGAAACGCTTCCCCAGTACAAATAAGTTTCCTTATCAGGGCCACGGCCACCTCCTTCCTTCACAGAATACGACTTAGGACGGCAGCCCCTTTACTGTGTTGCAGGTTTATTTGCATAGCTTGCAATCTTCATTTTGTCGTGGTGGTCGCTTCCGATATTTTTTATCACACTGACTGTAGCCCGTGAGAACCGTAAGTACAATGTCAGGTTCTGTTCCTGCATTGCCATGAAGGATTTTTCACCGACTTCCACCACAAGGGTTTGACCACCAGGTTAAACCTTTCGACTAATTACCATCCAGTCCTCTGCTGAGACCTTCTGGTTCTCTGGCAGTATTTTCTCGACCAGAGTCTTTGGCGAAGTAACCTTAAGAAAGTTTGGTACCTAAATTGATACCTTTGCAGTCTTGAAGAGCTCAGCCGCTATCTTGGTCGGCAGCTTCTTGGGAAACATCTCCTTAAGCCAATCCACTGTTCTCATCCCCTCACAGACAAAGGTAAGGGCACCTTTGTCCAGTTATGCCCTCTTGAATTTGGGTCCTGGATATCTGCCGCCCCCCTTCACTAATCTTCTCAAATAGAAACATCTGAACAAGGCCAATCTGGTGTGAGATGATGCTGGCCAGTGAATATCCCTGTTGAATAACCGCCATCCTATAACCTAGAATGCAGTACTATAGCTCTTTTTTTCTATTTCCTGCGTTGGCTTTTTCTGGACGCGATCATCCTGAGAAGTAGGAGTATTAGACGTCTGCCTTGTTCTTTTGTTTCCTGTCTTAGACAGTTTTTTTTTCTGGTGTCTTATGTTGACGGTCTTTTAGTTCCCTCCCCTTTTTTGTTTGGAAAGCGATTCCTTACCTTCCTTTTGTTTCCATTCTTTGAGAAGTTTACTGTTCTGAGCCCCAAACAAAGATTTAATCTTGACCTGGCCCAACTTCTCCATGACAATTTCCACACCTTGGACTGGCCTATCTCCCAATCCAGTTGCGGAGACAGCTTCCATCGGTTCCAACCAAGATGTTTGGATGTATGAGGTCTCATCATGTACCTCAGTTTTTGTTTTTTCTTGTTCCGTGTCCTCCATTTTGGTTCCACGAGGACTGGGGGTATATTCAGTGGACACCACAGAACCCAACGTTGTGCAAGGCTAATTACTCAGCGAGATCGCTCGGTATCCCTGAGGTCCTTGAATGATACGTCTTCTCAAGTGCCACACACCCATCGGAACGTATCACATCACACCTTGGGCTGGGTATCTGGGGAAATTGGGTAGGACTATGGGACTGGGTCTGCAGGAGATGGGGCATTGTGGGACACTCTTCGTCCAGACCGTCCGCTGAGGCCTGTCCAGCATGGGACACCCTGCTAGTAGCTGTGCTATCACCTCCATAGCCCTCAGATTCTGGCGAGCAAGCAGGCTGTCCACCCACATGGGCAGTGCTTCTACAAGGTGGTGACTCCCAGAGATGCCTCTATGATATATAAGCAATTTTTAAGGAGGGTTATCTTTAATCTACATTTGAATATACTCCAGCTATTTGTCAGACATTTTATCTCCATGGGTAGACTGTCAGAGAGATTTATAGCAGCAAATTTCCTCTCTTCCTGTGCCAAAGTTACTTTCCTTCTACTGCTATACTTGTGAATATCTCTGTTACTCTCAAATACGTATGGGTTGCTGATGGCAAATTTTCTAAGCGATTAAATGTACTATGGGACTGTGGTTAAAATTTCCAGCTGCTTAAAGAGATGCCTGCAAGGTGTGTGTGTGTGTGTGTGTGTGTGTGTGTGTGTGTGTGTGTGTGTGTGTGTGTGGGTGGGTGGGTGGGTGGGTGGGTGGGTGTACTCTATACATAATTCTAGGTACTTTCTATGTGGCATTAATGCTTTTCGCCTAAGTGAGGAATTATCCTAGGATATTAGCCCATGAGACAACAGTGAATGAAA
Source organism: Schistocerca piceifrons (assembly GCF_021461385.2). Lineage (NCBI taxonomy): Eukaryota > Metazoa > Arthropoda > Insecta > Orthoptera > Acrididae > Schistocerca > Schistocerca piceifrons. The sequence goes on along the minus strand of NC_060149.1, from coordinate 208,220,005 downwards.
GTATGTAAAATATGTCAAATTACTTATTTCTATACATCCTCAGTTGGTAATTATTCTTATCGATAAAGTAGTCGAACCTAAACGTTTCATCAGGTGTACTAAGACTTTTTCAGTTTAAGTTTTCATGAACATGCACACCTACGAACTTAAATTTTTCTAACCTGTTTATTATTTCTTGTTGGTGTAGGATATTATAAGAGGTGGGATATTTTTGACAGTATGAAACTGGATCTACATCTACATGATTACTCTGCAATTCACTTTTAAGTGCTTGGCAGAGTTGTGTTTTTTTTTTCAAAGATTGAAACTAGCCCCTTTGTACGACACCTATCAGTAACTTTCTCAGAAACATGATTTACTGTTTTCTCTGTTGAATCTTCTTTGCTCGGCTTCACAGGAATGCTTGTATCATATGCAGACAGAACTTATCCTGCCTCCTGATACAAATAAATTGGCAAAGCATCAGCGAACAGCAAGAACAGCAGTGGGCCAATGATCAGTGTTCGTTGGACTACCATTGTAATTTCTTCCCATGGAAATGACGTGGCGTCCATCTTTGTATTCCTCCATCAGCCTAGGATAACTTCCTGTATTCTGTTTCTTAAATAACAACTGAATCCAGAATGTGCTGCACTACTTATTCCATAAAAATTTAACTTCTCTAACAGACAAGTATGATTGACACACTCAAGTGGCTTCGGTAAGTCACAGAAGATCCCTGGCAGTTACATTTTATCATTGAAAGATCATACTACGTCCTCAGTAAATGTGTAAGTACCTGACTAAGTAGAGTTCCCCATTTGACACGAAAAACCGTGACTGGCTATGTATCCCATTATTACACAGAAGTGCATTACCTTCTCAAAAATTTTAGAAAATGACGTAAGGAGTGACATTGGGCCAAAGGTATTGATATCTGTTGGTTCGCCCTTCTTATAGAGAGGCCCAACAATGGCATGTTTCAATCTATCTGGCGAAACACCCTGAATTAATCACGCATTACGAAAGTGGCTAAGAACATTAAATGTTATAGGGCCACAACAGTTTAGTGTCGTATTGGAGATATCAACTCTGTACGAAATTTTACTTTTGAGGGTCTTAATGACCTTCCTCATTTCAGAAGGGGATGTGCTATTAATTTTTATTTCAATATATACCCTCTGTATTGCTTCTTCGGTGTACTGTTCTGCATTTTCTTCTGAATCATTTGCTCCAGTTTTCTCGTACATTTTTTAAAACGTAATTATTAAAATTATTTGCAGTATTTAACTACCTTTTACAATATGGCTACGAATGCTTGTGTTCTCTTTAAAAAAAGTAATAGTATCTTCAGAGGCTTCTTTCCTTGTTGCTATTTTAACAATATTCCATACTGATTTTATTTTATTGTCTGATCTGTCAGGTTCAGACAAGATGTGAATACTCCTGAATTTCTTACAACATTTCTTAATATGTTACAGCAATGTTTATAATTTATGGATCATTGCTTGTTCTAGTTATATTTAATGTGGTGTCACCGCCAGACACCACACTTGCTAGGTGGTAGCCTTTAAATCGGCCGCGGTCCGTTAGTATACGTCGGACCCGCGTGCCGCCACTATCAGTGATTGCAGACCGAGCGCCGCCACACGGCAGATCTAGAGAGACTTCCTAGCACTCGCCCCAGTTGTACAACCGACTTTGCTAGCGATGGTTCACTGACAAAATACGCTCTCATTTGCCGAGACGATAGTTAGCATAGCCTTCAGCTATGTCATTTGCTACGACCTAGCAAGGCGCCATTACCAGTTACTATTGATACTGTGAATCATGTACCGTCTAGAGCGACGTTTACCATTAATGGATTAAAGTTAAGTATTCCACCAGCTACGTCCGTTTTTTTCTAAATTCTAATTTCCTTGTTCTGTTCCAGACCTCACGCCAGCCTGCGTGAGCTAAAACGCGTGCCTTTCGGCTTCCTCTAGTAACACGGTGTTGGCTCTCCTGCCAACCACAACATTTAACATCTCTTTTTTGTTGTGGGAACGATCACAATTCGCTAAAAACCATGTTAGTAAAAGTTGCAGCTTGGCCTGGACTGGAGTTCTACTTTTCTCTAATAAAGATTAATTTAGGTGGGATTTATGAGCTGGAGTACTGTTGTGATGCTACTGGAAGTTTCTCATGTCCCAGAAGCATGTTCATTTCCTGCGAATGGCGTCATGGAGTCGACAAGGAACTTCCAGTCACCTAACATACACCGATGAAAAGTGTCACAACGCAAGGCAACAGTCAGTAATGGAGCTTGTTGTAAATAATCAATAGTACGCCACCTGAGAAAAACAGTGAAAAACCTAGAAATGGAAGACCAAACAAGCCGAAAATTAGCGGTTTCGTAAGGTATGTGATGTTATTTCAGTGATTACACAATCGAACTCAAATTTACAAACAACTTTCCAGTATGAGCCTAGCTATCAGTATGATGTTGAATACTCTGTGACCTGGATGCATGCAAAATTCGATTGGGAAGGGTGTTATAAAGTCGTTGTATCTTCTCCTGAGGCACGCTGCCCCACAACCGTTGTAACTGGTCCTCCTCGATGCTGGTAATGGGACGGAATTGACGTCCGAGCTGGTCCCACACACGTTCTACCGAGGACAGATATGTGGAGCTTGCTGACCATAGGAGTACATCAACATCACACAGGGAGTTCATAGGGACACATGCCATGTGTAGATAAGCACTGTCCTGTTGAAAAATGGCACCACCGAACTGTACTATGAGAGGTAACACAGAATGCTACACGATGTCCGTGGAATTCCTTAGTGATCAGAGTTCCCTCAATCACTACCAGCCGTGACGTAAAGTCATACTAGATGGTTCCCGATACCATGAAGCCAGGAATAACATCACGGGACCTTTCCAGAACGTGGGAGAATGAACCTCTCTCCCGGTCGCCGCGATACTCGCAGACGATAGTTATTCAGAACTGTGCAAAATCGCGATTCATCGCTGTACGCAGTTTGACGCCATTCATAAGCATCCAACGATTCCCAGTCACGGTGCCACTGCAAAAGCAGCCGTTTTTGTTGTGTTAACGTCAGCCTACGCATCGGACGGCAATTCCCTAGCCCGGCCGCAGCTTGTCTCCGACCAATGATGTAGGGAGACCATTACTTGTTCCCGAATGGCAGGCGCAGATGTGAAGGGGGTTACGATATACTTGGTGCACAATTCAGAAATTTTTCCTTTTACTGGTCAGACGTGGTCTACAGGTACGCTGACGACAGGTATCTGCGCGCTCATGTTCCGATGCAGTCCAACATTAGGCTACTGTCACATTCTCCACTAATTTGGCACATTTCGATCCGACAGCCTAATGGAGACCCACAATGAGTCCCTTTTCAAATTCAGTTGGTGCTGACGACGCTGTCTGACACAAGTGCGTGGGCAACTATGTGTCCTTCACACTGATCACTCAGAATGTGAAGTTATTCATGCCCCTTACATACTCTATCAGGCCTAGTAACAACACTAAACACGAGCAACGCTGATGCACTTTGATGGCCGTGCTAACTGTCATTGCGGACTTCAACTCTAAATCATTTACGTGCCCACCGATGATGTGTACATGTACGAAGCTACATGGACGTCCGACCGTCTGGATCTTTTTTTGTCAGACAGCTTAGTTTGAGATGTCCGCAGATAGAGAACCAGAAAGAAAATTGACTTATTTGTTCAAAAATGTGTGTGAAATCTTATGGGACTTAGCTGCTAAGGTCATCAGTCCCTAAGCTTACACACTACTTAACCTAAATTACCCTAAGGACAAACACACACATCCATGCCCGCGGGAGGCCGAGCGGTTCTAGGCGCTACAGTCTGGAGCCGCGCGACCGCTAGGGTCGCAGTTTCGAATCCTGCCTCGGGCATGGATGTGTGTGTTGTCCTTAGGTTAGTTAGGTTTAAGTACTTCTAAGTTCTAGGGGACTGATGACCACAGCAGTTAAGTCTCATAGTGCTCAGAGCCATGCCCGAGGGAGGACTCGAACCCCCGCCGGGACCAGCCGCACAGTGACTTATTTGTCATTACTAATTCTGTCTGTGACCCAGAAAGGAGTTCATTACATAGCTATAAAATATCTTTGATTATTTGCCAAACAATACAAAATGTGTGACTTGGGCAATAAAAGTTTAAATCTAGCCTAAGATAATGTCTTCTGGACAGCTTCTTGTGCCCCATGTGTCACATAGAGGAATAGTTACTAAAAACGGGTAGCATGTGTGGGTAAAAAGCAATGTATATATATATACGCTGAAGAGCCTAATATCGTGAACCCCCCCCCCCCCCGAGAGCACGTAGAAGTGTCACAACACGACGTGGTATGGACTCAACTAATGTCTGAAGTAGTGCTGGAGGGAACTGACACCATAAATCCGTAAGAGTACAAGTAGATGGAGATCTCTTCTGAACAGCACGTTGCAAGGCATCCCAGATATGCTCAATAATGTTCATATCAGGGATGTCTAGTGGGCAGTGGAAGTGTTTAAACACAGAAGAGTGTTCCTGGAGCCACCACGCATTAATTCTGGACGTGTGGGGTGTCGTTTTGTCCTGCTGGAATTGCCCATGTCCGTCGGAAAGCACAATGTACATGAATGGATGCAGGTGATCAGACAGGATGCTTATGTACGTGTCGCCTGTCAGAGTCGTATCTAGACGTTTCAGGGGTCCCATATCACTCCAGCTGCACACGCGCCACACCATAAGCAGCTTGAACAGTACCCTGCTGACTTGCAGGGTCCATGGATTCATGAGTTTGTCCCAATCCCGTACACGTGTATCCGCTTGATACAATTTGAAACGAGACTCGTCCGACCAGGCAACATGTTTCCATTCATCAACAGTCCAATGTCGGTGTTGAGGGTCCAGGCGGGGCATAAAGCTTTGTGTCGTGCAGTCATCAACGGTACACGAGTGAGTCTTCGGCTCCGAAAGCCCGTATCGATGATGTTTCGTTGAATGGTTCGCACGCTGACGCTTGTTGATGGCCCAGCATTGAAACCTGCAGTAATTTGAGGAAGGGCTGCACTTCTGTCATGTTGAACGATTCTTTTCAGTCGTCGCTGCTCCCGTTCTTGCAGGATCTTTTTCCGGCCGCAGCTATGTCGGAGACTGGATATTTTACTTAGAAATGGTCGTACTGGAAAATCCCCACTTCATCGTTACCTCGGAGAAGCTGTATTCCATCGCTCGTGCGTCGATTGTAACGTCACGATCAAACTCACTTAAATCTTGATAACCTGCCATTGTAGCAGCGGTAACCGATCTAGCAACTACGCCAGACACTTGTTGTTTTATATAGATGTTGCCCACCGCAGCGACGTGTTCTGCCTGTTTACATATCTCTGTATTTGAATACGCATGGCTATACCAGTTTCTTTGGGGCTTAAGTGTGTGTGTACATACATATCTCCTTAGTGAAATTAGCCGTATTAATAACTAACATGTTCTTATTTAATTTAAGATCAAGTATTAATTTGTAAACTGTAAAGAGCCGGCGTGTAGCCGTACTCGCAAACATATAATGTTTATGTAGCTAGTAAACTAATTCGTTCCACATTATTTCAACGGGTAATGTAGCTAAATAACCAATTTTATAGTTTTCCTTTACTTGTGTTTGTCATTCCAGTACGTGTTCGTGAAGCACAGTTCCTCAGTTTTATAAGAAGACAGCCTGAATCGCCTCAATTTTGCTTCGCAACTGCGCGATTTTTATTCAGCATTGAGGATGAGGATTGCATCTGTGCTTTTTTTACTGAATCATTCTGTACACTTATTATTTATTTGTAGTGTTAAGAAACTCAGGATCGTTGTTAGTCGCGTCCAACATAACCTCCGAACCTTGAAGACAGAGATATTTCTTTTGCGCCAACAGCATAACACTATTCACATAATCAGATCATCATAATACAAATGCATGCGTGGAATGTTTGCTGATTCCATCCAGTTGAGGTAGCTCCCATACATTTAAACGATGCTTTCCCATTATTATATTTTACACCCCCTCAACAATGGTTGACTGAGAATGGTTTATAGCTCTGCACAACCGTCCGGACATCTTGGAGTCAGATGAGCGATTCCTTAGTTTTGTTTCCTTTATGGCATGGTCTACGGACATCTTCCGGATCTTACAAATATTTTTATGTAAGATTACAAAGCTTTTAACATTACCTGTTGAAGCATCTTTGCCCATCACATTCATTCACCTTTAACACACCGAGACTTCGACGGTTACGTGGAACATCGCATCATCAAGAGGCAAATTATGCATCCCACGTCAGAGTGAAAATTCAGGCATAACTTTATGGGTGGGCCCTCTACTGAGGTGAGTGACGCCTCTCTGCCATAGTTTACGTTTTAAATAGATCTCGTATGAAATGTGTTTAAGAAAATAGCAGGAACATCTTTTCTCTTTTTACAAACCCTCTTGTGAGGAACTCGGGTTCGAATCCCGGTACTGCCCAGGAGTTTTACTTGATGGGGGAACTGTACCGGAGTACTCTCAGCCTCATATTGCCAGTTGAGAGGCTACCTGATTGAGAGACAGCGGCTCGAAAGTAGAAACGTTGGCAACGGCGGGAATACGTTGTGCTGAACACGTGCCTCCCCATACCGCATCCGATGTTGAATGACTAAAGTTGACACGGGGGTCGATCGACTATCGCGTGGTCTTCAGGACCTGATCACGAGATGTAGGTAGATGACTGTGCAGTGCGTTCATTCATGATTTATTCTCGAACATACAGCCCAAAGTATACCAGAATGTTTCCTATTCCGATGTATTTAGGTTCACTACATATTTCTAGCACTTCGATCGTACTGTGTAATTTAAGATTACGGCTGCCCATCTTCCCCTAGTTAGATGGGAGTCTCAGTATTCTCGCATTTGTAGGATGAGTCCGCAGCTCGTGGTCGTGCGGTAGCGTTCTCGCTTCCCGCGCCCGGGTTCCCTGGTTCGATTCCCGGCGGGGTCAGGGATTTTCTCTGCCTCGTGATGACTGGGTGTTGTGTGATGTCCTTAGAGCCATTTGAACCATTTTGTAAGATGAAGTCGGATATTCACAGATCCCCCAGCATTGTCCTTGACCAATCCTCCTTGCAATACGGTCGCTAATTTAATCTGCAACTGACCAGACGTATGAGGGTACTACACCCACTACATTCCACGTCTCGCGAAGGAACAGAGCGAGCTGTGTCCGTAGTTGCTGTTCAGCAAAGACTGTTCCGCGCCAGTCTTACCCACGGCACCCATCCAAATCACAAAATCTCTCCAGATGCAAGTATGTCGGGGATGTTAGTGCCCCTTATCGGTGTATAGTAGACATGAGAGTGTTGCGGTGATATAACAGACGGTTCAGAAGAAACGTGTAGTTTATACATGTTGGAGCTCCAGACGGGTGGAGTATGAAACATTTTACGTAAATCAACTGTGCTATAAATTCTGGAGTGTTATTCCAATGTCTGGAGTCAGTACCAAGAAGGTACCTGCACGAGAGAAATGATCGTAGAGCATAAACACACACTCCTATGACTATACGGTTCTGCACCTAAAAATGCAATATTGTTAAAGGCATATGGTTTCCAAAGTATTAGTCGTGCGGAAATTGATGCTCTTAATGCTCTAATGCAGGACATATTTGTCCAGCATCAGACGTACAACCACCCTGCATGTTTCCTACCCCAATCATTACGTTGAAAAACTTTAAAATGATAAAACTTTTTCCTTCTACACTATTCTATGGTCCTAGGAAGTGACCGAGCTGTTCCTCACTACGAAGGCATCGTCGGTGCATATCCGCTGCTCGACCTGCTTCTAAACCAACTAGAATGAAGTCGGGAGACTGCTGTTCTGTATCTTAGGAAACGGATACATTTTATACTTATCTTTAAGTCGGAAACGTGCGTACTGTCAATCACACTTCCTGCGCCAATCGTGCTTATTATTACTAGTCGTAGCGGTTTTGGCGGATGCGGCTACGCCTCACTAAGAAACAGAGAGAGAAAAAACCGACATGAATATTTTCGATAGTTGATACATTGAGGGAATAAGCATCACGATCAGTTGTCAGAGGAGATGTTAACAGTCGTATTGATGTTTACAGTAGCATCATCGCGGCTTTGGTAGCATTCCTCTTTCACACAGAAGTCCTGGTCTATGTTAGGTAGTTTTCCTCACGTGTAGGATAACACAGCAATTTTGTCCTAAGACCACGTTTCTAGAGTACATCCTGCTCACACTATTAAAGCTGATATATGTGGCATCAATCCACTCTTCTACAGAGCACCCCCTTAATACTTAAGGAATAACGTTGCTTGTGAGAACCAACCTGTATTCTCAGTCAGTTTGTGTAATTTTGCAAGTTTTTCACGATTTTACATATTTCATTGCATTTCGCTCAGTTTTACTTATTTCCATCAAGTTTTCGTGATTATACCAGCTTTTCCTCGATTTTTAGCGATTTTATTCGTATTTTTTTTATTTTTCCCGATAGTTTTCACTATGTATAGGTCATACTGCTGGCATATACATGCATTATTTGATTTTATAAAAGGATATTTGCGTGTCCTATACACGAGTTTAGTAAAAAATCTTAAGAATTCCCCTTCTCCACTGATCTACATGGAGGTATTTTCGATAGGAAGATCATGGAAACTATAGTAACAATCACCTGGTACGTAGATAAGGCTCAACGAGTGGTGCAAATTGGAATCTCGGAGATGGAAACAATTTCGTGTACTGCTACGATACGTCAGAGAGCTCGACTGCAGACTCATGTAGCGATATACTTGATGGAAACTCGAAGTCTGACACAGTTCTACATGTTCATGTGACTTCCACTCTACCGTGTAGGGATCTGCAGCAGGGTGTTGACATGTGTACAGAGTTAATTTCTACTGCTGCTCTGACATTTTCCCCATAAGTATATGCCCTTACGCCCCAGCATTGTAATTTAGAGACGAACAATTATAAAGTTACACTATGTGATCAAAAGTATCCGAACACCTGGCCGAAAATGACTTACAAGTTCGTGGTGCCCTCCATCGGTAATGCTGGAATTCAAAATGGTGTTGGCCCACCCTAGCCTTGATGACAGCTTCCACTCTCTCAGGTATACGTTCAACCAGGCGCCGGAAGGTTTCTTGGGGAATGGCAGCCCATTCTTCACGGAGTGCTGCACTGAGGAGAGGTATCGATGTCGGTCGGTGAGGCCTGGCATGAAGTCGGCGTCCAAAACATCCCAGAGGTATTCTATAGGATTCAAGTCAGGATTCTGTGCAGGCCAGTCCATTACACGGATCTTATTGTCGTGTAACGACTCCACCACAGGCCATGCATTATGGACAGGCGCTCGATCGTGTTGAAAGATGCAATCGCCGTTCCCGAATTTCTCTTCAACAGTGGGAAGCAAGAAGGTGCTTAAAACATCAGTCTAGGCCTGTGCTGCGATGGTGCCACACAAAACAACAAGGGGTGGAAGCCCTCTCCATGAAAAACACGACCACACCTTAACATCACCGCCTCCGAATTTTACTGTTGGCACTAAACACACTGGCAGATGACGTTCACTGGGTACCCACACGCTGCAATCAGATTGCAACATTGTGTACCGTGATTCGTCACTCCACACAACGTTTTTCCACTGTCCAATCGTCCGATGTTTACGCTCCTTATACCAGGCGAGGCGTCGTTTGGCATTTACCGGCGCGATATGTGGCTTACGAGCAGCCGCTCGACAATGAAATCTAAGTTTTCTCACCTCCCACCTAACTGTCATAGTACTTGCAGTGGATCCTGATGCAATTTGGAATTTCTGTGAAATGGTCTGGATAGATGTCCGCCTCTTACACATTACGACCCTCTTCAAAAGTAGGCGGTCTCTGTCTGTCAACAGACGAGGTCGGCCTGTACGCTTTTGTGCTGTACGTGTCCCTTCACGGTTCCACTTCACTATCACATCGGAAACAGTGGACCTAGGGATGTTTAGGGGGGGGGGGGGGGGTGGAAATCTCGCGTACAGTTGTATGACACAAGTGACGCCCTGTCACCTGATCACGTTTGAAGTCCGTGAGTTTCGCGGAGCGCCCCATTCTGCTCCCTCACGATGTCTAATGACTACTGAGGTCGATAATATGGAGTATCTGGTAGTAGGTGGCAGCACAATGCACCTAATATGAAAAACGTATGTTTTTGGGGATGTCCAGATACTTTCGATCACATAGTGTATGCCTCTGAACCGCTGCTGTCCGCCGCTGACTGCTCTACAAGCATACATAGAGAGACTATGCATACATATTACCAATCGCGTTGTCTCGATTTCAACCACCTGCAAAAGGCGAAAAACGCTTCGCAGAACAGCTCTGCAGCGGTTGTAAGCACATTTAAATTCCTCCTGCTAAAGAATATAAGATCTTCGATGCAAACCTTTCACAGCATCCCATTGTGGGAGAGTGAAGTACCGAATCCACATCATCTTCTGGCCTTTTTCATCCATTAGTACTACGATGGAACGCTGTCGGTGATGCTTCATGGTGGTGATCAGGTTGAAATTAGGGAGTAGTTTCTCACTCTGAGCCAGGTAAATTACATACCTATCATGTAAAGTAAGACTGTCCTCCATCCAAGGTAATAACGCATTCTTAGGCGCCCGAAGTCAACTGCATTGCTAGTTAAAATATTTCGAGTACTACAGTGCATCTTGCGTGATTATTTTATTATTTTTACTTTGAAATCCGGTCATTTCGAAGCTATCATACCATTTTCAAGCCATACAATTTATGAGCTCGTCTACTTCTTTTTAGCCTTCTCTTGCCGTAGTTACTTTCGGTCTGCAATGGTGGAAAACGTCCGAAAAAAGAAGGAGTGAAGATTAGGGATTAATGTTCCGTCGAGTACGAGGTCATTACGGATGGTCCACAAACTCCGATTGGGGAGCTATGGGGAAGGTATTGGCCTTTTTCTTTTTCATAGGGATCATCAGGAATTCGACTCATGCGATTTAGGGGAAACACAGAAAACCTAATCATTGTCCTCCCCAATTTGAGTCTGGTTACACATAAGCGAAAAAGTATTCGTCTAATACACGAATTTGTGTTTAAGGACGTAGAAGTAGAGGAAAATTGTCCGGATGAAGTGTAGCAGGGGCATGGACTTGTCTATTAATCAGTGAAAAGGAGACTACAATAAAGAAACTCGTGTTTCTATTTACGTAAACATAGTTAAACATTCAAAAGGAAAGATAGGTAATTTAGGATCCAAATAAATATTCGTCGGTGATACTGAAAATGACACTTTGAACATCAATTGTTGTGTTAGTACTTAGTAGGACCCGCTTTCCTCTTTGTAAACTCTCGCATTCTCCTTTGCATGGACGACACTAGCGATTATGTTGTTTGCACTGTTTAATTTTACTCCATTAGTCTAGTACAGCGTTCTCTAGATCATTTCCATTTGATGTTGGATGATTCCTTACATTTTTGTCGCGAGCATTCCACAAATTTGACTTCTCTACTGGATTAATATCTGGCGATTGTAGTGTCATCGGCTTCCAGTGGGTAGTGTTGTACAACAGCCACAGCATTGCAGCTAGAGATGAATGTTTTGTATCATGATCTTGTGTGACAATGTGATCCCCAGAAAGACCCGTGCTATACACAGTACTGGATAGATGCTTTTTTAAGATGCGTATGTAAATCTTATGGTCTATACTTCCATCAATAAAACACAAATCCCCCACAGCATTTGCACTCATGGAGCCCCGGACAAGTAATGATCCTCCTCCGTGTTTAGTTGAGACTGTTATATTTCTCTCATCAAATTCAAAGTTTTTTTTGCTCCACAATGTTACTCTCCTATTTCACTTAAATAGCTCAAATCGACTCTCACCCGTAAAAACAAGTTTCTTCCAAAAATCAAACCCGTCGGATTTATGTTGTTCTCTTGCAAATACAACTCGCTTACTTGTGTTGATTTTACTGATGTACGATTTTCTACGGTTTGTTCGGCCTCCATACCCAGCTTCATAAAACACATTTCTTACAGCCTTTGCTGAAACAGACTTCCCTGTGTAGTTATGAGCTGCAGTATCAAGTTTTGGAACGCTTAGTTTTGCATTTTTTCGACTGCTCTAAGTAGTTGTCGCTTCTCCATCTCGATTAGAACTGCAGGACTACCGCTTCGTGCTCGGTCTTCGCACTTTCTTTTTGTTAAACCTGTATATTATATCAGTATTCACTGTACTGGTATGTCTACCAACGGTTTCTCCGATTTCTTGAAAATAGTTTCCTTTTAGAAACAACCTGATGTAGATTTCTCTCTGACCTTTTGCAGTTTCTCGAAGTTTTAGACACATATTACTTAAATATCACTCAACAGCTTTGAAAACAGAGAGCGGAAACTATCCACTACAGTAGACGAAACACAATTGCATAACGAAAGGGAGATGGATGTGTGTCAGTGCGGCAACACACCTGGGATCTTCTGAACCTAAATAGCGTTTTACTTCTAAATGTAGATATTATCCGAAGTAAGGAAATAGTTATTGTTCGTTTCTTAGCTATATTTTGATGACTATGCCACTTACATTCAAAGAGCTATGGTTGGACGAATACTTTTTGGAGTCACTGTATAACAGTCAATGCTAAACTTGAAAATGATGTCTACTGTCGTGAATCGTCAAGCGTTGTCACTAAACACCACGTTAATGAATCTGTGTTTTACTGTATTAAAACTCAATAATGCCCATCTGAATTTCTATCTTTTCCTAAGGAACTGCGTTTTACTCAACGCACAACCCGTGTAAATTATGCAAAGTGGATGGACGTACTCGCGCGATATGGTCGATAACACTGGGCTTCAACTATGTTGTGAAAGAGAAGTCGGACTAAGTAGGCCAAGTGAGTAAACACCTTGTGAGAAGACGTCCTCATTACGACGCCAAACAGTCCATGAAAGCGCAAAACAAAAGTAATTAAGTCCCGCTAAACTGCATTTGATCCGAAGAAATCGGATACTATACAACACACAAAGAATAATCCACATCTACAGACACACTGCGAACAACTGTGAAGCGCATGGCAGAGGCTACTTCCAATTGTACCGAGTATTGAGGTTCCATTCGAGTACTGAGCGCAACAAGAATAATTACTTAAATACCTCTGTTTGAACAGTTATTTGTCTAATTTTGTCTTCGTGGTCCTTAAGCGATATATATAGGGGGGTTGTAATATTTTCCTCGATACCTCACATTATACCGTTTCTTGAAATGTTGTAAGTAGGCCTTTTTGGAATAGTTGTCGTCTGTCTTCAAGCGTCTGCCAGTTCAGGTTTTTCAGCATAACGTCCTCCCATGGATCGAACGAACCAGTAATCACTCGTGCTGCCCTTCCTGGTATACGTTCAATAACCTCCGTTAGTTCTACTCTGATTTCAAATGGTTCAAATGGCTCTGAGCACTATGGGACTTAACATCTGAGGTCATCAGTCCCCTAGAACTTAGTACTACTTAAATCTAACTAACCTAAGGACATGACACACTTCCATGCCCGAGGTCTGTATGAGTCCTACTCAACTGAGCAATATCTTAGGGTGGGTATCACAAGTGATTAGTAAGCAACATCCTTTCTAGAGACATTAATAATGAGTCGTCATTACATTTTCCCAATACCCTTCCAACGAACCGAAGCCTACCGCCTGCATTACTTATGATAGGCCCTATGCCAGCATTTGCAAATCCCTAAAAACTTTTAGATGCAGATATCTGTACGAAATGACTGATTCCAGTTGCCATGTATTGATATTGCAGTCATAGGATACTACGATCTTGAGTTTTGTGAAGTGGAAAACGTTTAATTTCTGATTATTTGAAGCAAGTTGACAGTGTCTGCGCCACTGTGAAACCTTATCAAGATCTGACTCAATTTTTTTTAACTCTTTTTAGACAACACTTCACTATGGGTAACAGAACCGTTTGAAAAAGTGCGAGATTACTGTTAATAGAGTCCGCCAGGTCATCAATGTATCACAATAAAAACCGGCAACAGAGAGAGCAAAGCTAATTTCAGACTACAAATTTGGGAAAAAACAAGAGCGACTGAAAAGAATAAACTCAGTCACTCATTCCATACTTCTTTCATACACGAAACCGTACCATACATATAAAAAAACTGTATTCAGTATTTCTGAATAATTCAATACTGCATTAACAAATAAATGCAGTAATATACCAGAAAAGAATTTCGAATTGACAGCAGTTTGCAGTAAATAACTTTAGGTGAGTTGTATTTGAGTATAAATACTGGTAGTTACAGTTATTAAGGAAGTAAACGATAATTTGATGGTGTTAGATCTCAGCAATGACCAAGAATTGTTAGGAGCGATTTCATGAAAAGGTGAATAATTTTTGTGGCACGCGCGTTTAACTGATACAGTTTATGAAGATTACATTGTAAAACAATAACATCCTTTTAAATACAATGTTACGAAGGAGTCAGCCTATTGCAAGTGGAATCTAACCTGATAAATGGCATGGAATTTATTAATCTCAGATGTGCTTGATGAGATATCCAGCCTCGCTGTCAGATTTATTACTAGGTGGGAATTAGCACATCTTAAATTTGCACACTTCCGAAAGCTATGGACTATGAGCGGTCTAACCTCTGACAACATAGAGACAACAATAACTCGCGCCTTTTTCCATAATATTCGAAACAGTGATATACTCAAGAGTAGTCACACATTTAAGTAGAAAAAACGTACTAAGCACATCACAGTATAGATGACAGAAGTGTTGCTCGACTTACAGTGCTATATTTTATACACTAACGCATGAAGTATTAGAAGTCTTAAATAATAAAGTATCGTTAGTTGATTTTAGCGATCTTTTCAAGGCTTTTGATTGCGTAGTTAATGTTACTCTATTAGAAAGTCCTACGTTTTATTGAACTGATGACATTAGAAACGACTCGTTTGAATCCTACTTAACAAACAGAATGAAAAAAGTTTTTATAAACAATTCAAACAATGTTGGAGGCAGAGAATTGTGACTGGGGAGAAATCACTGAGGGACTCCTACAGAGTTCAATATTTGGGCCATTCCTAATGCTCATACACTACCTGACAAAAAAATTGAAGCACACTGAAGTGGGTGAGTAAACGGAATAAAAATGAACGGGCTGAGACGGTATGTGATGCTACTTTAGTGATTGCAAAATTAAGTCAAAATTACAAATGAGTTGGCACTATCAGCCCACTTATCAGTATGACATTGCACTCACTCTGTCCTGGATACATGTAGTGATGCAGTTGGAAAAGGTTTCATAGAGAAGTGGTATTATCTCTTGAGGCAAGCTGGCCAACAACTATTGTAACTGGCCCTTGATATCCTGGGTACCGACACTGGGTCAGGGTTGACGTCTGAGCTGGTCTCACACATGTTCTATCAGGGACAGATCCGGGGGTTTTTGATGGCCACAAGAGTATCTCAAGATCATGCTGGCAGTTCACAGAGACAAGTGCCATGTGCCAACTAGTATTGTCATGTTGAAAAATAGCACCATGATCCCATCAAATGAGAGGCTGCCGGTTGTACCATACGAATTTCCTCAATCAGTACCAGCCTTGACGTAAGTCATATCCGACAGCTATACACGCCATGGTGCCAGGACTACCACCGCTGTGCCTCTCCAAAACACTGGAGGAAAGGGACCGTGCTCCTCGGAAACGCAGCTGTTTATGTTGTGGTGTAAGCGGCGCCTTACGCATGGGCGGTAATTCCCTAGTCCGGATGCTGCAAGTCTCCAACCAATGGTGTGGGATGGCATAAAATTCTGCAGGACTTCATTACTTGTTCTCAATGGCAGGGGCACATGTGAAGAGGTTACGACATACTTCGTATACATTAAGCTGTTCCCCGTGTTTGCTAGATTATGTCGAAATGTGTTTTCGTCTTCATCATTGGACTGTGCTAAATTTTCTGTATGATATTAATACCTCTTCATGAAATCAGGTTTTGTCTGTTTTTCTGATTTCCAATTTAATGTCTTTTCGTAATTTTCTTATGTGATTGTTTCTATAGGCTGCGACGGGGCGGTAAAATATAAAGAGGAAGTGCGGTTGCAGCTGTTCTCACGAATGTGCATATACAAATGTTCGTTAAAAATGTTATTGCAAATTTTGGCTTTAACGTAAGTCTCAGGGGATGATTTCCACAATTGGTACATTAGTACACATCAACACCTGCGCATTTGTTACTGTTTTTGAATCAATTATTCACTCAGACATAGGCACAGTTTATGCTAGGGAACAAGAATTAGGCGATTGTTATACTAAAATCAGTTTTTCACGACATAGTTCAATCACCATTTATTGGCGTTGTCCTTTTCTTTCACACAACGAAATTAGCACTGGTGAGACGGGTTACAGTTTTACTTTTATAATAATTTGACTCGGAGCCCCCAGTGGCAGTAATGTAGGTTGCTATAATCTAAAATTATTCAAATAATTCGAACATAACCACAAGTCCCACTGTCCTCTTTGTTCTAGCAGTTTTGGCGTGAAATCACAGATCGCCATATGTTCACTTAGGCCTATGGTTCAAATGGCTCTGAGCACTATGGGACTTAACATCTGAGGTCATCAGTCCCCTAGAACTTAGAACTACTTAAACCTAACTAACCTAAGGACATCACACACATCCATGCCCGAGGCAGGATTCAAACCTGCGACCGTAGAAGTCGCGCGGTTCCGGACTGCAGCGCCTAGAACCACGTGGCCACTGCGGTCAGCTACGCCGATATACACCTCGTAATTCGCTCTCACACAAATAATCGTAGCACTTCTTGTTCACATAATATATGCTTGCACACTTGCACTATTAAACAATACGTTTTGTCGCAATAAATTGGCGCGAGAAGAAATTCTCAAACGACCACATGGACCACCCTCAAGTGGGGCTTGCTCGCCACCCACCCTCCAAAACGACTGACCAACGACTGACCCCTGGCCAAGATTGCCGCTCTCTTATACAGGGTGTTACAAAAAGGTACGGCCAAACTTTCAGGAAACATTCCTCACACACAAATACAGAAAAGATGTTATGTGGACATGTGTCCGGAAACGCTTAATTTCCATGTTGGAGCTCATTTTAGTTTCGTCAGTATGTACTGTACTTCCTCGATTCACCGCCATATTGTAAATTTTCACAATCAACATGTGTGGGCTGACAAGAATCCGCACGCAATTGTACAATCACGCCATCAACACAGATTTTCTGTGAACGTTTGGGCAGGCATTGTTGGTGATGTCTTGATTGGGCCCATGTTCTTCCACCTACGGTCAATGGAGCACGTTATCATGATTTCATACGGGATACTCTACCTGTGCTGCTAGAGCATGTGCCTTTACAAGTACAACACAACATGTGGTTCATGCACGATGGAGCTCCTGCACATTTCAGTCGAAGTGTTCGTACGCTTCTCAACAACAGATTCGGTGACCGATGGATTGGTAGAGGCGGACCAATTCCATGGCCTCAGCGCTCTCCTGACCTCAACCCTCTTGCCTTTCATTTATGGGGGCATTTGAAAGTTCTTGTGTACGCAACCCCAGGACCAAATGTAGAGACTCTTCGTGCTCGTATTGTGGACGGCTGTGATACAATACGCCATTCTCCAGGGCTGCATCAGCGCATCAGGGATTCCATGCGACGGAGGGTGGATGCATGTATTCTCGCTAACAGAGGACATTTCCTGTAACAAAGTGTTTGAAATTCTGTTGCTGTGTGTATCCATTCCATGATTAATGTGATTTGAAGAGAAGTAATAAAATGAGCTCTAACACGGAAAGTAAGCGTTTCCGGACACATGTCCACATAACACATTTTCTTTCTGTGTGTGTGAGGAATGTTTTCTGAAAGTTTGGCCGTACCTTTTTGTAACACCCTGTATAGGCTCGGATATCCACCCCCTTGTTGTTTAAGTACCAATCTCACCAGTTAAGGTTATAAATTTTGATACATACATCCCTCGACAGAAATAAGTACACCATCGGAACCGCACTAAAAAGTACATCTTATTTACTATGTTACATTAATTTCTAGGATTATTCTATCACCCATTAATCAAGTTTTAGTTTTTGCAAAATTTCGCCACTTAGCGCAGACTTGTTTGTTGACATCTGTGCTGCAAAGTTTTAACATAGAACTGCATGTAGCACCGTTTTTAGACGTAATCTATAGTGATCTACACATTGCGCTGCTCAAAATCTTCATATATATAATAATTAATTAATTATGGGCGATAAATATTAATAATTTGCAAACAATGAAAACTATTGCAAGTTAAGTGTATAGTATTACTTAA
This sequence comes from Schistocerca piceifrons, assembly GCF_021461385.2. NCBI lineage: Eukaryota > Metazoa > Arthropoda > Insecta > Orthoptera > Acrididae > Schistocerca > Schistocerca piceifrons. The sequence continues at coordinate 208,201,604 of NC_060149.1, read as the reverse complement.
CTAGTTTAAAATACGTGTGAAGCCACCCAAAATATTATGTAGTGCCGTTCTTTACGTCATGAATTTTCTATTGAATTTTATAGACAATTTTCCCTCAAACTTTGCTTATTGCTCTTTACGGGCTTAATTATACACTCCTGGAAACGGAAAAAAGAACACATTGACACCGGTGTGTCAGACCCACCATACTTGCTCCGGACACTGCGAGAGGGCTGTACAAGCAATGATCACACGCACGGCACAGCGGACACACCAGGAACCGCGGTGTTGGCCGTTGAATGGCGCTAGCTGCGCAGCATTTGTGCACCGCCGCCGTCAGTGTCAGCCAGTTTGCCGTGGCATACGGAGCTCCATCGCAGTCTTTAACACTGGTAGCATGCCGCGACAGCGTGGACGTGAACCGTATGTGCAGTTGACGGACTTTGAGCGAGGGCGTATAGTGGGCATGCGGGAGGCCGGGTGGCCGTACCGCCGAATTGTTCAACACGTGGGGCGTGAGGTCTCCACAGTACATCGATGTTGTCGCCAGTGGTCGGCGGAAGGTGCACGTGCCCGTCGACCTGGGACTGGACCGCAGCGACGCACGGATGCACGCCAAGACCGTAGGATCCTACGCAGTGCCGTAGGGGACCGCACCGCCACTTCCCAGCAAATTAGGGACACTGTTGCTCCTGGGGTATCGGCTAGGACCATTCGCAACCGTCTCCATGAAGCTGGGCTACGGTCCCGCACACCGTTAGGCCGTCTTCCGCTCACGCCCCAACATCGTGCAGCCCGCCTCCAGTGGTGTCGCGACAGGCGTGAATGGAGGGACGAATGGAGACGTGTCGTCTTCAGCGATGAGAGTCGCTTCTGCCTTGGTGCCAATGATGGTCGTATGCGTGTTTGGCGCCGTGCAGGTGAGCGCCACAATCAGGACTGCATACGACCGAGGCACACAGGGCCAACACCCGGCATCATGGTGTGGGGAGCGATCTCCTACACTGGCCGTACACCACTGGTGATCGTCGAGGGGACACTGAATAGTGCACGGTACATCCAAACCGTTATCGAACCCATCGTTCTACCATTCCTAGACCGGCAAGGGAACTTGCTGTTCCAACAGGACAATGCACGTCCGCATGTATCCCGTGCCACCCAACGTGCTCTAGAAGGTGTAAGTCAACTACCCTGGCCAGCAAGATCTCCGGATCTGTCCCCCATTGAGCATGTTTGAGACTGGATGAAGCGTCGTCTCACGCGGTCTGCACGTCCAGCACGAACGCTGGTCCAACTGAGGCGCCAGGTGGAAATGGCATGGCAAGCCGTTCCACAGGACTACATCCAGCATCTCTACGATCGTCTCCATGGGAGAATAGCAGCCTGCATTGCTGCGAAAGGTGGATATACACTGTACTAGTGCCGACATTTTGCATGCTCTGTTGCCTGTGTCTATGTGCCTGTGGTTCTGTCAGTGTGATCATGTGATGTATCTGACCCCAGGAATGTGTCAATAAAGTTTCCCCTTCCTGGGACAATGAATTCACGGTGTTCTTATTTCAATTTCCAGGAGTGTATATGAATCTTAACATATAACTATGGCACTCGATCCGCTATGACGAAACGTTTTTAATGAGTGCTCGCTCATCACTGTAAGTTTTTAATTACTATTTTTATTAATCTTTCAGTATCTGTGATATTAACCGACTTCGAGGTTACTATACTTTTGCGTCTCGTGACTTGAAATAAAGATAGATCTTTCAGAAGGTGCATATTGCTGACCACAATCCACTGCTGCATCGCTCTTCACCGTAAGTTACATAGTCTTCGTGTAATGTTCGAAAAACCAAACAATGCCCCAAGCTGCAGGCCACCTGGCCACCCGGCGACCGTTGCAAATCTCGCGCGGGCTCGCCACGCGCTTCCGCGAATCGCGCACCATGTAGCGCGCTCGCTCTCCACAAAGCAATCCTTGCATACTAGATATTTTCATCTAGTAACGGAGGTTTGTACCGTCACAAGGCCTACATATCTATCATATTAGCTATGTCTTTCTGCAATCGATTGCTCTCTTCGTCTGGTCCTTAACGATTACATATACAAGCAGAAGGATGTTATTAATTTTCATTTTTCTCAGTTTAACGAATTTTCGCGATTTTCGAATATATTCATTGTGGTGGCTTCTTTCTCTGCAGTCCATAGTAGTTGCTGCAGATAAAGTTGTGAGTTAGCTTCGCTCTTGGTTAATCTGTTTTGTATGAGTGATCTAGTAACTGAGTTCTAATTTAATCATTTTCCGTATTAAAACACGTACTTGCTTGTTCACCTCAAATAACGATTCACTGAGCGGTCGTAGATTATTGTGTTATGTAAAGTATTGCTCGTTTCATGTCGATTTTGCTTCATGATGGTCTTCAAACTACGAGGGGGTACCGAGAAAATAAAAAATAAAAACGGAATAACATTTCCGTGGACGGAGCTTGTGCAGTAAGCATTCCTGGCACTGGGCGTGTATATCGCAACTCACTACCAGTTCAGTGCCACCTGTGTTGTCGACCTGGCTTGTTCTGTTCATCTGCAGTGATTGTTTTTGCTAGCGCCATTTTGGTCTTGTTTCGTTTTATATGATTGCAAGTTTAAGTGAAAAACGTGCAGCTGTGAAATTTTGTTTTCTACTTGGTAAAAACGCTGCAGAAACAGCTTACAAAAATGACGCTGCGTGAAAAACTCAAGTGTACGAGTGGTTTGCTCGATTTAAAAGTGGCGACTTGTTGATTGATGACAAACCTCGTTCTGGACGTCCATCGACTGACCGAAACGACGAAAATATTGAAAAAATTCGAGAGCTTGTGCTCACAGACCGTCGAGAGAAAACTGAGCAATTAGGGATTTAGTGGGTTATCTTAGAGCCCAGTTCAGCGAATTTTAACGGAAGATTTGGAAATGCCATTTTGTTCCACAGGTTCTGACTGAAAATCAATCGGAACGTCGAGTTGAAACGTGTCGTGCTTAGAAACAACAGCTTGAAACTGATCCAGATTTTCTGTCAAAGGTTATTGCTGGTGATGAACCATGGCGTTATGGTTACGACCCAGAAACAAAGCAGCAGTGAAGCCAATGGTAGACGTCATCATCACCCTGTGCAAACAAATGTCTTCAAGTCAGGTCAAACATTAAAACTACGCTGATGCCAACGAAGTAGCTCGTTCAGATTGTGTTCCCTCAGGTCAGACCGTCAATCAAATCTTTTATTTGGAAATTTTTCAGAAGATTGTGCAACAGTGTTCGTCAAAAATACACGATTTGTGGCAGGCAGAAGACCGTTTCTTCCTTTACGACAACGCACCTGCATAACCAGCCATCTCTGTTAGACAGTTTTTGGCTAGAAATGGCATGGTTCCGCTACCCCATGCACCTGACTCGCATTACCTGGCTCCATGTGACTTTTTCTTATTTCCACGCATGAAAAGGGGCACGAAAGGACAGCACTTTGACAACATTGAAGAAGTCAAGAAAAAACGAGGAAGGAGTTGCCAGCCATTTCTAAAGATGGCTACAAAAAATGTTTCGGACAGTGTAAGCAATGGTGGGACAAATGTATTAGTTGTACTGGAGAGTATTTTGAAGGGGATAATGTTGGTTTGAAAAAAATTTGAAAATATATAGCTTTTGAAAAATAAGTCCGGTTTTTTGGATACCCTCTCGTATATCAATTTGTAAAATCTTAAACAACCCCAAGCCTTCTACTTTGCAAACCACGCCCCATTCAGATTCATTCATATGCTATTAATGTATAGAGTATTTGGCATTTTAAATATAAAATATTGGATTTCCATTGTGCAGATTAAATTTGTATGTTGATAAAGCTTGATTCATGGCAGAAGATAGTGAATTTGGCCACCAATAGTCCAGGATGAACTACAGAGTTCAAAATAAACTTAACTCACGAACCAGTATCAAACAGCAATCTTTTAGCAGGCTGACCTCCCCAAATAAGTTTCTTTTCACATAGCCTCCCAAGTAGTTTAGTAGCAAAGAATACCGTAACCTTTCAACACAGTACACCGTGAGTGCCAAGATTCTCTAGCACACATTACATTACGATGATGTATAGCTGCCTTGTCTGATTAATTAAACAAGTTTTTAGTTATATTTGCCTATAATCGCCTTTTACCCCCGAAATAAATCCTTTCCAACAAAATTAGGTATCCTTAACAGATGTTTCTTCCTAAAATGTTTATACGAACACCTATCGCCTTTGTATCTAATTTCGTTACAAACTTTATGTTCATTACATAATCACATGTTCCATAGATCATCGAATAATTTTTTACCGAAATTATACGGAATGAGTCAGTTTACCAGGTACGTATACATGATTAGTTTTAATATTAACCAGCATATACAGTTTTCAGTCATAGTCACGCAATTAACTTCCTAGGACACGTAGAAAACAATCCTTCCCTAGCCTGATCATACGTTGCTATTAAAAATACTTCTTTACCTCAACTGTAAGGGATTGATGCCATTCGCAGTATAGTGTGTTGCCCTCTGTTATATTTTACTCCGTCTTATTGATATTTAATGAAACATTGTCAAAGCAGAAACTAATTATTCTCATTGGAAACCTCGAGTCGATAGTTAAGTCCTCACATTTTGTAACACAACGATCTTATCTTCCTCTGAAAGGAAGACAATACAAATGTTCCTTAAAAATTTATTTGGAACAGTATTCGGTATGTCATGATTTTTTACCGATGTTTTATTCTGATTTTCGCAGGTAATTAAACAGTAAATTAACTGTGTACCCCACAATTACTTTTACAGAAATCCCAAAGAAGAGTGTAACTGAATCTGCAAGATTTCCCAACGTACTAAAACAATTAAAATCATAGACTATCCGTTGATTAAGGACGGTTTACATACTTTCTTCCGTGTATTGGTAAGATATTTAAAATCCTCCAAAAATTTGAAGCTAAAGTGGTATTCCGTCCATCATCGAAAATTGCAGTCCGACATGGTTTGTTATAGGATAATTTCCTATTACGGATACCTTAGTAATACGATATGTCTGATGTAGCTTAGACGTTGCTCGTAGTGGGATAGCATTGCATTGAAAGTCAACACCATACTCACGTGTTATCGCCGAAAATCATATCTTCGCCGGATAGATGAAAGAAGATAAAACAAAAATTTGGTTACAGCGTCATTCTTCTGTGATTCTATTGTTGAAGGCTCCGTGGAGATTAATGTAGGAAAAAGTTACGAACTGTGATAGCAGCTATCTCTTTTCACGCGCATGAACTCTCTTAGTCTCTACTCCTACCACTTGCTCTCAGCAAAGACGATGGAGAACGCCTAACGGGCCGCGTGTGGCAACACACCATGCAGTTGAGTTTCGCACGTTGGACATCGCTGGCGCTGTGCGTGTTGGTCGGTTTGGGGGAGGAGACCAAACTGCGAGGTCATCGGTCTCATCGGATTAGGGAAGGATGGGGAAGGAAGTCGGCCGTGCCCTTTCAAAGCAACTATCCCGGTATTTGCCTGAAGCGATTTAGGGAACTCACGGAAAACTTAAATCAGGATGGCCGGACGCAGGATCGAACCGTCGTCCTCCCGAACGCGCTATCCATGTTGCAGAATAGTGTCTTAATTTACTTTTCGTTTTACGTATTTCTTTTCGGATGTTTTCCACCAATTCTCAAGATCCATTTTATTTATAAATCCACACGTGGAGTAATTTTTTAATTTATGCGGTTTCATGTACACACACAGATATTCAAAAACGAAATGAATTTAAATGCTGATATCTGAATCTTGCAGAAAGTCCTCTGATATGATAGACCCTTGTATCATTCGTACTTAAATGGACAGTAATGGATATGGGCAACGGAACTTTCAGCTGGTTCATCTTGCGGTATCATTTTGCTTATTGTGTTCGGTATTTAACTCATGCTAATATTACGTGGTTTAAATTGGCCTCCCCTTCACTCTCATGACTACACATTGGGGACTCTATATCTTTAATTTTATAGAGATGACTAGCGTAACATCTGTGTCCTAAGCACATTTGTATTATGGACCTGTGTTGGCGTTTACTGTCTCTGAGTACGTCAAACCATGCTTTCCTCGGCGGGGTAGGTTAAATACAAGTATAAAATATTCATTTGTTTCTTTGGTTATTGTCCACTCTCTGTCCTGTTCCTCGTATGTTTCGTGGCGTATTTTCCCTATCAAGTCATTACACTGGATTCTGATTGCTTGGTTTTTTTTTTTTTTTTTTTAGTAATACCTTCTTTAGCATTTCTGTCGGTTATTTGATTTCTGATGATTCCTGAATCTCCTCTGATCCAAATGACGTTTACTTTAATATCAACTTTTCTTATAGTATGAAGCAAGCTCGGTGTATCCTGTATGCAGGGTGTTATGGGTGTAAGTACAGATACTTTTATGTGTAACACCTTAATATGTACACACATCAGTGTGTTGGTTGTTTTTTCCCTGCATCGAACAGTGTTTCCACAAACAGATCACATTATTTACTACCAGATGTTTTCTGCATTGTAGTAACTGCACCATTAAGTGTACTACACCTGTCAGTGTAGACTAACCGTTTTACGTCCACGCATCACACTTCAACACCTGGCCTGCTAGCCACGGGAGAGCAGGCGTTAATGGCTTACTCTAGCGCATGTACTTGGAGGTACTAACCAACCTAAAAACATACTACTCTACATAATCAGGGATGGTGTTTCTGTCATTTGTAGTGTTATTTTCGTCTCTGTTAAGATCGAACTTCTTGAAATTCGTTCCTTATTCCATACGCAACAGCTTCTCGAGCTGCTAGTATTTCAGCGGTGCAACTGTGCTCTTCATTATGGGCAGCATATCTCCCTACTGTCTTTGTTAAGGGGCTGTAGAAAGTATATTTGATTTTTTCTGCTGTCTTGGTACCGTCCGTGTATCTCTGGACGTAACTTGGTCTATGAGATACTTTGTTGACTGGTTATTTTGTCTACTGGTTGTCAATGAGAACGAATAAAATACCTTATCTATAAAGAAGCTAGCTTGTATGGAGCGCTCTATTCTGGTAAACCGTTGTCTTATGCAACTAATGGTAATAATGCCCGTAGCTGATGGTAGCTTGTTATAAGAAGAGGATTTCCATCAACAATTTTTTTTTTTTTTTTTTTTGCTACAAGAGTTAATGCAACAGTTGGATAATCCCGATCGTCATGTTCTTGGGGTTCGTATGTCACTAATAATAATTTCTTTGCTACAGGCTGTCGTCGAATGTTGAGTGCTGCTCCTTTTCCTTCTACAGGAAGAGCATTGGCCGCTGATGTGGACATAGCATCAGAACCTGTTCTCACTGTCCTGTATTGTAACTTGTCCCATCCCGCCAACATATTTTGGCACGCTTCCATCGGATACATTTCCATAATGTAGTACAGACCATATTAACTACCTATAGATGATCAGAAGAGCCTCTGGCTCAGTTACTCACCATATGCGTACAATGATATTCATTTCTTGGTCAACTTTTAATGTTCAAATGTGTGTGAAATCTTATGGGACTTAACTGCTAAGGTCATCAGTCCCTAAGCTTACACACTACTTAACCTAAATTATCCTAAGGACAAACACACACACCCATGCCCGAGGTAGGGCTCGAACCTCCGCCGGGACCAGCCGCACAGTCCATGACTGCAGCAACTTTTAATGTAACGTATTCGATGTGTTAGTACCGTGACTATCTGCAGTCTAGATATAATCCTACGAATCTGACAGAAAATCTTTTAGGAAAAGTACACGGATCCAGTCGCATAGTATCTGTAGTTGACGTCAGTTTTTTCCATGTACCTGTGGCTTATCCGTTGGTAGTGTTGGTCCTGTTCCTAGCGACCATACATGGAGTGCTGTCATTGGCTCGTTGAACCACAAATGATCAAGAGTTAAAGTAAGTGCATATGTCATCTGCGTACTGGAGGACTTTGATATTAGGAGAAAATACATTTTTGAGGTCGGCTGCGTGCAGCATATACAAGATAGGGCTCAGAATGGTCCCTTGAGGTAGCCCTTTAGTTGCGATACGTGAGCCAAGGAATGTGTTAACCCGCTGACGCACATAAAGCTGGACAGCATTGTATAGATACAGAGTATATATGTTTCCGATAGCCTGATAATTCGATGTTCATGTAATGGATTTGTTATCCACGTTCTAATATGTTCCACATACATGGAGGATGGCCGCTAAGATTATCCCTGGTACTTCACCTTTTCCCAGAACGAATTGTGTCTGCGATAACAAGGTGTGTTTCTGATCACCATACCAAACGAGCTTTTATAGTCATTTCAAACGTCTTACAGACGCATGATGACAAGGAAGTAGGCTGACAAGGTTAGGTCTTGCACGGATCCTTTCCCAGTTTCAGGATAGGAATTACTATGTGTGTGCTCCAGTCCGTCGGAAATGTATTATTTATTGCACAGCGTACTGTAAATATCACTGAACGTTTTCTTAGCAGGTCTTTGGAGTGGAGAGTTCACTGAATAGTAATTTTTTAGAGCATTTCTCGCGGAGAATAGTGATTTTTCTTAGTACTTTATAATAACATTGAGGCGGTTTATGTTCATTTTAAGTCATTGAGTAGGTTATGTGGTTGACTCCTGGAGCCGTATTAAACCCTGATTTCAACGCTTGTTCCAACCCTGCTATTGCAAATAGCTTTTCCGATATCTGCACCAGACTTCCCTCGGCGTCCGAGAACTCAAATGTAGGCGTCCTATGGGAGACCATTGTGGAGTTAAGTCTAACCACGAATCCCTCTATCCAATATCTTAGGAAACGTTCATTGGGTTTCTTCTTCTAACAAAGAAGTGTTTTTATTCATTTTCTGCCAATAATCTCGCCAATAATTTCACATTATCTATTTAAATGAGTGTTTCACAAGAGCATCTGATGTTCTTATAGTTAATAAAATTATCACTAGTAGAAATGTGTTTAACATTTTGAAGGCTCCTGTCTGCTTTCTAATTACAGAGTCTCAATACTTACCGGCACTCGTGAAAATGCGAAGTACGAAACACAACTATTTAGGTTGAAAAACTACATCTTAATGAAAAATCACCTTCATTCTAGACAAGCACTGAAGGTATGAGCACTTATGAAAGACTAAGAAAGGACAGGACTTCGATCCCATTACAATATAACATGAAAACGTGGCTGTAAAAAGACCCAGTTACAAAATCCGCCACAAATTCAGGTAATTTAGGATGCCAAAACAGTGCTAATTGCAGACAGAACCATTTAATTAACCTAAAACATTTGAGGACGAAACATCTTGAGAAAACATCCAAATGCGCATGGTTCCTTTGTCTTACCACACACACCACGTGGTTGCCAAACTAGTTACGCACAAAGTACTTCTCATGTACAAACCGGAAAGACTCGCACACTTACGAAATTATACTCAAAACGAATAACGTAAATTTTCTCCTAGTATTCCAAGTCTGAAACGTCACTGTAAAACAGAACTAAAATATTCCAAAACCATTCCAATACCTGTATCCACCTCTGGGGGTGTCTACGAGACACACAACCTGAATCATCGGGATCTCGTACCAGAGCGTGTGGCGATCCAACTGACCAGCCCTTGCCCACTCTGGAAGTAAGAAAGGGGGGAGGGTGCTCTAAGCTACAGGACACCCTTTACTCATGAGAAAAGATACTCGTCTCACGCGCTCAAACCACGCATACAGAATTAAAACATAGGGTGCTCACATGGGAAAAATGATTAGTATAAAAAAATACAGCTGACATGATATAAAAGAAAAAAAACACTGCTCTTTTCCTTCCTTGAGGTCCGCTACTGTAACATTCAGGAAGCCAAAGGCATCGAGAAACTACATAAATCGATGACAAAAACATATGAAATGGGTCTGACGGACCACTTTATAGTAGACTGGTGTGCGAAACTAAAGGGATTTTTGCATGATGTGTTACTGTCAAGTAACATATCTCAATGAAACTTGGACCATACATAGAAATAACTGATTCAGTATATTTTAGAAAGGGTAAATGAAATAATTACGCAACGAAATAACAGTTTCATTCAAAGACAATAGTTAACTGAAGCCTCTGCGATTTATGATGGTCCCCCTGGAAATTATAAAAGGCGGGACATGGTTCTTAATAGGGTGCATCACCACCACGGACTCTACTAGCTAGGGCATAACTACCTATTGAAAGCTAACATACATCCACAAGCGACAACATCGCCAAACCCCTGCGCAGCAGCAACGTTGACTGGATATTCCAGCTGCTATTAAAGCCTACCAACAGGCTACAGCAGAGACATCGACAAGCTCGCACACTGATGCACAAAAAAGAGCCAACATTACCATACACTGTGAATCTGATATATGACCTACGGATACAAAATGATAGTGAACCTAACTCTTACAGGTATGACGACGCTGAACGAGAAATCAACACCGGCACCGAGCGGCAGCCGACGAGTAATACCACCGCACAACGTCAACTGCATGGTACCCACTACTAACAAAGCCTACCCTTGCGTGACATGTCGTAGGCAGCAAGAAAACCGCTACTTACAATCCGACCCAACTATTGCAAAGGTTTTTTCCCCTTGGCTCTTGCCTCTTACCTTGGCACTCCCTCCTCTCCCCCCCCCCCCCCTCCCTCTGCCCTTCAAACCACTATGCTTCGTTCAAGTTTCGGCCCACTCTATCTCCATATGAGCGCGTATTAATGGTTAGCCTTAACCGGTCGTACGGAAACATCGCAATACCCACATCTTGCGAGACCTCACTTTAGTGAAAGTTAGCCCTTATGCAGAGATGGCAGTGGACCTTCTTTGTTGGCCATCTTAAGAGCCTGTGTGGGCGTGGAGGGTCTCCACCTCTATATAAAAAAAAAAGACCACCGACGGCAATGCATGGTATCCAATGTGCTCCCAAACTGGCCACTAGGTTGGTAAGGTGTTCTTAAGGTGGGGCATTCCATTCCCCTTTCCCTCACCAGTGAAGTTGACAACTGCTGGATGGCTGTTGGCGAATTTGGATGTGCTTCAATAGGTTTCCACAAAGTATCCCACACGTGGTCGATCGGATTTAAGTGGGCGGAACGGGCAGGACAGTCCATTCGCCGAATATCCTGTCGTTTCAAGAACTCCTCCGCTTGCGCTGTTCGATGCGGTCGTACATTGTCATCCATAGCAATGAAGTCAGGGCCGAATGAACCCCTGAAAAGATGCACATGGGGAGGAATATAATGTCAAAACAACATTGACCGGTAGCGTATTTTACGGACTATAAGACACAATTTTTCTTCGAAAAACTGCCTCCAAAATTCAGGTGCGTCTTATACACGAAATTAATATAAAAATATCCAGTGTTTGATTTAAAATTCCTGCCAGTCTTATAAATGGCCATATATTCGATGCCTCAGGTAACCTATCTCTATTTGGCAACATTGGATTCATCTGACAGCAGCAGTGCATCGATGCGACGAACATGATTTGCAGGAATCCACAAACTTGCTAACACTGTCTCCAATCGCCCTGCCATTACAAACCCAGAACACTGTCTAGCCTGTGAGGCGTCACTGTAGCCTACCGTGCCAGTGAACTTGAAGAGAAAGTGATCTGTGTTATCGGTAACAATACAATATCGTTGTTAGCAGCTAGTTTCGTAATGGGGAAAAAAGGTATGCGTATGATGCAGGCTATAAATTGAAAGTAATAGCATATGCAGAAAAACATGGAAACAGATCAGTTAAGTGGAATTTCGGCCCTCCACCAACAGAGAAAACCATTCGTGACTGCCGGGATAGTAGAGAAGAACTGAAAAAAATGAGGAAGACTAGAGGACTGAATGCAAAATGATCAAAAATAGAAGATGACATATTGAAATGGATCCAAGAACACCGTCAAAATGGCACTGGAATTAATACAGAAATGATTCAAATACACGTTTGTAAGCTAGTTTTACTGTGGAACTTAACAGACTTTAAGTGTGGAGTTGGTTGGTGCTACAGTTTTATGAAGGGTCATGGACTTAGCATGCGAACCAAAACCAAAATATGTCAGAAAATTTCACAAGAGTATGAAGAGAAAATATTATCTTTCCATCGATTTGTTATTCAACAGCGAAAGATAACCAGCGTGGAATTAAACCAAAGAGCGAATATAGACGAAACTCCTCTACCATTTGATGTGCCGTGTAACAGAACTGTTGCCATGAACCTATAAAGACAAGTGAACATGAAAAAATTCTCAACACTGTTGTCTTTTCATACTGTGCTGACGGTACTAAATTTAATCCAATGATCACTTTCAAGGGCAAAACACTGCCAAAACCTTCGAAATACCACAAGAGTTGTTGTTCACGTACATGACAAGGGTTGGATGGACGAGGCTGGTATGAAATTATGGATTAACAAAGTGTAGGAGAGAAGGAAAGGTGCTGTATTGAAGAAGAGTTCTCTTCATGTGCTAGATCAGTTTAGCAATAATTTGAAAAATTTTGTGAAAGGATTTCAGACAGGGAAATACAGGGCTTACTGTTATTCCGGGAGGACTGACTTCACAATTGCAACCTCTTGATGTCTCGATAAATAAATCATTTGAAGTGTATATGAGACAGGGATGGCACAAATGTATGATGGATGAAGCCCAACATGAACTCACACCAAAGGGAGCTTTAAAACGACCTACACTCAAACATGTGTTTCAGTGGATAAAAGAGTCGTGAGTTAGAGTGGAGAAGATATTATTGTTACATCTTTCAAAAAGTGCGGCATAAGTAGCACTCTCGATGGCATTGAAGACCACCTTATAGATGGAGAGGACAACGATGACGACGAAAAGGAAGAAGAAGAATAAAGTTCAGATGTCGATTTTCAGGAATTTTAAAGGTCAGTTCGGTTTTATATACTAAGAAATTTTTTAGTGTGCTTTGCAATCTAGTAATAAAAATCCTAAAAGTGTTATTTTAAAAATTGATTAAAAATTAAGGTGCGTCTTATTTTTCCGTAGCGTCTTATGGTCCGTAAAATACAGAGTATCGTGTTCAAAGATTTGGAGCAACATTGTGCCTCCCCACACCATAACACCTAAACTATCAAAACGATCATATACGACAATGCTGGACATACCATCGTATGGCGAGATGTGTGAACACCAAGTGCATACAAGAACATCGTAGACCCAATGAAGGAGGTCGAAAGTCAACAAAAACAGACTGGGTGAAATTTCTAACAGTAGTATAGGATCGGATTAGGACGCTAATAACTTCGTCGTGACCAATACAAAGCTACTATGAATTTTTTTAGTATAATCGGTGATGAAGCAGCGGTATCTGTTGATACAACTAATTCAGTCTACTCAACGAGAAGACCATCGGCAACTTGGTGGAATAAATATTGAGACTCTGTAATTAGAAAGCGCACAGAAGTCTGCAAAATATTTAAACAAATTTCTAATAGTGATAATATTATTAAACAGCCTATATCAGAACCAGATGCTTCGACGAAACACCCACTGAAACAGCTAATGTGAAACAGTTGGCGCGACTATTGTCAGAAGATGAACAAAGACACTTCTTTGTTAGACGTTTGGTCTGTTATCAAACATTTGAAGAAGAAACCAAATAAACGTCGTTTTCTAAAGTACTGGATAGAGAACTTTGCGTTTAGACTCGCGCCTAGAATGATCTCCCACAAGACGCCTACATTTTCACGTCTAGTGCAGGTATAGGAAAAGCTATTTGCGGTAGCAGAGTTGGAACAAGCGGTGAATTCAGGGTTTAATACTGCTCCAGGAGCATAAAGGTCATAAGAGACGCAGACAAAGAAGGGCTGGACAATGTGCTAAGAAGGAATATTGAAGTTTTTCTCCGCAAGACGGGCTCCATAAAGGGCTATCAATATAAATTTGACGTAAAGAGGCACAAACCGTTTCGAGTACCACCGTACCCGATTCCGTGGTCGTACCGAGATCGTGTTTTTATCGAACTCCAGCGGATGCAGAGGGAGGATGTGATAGAGCCAGCAAAGTCACAATACAACAGCCCCCTCAGGATCGTAGACAAAAGGAACGGGGATATTCGACTTGTGTTAGATTCCCGGCAGATCATTACGATCATAGTTCCGGAAACCGACAGACCCGAGAGGCTCGATGAGTTGCTGCAGAAATTCCATGGAGTTTCGGTGTTTTCCTCTCTGGATTTGAAATCCAGCTTCTGGCAAATCGAGTTGGATCCAGAATGTAGAAGATACACGTCGTTCATCGTATTTGGTAGATGCTATCAATTTAAGAGACTCCCCTTTGGCCTGAATATTTCGTCTGCAGCATTTATAAGAGGATTACGAACAATTTTGGATGAGGGGTTAAGGGAGAGAATAACATGTTACGTTGATGATATCCTCATTGCGGAAAAGACATGGGAATCTCACAACAATCTTCTAGGAGAAGTGATCTCCAAATTAAGAAAACATGGGGTGACGGTAAATATAAAAAAGTCCTGTTTTGGAGGAAGACAAGTACATTTTTTGGGTCATGTCACCTCAGGGGAAGGCATTATGCCAGACCCAGAGCAGACGAGGGCAATCGCAGAATTTGCAACGCCTACCACACGGAAACAGCTGAGAGGCTTTCTCGGTGTCGTGAATTTTTACAAAAAAATCATATATATATATATATATAGAGGCATTGGCGACACCACAACTGTGTCAATTAACCGGAAAGAATGCGGCGTGGGTATGGGACAATGATGCAGAAAGCGAATTCAGTATGCTAAAATCAGCTCTGGTAAAGGCTTCGATTCTCTCACATCCTGATCTGGCGCATGACTTCTGTATGGCCACGGATAGCGCGAAAACCGGGCTAGGCGTAATGGTCTTCCAAGAATATGAAGAAGGTGGAGTAAAGATACACAAAACGATCGCGTTCGGGAGTCGGCTGCTGAGTAAAAGCGAAAGGAACTACTCAGTAACCGAACTGGAGGCCCTCGCGATAGTGTGGGGGTTCCAGAAGTTCAAGTACTTTTTATTCGGACGTAAGACACATGTCTATACCGATCATAGAGCTCTGGAGTTCTTACTTACGGCCAAATTAACGCATGGGAGGCTTGCGAGATGGGTTGCTGTCCTCCAGGAATTCAATTTCACAATAGTCTACGTGCCGGGACCCACAAATGTAATAGCGGATGCACTATCCCCTTCCCCTCTGGGGATAAGCGATTATCAGGGTGAAGAACTGGAACAAGAACATTTCTCCTTGTTCTATCTACGAAATGTGGCATTTGAAAATTATATCACAGTGACAATGCGTGATATTGGGCGAGAACAAGAGAAAGAACCTGTGCTGAGAGGAATAAAAGAAAAGTGGAAAGATAGAACGCAAGCCAGGCTTAGGCAGCATTATCTGTTAAGAAAGGGGTCCCTGTTTCACAGAAGAAATCCGGGTTAGACGTTGTGGGTTGTGTGTGTGCCAGAGGAAGTAATAAACTAGCTCATCTGGTATACACATCTCAGTTATGCTCACTTCGGACCCAGGAAGTGCTTCTTGAAACTAAAAAGCGTCTGTCACTTCAAAAACATGGAGAGACGAATACGCAAGGTTCTCGCGGTATGTCAGAAGTGTCAGAAGGCGAAAACAAGTACTGTAGCCATGCAGCCGCCGCTGTACCCCATTATTCCGGAGAAATTAAGACAAACAGCGGCGACTGACTTGATGGGTTCGTTACAAACCACACAAAGGGGTTATAGATACATCACGGTGGTCTTAGAATTAACGTCTAAGTATGTCACCCTGACACCATTGAAAAGAGCAACCGGGACAACGGTGAGCAGGGCGCTACGTAGAGATTTCCTGGCACAGGTAGGGCCAGTAGAGTATATTTTGTCAGACAATGGGCCACAGTACAGGTCGGAGGTATGGAAGAGAACACTTGAAAGTCATGGAATAAAACCAGTTTCCATATCCCGCTTCCACCCCAGTTCTAATCCCTGTGAAAGAACAATGAAGGATTTACGAAACATTTGCAGATTGTACTGCAGTAAGAAGCACGCCACATGGGACATCTTCATCAAAGATTTCCAGGAAGTAATTAATGAGATACCCCACAGCACCACCCTGTTAGCTCCAATCACGGTACTTAGAAAAAGGATTTTTGTTAAAGTGTCTTGTTTATTTGTGTATATACTGATCTTAGCGGTAGAATGTCTCGTTTATATGTGCTGTATTTTGCGTTTTCATTATTAATAATGATATCTCGCCTCTCGATGTTGTGAAAGTAAAGTGCACTAGAGTATTTTGTAAAAACACATGATTAAAGAATGGAAATCAAAAATTTCTGGGCGTACCCCTAAAAAAAGATAGATTAGGAACTCTGTAAATTACAGAAAAGTTCCCCGTAGTTGTATCTCCGTCATTGGAGAACATATTTAAGGTGGCCAGTACCGTAGGTCGTTACGAGGACGCACCGACGCATCTCGTATGCCCCTGAATACGTAAGAGGTGGACAGCAATGCGCAGTTGCGTGAATTAGCGCACCCAGTGCATGTTAGAGTGAACAACAGCATTTATACGCCAGAAATACTTGTTGATACCAAGATAGTGTAACAACTGCGAGTGTG
Source organism: Schistocerca piceifrons (assembly GCF_021461385.2). Classification (NCBI taxonomy): domain Eukaryota; kingdom Metazoa; phylum Arthropoda; class Insecta; order Orthoptera; family Acrididae; genus Schistocerca; species Schistocerca piceifrons. The sequence goes on along the minus strand of NC_060149.1, from coordinate 208,184,962 downwards.
AGCAGTGAGCTATATTTGTGTTGTGCCATTGTGACATTGCTAATCCGAAACATGTTCACAGGCCTTATAAAACCATTCGTGACAAAAGGAGAAAACGGGAAGAAAATAGAGGAGAGAAGAAGTGTCGCAATAGCACACGATAAAGGACGCTATCCAAACTTCCAACAAAAATCTTGGTAAGACTGACACATGTCTAAGTTTGGTTCAAATGGCTCTGAGCACAATGGGACTCAACATCTGTGGTCATAAGTCCCCTAGAACTTAGAACTACTTAAACCTAAATAACCTAAGGACATCACACACATCCATGCCCGAGGCAGGATTCGAACCTGCGACCGTAGCGGTCGCGCGGTTCCGGACTGAGCGCCTAGAACCGCTAGACCACCGCGGCCGGCTGGTCTAAGTTTGTTGTGTTTTATACATGTTCGCAGGCACAATAACAGGGACGTCTGCCACATAGGGAACTCAGAAGAAAAAACCAGATTAGAGATAAAAAGTAGTAAATAGTAAATATGTAGTCGGGTTGGCCAACAACGTGTTAGTGGTAGGAATTGGTGGTTAGAAATGGTGATGGGATCCTGTCCAGATAATCTTGATTCCCTTTCCCTTGATTGTGTATGTGTGTGAACGACTATGAAGCAAGTTGTCTTGTACAATTTTTATGTTTATGTATAAAAAAGTTCTGTTACATTTCTATTTTAATTGATCCTGAAGTCGATTTACAAACAGGTAAAATTATTCCTTTTGTAATGAAACAAGTTCATTATCTTAAAAAAAAGTATGGTACTGATGGTTAAACATGAGCACTTTCCATGTACTAAAATTAGTTGTCTTAGTGTGTTAAGGTGGCGTAACTGAGCAAGAGGGAGTCGAAGCTACGACACCTGGCACACCACACAGGTGCTGACAAGGAATGAGGACGACAGCAATGAGGGGAGCGCACAGCTGACGATGGTGATGGCATGCAGACCACGCCCTGAATCGACGGGGACGGTGTTCAACTCAGCAGCCGAGGAGAGGTGACATCCAGCACCTCTGTGTACGACAAAGAGGTCGGTCCTGGTCTCTGTACACGGTGCGGATCGGCGGCAGCAATGAAGAGGTCCAAGAAGGTTTCTATATTTGTTGCTCGCCACGTCAGGTGGAGCGACAGCCCAGCTGACCTTTTGTGCCTAAGGACACCAACTTTGAGGGCCTGAGCAAAAAATAGGCTCTTGTCTTATCATGGTCCCTCCCTTGCCCTAAAACGTCTATAGAAGGAGCAATGACCTATGTGTGTACACAATCCAGACACTGGACTGGGCCAGACCTTGTTGAATTGTGTAAAGATGACACTTACACCATGCACAATATAAACGTCCAGAGACAGACCAAAAAAAAAAAACCTTTAGTTATAAAATGTCAAAGGGGGTTCACATATAATTTAATGAGAGCAACTACTATCAACTTCACAATATGTTACACGAATATTCTTCATGTATGTTTTTAGTAATTTAAGTCGAGTAGGGATGGATAACTGAGAGTGAATGGACCTTAAGTTATAATTGCGGGTCTTGCCGTCCAAATGACAAGCACAGAGGTGTTTAAACATGTGTATTTGCCCTTTGCGACGTGTGTCCTTGTAATATAATTGTAATTTTCTTTTGAGTACTCTGACCAATAATTGTCTCAGGAATCGGCAGAGATTAAAGTAAAATTAGACTAAATAATGACCATGACTTTAACAGTAAATCCAGTCATTGAAGGCAGGTACCCTAGGAATGAGTGGGATTTTGCATCAGAAAGGAGGCAGTGGTAATCAATCGCCCATAACTACTCACGTGAATGGATTAAAAATACCAGTTATGGAGATATTAATTTTGTACCACAGGTGGTAACACCATAGGAGTCATCACCTGTACTACAAAATTGATTTGAAGAGAGGGGCTATGTAAGATGGCAAGAACTAGGCCCTTTACATGAAGTCATTAAAGATCACCTGACTCACATAGAGCGAACAGTAGGGCTGAACAAAATGACTGACAAGGCAGATATTGGAATAATTAATGTCGGATGATGGTTTTAAAGTAATTCACATAACATGAAAACTTTGTGGAAACGAGTCGATTTACTGGACGCTAGTTTACCCCATGGAAGTATTTAGAGTTGACCGTGGCCAGCTGGGGAACAGCGAAGGGAAGCGACAATAGGCAGCTTAGGGTGGCTCAAGCTCTGAGAAAGCAGTAACGCGGGTTGGTCTCCAGCCGCCTTAAGATGAGTGGTTGACCCTGACTCCATGCTGGTGTACCGGGAAGCAGACGGAGAACTTGTACGCCTGTTGATAAATGTCCGTCGTCCCGTTTTCAGGGAAACATAACTAGAAAGCCGCGCAAAGCTACGGTGGAGCGGTCAACAGAGGTCAAAATAGGCGTGTTCGTGACTATAGCAACTTCACGCTGAATTCACGGTCCACAGAGTCTGAGGTAAATCAGGTGAAGAGCGACAGAATGAAATACGCCGGCAATTTATTACCACTGCCTGATAGGAGAGTCTTGTAATGTGATGATTGAAGGTCGGGAGTTAAAATAAATTTGTGCTAATCGACTGCATCTGTTTTCAATCAAGTAGTTGAAATCCCAAGTCACTTTCTTAATTAATTTTATGTTCAACATTTGCATCTGGTGTTCAATAGCTGAATATAACATCAATGTGCACCCCTTTTTAATTAAAAGTGATCAATTCTGAATAAATTAATATCAACACTGCCACCACAGTTCAATCAGGAGTCATAGGGCCATATTACTTTTTTGCGTTATCCGATATTGCGGCAGTTTTGCACTCTCTGTTGATCTGTTAGTCAATTAGTTGCGGTGAACACACGCCAAAACCAGCTAAGTGACGGGTGGGGTGTTACAGATTAAAAATTAGATACGGTGAAAGAAATTCAGTTACCCTATCATCTGGTTAAGTATGAGCAGGCTTCTGACACTGATATTATGCTAGGCTTATATTAGCAGGATGTAAAGACGGTTTTATCCATCATAACCACGATGAATCCATTTTGAAATTTTCACTATTTCATGAAATTCCTTAGATCGAGAAATACCATTGCAGAGTATGGAATTACCAAAGACTTCGATTATTACTGCCATTATCTCTATTAACTTCTTCATTCTGCTGCAGCTACACGCGTGCTGGAAGGAAGCATTTAATGTTTCTTGCCCATTTTTGGAAGCAGATGCCCAAAAACAGGTAAATATTTAGTCCGCAGCAAATACTTGCTGCGTTCTGTGGCAACTGGACCGCAACGAGTAGTTATTTAGTTCTTTCCATGTCAATGGAATGCTTTTCAAGTTAATATCGGACATCTCCAATGAGTCGTAATTTACATTAAGACGAAATTAACTTATGAAGACGTTATTTAATAACAGAAATTGCGTTGTATTATTTCATGACTTGCGATTAGCAGCGAAGCTTGGAAAATGCTAAAACTGGCGGTAGTCGCCACTATCAAAACCAGACGATGTTAATGTCTTCTATTATGTCACGAACATTATCTTCAGGTGGCTTGGTCGACGTTACGTATTTCAGGTAATACAAGAAAGAAACTAGCAGGAATTCATCTGTTTTTCGTTGCAATAAACTCATTCTTCGTGGTCCAAGTTAAGATTTTCGCAGACTTATTTTGACTCTTCAACAATGTACAAAAACACTTGTAAGTTACAAAACTCACATCCCACTCAGAGCCCTTACAGTTAGTCGCCAAACTGAAACTCTAATTCTGTGGAACACCAGTTTTAGTAAACCGATATAGCGAAGACTGTTTACCACTGCTCTTTCTTAAGTTATTGGACCCTATAACTATATTGGAACAATAATTTCGTGTGCAATCAGAAATCACGAATTACTGAATTTAATAGTGCTGTGGCTTCAAGTTCTTTGTGTTCCTGACGTAAACTGGCTCTCCATCATTCCGAGCCCCACATAATGCAATGTCATACTGACGCTAATACTGCGCTCGTACTGCCAACTTAAGTGATTTTTTAATCACTGAAATAAATTTCACATAACCTCCCAAAATGGGAGGTTTCATTTCGTTCCTCCTTTCGTTCTGGGAGATGACTTTTGTGATGAGTGAGCTTATTCCCTTCTAACCAGCGAAATGCGACAAAATTCTGCCAGTAATTTTCCCAAACCGTTATTTAGTGCCGTTGAGTAGATTTCTTTCAACGTTGTCTTAGGTGAGGGAATATAGTTTAATCTTAAGACATCTTGAGCAGCAACGTTAACAGATTTACCGTATAAGGAAGGCTTATTGTCCAGGTAGGAAAAGATTTAAAAACAAAGCCTGCACAGTTAGGACTAGGTCGATCTTTTCGTCAGATAGCACTGCATTATAGTTTGCCTATGAGGTACCACACGTTGTGTTCCTATAGCTGCGGAAATCATTAGTTGAAACCGAGTTTAACATCTGAGAGTATGGTACTGCTAAAAATACAAAACGATTACCAACCAACGGCTGAGTTCTTCGTCAAACTGAGGAGTATATATGATAGGGAAACCAAGAGAGACTGTTTGTACTTTCCTCCCTCCAACGAGTACTGAAAGCCATACAGACAAATGTTAACATTACTACGAGTACTTTCAACGTTGCAGTTGACGTTGTCCTCCTAAACTAACAATTCTTTGTTTAGAACGAATTAAAATTTGGAGAAGTGGCAAGATTCGAATCCGATAACAATAGATTTCAAACTCACTACTTTACTTACTCCACTAGCCTACCACATGTATGAAGCGCTGTTACAGACAACCGTGGCACTATGTGTGAGGTGACATAGTTGGGTAAAGAATGATTGCAGGAGCAATGTGACTTGCATCACAACGTAAATCTAAATTTTACCTTCAATTCCTGAAAACTATGTCATTATTACAACGTATGATGAACAGAGACATAATACATTTACATGATACTCTAAACAATACTCACGAGAAACTAATTTATTAAATCTTTAACACAAGCATGTAATTTGGGATGTATTTGACTTCTGAGCCGAAGGAGGGCAATCCACCTTGTATCGCACTTCGTTTCCCCCTGCCTTGTCAGTAGGTCCTTACATGAGAAATGTGACAGCTCAAGGAATTTGATAAAGGTCGCCTTCTTGCGCTTTATGAATATGAGTACTGTATCAGGTCTTAGGGAAAAAACATACGTACGATACATCTCTGGGTGAAGAGGATGGCTGATGAATGCAACGTCAACCGCTGTCGTCACCTTGGACGTCCAGGACTACCACAGAGGATCAAGACAATAGTACACTCCACTACAGTGATGAAGACCCTTTCAGGACTGTCACACAAATTAGGAACATGCTCCAGCTGAGTGTGAGCAGGTTTAATATTCGTCGTCGTCTCAACGAGAAAGGAACATTTGGACGAAAATCGGCTGTTAAGGAAATGTTGGAGAAGCGATATAAGGCTACCAGATTAAACTTAGCGCTGGCGCACAGGAGGAAGCAGTTTCCTTATTGTGAGAAAGTTAAATATACGGATGAGAAGGTGTATTCCACTGCACCAAATACTTCGGTCCATTTATATCGACCAAGTGGTGTGAGATTCGACGGCAATTATGTCCATCAGAGGCAAAGGTGTGTCCAAACGGCTGACAAAATGATTCAAATGGCTCTGAGCGCTATGGGACATAACATCGGAGATCACCAGTCCGCTTGAACTTAGAACTACTTAAAACTAATTAACCTAAGGACATCACACACATCCATGCCCAAGGCAGGATTCGAACCTGCGACCGTAGCAGTCGGGCGGTTCCGGACTGAAGCACCTGGAACCGCTCGGCCGCCGCGGCCGGAAAACGGCTGTCACAATTTGGGGATGGATATCAGCAAGTGGTTGGGGGGTTCTGTAACAGGTGGACCGTTTGTTTACTAGTCACTACTACTGCGAAATACTGTAGAACGTAATGCATCCTTCTGTTCGTCAGAGATTTTCGAGAGGTAGAAAATTATTCAACATGACCGCTTTCCTATCCACACGGCGAACTGTGTAAAATAGTGGTTTGAAATGAACGGAGACGTTGAGTTGTTGGATTGGCCTCCCAAAGGTGCTAACCTCAGTCCCATAGAGCACGTATGGACGGAGACGGAGAATATTATCACCGGTAGGTGTAGAAGATCAGCACCAACAACCAAGCCAGCTATCCAAAGCAGTTCATGGACGCATGGGAAGAGCTGTAAGACAATAACAGATTCATCCGGAAACTTGTTGTATCTATTCCCCGGCGAATAAGTGCAGTTTTAGAGAAGGACAGAAACTGGACACGGTACTGTGTTATTGTAATGTTATAGAGAAATTTTTGTTTATGACAAATAAAAGTTTTGTTTTTCCTCGAAGAAGAGGAAAATTCGTTAATGTTATCTCTCTCTCTCTCTTTATTTTTTTTTATATAGGATCAGATTCAACATAAACAATAGGCTCTCTATTTCAGTCTTTTTATTCAATCAGTAGACTCTTGATTTTAAATTATTTTACGATCATTGATCAAAAAGACTGAGATTAACATATCTCTAATTTTTTTTTTCACATAGCGCATACGTCAAAGCCGATGAAGGCATCAAAGAGAAAGTATTTAGCTTCCTGCGTAGAGAAAAAGCATCATATTACTTTTTGTTCTTTTTATTTCCATGTGTACAGGACGCCAATACCGACGAAAGCACAAGGTATTTTCTTTTAATGCCAAGTAGAAATCACAATACATAAAGAGAAAAAGTGGCGCAAGACCGATGGTGTAGACGTAAAGTCAAACGTTTGAGTCCACTTCATACTCAGTTATATTCTTATGAATACTTTACAATATGAATACTTAATAATTATCGTTGTCCTCCTAAATTAACAACTCTTACCATAAATTAAAATTCATTGATGTGATGGTTGCGAGCCACCTATCTGTAGGTTAGAAACTGATCACCTTAACCACTACGTCATTCTACTAATCACGAATACCATACTTACGAAGACATGTGATAGGGTCTGTGATGTCACTCCTTTTCCATGAAAAAGGAATAATATACCGAGTGAAAGCGGCGCACAGCGTCTTCGACGGAAATGCAGGCAATCCATCTGACTTTGAATTCAATGAACGGAGCTATGAAGAACATAAGCTAATTGAAAGTGACGCAGTATGTACTCTCTTAGGTTTTTATTAGATCTGCTTGTTTTGGAGTTGCAGTGTGTGAGAGAGTGAGAGAAATTAATAGCTGCTAACACAAGTGTCACAAAATTTCGACACAGTGATAGCAAAGATACTAATGTGGCAACAGGCCGATCAGAAAATGGCTTGAGACATTTTGAAGCATATATTTTATCACAATGACTGAAATGTAACAGAAAATGCAGTGGAATTATACATACCTATCTTACGACGAAAATTTTATGTAATGAAAGAAAATTCTTTGTTTCAGTCACTGTTGTGAAATGATTCAAGTATATTACACATTAGTCAATATGACAAAGGAAAATGTATCTCTTCTGATGCAAATAAAAAAAGAACAATACATTTTTTACCTCCAGATTTACCTCAGTATGTTCATTGCTTCCATAATATTTGTCTCGGGTGATGATTCCCTAAATGACAAACAACACACAAATTACTGTCTTTATTGGGCCCTTGGAGCCCTTTCTGATCCTTTCTTGTGACGCAACTCAGTACTTCCAAAACAGACACATCTGCTCATTCCTACAACGACTGAATGAAGGTTGTGAGAACTTGTCTTATGATTTCGTCACTGGATTTCGGTCTGGTCTTTGCAGATCTAATAATGAAAATGAGGAAAAGATTTACAAACAACAGCGTTCTCCAGCGAGATCCCAGTCGACTTGTATATCAACCAGCGAAATAGAAACAGAGTGTGTTCCTGCTGAGCCAATATGACACTGCTGTGGTATAGCCTTTTCCATTACGTACATGTTTCCTAATGAAGACTAGTCAGAACGTGATATTAAAGAGCAATCTTAACTTGGTGCCAAACGTCAAATCTAGGCTCAAACAATGAATTCTAATTACTCAGCGTTACATCTTAAATGGAAGCCATTCAGAACATTTCATCAAAATGAGAAAGAAGTGCACTATTAGACATAAAATACGGCCGCTGGTCGGCCACCGCAGAGACGAAATCTGAGTCGTTCACTTACAGCGGAGCGGCCAATATTCCTGGCTGCACCTCAGAATTCTAAGTCCGGACATATGCACTATTGACAACACTGTAGGATGCAGAAATGTATGGAGGAAATTCTGTAACTCTTCTCTAGCTGTTGCGGAAGTGTATTTTCTCGTGGTCTTGTAATGAGCTTCATGCTCTGTAAACATAGTCACGCATTCGAGTCCACTCCGTTCCTAGTTTCTTTAAATCGCGTATCTGTTATCTGCTTAAGTTATCAGTCTAAGGGAGCCTCAGACACAATTCGTTTCATTTTATAGTCCACCTGTAATAGCAAAGGATTCTAGAACCATTTCCACTAAGCAGCTTGTCGCTTTTTCAAATCAAGCAGATTATGCTCTAGAGTTTCCTCGCTATACAGCAGCTACCAGCTACTGGCCATATGCCGCCCGCCGCCAACATCAGATGCCTTCGACAAAGTGTCTTTATCAATGGACATTTTCTTATTTGAAGTTCTCGTCTTTATCTCGCAGTCACGAATTAGATTTAACATCACAGAAACTTAAGAACGTTGTTAAAGTGTGATGAAATATAGTCGGAAGTGGAAAATGGTCCATCACATCCGACATATTATTAGCTATGGGCTTAGGAGAGGGGTGAAGGCAGCAGAGGTAGCTCTGAACCATTGTATTTTGTGTGGGGCGATTGCCATTGGGCTTAAGACGCCAAAAAAGAATTTCCTTCAAGAATGATCATTTTGGCAAGAATGATTTTGTACATTCAGGAAGCCTCGATAACAGGCATATGTGGTGAAGTGCGAACTTTGAGTGTCGTGCGACATTTGTATTCAATAGGCAAGGTTCAGAAGTCGGGAGAAGTAGTATTGCTACTGCATGCTCTAATTTGAAACAAAATAAACATCAAAGGGGTGACTGTTAAAGAATTTTTGTTCCTCATCATCAGTTGGCTCATTCAAATACAATATTCCTAAAGCTGACTAATTATGATGTCTTTATATTAACTTCTTAAGAAGAGTTAATGGCTGAGCCCCAACAAAACACACATACCCGAGCGAAAGGCAGTGTCAACATAACATTTTCACTCTGGTGGCTCAGAAAGGGTGTTGTGCATTATGAAAACCACCCCAGGGGAGAATATACTGCAGCTTGTATATTTTGCCAAAAATAAGTCACAATGTAAGAAAAACGACCTACAAAACATCACGTATTGATACTATACCAAAGGCACTCTGGCGATTTCACTAACAAAACTATCTAGGAGTTTGAAAATTTATCCATCACGTACTTTAATCTTCTGATCCTATGGCTTTGAATGTTTGCCCTTCAAACTCCTTATCGAAAAATGGTCAAGAAAATTGCTCTCTGGAGAAAAGGGCACTTCAAACCTGATTTGACGACATCGCTAACTCAGATCCAGTAGATTTCTACAAGTATCAGAAAACTACCTGAGCGTTGTCAGACTGCATAATATAATGTGACAGAATATACTATTGATGATTAATTTCTCTCTGATGTTTACTGTTATTTTGTGAGCGTACAGGCTGTGGGGTGAGATTAGAGCGGCAGTTTCCCGCCACAGAGAACGTGGGTGGCGGTTGCTGCGAGGCCGTGGCGAACGGTTAGCGTTACGCGGCCTTGGAAAAAGCCGAGCGGACGCTAGGTGGGGGCACGTATGGCCGTGTTTGTGCGCTTGGAGAAATTTACATGCCAGAGGAAAGTTGATAATAACAAAACTGAGAGTGACACGGAGGTGCGAGTAGTCACTCATGGATAGAAAAATATGTAAAGCTAAATTATCTAGAGGCCCCACAAAAATACATAATAGTTTAAAAGTTCCCAGAATGAGATTTTCGCTCTGCAGCGAAGTGTGCGCTGATATGAAACTTCCTGGCAGATTAAAACGGTGTGCCCTTCCAAACTTTACAGAAGCTTGGAAGGTAGGAGACGAGATACTGGCAGAAGTAAAGCTGTGAGCACCGGCCGTGAGTCGTGCTTCGGTAGCTCAGATGGTAGAGCACTTGCCCGCGAAAGGCAAAGGTCCCGAGTTCGAGTCTCGGTCGGGCATACGGTTTTAATCTGCCAGGAAGTTTCAGTTTAAAAGTGAATGTCGTCTTAAAAATTGTAAATTTATGGAAGTTCAAAAGCTAATATCTCGGCAATGCCTTGGCCGATTAGTATGAACAAAGTGTTTACGGATGCAGCTAGTAGAGCTGCGTCGAGGAATCGTAGCCGATATAGCATAGTGTGTACCATTTTTGAATGAGAGGTCGGAATGTGGGATTCGACTGAGAGAAACTGTTTTTGGTAATAAATGAATTTAAAGAGACAAAACTAGCTGCAGCATTCTAAAGTTTAAAGAGGTAGATGTGTAATTAAGTATGTATTTTTATTTGTTTATGTGAAGTATAAAAAATCTGGGAAAAGCAATATCACAGCACAAGAACATTATTTGTGAAAAAACGGTGGCAGATACAAAAAAATTAGAATTGTTATTGCCCGGAAAATTTTCATATTTTTCAATATATTATATATTTTTTTGTGTTTAGTTTTAGAATCTTCGTAATCTCTGTCAAACATTGTTTTGAGTTAGGCAATAAGAGCCGGTCGTGCCACGCATCTGGGGGTAGTAGTGGGTTGGTAGCCACGTTCGAGGACTAGTATGTATGTAGCGACGTTCGAAAGCGATCAAGTGGAGCGCAATATAGTGGTTTAGGACAGCAGACGAGAGTGTATTTTGTGAATTGTGAACAGACTGTCGATGACGTGATCGCGACATATGAATTTTATAGTGAAGTGTTGTAGCATGAGTTGTTAAAGGCCGCCCTAACGTAAAAGCCACTCAGACTGCATTTTGAGTGTTTAGTGAATATATTGAAGAAAAATAAACTACTTGTTCAAATTATAAATCAACGTGAGTGACTCAGTATTTTAAATTTCACCGCAATAGCTGCCTGCATTGTTTTCTTATATTTTATTTCAGCTTAAAAATAGAGTTAACGACAGGTGTGAACTGGCACCCGATGACGAAAAACGTAGCCAAACATTGAGACCAGCCACATCTCTGGGCCACTCAGTTAAGCTGAGTTTAACAAATATATATTTTTTCGTGCCCTAGCACGTGGGGGTTCGAGCCACACTATCCAAACTGCAATGTGTAGTGCCCAGTACAGTCGTAGTTTTCAATTAAATGAACAACAGTATCAAAAAATGCAATTTACTAATTCAAATGAAATTCAACTACCACGATATTCTTACGACAAAAGTCTACTTTAATAAGACATAAAGTACCTGTAACAGGAGCGCGCCTATATCAGCCGAATTCGTAAGATATTACTCGTCCTGGACTACGAAACGGTCTGTGTTTACTTGCTGTCCTGTGTCACCATGAAGTAGTATAGAAATGTGGTATTTCATAAATAAAATAAATAAAATTTCCCCATTGATTTTCTAACTGACAGCTTGTAGCTCTGTCACGAAACTGTTAAAAAAGTATTCTTCAGCGAGACTGGAACCGGGAACCAAGGCATACGACATTTTTCAGGAAGCACAGTACCTCGTAGCTAATGAAATACTGTTACATCATGCTCTATCTTATTGCTCCAGTGCTATCTAGAACAGTTAAGCTCCCAGCGTAATAGACGAGATTAATTGCAATTGCCACGTCGATTACTTTATTTCACACCATAAATTGATACCTTTATTTCACACCATATGTGAAAATCACTCAGCTTATTTAATGGAAATGATGCGAATATGTCAAAAGAATTTTGTAGGCTAATTCTGTGTCATCCAGAAAGTGACTCGTCGGCCACAGGGTTGCCAGACATATTCTGCGTTGTTGTCAAGACTCAGTTATATTTGTAGCAGGATGAATACCAGCCTTGAATGGTCTAGGAAGTGACTACACATAGTGTCTTAAAGACGTGGTGGCCGAGCGCCGAAGTACACAACACATATGTCAACGAGTCTTAGTTGCGTTTCTGTATCTGGTTTTGAGGAGGAGAGCATCGACACGAATAAATGGAAATGTCGTGTGGCTAGGACCTCCCGTCGGGTAGACCGTTCGCCTGGTGGAGGTCTTTCGATTTGACGCCACTTCGGCGACATGCGCGTCGATGGGGATGAAATGATGATGATTAGGACAACACAACACCCAGTCCCTGAGCGGAGAAAATCTCCGACCCAGCCGGGAATCGAACCCGGGCCCTTAGGATTGACAGTCTGTCACGCTGACCACTCAGCTACCGGGGCGGACATCGACACGAATAATACTCGCATCCACCTACTGAAATCTAAACAACACAAATTAACTGCCACAATTATTTGTGTTTTCCTGTCCTAAGGGTGCTGAAATCATCGCCGGTTGTATTTCATATTTTTAGACCATTTCCAGTACTGTACAAGTTATGAGAAGGCAACACATCCTTTTTTATAATAATAGACGTGGAAAATATTTTTCTTGAGATCGAGGTCGAAGGCACTACCCATAAAAAAGCGGCACACAAATGAAAAGACAACAACACGGCACTGATTGCAAAACGTAACATCGACAGAGAGACGTGAGAAATAAATCCGGAAAGGCCGATATGCGGAAAACCATAAGACATGACACAAAATGCAGGCTCAGGATTCCACCGAAAACTAAACTTGCGAATGTATGCAACGCAGGTTCTATTCTACGCGAAAAGAGAAGCAGTTGTTATCAGAAAGTGGAACAAGGCACACAAAACGCTGAAAGTTTTGTATTTTTAGCAGTACTATACCATTAGGTGTTAAACTCGGTTTGAACTGCTGATTTCCACAGCTATAGGACCACAAAGTGTGATACGTCTTAGGCGAACTATAATATACTGCTATCAGACGAAAAGATCGACCTTTGTTTTTAAACCTTTTCGTACCTGGACAATAGTCTTCCTTATTCGGTAAATTTGTGAACGTTGCTGTTTATGATATCTTAAAATTAAACTATGTTCCTTCACCTAAGGCAACGTTAAAAGAAATCTTCCTAACAGCACTACATTGCGGTTTGGGAACCGATTACTAACAGAACGTTGCCAAATTTCACTGGTTAGAAGAGAAAATGCTTACTGATCAAGAAACTAAACTCCCAGAATCAAAAGAGGAACGAAATGAAACCTCCGATGTTGGAAGATCATGTAGAATTTATTTCAGTGGTCACAAAATCAAGTGAAGCGAACGCTTAACCTCTAGCGTCTGTAGGTATCATATGTTTTTCGCGTTTTTCGATCGCTTTAGCGAGAGCGCCTGCCGGTATCACAGAGTATGCATTCAGCGCATTCTGTTCGTCATTTGTTTAAGGTTCTACACGCCATCAACAGGTGGCACCAGCAGCTGGAAAGTGAGTGTTACCACGTAATGCACCATGTCGGGAATTTTAAAAGGTAAATACTCTTAACTTCTGCAGTTTCACGCATTTAGAAGCATATTTATATTCGCAAGTGGTTCATTTATCCTGTAAATAAATATCTCTACCGAGAAACTACTCTTCATGAACAAAATGTTTCACTTAATTGCAGGTATCATCCCTGATACCTCGGGACTCTAAGTATTAATCTCCTGTCATTGTTTACCTGGATATAGTTGTGGGTGCGTTTGTTTCTCCATTTTTTGCTAAATTTTCTTGTTTGCTGTCTTTATCCTGTATTAAATCACGTGTTTCTCTTGCATGTAAATAAATTGGGTATTTATTGTATTACTTTAATGAAAAATTGAACCCAGTAACCCCATTTTTCCCTGCTGTAGGGCTAACTGATGAAGACATAGCGGAACTTTTGCCAGTGCAAGATCCAAATATTTCTGAATTTGAGCTGTCTGAAGAAGAAGATGAGCCTGATATAGCAGTCAGTTCACAAACTCCAGCAGCTGATGAGTCATCATCCGAATCAGATATCGATGGGGTACCTTTGAGTGAGATCCAACACAGAGGTGCAAAATGGAGACACACAACAGAGTAAGTAGTTGCTAGATACAAATTTGTATGGCATATTTAACGTATAGATTGCAACGATTTATGTTATTTTACTTTAATTTCTAGGTTTAATCCTGAAGTACGTAGTAGAATTTGCAAAACCTGAAATTCCAGCTGTGAAGTCACCATTTGAATATTTCACGCTATATATTGGCCAAACATGGTTTGATAATATGGCTTATTATATAAATTTATGTCATGTTACACTAACAGGAAAGTGAATTGACTCTTGTGGAACAGAATTAAGAAAGTTTTTTTTTGGGTGGGAGGGGGGGGGGTTAGTATGCTGATTGCATTACTGGGGTTCCCTAGATTGAGAATGTGTTGGTAAAAGCGAACACGTTATCCACTCATTGCAGATACAATTAGCAGGGACAGGTTTTATCTGATAAGAAATAATCTGAAACTGGTTAATGACAGTGGTGTATTAGAGGAAACCAAACTAAGTGACAGGTATTGAAAGATACGACCACTCCTTGACAGACTAAGAAATGCATTTCGAAATCATGCCCTACCAACTCATTCACGTGTACATGAGCACACGATACCGTGTACAGGTCAAGTAAGAACAAGACGGTATGTTAGGGGTAAACCTCACCCAGTTGGTTTGAAGAACTTTGTGCTAGCTACATCCAACGGTATACCACTTGACTTTTTGCTATACCAAGGAAAGGGTAAAGATAACACATCAGGAAAAATTCCAGTGCCTGACAACCTTGATATTGGAGGGCGTGTTGTTCCAAAGCTTTCAGATTCCTTGCCACCTGGGTCACTAATATACATTGATAGAAACTTCACATCTGTCTCAGTATTAGATAGTCTCCTAAATCATGGACCAATCTTAACAACTGGAACTATCATGGCTAATCGTCTTCCAAAAGTTGTAAATTTCAGGATAGATTTAGATTTGAAAAGGGGGGGGGGGGCAGACGTTCTTTTGATCATGTTGTAAGGAGTGATGAAAAGATAGCTGCAATGAAAAGGTTAGACAATAAACCTATTTACGTTGCATCTTCTGCTTTTGGTGTTTGTCCCACTGTCCAAATTCAACGTTGGTCAAAGAAAGAGAAGGTTTATGTCCAAATTCCTAGGCCAAATGCAGTTACCAAATACAACAGATATATGGGTGGTATGGATCTCCACCGCGCGGGGTAGCCGTGCAGTTTGAGGCGCCTTGCCACGGTTCGCGCCCTCCCCCCCCCCCCCCCCCCTCCCCCATCGGAAGATTGAGTCCTCCCTCGGTCATGGGTGTGTTGTCCTTAGCATAAGTTAGGTTAAGTTAGATTAAGTAGTGTGTAAGCCTAGGGACTGATGACCTGTGCAATTTGGTCCCATAGAACTTACCACAAATTTTCAAAATTTGTGGATCTTCTGGATAGGGTAGTGGGAAAAAACCCAATGAGAAGCAGAACTAACAAATGGACAGTACGCGTGATCCACCACTTCATAGATTTTGCGGTTGCAGCAGCTTGGCTAGAATATAGGCAAGCAACGCAAAGTAATAAATTTATGAGAAAAGACATCATGCAGTATCAAGCTTTTAAGCTTGATGTTGCATAAAATCTTATTTTCTATGGTGTGCCAGAAAATGAGCAAAGATCAGAATCGAGCAATGATGAAGACGAGGGTGATGATGATGATCCACCAGCAAATTGGGCAAGAGTATCGAAAGCTCTACTATCTTTGCCATTCTGGGTATCTTCCCTCGTATTACCTGAAGTAGGTTACGCCGACAAAGCCATCTGGAGACAGTGATCGTGGCAATTAACAGAATATATTAACATTGGCTGGCTTTGACTATAGTGTTCCACGCGGAGTGGCCGCGTGGTTTGAAGCGCCATGTCACGGATTGCGCGGCCTCTCTCGGCGGAGGTTCGAGTCCTCCCTCGGGCATCGGTGTTTGTATTGTTCTTTACGTAAGTTAGTTTAAGTAGTGTGTAAGTCTAGGGACCGATGACCTCAGCAATTTGGTACCTTAGGAATTCACACACATTTTGACAGTGGCGTATACCGCCAATTTTAGCATTTCACAAGCTTCGCTGATAATCTCAAGTAATGAAGTAATACAACGCAATTTCTATTATTAAGTAACGTGCTCATCAGTTAATTTAGTCTTAATGTAATTTACGAATCATTGGAGATGTCCGATATTAGCTTGAAAAATATTCTCTAGACATGGAAAGAACTAAGTAACTATTGGTAACGGTCCAGTTGCCACAGAACGCAGCAAGCATTTGCTGAGGACTAAATATTTACCTGTTTATGGGCAACTGATTCCAAAAATGACCAAGAGACATTAAATGCTTCCTTCCAGCACGCGTGTAGCTGCAGCAGAATGAAGAATGGTTCAAATGGCTCTGAGCACTATGCGACTTAACTTCTGAGGTCATCAGTCGCCTAGAACTTAGAACTAATTAAACCTAACTAACCTAAGGATATCACACACATCCATGCTCGGGGTAGGATTCGAACCTGCGACCTTAGCGGTCGCTCGTTTCCAGACTGTAGCCCCTAGAACCGCAAGGCCACTCCGGCCGGCAGAATGAAGAAGTTAATAGCGATAATGGCAGTAATAATAGAAGTATTTGGTAACTTCATACTGTGCAATGGTACTCCTCGATATAAGAAATTTCATGAAATAGTGCAAAATTTAAAAATGGGCCCGAACCGTGGCTTTGGATAAAAGTGTCTTTACATCCCGCTGATATAAACCTAGCACAATGTGTATCGGTAGCTTACTCGTAATTAACCAATTGACAGGGAACTGAATTTCTATCACCCTGTCTAATTTGTAATCCAAGCGCATCAAACGTTACGACACCATGATGAATGTAGCAAATGTGAACTTTAGTGGTCTGGTGGATTGATCCCAGTTTCTTAATTACCAGTATGGGTTTGATTCCCACTCCTTTCGGGTATTTGAAACACACACGAACGGATCTCCCTCACATCTAGTAACGTCAAGTGAAGAACGTCAGGTTGCACCGTAGTTCAGAATCCGCACTATAAACATTATATTCCTTCGCTACCAACTGGGGCAGAGGCTGTTTAGGTTGGGCCATAGCAGAGGCAGAAGTAGCGGCTACCAGAAACTCTGTCGCCAGTGAGCTTCCTTACGCTAGAAACTTTATTGTATTTAGTGAGCCACTGCTCACTCCAGGTCCCAGGGCTTTTTTTTTTTTTTTTTAACTTGAGACGTTGAAAAATTTAATGCTGGACAGGGATTCGTATTCGGATCTCCCCTTTAGTCGTATCTTACCCACAAGGAATGATATAGTTCGATCATTTCGTTGTTTTCCCCAATATCGTAAGCAAATTGTCCACGAAAAGGACATGTGTGGGTTCGAATCCTGGCCCAGCACAAAAATACTCCTGGTTTCATTTCAATCCCTAGCTTATGCACACCGAACTACTAGTGATGAGTGATTTCCATTTTTAATGTTGCTACATGTGTTGTCAACAATTACACTACGTGCCGTTATTACTAGTCAAATATGCAAGTCTCACTACAGGTGAGCAAACATCTCGTGCAGCGTAAACAACGGCGGTAGGTGCTGTGTTCGATTCCCAGTCAGGCAAAGAAAAATTGTATCCTAATTTCAAATTCAAACATGTCGCTGCTGGTAAAAAAATTCGATATCCAACATTTGATTTTACTCAGTTAAGAATCTGATTACGTGCTGAGTTCCAGTTCCCATCACAAAACTTTACATCAAGGAACTTCGTTTTATACACGTACAAACTTTGTTATTCGAAATCATATTCAACATTTCGTGGTTAGTTAATAAGGAGATAAGTGGCTTGACAGGATTCCAGGCAGAGCACAAAAATTTTCAGATTCAAATGTGCTAACTGATACGCGTGTAAATTCGATATTTCACGACCTTTTATGCCTAGTCACAAATGACGAACGTTACTGTGATCGGATCTTGGCCAGGCACGAAAATTTTGATTAGTTACAATGGCTACAGGCGCTTGGTTTCAATCTAGGCCCAGAACAAAAAAGTTCATCATGTCGTTTAAAGTTGAAACATGTGCACAAATGATTGCTCAATCATGAGTAATGAGAAATTACTGATGATACAATGTTAATTTTGAGCTTTTCATAGAGCGTTTGCACTGTTAACCACGTTGCTTTTAGCTGTTAGTTGAACATCCAGTTTATGACAAACTGCTCGTATCATGTATGACGTTCCATAGATGCAGGAAAAACTTTTAAAGAGCAAAAATACTTTGAATTATCAGAGGACTTTAGGAGACAGCTATTGTCTCAAAATCTGTTGTTCATAAAAGTATTTAATTTTGCCTAAATATTGCTGGATTGACTTATGTGACAGAGTTAGTTCACTCAAGTTCTAATGAATGTGGTAGTGATTTTGAAATATCCCTTACTGTGATAAAGTTGAGTTTACAAGCTTTGAGGACTGTCTCATCACTAATGACACGTTTCATAGTATTTGCAATATTATCGTGTTGATTTACATGTGGACTGATTACCTTAAAGAATAGTGTACTATAGTGATCTCTTGTGGCATCCATTTTGTAGACTCAAACGACTGTACTGCAAAGATATTAGAGGACCTGCAAGTCAGTTACGTTATGTGGGCTGCATGCAAATTAGGCGAAATACAGATCAAGTCGTTCCGGTACTTTTGGCTGTGATAGTACACACAAAACTATTCAAAAACATATGGAGTTAGAGATTGATTTCTGAGTCTTACAGATAGTCCTCTGATGTGATAGACCCTTATACCATTCGTACTTGAAAGGACAGTAATGGATGTAGGTAATGGAACCTCTATGGTTCAACTTGCAGTATAATTTTGCTCCCTGTGTTCGATATTTAATATTATGTGGTTTAAATTAGCTTATTCACTGTCGTGAGTGCATATCGGAGAGTCTATATCTTTAATTTTATTGGGATGACTAGTGTAACAAGTATGACCTAAACAGATTTGTATTATGGGTAGCGTTTATTGATTACGAGTCCGTCAAACCATACTTCCCTTGCCAGGTCAGGCTGAAAGTGGTCATAAAATTTTCATTTCATCCTTGGGGTACTATCTGATACCTGTTGTGTTCTTTCTGCCTTTCTTGGCGTATTTTCCGTACCAAACTATTAACTGGAGTCTGATCCCATGGAATTTGCCTTGCGTAATACTTTATTTAGCATTCATAATACGATAGAGCCACTTGCCCACGAAAGGCAAAGGTTCTGAGTCTCGGTTTTCATCTTCCAGGAAGTTCCAGTATATCTTATGTATAGTCAGGAGTTTCCGCATTCGGATACTGTGCTTCCGTCCTTAGTAGCGTCCTTTTAGAGTCTGTTAAGATTCGAACTTTTTGGAATTCATCGCTTATTCCATATTTTACTGCTTCTCGATTTGCTAATATGTTAGTGCTGCAATTGTGCGCATCATTTGGCACAATGTACCTCCCCGTTGTATTTGTTACTGGACTGTAGAAACCAAATACCGCTTGTTCTGCTTTCGTGGAGCTGTTCGAGTGGATTTGGACGTAATTTGGCCATATTGTATGAGTGATTTTCTTGATTCGTTATCTACTGTGCATGAAATGAAATTTTCACCCTGCAACGGAGTGCGCGCAGATATGAAACTTCCTGTCAGAGTAATACTGTGTGCCACTCCGAGATTCGAACTCGGGACCTTTGCCGTTTGCGGAGAATTGCTCTACCGACTGAGCTATACAAGCTCAGCACTTCCCGTCGATCTCATTTTTGAGACGTTTGTATTCCTTTTTGCCTGCTTCATCAGCTGCATTTTTATATTTTCTCCTTTCATCACTTAAATTCAATATCTCTTCTGTTACCCTCGTCTTTTTACCTACTTGATCCTCTGCTGCTTTCACTATTTCATTTCTTAACGATACCCACTCTTCTTCTACTGTATTTCTTTCCCCCCATTCTTGTCACTCGTTCCCTAATGCTCTCCCTCAAACTCTCTACAACCTCTGGTTCTTTCAATTTATCTAGGTCCCATCTCCTTAAATTCCCACCTTTGTGCAGTTTCTTCAGTTTTAATCTACAGTTCATAACCAATAGATTGGGGTCAGACTCCACATCTGCCCCTGGAAATGTCTTACAATTTAAAACCTGGTTCCTAAATCTCTGTCGTACCATTATATAATCTATCTGAAATCTGTCAGTATCTCCAGGCTTCTTCCATGTATACATCCTTCTTTTATGATTCTTGAACCAAGTGTTAGCTATGATTAAGTTGTGCTCTGTGCAAAATTCTACCAGGCGGCTTCCTCTTTCATTTCTTACCCCCAATCCATATTAACCTACTACGTTTCCTTCTCTCCCTTTTCCTACTACCGAATTCCAATCACCCATGACTATTAAATTTTCGTCTCCCTTCACTATCTGAACAATTTCTTTTATTTCATCATACATTTCTTCAATTTCTTCGTCATCTGCAAAGCTAGTTGGCATATAAACTTGTACTACTGTGGTAGGCATGGGCTTCGTATCTGTCTTAGCCACAATAATGCGTTCATTATGCTGTTTGTAGTAGCTTATCCACATTCCTACTTTTTTATTCATTATTAAACCTACTCCTGCATTTCCCATATTTGATTTTGTATTTATAACCCTGTATTCACCAGACCAGAAGTCTTGTTATCCTGCCGTCACTAATTCCCACTATATCTAACTTTAAGCTATCCATTTCCCTTTTTAAATTTTCTAACCTACCTGCCCGATTAAGGGATCTGACATTCCACGCTCCGACCCGTAGAACGCCAGTTTTCTTTCTCCTAATAACAACGTCCTCCTGAGTAGTCCCCGCCCGGAGATCTGAATGGGGGACTATTTTACCTCCAGAATATTTTATCCAAGAGGACACCATCATCATTTAACCATACAGTAAAGTTGCATGCCCTCGGGAAAAATTAAAAATTACGGCTGTAGTTTCCCCTTGCTCTCAGCCGTTCGTAGTACCAGCACAGCAAGGCCGTTTTGGTTAGTGTTACAAGGCCAGATCAGTCAATCATCCAGACTGTTGCCCCTGCAACTACTGAAAAGGCTGCTGCCCCTCTTCAGGAACCACACCTTTGTCTGGCCTCTCAACAGATACCCCTCCGTTAGGGTTGCACCTATTGTACGGCAATCTGTATCGCTGAGGCACGTAAGGCTCCCCACCAACGGCAAGGTCCATGGTTCGGGGGGGGGGGGGGGGGGGGGGGGGGGGGGAGTAATATACAGATGCAAGTCACTGTATTGTGAATAGGATCAGTTCCTTATAGTTAAGGTACAAAGGTATTTTTAATAGTAACGTATGACCAGGTTACAGGACGATTATTTTCACATCTCGCCTCTGAAGAAATCAATGGAGGTACTTGAAAAAGATTGGTGAAAACCAGCCACATCTAAAACAACTTCCAGCGGCAGTGGTTCTAAAACTGTCGAAATATATTGTTTATATATATATTACTCATACATTTTCAGTGTTCATCAAATTATCGCCATACCCGACCCAATATTCTTTTCATTTCTTTTTTTAAGGCAACTTTTCGTCCGGCTACAGAGTAATGTCTCAGAATTTATTATGTGAAAACTCTTTATAATTTTTAAATAAAATTTACTTTATTAACATTTTACATCTTTATTCTTCAAGTCTACTTGTTTGCAGCCCTCTATCGCTAGAGGGCTCCGAATTGTAGCGTTTTCATCGTGGTGTGTAATGTAAGGCATGCCGGTGGGTGAGAAACAGGGTGCTGTAATCGAGTTTCGTATTAGAAGATTTCGTCCCCACATGGAGCACACATGGAGCACACATGGAGCACACTGTCCTTCAGCATGACGATGCGAGACCACTGCGGCATGTGGAACAGTCTGAAGCCTTGGATTCACTGACCATATAGGGTCTCTGTGTGGAGGGAGATGCCCCTCGTGACTGCCTCCCTATCCCACGGTGCATAATTCCACCACCTCGTTTGGGTTCAGTGCCATACTACTCGGTCTCACTAATGCGCTGTACTACCCCATCTGGGTATCACATTGGGGTACAGCACTACACTGTACCATCCGACTATTGCTCTGTACTACCCCATCCAGGTACTGTATTCGAGTACAGCTTCATAATAGACGATCTGGATATTTCCCTGTACAATCCTGTGTATAAAGAGGAGTATAAAGAAAAGAAACTTGAAAAACCGTGAACACATATTTTGTTTTGTCTAATAAGTAGGAAGTGCAGCAAAGAACGTGAGTCAGTTCACAAGATAATTGTGTGCAACTAATGTTAAACTTTTGGAAGCTGAAACTGTTGTTAGTGCTAAAGCAGAAAGTGCATCGACATCTGAACAACATGACAATGAGGGTTATCGACATTTACGTGTGCAAAATTTGTTTCCCTGAGGAGATGGGAGTGCTAGTTCTTCTCGTACAGACTTATTTCTGTATGCATTAGAGGTATACCATCCATTTCGTCATATGTTGTATGTCGGACTGCTGTGATACCTAGAGTAAGTGTTTCTGTCATAGTATACTGAGCAACGGAATTAAAGGATCACTTTTTCGAGACCACGTAATTGTCACCCATTGTGAAGCGTAAGTTTGTAATTTATCTCAACGATGCCTGCTACTTTCCTCTGCAATGGTGCGAAAGCTTGGTGCCATGCGACGTCATCCTCAAGTCCGACGGCGCTTCAAAACGCGACCAGAGCTCAGAAGTTCGTTTGGTGTATAAAGTGAGTTAATGATATGCCATTGGCACTAAATTTCACCAAACATCTGCCCAATGCCGCCGCCGACGTGACACTGTGGGAAGGTCGTCACACCGCGTCTTACCCTCATTTCGCCCCTTCTTTTGACACCTTTGCGATGGAGGTCAGAACAGAGACGCCCAGCGTTAAAATCACGCAGTTTTCTTGTGAGTGACCGAGGAAAACAATTCAGACACAACGCAACTCGGAATCGACATGAAAATGCCCCAGGGAGTGACACAAAGAGCGTTAATGAAACCATCCCTTTCCTTGGGACGCTAATTCCCACACATTTCGCGGTCGAAAACACACAGTGCGATGAGTAGCAGGAAGACGTTCTTGACAGCACATGATACTGCTGACATCTCATAGTAACCCCATTTAAAAAAATCTCACACCTTTGGAGTGCAGTGAGACCGCAATTCCTGCTCTGGTGTGCAGGGCGGAATTACTAGGGACTGTTCAAAACCATCCGACGAAATCAGAACGTGATTCGAAGCAGCAAAGGTTTCTTATGCTTTTTCAGCCATCCTGCTTCATGCTCTGATATGGCGTGATCACGAAGGGATGCGACATTGACACCTGCGCGCGTAAAACGGCAAAGGGTCCCTCTAATGCTCCCTAGTTCTGCAGTAGCTTATAAATACAAAGTCAAATAGGGGTAATGCAGGAGTGGGTTTAAAGACGAATAAGAACATACGAATGCGGGTAAGCTACCACGAACAGCATAATGGACGCATTATCGTAGCCAAGATAAACACTAAGCTCACACTCACTACAATAGTACAAGTTTATATTCCAACTACCAGCGCAGATGAGGAAGAGATTGAAGGAATGTATGATGAGATAAGAGAAATTATTCAGGTAGTTAATGGAGACGAATCTTCAGTTTTGCTGGGGGACTGGAATTCGATAGTAGGAAAAGCAAACGAAGGTAAAATATGGACGGGGGGAATGGAATGAAAAAGGAAGACGCCTGTTGGATTTTGCACAGAGCATAATTTAATCATCGGCAACACTTGGTTTAAGAATAATGAAAAATGATTGTATACCTGGAGGCACCAGAATGTTTCAAAATGATTATACAATAAGACAGAGATTTCTGAATCACTTTTCCAATTATAAGGTATTTACAGGGGCAGATGTAGAATCTGACCATGATTTATTGAGAATGAACTGTAGATTAAAACAGAAGAAATTGCAAAAGATGGGAAATTGAGGGGATGGGATCTGGATTAGTTGAAAGAATGAGAGGTTGTTGAGAGTTTCAGAGGGAGCATTAGGCAACGATTGATTAGTAAAGGGAAACGAATACAGTAGAAGACGAATGGATAGATCTGACAGATGAAATAGTGAAGACAGCAGAGGAGCAAATAGGTAAAAAGACAGGGCCTAGTAGAAATCCTTGGATATCGCAGGAGATATTGAATTCCACTGATGAAACAAGAAAATATAAAAATGCAGGAAATGAGGCCAGTGAAAGGAAAAACAAACGTCTAAAAGTGAGAGTGAGAGTGACAGGGAGCTCAAAATGGCTAAGCAAGAATGGCTAGAGGATAAATGTTAGGATTTAGAAGCACATGTCAATAGGGAGAAGATAGACACCCACTACAGGAAAATTAAAGAGGCCTTTAGAGGAAAATTAAGCGGCTGTATGACTATTAGGAGCTCCGACGAAAAACCAATAATGAGTAATGAACGAAAAGATTAAAGGTGGAAGGAGTATACAGAGGGTCTGTACAAGAAAGATGAATTTGATGGCAATATTATAGAAACGAAAGAGTAGGTAGATGAAGGTGAGATGGAAGATACAATACTGCGAGAAGAGTTTCACAGGGCACTGAAGACCTAAGTCGAAACAAGGCCCCTGGAGGAGATAACATCCCGTCAGGACTATTAAGAGCCTTGGAATGACAAAAATCTTTCAGCTGGTGTGCAAGATGTATGAGAGAGACCAAATATCCCCATACTTCAAAAAAATGTAATAATTCCAATTCCAAAGAAAGCAGGCGCTGACAGGTGTGAATATTACCAAACCGTCAGTTTAATAAGTCATGGCTGCAAAATGCTAACACGAAGGCTCTACAGAAGAATGGAAAAACTGGCGGAAGCCGACCTCGGGGAAGTCCGGTTCGCTTTCCGGAGAAATGTAAGAACACGCGACCCAATAGTGACCCTTCAACTTGTGTTAGAATATAGGTTAAGAAAAGGCAAGTCTACGTTTATACCATTTGTAGACTTAGAGAAAGCTTTTGACACGGTTGACTGGAATACACTCTTTGAAATTCTGAAGGTAACAGGGGTATTATACAGGGAGCGAAAGGCTATTTACAACCTGTACAGTAATGAGACAGCAGTTCATAAGAGTCGATGGGCAAGAAAGGGCAGCAGTGGTTGAGAAGGGAGTGCGACGGGTTTGTAGCCTATCGCCAGTGTTATTCAGTCGGTACATTGAGAAAGCAGTGAAGAAAAGAATTGGTGCAAGAGTTAAAGTTCAGGGAGCACAAAAACTGTAGGTTTGCCTAATGACATCGTAACACTGTCGGAGACAGCAAAGGTGTTGGAAGAACAATTGAATGGCATAGACAGCGTCTTGAAAGGAGGATATATAATCAACATAAAAAACAAGGCTAATTTAATGTAGTCGAATTAAATCAGCTGATGCTGAGGGAATTAGATTAGGAAACGAGACACTTAAAGTAGTAGATGAAATTTGTTATTAGGGCAGCAGAGTAGTATGGAGAGCTGCATCAAACCAGTCTTCGGATTGAAGACCACAATAACAACGTTTCTTACAGTGTTTCTGTGAAATTTTCTATGAAACGTCCATTCATCCCACTATGTCTTGTTAGGTCTATTGAGTCAACATCACCGTTGTCCTCCACAAAACTTACGTGGCCTGCAGTTCGATATTCGGTGCAGATATTTAAAAATTGCATGTCACATAGTCATTCGAACCAAACTACCATCGTTGAAGAACCCTCAAGCTCCACAGGCCATTCATCCAAAGTGACCCAGTATAAAATGACAGCCATGCCGCAGCGCTCACTTGTGCGCATAATATGACTTAATATTTAAATTCGTTCATTGATATTTAAGTCTCTTTAGGCTTATTTGTGTATGTTAATTTGTCGTAAAGTATTGCAAAAATCTTATGCTCTGAGAATGAAAGCATTATTCCATGTTTGGTTAGAAATTCTCTGGTTCTTAGTATTTAATTCCTGGCTGAAACTATATGTCGTGCATGTTGTTTGACAGGATCTGTACTACAAAAGCTGAGAAAAATGCAGTAGTGTTTCAGTTCACCAAACGCCTACCACTGAAAACATTACCGATGCATGCAGTTAATGGCATTTTTGAGGTGTCGTCGGAAGAGTGAGGTTCCATGTTAAAGATGATACGTCACGACGGAACGGCAAGCTAAAGACAGTCGCTGCTAGACGCAGGCTCCAATGGGAGACGTTGACGAAGAGAGGTTTCGTACGCCGCCACTGTTCGAAGTCCACTCAGAGGCGCTCACCACACTCTAATGCCCACTCTGATAACCGACGGTTATAGCAGCCTCAAGGTAGTTTCCGACTTTGATAAAGGTCGGATTGTAGCCTATCGCGATTGCGGTTTATCGTATCGCGACATTGCTGCTCGCGTTGTTCGAGATCCAATGACTGTTAGCAGGATATGTAATCTGTGGGCTCAGGAGGGTAATAGGGAACGCCGTGCTGGATCCCAACGGCCTCGTATCTCTAGCAGTCGAGATGACAGGCATCTTATCCGCATGGCTGTAACGGATCGTGCAGCCACGTCTCGATCCCTGAGTCAACAGATGGGGACGTTTGCAAGACAACAATCATCTGCACGAACAGTTCGACGACGTTTGCAGCAGCATGGACTATCAGGTCGGAGACCATGGCTGCGGTTACCCTTGACGCTGCACCACAGGCAGGAGCGCCTGCGATGGTGTACTCAACGACGAACCTGGGTGCATGAATGGCAAACCGTCATTTTTCCGGGTGAATCCAGGTTCTGTTTACAGCATCATGATGGTCGCATCCGTGTTTGGCGACATCGTGGTGAAAGCACATTGCAAGCGTGTATTCGTCATCGCCATACTGGCGTATCACAAGCGTGATGGTATGGGGTGCCATTGGTTACACGTCTCGATCACGTCTTGTTCGCGTTGACGGCAGTTTGAACAGTGGACGTTACATTTCAGATGTGTTACGACCCGTGGCTCTACCCTTCATTCGATCCCTGCGAAACCCTACATTTCAGCAGGATAATACACGACCGCATGTTGCAGGTCCTGTACGGGCTTTTCTGGATACAGAAAATGTTCGACTGGTGCCCTGGTCAGCACATTCTCCAGATCTCTAATCAATTGAAAACGTCTGGTCAATGGTGGCCGAGCAAGTGGCTCGTCACAATACGCCAGTGACTACTCCTGATGAACATTGGTATCGTGTTGAAGCTGCATGCGCAGCTGTACCTGTACACGCCGTCCAAGCTCTGTTTGTCTCAATGCCCAGGCGTATCAAGGCCGTTATTACGGCCAGATGTGGTTGTTCTGGGTGCTGATTTCTCAGGATCTATGCACCCAAATTGCGTGAAAGCGTAATCACATGTCAGTTCTAGTATAATATATTTGTCCAACGAATACCCGTTTATCGTCTGCATTTCATCTTGGTGTAGCAATTTTAATGGCCAGTAGTGTAGAATTTTTATAGTGGAACTAACGGTAGATCGTTACCTCTGAACTATATCTTTACTAGAACTTATGTCGTCAGTTATTAATACTACAACTCTCAATTTTGGTATAGCTCTATCACTTGTTATGTTGTATCACCCACTTTAACCAAAATTCTCTATCATTAAAATTACAGGTAGTTAATTCACAACAATTGAGTGTATTTCAGTTACAAAATTTGTTTTTAATTAATTACTCAAAGGTAGCTTAACGTGGTCTCTCAGTTATTATTTTTGGGGTGAACTGAAGCATAAAACAAATTTTCATGTTTCTAAGTCCAATATTTAGTGCCTCTGATTTTTCCTAAAACGTGGATTCTGGTGTCAAGTTTTGTTCTATGGTTTTGGAAACCTGCACCACTTATTTATGAGTTCTAAAGATACCCCCTGACCAAATTCTGTCCTTCTGGATTTATTATTTAGTGTCACTTATTTTTCTCTTTAAACGTCATCTTTACGTAAACTGTTAAGTCTAGAATATCAAGAGTTGATATTTGAAACATGATAACACTAAACTGTATTTTAACAAAGTTTTAAACGTAAATTTTGTTTTTTAGTTTCATACTTAATTGTGGTGCAATACTTGCAAGCTACGCGCAGACGCGTGAAGGTGACGTGGCGCTACTAGCAGAGAACTGAGGGAAGTCCCGGCACACTCGCTCGCCTCTGTATCTCGGACATGATACAGCGCTTGCTTTGCTTCAAGTACAGCACTATTATTCAAGTAATAAACTTATAATTGTCTTCTGCGATTGTATCAAATGTATGTAGCCCTCATATGGATAGGGATATCTATCAAAGTTAAGAATCCTGTATTTAAGTGTTTTACTGAAACTGATCTAATGTTCATTATACAGGGTGAGTCACTATTTCCACCTAGAATAACTCCGGAAGTATGATTGTAGCTGAAAGGTTTGTGGGACAAATGTTGCATGGGACAACGGCGGCCATAATATGACGTTGGTTTTTTGTTGCTAGGTGAGGCCGCGGGCCGCGTCAGAGATATGGTCAACTTTTTTTTTTTTTAATCTGATGCTATAGTTCTGTACTGTAACAGTAAGGTCTTTGAAAGTCAACGAATTTCACAAAGGTGGCATGAACGTCCATTTACAAAAATGGTTCAAATGGCTCTGAGCACTATGTGACTTAACTTCTGAGGGCATCAGCCGCCTAGAACTTAGAACTAATTAAACCTAACTAATCTAAGGACATCACACACATCCATGCCCGAGGCAGGATTCGAACCTGCGACCGTAGCAGTCCCGCGGTTCCGGACTGAGCGCCTAGAACCGCTAGACCACCGCGGCCGGCGTCCATTTACAGAAGGTGTTCGAAGTGATGACCATTGGTATCAATGTAGTGCTGCAATCTCTTTATCATGGATTGAGTAGTATTCAGTATCACTTCGGCACTTACCGAAGCACATGCTCTTGACAATTCTCTCTCGTATATCGTGCAAATAGAAAATATTCGCCGAATACGGCGTATCCATCTAACGAGCCATTGACGTGTAAACACCATTCGACGGTTTCGCAATACAACACTAATAGGAACGGTAAGACTAGTATCGTCGAATCAAGCGAATGTGAATGATGTATTCCTTCGAAGAATAAGTCGATATGCTTCTCATTTACGGAGAATGCCAACGAAATTCAGTGAGAGCTAGAGACTTATACGGTGAAAGATATCCTCAACTTACTCACCCTACACGTCGTACATTTAAATATGTGTATGATAAATTGAGAACAACTGGATCTTTAACGCATCGGAAACATATCCGGCAAAGGAAAGTTACTACCGAGGAAACGGAAACTGGTACTTTTGCCACTGTGTTTCGGGATCCTTGTGTAAGTTCGCTTCATGAGCCAGAGTAGTGTTTTTCGTATTCTGAATCGCCATAAATATCACCCTTACCATATCAGTGTCCACTAAGAATTAACTGGTACGGATTGTATGTGTCGCACTGAATTTTGCCGATGGGCTCAAATTCAAGTTCAGAGGGATGCCACATTTATTAACTTGATTTTATTTACTGACGAGGCTACATTCATGGACTATGTAAATGTTAATTTACATAACTTGCATTATTGGGCAACTGAAAATCCATGTTGGCTGCTGCAAGCTGCACACCAAAAACCGTGGTCGGTGAAAGTATGGTGTGGTATTCTGGAGCTCCTATTTCATCGAAGGAAATCTTTATGGTAGGAAGTACACCACATTCCAGAAAGAAACATTAGGTTTGTTGTAGAAAGAAATAGCTTTAGGAACAAGGAAGAGAATGTGGTATCAACACGATGGGTGTCCGGCACATTTTTCGCTGATGGCTAGAAATGAGTTGCAGAGACAATTCCCAAATCGTTGGGTTCGACTTGGAGGAGATGTGTCATAGCCGGCTCGTTCGCCAGACTTGACGCCTCTGGATTTTTTCTTGTGGGGATTCGTAAAAGACATTGTTTAAAAAGACGTTCCAACTACACCTGAAGATATGCGAGAGAGAATTGTCAGAGCATGTGCTTAGATAAGTGCAGATGTAATAAGGAATACCACTGAATCCATGATAAGGAGATTACAGCACTGCATTGATATCAATGGTAATCACTTCGAACACCTTCTGTAAATGGACGTTCATGCCACCTTTGTGACCTTTGTTGACCTTCAAAGATCTTACTGTTACACATCATTGGATTCGTCTCGATAGCAGCTATCAGATATAGAAGTCAATTCCATGGACATCCCAAAGACTGTCAGTCACAACAGAGGATTCTTGTGCTGTTGTTTCATGAGCAAATTGGTACATTGCTTTTGCTGTAACACATCAAAGCAGTGTATGACTACAGTTGTGTACACAGTCATACATTTAATTTTTCTACCATGACTTTGAGGTCTGTGTCAGGCGCCACACCAATATTAACATGTTTGATGCGGTCTTGGTTTTGCAGAAAGGTCTCAACTTCGCTCCCACCCCCAAGTTCACTCCGGTCGCAGAAATTGTTAGTGCTGTTGAACAGGTTGCAGCTCGACTTCCACCTGAATCAGCTGAGGAAATACGTCGTGAAACTTGTCGTGCGTTGACGAAATCCAAGCCGATGAAGTCAAATATCACCAGTAAAGAGAGGGCGGCCATTCGTGATCTGAGGGACCGCTCTGAAATTGTTGTCTTACCGGCTGACAAAGGCAATGCTACAGTTGTTGTCTCCCATAAGGACTACACTGATAAGATGCAGAGCCTGCTAAATGACGATTCCTACCGGAAGATCAGCGTTGACCCTACAAAGAAGGTGGAGAACAAGACGAGGGCGCTTCTCAAGGACGCAGATTTACCGGAGGGTGACGCTAAGAAATTGTTACCCCAAGGTCCGGTACCGCCTAGACTATATGGACTCCCGAAGGTTCACAAAGGGGGTGGGGGGTACCATTACGCCCCATTGTCAGCAACATCAGGGCACCTACATATTTGTTGGCCAAATATCAGACGGGAATATTAAGTCCTTATGTGGGTAAGTGCCCTCATCACATCCGTAATTCCGTGGATTTTGTTAAACGCCATGATAGCTTCAGGTTGGATGAGTCAGGTATCATGGTGAGTTTTGACGTCGTTTCCTTGTTTACGAGGGTACCCCTGCGAGTGTCGTTAGAATTGATTAGTCAGAAGTTTGTCGAGAAGACCACTGAACTTTTTAGGCATGTCTTGACTTCCACGTATTTTCTTTTTAATGGAGAATACTACGAACAAACGGAGGGAGTCGCCACCCTCACCGGTGGTAGCGAATTTGTACATGGAGAACTTCGAGGAGGAAGCCCTGTCGTCATCCGAATGGAAACCTACTTGCTTTTTCCGTTACGTGGACGACACGTTCGTCACTTGGCCACATGGTATGGATAAACTCCTTGACTTCCTTACACATCTAAACTCCATACACCCCAACATCAAATTCACTATGAAGACTGAAACGGAGGGTAAATTACCTTTCCTTGACGTCTTGGTTAAGAGAAGGGCTGACGGCACCCTAGGTCATGGGGTGTATCGGAAAACAATGCACACTGATCTGTATTTGCACGCAGACAGCTGCCACCACCCTTCACAGAGGAATGGGATACTTAAAACTCTAGTACATAGGGCGCACACTATCTCTGACGCAGAGAGTCTACCCCAGGAATTGGAACATCTGAGAACTGTATTTCGAAAAAATGGGTACTCAGAGTGGCAGATTCAACGTGCTCTCCGCCCAACCACTACAGCACAACCTGTGGAGATGGATGAAATCACGAGGGAGGAGGTAGGCACTGCGGTTATTCCATACACAGGCGCACTCTCGGGGAAAATCGCCCGCATTTTGAAGAAACATTGGGTCGGAACTGTGTTTTGTCCTCCGAATAAAACTCGTGCACTGGTTGGGAGCGCCAAAGATGACCTCGGTTTGAGGAAGGCCGGCGTGTACCAGATTCCGTGTCAATGTGGCAAGTCGTATATTGGTCAGACGATGCGTACCGTCGAGGATCGATGCCGTGAACACCAGAGGCACACTCGACTGATGTATCCGAGCAAGTCGGCGGTCGCTGAACATTGTTTGTCGGAAAATCACGCTATGGAGTATGAGCGCACGAGGATTCTGGTAGAGACGTCGAGATACTGGGACAGCGTTGTTAGAGAGGCCATCGAAATTCGCACCAATGACGACCTCATAAACCGTGACTGTGGCTATAATCTTAGCAACTCTTGGGAACCAGCGATTGGGTTAATCAAGAGTAAATCGAGCAAACGTATAGTTGTGACGACCACGGCGGACAGAGCCATCACACCGACGTAATCTCAGACGCCGTCGTAATCTGTTCCACCTCGTGACGGTGGCGCGGGGCGCGGACGGCGGAGGGACTGCGACGCGGGCGAAGGGTATTTAAATCGTCTGCCGCCGCGACCGAACCCAGTTCGCCCTGAGCAGCCATAGCGTACGGATCTCCGTACCGGCACGATCACAGGAGCTCAGTCCGTCAGTTCACCTGATGATGGCGACATGTATGATCGCCGAAATATTCTGTCCGTTGGACACTGTAGACCGGCAGTACACCCGTGGATATTTTGATTATCAAATACGCCGGGAGAAACTCAAGAATCACTTCATCAGTTCTATTTATTTTGCCCGCATCTCGTGGTCGTGCGGTAGCGTTCTCGCTTCCCACGCCCGGGTTCCCGGGTTCGATTCCCGGCGGGGTCAGGGATTTTCTCTGCCTCGTGATGGCTGGGTGTTGTGTGCTGTCCTTAGGTTAGTTAGGTTTAAGTAGTTCTAAGTTCTAGGGGACTGATGACCATAGATGTTAAGTCCCATAGTGCTCAGAGCCACTCTATTTATTTTCCATCAATTTTCGTAATTTTACCAGGTATTCCATAAATTCAACGCATTTTTCACAATTAATCAAGGTCCAAACCACCACTCTTGGCGAGTTGTCACGTCAACAAAACGTCTCATCGCGTTGATCATATGATGGTATCAGCTGATGACATTGTAGCATAGTTCAAAATTTCTGTATCATCGCAAAACCACCCCTTCCATTATTTTCCGTGTTCATACAGATGGAGAGGTATCGCAAATCCTGGTACACTGCCTACATCACTGATTCTTAGTGTAGGAAATACCCATCATGAGAGAGGAGGTGGAAAAACTATGATCCTTAGCTGAAATACTTTATAAATTTGGTGATTTTATTATGATTCGCCATCTCCTCTGATGTGGACGGGAGTCACCAAGTATTCCCGCATTCGTAGGATAAAGTTGGAGATTGAAAGATTTCATCAACACCTTTGATGATTACCATCCTAACAAACGAATTATATCCCTAGCAGCACAGTACCCTCTGTTTTGAAACAAGCTGCTCTTATGTCTCTAGATTTCCTCACGAGTGCTGCATTATACGCGATCTCGCTAGACGCATGCATGCTGAGGAGGTTAGCATTCCTGATTGGTGTATAGGAGATACGAACCTGATGCATTCGAGAGTGTTGTGGTGACACACCAGATGATTAAGAAGAAGTAGAAATGTCTGCCTTATACATGGTGGGGCTAAATATGGAAGGAGTTTGAAACATTTTATGTAAATCACTTGTGCTATCAGATTTTTGATTCTATATCAAGAAGATACTGGGAGGAGAGAAATGATTGTGGAACATAAGCACACGCTCCTAAAACTACACGTTTCTGCACTTAAGCATGCTATAATGTTAAAGCAATGTAGTTTCTGATATATTAGTCACATGGAATGAAATGCTGTTAATGCTCGCATGCAGGAAATATATCTCCAACATCTGACCTACATTCATTCTGCAAGTTTTCTGTCCCACCCACTATGGTGAGAAACTATTTCCTTTTTCACCAAAAAAGAAATAACATAGATTCTTTGTGATACATGCACTATACAGTTTTCTGGAGGTGTATAGTGCCCATTGTTGACATTTGATTATGGTTTGGAAATTCTGCTGTTCTCACATCAGTCCTATAAAATGATTGTCAGGAAGAGAAAATGGATGAAACAATGACATCATGCATAAGACGCGAGCCACCGAAGAGCGTTCTGAACCAGACAGGTGAGGTATGAGGGTCCAGTTGACCTAACCATGTCAACTTCTGGGCGGGTGAATAGCGAACTAATATTCAGTATATGTTGGGCAGCCTGATCGATTCACCAATTTTTATGTGAAAATCTGAGAAGATTCAGTGTGGCAAGTGTTTGCACTGGGTGATTATTCCCCCTCCTCCGTGTTAACTGACCGATTGACAGCTTGGTGGTAGCAGTAACAGTTTCTCCAATCTCTGAGCATCCGCAACAGCCAGCGTGCGGAAGCCGGGGAATGAGTGTGCAGCTGCTGACATGGCAAATGCGTGTGAGAAGCCTTCGGAAGTAAACAAGATAGCTGACATCTACTTACGACAGATACAACGAAATGGATCATGGTTTAAGTGTATGTGTTAACAAAGTGCACTGTCCATGTGGAGAAGGCAGCTGTGTGTGGCATTGATGTACTTCTCAATACATTCCAGTTGACTCTGTCTCGCTGCAGAAAGGTGGAGTGGTATTTGCTTAAATAAAGGTGGATTTGTTGTTGTTGCTATCCTGTCATGTGGTAGACCTTTTCCTGTCCGTCCTCTTTCTGGTGTAGCAGAGACAACCAAATTCTGAATTCTATAGCGCATTAAAAATACAGTTAGCAGACCTGCAGGTGGTAGGGAATTACACAACTGTGACGGCATAAATTCCACCTGATATTTGAAATTACAACAATAATTTTATACAGCACCACTTCCAACCATAAAGTCCAATTCCCAACTTATCAATTTATCGTTTCTGATAATGATAGTGCTATTACAGTCCAGTCTAACCCCTGTGCTGTATCCTGCTAATAGTTTAAGAACATAGTGCAAATGTGCTGAAATGCCCAGCCCAGCAATCTGGAATAAAAGGGTTACCAGCTGTCTGGCACATGTGGTGCGGCCCAGCAGATGGCAGATGGCGGACAACACAATCAGAATGTTTTTCTCAACCTATGTTTAGTGCGAGCTGTAACAGCGTAATTACATGTGGTGAATGTTTTATGTTGATGTCAGTTCCTTGACAGTATTCCTTGCATGATCAGGAAACAGCAATCTATTTACATATTTCATTACTTCTTTTTGATGTATTTTACAAGATGTGCAGCTTCCAAAATTAAATTAACAGCAGAGAATGGTGAGCTTTCCTGGAAAATAATAAGACCCACTGCCTGTGAATTTGTATGCAAAATGAATTTTATAAATAAACAATATATTATTATTCCCTTTGCAATATAGTTGAATTTCCTGTTGTGAGATCCTTCCAGTCCACTGGCTCAGCAGAGCCTGAGCGATTTTTCCCGCCAATTCTTCTATTGGTGGGGTGAGGGGTGAAAGTAGTACATCCTCTGGTTCTAGAATTATGCACTAGCTCAGTCGATCCCTGCACATCAAGGTGAGCAAACACAAAAATCTTCCATCAAGACAACATATCTAATCTGCAGCAGTGTAATCACATAATTAGAACATGTAATTGCTGGACACAGTAACACTTGCACCTTCCACACCAACAGATCTGCACACACTGAGCGATTTTCCTGACAGTTTTTTTTTAATGTATGGATGTGTAAGAGGAATGGTGGTGGATTTCCCAGAGGGGGAGGGGGAAAAGCAACACAAGGGGTGAGGGTTTCTCAGAAGGATGCATTTTCCCCAGGTCATCATAAATCAATGGGAGGGGAGGGATGGAAGTTTCTCAGAAGAATGGATTATCCCCTGGTGGTCATAAATCAAGGGAAGGGACATCATAAATTAATTAGCAAAATAATATGTTTGCCCCTGAATGAATGCATGTATGCGTCCTCCACTAACAAACTGTGCTCCTTCTCTCTTTGACCTACTACTCTTCTCAACCTCTTGATAGGTTTCAATCAAACTTGATTCATACAGTATAATACTTACTACATGAGAATAAATACTGTGAGGGTAAGAACCAGCAACCACCTATTTGGGTAAGGGTGATAATGCGTGGAGAGCAGAGGGTAGGGGTGGTAATGCATGGAGAGAAGAGGGAAGGATAAATGGACACACCTAGAGGGGGAAGAAGGAGATGGACACAAATATAGAGGTGGAGGAAATGGCCAGAGGGAGCAGAGGGAGAAATGTACAGTGAAAGAGAAGAGGAAGAGATAGACAGGGGGAGGAAGAAGGACATGTAAAGAGACAGGAAAGACAGGGACAGATAGAGGGGGGAGGAGGGAGCAGACTGTGATAATGGGGAGTAGATGGGCAGAGAGATGGGAAGGAGAAAATTGTTGAGAAAGGGAAGAGGGGATGGTCAGAGAAAGGGGGAGGAGAAGATGGACAGATACAAAGTGGAGGAGGAGGAAATTGACACTGAGTGGGGGAGGAAGAGAAAGGCCAAAGGGAAAGGAAGGAGGAGATGGACAGTGAGAAGGGTGGAGGAGATGGATGTAGAGGGGGTGATGATGAGGTAGAGGGGGCAGGAGGATCTGTGCTTAAAGGGGGAAGAGGAGGTAGACAGAGGGGAAAGGAGCAGGCAAACAGAGGGCGGAGGAGCAGGTGGACATAGAATGAGGTGTACTAGAAAATGTACAGAGACAGTGGCAGGAGGAGATGGATAGAGGATGGGCGAAGGAGAAGACGGATGAATAGAGTTGGAGTAAATGTGTACATGAGCAACACTGGGTAATCAGCTAATTTCATATAATGAAGTGAGATTCTATCACATGAACACAGCAATCGAGCTGAAAGAAAGAGACATGTTCTCTCACATAATTATGTCAGCACAAACACATTTAATTTAGGCTTTGTAATTATACAAACCCAAATAAATGGTATAATAAGTGAAAAAATAATTTATGCTGCATTACAAAGTTGGTTTTCAGCAGTCACTCGTATTGTGATATTAAAAATGCTTGAAGCTACTGAGAGATCAAGGTATACTCAGCTCAGCCAAGTCATACCACTGGTACTGACATCTTCTTGCCATTAATGATACACTTGAATACAGAAAGCATATTTGCTGTTCACAAAGTTCTTCATTTAGTAATTGCAGTGTCTGTGTTGTTATGAAGGACGAAGCAATGTTCCTTTGGACATGCATGAGTGTCTGAAGAAACATTGCATCCTCTTCTTCACAACACAGACAATGCAATATCGTATTTATCCGCCGATACTGGGCAGCGACTTTCAATCAAAACGTCCATCTCTGTACGGGAATTACATAATGTGTGTATGAGTACAGGTTGTGACGCAGGAACGACGACATATGTAACTTTGAGTCTAGCTGTGAGCCGTGCGCGAATAGCCAAAGCGGTAAGGTGAGCACTCGCGTAAAGAGGGAAACCTGTGTTCGAGTCTCGTTCCAGCACATATTTTCACTGTCGTACAATGTATGATTGTTTGTATTCACAACTGCGAATACATTTCTACACCTACATCTACATGATTACTCTGAACTTCACACTTAAGTGCCTGGCAGAGGGTTCATCGAACCTGTTTCATACTACTTCTCTACCATTCCACTCTGGAATGGCGCGTGGGAAAAAGGAACACCTAAATCTTTCCGTTCGACCTCTAATTTCTCCTATTTTATTATGATGATCATTTCTCCCTACGTAGGTGAGTGTCAACAAAATATTTACGCATTCGGAAGAGAAAGTTGGTGATTGAAATATCGTAAATAGATGTCGCCGAAAAAAAGAATCCGCCTTTGTTTCATAGATTGCCACCCCAACTCGCGTATCATGTCAGTGACACTCTCACACCTATTGCGCGATAACACGAAACGAGCTGCCCTTCTTTGCACTTTTTCGATGTCCTCCGTCAATCCTACCTGGTAAGGATCCCACACCGCGCAGCAATATTCCAGCAGAGGACGGACAAGTGTAATGTAGGCTGTCTCTTTAATGGGTTTCTTCTAAGTGTTCTGGCAACAAAACGCAGTTTTTGTTTCGCCTTCCCCAAAATATTATCTATGTGGTCTTTCCAATTTAAGTTGTTCGTAATTGTAATTCCTAGGTATTTAGTCGAATTGATAGCCCTTAGATTTGTGCGACTTATCGTATACCCAAAAGTTGTTCAAATGGCTCTGAGCACTATGGGACTCAACATCTTAGGTCATAAGTCCCCTAGAACTTAGAACTACTTAAACCTAACTAACCTAAGGACATCACACACACCCATTCCAGAGGCAGGATTCGAACCTGCCACCGTAGCAGTCCCGCGGTTCCGGACTGCAGCGCCAGAACCGCACGGCCACCGCGGCCGGCCCCAAAAGTTATCGGATCTCTTTTAGTAGCCCTGTGGATGACCGCGCACTTTTCTTTGATTAGTGCTAATTGCCACTTTTCGCACCATAGAGAAATTCTCTGTAGATCATTTTGTAATTGGAACTGATCGTCTGATGATTTTACTAGACGGTAAATTACAGCATCATCTGCAAACAGTCTAAGGGGGCTGCTAATATTATCACCTAGATCATTTATATAAATCAGGAACAGCAGAGGGCCTATGACACTACCTTGCGGAATGCCAGATATCACTTCTGTTCTACTCCATGTTTTACCGTCTGTCACTACGTACTGTGACCTCTCTGAGAGGAAATCACGAAACCAGTCACACAACTGAGACGATACTCGATATGCACGCAATTTGATTAATAGTCGCTTGTGAGGAACGGTATCAAAAGCCTTCTGGAAATCTAGGAATATGGAATCGATCTGAGATCCCATGTCGACAGCACTCATTACTTCATGGGAATAAAGTGCTAGCTGTGTTGCACAACAACGATATTTTCTGAATCTATTTGGTTATGTATCAATAAGTCATTTTCTTCAAGGTGATTCATAATGTTCGAGTACAGCATATGCTCCAAAATCCTACTGCAAATTGAGGTCAGTGGTATGGGTCTGTAATTCAGTGGGTTATTCCTATTTCCTTTCTTGAATATTGGTGTGACCTGCGCTACTTTCCAGTATTTAGGAACAGATCTGTCGTCAAGTGAGCGGTTGTATGTGATTGCTAAGAAAGGCACTATTGTGTCTGCATACTCTGAGAGGAACCTGATCGGTAAAACATATCATGTACAGAAAAAAAGGAAAAGGTGAAGCTGGTCAGAAGTAAGTAAGAAGGGGAGATGGACAAAGAAAGGAAAGAAGATGGACGTAGAGAGGGGAAGAAAGAGATAGAAAGCTGGAAGGGGCGAGGAAGAGATGGAAAGAGAGAGGGGGTGGAGCGGGTGGAAAGAGGGAGGGGGAGGAGGCAGTGGACAGAGATAGAGGGGAGGAGGGAACTGACTTACAAGGGAATGGTCCAGTAAGACATGTCGAATTTTTTACACTGGAGGAAGACAACGAAATAAATGCACTGCCAAAATTTTAGCTGCTAAGAGCACCTGCAGGTATTTTGTACAAAATGTTGAAGCTACACATTTTTGCCGCGCGAAGAACAGTTTGTAACAGCGGTTTGTACAGCCCTGCCCACCTACGCGCGACTCTGCGAATCACTCACGCAGCACCGTCTAGCAGAATTATCCGGAGTTCATAAATACCAATTTTAAGCACCTAATGCCTGGTTTACAGTGGAGCGAATGGAAGCGAACATGTGTGAATGAGCATTTGCAGAAAATTCATTATCATTTGCTTGTATGTGGGTAGAATCGTTTATGCTAGAGGGAACAGAAGAGAACACGAAGTAGCGAACATTGCCTATGAATGCTGTGTTATTAGTTTTTAGTTTTTGGAATTAATATTCGGCATACAGGATACAACTCTATCTCGTTAGAGCCATAGTGGAAAACTTTGCTATTCAGTGAGAATTATTTTGCGTGGTGAGTGCACTATTCTCGACGGAGTATGCAAAATGGTGCAAGGAAGGATGAATTTGAGTGTCTCAATTTGTATGGAAGCGTAACATGCGTAGAAATCGTGCACTTTACACGGAATTGCATGTCCATCTCTCCTTAGCACTGGTCCAAAATTTTCCTTGTATGTCGTCTGTCATTTTTCTCTGCCTCTCTTTACCATTGAGGGGAAATTTATAAACAGAGCACTGACGTTTCCACTACGTTTGTAAGGTCTAATGGTCATGTTCTTTTTTTAAAAAACAAGAATGGTCTAATGGCAAAGCGCACTGTTCGTGACCCGGAGAACGCAGGGACCAAATCCTGTTCAGACTTCAACTTATTCACTATGATATTTAACCGAGGATTCACTTCTCACAGATGTTGGAGGGCCACGAAAGACATGTGGTTCGGATTCCACGTTAAACTGCAGGTCTCCATTTTCCGATTAGGTAACTGGGGAAGGTTAGGGAAATATAAGTAGCTGAGCTGCAGTGGTGGCCAGTTGAAATAACTGAAGAGGTACCTGGTACACCAGACAGAATTCTCTTTTGCTTGTGCTTATTAGCTGGTTTGCTCCGGTGAAAACCTAGCTGAAACTATAAAAACAATTTTTTTAGTAACTTCATATCAACAGTTCAATTCTTGCACATGCAATTCTGGTAACAGTGGCTAGCAGAGAAAATAAAATTATTACAGTGTTTGATGTTACAGACGACTTCCATCGATGAGGACTTGTAATTTGTTGAAATGAAATGTGTCTTGCAGTACTACATCTTACAACAATTCCTGTAGGCGAGTCC
Source organism: Schistocerca piceifrons (assembly GCF_021461385.2). NCBI lineage: Eukaryota > Metazoa > Arthropoda > Insecta > Orthoptera > Acrididae > Schistocerca > Schistocerca piceifrons. The sequence goes on along the minus strand of NC_060149.1, from coordinate 208,144,149 downwards.
TTATAATAATGTTGGAATGTTGTACATTTGACTATCAGTGAAACAATTCTTTGTTTATTCCCTGTAGTCGTCACAAAGACGCGAGGTGTCTACTGAATGACAAAAACAGACATTTTTCTTGCATCAAGCACACCGGACAAAGAAGAAATTGATGCAGTCAGGCATTTCGCAGTAACCACTAGTTTTATTTAGACAGAACTGGGGTGGAATGAGAAACGGTTCCGGTCGTTGTTATGCATATTGCGCTGCATACCAGGCATACTTGATCAAATTCGAAAAGAATGACGAAGAAAACTGGTAATGCACAAATGACTGGAGCTTACGAATACTGGTGAGCTGATAAATCTGAAACGAGAGAGAGGTATCGGAAATTATGTTGTCTAATAATTTTCTGAAAAATTCTTTCCACTGTCGAAAAAATTCTTTATCGAGAGGTTGAATCACACTAGTACTACGAGGCTGAATCCACATTACATCTACAGATTTTTCGTCATCCTCCACAAAAACAGAGGCGTCGTTATGTACAGATCATTAATCCAACAAAAGCAATGAATTACTTTCTGCAGATAGTAGGAATACGTTTGGAAAGAAATGTTGAAAATTATCCTTCCCCATTTTCCAGTTTTTGATATGTCGATTACAGAATTTTTGCAAAGAAACATCCATTTATTTTATTTTCGTTCCGAACTTGCCTTGCGGTTCTTGAAGACAGATATACAGCTGCGGAAACAGGAAACCACTCACACTTATCACTGGCATTATCGTGTAAAGATGTGTCATTGCGTTCATGGATTAGGCAACCGACTCGTCTATTTTTCACCCCGAAATGATAAAGTGCGATGTGCACCCAGTTCTTTCACGAAACCTGACTGATCAGCGTTATAAACAGCAGTTGCGGGGATAACAGCAAGTGGGAAGCAAGAAGGTGCTTAAAACATCAATGTGCTGTGATAGTGCGACACAAAACAACAAGGGGTCCATAAAAAGCACGACCATACCATAACACCGCCGTCTCCGAATTTTACTGTTGGCACTACACACACTGGCAGATGACGTTCACTGGGCATTCGTCATACCCACACCCTGCCATCGGATCGCAACATTGTGTACCGTGCTTCGTCATTCCACACAACGTTTTTTCACTGTTCAATCGTCCAATGTTTACTCTCCGTACACTAAGCGAGGCGTCGTTTGGCATTTACCAGCGTGATGTGTGGCTTATGAGCAGCCGCTCGACCATGAAATCCGAGTTTTCTCACCTCCCACCTAACTGTCATAGTACTTGCAGTGGATCCTGATGCAGTTTGTGATGGTCTGGATAGATGCCAGCCTATCACACATTACGAGCCTCTTCAACAGTCGGCGGTCTCTGTCAGTCAACAAACGAGGTCGGCCTGTACGCTTTTGTGCTGTACGTGTCCCTTCCCGTTCCCACTTCACTATCACATCGGAAACAGTGGACCTAAGGATGTTTAGGAGTGCGGAAATCTCGCGTACAGACGTAAGACAAAAGTGAGACCCAATCACCTAACCACGTTCGAAGTCCGCGAGCTCATCACTTAAAGAAGCTGTGTTTTCAACGTTTGGCACACATTTAGCACATTTCGGTTCTACTTTTGGCAAACCTTACACGGCGAACGTTAACAAATGGTAAATCATTGCACTATACTTCGACGAGTGATCGAAAAATCTTTAAAAAGTAAACCTCTTCTTTACAGACGTAAAACTGTTGCGCCAGAATCTCGACATACAAAACAATTTCAAGAATTGATCACGCAGCCAGATACTCATTTACTTGCGACATATGACTTGTCGAGAAACTTTCTTACGTATCTGGAACGTTAATAAGTTATTAGAGGGGTCCACGTTAGGTATAGTATTTGTTTATCATCACCTTATCATCACCATCATCATGATCGTCATCACGATCACCTATCTGACATCTACTGCTTCACAAAGAACTCCTCGAGCCTTCTCCATCAATGTTTCTTCGACATATTTTGGAAAATTTTCTACCTACGTTCGCCTCAATCTTCTCTCATATCTTGAAAGTCCTTCCTGCTCCATTCCATCTGTTCACGTGGCTCCATGTACTCCCTCCCACTTTCATTCCATTTTGATTACTGTTATAAATTCGTCTTCTGCTTCATTGTCTGCCGGCCGATGTGGTCGAGCGGATCTAGGCGCTTCAGTCTGGAACCGCGCGACCGCTCCGGTCGCAGGTTCAAATCCTGCCTCGGGCATGGATGTGTGTGATGTCATTAGGTTAGTTAGGTTTAAGTAGTTCTAAGTTCTAGGGTACTGATGACCTCAGATGTTAAGTCCCATAGTGCTCAGAGACTTTTTTTTTTGCTTCGTTGTCTATCCCCATCTATTTATCCTGTCCTTCCTATAATTCTCATCCTACTTCTCTCCATTACTCGCTGCTCAAGACTCACTGATGGAATGATTTTCGCACTGTAAGTCCACGCCTAATAGAGATAAACTACCTTATAATACGCACTGATTGTACGCTTTCTAGAAGCCGGTTTTGAAACCTCTATTTAATATACCGACACCATCGTAGGTCATTTTTAATTTTCTTTTGCTATCCATCCTGTGGTTGTGTTCAAGAGACTACATGTCCCCGCTCAACCCACAGGAGAAGACGATCTTATCTACTAGTCTGACCATCCTGATGTATTTTTACCGTGGATTCCGTAAATCACGACAGACGATTGTTATAATTGTTATTTAAATGGTTGTGATTACTTCTTTCCTTCTTACTTCTACAGCTGAACTAAATGCTCCATGTCAAATGACAGCGAAGCCGACAGTACGTTAAATTCACAACTTCTTTCCTAAACTAAAGTGGTTATTGTCAAGAATTATAGCGGTCTCTGAATACAAACACACAGCGGCGTGCACTTTATTTTATTTTATCTATAGATATCTATGAACAGCGTAGTAAAGCGTAATATGCGAGTTGAAGTGTCTACAAATGTGTGTGACTCGGTGATGTATTACGTAGCTTACAGGTCCTGTAAGCAAGAACGCCGGAAAATGAGGAGAGAACGGAACATACAACTGGTAAAAATGAAGAAGAAAAAAAAGTCCTGGGAAACAGAAGAAAGTATCTGTATTATGTGCTTGATTGTCAATCACGATATGTATTATAGAGACTGATAAAACTTTCGCGAAATTATAGTGTGTATTGCTGTCATGGTTTCATTTTTCCAGGTGAAAAGTGCAGTTCTTTGTAGATTAATTTATTAAAACATGACAGTGTCTTCTTATAAATCCCTAGGAGGTTATCACAAAGAATTGTTGAATGATAAAGGAAGAAAGTTATTTACTATTTTATCCGCAAATGATAAGGATATTGCTTGAAGGCTACATTTTGTGCGGGATTAGGGTTTACGTTATTATAATGGTGAAGGACTCATATATACTTCAGTTATGGTTGAAGGCGAATACAGTTAATTCCTGAGAAGTGAAAGGAAACTAATTTTTGTCGAAGTTGACTCAGACTTGATAAAGTAAGCTTGTTCTACATCTACATCTACATCCATACTCCGCAAGCCACCTGACAGTGTGTGGCGGAAGGTACCTTGAGTACCTCTATCACAAAGAATTGTTGAATGATAAAGGAAGAAAGTTATTTACTATTTTATCCGCAAATGATAAGGATATTGCTTGAAGGCTACATTTTGTGCGGGATTAGGGTTTACGTTATTATACTAGTGAAGGACTCATATAGACTTCAGTTATGGTTGAAGGCGAATGCAGTTAATTCCTGAGAAGTGAAAGGAAACTAATTTTTGTCAAAGTTGACTCAGACTTGATAAGGTAAGCTTGTTCTACATCTACATCTACATCCATACTACGCAAGCCACCTGACAGTGTGTGGCGGAAGGTACCTTGAGTACCTCTATCGGTTCTCCCTTCTATTCCAGTCTCGTATTGTTCGTGGAAAGAAGGATTGTCGGTATGCCTCTGTGTGGGCTCTAATCTCTCTGATTTTATCCTCATAGTCTCTTCGCGAGATATACGTAGGAGGGAGCAATATACCGCTTGACTCCTCGGTGAAGGTATGTTCTCGAAACTTCAACAAAAGCCCGTACCGAGCTACTGAGCGTCTCTCCTGCAGAGTCTTCCACTGGAGTTTATCTATGATTTCCGTAACGCTTTCGCGATTACTAAATGATCCTGTAACGAAGCGCGCTGCTCTCCGTTGGATCTCTTTCCTATCAACCCTATCTGGCACGGATCCCACACTGCTGAGCAGTATTCAAGCAGTGGGCGAACAAGCGTACTGTAACCTACTTCCTTTGTTTTCGCATTGCGTTTTCTTAGGATTCTTCCAATGAATCTCAGTCTGGCATCAGCTTTACCGACGATCAACTTTCTATGATCATTCCATTTTAAATCACTCCTAATGCGTACTCCCAGATAATTCATGCAATTAACTGCTTCTAGTTGCTGATCTGCTATATTGTAGCTAAATGATAAGGGATCTTTCTTTCTATGTATTCGCAGCACCTTACACTTGTCTACATTGAGATTCAATTGCCATTCCCTGCACCATGCGTCAATTCGATGCAGATCCTCCTGCATTTCAGTACAATTTTCCATTGTTACAACCTCTCGATATACCACAGCATCATCCGCAAAAAGTCTCAGTGAACTTCCGATGTCATCCACAAGGTCATTTATGTATACTGTGAATAGCAACCGTCCTACGACACTCCCCTGCGGCACACCTGAAATCACTCTTACTTCGGAAGACTTCTCTCCATGGAGAATGACATGCTGCGTTCTGTTATCTAGGAACTCTTCAATCCAATCACACAATTGGTCCGACAGTCCATATGCTCTTACTTTGTTCATTAAACGACTGTGGGGAACTGTATCGAACGCCTTGCGGAAGTCAAGAAACACGGCATCTACCTGGGAACCCGTGTCTATGGCCCTCTGAGTCTCGTGGACGAATAGCGCGAGCTGGGTTTCACACGGTCGTCTTTTTCGAAACCCATGTTGATTCCTACAAAGTAGATTTCTAGTCTCCAGAAAACTCATTATACTCGAACATAATACCTGTTCCAAAATTCTACAACTGATCGACGTCTCTTCTTGAAAACGGGGATGACCTGTGCCTTATTCCAATCCTTTGGAACGCTACGCTCTTCTAGAGACCTACGGTACACCGCTGCAAGAAGGGGGGCAAGTTCCTTCGCGTACTCTGTGTAAAATCGAACTGGTATCCCATCAGGTCCAGCGGCCTTTCCTCTTTTGAGCGATTTTAATTGTTTCTCTATCCCTCTGTCGTCTATTTCGATATCTACCATTTTGTCATCTGTGCGACAATCTAGAGAAGGAACTACAGTGCAGTCTTCCTCTGTGAAACAGCTTTGGAAAAAGACATTTAGTATTTCGGCCTTTAGGTTGTCATCCTCTGTTTCAGTACCATTTTGGTCACAGAGTTGTTAATACCACAGAAAAATTATGAAATTAATAAAATTATTAAGAAGTCGGCTTCACTTCCTCACCGGCAGGTTTTTAGTCTCTTTACAGCACCGAAAAATTACCAATATGGCTATTTAAAATCTGTTAAAAATCGTAATTCTACTGTTTCTCATTCTTGATCAACGGTGCTCCAGTAAAGAAATCATAGTAAGTGAAATATGATAGACTCGGGTATAAGCAATGGATGTCGAGATATTATCGATTTGTAGATAACACAGAAGAAACTTCATTGCTTTCACATATAGCTTATAGACCAGGAAATCACTAATATAAATAAATAAATCAGCTTGATTAACCTTAGGCACCACAGACACAGAAATTTCGACATAGTCTTCAAGAGTTACGTTAATGCTGACAGGAAAGGACTGGTTAACAAGTAAGCTTCTGTCAGGTAGCTGTGTGAATGAGGAATGCAGACCAACACAAAAGATCTGTGGCGGTCTCGTAGGGATAATGGTTGCAGGGAGAAAGTCATTTTTCAACAGCGGGGGATCCGCACCCGGTCAAGTCAAAGGTCCGTTGTGTTCCCGCAGCAGACAAACTGCGACGGGACAGAGGGACCCTGTGAAAGACTTAAAGCTTGTGGGTGTTTACAGCCGGTCTGTCTTTTTCAGCAGGCTGCGTGAGAACCGAATAGGAAGCCAGGAGCTTCGTAGCAAAGGGATTTTTAAACGTCGATTTTCTTTGCCTACCTTCCCATGTTACATAGAGACAGTGTCGATATCATTTTATACTACTGATATAAAACATTTCATTGTGTAGTAGCTGTAGTATAGTTGTAGATAGCATTAGCATAATTGAAGATATGGAAGAATATCTCTCTCACTGGAGAGACATGCAGATAACAACAGGAACTCCCGAATCGGAAGTAATACCTTTCTTAATGTCATTACAGTAACATGATGTGTAACTGTGAGCGCAACAATCATTCCTACTCAAGTTTCAAATAACAATGGTGTGAAAAATCCTGGTGTATTAAAAGCCTGTGCCAAAGCGTGACTCGGACCTAGATCCTAGTCCTAGTTTGAGAAATTTCAGAAGAGCACACGCTTCGCTAAAGAGTGAAAGATTTTTTCTGTAAACAATAACGTTTTTTGACAACGAACACACATAATTCCGCAAGGATGAACTGTCCTTCATTCCCTCCAGAAAGAAGAAAGAAACCATACGCTGAACCGAGAGGGTCTTAGATGTAAAAAAAGTTGCGAGATTTGCAGTCTAGACCTGTATCTCACGTTTTGTGCAGATGATGACCCACAGCTCGTATATATATATATATATATATATATATTATTGACACTATCTTATCCGTTTCACAGGAAATGCTAATGTGCCGTTTTGACAAAAAATGGCTGAATTTCATCAGTAGGGCACATTCGCGAAAATAAGAGGTAATTATGGAATATTCCATTGATGCGTCGAGGAACACACGCATATTATAAACTGAAATATACAGTACTGATTTTTCACAATAATATTTATTTTTTAGTACGTTGTGAACCAGCTTTCGGCTTTCTAGACCATCCTAAGACAACTTAAGAGTAAAAATATTGATCACACAACATCAGCGGAAGTTTATAGCTGAGCAAATATTGTTTTTCCAGAGATATGTGAGCTTTTACGACTGTCTATCTGTAAAAAAAATACAAACACAATGAAATTCACAGAGAAGCTATGAACAAATAAATCTTACATTACTTTATACTCAAAGATCGAAAGTATAAGAATCTGCAAACCACAAACGGTACGTAGGTGAGTACTGGCAGGGTGTACTATGTTATATAGCGGAAATAACTGGTGAATGTGATGAACATAGAAAAAAAGGTGGGAAGCCGAGGCAGGATTTAATCAATGGAATGTGATCGAGAAACATTTATGATATTTGCTACAAGCATAGTGTATAATGGTGAGAAAGATATTAACTGGTTGCTGCTACTTAAGCAAGGGTAAATAATGGAAGTCTATTTGATCATTAAGAATTAAACCAGGATTCTGTGATTAGTGTTTATTAATAGCCATAATTTAAAGTAATGTTAGTTACCTGCCTTTAATTACTGTATGGAGAACATCACATTTCATATCACAAGAACGACATTCATTTAGAGGATTTTCAGCAGTAGTGGAATCTTTCTTTTCCAGTCCCCAACTACTTCCACGTTCAATGAGTCCGGTAGTTATACCTTGCCTGGAATATTCTTTGTCAAATGATGTGGCAATAACACTTCTGGTGGCACGCAAATTAAAAACCGTAAATACAGACACGCCCAATGATAGTTGTAGGGAGCAAAGAGTATTGACCACATTAGAGAAAAAACTATCATCTAAAGATGTGATTGCCACAATAGCTGACAAAGTGAGTTTTAGGGTTACTTAATAAGTCAGAATATATTGAAATACTGTTTACATTCCTCAGCCGTGTATAATACCCCCTCCCCCTTCCCTCCCCCTCCTCCCCCCCCCCCCCCTGTTACCTAACGATCCCACGAAGAAAAGTACTTTGGATATGAAGAATCCTATTAAAATTGTCAATCGATATTTAACGATAATGACCAGAAATTTGAGTCCAGTAGCATCCAGATCGCATGGGTTACCTAAGCTTGACAAGAAAGGTCTTTTAATTAAACCTGTAACGTCTTCAGTTTCAGCACCTTGTCATAAATTATCCAACGACTTAGATTCACTAATTAAAGCAAAAACTAAATTGAAACAAAAATTAGCAATAAGTAATTCGCATACATTACTGAAAAAAACTGACAGATATATCAATTCCACCTAGTGTTAAGCTAATCTCATTTGATGCTAAGAGCAGTAGGTATTGAATGCGAGTTCTGGCTTGATTTCCTGGCATGGTGAAGTTGCAAAGACCTTGAATGGTTCACCTGTTGAAACACGACCGGCCGGTGTGGCCGTGCGGTTCTAGGCGCTTCAGTCTGGAACCCCGTGACCGCTACGGTCGCAGGCTCGAATCCTGCCTCGGGCATGGATGTGTGTGATGTTCTTAGGTTAGTTAGGTTTAGGTAGTTCTAAGCATAGGGGACTGATGACCACAGATGTTAAGTCCCATAGTACACAGAGCCATTTGAACCATTTTGTTGAAACATGTAGTTCCCGTTACATATGATTGTGACTCATCATATCTCAAGGTATAAAGCATAGATCAGCTGGGTGTATTTGGGATCAACCATCTACCACAAGAAGTGGATTCAAAACACATGCTGTGACTCAAAGTACACTGAACAGATTACATAAAAGGAACATCAAGATGCATTCGTATTAAATAACTATGACAAATCAGCTGTTGCAAATCATGTACACGAAACACGCCACCCCGTTAAGGGATTAGAAGAAGGCTTGGAAATCTTGCACATAGAAAAGAAAAGGAGGAAACTCGATCTTCTGGCAGAACCAGAGGTCGCTATTCACTAAAAGAAACATCGCAGTACTGTGAAGGCGCAAGTGAAAGACAACGGAACGAGACTTCTTAATCGCTTCGTAGGACTATTTTAAGGTAGAGACACACACGATTATAAATTTGCAATACCTCTTTGACGAAATAGCCATAGGCTGACGATTGTCGAATTACGCACTGAGAAAAAGTTGGCGAGCAACGGAACAGCATTATGTATGAGCCAATAGCTGCTCTTATGCAGCATTACTGCTGACATGTCAGTACGTAAGAACCTGCGGAATGACGTCAACTTGGCACTCTTGGAGCCCACAGCAGGCCAGGAGGACGCGGCCTGGTGCAGTGTGCGGTGTGAGATGGGGTGACTAACAACAGATGTCAACGAGACGAGTACGCACAGTCCAAGATGTTCTATTTTATTGTATGAACGCCGCAGTTGTGTTGGTGAACTTTTTAGTGTTTTAGTCTCTTAAGTTAATGATAAGAGCACTGTCTCCCGAAACGCGTTGTAAAGCTGTGTGTAGGATTGAAACACGGTTGAATGCTGTCAATTATTAATGTGTCCATACGAAGTTTTTTGTTTCAAATGATGTTTCCTTTCATATCCATGAATACTGGCCATTCCTCCTGGCACATTTGGTACACGAATGACTGAAATCTGCATACTGATTTAAGGTTGTCTGGCGCCTTATTTTGTCTCAGGAACCAATCGGAAATGTCACTTACGAGGGCGCGCTGAAAATTAATGCCTTCGAACTTTTGTGTGAAAACTGTTAATAGTTTTTAAACAAAATGAAAGTTATTAGAGTTCTACATCTTTATTCTTCGTGTCTACGTATTTATTTCTCAACATAGCAACCCTGGAGACGAACACATTTCTCTTAACGAGAGACAGTTTTGTTGATACGGTCATTGTAGAATATTTGACTTTGTTGATGCAGCCACCTCACCCTTCCATGCGCCGCTTCATCGCTATAAAAGCGAAGTCCTCGAACGTGTTATTTAATTTCTGGAAACAGATGAAAATAGGTTGGGAACAAGTCGGGACTGTATGAAGAATGATCGATGACAGTGAACCCAAGGCGTCGGATTGTCGCAGATGTATCAGCGCTCGTATGTGGTTCGACATTTTCATGCCAAAGGAGAGGGTACTCTATGTGTGGACGAACTACTCGAATTCACAATTCGATAACAGCACACTTTTTCACACGCAACGACGTAGTTACGTTATACACTGCGATGAAACACGCTACATTTCGGAGCTCTCTAGTGGCAGAGGGTTACAGATATGTATACATGAAAAATAAAGATTTTGAATGTTAATACTGTTTATTTTATTTGAAAAACTTTAAGAGTTTGTACAGAAAAATTTCAGAGGCATTACTTTTCTGCACGCCTTTCTATTTTTTGGATTCCATCTCCCACGCTCTAAATTAAATTGGGGAAGTTTTTCTTTCGTGTATCGAAGATATGGAATACATTTCCGCTGAAGGTGGTCTTGAGCTGCGAAAATCGAGGTGGCAGCATCATTACATATTATAGCGTATAACGGAAGTGCTATACGGCGGACTGAACTCAGGTGTTCAGATATGTTTACAATAAGATTTTAAAAAATCCAAGTTGACCCATGACTACGAAAATTTATTTTTAAGGATATGTGCTACATACTCGGTTTGTAACAAATTGTAGCTTAACTAATGTAGTTTTATGGATACATTTCTGAATGTGTTCTGACGGCATTTGATTTCCTCTCTCTCCCTCTCTCTCTCTTTTTTACGGGTAGCGTAATTTGGAAATGCTGTAGACACAGGGGCGTCTATGCAGGAGAAAGTGCGTGTGTTTTGTGATTTCATGAAATACCGTCGCCGAGCATAGTTCAGTGACAGTTCTGAAATGACTATGATCGAGATCCAACGTATGTGAAGAGCATCAAAGGATGGTATGAAAAACTTAAAGATACTGGCGGTGTTTGTGGCAATGCAAGAAGCGTTTGACCTAGAATGAGACACTTGATACCTTGCGTGTAGCATTTCAACGCAGTCCGCAGAAATCTATGTATCTTGTTTTTCAGAGAAACTGGCATACTACAGAGCACTTTGGTGATCAGTGCATTTCCACGCATACAAACTGCAACTCCTGCAAGCTTAGCAGCCGGATGATCGGCCCAGACGTGATGAGTTTGTTAGTAACATGATGGAACGAATCACTGCAGGCAATGACTACCGTAAGAATCTTTGTTTTTTTCCTGATGAAGCGATTTTTCACGTCTCCGGGACGATTTCCTAGAAGAAAGAACACAACATGTCATTCTTAACGGTTCCAAATCTGCAGATGTAGAGGTAATTTCGGGAGTACCGCAGGGAAGCGTGATAGGACCTTTATTGTTTACAATATACATAAATGACTTAGTTGACAACATCGGTAGCTCCGTGAGGCTATTTGCAGATGACACGGTTGTCTACAAGAAAGTAGCAACATCAGAAGACTCGTACGTACTCCAGGAGGACCTGCAGAGGATTAATGCATGGTGCGACAGCTGGCAGCTTTCCCTAAACGTAGATAAATGTAATATAATGCGCATACATAGGGGCAGAAATCCATTCCAGTACGATTATGCCATAGGTGGTAAATCATTGGAAGCGGTAACGACCGTAAAATACTTAGGAGTTACTATCCGGAGCGATCTGAAGTGGAATGATCACATAAAACAAATAGTGGGAAAAGCAGGCGCCAGGTTGAGATTCATAGGAAGAATTCTAAGAAAATGTGACTCATCGACGAAAAAAGTAGCTTACAAAACGCTTGTTCGTCCGATTCTTGAGTATTGCTCATCAGTATGGGACCCTTACCAGGTTGGATTAATAGAAGAGATAGACATGATCCAGCGAAAAGCAGCGCGATTCGTCATGGGGACATTTAGTCAGCGCGAGAGCGTTACGGAGATGCTGAACAAGCTCCAGTGGCGGACACTTCAAGAAAGGCGTTACGCAATACGGAGAGGTTTATTATCGAAATTACGAGAGAGCACATTCCGGGAAGAGATGGGCAACATATTACTACCGCCCACATATATCTCGCGTAATGATCACAACGAAAAGATCCGAGAAATTAGAGCAAATACGGAGACTTACAAGCAGTCGTTCTTCCCACGCACAATTCGTGAATGGAACAGGGAAGGGGGGATCAGATAGTGGTACAATAAGTACCCTCCGCCACACACCGTAAGGTGGCTCGCGGAGTATAGATGTAGATGTAGATGTAGATGTAGATGTAAGCAGGCGTAATATCCGGACATGGGGGTCGGGAAACCCACATACCGCGGTACAGCAGATAAGGGACAGGACGAAACTGAATGTGTGGTGTGGAATGTCCTTTTAAAGTGAGTCTACAATTAAGGCCACAGTTACGAATACCTGGACATGTTGGCACTTATGGTGCACGTCAGTTACAGAAATTTTAATCATGGGTAGTGTTATGAAAAGATGGTGCGCCGCCACACTGGGGTTATTTGTTCACTAGGTCTTGGAAGGAGCCTTCCCCGACATTAGGAACGACAGAGACGATACAACATCATGGCCACCACGTTCACCAGACATAACTCCTCTTGAATTTTTTATGGATTTCTTTAGGGATGAGCATTCATTTCACCAGTTCCTCATGTCGGAACTCTTACCGCACGAATACGAGATGTTGTAGAGGCGGTGACAAAAGAGATGTCAACAAAAACATGTAGAGAAACAAAATATTGTTTAGATGTTATACGGACAGGAAACGGAGAAAATGTGAAGTGTGCCCATAAAATAACGTCATGAGTTAAGCTATCATTTCCAACAGACTGCATAGCTGTATCTAGCATATTTCTTTAGAAATAAATTTTAGCATTCAGGGTATACTTTATGCTCGTCCTGTGTAAGCAGAAGACATTTAAAAAAACCAACTGGGAAAGCCGAACTATGAATAAATCGAATTAGGTGCTTATGTTGAATCATATTCCATCATTCAGAATACAGAATGACACCCTTGTGGCTGAGGTTTTTCAAGGAATTATGAGTTTTAATATAGCTCTCCCAATGAAATTATAAAATCAGGTACAAGACTCCAAGAATTAATATTTTTCTGAAATACTGGCGGATGAAACAGATAAAGCCATTGAACACGTCAAAAGGTGAAAGCACCTAAAAATAACAGGACAAACGCGCAGATGAAGAAACAGGATGGTCACAAACACTATAGTCCACAAGAAATGAAACAAAGACGATGTGACTCAATATATGCTCATAAGTCCTTGTTAGTGGTACATAATATTGGTTCCACACTTCTCACGAACTGTCTAGAGAAAAATACGAGGCTTTAAGAATGCCAAACAATAAGCTGGCTTTAGAAGGGTGATAACCTTTGTTGTAAAGAGAAGGGACGCGTATACGTTGCGTCATTTACTTGATCTCTAGAGAGCTTTTGATCATTTTCGAACAACTCCCGGAAGGGTGCTCATGATAAATATGGAATAGGATCTGTGTGCATCTATTTACTAAACGGCTTCTGCAGGAAAGTTACAGTTACAATTCGATTACAGTAAGAAAGCGAAAATTTTATTACTGAGGAATGTGCATAATGACTCCGTTTCATTGGAAACATTGTTTCTGCTGCGTTGGAGTAAGTGTTGAAACCACTTAACAGGGCGAAGGAGTATTCATCAATGTGCGTTACCTTCGATTTTCGAATGACTCTGTTTGGCTTCCTCCGATTCCAGAAGATTTACGGCAAAGACTGGATGAATTTAACAAAGAAAGATTGAGAATTTGGCTAAAAAATAACTGTACTAAAACAGAAATGAGGTATTTCGTACGCTAGATCGATGTCGTAACTGAACCAGTAAACGAATTACTCTACGAGATATCCTAAAAAAGCAATGAAACTAACAACACAATGTCCGAATCGACAACTCTGTTGCCTCCCGTTAGTTTGCAGCCAGGTCGAATTGTATTTTTGTCTTAGTACCAGTTTGACCTTAGTGCAGTTGCTAAGTTAGTGTTGAGACAGTCTGAAGTTATTGACGATCACTCACCTCGGATGTAGGGGAACGGAAAACGAGCAGTCACTGAACATCGGAAAAATGAAAAAAATGGAAAAATGAAAAAAATGGAATAAAATTTGGACATTGAGTATTGCATTCAAAAATAAGTTCGCACAGTGTCTGAAATGGATGCTCTATGACCAACGTCTTCCCCTTGTTCTGACCTAGATATAACTAGAATGCGCTAATAGCCCAAAACGTTGGAACTGCCCATTGAGATATGAAAATAAGAATGTCGATAACCGGGAGACGAATACATTGGAAAATCTGATGTAAGTGTATGCTAACAGTTCCAAAATATAAAAACGGGACAAGGAACTTAGATGTACAAAACACCCCACAACCTAATTATCCTACGTGCAATGAATGAATAATTGATAATAGAAAGGAGTAGATGGTTCAAATGGCTCTGAGCACTATGGGACTTAACATCTGAGGTCATCAGTCCCCTAGAACTTAGAACTACTTAAACCTAACTAACCTAAAGACATCACACACATCCATGCCCGAGGCAGGATTCGAACCTGCGACCATAGCGGTCGCGCGGTTCCAGACTGAAGCGCCTAGAACCACTCGGCCACACCGGCCGGCTAAAGGAGTAGATTTTAATAACCTACAATGATCCCAGAATGAGATTTTCACTCTGTAGCGGAGTGTGCGCTGATATGAAACTTCCTGGCAGATTAAAACTGTGTGCCCGACCGAGACTCGAACTCGGGACCTTTGCCTTTCGCGGGCAAGTGCTCTACCATCTGAGCTACCGAAGCACGACTCACGACCGGTACTCACAGCTTTACTTCTGCCAGTATCTCGTCTCCTACCTTCCAAACTTTACAGAAGCTCTCCTGCGAACCTTGCAGAACTAGCACTCCTGAAAGAAAGGATACTGCGGAGACATGGCTTAGCTACAGCCTGGGGGATGTTTTCAGAATGAGATTTTCACTCTGCAGCGGAGTGTGCGCTGATATGAAACATCCCCCAGGCTGTGGCTAAGCCATGTCTCCGCAGTATACTTTCTTTCAGGAGTGCTAGTTCTGCAAGGTTCGCAGGAGAGCTTCTGTAAAGTTTGGAAGGTAGGAGACGAGATACTGGCAGAAGTAAAGCTGTGAGTACCGGGCGTGAGTCGTGCTTCGGTAGCTCAGATGGTAGAGCACTTGCCCGCGAAAGGCAAAGGTCCCGAGTTCGAGTCTCGGTCGGGCACACAGTATTAATCTGCCAGGAAGTTTCATATCAGCGCACACTCCGCTGCAGAGTGAAAATCTCATTCTGGAAACATCCCCCAGGCTGTGGCTAAGCCATGTCTCCGCAGTATCCTTTCTTTCAGGAGTGCTAGTTCTGCAAGGTTCGCAGGAGAGCTTCTGTAAAGTTTGGAAGGTAGGGGACGAGATACTGGCAGAAGTAAAGCTGTGAGTACCGGTAGTGAGTCGTGCTTCGGTAGCTCAGATGGTAGAGCACTTGCCCGCGAAAGGCAAAGGTCCCGAGTTCGAGTCTCGGTCGGGCACACAGTTTTAATCTGCCAGGAAGTTTCAACCTACAATGACTTATGAAACTGAAATGGGGATGAGGAAATCGTGTTACCAGACGAACTGACTGTAAATGACTAAGGAATTACTTTGATTGTCCCCTTGTGATGTAAAATGACTATGTGACTTTGTCGTGCGGGTGGATGATACCATGGAACAATGGGACACACTTGGACACGTAAAGCTCGTGATCGTAACTTGTATAGATGTCAGGAAGTCGCCCTTGTGCATCAGTGGATCATAAATAGTTGCTGATGATCGACTTTTTAAAGAAGTTAGTATTTCTTGTGAGTCCCTATTTGCTGAAGAAATACATTCGAAGTAATTTTTTACTGAGTTAGTGAACACGCCGAGAGAATGAGCATAAGTACTTCTTCACATTCCAACGGGGAGTCTCTAATTCTGAGGCAAATGTCCCGCTGTCCTATTCGAATGGTCTCCCTTATGTTGACGACTGGGAGACCGTGGGAGGGTCGATCATGCTGAGACGCGTCCGAATTAGTTACTGTTAGGAATGCTCTCGGCACAGAAGAGAAGAAAGTCGCTTTTGGCGGCAGTGGACTGGAGGGAGAGATGGTGGGCGGGGGAGGGGAAGTGCTTTCCATCTGAAAGGCGCGGCGTGCGGCCAGCAACCCCTGGCCCCCGCGGTCCTTTCTCCGATTCCTGGAAGCGGCTACCAGCCACCACCCCCGCGCCGCAGGTCGTCGCCCACCACTCACGTCCTGCTGCCAGGCCCACCTCATTTTGTACACAATACACGCTGCCTTGTTGAAAGTCTGGCAGGCTGCGACACCAACCACGCGTCCCACGATGTCGCCATCGCATTTCAGTCTAAAAAGTCGTTATCTGTCGTGAGAATAGCTGTAGCCGGTATGTGGCAGAAATCTTGAACCTGTGCTTGTATCGGATAAACGTTTTCACACACACACACACACACACACACACACACACACACAAGTACACGATTGCGCAAATTCACAGATACAAAGACGCTTGCACGCGCTGTCTTAAGTGCCAACAAGTGACAAAAGTGTTATCTCTCTCTGCCCCCCAACTCTCCTGCCGCCCCCCCCCCCCCCCCACCCACACACGCACGCACACACACAACCGTGCTAAGACGTGACACGATTTTACTTTTGAAAACACGAGTGCAATGATGTAACGGTTGTTAATGTTGACACGGTAAATTGACGCAAAGGTGTCCCAGAAAAGTGTTAAAATTTAATGGTACTGCTGTCGGAATCAACTACTGTGGCCGTGCGGGATTAGCCGAGCGGACTAAGGCGCTGCAGTCATGGACTGTGCGGCTGATCCCGGCGGAGGTTCGAGTCCTCCCTCGGGCGTGTGTGTGTGTGTGTGTGTGTGTGTGTGTGTGTGTGTGTGTGTGTGTGTGTGTGTGTGTGTTTGTCCTTAGGATAATTTAGGTTAAGTAGTGTGTAAGCTTAGGGACTGATGACCTTAGCAGTTAAGTCCCATAAGATTTCACACACATTTGAACTTTTTTTGCAGCTACTGTGATGTAAGCACCACCAAGCGCAGCTTTTATGCCAGGCTCTGTCGTTATTTGCAGTGCGAAGTTTCTAGGTTATTGCGAAGACACACTGTGACAAAAACGCACGTTACAGAAAAAGCTGAGCTCAGATACTGATTTACTGTTGTCGCCCAAAAAACAATAATAATAATCTATTATCTAAGAAAATATAACGGCCATTTTTTTCAACCTGCAATTGGTCGCAGAATAGAAACCACAATGAACACCAAAAATATTGTATTTTCAAAATTAAGCTGTACCTCCCAGCTACTCCTCTAAATAGCCGCAGCTCCGACTTACGTCAGATATTTGTCATAGCGTGGTACCAACTTTCCAGTACCCTCGCCATAGAAGGCAGTCACTTCGTCAGTGCCAAAATGCTGTCCTCATAGCCAGCAGTTCATGTGAGCGAAGAGATGAAAGTCGGAGAGGGCCAAGGGCGGGCTGTACGGTGGGTGATCAAACACTTCTCATCGAAACCGCTGCAGGGGCGTCTTCGTTGTACCCGTATTAATGCGGAAGAGAATTATAAGGACGGAAACGCATGACAGTTATGTTGTGTGGGCTGCATGAAATCAGGTGAAACCCCTCAGCAGAAATTCATGCCTGCCGGGAGACACTATTGTTCTAAGCGTCTTACGTGCTCTGTGTGCTCTCAGAACTGAAAAGTGCGACGTGACATTGCGCTACATATCTGCCCAAAAATCCACCAAGTTTTAGCTATGGTTTTTATTTCACGATATGTCGGAAGTTGAAAACAATTTGCCCACTTCATTTTTCATGGATCCGTGTTATTGTCATGTACTGCAAAGCCTAGTTGTCAGCCGCAGTGCAGTACCCTATACATGGACATTTTTATTGTTGTTGTTGTGGTCTTCAGTCCTGAGACTGGTTTGATGCAGCTCTCCATCCTACTCTATCCTGTGCAAGCTTCTTCATCTCCCAGTACCTACTGCAACCTACTTCCTTCTGAATTTCCTTAGTGTATTCATCTCTTGGTCTCCCTCTACGATTTTTACCCTCCACGCTGCCCTCCAGTACTAAATAGGTGATCCCTTGATGCCTCATAATATGCCCTACCAACCGATCCCTTCTTCTAGTCAAGTTGTGCCACAAACTCCTCTTCTCCCCAATTCTATTCAGTACCTTCCTCATTAGTTATGTGATCTACCCATCTAATCTTCAGCATTCTTCTGTAGCACCACATTTCGAAAGCTTCTAATCTCTTCTTGTCCAAAATACTTAACTTCCATGTTTCACTTCCATACATAGCTACACTCCATACAAATACTTTCAGGGCCTGTCGAAGTGGCTGTGCGGTTCTAGGAGCTGCAGTCTGGAACCGCGTGACCGCTACGGTCGCAGGTTCGATTCCTGCCTCGGGCATGGATGTGTGTGATGTTCTTAGGTTAGTTAAGTTTAACTACACTCCTGGAAATGGAAAAAAGAACACATTGACACCGGTGTGTCAGACCCACCATACTTGCTCCGGACACTGCGAGAGGGCTGTACAAGCAATGATCACACGCACGGCACAGCGGACACACCAGGAACCGCGGTGTTGGGCGTCGAATGGCGCTAGCTGCGCAGCATTTGTGCACCGCCGCCGTCAGTGTCAGCCAGTTTGCCGTGGCATACGGAGCTCCATCGCAGTCTTTAACACTGGCAGCATGCCGCGACAGCGTGGACGTGAACCGTATGTGCAGTTGACGGACTTTGAGCGAGGGCGTATAGTGGGCATGCGGGAGGCCAGGTGGACGTACCGCCGAATTGCTCAACACGTGGGGCGTGAGGTCTCCACAGTACATCGATGTTGTCGCCAGTGGTCGGCGGAAGGTGCACGTGCCCGTCGACCTGGGACCGGACCGCAGCGACGCACGGATGCACGCCAAGACCGTAGGATCCTACGCAGTGCCGTAGGGGACCGCACCGCCACTAACCAGCAAATTAGGGACACTGTTGCTCCTGGGGTATCGGCGAGGACCATTCGCAACCGTCTCCATGAAGCTGGGCTACGGTCCCGCACACCGTTAGGCCGTCTTCCGCTCACGCCCCAACATCGTGCAGCCCGCCTCCAGCGGTGTCGCGACAGGCGTGAATGGAGGGACGAATGGAGACGTGTCGTCTTCAGCGATGAGAGTCGCTTCTGCCTTGGTGCCAATGATGGTCGTATGCGTGTTTGGCGCCGTGCAGGTGAGCGCCACAATCAGGACTGCATACGACCGAGGCACACAGGGCCAACACCCGGCATCATGGTGTGGGGAGCGATCTCCTACACTGGCCGTACACCACTGGTGATCGTCGAGGGGACACTGAATAGTGCACGGTACATCCAAACCGTCATCGAACCCATCGTTCTACCATTCCTAGACCGGCAAGAGAACTTGCTGTTCCAACAGGACAATGCACGTCCGCATGTATCCCGTGCCACCCAACGTGCTCTAGAAGGTGTAAGTCAACTACCCTGGCCAGCAAGATCTCCGGATCTGTCCCCCATTGAGCATGTTTGGGACTGGATGAAGCGTCGTCTCACGCGGTCTGCACGTCCAGTACGAACGCTGGTCCAACTGAGGCGCCAGGTGGAAATGGCATGGCAAGCCGTTCCACAGGACTACATCCAGCATCTCTACGATCGTCTCCATGGGAGAATAGCAGCCTGCATTGCTGCGAAAGGTGGATATACACTGTACTAGTGCCGACATTGTGCATGCTCTGTTGCCTGTGTCTATGTGCCTGTGGTTCTGTCAGTGTGATCATGTGATGTATCTGACCCCAGGAATGTGTCAATAAAGTTTCCCCTTCCTGGGACAATGAATTCACGGTGTTCTTATTTAATTTTCCAGGAGTGTAGTTCTAAGTTCTAGGGGACAAATGACCTCAGAAGTTGAGTCCCATAATGCTCAGAGCCATTTGAACCATTTTGAAATACTTTCAGAAACGACTTCCTGACACTTAAATCAATACTCGATGTTAACAAATTTCTCTTCTTCAGAAACGCTTTCCTTGCCATTTCCAGTCTACATTTTATATCCTCTCTAGTTCAACCACCATCAGTTATTTTGCTTCCTAAATGGCAAAATTCCTTTACTACTTTAAGTGCCTCATTTCCTAATCTAATTCCCTCCACATCGCCCGACTTAATTCGACTGCATTCCATTATCCTCGTTTTGCTTTTGTTGATGTTCATCTTACAGCCTCCTTTCAAGACACTATCCATTCCGTTCAACTGCCCTTCCAAGTTCTTTGCTGTCTCTGACAGAATTACAATGTCATCGGCGAACCTCAAAGTTTTTATTCCTTCTCCAGGAATTTTAATACCTACTCCGAATTTTTCTTTTGTTTCCTTTACTGCTTGCTCAATATACATTTTTATTATCATTTCATTTATCCTTAAGCTCTGATTATACATGTCCTGTTGTTCTAGCCAGATACACGAATGCTGAATTGATGGTCCAAAGGCCGAGGACAGTGCAGAGCCTACACAAAGACGCAGCGTATTCAAGCATTCTTTTAATAATAAATCACGAGGCATGGGAGGGAGGCCATGTAACAGCCTGGTGGGAGGCGCTTCTGAATTACGCTCTGTTGTGTTTTAACTTTACACCAGGGCAGACAGCTTAGGCTATCAACCCATTTCTCTATTTTATTTCAGCTCTACCGCAGACTAGACGGCCTGAGACTGCCTTCCTCGGTCTCGATTGCAACTTGCATGTGCCTCTGTCTTTCTTGTAAGTTGCATCAGCCCTCTCTCTAATATTCGTCATCGCTCCTTTAATATCACAGTTTCTTTATCATATCTTTTAACTTTGGTCAAGCATTCTTGTCGCCCATGAGACTGGCATAAGGAATAATTCCATCTTTTCTCGAGGGTCTCATTGTAAACCGTAACTACCACACACGCAGGCATCATTTTCGTTGTGTTTATGATTGTCAACAACCTCCTCCATCCTGTCTACACCACACTCGCCGGTCCTGTATGGAAGTGGTCATGTTCTACGCATGTTGTAAAGATTGTTTTATCTAATATATTATTATTATTATTATTATTACTGTCGGTAGTTCTTCTATAAGGAGAGTGCTAGATCACAAATTTGATGGCCTTTTTTCAGTCTCTTACTTCTTTCTTCCCAAAAACAAAAGACCTCTCATATATTCACTGTATTCCTTCTTCTTGTCTTCTATCCATTTCTTCCCTTCTCTCTCTCTCTCTCTCTCTCTCTCTCTCTCTCTCGCTCTCACACACTAACTGGCTCTTTCTTCGGCCGTCTGCTCAAATTTCTGTTTTCTTGTTTATCTCTGTATTTTTCCTGTCTATGTGTTTAGTGTCATCGGATCCTCCATGGTTTGTTTTACCGAGTATGTTAAAGACCTTCTCCGTCAGTCGGTCTTCGTTCATTTTATGCATGTGTCCGTAGAACTTTTTCCTTCTTTTCGCGATGTTGTTTCTGATCGTTTCTGTTCATACAATTTTTTTTGTTGGTCTCTTTGTCCAGATCCCCTCTTTGTGAACTGGCCCATATATCTTTCTTATTATTAGCCTCACTTTCTATTTCCTTGATTTTCGTTCTTCCCTTGATTGTTGTTGTTTCTGAGGCGTAATAGGAATCTGGTAAGACTATTGTGTTAAAGGGTCTAAATTTGGCACTAACGAAGATACTTCTTTTTTTGTAGTTTCCATGTGAGTCCCTACGCTTTCTGTAATTTTGTGATCCTTTCTTCATATGCTTTCTGCATATTTTCTCGTAGGTGTTTGAAACATTCCGTAATTAGTTTTCTGTGGGGTGTCTGTCTGTGGATATTGTGTCCATGTTCTGTGTTTCTCCTATGAAAATTTCAGTCCTGTCTTGTGTGAGATTTCGTATAATGTCTCTAGAACTTCTGTGGCTTCTTTTCTGTTATTTGTTATAATGGCTGTGTCATCAGCAAATGTCAGACTTATTATGTTGACATTTTTCGCCATATACACCTTTGCCTCTTGTCCTTATTCCTTTCTCTAAAACTGAGTTAAATAGAATGAATAACAGGCCATCTCCCTGTCTCACTTCGTTTTGATTTCAAATAGTTCCGAGATCTCTCCCATTAATTTAATTTTGGATATTTATAGGTAAATGTTTCCTGAATTAGCGTTATGGTCTTGTTATTAACAATCGTTTCTGTCAGAACGTTGAAGAGTGTTTCTCTATGTTGTTGTGGTATTCCTGGTCTTTCTCGTTGTTAATATTGTTCTCAGGCACCATATCTGTTCACTACATGATCTTCCCTTCCAGAACCTTCCTTTGTATTCTTCTGTGGATCTACCTCAAGCAATAGCCGATTTAACAGCGCTTTGGATAAAATTTAGTATGTGACGGGTAGTTGTGAAGTTCTGATCGTTTCTTGTTATTATGATCAACTTTGTCATCTTTCTTGAGGAGGGGGTGTATTAGGGCTGAATTCCATTCTTCAGGTACCTTTCCTATTTCCCAGACATTTCCGATGATTCTGTATGTTTAGAGTGTAATGTTGTCGTAATTTACAGATTTCCAAAATCAATCCTTAATTTCCAGGGACACTCTTATTTTTCACTGATTTTTTATATTCATGATTTCTTCGTATGCTGGGAATTTGCAAACCAAGTTAAGTTCTGGATTTTCGAACTGTAGTCTCTGTGTTGGGTTATCACAGTTTAGTAGTATGTCGAAGTACTGTTTCAATATTTCACAGTTCTTTTTCGAGTTTGTCTGCAGTGTTTCCTCTCATCTTTTTAATCATAATCTCGGTGGCTGATATCCTGTCACATTTTCTGTAAATGTTCTGTGAAATTTTCGTGTGTTGTTTTTGCTGAGGTCCTTGTTATCTCCTTCAACCTGTTGTTTTCGTAACTTCTTTTTTCTCTAACGTTTATTTTCGAAGAAGTCTTCTGTATGTTGTTCAAATCTTTCCATTTTTGGAATGTTCTACGGCCGTTAAATTTTTTTCAAACTTGTATTCTGTCTTCTATGGCTGTGCCTGAGGCATGTCATGTTCCGCCATCAGTCTTCCCTTGTTCTCGGTGTTGCCTAAATATTATAGGTTCTTTCACTTTTTTAACAGTTCAGTCGTTAATCTCTATATTCTTGACTCTTCTGTTATTTCTTTATTGTGCAACTGAAGGGACTTTGGGTCTGTTCTGGAAGTTCTGTCTGTTGGGTACAAATATAGCATTCATTTGAAGTAGGTGATTATCTGGTCCGAAAAATTCTTTCACCATTCTTACATTCGTAATGTCTCTGTCGTTTACCATGGACATCGCTGTAGGATCTGTCTAAAATTCTGCACGGCATAGGGGCTTTAAAAGTCTGCAGTTTCTTATGTGGTTTCTGGAATTGCGTTGACACTATTTTGAGGTCGAAATTTCTGCAGAAGTTTAACACGTTCTCTCCATTCTTGTTTTTCCTTTTGTGGGCCGTGTGTTTTCCTGTTGCGTCTCTGAATTTCCTTTTCGTGCCTTACTGGGAACATTTTTGCGTGCATCGTGAACGTTTTGTTGGTAATTTCTTCCAGATCTTCCCAGAATTCTTTTGTCATTTGGGGGTTTTTCTTGTTGTAGTTATTTGTGGGGGTAAATGCGACGATTAGTGTATAGCCTTTTTTCCGTGGAGTATCGTGAGTTTTGGTAATTTTTCCAATGTTGAGGTGAAATCTGTTACAGAGACCAATATAGATTTGTGTACTAGAAATCATGTTCCGAAGGGTTTGAGATTTCTTCCTGAAATAGTTACACCAGATTTCCCTTTGTATATTCTGTAATTTTTCAAGCCAAAGTGGTTCTCATATGAGAATCGTGTTTGTTGTATTGTCATTATTTTGATATTTAATTTATCCATGGCTTTCGTCAGTTGTTATAACTTACTTAGTTTCAGTAGTGTGTTGGTCTTGAGTGTCCATATGTAAAATATTCTGTTAGGCTTGATGGTTTTTGAGAAGCTCCAATTCTTGTCTTCGTGACATGCCTGATCCCATGGAACCCGATAATCTGTTCTGTTATCCAGTCTTAGTGACTGAGGCCCAGGGTAGTGGACTCTTTCCATTGTACTCTCACGATTATTAGTTTGTGTGGAGATTTTTAGGTATTGTCCCGAAGGATCTCACATAATTTCGACCGAAGTTTTTAATTCCTGAAGTTTCAATCACAGCCGAATTCACAGAGCCAGCAGGCACCGAACAGAATACCAGTGTATGGGTTTTGGGGTTTCACCCGTAACTTAGGCAAGGTCCTCACAGGGTGATACCTTCCGGAGCCAGATGGACCCTGTTTTTTTTTTTTTTAACAAGATGTTACTTGTCCCCGTCCTCCTTCCTTGTTACTTGCGAGATGAGGCCCCGTGCTTGTGGTTGGCAACTTATTATTAGAATTGTGTACTGCTCATGTGTTATGCGTGTAGTTTGTGTTGAATTCACTGTTAGTACTCGCTGAAATATAATGATTAAAACGAAAACACCTTTTGCCTCTGTAAAACGTTGCTTTCGTCCGTCCTCGGAGCTTCCGTTGTACCCCGCGAAGTCCCCATCGCGACCAAGTCCAGACGCCACACAGACATAGCGATGATCGGTGCACGAGACTAATAATTATGCTTCGCAGACTTCTTCGGAACCGTTCATTGGCGGACTCAGGTTAATTCCATGCTCTGGTACATCTAAAATATCAGTCTAAATATCTGTCGCCAGCCTCGCTTGGTCCCGCGATGGATGGTTGAAATTGTCATTGTTTGCAACGACGCATGTTCAGAAAGTAAGTGTACTGTGACCATAACGGGCTGTGGTCTATTCTTTCTTGAGGGTTGGCAACACTGAGTGGTAGAGGGAGATCCCCTGACCAGAGCCAGAATCGCAGGTACACGGTAGCACATAAACTCAAGCTTTAGTGTCCAGTTGCGTGAGAGACGTCGGTAAGAAATCCCGCCAGTGGTGAGCCATGTGCAGAGATTCGCTTCCTACTCGTGGAAGGAATAACACCTACAGATTTTTTTCGCGAATCGAAACAGTTTACGGCGAAGGTGTTATGAATTGAACGTGGGTGTTTAAGTGGTGTAGGGGGTTTAGTTGTGGCAGAACAAATGTTCATGGCGAACAGAGGTGTGGAACACCTACCAATTTTACTGATGAGTTCTAGCAAAAATATCAAGGACACTGTTCGCGAAGACCGCCGGCTGACAGTGGATGAAATTTCTGCGATATTTCTACAGCTTTCCAGAACTCTCTTATACGGCACACTTACAGAAATGCTGGCATACCAGAAACAATGCGCAAGAGAGCAGCACAAGAAAAATCGAATCAATACCGTCCGCGAGTTTCTTGAGAGTCTTGAGTTGGAAGGTAATTATTTTCTGAGCTATATTGGGACTAGAAATGAAAGATGGCTCATTACACGCCTGAGACAAAAAGTCGTCACAGTGGCGTCACACCCATTCCCTATCTGCCAAAAAATTCAAAACCACAATTTTGGGGAAGAAAAAATGTGACCTCATTGTTTTGGGACTGAGAAAGCGGCAATTTTGGTCGAATTTCTGACTCAGGGGGAGACCATCAATGCACAACGTTATTGCAGGATTCTAAAAAGTCTCAAAAGGGGCATTCAAAACAAAATAAGGGGAATGCTGATGAGAGGAGTCTATTTGTTTCACGACAACTCCCATCCTCACACAGCCTTAACCTTAACCACCAAGGCACTATTGGAACCATTTGGTTGGGGTGTTTTGAACTACCTCTCGTTTTTCCCTGACTTGGTGCCTTCAGATTATCATATTATCACCTTTCTGAAGGTGCACATTAGTGGATTTAAATTTTCAACCGACGAGCAGGTGCAGGAACGGGGTTTTGAAACGGGGGAAGGAGCTGACGGGAGAATTCTTCGAGGACGGCGTAAAGAGGCTTGTGCCACGGCTCACCACATGCATTGCATGGGATGGTGATTAAGTGGAAAAATAGTCAGCAATATCCTGTAATTTCTTTTCACATATTCTTTTTCTTATATATATAAATCTGGTACACTTACTTTCTGAACATGCCTCGTACCATTAGTCATATAGCTTTGCAACGTTACGGCTAGATATTTAATCGACGTGACTGTGTCAGGCAGGTCACTACTAATGCTGTATTCGGACATTAATGGTTTGTTTTTCTATTCATCTGCATTAACTCACATTTTTCTATATTTAGACCTAGGTGCCATTCATTACACCAACTAGAAATTTGTCCGAGTCATCTTACATCTTCCTATAGTTACTCAACGGCGACACCTTCACGTACACCACAGCATAATCAGCATCTCCGAGATAGCGATGAAATGGGAATTTTCCCCTACGACCATTTGACAAGTGTACCGTGAATATCAGGAATCTGATAAAACATCAAATTTCCGACATTGCTGCGGCCGGAAAAAGATCCTGCAAGAACGGGACCAACGACGACTGAAGAGAATCGCTCAACGTGCAACCCTTCCGCAAATTTCTGCAGATTTCAATGCTGGACGATCAACAAGTGTCAGCGTGTGAACCATTTAACTATAATTATCGATATGGCCGAAGACCACTCGTGTACCCTTGACGACGGCACGACACAAAGGATTACACCTCGCCTGGGCCCGTCAGCATTTACGTTGGACTGTTGATGACTGTAAACATGTTGCCTGGTCGGACGAGCCTCGTTTCAGATTGTATCGAGAGGATGGACGTTTGCGGGTATGGGGACAACCTCATGAATCCTTGGACTCAGCATGTCAGCAGGGGATTGTTCAAGCTGGTGGAGGCTCTGTAAAGGTGTGGGCCGTGTGCAATAGGAGTGATATGGAATCCCTGATACGTCTAGATACGACTCTGACAAGTGATACGTACGTAAGCATCCTGTCTGATCACCTGCATCCATTCATGTCCATTGTGCTACGGTCGCAAGTTCGAATCCTGCCTCGGGCATGGATGTGTGTGATGTCCTTAGGTTAGTTAGGTTTAAGTAGTTCTAAGTTCTAGGGGACTTATGACGACAGCAGTTGAGTCCCCTAGTGCTCAGAGCCATTTGAACCATGTCCATTGTGCATCCCGACGGACTGGAGCAATTCCAGCAGGACAATGCAACACCCCACACGTCCAGAATCGTTACAGAGTGGCTTCAGGAACACTCTTCTGAGTTTAAACACTTCCGCCGGTTTTCTACTCTCAGCGCCAACTTTTTTATCATAAATGTTAACCAGTTTGAATGAAATTTTTGCAGGAAGTAGTCTTGATGTGTTTGTATACTTCTATGCATTAATATTATCGAAAATGTAATCTATTTATTTCATAGTCACATTTATGAACCAATAATTAAAGAAAATTTAAGGCTGAATTTTTAAATAAACGCTGAAAACAAAGTACTATAATTCCTCATAAAATGAATACACAGAAACGTTGAACTATGTCTTGTGAGTGTACCTACAAAATATGTCGGTAAAAATTGTGGTGTAAGTACCAAAAGCTGGTTTTCAAGAATATCTATAAAATCACATTAAAAATTCAAAACTCGAAAACCAATGAAGTTATGGACTTCAAAACTTGATTATTGCTACATCTTTACATAACAGACACGATTTTAAAGTTTGGTTGCTATCAGCAAAGTACAATAAAAGTTAAATTTGTGGATGGAGTCTCCTCTTAAGCACTGCGCCGTGCACTATATGTTCGTATCCAAGGCTGTACCGAACCTTTTTCGGTTCATTCCTCTGAAGGAAGGCATCACACTGCACCTCTCGTGCGCTGCCAGTCGGCAGTGTTACACACCGAGCGAGGTGGCGCACTGGTTAGCACACTGGACTCGCATTCGGAAGGACGACGGTTCAATCCCGCGTTCGGCCATCCTGATTTAGGTTTTCCGTGATTCCCCTAAATCGCTCCAGGCAAATGCCGGGATGGTTCCTTTGAAAGGGCACGGCCGACTTCCTTTCCCATCCTTCCCTAATCCGATGAGACCGATCACCTCGCTGTCTGGTCTCCCCCCCCCCCCCCCCCCCCCAAAAACAACCCAACCCAGTGTTACGCTACTAAACGATGTGTGACCGTCGCATTTTACCACGAGCGCACACAACCAAGAGGCGAGCGAGTGTGAGCGCACTTGCTCGCCTAGCCTCGTCGTCAAGAGGTCTGCTGTAATCTATGGCATGTGTTAATAGAAATAAATTTTAATACATGCCCCACCTGCTTCCCCATCCACTGTCTGCAAGAAATGGTGTACTCTACCATTTCTAGGTAAGGTATCACAGACTATAGCCAAAGCACTGAAATCCTGCAAGTATAGGGTTTCCTACTATGTCAGGAACACTACAGCCCAGTGTGTTTTTAATAGCAAAGATAAGATCCAGTTATTAGCCAACAGTGGGGTATACAAAATCACCTGTTCTGATTGTGACACATTTTACATTGGTCAGTCAGGCAGAGACATATCAACTAGGCTGGCTGAACATGAACGCTGCTGGAGGTTGCACAATTCAGACTCTGCATTTGCTGAGCATGTACTGAGTGAGGGTCACAACTACCAGCCAGTGTCCCATGTACTTCACTTAGCAAACAAAGGCCATAAACTCAACCTGCTGGAAGCCCTGGAAATTAACAAACATCTTGCTCACAGTCCAGATCTCATCCTAAATGACCAGACACAACTCAACACTTCCCTCTCCTAAACTTCATATAATCATCTTTGTTGTTCAGTACTTTCCACACCCTCTCTTCCTACATATTCCCATTTTCCTGTAGTCATTAAGTTGTTTTTTTGTTGCAGTTGTCTTTGTATTCCACATATGCTGTAGTTTCAATAGTTAAGGGTTTGCTTTTAACTTGTACTTGTATTACTGTCCATGTTTAACTCCCCTTGTAGTTGTCTCATCAAATACTGTTCATATTTTACTTTGCTCATTTATTTAATGTAAACTGGTATACAGCCACTGCTTTGATTATAAAGTTAATGTTAAAATGCAGTACCACCACACTCTCAAACTGTAGGTTCCCTCAAACACCTCAATTTTCCTGCATTTATTAATTTATGTTTATCGTATTGATATAGCTTAAGTTCTTCGTGTATTCTGTATTTACATTGACAACTGTCTCTTCTTTTTTAATTGGTTGTGTATCACTCTCCATGTTTCATACCTCTTGATGCAGCCTTGCCTAGTACTAAGTTTATCTTATTTCAATAGTTTTGTTTATCAATAGATACCGTTATGTAGGCATGTTATTCTTATATTGTGCTAAATGTTTTCCTGTCAACTCCATTGTTATTTATGTACTGTTCAGTTTTTACTATTTCATTGCAAAGATGTTACTCACTGTATGTTTCTACTTCACTCTAGATGTGTTACTTCTCTTCCAGTGTTGTCTGCTAACATTTAACTTCTTTGGTGATAATACTCAGTAAATGCCTGAAGATGGCCTTGTAAGCCGAAAACCGGTTAGCAATAAAAATAATATTGTAGAACAAAAGCAAACTGGTGCTTTTCATTTATTATTTATTACATGTAGAAAGATTGCAAAACTAGAACCATTTACTTTTTCATGATAATTTATTTTGTATTTACCAGTTTCATGCTGGTTTCTTCATCATCTAAGGGAGGGAGAAAGTATGGATTTAATTGCATGTCATTTACCCGCGTTTTGTATTCATTGTCCCTCCATAGAGATTTTGATTCTAAGATCTCCTCAAGGCGAATATTCTCTAGGAAAGACTTGACCTTTGAGATAGTCTTGTTAGTCGTCATTAGCGAATATTTCACAAATTTCAAGAGACTTTCAGCCTACTTTGTGTCGTTTCCAGGGAACAGCACGAAGAGGTAGTCTCTTTCAGTGCCGCATTAAATTTATTTAAATATTTACAAGAATACTAATGATTACATTAAACTACTTTTCAAAATTTACAATTTTTTCATTCAATCTGACGTTTTATTCGCCATTGTAACATCTGTGCGTCGGCCATACAAGCCAGAAATGATTTTATGTTTCCATTAGTTTTGAGTTTCTTTAAAGCCTATGCAATCTTTTCGTCTGTCATCATTGCTGATTTTTTTCCCATCAAAATTTAAAGTTAGTCCGTCAAATTCGTGGCCGTGGTACTCCGCATCTTCTCGAATATTTTTCACTAGTAAGTAAACATTCTTAAGAACTTTTGATACTAAGATATTTATTTTTCGGTTTCATCCTTCTGATAGGTTATAAGTGCGATGACGTCTTCCATCGTATTTTCTCAGCTGTCTTAGCATATGTTCCTTATCGAACCACTAGTCGAAAAGAATAGTCATAAAAGTCCTGAAGATTTTGGTTTTCAGGCATGCTCTCCTGAATACACAGCCAACCATCGTTCAAAATATGCAGGGATTTTTTTTTTTTTTTAATTTGTGGTAAGAACTTATAGGATCAAACTGCTGAGGTCATCGGTCCCTAAGCTTACACACTACTTAATCTAACTAGAAATAACTTACGCTAAGGACAATACACACACTCCAACCTCCGACGGGAAGAGCTGCGCGAACCGTGATAAGACGCCCAAGACCACGCGGCCACATAGAGGGGAAAACGTGCTAGAGCAGAACACATTCCTATATGACAGCATGTTTCCTCGTTTTCCCCATAGGCTGGAACGAGGCCGCAACACTGGACTTGTTTCCACAAACATTGATTAAAATCATAAGTGCAACCAGTAATCTCTGTTCCTGAAAATAAACTGTTAGCTGCTTGGACAATGACAATTTCGAAGTTCATTATCAGAGATGCAGGGTCCCATCTAGGCACATTAGTTTTAATTACTTTAAAATTTTTGATATGTTTCTCGCTTTTTTTGGTAGCAAAGCGTAAACAACTGGAATGGTTCAAACATCTGAGGTCATCAGTCCCCTAGAACTTAGAACTACTTAAACCTAACTAACCTAAGGGCATCACACACATCCATCCCCGAGGCAGGATTCGAACCTGCGAACGTAGCAGTCGCGCAGTTCTGGGCTGAAGCGCCTAGAACCACTCGGCCACCACGGCCGGCGCTGAGGGTCACTTGCCTCTTACTCACATAGCCATGTGACGTCAGTATAACATTGAAGCCTTTTAGATGGAGAGTCACCACACGAGCATTTTGCGGCAATGTGTCAGCTACAGTAAACACGTGCGGGGCTAGATGCAGCTCGTATTTCTCAATAGGATCACAAGGGAGATAGCAGTCGATGTTATTCTGGAACAGATTTCTATAGCCCGACCTGTGACATCAGTATCCATAGGTGGAGAGGTTTTGTGCCAGCAACAGTAAACATGCGCGCGTGAGGGTGATTTGGAGCTTCTTTACATAGACATGTGACGTCAGTATAACACTCGAAGAACTCTGATTGTAGACGCGTTGGTGCCGTTGGTAGTGGCATGAGAGTGATGGCTCGTGCTCTGGCGCTGGCTTGCATCCCGCTGACCCTGCAAAACACGTGCGCGTTGCAACAGTTTGCTGATACGTCGCGTTATTTACGTGCACTGAGTGTTTGTGCAGTGCATTACCTCGACAGTTTATAGTTAGTGAGCATGTCCG
The DNA here is from genome assembly GCF_021461385.2 of Schistocerca piceifrons. Classification (NCBI taxonomy): domain Eukaryota; kingdom Metazoa; phylum Arthropoda; class Insecta; order Orthoptera; family Acrididae; genus Schistocerca; species Schistocerca piceifrons. The sequence goes on along the minus strand of NC_060149.1, from coordinate 208,112,575 downwards.
TAGAGCGTTTTATATGCATTTTTGACAATTTACGAGTTGTTTACATGTCTGTTCAAAATGGCTCTGAGCACTATGGGACTTAACATCTGTGGTCATCAGTCCCCTAGAACTTAGAACTACTTAAACCTAACTAACCTAAAGACATCACACACATCCATGCCCGAGGCAGGATTCGAACCTGCGACCGTAGCGGTCGCTTGGTTCCAGACTGTAGCGCCTAGAACCGCACGGCCACTTCGGCCGGCTTTACATGTCTGTACATCAGTGTACTGCATTATTTCGGTGATCTACGAGTAATTTGCACGTCTGTATGCTGTGTACTGTATTATTTCGGTAATTTACGAGTTGTTTGCGTCTCTGCACTTCTGTGTACTGCATTATTTACGAGTAGTTTGCAGGTCTGTAAACTATTTACTACAACTGCAAGCACTTCAGGGCGAGTGTTTTGTATCAGAGTAATAAATATACTATGTCAAATCCGCCTTCAAATAAATTGTTCCAAAATAAATAAAGTACACTCCTTCCTCTCTCCCGTATCCCAGAATAGGCTGAGTCTTTTTCCCATCATTTTTCCCCTCCAGACCGCCATCTTGAATTATGTCATGGGAGGGACGACAGCGCCCTCTAGTGGCAGTACTGTGTACCAGGTCAGTTGGATTGCAGACCTCCTGGTGAACACACTGGAGGAAGTTACAGCCTCTAACTGTTTTAATTAATTTCCAGTTAAACTGATTCCCACATTTTAATTATTAGAGTTATAGATCATATGATTATCTCAGTCGACGCCTCTCACCAAAAGCAACAATTTGATTTCTCAACGTCTTTGTTGGCGTCATCATTTTAAAAGTTGTAAGTGATTACATTATGTGAAACTATTTGTGTCTCTAACTTCTTTTATATAGAACAACGGTGTGATATATCATTTGCGTAATTAAACCCTCTTACGTGTATCTCTATATCTAGTATGGTTTGCACTGTACATGCACGGATGACTACAAAGTAATTGAGATTTCCAGCGCCCATCGCCCATTAACGTCACGGACTCCCGAAAGCACCAACACATGATCCGTGCTCCGGCCAACGGAAATGAGGTGTTGAACGGTGGGAAATGGGGACCCAGCATTACCTCCAACAGGCAAGAGGGACTAAAACTTAGCGATCGACCACTATGCCGATATGACTTGTGTAAAAGTGGGTACGAAAGAAGAGAGATGGCTTGAGTCGACGTCGAAATAGCTGTAGACGGAGCATAAACCCAGGCGGAGAAATATGGATAGATGAAGCAGCTGGGGTGTCTTTGAGGAAACATATCAGGATTCGCTTATACCGACGTATAAAAGCCACAAGAAACGGAAACTAGCAGAGCCGAAACCGATTTGACACTGCTTCTGCAGAATATGAGTTAAGTATGTTAACTATGTGTCATGCCACTCAGTTCAGTCCCATTTTTGTCCAAGTACAGCTCACTGAAATTTTGATGGTGTTGAGACAGCAACCACCCACAAATTTATTTTCAGTCCCTTTATTCAAAGGGTACCGTTACCGGTTTCGAATCGTTATGATTCATCTTCAAACGGTTTTCATACTTTCATTACAACCTTTTTTTGGCAGATTAATATAAATGTAAATAATACATAATAATAAGCACGCTACACAGACGGTTGCGTTACAGATTTTCATTGGATGTGACTTACGCGAAATGTCGGTTTGGAGTATCTGTTTTCATTACATTCGTCAAACAGATGTGAAAACTTTTCCACCGCATTCTTATCGTTGCACACGTAAATTTTTCTCGCTGAACACTTTAGATTTGTCACAGAAAAGATTTTTAGCACACAACACATGTGTTGATACAATACAAAGTGCTTGCAAACATATGAGTGACAAAGATGCTACGATACATCGTAACACTATGAAGATGTCCCATGTTGGGAATGTTGTTGTTGTGATCCTCCGTCTAGAGACTGGTTTGATGCAGCTCTCCATGCTACTCTATCCTGTGCAAGGTTCTTCATTTCCCAGTACCTACTGCAACCTACATCCTTCTGAATCTGTTATGTGTATTCATCTCTTGGTCTCCCTCTACGATTTTTACCCTCCACGCTGCCCTCCAGTACTAAATTGTTGATCCCTTGATGCCTCAGAATATGCCCTACCAACGGATCTCTTCTTCTAGTCAAGTTGTGCCACAAATTTCTCTACTCTCCAATTCTGTTCAATACCTCCTCGTTAGTTATGTGATCTACCCATCTAATCTTCAGCATTCTTCTGTAGCACCACATTTCGAAAGCTTCTATTCTCTTCTTGCCTAAACTATTTATCGTCCACGTTTTACTTCCATACATGGCTACACTCCATACAAATACTTTCAGAAACGACTTCATGACAGTTAAATGTATACTCGATGTTAACAAATTTCTCTTCATCAGAAACGCTTTCCTTGCCATTGCCAGTCTACATTTTATATACTCTCTACTTCGACCATCATCAGTTATTTTGCTCCCCAAATAGCAAAACTTCTTTACTACTTTAAGTGTCTCATTTCCTAATCTAATTCCCTCAGCATCACCCGACTTAATTCAAGTACATTCCATTATCTTCGTTTTGCCTTTGTTGATGTTGATCTTATACCCTCCTTTCAAGTCATTGTTCATTCCGTTCAACTGTTCTTCCAAGTGCTTTGCTGTCTCTGACAGAATTACAATGTCATCGGCGAACCTCAAAGTTTTGATTTCTCCTCCATGGATTTTAATACCTATTCCGAATTTTTCTTTTGTCTCCTTTACTGCTTGCTCAATATACAGATTGAATAACATCGGGGATAGGCAACAACCCTGTCTCACTCCCTTCCCAACCACTGCTTCCCTTACATGCCCCTGGACTCTTATAACTGCCACCTGGTTTCTGTACAAATTGTAAATAGCCTTTCGCTCCCTGTGTTTTACCCCTGCCATCTTCAGAATTTGAAAGAGAGTACTACAGTCAACATTGTCGAAAGCTTTTTCTATGTCTACAAATGCTAGAAACGTAGGTTTTTCCTTTCAGTAATCTATTTTCTAAGTTAAGTCGTAGGGTCAGTATTGTCTCACGTGTTCCAACATTTCTACGGAATCCAAACTGATCTTCCACGAGATCGGCTTCTACATGTTTTCCATTCGTCTGTAAAGAATTTGTGTTAGTATTTTGCAGCCGTGGCTTATTCAACTGATATTTCAGTAACTTTCGCATCTATCAACACCTGATTTCTTTGGGATTGGAATTATTATATTTTTCTTCAAGTCTGAGGGTATTTCGCCTGTCACGTACATCTTGCTCGCCAGATGGTAGAGTTTTGTTAGGACTGGCTCTCAGGGCCTTGTTTCGACTTAGGTCTTTCTGTGCTCTATCAAACTCTTCGCGCAGTATCATATCTCCCATTTCCTCATCATCTACATGCTCTTCCATTTCTATAATATTGTCCTCAAGAACAACGCCCTTGTATAGACCCTCTATATACTCCTTCCACCTTTCTGCTTTCCCTTCTTTGCTTAGAACTGGGTTTCCATCTGAGCTCTTGATATTCATACAAGTGGTTCTCTTTTCTCCAAAGGTCTCTTTAATTTTCCTGTAGGCAGTATCTATCTTACCCCTAGTGATATGTGCCTCTACATCCTTACATTTGTCCTCTAGCCATCCCTGCTTAGCCATTTTGCACTTCCTGTTAATCTCATTTTTGAGACGTCTGTATTCCTTTTTGCCTGCTTCATCTGCTGCATTTTTATATTTTCTCCTTTCATCAATTAAATTCAATAACTCTTCTGTTACCCAAGGATTTCTATTAGCCCTCGTCTTTTTACCTACTTGATTCTCTGCTACCTTCACTGTTTCGTCTCTCAAAGCTATCCATTCTTCTACTACTGTATTTCTTTCCCCCATTCTTGTCAATCGTTCCCTAATGCTCTCCCTGAAGCTCCTTACAATCTCTGGTCCTTTCAGTTTATCCAGGTCCCATCTCCTTAAATTCCCACTTTTTTGCAGTTTCTTCAGTTTTAATCTACAGTTCGTAACCAATAGATTGGGGTCAGAGTCCACATCTGCCCCTGGAAATGTCTTACAATTTAATACCTGGTTCCTGAATCTCTGTCTTACCATTATATAATCTATCTGATACCTTCTAGTATCTCCAGGGTTCTTCCATGTATACAACCTTCTTTCATGATTCTTGAACTAAGTATTAGCTATGATTAAGTTATGCTCTGTGCAAAATTCTACCTCTTTCATTTCTTCCCCCCAATCCATATTCACCTTCTACGTTTCCTTCTCTCCCTTTTCCTACTATCGAATTCCAGTCACCCATGACTATTAAATTTTCGTCTCCCTTCACTATCTGAATAATTTCTTTTATCTCATCATACATTTCATCAATCTCTGCGTCATCTGCGGAGCTAGTTGTCATATAAACTTGTACTACTGTGGTAGGCGTGGGCTTCGTATCTATATTGGCCACAATAATGCGTTCACTATGCTGTTTGAAGTAGCTTACCCGCATTCCTATTCTCCTATTCATTATTAAACCTACTCCTGCATTACCCCTATTTGATTTTGTATTTATAACCCTGTATTCAGCTGAACGGAAGTCTTGTTCCTCCTGCCACTGAACTTCACTAATTCCCACTATATCTAACTGTAACCTTTTTAAATTTTCTAACCTACCTGCCCGATTAAGGGATCTGACATTCCACGCTCCGATCCGTAGAACGCCAGTTTTCTTTCTCCTGATAACAACGTCCTCCTGAGTAGTCCCCACCCGGAGATCCGAATGGGGGACTATTTTACCTCCGGAATATATTACCCAAGAAGACGCCATCATCATTTAACTATACAGTAAAGCCGCATGCCCTCGGGAGAAATTACGGCTGTAGTTTTCCCTTGCAGTTCGCAGTACCAGCACAGCAAGGCCGTTTTGGTTAGTGTTACAAGGCCAGATCAGTCAATCGCCCCAGCAACTACTGAAAAAGTTGCTGCCCCTCTTCAGGAACCACACGTTTGTCTGGCCTCTCAACACATACCCCTCGGTTGTGGTAGCACCTACGGTACGGCTATCTATGCTGCTGAGGCACGGAAGCCTCCCCACCAACTGCAAGGTCCATGGTTCATGGGGGGGAGGGGGGAGGAGAGGAGGAGAGCGGGCATGTTGGGAAAAAGATCATAAATTCACTTATGCAACTGAAACGCCTTTTACACTAGTACAGAGAGACATTGATTTTGTGAGCATTAGAGCGAATACCGTTACATTAATTACAAAGTTGATCCAACTTTTTTGAGTAATGTATAGGTAAGACAGTACATTATTTATTTACATTTAGCATCATGAGAATTGTAGTGACATATAAATTTGCTACTTGATCTGCAGATAGATATAGGAATATTATTTGGTTTGAAGGGTAGAAAATAATTTTTGGAAATTTTTCAGGAAGGGGTGTTAGCTAACTAGGTTTGTTCATTAAGGATGTAGTCTGGGGTGCTGTTTTTGTGTGTGTGTATTTCAATTTCTTCCAATATATTCATAGTAGCTCCTTTTTCTGCTAGATGTAAAATTTTTAAGTTGTTCTCACTGTTTCTCACTGAATGGTTTTCTTCAGCAATATGAGCTGCAAATGCAGATTTGTTGAAGTTTCCAAGCCTTAAAGCATCAATGTGTTCTTTGTATATAACTTCAAAACTTCTGCCTATCTGTCCAATGTAGAATTTTAGGCATGTATAGCATTTGAGTTTGTATATTCCTGATTTACTCTAGGGACTGTTGGAGGTATTTACATCGTGGAATACATTTTGTTGTAATTTATTATTTGTGGAAAAGCTGATTGTGATATTTTTATTTTTAAATAAGTTTCCTATTTGGTATGATAGTGGGCCTATGTATGGGAGAGTAGCATATTTGGGTTTGGCTTCTGTGGCACACTGGTTTGGCTTGGAGTGCATGTTGCGTGGATTGCTGTGAAGTGGCTCTGTGGTTTTTGTCTGCATTTTGTTGTGGAGTTTATCTATTATAATAGGTTTATAGCCATTATTATGAGCAACTCATCTCTGTCACTCATATGTTTGTAAGCACTTTTTATTGTATCATAACATGTGGTATATGCTAGAAATCTTTTCTGTGACAAATTTAGAGTGTTCAATGAGCAAAATTTACGCGTGCAACGATAAGAATGCAGTGGGAATGTATTCACATCAGTTGGTCGAATGTAATGAAAACAAACACTCCAAACCGACAGTTCACGTAAGTCACATGCAATGAAAATGTGTAACGCAACCATCTGTGTGGCGTGCTTATAATTACGTATTATTTATATTTTAGGACAAATAAAATAACGTTGTAGAATAACGGTGTAAAATAACGTTGTAATGAAAGCATCAAAACCATTTAAAGATGAATCATGACGATTCGATACCGGTAACGGTACCCTTTGAATAAAAGAACTGAAAATAAATTTGTGGCTGGTTACTGTTCCAACACCATCAACATTTGTCTTCAAATAACAGCCTCGGTCTCCAACCATGTCATCAAATGACAAAATTGCATTAAGCTTACCTCGCCAGGTAATGAAAAATATACATGCTTTCAAGAAACATACGGTCTTCTTGCGACCATACGTTCTCGTGACCACCGCTGTCAGCAACTACGTACGGTGGCTACACTCCTGTCACGTCTTTCTACGGTGTCGCAGAAGGAACACACAGTTTATCGTCGGATTATTACACGACCCCGTTCAGACTCAGTTTTTTGTTGATAATGTCGTCTTTGTAGGCTTGAAGAAATTCCTGGCTAACATCAACTCACCACATACAATCTCAATGATAATTAACTCTCAAGATCGTTACAGAGTGTATTAAAAGCAAACATGATTCGCATCCTCATAGTGGTGCTACTAGTGCCACTCTTAGACTAGTGACGTCATCTTAAAGATGTAGTAACACACATGCCAACTTTAGTTTATGTCGCACAACTTCTTCTTGGCGTTGCGATTTTCTTTTCTGCCAGTGTAAATAAAAAATGTAAACGAACTATCAAATTAGTGTCAACACGTATTCCATACGTTCATAATTACTACGTGTCACTTAATCGCTAAGAATTAGACAAGGACACTTTACTACAGATGCAATATGGGCGTCAAATCTACATCTACATCTACATATATACTCTGCTAGCCTCCGAGCGGTGTGTGGCGGAGGGCGCAATTCACACTAAAGTTGTATTCCCCCCCCCCCCCCCTCCTCTCTGTTCCACTCGCGGATCGCACGAGGGAAAAGTGACTGTCTGAACGTCTCAGTACGAGCTCTAATTTCCCTTATCTTTGAATGGTGATCATTGCGCGATTTGAAAGTTGGTGGTATATATGCACTACATCCTCGGCGAAGATCGAATTTCGGAATTTAATGAGCAGTCCCTTCCGTTTAGCGCGTCGTCTATCTGCAAGTGTGCCAGACTTCAAACTTTCAATGAGATCTGTAACGCCCTCGCGATGGCTAAGTGTACCGGTCACGAATCTTGCCGCTCTTCTTTGGACCTTCTCAATCTCTTGAATCAGACCCAACTGGTAAGGGTCCCATACAGATGAACAATACTCGAAGTCTGGACGAACTAACGTATGGTGAGCAATTTCCTTTGCTGAAGGACTGCATCGCTTCAGGATTCTACAAATAAACCGCAATCTAGAGTTCGCCTTGCCCGTTACTTGTGTAATCTGATCATTCCATTTGAAATCATTTCGGATAGTCACATCCAGATACTTGACGAATGTTATCACTTCCAAAGAATGGGCATTTATTTTGCACAAGTACATTAATGGAGATTTTCGCCTTGTTATACGCAGTAGGTTACACTTACTAATATTGAGAGACAACTGCCAGCCATTACACCATGCATTTATTTTCTGCAAATCCTCATTGATTTGTTCACAACTTTCGTGTGATATTACTTTCCTACAGCATCATCTGTAAACAGTCTCATGCCGCTGTCAATACCATCAACCAGAACGTTTATGTAAACCGTAAAAAAGCAGCGGACCTACTACGCTGCCATGGGGCTAACTTGAAGTTTCGCTTGTTTCTGTTGAAGTCACCCCATTCAGGACGACATACTGCTCTCTGTCTGTTAGAAAACTTTCTATCCAACCGCATATGTCATCAGATAGACCGTAAGCGCACACTTTTTGGAGCAAGCGACAGTGAGGAACTGAGTCGAACACCTTTCGAAAGTCGAGAAATATGGCAACAACCTGGGAGCCGGTACCTAGAGCCTGTTGTATATCATACACAAAGAGGGCCAGCTGTGTCTCGCATGACCGCTGTTTCCTAAAACCGTGCTGGTGTCTGCAGATGCCGGCCGGTGTGGCCGTGCGGTTAAAGGCGCTTCAGTCTGGAACCGCGTGACCGCTACGGTCGCAGGTTCGAATCCTGCTTCGGGCATGGATGTGTGTGATGTCCTTAGGTTAGTTAGGTTTAAGTAGTTCTAAGTTCTAGGGGACTGATGACCACAGAAGTTAAGTCCCATAGTGCTCAGAGCCATTTGAACCATTTTGTCTGCATATGAGCTTCTCAGAGTCTAAAAAGGTAATTATGTCTGAACACAAAATATGTTCCATGATTCTACAACAAATCGATGTCAGTGAAATTGGCCGGTAATTATGTGCATCCGATTTACTACCTTTTTTATAGATTGCTATGACTTTGGCCTTTTCCCAGTCAGCTGTTCCATTGATTTCTGGTGGATAAGAATGGTGCAATATTTGTAGCATAGTCAACATATAATCAATACAAATTATAATTGTTCACATTGACAACAACTATATACATCATCATCATCATCGTCATTTAAGACTGATTATGTCTTTCAGCTTTCAGTCTGGAGCATAGTCCCCCTTATAAAGTTCCTCCATGATCCCCTATTCAGTGCTAACATTGGTGCCTCTTCTAATGTTAAGCCTATTACTTCAAAATCATTCGTAACCGAATCCAGGTACCTTCTCCTTAGTCTACCCCGACTCCTCCTACCCTCTACTGCTGAACCCATGAGTCTCTTGGGTAACCTTGCTTCTCCCATGCGTGTAACATGACCCCACCATCTAAGCCTGTTCGCCTTGACTAGTACATCTATAGAGTTCATTTTCAGTTTTTCTTTGATTTCCTCATTGTGGACACCCTCCTGCCATTGTTCCCATCTACTAGTACCTGCAATCATCCTAGCTACTTTCATATCCGTAACCTCAACCTTATTGATAGGTAACCTGAATCCACCCAGCTTTCGCTCCCATACAACAAAGTTGGTCGAAAGATTGAACGGTGCACAGATAACTTAGTCTTGGTACTGACTTCCTTCTTGCAGAAGAGAGTAGATCGTAGCTGAGTGCTCACTGCATTAGCTTTGCTACACCTCGCTTCCAGTTCTTTCACTATGTTGCCATCCTGTGAGAATATGCATCCTAAGTACTTGAAACCGTCCACCTGTTCTAACTTTGTTCCTCCTATTTGGCACTCAATCCGTTTATATCTCTTTCCCACTGACATTACTTTCGTTTTGGAGATGCTAATATTCATACCATAGTCCTTACATTTCTGATCTAGCTCTGAAATATTACTTTGCAACTTTCAATCGAATCTTCCATCACAACTAAGTGATCCGCATATGCGAGACTGCTTATTTTGTGTTCACATATCTTAATCTCACCCAGCCAGTCTATTGTTTTCAACATATGATCCATAAATAATATGAACAACAGTGGAGACAGGTTGCAGCCTTGTCATACCCCTGAAACTACTCTGAACCATGAATTCAATTTACCGTCAACTCTAACTGCTGCCTGACTATCTATGTAAAGACCTTTAGTTGCTTGCAAAAGTTTGCCTCCTATTCCATAATCTCGTAGAACAGACAGTAACTTCCTCCTAGGAACCCGGTCATATGCCTTTTCTGTAAAGCATAAGTACAATTCCCTGTTCCACTCGTAACACTTCTCCATTATTTGCCGTAAGCTAAAGATCTGGTCCTGACAACCTTTAAGAGGCCTAAAACCACACTGATTTTCATCTAATTTGTCCTCAACTAATACTCGCACTTTCCTTTCAACAATACCTGAGAAGGCGAAGATTTCTCGGGCTTCCAGCCGGGTGGCGGTGTCTTCAAACTACGACGTTTCGACGAGTGACATACTCATCATCTTCGCCAGAAGATGATGAGTATGTCACTCGTCGAAACGTCGCAGTTTGAAGACACCGCCACCCGGCTGGAAGCCCGAGAACTCTTCGCCAGCTGTATACGCCGGGAAAGCATACATTCACAATACCTGAGAAGATTTTACCTACAACGCTGATTAAAGAGATACCTCTGTAGTTGTTCCAATATTTTCTGTTTCCATGTTTGAAGATTGGTGTGATTACTGCTTTCGTCCAGTCTGATGGAACCTGTCCCGACTCCCACACCATTTCAATTATCCTATGTAGCCATTTAAGACCTGACATTCCACTGTATTTGATGAGTTCCGACTTAATTTCATCCACCCCAGCCGCTTTATTGCACTGCAATCTATTGACCATTTTCTCCACTTCCTCAAATGTGATCCTATTTCCATCATCATTCCTATCACATTGCACATCGAAATCTGAAACATTACTGATCGTATTTTCACCTACATTGAGCAACTCTTCAAAATATTCCCTCCATCTGCCCAAGGCATCAACAGGATTCACCAGCAGTTTTCCTTATCTGTCCGAAATACTTGTCATTTCCTTCTTGCCTCCCTTTCGAAGACTGCTAATTACACTCCAGAATGGTTTTCCAGCAGCTTGACCCAAAGTCTCCAAACTTTTTCCAAAGATGCGGCAATTATGTGTTTGGCTTTGTTTCTTTCTTCAACATAACTTGCTCTGTCTACCTGAGTTCTAGTATGTAGCCATGTTTGATGCGCCTTCTTTTTCCTTTTACAGGCTGCCTTGACTGTGTCATTCCACCAAGCTGTTTGCTTCATCCTACCCTTACACACTACTGTTCGAAGACATTATTTAGCCACTTCTAGTACTGTGTCCCTGTACCTTGTCCATTCCTTTTCCAATGACTGTAATTGACTACATTCAACTAACTGGTACCTTTCTGAGATCACTTTTATGGACTTGTGCCTGATTTCCTTATCCTGAAGTTTCTCCACTCTTATCCTCCTACATATGGACCCGACCTCCTGCACTTTCGTCCTCACAATACCAATTTCATTGCAGATTAAACAGTGATCAGTGTCATCAAAGAATCCCCTGAATACACGTGTGTCGCACACAGCCTTCCTGAATTCCTGATCTGTTATTATATAGCAATGACAGATCTGGTTCCCCTGCCTTCCCAAGTATACCGGTGAATGTTCTTATGTTTAAAAAAGAAGTTTGTGATTACTAAGCCCATACTGGCACAGAAATCCAAGAGTTGTTTCCAGTTCCTGTTGGCATCCATATCCTCTCCAAATTTACCCATAACCTTTTCATACCCTTCGGTTCGATTTCCAACCCCTGAGCTGAACACTGTCCTTGCCCTTTACTCTAACAACTACATCACTGAGTGCGTCATAAAAACTATCCATCTTATCTTGATCTGTCCCTTCACAATGCGAATATACTGACACAATCCTAATTTTCTTGCTAGACACTGTCAAATCCATCCACATCAGTCATTCGTTTACATACCTTATTGCAACTACGCTGGGTTCTGTTTCTTTCCTGATGTAAAGCCCTACACCACATTGTGCTATTCCTGCTTTGACTCCTGACAGGTAGACCTTGTATTCTCCCACTTCCTCTTCTTTCTCACCCCTTACCCGAATGTCACTAACAGCTAAAACGTCCAACTCCATCTTACTTGCGGCCTCTGCCAGCTCTACCTTCTTCCCAGAGTAGCCCCTATTGATATTAATAGCTTCCCATCTCATTACCATTCGTTTGCCGAGTCGTATCTTTCCACCGCGCACAAACTCTAGAGAGGATGCAAAACAAAGAAGGTCTCATGAACTTATTTCCTGAAACGCATGGTTTACATGCTAGAGACCATTTATTCAATCATACATTGTTACAGATACTGCGGTCTAACACGCGCTGTACCTTGTAGCCACAGTTAACAGCATGCGTGGTTTCCTTCTATAGGGTGGTACTGTTCCTCATACGTCGTGCCGTAGCGCTCTCTCCTGCCACAGTAATTCGTAATGTTGTGTCCGATTCACTTCTTTTGCTGACTCGCCTTGTAGTGGATGTGATATAGCGTTGTACACAATGGTTCCGTATTCGAATCGAGAGCTTGCCGACATCGTGGCAATGGGCGGGGGCAGCAAGGTTTTATCACGGAACCTCTCACCGCCGACAACAACCACAGCATTCAATGTTTGCAACAGTGTTGCGCCGTTTCTCTGAGACAGGGTCGTTTCAGGAAGCAGGAAATCTTGAAGTACGTACCCGAAATTTTCGGTTACCAGACTAGGAGGAAAATGTGATTAAGACTGTGGAAGGCGACCGCGGTGTCAGTACCAGGCATTTGCCCTCCAGTACACGGTAAGCCAGACGCGAGTGTGGAACAGTCTCCACGACAATTGTTACTATCCTTATCACTTGCAGCGTGTGCGACAGACTTTTCACCTCGGGGGCAGTTTTGTCACTGGTTTCTTCACCAGGAAACCACGATTCTGGGACTTGTGTCATCCATCCTATTCACAATGAGGCCATCTTTTCGCGGAGTGGTATCTTCAACTTTCATAACAGGCATCTGTGAGTTATTATGCAGAATCCCCGTGGTATGGTGAAAGCGAATCATCAGCATCAGTGCAGAAGGAATGTGTGGACCGTGATATGGTGACCGTATCTTGGGACCAGTCTCCCTTCCACGTAGCTTAACAGGTCGGCACAATTGACGTTTCTTGCGAGTAACTTTGCGTCCTCAGCTGGAGGAAGTGTCATTGACGACTCGAGGGGTTATGTGGCTGCTACATGATGGTGCTCCAGCCTACTTCGCCTTTAACGTCCGGGCGCATCTCAGTCGTATCTTCTCTGGTCGATGGATCGAACGAAGGGGTCCAGTTGCATGGCCTGCTCGTACACCGGATCTCAACCCGCGCGATTTCTGGTTATGGGGCCATCTCAAAAGTATCGTGTATGAAGAGCTCATTCCAGATGTGGAGACACTGGAGTAGCTTATTCATGCTTCATTTGACACTGTTCGGATGCAGCTTGGCAAATGTGAATGTGTGAAACAGAACATGCCACGGGGCGTACAGGAAAGCATTGAGTGATATAGAAATCATTTTCGGTACGTACTGTAACTGTTGCTGCATGGTATAGCGCGTACAAATCGTTTCTAGGATAGAAACCATGCATTTCCAGGCATAAGTAGATTAGACCATTTCTGTTCCGTATCCTTTCATCGATCATCGCCTAGAGTTTGTACATGGTGGAAAAAATCATCCTGTGTGTTGATAGCCTCACCAATGATATACTCGCAGGTTACTTGAGAATAGCAATAAAGCCGAACCAATTGTCACAGGGAACAGTACATTTATTGCAGCTAGGCTGGACATTTCCTTTTCGAAATTATGTACACACGTTGGACAGTTTACGTTGATGCACCAACAAATTAGGTAACTTCATTCACAGTGTACTCATCGGCACGTCCAAACACGATAGCTCCTTATTGACATTCTGTTACGACTCCACATCGACCCTCATTACTGCACTCCATTTCAGTGCCATAACTCACGCCACAACTTCTACAGCGCCTCAAAGTGACCAGTGTATTGTTTCAAGGAGGAGAATGATACACTAACAGAAAAAAATCGCAACCCGAGAAGGAGTTATGTGACATGTACGAAAGTTGGTAGATGTGTTTCTACACCCGAAAGATGATGTCTGTTCAAATTTAACGGCAGTTGTATAAGAGTGGCCACTATGAGGCTGTAAATCAGGTTTGCTTTGAATACGCGCTGTAACGGTCGTGAGTGTTGCTTACTTTTGAGATTGGATGTGGTGAGATGATGTTAGTCAAGAATGTCTTTAAGGTGACTATGTCCCCATTATCAACATTTTACTGAGTTTGAACCAGGCCTTGTTGTAGAGTGCGAGAAGCTGGATAGTCCTTCCGTGATATTGTAGAGAAACGTGGCAGGAATGTAGCCACTGTACATGATTGCAGGCAGCGGTGGTCACGAGAATATACGGTCGCAAGATGACCGGGTGTCAGATGGCTACTTGGCGCTACAGAGAGGGAAGATCGTCGTGTTCGGGGTATGGCTCTGGTGTATCGTACTGCATTTGCAGCAGCAATTAGTGCAGTAGTTGGCACCTCAGTGACAGCTAATTGTTACATACTGGTTACTTCAAGGTCAGCTCAGAGCCAGACTCTAGCGTGCATTCCACTGATCCCAAACCACTGCCATTTGTGACATCAGTGGTGTCAAGCGAGAGCTGATTGGAAGGCAGGGTGGAGGCCTGTCGTGTCTTCTCATGAAATTGGTTCTGCCTCAGTGCCAGTGAGGACCGTGTGCTGGCTAAAAGGAAGCCTGTTCAAATCGTACAACCAACCTGTCTGCGTCACAGACACACTGCACCTACACCTGGAATTTTGGTCTGGTATGCGATTTCATATGACAGATGGTTATCCACGCACTTTGACTGAAATTTTGTACGTCAGTCTGCTGATTCGACCTGTTGCACTGTCATTCGTGAACAGCATTCCAAGGGGTGTTTTCCGACAGGATACCGCTCGCCACGTACTGTTCTTGTAACCCAACATGCTCTGCATGGCCTACTTGACCACCAGACCTAACTCCAGTGGGGCACATATGGGACATCATTGGACAACAACTCCAGTATCATCCACAACCAGCATTAAATATCCTGTGCTCACCGTCCAAGTGCACAGACATGGAACTCCATCCCACAAACTGGCAGCCGGCACCTGTAGAACACAATGCATGCACGTTGCATTCAACCAGCATTAATGTGCCAGCATTTCATATTTGCAATGACTTAACTTGTGTTTGCGTTAACATGTGATCTTGCACACAGTATCTTAAATACGCCACCTACACTAATGTATTCCCCAAGTTTCAGTTCCCTATATTAATTATTTTTTAGTGCTGCGATTTTCTTTCCGTCAGAGTATTTTATTCTGTGAACGTAAATTGACGACTTCAAGGATAAATAGCCTAATAAGATAACAATTTTGAAGGTCATTTCAGAAAAGTAGCTGATAATTGTGTTGAAGAGCGGCGTACGCTTTGGAATTCGTATTTAGTTTCATAAAGCACTAAAGTGTGACAACTATAGTACTGGATAGTAAAAAATGTGGCATATTTTTTTCTAACAGTGAGTTAATAACTTAAACGAGAAAATCATCTTGAGGTTTAAGCTCTTCTATCCGTGTTTGCTTACAAATACTGTTCAAATGTGTGTGAAATCTTATGGGACTGAACTGCTAAGGTCATCAGTCCCTAAGATTACACACTACTTAACCTAAATTATCCTAAGGACAAACACACACACCCATTGCCGAGGGAGGACTCGAACCTCCGCCGGGACCAGCCGCACAGTCCCATGAGTGCAGCGCCCAAGACCGCTCGGCTAACCCCGCACGGCTACAAATACTGTTTTTGGATAGTGTCCGCCTTGATCAAAACTCAATTTTTATTTTTTTCCCCAGACATGTTTCACTCAAGTTTCAGCATCATCGGTTATGTTTGGATTTCGCGCATTTTATTGCTCAAGGCGAACTCTCTTTAAAAACAAATTTAACTGACAAACCTCGAATATTTTAGGATAAATGCTTTACGGATTTCTTGCCACGTCAGGTTTGTATGTAGGCTTAAGATTTCAGTGCCTTTTTCCGCTGTCATCGTCAGTTGCTGTCTTTGGGTCGTGTGATACTCTATTCAGTCTGTCAAATTATGTCATGGAGACGTCACGACATCACGACGCTGCGATGTATTATCAGCGATTATGTCGATGTGTGTAATATAAGAGTATTGGTAGCGGTGCTGATTTCATTAGATGGTGGAGACTCAATTTGATTCTTCGTTGCGTTTCAGCATCAAGCACCCGTTTCCATATACCATGAAGGCCATAGCTGATATCAACGATTACTTCGCTGACGGAATTCTAGCGCGTAGATGCACGAGATAGGATTACATAATCATATATTTGTTCCTGATGCTGTTCTCGGCAACTGCAGATTTATCGAAACCGCCATATTTCTGCAGAGCCCTGAAATCATGTCTACTGAATCGCCAATGTAACTGCAACCACATTCACAAAGAATTTCTTAAATTCCAGGAACTCTGAAAGCAAGGCTGTCTTCAAATGGTTCAAATGGCTCTGAGCACTATGGGACTTAACAGCTGTGGTCATCAGTCCCCTAGAACTTAGAATTACTTAAACCTAACCAACCTAAGGACATCACACACATCCATGCCCGAGGCAGGATTCGAACCTGCGACCGTAGCAGTCGCGCGGTTCCGGACTGCGCGCCTAGAACCGCGAGACCACCGCGGCCGGCGGTTGTCTTCCTCCACTGGGCGCAGCATCTCTTTAATTTCCTTGTGTGGTCGGAGTTTTACTGAGATTAGCTGTTTGATGGGCTTATGCGATCAAATCAACCCAGTCCCAGCAGAACTGTGAGACGGTTATAGGTAGAAAGAGACGGCAGTTGTATCAATTGTGGGAACTAACGTAGAGTTCGTATCGCGAGCACGGTTTTCCTTCCTTAACAAATGGTAGGCTAACCTTCTGAAAAATCCTGCCTATTCCAGGAGATCGTAAATGATGTTTGACCACAGCAAACCTGAATGTTTCACTTGGCGTTTGCGCCGTTGGCTAAGTGCAGCAATGCAACGCATCATAAGCTCTTGGAATGTATTGCATGGCACCTGTGCAGTGTCCTCAAGACACTGCATGTATCGGTCGTGCTCAGAATAGCGTTCTGTTTAGCTTTGGGTGTATTATGTCAGAGATAACTGACTTCGAACGTGAGCAAACTGTTGACGCTCGTATGGTGGGTGTTTTCGCATCCTAGGTAGTCGAAGTATTTGGAGTTTCAAGAAGCATCGTACTGAATATTTATAAAGCATACAGGAAAAGCGAGAAAATATCATCTGAGCACTTCGACGAAAAATAAGAGGACGCAGCTTCGAAAGTCACTACAGAATTGAATTTAGCACTCATGAACCCTGTCAGTACTAAACAACCCAAAGGCATCTCCAGAAGCAGGGAACTGTAGGGCTAGCTGGAAAATTACTCACCAGGTGATACAAATGCCCGTAGCTGCCAAGTGCGATGCCGAAGCTGTAAAACCTGGACTACTGAGAAATGGAAGAAAGTCATTCGGTCGTACGAGTACTGTTGCACACTGCTTCCAAATTGTGTCCGAGTTTATGTCCCAAGAGTAAAATGTGGCGAGGGTGATGAGTTGGGCAACCGTATCGTGGTATTCTACGGACCGCATACGTCCTCTGCATGGTAACGTATTATTGCCAAGGATTATGTGACCATTTTGGTCGATCATTACATGGTACAATTTTTGTTCCCCAATGGTGGTGCTGTGTTCCAAGACGACAGAGTCCCTATTCACGCAGCTCGCATCGTCCAGGGATGATTTTGTTAGCACGAGTATGAATTGTCGCATCTTCCCTGACCACCACTGTCACCAGATCTCATTATCATTGAACCTTTGTGGTCTACTTGCACAGAAGGATGTATGATCTCTATCCACCTCCATCATCATTACCTGAACTTGCCACTGTCTGGTCGGAATAACGGTATAAAATTCCTTTAAAAACCATACACGACCCGTATTTTTCCATTCAGAGACGACTGCAACTTGGTTTGAATCCCAGCCGTTTTCCTACACCATATGAGGCATGGTAATGCGTTGCGTTTTTAGTGTTTACATATTGTTGTCCAATCCTGTAGGTCCGAAGGGCATTGAGAGGTTCTGCCCTGAAAAAAAGTTCATTGAAATTTCTATGTTGAATTTGAGATTACACCAGTCTTATTTCAAGTAGCAGCCAGTTAAGATTTTTCGTCGCTTTGCTGTGTTCTGCTTTCTAGTTACACAAGTCTGGGAATAGCAGTACTACCCTTTTCTTACAGATGCACCCAATGTTCCGTTCTTCTTCGATCTGATATGGATCCTAAAAACTTGGAAATGCTCCAATACAAGTGGTACACGGATTTTGTAAGTAGTATCTGTCCCAGCCAGGGTGAAATTACCATGTGTGCTGCCAATAAATAGAATTCTTCGATTTGCATCACCTACAAATGAAATTATGTGATCTTTCGATTTCATATTTATTCAAATCGTCTCTCCAGGTATTTGAATTACATTATTTATTAATCGTTCAGTTACCGAGTACTACATTTTAACGTTTCTTAAAGCGCACAACTTTGTATTTTTCTACTTTAAGAGGTAGTTGCTAATATTTACACCAGGTTCGTATTTGGCAAGATGTGAATGTATGTTACAAAAATTTTCATAGGGTAACGTTTCTCAGTAGAGAACTAAATCAACTGCGAAATGTATAATATGAACAGTGTTGCTCTTACAACACTTGCATTGGGCGAACTAGATACTGTTTATCATCTGTGACCTCCAACCAGGGTAACACGTTGAATTTTGTTTGTTAAGTTACAAAACTGTTTAGATATTTCACACGAATGTATATTCTATAGCAGCCATCGATTTGATTTGTTAGGTCTACTCGCAGAACATAGTTTATGTCGTGTGAAAGTTACAAGATTGATTTCTAACTATTGCTGCTTTGTAATCCACGCTGATGTCATGGAGAAAGTTGTTAATCTGCTGGCAGGTTTTCATGCTCAACTTCAAAATAGCGAATAGAATTCTGTTTCGATTAAGGGCGAAGAAAATGTTTGTTTATATACTCATTTATTTTTGAAGAGTGTGTCACGTACTCTTGCAGTCGCTGGAACGGTTTTCTGCTCAAGGGGTCAGTTTCAGTAGTGATAAAAATTTGACTTGCTCAGTAGAAGGTCAGTAGATCATTCGGAACTGCAGTTGGGAGCAGTTTGGTAGCTACGTATGTACAGAGCCGAAACTGAATCTGGCGCCTTTCCTCTCCCTGGGATCGATCAATTGCTCCACAAGCGCAGCTGGTGGTGAAGCCCTTTACTGGACCAATTCCCGGTGCCACCGCTAGGTAGTGCTGTGTGCTTCAAAGCAAAACGCCGCGTAGTCTGTAGGCCTGCAGGGTACGCAACTGCGCTTCGAGTAACACGAGTTGATGCAAGGGCGCTCATACCCAGGGGCAGCGATGGGCCGCGACCACCCTACTCCACAGCCCTCACGGAAAGGAAAAGATATTCTGTGATCAGGTGGTTTTTTTTTCAAGGAAATGCTTTAAAAGTCGGTATTACATAGGTTTTTAACAAGGTCAGAACTGTAACTTTTTTATGGTTACTTACAAGTCCCCATTCGTCTTCCAAAGTATTAAAAATACTCCATACAGCCAGGTCTAGCCCCCCCCCCCCCCCGCTTAAAAACGGTTGATAGAAATATTAACGCATTATAATCACCAATATAGATACTACATTTTTGTATCGTACCGTGCTGGCGTTGTCGAAAGCTCAGATTCTGGGTATGAAGAATCATCGGTATAGTTCTCATATTTTCTGTAATTGCCCACGGTACGGTTATAAAATTAAAGTACTTTGCATTACACTTTTTGGGGATGCAATGCTAAACATTAATTTCACATAACTATTGGATTTTGTATGAACGTGTCTTAAGTTCATCTTGTAACAAGCGAAGGTGATGTAATTACTATTTCGTTTTTCCTTGAGAATTATTTTCTGAATTGAGCTGGAGGAAGGAAAATGAACCACAGTTACAAAGACTCAAAAAAATAAGTGGGTGCAACACGCATTACTTGACTGCTAACCTAAGGCAATGGCACCTGTTCATACGGTCATGCAGATGTCCAGATGTACTATCGGTCCAGTAAACTGAAACAAAAAGTTCATTACAGAATAAATAAAGCATTAAACAATTAAAAAATAACTTTCTAAATTACATTGCTATTTTTGAGATAGTACGAAGCATTTACAATACTAATCCATCTTCGCTGAAAGGAGAACTACTTTAGAGAGGCCTTCACCTTTCCTGCTCCAACCCCTCCCCCCATCCCGCCCCTCCAACACGCATCCTCCATTCCCTCTCATGCTGAGCGAGGTGGTGCAGCGGTAAGGCAGTGGATAAGTATACGGCATCCAGATTTAGCTTTTCCGTGATTTCCCTAAATAACTTCAGTCAAATTCTGGAATAGTTTGTATGAAAGAGTGCGTCTGATATTTTTTTCCTCGCGCTTTCCCCCAATTCGAGGTTGTGCTCCGTCTCTCGTGACCTCGTCGATGCGACATTAAACTGTAATCCTTCTTCCTTCTATAGCCCTTGACCACAGGAATTAGTGCTTCATATTTGGTTTAATCTTCGCTAAGTAAACTGCCAAAAAAATTATTTCCTTGTCTCTTATGCTTCTCACATGAATGTGACACTTACTTTTCTAGCTGTGCGCGATATAGGAGAATTATGCTATTTCATTTACGTGTGTCGCCAGTAGCTGAACAGAAAACTCAGTAGAAGGGAAGTATAATGTCGCTACATGCCTCTAGTTAGAGAACCAGTTGCAACTGTTTCTAATTTTTGATATGTTATTATTATCCGTTTTTGAAGAAAGGTCGATGCTTTGCGTAACTTTCATGCGAAGAAAAGCCTTATGTAGGAAGAATCTCGCAAATAATTACAACGTTTATCGGCGTGGTCGCTAACGAATTCTGATGCTATCGATTTCTACACGACAGTGGTTGTTTTGAATTCTTGTGCTGAGATATGAGCGACAAGACGAGAAGAGGCGGTGGTGCACAATTCCTGCTCATTCCACTGTGCGATGTGGTCTTGGGTTAACTCCCAAACCTCTCCAAAGATCATAACGATTTTATTAAAAAATTCTCTGTCAGACATTCATTTAAACCATATACAGGTCTAGAATAGACAAAGCGACGTTAGTTACAAATTGGCGCAGTAGATGTTTTGGAATGGTGGTGTAAGCTTTAAGGTTGCCCTCCACCCTTATTATTTTATGACTTGTTTCGTAAATAATTTCAGTGTCATACATTGAACTGTAACCTTAATTATTCTTGTTGTCCAATAGCGTTGTTTTCGTCGATACGTTGTTTAGAGTGATTAAATGAGATCAAAATTATAGGTTAGCTTTCCTAGCACACAGTAGTTTCACATACAACGGGCATGCCTCCCAGTGGCATGGGTAGAAATCTGTCTCATGTGGAACTAAAAGGTGTTAAATAGGTGAAAGAAATTAGCAGAGATTTTCTACTTGGAAGTTTGTAATACACTGTATTATGATAAGCAGAAGTATGTATCTGAAGTACAGTCCGTTTTAGTGCGCCAGTTACAGGCAATTATGTATGAATTACTGAATCAATAGTATAATGTACGTCTCACGTAGTTTGATATCAAGTAGCGCTACTGATGATGATCTGCTCATTGGATGCGGATGTTAAACATAGCGTTCCATACACTGTTATTTACGAGAACACCTTCCGAGGCCGGCTTCCACCTCTTCCTTCTTTTCATTCCGCAATCATTCAGACAATGCCGCACTGACGTCCACAGAGTACAGACATAAATTTGACACAACACAACAGGATGGAGATACCGCGGAAAAACCACCTACACTGTGACCTTGCCCATGAAAGTAATGTAACGGTCATTGGATCGAATAGACGCACTTTTCACTTGTATCACTTTGTCTCACGATACAGACGAGGGGAAAAGTTGCATGAAATGGTGTTCTACAATGGTGATGAATTTGATTTATTATGTCTATGTTGCTCTCAAAGCAAGAGTTTTAAGTGTCCTGCGAAGAAGTCTCCAATCCAATCACAAACTGTTCTCGCGATCCAAGATGAATCATACACGTGAGATTTTTCATGAAAGTCGTTTATAATATGCATGTAGAAAGCGTATTCCATACTCCTATAACAGCTTGAGATGCGCGAAATAGGCCAATAATTATGAGTATCTGTCTTTTTTATTGCTGGGAAAGTATCGTGGACGCAGCCATCTACGATAAACTGCTGACAGAAGAGCGCGAATTCTTTTCATTACTCTGTATGTAACTGTACATGTATCCTGTAAGGTCCAATCACATTTCTTCCGTTAAGCAATT
Source organism: Schistocerca piceifrons (assembly GCF_021461385.2). Lineage (NCBI taxonomy): Eukaryota > Metazoa > Arthropoda > Insecta > Orthoptera > Acrididae > Schistocerca > Schistocerca piceifrons. Next base: position 208,090,319 of record NC_060149.1, on the reverse strand, counting down.
TAAGTGATTTTCTATTCCACTATCAACTATCTCAATGATTATCTGTCATTTCGTTACGACGAAAGGAAGTTGAAACACTAACATATTAAGGACGGCGTTCGGTATCCGACCTTCTCTGAGCCATCCACCGTTTCGGTGCCAGTAATACATGGTAACTGAGCATCGTATAGATGAATTTGATGCATTGTTGACCTTATATAAGACCAGAAATTTTTATAATTTTTGGACAGAACAAAGGTGATACATAAATTATAAAAATTTGGACGTCTTTTGAAACCAATCATAGTTTACTACCAGTTTATGTTAGTATCTGTTGTGAAGTGTAGCATGATTTCATTGACCCACAAATAACATCTCGTAAATACAAATTCAGTGCTCAGAAGAATGAAACGAGATGTATTGCGTGCTATCGAATGCACTATAAGTTACTTTGAAATTATTCCCAAAGGCATTTGATATCAGGAAAAGATGTTCCAAATGTTGCCAAAGGAAAGCTTTTAAACTAAAGTACATAGAACACTTGAAACTGAAATTCAATACAAGAAAAGAAATACATTATCTCAGCTTACAACTGTGACAAAACAAATGGCACATTTACATCACAGGAAAAATAATTTATGAATGTTTCTTTAACGCAAGGAAGAGATTAACATAGATTCCTTACCCATCAGGCCCTTTGTTGCACTACCTGATTGTTCGTGGCCTGTATGCAATTTTTCTTCAAGAAAACAGGTATAAATACTTACACTTGTAGCAGTGTGGGCACTCCTGATATGTTGTAGAACAGTTAGGTCTACGAAAATGCAACGCATTATTGTCGGCTAAAGGACACTGAATCCCAAAGCAACACTGATGAGTGATTTGGAGCATGCAGGACGGCAATGCAGCCACGATGTCCGAAAAAGGACGGAAAAGCAATGTTTGACTTCGCTAGAATTTCAGTCACAAGACAGTATGTTACCTAATAATTGACAACTCAAAGAAAGTGTCGAATGTTATTCGACACTTTCTTTGAGTTGTCAAGGCTGTACGCCTGGCTGGATAGGAGGAAGTTGAAGTTTGTGATGTCTGAAGATGGGTGTAATACCGAAACGCGTAATATGTTCTAATAAAAGAGTCAACTGAACATCTCATGACTTCATTGGTTGCCAATTATTAACATAAAAATGATCGCAGGCCTCAGACGGAATTTTATGTCCTGTATATCAGTATGTTACCTTTTCTGCCAGGCAACGTTCCACCACGAAAGAAACATTCTACAAGATTATCAATCACATTAGCGTGAGGCATTTGAAGATGAGGTTCGCGGAATTGTAGTATCGTTTGATAAAATGTAAGCGTTGCTGATGTACCATCGTGCGGGGAAGAACTGAGGCAGATAACAGCTGCACACGATAGCTTCACGGCGGGGCTAGTGGGAAGAACAACCCCAAGTTATTTACATATATTAGTGCCACAAGTAAAAGGTGGCATTAGTGAGTGAAATCTAAAAATATGTGTAGAAACGGTATCCACAGTAGTAGCAGTAGTGACAGTAGTAGGACAAATACTTGGGTACAGTATTACGGAGTCAAAGCTTTGTAGTAGTAGGAAGCAACATTGTGTAGTAGTGGTGATTATTATACATCCATATGATAACATACTGTAAGAGATAACATGAACTTTTGTAGTTACCAAGGAAATGGACTGAACTAGTGAAAAATAGATTACCGCACGCCGGATGCATTGATGCATTCAATTATTTTTTTTTTTTTTGTATTAAAGTTCTCTTGGGTGGAGGAGATCGTGTGTGGGGTGATATTAACTTCAATGCGCATCATTACGCTGATTGTGCTTCCAGCATTTGTTATGTCCCCGGCTTGACATGAAAGGGCCGGTGAGAGTCGATGAGACTAAGTTTTAGGATCGTGGCACTACCGCCACTGTAGTCTGTGAACATTTTTGAACTATTTTCTGGACAGAAGACGGATTGGAGGATAAGTTCTGACAGTTTCGAAGTAATTGGAAACGGAACAAATAGCTCCATTGGTGGAAGAAAGGACTAGGTAGCTGTAGTCGTCTGTTAAGAAACCGTTCCAGCGTTCACCAAAAGTAATTTGAGAAAAATACCAAATTTCTAATTCATGATAGCAAGTAGTCGATTTTGTGTTGCTCCGGACGTATACGAGTCCAATGCATTTTCCACAGCAATACCTGCTCGGTGGACTGTTGTCACAAAAGAACCAGCTGTCTGCTACCGCGTTTGGCAGAAGGATTTTAACCATGTCTGTACTTGGTTCAACCATTGTTACGAAAGCCATGTTAGCAGAAGTGTTTTATTTATTTATTGAGAAGAGAGTGCCACATGATTCAGCATCGAAATCTTACGACTAAAACACTGGCACTTTCATCTACAAACACACAGTTCTCGAACGGTGCGCATTTTTGTCACTAAATGTGTTTTTTTATGTAAAACATCATCAGTGGTCTGTAATCAAAGGTATTTATAATTTGGCTTGTTTTCTACATCTAAAAAACTCAAATGGCGATCAGGGATTATAACACAGTGGCAGCTACAATAATCACCAAGATGAATGAGCTACTAAAACTAGCAGAAAGAACGACACACGTTGAATGAACTAGGCAAGCAAGCGATCGAACCATATTTGAAATAGGAACTAGACATATTTAATCCTAGGGAGAAACAAGTGGAATAGTTCATATAAATAGTTGATAAGACTTTTAAAGAAATTTTTATCCACCGGAACACTTAAAGAGGACACATAATTCCATGGTATGAAAACATCATTAGGAATTTTCTGCAGAAACAGTAGTTGCTACCCAGTAGGTTGTTAATGTCACATGGACCGAAACATAAAGTAACAACAACAAAACTGAAGTGGTGAATTCCGTTTTTAGTTGTCTTAATACAAATTTGTCAAGGATCATGTTAAACGAACGAATCTGTAAAATAGTGTCTCATTCAAATTCAGTGTCCTTGTAAAAATAAGTGGTATATATCGCACCCCGATACGAACACTGACGCAAAGCAAATGTGCAGTACCTCATAAATGTCGACAAACTACATCGGAACTGAAAAGGTAATATGGCCATGTAGTTCTGTTCGCGTAGTCGATTTTTCTCAAGTATTGCGTTTTTGAGTTGTATCACTACTCTTGCCGAAGTGCGATATGATAACGCCGGAGTGCGAGAGAGAAAAAAAAATAAACAGCTTATATCCCTAAAACGTAAGTTTGATCCATAGCTCGACGCAATTTCTGTCAAGTTCAATATGATATTTGAATATATCTCATTGTTAATCATAATTTATGGCACATCTACAGATACGTAATCCCTAATCCAGTGGAAAAGAACCGAAATACCCTGCGCAAACAGTGAAAATCTGAAACTTAACTCGCGCTCTTAGAATGTAATGTACTACAAGGCATGGGTCACAGGGATCACGGGGATACAGTGTTTTTAAATTTACAAAAAGCTTCTGTTATAAAGCCATACCGAAGTGTACTAAGAGAAACAATCTTCTGAACTCCATGCATAGTGGTCAGTAAATTCTCATAAAAAATACACCTTCGTTCAAGAATCCTACAACTGCATTCATTTATCATCTGGACTTTTTCAAACAGCACCCACTTTCAACGAGCAGACGTGTGGTAGGTTACTTGGAGTACTTATGTTGTCAGTATTCAATTTCGAATGAAACTGAAAACGCCTGTCTGTTTTTACAGATACACTATTTAATCCAGTACGTAGACTGCTTGTTGAAAATGAGAGACGCCGCCTTTCTCTTTGAGAATAATTTGTGCTTCCTGAGCAACTGGAGAACAGCAATAAACAAACCTAAACCCCATTCATCGTGTAAGATAAGATGGTGGTAGATTCCTTCACTACCATTTGTAAACTGAAGTGTTGAAAATTCACATAAACCTCTTATCGTGAATTGTCTGAAATGTGACAGAAAATTTATTGATAGATACAGTTTCATTTAAGTAATTAACGGCAAAAATCTTAAGTCATACTAATCATTGAAAAGACTTTCTACGCATACGAGTAATTCACCGTATTTTCTGAATTTCTCTCTTGAAGTTATTGTTTGCCGACACTGTTTGGGAGCGTAAAAATAAATTAATTTTTTTTGTTTAGTTTTTATAATTCAAGTTGCGCTGTAAAGGAACGTCTTCCATCTTAAAAACGACAGAAGTTTTCTTTCATTTTTGCTGTTGGTATCTAAATAAGCGCATGTGTAACAGTTAAATTGTCAACGAACTCATAAATATGGTATCGAAGCTTTGCTGTACTCGTTCATCAAGATTCTCGTTCAGAGGTATACACTATAAATAATAACGTCCGCGCTAAGGGTTCTTCTCCTTGGATACGACACTAATCAACGGAACAGCAGGAAGCATTCTTTTGGTGACCGTCGGACATTTTTAAATGACCTCCATTGGAAATTCACGCCGAACCTAAACGGTGACTATTGTAGACGGAAATAACATGCCTTTCCATCGACAACGAGAAATAACGCAACATACAGAATGAACACGTTTAGTGGCTGTCTTACTAAATGTTATGTTGGTACTATTTGACCTACATGCGTATTGTGGACGTGTTTGTTGTGTCGTTCTCTGTTATTGACTCTCGAAAGGTCGGTGATATTGAGCCAGCTTTCAGCTTTATGGATGTTGAAAACACTTACAACAGTGCGCAAAACTAGTAATATGTAGAAATCTTAATAGATTACGGCGAAATCATACTACAGCTCTTATGTAAATAATAGCTGGCGCAAGGTGAACATACAGAGGTTGGGCAAAAATACGGAAACACCGTGAGAAATGCATCCTTGAACATACATGCAGATCGCTAGCGAAGCCTGCAGGTTTCGCTGTTGTATTTGACCATGATCGGTACCTGTGCAATGTCCTCAATGCTTTGTAACTGTCAGTCAATATGAGAATGGTGTTATGTGTAGTTGTGAGTGAGTTACGTCGGAGATAACTGACTTCAAGCGTCGGCAAACTGCTGGTACTCGTATAGCGTGTGCTTTTGTAGCTAAGGTAGCCGAAGTGTGTTTCAAGAGGCACAGTATCGAGGATTTAAACCGCATACGAGAAAAGTGGGAAAACATCATCCCCTAAATCACCACGCGGACGAAAGTGTGTGTTGAGTAATCGTGAGATGCAGTCGTTGCAGAGGATTGTGACGAAAAATAATAGGACTACAACTGCAAAAGTCACTGGAGAACGTAATATCACATTGACGAATCCTATCAGCACCTAAACAACACGAACGGAGCTCCATAAACAGGGAACTGTAGGGCGAGCTGTAATTGCAAAACCATTAATCGGCGATGGAAATGCCCGTAACAGGTAAGGGGGTACCGAGGCCATAAAACCTGGACTATAGAGCAATGAAAGGAAGTATTTAGTCGGATGGGTCTTGTTTTATACTGTTTCGAAATACTGGAAGAGTTTACGTCCCACGGGTGAAACATAGTGGGGGTGTGGTGATGATTTAGACAGCTAAATCGTGGCAGTCCATGGGCTCCATGGTTACTCTGCAAGGTCGCGTTACTGTCAAAGATTCTGTAATCAATTCGGTTGATCGAGTCTATCCCAGGATACAATGTTTGTTCCCCTTGATGATGCTGTGTTCCAAGATAATAGGCCTCCGTTCACACAGCTTCCGTTTCCCTGGACTGGTTTTGTGAGCACGAGAATGATTTGTCGTATCTTCTGTGGCCAGCAAAGTTACCAGACCTCAATATTATTGAGCCTTTGTACTCTACATTGGGGAGGAAGGTACATGATCGTTATCCACCTTCACCTTCGTCACTAGAACTTGCCACAATTCTGCAGGAAGAGTAGAATAAGTTTCCCTTGAAAACTATACAGGGCCTATATTTATCCATTCAAAAACGACTGGAAGCTGTTTTGAATGCCAACGAGTTTCCTATACCGTGGTAGGCAAGGTAATCAGTTGTGTTCGTTGTGTTTCCATATTTTTGTCCACCCTCCGTAGCTGGTTTGAAAAATTTCCAACGTGTAACTAGTAGTTACACTGAAACGTCATCTTAATATGCCGCTATTGAGAATCAATGTAGACTCTTTTCAAAAGTAGGTGTGTGGTTATCACCATAATGTGAGAACACTTCCTTCTTGTTTATTATAAACGATATCTCATTTCCTCATTTACTCACTTCCCGAAACAGTTTCGACATGATTTCAATAAATATATCACAATTTTTCTTTAACTTTTGAATTTTTAATTTCTTGTTGGAGTATGATAGGATCTAAAGCAGTTTCGAGTACTGCTACTTAATTCATTCACATAGCGTAGTGGAAAAGATGCTGTGGTTTTTTTAAGTTTGAATAACAAGTACACTGCTTTTGTTCTACTGATTGTTTTGTTTATTTCTGACTAGTCGTTTCCTGTAGATGGCCTAATAAGCCGGAAACTAGTTATAAGCAAACAACAATCAGTAGAACAAAAACAGTGTACTTGTTATTCAGTCTTAAATATGGAACTGTTCTACTAAGAAGAAACGGAAGAATCCATAAACACGATGACGTCTTTGTTTGGACTTATCGAAACTGTGCTCCCCACGAATTCTCATGGGCTTCGTGAAAAATATTTTTGTGGTGAATATAGGATCATCTGCGTATAAAAGAGGTCCAGTGGCGAGGCAGTGCAACGTTTAAGAGAATAGCCACGTATTTGGAAGGGGTAGGGTTCTAATCTCCGTCCGGGTATCCTGCTTTCAGCTTAACGTGTTTCCCTTAAACACTTCAGGCAAATGACTAAATGGTTCCTTAAAAAATACGGCGAGCGGTGAGCTTCCCCACCTTTATTCGCCCCTGAGACGTTGGATTTTAACCCACTTTTTCCTTTCAGCAACAAGGATCGCAAAGGAAAAAACTGTGTTTGTCATATGCTGATGCCGGTTTTTTATTGTGTCGCATATATTTTGTTATTGGCAGTGTGTCCTCACTTGAAGATAAAAGTACTTGCCTTTCATATAGAAGCATTTCAGCAGTCATTCTCCCCACAGACTGCACAAGAGTGAAATTAAACGAATATTTAGAACAGTCTGCCAACATGAATTTATTGTGACACTTATACGAATCACATCTCCATTTCTCACTTTATGTTTAATAACAGTGCGGCGCTATGGACATTTCAGAAAGTGACGATAGCTCTTAATAAAATAAAATAAAATAAAATAAAATAAAATAAAATAAAATATATTTCGAACCGTCAGGGCTGAAGTCACGGTCAATACAGCTATAATAACTTTTCAAGAAACAATGTAAAAATGGGGTAAACAGGTTTCATGTCAAGTGTCTGAGTGCTTCATTTTCGTAGCTACGAAGACTTAACAGATCCGTCCAAGCTATAGTCAGTGTGATTGTGAGAGATGTTTTAGTGCTTTCGTTTCTGAACGTAAGGATCTCCTTCCTGTCATGTAGTTAAACACACACAGAAAACAGGCTAAATGCCACTCAGGCATCCCCAGTCTTAAATCATCTCATTCATTGTATTCAGTCATCTCATTCAGTGTGTTCTTGAGAGCATAAAGGAAACTTTCTAGAGAGAGTTTTATCAGAGACTGCAATCATGTAAGATTTTTCTGTTTAGTTCTCATTAACAATTAACAGTGTGTACATAAAAATTTAATGTGTTTGTGACGTCGGTCTTTCGTTGTTGGTAATTATATAGCGTTATTTTCACAATGGCTGTGTTACGTACAACATATAAATGGACATCATGACGTTAAAAATTATTCCGTTGTTCTTTGGTAGCATATTTTCGGAGTAACAAATGAAAATAGTTACTGTTGAAATTTTTATCACTCTCTGTTTGCGCTGCAATAATAGATGTTGCATGGTTACAGTATTCAGTTTTTATTCGCGTCACTGCGTCATTATACGATACACTAATTCCATACAAATTGTATTTACATCAGTGTGCAAGCTAAAAATATATTGTACTTCGTGAAAGTATGGCTTTAACGGTCCAGTGGATTAAATACAAAGTTAAAGCAGCAACCCGGCAGCATCTACGTAAATAGAACTGACATAAATCTCCACTGACGATGTTTTTTTCTCGTAAAAGCGAAGTGCGCTTAGCACATCAAGAGCAATTATTAGCTGCGCAGAATGTGAATACTGTTAAGTTAAAATGAAATGTATAGTTTTGTGGGATTTCATGTTTACTTTTGCATTTCAAGTTTTGTTTATTACAAATGTATGCACAATATGATTTTAAATATAAAATATAATGCATATGTAGTTTACATGCGGTAAGATTAAATAGTTTCAGTAACATTGAGAACAATACGCTATGAACGTGGCGGCATTTTCGTGATAACATCTCGCAGCCTGCCTGCGTCGAGGCCGATGTTTTCAGGTCGCGTAATAGAACGGGAGTGTTGGGTTAATTTCTACAGGGATTCAAGTGGCGGTGGAAAGGGAGAGGTTATATTGTAAGCGAAACACTGCGGGGGCGGCCCGTATAGTACCTCCCTTCTACACCCAACTAGTTCCTATGGGATATTAAACCGGCGGATTATTGTTTAATAATTGAATATTAGCCTCGTGGAAGGGAAATTTGATTTTGTCTTGCGGGGTTTCCTTCTCGTTCTTCGGGCGGCCTCCGGAGCGTCTACCACTGTTTCATGCCCCATCGTTTTTTTCGCGCCCGTGTGAGGGGGAAATGGCGAACGCGCGCACGGCGGGAGAGAACGGAAACCAAGATGATGACGTCATAAACCTCTGCCGGATTGCTGCCAGTTTATTGGCCAATTAGAGCAGCGATTCGAAAGGAGGATGAGAAGGGGGATCAGCTCTTTTACAGCGAGAAGCCGCGGCTTGGGATCACGCCCTGTTCATTCCCGCTCTCGTCTCACGGAATATATTTCGCAGCGTAAGCACTGCTATGACAGTGCTCACCATGGGACATTTTTTTTAATAATGTTAATATTTCACAGGAACAATCATTTTCTTTTCAGAGAACATGAATGACAGATTTATCACTCAGCTTTATCACCAAAACATAAATTCTGAACGTAACTCTATTCTACTTTGCTCTGCACTATTTTAGTCTAAGTATTAAAAACGTACTGAGTTATTAATGAAACGACTGTCCTGTCATCTTCTCTGTAAGATATACGAGTAAATCTTAGTTTTCACTGTATCAACAATTATTATTCGTTTTACAACAATCGGGAAGTTAAATGTAATTGACTTAAAAAGGAATTTAAAGTAATTTGCTGACAAAAAATTGCTGCAAATTGCAAAATGGGTAAGTTATTCAGCAAAAACAGAAGTTTACGCACAGTATGGAGTGCCGCATTTTCACTTTGTTCGTGACATTTTAATAACGATCAAGGAAAGTTGTTGGCAAAGTAAAAAATTTTGGAGGCCATTTCAGAAATCTGCAAAATTTCAAAAAATGGGTTTGTTTGTTATAGCTGGAAACAACTGTAAGAAATTTAACTTAGTCCGCAGCTCGTGGTCGTGCGGTAGCGTTCTCGCATCCCACGCCCGGGTTCCCGTGTTCGATTCCCGGCGGGGTCAGGGATTTTCTCTGCCTCGTGATGACTGGGTGTTGTGTGATGTCCTTAGGTTGGTTAGGTTTAAGTAGTTCTAAGTTCTAGGGGACTGATGGCCATAGATGTTAAGTCCCATAGTGCTCAGAGCCAAATTTAACTTACTGACTTGTTTGCAGTCTTAGGGAGGGGAAATTTACGTAAATGAAAGCCAATTTTGGATCTTTTGTAATAGTGAACAATACATCAGCGCTACCACTTGGAGTCTCCCAGCCGTACGATTTGACTTTACTTTTACGATAGGCAGTCTCTTAACGAAATGCAATCGTTTCAAATAGTGATAATCTGCACTTCGAAGAAGTGTGAGAAAAAAATATTTCCAGAGTTTGTATGGTCTGAAAGAGTAATCAGTATGAGAAGAAGGTTTTAAAGAATTACAGAAAAGTTAGCGAAGGACAACTGCATCCATACCAGTCAGTATAATGACACATACAAATCGGGTTATCATTGAGCTTAGCTATTCAACGTAACGAGTATTTACAGTTTTGTTCATTCAAAGTTAACCTAAAATATCACTAAATAAAACGCTCAGACGTGACTCTAGCATTCAGTACCATTACATTTTTGAAATTTTAATATTCACAACTTGCAAGATTTTCTTCTGTATGGTTTCAGTGTTTGTGTGATCAGGCATATAAGTGATTAAAATCGATTCTCAATTCAGCTGCTAACCGTCATAACAGGCTGACCTACCTAGGAGACTACTTCTGAACATATGGATTACTGACAAATGTGACTGCATCCGTTTCAATTCTGAAAATGGCAATCACTTTATTTTGTTATACGAAAAGAAGTGTATACTGCGAAGAGTTAAGAAACAGTTTATAAATACATAAATCTGGATTAAAAGATGGTACAGAATTTTCAGTTAAATAGTTACTTGATGATTTATACGTTGAGCACTTTTCATTAGTTCTCGTATTTTTTGTGCTGTAAAGGTTCCAGCGTTAAATACGAATGCTTTGAATTGTGTATTATAGCGCTATTTTACATTTCTTAATCGAAGAATTTTGATTGTTTCAATTCAGATGTGCATATATAGTCAATGTTATTGTACTCTTCCACTTTGCAGAAAACGGTTCCATCAACAGACAGATAATAATAAATCATCGTTACTAAAACGAACCGTGATGTCACATACTGCATAATTGTAATTATTCGTGATGTACTACCGAGAAAGCTGGTACAGCGGGTAAAAGTGCTGATATCGTATTCAGAAGAAACAGGGTTCATATCTTCGACCAACTACTCTGATATAAATTTTCTCCAGCTACCATATAGCACGTAGACGAATGCCTGGATGATTGTTTTAAAGAGTACGCAAAAATTTTTCCTGCGACATTTTCGGCCAGTTTGAGCTTACTTCCGTTTCCAATGATCTTGACGGTGGCGGGATAATAAACCATATCCTTATTTTTACTTCATAAGATGCATTATCTTTCGTGTGCCTTAGTCTTTGGTCCTCCTACTTCAGTTATCCTTTATTTTCATTAAATGATTACAATAAGTACTACGAAAATATCTCTTTAACCTGCCTTATTTTGTTTTGTCTTGTTGTAAGTGTTTCATTTCTGTAGACTTCCAGCTTGCGTGGTTCATCAAACCGATACATATTCAACTAAATTTAGAAGTACTAGATCTGTTTTACATAGATCACTAAAATTATCAATTTGTTAGCATCTTGCATAGTTTTTTTTTTATTAAAGGTGCGTGTTTTTAGATGAAAACCTCTTCATCAAGCAAATAGTGAATTTTAAATAAGCATAATTAAATACAGAGTGTAATGAAACTGTCTTGATACATGATTTGTACTGCCATAATTGTGTCATGAAGTTCTTCCTCTCAGAACATGTAGTACTGATAAAAATCTATGTAACATACTACAGAAAGGACTGGAAGCGGTTGCCGTAAAACCTACCCATCAGTATCAATAAATTATTATGATCTAAAAGCAGTCAATTTCGTCAAGAATTCAAAACACCATTGCATATACCTGGTGCATTGGATCAGCCCATTCCTTCACCTTTTGCTTGAGAGTCGTAGAATGTTACAAAAGGCAAAATATCTATGTGTTATTAAGAAGATGTTTTAATTACCCATCTATTAATGTTCTCTTTTTGAGGAATACGTGAGCAGCTTACCTCAGAAATTTCGTAGGTTGGTGGTGTAGCCGCCTATGAAGAAATAGCGTAAGTCAATTTTCTTACTAGAATAATGTCACGAAACGCCATCGAGACTATTGTGTCGGTCTTCCGCAGACAAATATGAAATTTTCCTTATGACTTTATGTGTTTTATTTCGTTGCATTAGTGAAAGTTGTGCCCATATTAAAATTTATACAGCTTTCGAAAAGTGGCAAGTCTTGCAGCTTCTCGTATTTTAAATGACAATACATTTTTGAATTATTACCATAAATCTGGAGAAACGAACTTCAGAGTGTATAAATCTTGATCTTTGGCTCCTTCAGAACATACTATGATTCAGTGAAAATTGATATTAGTCCCTTACCTTTGTTCTTTCGTTAATTCATGTAAAGGGACTGAGTTCCATGTGATATCGAAGATGACTCTACAGCGTGACATTGTGCTGACAGTGGAGAGAGTAGTACTGATCAGCATGGTGAATTTTGAAAATTTATGTGTGAAATTTGACTCTCATGGCCATTAATTTGATAGGAAATTGTGGCACTTATAGAGCAACACCAACAAGAAATGGCTATGTGTTAGATAGCAGCTGTTAATGTTTGATTTAGGATTAAAATAATAAGAATTATATCAATAAAATGCGATTTAAAACTACTTAGCATAAATAACATATGTGACACATGAAATAATGTACAACATGACAAATTACAACAGTGATTGTGAGAAGAAAAATAAGATGATCAATATACAATAATCTTTGGTAACATGTTTGAAGGGAGTGATTGAACAAGATAACCTTGTCCTTAACAAGTCCTATTTTACTAACAATTAAAGTATCTCAAGTGAGACTAAACAGGTAATTGAAACTACTGCAGTTATACAAAGTAAAATTTCAACAGGACAAGTGATAATACTATAACCGACAAAGGGAAAACCGGAGCATATGAGTAGGAGAGATATTCTTATAGCTCCCAGACCGTTTAAGATTGCTGTTAGAAAAGATACTGCTATTTAGTTTTCATTCACTTCGTGTCTTCTGCTACCTGAAACTAAAGTTCAGCGAACATCAGTGTATTGTTAACATTATCATGTTTTTCTAAGTCTGCCTGACATCTAAAATTACCTGCACAATTCACCGAAGATAAGTTTCCACTAATAGTTATTTTCTGATAGTTTAGGTGTCTTGTAGCGTAGTTTATTTTACTGTGAGGGTAGTACAATGTACACACATCAACAAGTTTTTCACCACCCCGGTTCCCAGAACTCCTGAAGATGCATGCTAAATGCTAAATGGTGAACGTTAAATGCTAAATGCTAAACGGTAAACTGCAAACGCTTAACGCTAAACACTAAAATGCTAAAACATAAAAAGCTTAATGATTAAACGCTAAACAGTAAATGCAGAACGGTAAATGGTAATGGTAAACGCTAAACGTTAATGCTAAATGCTAATTTACATCTCAATATGAATATACACACATCACAAAGAGTTTTGCATCACCCTGGTTCCCAGAACTCCTGAATATAGACGTTGACTGTGGATACTGTATCACAGACACTGTCACTTTGACTGTTCAGAGATGTCATTAAACCCGCCCAAAGATGCAAACAACCATGCATGAGCTGCGCCTATTAGACGGAGGGGGTCCGACTGCCGATCAGTTCCAGTCACACCACCAGGAAGGAGGTACACGGCTCGTGTTGTCTGTAGTTCAACCATGCCTAGACGGTTAATTCCGCGGTTCGATCGCGTCCGAATTTTTACTTTGTGCGAGGAAGGGCTCTCCACAAGTGAAGTGTCCAGGCCTATCAGAGTGAACCAAAGCGATGTTGTTCGGTCATGGAGGAGATACAGAGAGACAGGAACTATCGATGACATGCCTCGCTCAGGCCGCCCAAAGGCTACTGCTGAGTAGATAAGCGCTACCTACGGCGGAACCCTGACAGCAACGCCATCATGTTGAATAATGCTCTTCGTGCAGCCATAGAACCTCGTATTACTACTCAAACTGTGCGCAATAGGCTGTATGATGCGCAACTTCACTTCCGACGCCCATGGGGAGGTCCATCTTTGCAACCACGACACCACGCAGCGCGGTACAGATGGGCCCAACAACACGCCGGATGGACCGCTCAGGATTGGCATCACGTCCTCTTCACCGATGAGTGTCGCATATGCCTTCAATCAAACAATCGTCAGAGACGTATTTGAAGGCAACCTGGTCTGGCTGAACGCCTTAGACTCACTCTTCAACGACTGCAGCAAGGTGGAGGTTCCCTGATGTTTTGGGGTAGCACTATGTGGGGCCGACGTACGCCGCTGGTGGCCATGGAAGGCACCGTAACGGCTGTACGATACGTGAATGCCATCCTCCTACCTATATTGCAACCATGCATGCTAGCATGGCATTCGTCTTCATGGACGACAATTCGCTCCCCCATCGTGCGCATCTTGTGAATGACTTCCTTCACGATAACGACATCGCTCGACTAGAGTGGCCAGCATGTTCTCCAGACGTGAACCCTATCGACAACGCCTGGAATAGACTGAAAATGGCTGTTTATGGACGACGTGACCGAGCAAACACTTTGAGGGATCTACGCCGAATCGCCGTTGAGGAGTGGGACAATCTGGACCAACAGTGCCTTGATGAACTTGCGGATAGTATGCCACGACGAATACAGGCATGCGTCACTGCAAGAGGACGCGTGCTACTGGGCATTAGAGGTACCGGTGTGTACAGCAATCTGGACCACCACCTCTCGCTGTTTGGTGGTACAACAGGCAATGTGTGGTTTCCATGAGCAATAAAAAGAGCGGAAATGATGTTTATGTTGATATCTATTGCAATTTTCTGAACAGGTTCTGGAACACTCGGAACGGAGGTAATGCAAAACTTTTTTGATGTGTGTATGACAAATCTGGATATTGTCGTAGATTAATTAGTATGCGAGAAGCATGTCAGGATTGTGGGTTGCTGTTTCCCTGGGGTGAATGCAACGGGAAGCCAATAAAGTGTCAGATGAGGCTCTTCCATAGAGTTGTAGTCGAGATAAGAAAATCGTGGCACGTGGAAGAAAGGTCTGTACCCTTCAGGCAGGATTCGAAATGGCGTATTTTGAGTTAGATAGGCTCAGGTGGAAAAGAGACAGTCAGAACTAGAAAAAGGTGACAAGTAATAGGCAAAAGGAGAAAAACTCAGAAATCACGTATCAAATTCCCGTTGGCAATCAGTTTGTCTTGTCACCTGAAGTAGGAGAAGAGCCTCAACCAGTTTTTGACCTAAGTAGAGTGCAACAGACTCGCAGTAGCGACTTTACGGCTACGTCAATAGAAAAGTCTTGCAGAAAGAACAGAGTCGTGCTACAAGATAGCGGTCACAGGAATCGAGTAGGCTAAGTGCTGTAGGAGGAGCTAGGCGTAGAACACAATACAACGTCACAAACATCGTGATACCTAGTACCAAGCCTAGGCAGATGACAGAAAACATAAGGCCTTGTGCAGGGATTTTTATGAAGAGGGATAATGTTCTTGTAGCGGAAGGAGCAGGAAACAGTCTCACTAGCAGCTTGGAATATAATATTGAAGGTAACCTGGAAGAAATAGAAGGAGCAATGGCACACATTCGTGTGGGGTTTGCTGATGTTTTAAAGCGCCATTATCAGACAAGGATTAATACTACTGTCACCTGCTGTAATAGAGAGCTGAGTATTTTGCTTTTGATTGAAACAAAAGTCTCATACCTGTGCCGTACCTATTGCTGCAATTGGGAGATGTGAATGCACAAATCATGGCCTGCGCGTGAGAAGAAGGTGGAAGGAGTTTAGCCAAGCATCTTGCAAAGAGTGTAAAGGGGAGACACAATCACATAAGACAAAATCCCTGTGATTACTGTAGACGAAGGGGCACATTTCTATGATTTGAGTCAGGTTACAGACAGACGGTATTGAAAGAAATTAGAGAAGAGCAGGACTAGAATACATTTAATAGTTTCCTGAAACATAAAATAAATTTGTTTCATCGGAACACTACAGAATTTAAAAATGAGATAGATGAGCCTCTTGTATGCCTAGAAGATGTGGAAAAATCTGCAATGATAGATGCTTCGTCCTTCTCTGAACACTATGTAACGTCAAGGACGGAGAAGTTAAATAACAGGGTTTATAGAGTAGCATCATTTTCGTATACAGTTAACATGGAACAAACCGGAGTTGCGACATGTATAAAAGTTGGTGAGAAACTCAAAAATGTTGAAATAGAGAGTTTTTGTTTTGATCAGAACCTAGAAGCCTACGCTTGTGAGTTGTTACTACAGAATGCTTCACTAATAATTGTAACAGTTTACACATCACCTCTAGGAAACTTTCAGCTATTAATGAGAAATCTAGATGCTTTATTATCAGCCAATAAGAAACGGTTAGTAGTCTGTGGAGAGTTCAATGTAGATTTCTTGAAAGAGGTAGAGGAAAAATGAACTAGAATCATTATTTGGGTGTTCCAGTCCAATTTAAGTTGTCTATTTTCCATCATGTGTGCAACAAGATAGTAGGACGTGATTGATAACATTTTCATAGATAGTGCTCAGACTGAAATGATTAATGTGCACCCAGTTGTTAATGGGCTATCTGATCGTGATGCACAATTGATTTAAATAAACAATATAGCATCTCACAGCACTAAGGCAGGTTCATACAAAGCAGTGTGGCTTATTAATGAGAACAGGATACAGTGTTTTAAGGATAAGTTCAAATAGGTGGTATGGGATGAAGTATATATAGAAAGAGATGCTTATGTCACAATAAGTTTATTCCACAAAAAAATGAATGCCGTAGACAACTAAATGAATTAAAATCTGATGTAATAGGAAAAGGGAAAATTTCGTAAAGGCCAGAATAAGTCAAGATCAC
Organism: Schistocerca piceifrons; assembly: GCF_021461385.2. Lineage (NCBI taxonomy): Eukaryota > Metazoa > Arthropoda > Insecta > Orthoptera > Acrididae > Schistocerca > Schistocerca piceifrons. Next base: position 208,073,663 of record NC_060149.1, on the reverse strand, counting down.
ATGTTATTAGCATACTACAAAAAATACTGTAGTATTTTAAGTGAAGTCGGCCTGGAGCCTCATTGAATGGAGCAGAATTGTTGAAGTGAGTCCCGAAGGCCAGCGAAGACGTGTCTGTGGACGCCACGGACAACAGTGGGATGCTGTTACGCGGTACATGGCCCGACCATCAGGAGTAATGGTCTAGGGCGCCATTTCTTTTCACAGGACCACTTCGGTTCTCATCCGCGGCACCTTCACAGCACAGCGGTATATCGACAATATTCTACGCTCTGTTTTATTGGTCTTCATGTCAAACCATCCAGGGCTTACATTTCAGCAAGATAATGCATGCCCACCTGTACAGAGTGAGAGTTTCTACTATATGTCTTCGCGCTTGCCATACCCTACCTTGGCCAGCAACGTCGCCGGATGTCTCCCCAGTTGAGAAAGTTTGGAGCATTATGGGCAACTCCATCCAACCAGCTCGGTATTTTGCCGATCTAAAGAGCCAATTGAACAGAAACTGGCACGATATCCCTCAGGAGGACATCCAATAGCTCTGTCAATCAATGACAAGCCGAAAAACTGCTTACATAAGGGCCAGAGGTGAACCAACGCGTTACTGACTTGCTCAATTTGTGAAGCTCTTTCTCTTGAATAAATCATCCAGTTTGTTTGTAGTTTTAATCATTTGTTTGTCTGTACATGTACATCACATCTATCGATTTCCGTCGTATTCGGATAATTCGTTTGTGGAGCGTCGTTTATTTTCATTTTCTTAGAGTGTATATTTGAATGACTTTCAACTTAACATTCAACAAGAAGAACTGGTACTTTTTGCACATGAAACTACTGTTATAATAAATCCCAGTAGAGAGCAGTCAACAGAAGCGATTTTAAACGATATTTTCCAAAGAATTATGCTGTGGTTCTCGGAAAATGTATTGTCCCTGAATTTTAATGAAACACACTAAATTCAGTTCTGTACAATAAACAGAGTCATACCAACAATTAGCTACAGCACCTAAGCAGTAAATAGGGTAGAACGCTCCATATTTTTGTGTATGTACATATTGATGAAAACTTGAACTGGGAGAAACACATTACTGAGCCTCTCAAACGACAGAGTTCAGCTACCTTTGCTTTTCGTACATTTGCTTATCTTGCAAACAAACAAATTCGCCTACTGTCATATTTTTCATATTTCCACACGAGAATGGCTTATGGACTTATTTTCTGGGGCTTCTCACCACTTAGAGGGATGTACTGATTTGACAAAAGCGAGCAATAAGAATAATAATTAATCCTCATCCACAAACGTCATGTATATACCTCTCCAAAGAGCTAGTCATTTCAACTGCGCTGTCAAAATATTGTGTTCATTAGCATATTGTGTTCATTAACGTTCACACTAATCATGTATACATATACCGTAAACTGACTCGTTCCAAATCACTTCGATGAAAGATTCGTTCAAAGAATCTATGTAACATGTAGAAAACAAACTAAGTAGACCTCCCTAAACTCCATAAAGAAAATATCTCTGTCGGTCCTGTAGTACCTTCAGTTTCAGCTCCACGTTACAAAGTGGGCAGATAGTTAACTAATCTAATCAAAATCAAATTTAAGTTTAAACCTAGCTATGGTATTCTTAATTGAATTGACTTAGTGAACAAGTTAAAAGATAACCAAGTTTTCCTCTGTGCCAGGGTAGTTTCTTTGGACACCTTAAACCTAGCTATGGTATTCTTAATTAAATTGACTTAGTGAACAAGTTAAAAGATAACCAAGTTTTCCCCTGTGCCAGGCTAGTTTCTTTGGACACCAACTATTTATTCACTAATACGCCTGTTCAGGAGTGCCTAAACAGCCTCACAGACTTATTTGATAAATCAGGAGTTAACACATTTATCACATAAGGGGAGCAACACAGACTTTTCTGAGACAATTTTATTTGTATTTAAACGGCAAGGCATAGAAACAGTTAGATAGTCTAGCTATGAGATCCCCCGACAATCCCTGTTGACAATTTTGAAAAACATTTCTTCGAGAATAACCCACCCTCTTCCAAGGTTGTATACTGGTTTAAGTATGTTGACGATGTGTTGTGCTTATGGATGGGTACTACCATACGATTTCAAGCATTCCTCAAACAGCTAAATTCTAAGCTGAAGGACATCAAATTCACTGTGGAGTTTGGGGGCAATTCCATAAATTATTTGAACCTAACCATTGATGTCAGTGATCTTACTCATACCTTCAAGAGTTACAGGAAGCTCACCACTATTGGCGTGGTGATTCCTGTCAATTGTCAACATCCAGTGACGCATAAATCTGCTGCCTTTCATTTAATGACACATCGCCTAATATACATCCTCACGAGTGATAACAACTGCCGTCCTGTATTAAGTACAATCAGTCAAATAGCATCAAGCAAATATTACAATCCTGCATTTGTGAACTCCATGAATCATAAAAATAAAAAACAACGGACTTCTTCTCTTCTTTACCCAGTGCTCGACCCACAACGTCAAGACCTTGCATGGTTCCTTCTTAGGAGAAGTCTCTCTTAATATGTCCAGAAAGCTTAAATCCAGGAACTTAAAAACCTATTTTTCTGTGCAGAATACCATCGGTCCCTTTTTGAATAATGGTAAAGGCAACACATCAAGTAGAATGTGCAAAACCACTTGTGATTGTTGGAAATTCTATGAGTATAAAGGCCGCTCTGGGAAGGCAATAGCTACCTGTTTGAAGGAACGCAGTAGACGATGGAGACTTAGAAAATGAGACTATACTAGGGACCGCATCTACCTTCTTTCGAAGTTAGCAGGCAACTACGCTGTTATGCGGCGGCTCGTTTCGGCCCATTTCAACATCTGTCCTTCAAGTGTAACGAGCGAGTAACGGAGTTTATATTTCATACCTGCCACAGAAAATTTGTGTTCGTGGGGTTTCTATTCTAATTCGAACGTCCGCTATACGTATTCGTTTCGGAATATCGTTTCTACGTCTTCCGTTAACTATACGTGGTTAACATTATGAAGACAATTTATATATATATATATATATATATATATATATATATATATATATATTTGAATTACAATAAACTAATAATAAAAAAATGTTGTATGGCGCGAGATTCGATCCGGCTACCTCCGGATTACGAACCCGAGCGCTTACCGCTGCGCCACTACGCTGTAGAAAATCATTAATCGTATAGTATTTCATGGCAACGGTTTCTTTTAACTGTCGATTTTCTCGACAACGGCTGAGAAGTGCATCTTGGTGCTTTGCCACATTACACCTCTGGCCATGAGCTTTTATTATGCGCAGTATGAATCGAATCTGAATTTCACAATTGGCGGCCTCCCCTTGTAAGTAGAAATCCATATGTTCAGTGGCAAACCAAACGGAATCTAGAAACTCACAGAGGTATTAATTAGTCAGCTAAAGATCAAACAGGTCAAGTTATACCACTATCAATACGATTATGTCGAAGTAATAGACATTTTTGCAGGTAACTGCTATGTGCTATGAAACACAAAACAGTACTAAACCTGTTAAAGAGTTAATAAGTTACGTAATGAAATCACTTCATTTTTTTCAATGAGAAGAATTATGAGTCAGTTCATAAAATATTAGATGTAGCTCCATTTCTGGTGTTCATTAACGTGTGTTTGAGTAATGCAATTTACAAACATTTCTGTACTAGTTAAAATCGTTGTACATCGTGACTTCGAATTGCGATATCATTTCGTATTTCAATTCAATAGTAGTGCAGTTGTGAGACACGATTTCAGACAACGAAGTGACAGCATTATGAGTCTTCTTGATACTGGATAGGCACGTCAGGTTACTAGGTGTCAGAATAGTCCGATTTTGGGTTGAGTGTGTGTGTGGCAAGACTTCCACATATCATGAAACTTCCAGTCGAACAAGTGTGACTGCACCAGACGAGGATCACGGTACTGCTTTCAACGTCTACGAATCCACTGTGACACTAATTGTGGACTCCACTGTGACACTAATTGTGGACTCCATAAATACACTTAGCAACAGAATTAAAGCATCACTGTTTTGAAACCCAGTAACTGTCTCGCATTGCAACGCATAAGTTTGAAATTTAGCTCAGAGTGTCTACAACCTTTCTCTATAATGGTGCAAAAGCGTGGTGCCCTGCGACAACAACTCGAACTCAACAACGTTTCAAACTACAAGGTGTCGACACGTGCAAAAAAAAAAAAAAAAGAAAAAAAAAAGCCACAGCTCAGAAGTTCATACACGCTGCAAATTCGGCTAAAGAAGTCACGCCGGCCGGGGTGGCCGAGCGGTTCTAGGCGCTGCAGTCTGGAACCGCGCGACCGCTACGGTCGCAGGTTCGAATCCTGCCTCGGGCATGGATGTGTGTGATGTCCTTAGGTTAGTTAGGTTTAAGTAGTTCTACGTTCTAGGGGACTGATGAGCTCAGAAGTTAAGTTCCATAGTGCTCAGAGCCATTTGAACCATTTTTTTGAACCATTTTTTGAAAGAAGTCACGATGGCTCCAAATTTTACCAAAATTCTGCCCAACACATCCGCGAGCCTGTCACATGATGAAAAGGTCTTCACATCCCTTCTTACCTACATTTCACCCATTCTTAAGACGTCTCTACGATGGAGGTCTGAACCGCAACACCCAGCGTTGAAGTAACGCGGTTTTCTTATGGGTGGCCGAAGAAAACATTTCAAACGCATCACTCTTCAGACTCGACACGAAAACGCCTTCCTGGCATAAAGGACGTCAGTGAAATCACTCGTTTCACTAGGCCGTTGATTCCTACTCATTTTACGGTCGAAAATGGCAGTTTGAAGTGCGATGAGCAACAGCAAGATGTTCTTGACATTGTTTGGCATTGTTGACATCTTTGGATGCTTCAGCCCTTCTCTAAGGACATTGTGGGGCTGCTTCCACACTGAACGTGATTGCACCCCTTTGGAGTGCAGCGCGATGGCAATTTCTGCTCTCGTGTACAGGTTGGAACTTCTAAGGACAGTTCAAAACCATTCGACAAAATTTTAAAGTTATCAGAAGCAGCAAAGAATTCTCACGCTTTTTCAACCACCTGCTCTCCGCCTTCCTGCAGCGTGAACACTCGAGAGTGCAACGTTACCATGTACGTGAATAAAACAGCACAGGATCCGTCTAAGACCCTATCGGTGCTAGCCACGCACCTTTGTCGAGAACATTAGAAAGATAGATTAAAACTTTGTGCCCGACCGAGACTCGAACTCGGGACCTTTGCCTTTCGCGGGCAAGGTAGGAGACGAGGTACTGGCAGAAGTAAAGCTGTGAGTACCGGGCGTGAGTCGTGCTTGCGTAGCTCAGTTGGTAGAGCACTTGCCCGCGAAAGGCAAAGGTCCCGAGTTCGAGTCTCGGTCGGGCACACAGTTTTAATCTGCCAGGAAGTTTCATATCAGCGCACACTCCGCTGCAGAGTGAAAATCTCATTCTGGATTAGAAAGATACCTTCAGAAATTTCGACACCAAATCGGCCTGGTGGTTGAGGGTTAGGCAACCCCTTCGCCACCCATTGCGTGCGTTTGGCCTACCTTCAGGCGCTAGAGCAGTCGCCAGGGTAAATTGGTGTCAAAGTTTTTGATAAGTACATTTGTAACGTGCTCATTAAAGTTGTGTGGTTGTTGCGGAACTGGGGGTGGGGGGTCTTAGAGGGACCCCTTGTCGTTTTGTTCACACACATGGTAATGTTGCAGAAAAGGATGGAAAACAGGACAGTTCAAAAAGAGTAAGTACCTTTTGGTGCTTCGGATGACGTTCAAATTTCGTCGAATGGTTTTCAACTGTCACTCGTGGTTCCAACCTTTACACAAGAGGAAAAACTGCTTTCGTGCTGCACTCCAAAATGGGAATGGAGCCCTACAACGACCTCAGAGGAAAGTTGAAACGTCCAAGGATGTCAGCAATATCAAAGGTTGTCAAGAACATCTTCCCGTTGCTTAGCGCACTGCGAACTATCGTTCTCACCAGCGATGTATGTGGGGATCAACGCCCCAGGAAAAGGAGTGGTTTCATTCACACCCTTTATGCCACACCCTGAGACTTTTTCCATTCTGAGCGGTGGTGTACCTGAAATATTTTCCTCGGCCACCCATAAGAAAACCGCGTGATTTCAACGCTGAGTGTTGCGGTTCTGATTTCCATTGCTGGGACGTCAATAGAGAGAGCGAAATGTAATAAGAGGGGGAGGGGTTGACCATCTTTCCACCGCGTGACACGTTCACGGTGGCGTTGGCCAGAATTTTGGTGAACTTTGGTGCCAATCTCACATCATTAACCCACCTTACACCTCACGTGAACTTATGAGCTTCGGCGTTTTCTTCGCATGTGTCGGAAGTGTAGGCGAGCGGAGGGTGACGTCGCAGGCCGCCACACCGTGTTGCACAATTATAGAGGGAAATTCATGCACATTTGAGTCAAATTTCAAACTTATGCTTAGCAATGTGTGGGAATTACGAGGTTTCGAAAAAGTAATGCTTTCAATTTGTTGCCGAGTGTATTTCGGTGTCACCACACACTACTAGTCACCGAATGGCGACAGTTGGACTACGATTTCACACTAAATTCATTAGCCTGTCTTTAACAGCAGGTAATGGAAGCCTGCATATGGATGGCTACGCTAACGGACACACACAGAACAGCGACATACCACGCACATCCTGTACCCTCATGTTTCAGCAATTATGAAACAGCATCATTGTACAAGATTTCCATCAGAGACTACTCTTCCACGCCCCAACGTGTGACTGTGGATTGCCTGTATTTTTATTGTAATGCTCTAATTTCCAGGAAGATTCTGCTGTCCTCAGTCGGTAGAGCAAAGCTAAATCATCTTTGACGGCATGTCCGATTCATTATAGCTTTTCTGCATATCTAGAGCAAGCTGCAACGGTGGGGGCTTGTTTTCTTCAGAAAATATCTGCTGTATGGATAGCATACCGTGTAACAATATTATTCCCGTTCTCCACTATCCCATTCATACATGGTGCACCGGAAAAATGACGATCGATAAGCCCATGCATGAAACTGAAACTCTCCAGTTTATCATGCTCATTATTCTAGATGCATGTGGCACTTAAAATGCTTCTTGATCCGTCTACCCTTGGAATTTTAAGACTAAAAGGTTTTTTGAGGCATTATATTTTCCTTGAAGAGTCTCGCACAATAGTTTGTTGGACATTTACACTAATGAGATCTCCAGGCGACAGTGTATCACTTTTATGAAATGTCGTTAACTTTGTACTGACCTCCAGTGTGAGGCAAGATGGACAAAACGCGTTATATCTGCGCTTTTGATGGTTGCGACATCGTGAAAGCCCAACCAAAGAGATAGGAAGCCATCGTCCCATACATGCGCCTCTTCTCACTGCACGTTGAAAGTACAGAATTATAAGGATCACCGTTATTGGACGTTTGATGCACGATAAAAGGTCTCCTGTGCTGAGTTGCGGTACATTTTGGTATATGTCGATCGTAGAATACCAGCACATCTAAATTCAGGTGATACGTCAAACTTGCCTACAGAAATCCGATCCTACAGCTGTTGGTAACATTCCCGTGTGGGTGATGTTAAACAGGATGAAGTAGGGTCGTTTGGTACGTCTACCAACATCGGTCACCAGCGAATGACAGAGGAAACTACTCTTCGATCATACGTTTCCATTTAATCGACGACAGCAACCCGCAGGTTAACAGGGTCTTCAAGAAACCGATGCATGTCACCATAGCTTCAGTATTTTATGAAAAATTATTTGAAGAATACCGGGCGGACACGTTGGAGCTTGAGTACACCTCCTGGTTGCCTGACCTCAATCGTACTGAGCATATCTGGGACGACCTCGATCGATATGTGCTTACGTTGGACCCAGTCTCGACTAATGTCCGTCAGTCGTGAAAAGTCATTGACTGCTCATGGATCAGGACGAGCACTCAATTCTTTTGGCGACTCGTGGAGTCCATGTGACGATACGCCGCCGCTTTTCTGTTCTACTGGCGAAGGCAGGACACAGTTTATTATTACTCAGACTGGCGGTGACACGAAAACAGTGGAACAAACCTCACCGAGCGCTCACGGATCACGGCGACCAAACAGTTGTTTTGGTGTCGTGTGGTGTCTATGTGACGATACGTCGCGGCTTTTCTGTCCTACTCGGCGTGGGTGGAACACAGTTTATTTTCCCTCAGACAGGCGGTGACGCAGAAACCAGTAGACCAAATAGGCACATCTCTGGTTAACGATGACGGGGTTCACAGTGTGAGCGGCTAGCTAGGAAAAAAGACCGTATCGTAGGGACAGTCGTTGTAACTCTGCACAAAGAGTCCAGGGAGCGATCTGATTGGAAAAGGGCAATCACTCTGCAGTCAATGGCTCGTAGTAAAGGCTTCAGAGAATAGCAAGAACTGCCGGACAGGTGTGGTGTCACAGTACCTACAGGCGTTCTCGCATCAGTAGATGGGCCAGCGTGACAGGTTCGCGACGGCAGCGGCTCCCTCCAGAGGAATCTAGGAGCAAGCTGCATGAAGGCCGGGTATCTCTAACCTTTCCTCTATGACGATACTCGGCGTGGGTTGGGAATCCGAATCGCTGTCGGATACTAAACTCATCCCCTCTTTTAATTGACATGTAATGCCGGGAAAGGTTCCCAGGTCGAAAGTCGATGCTGTCTGTGTAATTATCGGCTGACGGCAGGTTCCTAGGGCGCTGCTCGGTCTCACCTGCAGGGGAGTTGATGCTAGCCGTAGTCCAGTGAGGTGGAAGTCGTTCCACTTCCATTGGCTCCAATCGCTGGCTATTGTCGGCCCCCTGTTGACACCTAAAAGCAACACAGATATGCAGCGGCGGCGGGCAGGCTCTTGAGCAGGCTCGCCTCAGGCATGGTTGCATGAGTGATGCTCAATCGACTGTTGACGTGTATGGGGAGAGGACGCTAAATCTCATTTCAGCGGAAGCTGATTTCGACTTCTGAATATGTGCTCCCGACCGGCCACAATCTCTAACATTTGGGGCCTCCCTATTGCCGACGACGACGCCGTGAGTCCACCAGAGATTGTAGCCGAATTGGCGAGCCCATATGTGGGATTTCGTATGGTGATAATGCTGCGTTTATGGACGGTGGACCCACTGAGGTGGGCATAGCCAGTCGAAGACGGTGCGGAGCCTCCGCCCATGTAATATTTCTGCCAGTCTATGTTTATTTATTGGGGTGGGCCGGTAGAGTGCGAGAAGCTGGTGAGTGCTTCCTCGGAATCGGCTGTCGTCATTATCTCGCATTTCTGCGTTTTGAAGGTTCTGACCATCTGCTCAACTTCCGAATCGGACGCTGGATGGAAAGGGGTGTTTGTGAGATGTCCAATAATATTGCATTTACAAACATTCTGAAACACAAATGCCTTGAACTGAGGGCTGCTGCAAGAAACCAGATTAGAAGGTGCACCTCTGCTGCAAATATGATGGAGAGGGCACGAATGGTAGCTGCAATTGTGATGGTAACCATCTATGGCGCACTTAGAAAGACAGGGTGGGCGTTGAGTACTAGCGACCATATTTGTGCTCGGAAGGGTCCAGCGTAATGAACAGGTTCTCTTTGCCAGGGGTGGTTGGAGCAGGGCCAATGGATGAAACGCCACATTGGAGCTGGTAGATTTTGGGCACAGGACCATATTTTTTAAGGCAGCGTCAACACTGGGCCAGTACACATGACACCACATTATTGCCTTCGTTCTGTGCATTTTCCAATGTGCAGTGTGGAGGACCTTCAATTTACAGGGGCGAGCAAGGGCGGAATTACCACCTGACATTCAAATGTGTCCATGGCTGACAGAAGACCCCGTCAGTTGCATTAAACCGGACTTTCAGCGAAAAGTATGTGCTCCAGTTCATGTCTGTGCACTTAGGGAGGTGTTCTGGCCAATCCCGTGGTACATGTGGTCGCCGGTTAGAGTCTAAGGCAAAGCACAGTAGGCTACTTTGTGCCTGTCAAACTCTGCATTGGGCTGCATGGCAAAGGAGAAAGTGCACCCATATGAGTGATACGTGGTGGGTTTATAATAGATCTTTTAGTTTGAGTTAATAAGGAACAATGCCCAAGTTTCGAGTGGTATTCGAATAGAAAAATCAGAGTTTGTGATCGGTGATCAGATCGAATTTGGTACCACAGACAAATATAAAAAATTCCTTGATGCCATATATGACAGCAATGCTCTTCCTCTATTTGCGACTAATTTCACAGTGTGACGTTTAATGTTTTAGATGCAAATACAAAGGGCTTTTCTGTGCCATTGACGTATTTATGGGACAGCACTGCACCTATGACGCAGTCTCAGCCATCAGTGGCATTTTCTCGCATTGAATGTTGCTGGACAAGGGGCTGATCTAAGTTATAAGAAAGCTTTTTAGAACGCCTCTGACCACACAAATTCAACTCATTTTTTCCATAACTGATTAACTGGGTAGAAAATCTGGGTCACATTGGGAATAAATTCCTTAAAATAATAAACTTTCCTCAGCAATGACTGTAGTTCTTTGATCGTCTTAGGAGCTGGTAAGCTATTGATTGCATTCACATGATTTCGTGTGAGAGTGGTCTCATCTTTACTTAATATATGCTCCAGGTACTTAATAACTCGCTGAAAGAAACTATTTATCAAGGCTACAATGCAGACCAACATCTGTAGATTTTGCAGATATTTCGGAGGGCTAGCTACATCAAATGGCAATCTTTTGCAACAATGCGTGTCAAATGACTTGTTTATCACAAAAAAATGCTTTATCTGTTCATCTACAGATTACTGAAAGTAAGGATCAGAGAGACCTTTCTTCAAAAAATAATGGTCCCAAGCAAATTTTGAATTTTGTCAACAATTCCCATGGCCTATGATTTGGATACACATCTACATTAGCTTAATCATTAATGGCTGGCTTAAAATCGTCACAAATTCCAAATGATCCTGTTTGTTTCTTACCTACTACCAAGAGCGTTCTCCCCAGGCTAGATGGTAGTGGGGGTATTACTCCCATACTTTTGAATCTGTCTACTCCCACTTTAACTTCATCGCACACGGTCAAATGCAACGGATACACTGTACAAAACTTTGGAACTAGTGGTTGGTTTAAGGATACTTGAACCTTGAACCTTCTTACACAAACCTAATTTAAGTTCAAACAGTGGCTTATATTACACATATAACATATCAAGTTCCCTGGAGAGAACCGCGGTTGAAACTAGATTTACTCTGTCTTGAATTTGAAAGCCAAAAAGCGGAAAACCATCTATGCCTATGACTTTAGTTATCGTTATAGAGTTTACTACTAGTAGGGTTAGTTGCCTAGTTATATTTTTATACCTGGCTTGGACTACGATCGGATCCCACAACAGGACTGATTGTCCGGTGTACATCACCACGCATCACTAAGAATACTGCTACTGAGGGGAGCCAATGCGTTGGTGTATGTCCGTATTTATCACATACACGGCAGCGTCCATGTCCAGCAGCAATTCTGTCGTTGTTCCATTAATTTTCTACTGTTTCATGAGCTTGTGTATCCCACCTGTTGTTGCTGTTGCCACCAGGAAGATAGTATGCAACACACCGGCGGCTGTTGTTGTTGCCTGCCAGCCAAGGCACACACTTCCTAGATGCATCGTTGACGCCTTGGACCAAACTCTGGCCACAATTTTATTTCACCAAATTTGTGGGTTTTTATGTCCATAATAGTCAGTTACCAACCCACAAACACCAGGAAAGCTCAAACTACTGGGGTCCAAGATTGGACATAGTTTTTTTCTCTGTTTCATACAGTTTATAATTAGAAGACAGTGAGAGCGCACTTTGTCGTTCAGGATCAGTTGTTTCACTTGCCTTGCAGTGAACGGGAAAAGAAGTATCGTTTGCCTCGTAGAAGCAAGTGAATGGGTGAGGAGGAGGTGATGATACTGCTGCTGAAGACTATTGTTGGTTTTACCACAGTTCTAACAGCATTTCCTGCTGTTGCTGTTGTTGCCATTGGAGTTCCCACTGTTTCCTTGCTGTTACTTTTACCGCAGTGTTTGTTGTTGTCATAGCTGCAGCTACTACTGCAAATACTTCAGAAACTTACGATTCGTGCTTCACAGTGAGTACGTGCACGATGAAAAACTCGTCGACGACACTTTTCTGTCCTACTCGGATTAGGCAGAACTCCGTTTATGATCACTCACTTTGGCAGTGACGCAGAGACCGCAGGAACATGTAAACAGCAGTTCCTATGGTCGATAAAGGCGGGGTTCATAAAGTGAACGTCTAGCCAGAAAGAAAGTCCATACTGTAACGAAACTAGTAGTAAGCGTGCACAAACAGTCGAGGGAGCGATCCTAATCGAAAACATAAACATAGGGAAGTTCAATACTCTGCTACCAATGGTACGTATTGAAGGCATCAGAGGAAATCGAGAACTGCCGTCCAAGTGTGCGGCTGTGGTATTCACAGGCACTCACTCTCGCGCCAGTGGACAGTCCATGTGAGAGGTCTGTGGCCTGAGTATTTCTGACCTTTCCTCAACATCGATACTCGGGCTGGGCGGGGAATCCAAATAAATGTCGTTTAGTAAAGTCACCATCATCAGGGCGAATGGTCGTTCTACAATCTACAATATACTTGTCACCAATTCAGTCACTCAAGAGCGTGTGTGACGGACATATGCTGGCAAAAAGTCTCTACAGTCTGGTTCGAACAAGACGGCGGCAGAGAAATGCGTCTATAGAAACTTCCGTGACATTAGAAAGTCAGGTGATCTCTTCTTTATTCGAATGTTCAGAGACAGGTCCAAGAAAACCATCCTCCTCTGGTTCGCACAGATGGGATGCTGTCCCCCCAACCACCATTGTGACTTTAGAGCATTTCCAGGCTAGCATTTGTAGGACATCGAAAATTCTCCAAAAATTTCAGCAATTTTTCTCGTGTCTAGTACAGAAGTTCGAATTTCGTTTGTGGTTTTTTTTTTTCTCACTCTGTTGCAGTTTTCGAGATATGTCGTGAACGTTTAGATATGTAGTTGTTCTGATTTTCTTGTCCGTGCTTAGACACCAGTGTGGTTAGAAGTGAGGAAAATGAGAAGTAAGTGCCTTAAAATCCCTGATTCCTGCAGCAAATACAAATTAAGCCCACTCAGCGTTTCCATACGTGATCGGATTAAAAAGGTGCAGCAATTGTTTAAATATTCCATACTGCCTTGTCACTCACAAATTGTTTAAATAAACAGTATTCCTTACACCGCAGTCAATTTCATGACAAATTCCGAAAGTAAATAAAGAAACTATAATCCAAACACTGCCCTGTATCTCATAAATTGTTTAAATAAACAATATTCCACACATTGCCTTGTCTGACAGAAATGTTTTAAACACTATTCCATTGACTGCGACCAATTTCCCACGAAATGGCCAATCAACTGAGTCTCAAAGGGTTTGGAGAAAGAATAACCTAAACATGGAACAAAATGAAAGAAATAACCAGCTCGTCTCTTCCTTACTAAGATCCTCCAAGCGAAGATTCCTGGATTCCAAACATTACTTTACTACTAATCGAAGAAAGCAGCACACTGCAGAAACGTGGCATAAAAACTGCTCAAGATGAAGTGACATACAAAGTACTCTACTTTGCCGTAAAATACAGCGCAATTGCTGAACAGAAAGGACTCTTTTTTTTAAAGCAATTTCCGCCATATGACTTTAAAATTTATACTCATTTATTTCATACAATCATGATTTCAGCTTTATAGGCATTCTCAAGTGCAATTTTAAATCTCAAAAAATTTCCGATACACCTATTGGGGAAGCAATAACCTAAACATGGAACAAAATGAAAGAAATAACCAGCTCGTCTCTTCCTTACTAAGATCCTCCAAGCGAAGATTCCTGGATTCCAAACATTACTTTACTACTAATCGAAGAAAGCAGCACACTGCAGAAACGTGGCATAAAAACTGCTCAAGATGAAGTGACATACAAAGTACTCTACTTTGCCGTAAAATACAGCGCAATTGCTGAACAGAAAGGACTCTTTTTTTTAAAGCAATTTCCGCCATATGACTTTAAAATTTATATTCATTTATTTCATACAATCATGATTTCAGCTTTATAGGCATTCTCAAGTGCAATTTTAAATCTCAAAAAATTTCCGATACACCTAAATGACATGTCATTTGTCAAATGAGGAAGAACTTGGTGATTTGTTCTCCAGAGTGAAGACTACTAGTTCAAACTTCGGCCTAGAAATGAACATGAAATAGACCAAACTAATGGTTATTGTTAAGATCAAAATCCAGCTTACAGGTTGCTTAAAGGAACTGGAAGTAGTGAAAGAATGCGTAAATCTAAGATTTCTGATAACTCAGACATGAAAGTGTGATAAAGAAATAGAATGAATAATAGTCTTTTGGCCGAGACGGAACGTTTAGATTCACTAAGATATGGCAGAATCTGGAAGTATCCAAAATAACGAAGATCTGCTTGATAGAATCAATGGTATCCTCTGTGTTCTAGAGTTGCGAGACCTGCTCCTTGAAAACTACTGACAAGAGTCGAATTGATGCCATCGAAATGTAATGTTAGTCGACTATGTTATGCGTAACACGGACGGAAAGAGAAACCAATGCCTCCATTAAAGAAGAACTTAGCATCACGAGAAATTTATCTTCCCGTGTTAGTTAAACATATCTCCAGTTCTTTGGACACACTTTGAGAAGACAAAGGGATGGTTTAGAAATGACCGTCGCCCAAGGTAAAATCGAAGGCGAAAGACTAGCAAATAGATGGTTGATCCGCCCAAGAATATTGGCCGAACTCTTTATATTAAGGAGATCGGAAGATCGCCGTGGGTGGAGACATCTAGTCGAAGCTTCAGTTACTTAAGAAATGAATGAAGAAATCGGATCACGGCAATGAGTAAATCGACTAATGATGAAACAAGGATTGTTCAGTCTTAGCACGAAGACAGGTAGTGCCTTCTATCGCCATTGATGACAAAGAAAACACTTTCTTGATTTTACTGTCTCAAAACGATTTTATAGCAAAAGTATTCCCAGTTTTATCTCTACATCTAGGGAAAGCGCCGCTTCCAAATCATTGTCAACACTGCGACATATGTACTTGAACAGTTTACTCTGTTTCAGTACAGAGTTCAGAATGCCATATCGTGAAGTTCGATCCAACGGTGAGCTCCACAGCGCTTCTCTGAATCTTGGCATCGAACGTCTCTCAATATTTTGGAATAAGATAAAATAACTATAAAGACCAACGCGAGCAGCAACGTCGCGATACGATAAACCGCAATCGCGATAGGCTACAATCCGACCTTTATCAAAGTCGGAAACGTGATGGTACGCATTTCTCCTCCTTACACGAGGCATCACAACAACGTTTCACCAGGCAACGCCGGTCAACTGCTGTTTTGTGTATGAGAAATCGGTTGGAAACTTTCCTCATGTCAGCACGTTGTAGGTGTCGCAACCGTCGCCAACCTTGTGCGAATGCTCTGAAAACCTAATCATTTGCGTATCACAGCATCTTCTTCCTGTCGGTTAAATTTCGCGTCTGTAGCACGTCATCTTCGTGGAGTAGCAATTTTAATTGCCAGTAGGCATGAAAGGGAAGCAGTGGTTGGGAAAGGAGTGAGAGAGGGTTGTAGCCTCTTCCCAATGTTATTCAATCTGTATATTGAGCAAGCAGTGAAGGAACAAAAGAAAAATTCGGAGTAGGTATTAAAATCCATGGAGAAGAAATAAAAACTTTGTGGTTCGCCGATGACATTGTAACTCTGTCAGAGACAGCAAAGGACTTGGAAGAGCAGTTGAATGGAATGCATAGTGTCTTGAAAGGAGGATATAAGATGAACATCAACAAAAGCAAAAAGAGGATAATGGAATGTAGTCGAATCAAGTCGGGTGATGCTGAGGGTATTAAATTAGGAAATGAGACACTTAAAGTAGTAAAGGAGTTTTGCTATTTGGGGAGCAAAATAACTGATCATGGTCGAAGTAGAGAGGATATAAAATGTAGACCGGCAATGGGAAGGAAAGCGTGTCTGAAGAAGATAAATTTGTTAACATCGAATATAGATTTAAGTGTCAGGAAGTCGTTTCTAAAAGTATTTGTATGGAGTGTAGCCATGTATGGAAGTGAAACATGGACGATAAATAGTTTACACAAGAAGAGAATATAAGTTTTCGAAATGTGGTGCTACAGAAGAATGCTGAATATTAGATGGGTAGATCGCATAACTAATGAGGTGGTGTTGAGTAGGATTGGGGAGAAGAGAAGTGTGTGGCACAACTTGACTAGAAGAAGGGATCAGTTGGTAGGACAAGGTCTGAGGCATCAAGGGATCACCAATTTAGTATTGGAGGATAGCGTGGAGGGTAAAAATCGTAGAGGGAGACCAAGAGATGAATACACCAAGCAGATTCGGAAGGATGTAGGTTGCAGTAGGTACTGGGAGACGAAGAAGCTTGCACAGGATAGAGTAGCATGGAGAGCCGTATCAAACTAGTCTCAGGACTGAAGACCACAACAACAACAGTGTATTTAAAAGAACACTCCACACGAATAATTAGATTAGTTGGATGCATCGAAAATTCCTGTAAAGGACACAGAATTAGAGGAGCAAAATTTCTTTAGACCTGTATCCGTAAGGAACCCCAGTTATCTACGACTAGCCGTTACGTCGATAGATGTAGAGATATTTCACGCCAAATTTACCACTAACGGACAAAGAACCACTCTCTCCAGCTTTTTGTTGCAGCCTTTCATATCAATGCTTAACACAGAAGTTTAGATAGCGACACTCACTCTACGTACGAACCATCATAACATCCCATCAGGAATTAATGAGTTGTGAATTCCGTGATCAGTTGTCTGATTCAACATGACGGCATCCCTATATCATATCAGAAAGCAGTGAAGAACCTGGCTGTAAATTTGGATAATCATTTAAATTGGGCAGAGAATAATGTTGACTTATACCGGAAAACTTCTGCTTTCTTGTATGCTCCCAAAAAGTTTTGGAACGTATTTCCACAAGATGTGATACGCAAAGTCGTGCGGTCACTCACTCAACCGAATCTCCACTCTTGTGATGTAATTTAGTATGGTACAAATAATGAAAACACAAGACGGTTAGAGCTAACCATGAATGCTTGCGTGCGTTACAGCTGCAACATTCGTTGATATGACCATTCAGTGCTTCATGCATCCAGTGAGGGTGGTTGCGGCCAGACAAGTTACAGAACTACCACACGCTAAGTCTACTTCACAGGCTTTTCAGTGCACATGAATCCCAGTCCCTCGCCTCAGAGATTAAACATCTTACGTGCAATCATAATACAGGGTGGGACAAATAAAAATTGCTCGGGCAAGTGGATACCATTTGTGGCAGCATTCACGGAGGGGGAAAAGACCTACAGTTACTGCCAACAATATGGAGCAACAGCGAATACAGCTGGTCGAACCATGGAGCGCATTTACCCAATCTTCACGTCTGACAGAATTGCTAGCAGAGGTCAGTCCTGTCGCGGTCCTAGCTGGCCACCCACGTTACCTGATCTGTCAGTGTTCAATTACTTTGTGGGGTGTGCCTTCAAGTGTATCGCAACAACTCTCATAGTCTTCAACATCATGGATGAGACTGCAGCAATTCTAACAGTCCAGCTTTGATCCACCTCAACCAACGTGCTGACCAGGGCCAAAACGCGCCCAGGATGAATGGTGATCACTTTCAGTATCTGCTATAGTCAGGTCAGTACTCTATTTCCTTTTCTCTGCTGAGTTTCTTTGTATCCTGAAACTCTTCTCTCCGGGCCACTTTTATTTGCCGGGTCCTGTACAAACACAAGCTCTCACCTACCTAGTATCCTAGCCGTACTGATTCATAAAACAAAAACATCTGGAAACTTCGTCACCGACGCTGCTGCCAGTTTCTGGGACAAGCTGCCCTGTACACTTCGCACAATTCACCCTGCTACTTTGAAGAAAAACTTGAAGAGATTTCTAGCAAAGTCAATACTCCTATCTTATGCCAGCTATACTACTTCCTCTTACCCTTTCTCTATGAGTCACGCCACCTTTCCTTTCCTTATATTCTTTAACTGCGTGTTTTCACTTCATCCTTCAATCTCTCGCCTATCCCTTTCTCAATGCCCATTGTTGCTAACATTCAAAATTAAAGACTTACCTACCGTAATCGCTAAGTATTGTTGTATTTATCATGTACGAATAAAAAATGTGTGTACGTTTTTCTTATCTGTACCACTGTAATTTATATTTTTCTAAATCTTGTGTAACATGCTTACTGTAATATATGCAATGTAAAATATGTAGAACGGCTGGTTAGCTCCAAGAGAGGGACTAATGGCCCTAATTTTCCCAGGCTCAATAAATAAATAAATCCCTTTATAATTCAAATAATTTGTATGTCATATTAAACTTCATTTAATATTAATATTTCCTTCACACTGTTACAATGTTCACACAGCGACAACTAACCTATAGGTTTAAAAAAATATTTCAGTAGCCCGATCACTTCGATTACTAACTCACTCCTTGTGTATCGAGATGCCAGCGGTTCAGAGTGCTCGTCAACTTATCTCAGTGGCCAGATCTTTTCATAACCAAACACCTGGGAAAACATCACTCATGTGAAACTCAGTTTCTCCTTTTCTCTCATACTGAACTATGGCTGAAGGGCAGCTGGCATATTCCATATTACTAGATTTCTGGAAAGCGTTTGACACGGTGCCTTAATGCAGGCTGTTAACAAAGGCCCGAGCATACCCATTAGGTTCTAAGATATGTGAGTGGCTCGAAGACTTGTTAAGTAATAGAACACATCCGTTGTCCCTGACGGTGAGTGTTCATTAGAGACAAGGATATCGTAAGGAGAAGGAAGCATGATAGGACTGCTTTTGTTCTCTATGTACATAAATGAGCCGGCCGATGTGGCCGAGTGGTTCTAGGCGCTTCAGTCTGGAACCGCGCGACCGCTACGGCCGCAGGTTCGAATCCTGCCTCGGGCATGGATGTGTGTGATGTCCTTAGGTTAGTTAGGTTTAAGTAGTTCTAAGTTCTAGGGGACTGATGACCTCAGATGTTAAGTCCCATAGTGCTCAGAGCCATTTGAACCATTTGCCATACATAAATTACCTGAAGGATTTGGTGAGCAGTAATCTGCCCCTATATGCTGATGACGCTGTAGTATACGGGAAACTATCGTTGTTGAGTGACTGTAGGAGGATACAAGACGACTTATACAAAATGTCTTTTTGATGAATGACAGCTTGCTCTAAATGTAGAAAAATTTAAATTAATGCAGAAGAGTTTGAAAAACATTTGTGCCACGTTACAGTACAGCATTAGTAGAGTGCTGCTTGACACTGTCACGTAGATTAAATATCTGGGCGTGACGATGCAAAGGACGGTATAAGGGAAGGCGAAATGTTGACTTCGGTTTATTAGGAGAATATTACTCATCTATGAAAGAGACCACATCTAGAACATTAGTGCTATCCACTCTGATCGAGTGTTTGGGATCCTCACCAGGTCGGGTTATAGGAAGATGTGGAAGTAACTCAGAGGCGTGCTTCTAGATTTGTTACTGGTAGGTTCGACCAACACATGAGTATTACAGAGATTTTTCGTGAACTGAAATGGGTATCTCTGGAGGGAAGTCGAAGTTCTTTTCGAGAAGCGCTATTGAGAAAATTTAAAGAACAGTCATTTTAAACTGAATGCAGAACAATTCTACTGTCGGCAAACTACTTTTCGCGTAAGGCCCATGAGGATAAAGTAAGAGAAATTAGGGCTCGTACAGAAGCTTAAAGATAGTCTTTTTTCCCTCCCTTTTGTGCGAGTGGAACAGGAAATGAAATGATTACTAGTGGTACAAGGTATCCTCCGCCATGCACCATACGGCGGCTTACGGACTATGTATGTACATTATGCAACACAACTGACCAGGCGCGCGGGATTAGCCGAGCGGTCAGGGGCGCTGCAACCATGGACTGTGCGGCTGGTCCCGGCGGAGGTTCGAGTCCTCCCTCGGGCATGGGTGTGTATGTCTGTCCTTAGGATAACTTAGGTTAAGTAGTGCGTAAGCTTAGGGACTGATGACCTTAGCAGTTAAGTCCCATAAGATTTCACACACATTTAAACATTTTTTGAACACAACTGAACGATAACTTTCTCGAAACGCTGGAGTTGTCTCCCATTGCGACGCATAAGTTTGAAATTCGGCTCAAAGTTGCTTACAATCTACCTATGTAATGGTGTAACAGCGTGGCGCCCTGCAACGTCACCCTCGGGCTCAGCGATGCTTCAGAAAATGGTTCAAATGGCTCAAAGCACTATGGGACTTAAGAAATGAGGTCATCAGTCCTAGGACTACCTAAACCTAACTAAC
Source organism: Schistocerca piceifrons (assembly GCF_021461385.2). Lineage (NCBI taxonomy): Eukaryota > Metazoa > Arthropoda > Insecta > Orthoptera > Acrididae > Schistocerca > Schistocerca piceifrons. Next base: position 208,053,193 of record NC_060149.1, on the reverse strand, counting down.
CAAAGGACACCACACACATCCATGCCCGAGGCAAGATTCGAACCTGCGACCGCAGCAGCAGCGCAGTACCGAACTGAAGTGACTAGAACCGCTCGGCCACAGCGGCCGGCGACGCTTCAGACAGCAAGGTTTTCGACACAAACGAAAATAGGCTGAATCTATGAAGTTCATGCTAGGTAGAAGAAGGGATGCTACATTCACATTTTACCACAGTTCTGCCCAACGTCACCGCGGATGTGTCACACGATGGGAAGGTCGTCATACCCACATTTCAACCCTTCTTTTGACATATCTGCGATGGAGGTGAGAACCACGAATTCCAGGGTTGAAATCAAGGAGTTTTCTTACGGGTGCCCGCTTAAAGCATTTCAGACATACGGCCATTCAGAACGGATACGAAAAGGCTATGGGTGGTGGCATAAAGGGCATCAATGAAACCATTTCTTTCTTCTGCGAGTTCACCCATACATTTCACGGTCGAAAAAAACATTTCGCAGTGTAATGAGCATTAGGACGACGTTCTTAACAATCTTTAACACCGTTGACATTCCGAAGATGAATGAATCCTTCTCTAAGGACATCGTGAACCAGCTACTCCGCCGGCCGCGGTGGTCTCGCGGTTCTAGGCGCGCAGTCCGGAACCGTGCGACTGCTACGGTCGCAGGTTCGAATCCTGCCTCGGGTATGGATGTGTGTGATGTCCTTAGGTTAGTTAGGTTTAAGTAGTTCTAAGTTCTAGGGGACTGATGACCACAGCAGTTGAGTCCCATAGTGCTCAGAGCCATTTGAACCATTTTTGAACCAGCTACTCCAATGAACGTGATCGCGCTCCTTTGGAGGGCAGTGCGACAACAGTTTTTGATCTGGTGTGCTGGGTGGAAAGACTAGGAACTCTTCAAAACCATTCGACGAAATTCGAATACAATTCGAAGCAGCAAAGGACACATACGCTTTTTGAATGCTCGCATTTCGTACCCTCCTGTGGCGTGATCAGAGATGGGTGTGACGTAGACACATGCGTAAATAAAACGGCAAAGGTTCCTTCTAAGACACGCCAATTCAGCAACACTCTCAATGCCAACCATCGGCCTTTGTTGAGCACTTTAAAAATGTTCCTCAACAAAGATAACTTGAGATGAAGTCGTAGGCGCCTGCCGACTGGCAGCCCCTTCGACACCCTTCCACTTCCAAATGGGCTACTGTCAGGCGCAGGAGCAGCAACATAGCCCAGCTGCAGGCGCCTAGGTCTCTCGTCATATGTTCTTTCTATAGAGGTACATATTTACGGTACTCAACAAACGGTGATTTCAACCCTGGACGTCGAGTTTCTGACGTCCACCACGGAGGCGTCAAAAGGAGGGATGGGTTGGCGTTGCGTAGATTTTTGGTGAAACTTGAATCGAACATGGCATGCCATTTTACACCTAACATGAACTTTAGAGCTCTAGCCTTCTTTTCTCATTATCTACACATTGCAGTCTGAAGCATCGCCGAAACAGAGGGTGACGCCGCAGGGCGCCATGCTTTTTCACCATTGCAGATAAATGTTGTAGGACCTCTGAACCAAACTTCAAAGTTATAAATCGCAATGAGAGAAAATTACGAGGTTTCGAAGAAGAGATCCTTTAATTTTGTTGCGCGGTGCAGGTGTAGTTGGAGAGCCAGCAGCTATTCTGTCCCATTTGCAGCAGAAAATGTTTCCGTTTCACCTGCTTATTTCCGAAATGTTTCAACCTCAAGAGACGGGGCGTTAATCCCTGCCTCACAGTTGTACATTTCTAAGAACGATGACATGTATTTCAAAAGTTTACCAGCTAATCGTCACCAAAGCCTGATCAACCACCGTCGAAATGGCATGTCACATTTATCAATTTGTACTATAGAATTACAAGACATGATTTCCTGTCAACACGACAGGTTCAAGATCTTCTTCTGCAGTCACCACGAACCATAGCAATATCATACATGAATACCAAGACAGGACATCGAAATTACTAGAAAGAGAACGCCAAAAGGCTGCACAACTCTCTCAGTAACACGACGTAACGGGAAGAGGGTCAGTATGTTCAAAGTTCTTTTAGGAGACTATGCACTCTGGCCTCATTTATAACGAAGGCTAGAGTTTAACGTCTATTAGAAGTCGAGGTAATTATATCCCTCGGTAAACGAATTTACACTGCTTCCTTTTCCACCAAGTCCCAGAATGATAAAGGCGAAGCTACAATTTCGGCGTTGCTTTACAGCGTGATTCAGAAAGGAAGATGAGATGTTAATTGTTTATTACAGAGAAAATATAAAAGATAGACTCACATTGCCCATGTTACTGGATAGAAGAAGGTTCAACGTTTTGTATTCGCAAACACTATAACATTCGAAACTTCCTGGCAGATTAAAACTGTGCCAGACCGAGACTCGAACTCAGGACCTTTGCCTTTCGCGGTAAAGTGCTCTACTATTTGAGCTACCCAAGCATGACTCACGCCCCGTCCTCACAGTTTTAATTCCGCCAATAACTCGTCTCCTGCTTTCCAAACTTCAGAGAAGCTCTCCTGTGAACCTGCAGAACTATATCTTTTCTTCCAGGAGCGCTAGTTATTCAGGTTCGCAGGAGAGCTTCTGTGAAGCTTGGAAGGTAGGAGACGAGGTACTGACGGAATAAAAGCTGTGAGGACGGGGCGTGAGTCGTGCTTGGGTAGCTCACATGGTAGCGCACTTGCCCGCGAAAGGTAAACGTTCCAAGTTTGAGTCTCGGTCCGGCACACAATTTTAATCTGCCAGGAAGTTTCATATCAGCGCACACTCCGCTGCAGAGTGAAAATCTCATTCTACTATAATATTCCCTAAGCATGAGTACCATGCGCTGTCGAGAAACATCGAAATGGTAGTCCTTTTCATTCCACACACATATCAACAATTCCCTGTTTATTGAATTGACAGCTTCAACAACACGATTTCTTAGCTCTTACAGAACAGCTACTCTTTTATGTACCTCGACAAAAAAAAATCGCAAGGCGTTAGGCCTGGTGACCCGGGAGACCTAAAACAATGAACACGATCTTGTTGTTCACCTCTTCCAATCCAACCGTGTTGGAAGGCTTTGTTAAAATAACGCCGCACCCGAGGTGAAAGTGAGGCGGACCGCCGTCGCGCATAAAAATGAAATCATTGGAACCTTAAAAAAATGGTTCAAATGGCTCTGAGCACTATGGGACTTAACATCTGTGGTTATCAGTCCCCTAGAACTTAGAACTACCTAAACCTAACTAACCTAAGGACATCACACACATTCATGCCCGAGGCAGGATTCGAACCTGCGACCGCAGCGGTCACGCGGTTCCAGACTGAAGCGCCTAGAATCGCACGGCCACACCGGCCGGCTTGGAACCTTCGTGAAGTTGAGGAAACGACCAATTTTACAGCATGTCCAAGTATGACATTCCCGTCACAGTTTCCTCTGCAAAAAAGAAAGATCCATGTAATTTGTGAACAGAAGCGGTGCAAAACACATTCGACTTCGTTGAGTCTCTTTCATGTTCGACGACGACGCTAGAATTTTGTGACCATCAAATAGATCAAACGTTGACTTGTCGGCAAAGATGAGTCCCTTGGTAAAAAATGTGCTCTGCATATCCTGGGGAACTGAAATGCAAAATTCATATTCTCTGTTACGACTGCCGGGACGCAACTGCTGCATTAACTGCAAATTGTAAGGCTTCATGTGCAGGCGTCGTTTCAGAATACTCCACACCGTTGTTTGAGGAAGCTCGAAGTTCCCGGCCTAACTGTCTTGTGGACTTCCGAGGGTTCCGTGTGAACACATCTCGGATATGCTCTCGTGGCCAACCAGTGTTCTTCTCCTTTGCATATGCATCCAACATCCAAGAATTTTGTATGCTAGTCATGAATCCTCTTGTCCAGAGGCGGTTTCTTTCTGAATCGACTGCGGGATGCATGTTGCACTTGAATAATGGACTGACTTCGTGCAGATTCCAACACACAATGATTTCTATTGTGGTGTAGTCGCCATGTTGCTAAAAAAAACCAGTGCAGCTGTGTCAAAAGTGTAAAACTTCCTCTGTCCAGTGACATGTGAAATGCGTTTATAGTTTGTCTGTAATAAACAATTGAAATACGTTCTTTCTTTTTGAACCACCCGGGTGACCGGAGTGGTCGAGCGGTTCTAGGCGCTACAGTCCGGAACCGCGCGACTGCTATGGTCGCAGGTTCGAATCCTGCCTCGGGCATGGATGTGTGTGATGTCCTTAGGTTAGTTAGGTTTAAGTAGTTCTAAGTTCTAGGGGACTGATGACCTCAGAAGTTAAGTCCCATAGTGCTCAGAGCCATTTGAACCATTTGAACCACCCGGCGCTACGTAGAGTGGCCAGCGTCGATGCAGTGGTCTGTGGCAGCTGATTTATTGGGCTCTAGGAGTCGAGTGTACCTTTGATGTTCTGTGCATCTCTTATGAACTGTACGTATCGTCTGCCGAAAGATAAATGTCCGCAATATCAGTTGAAGAAACGGAGAACCTGCAACTGCATGACCGAAATCTAATGGATCAAAATGGTTCAAATGGTTCTGAGCACTATGGGATCGAATGGATCACTCAACATATGAAGATGCACATACATCAATGTTGTCGGAAGGGAAACTGGCTCCTCTCGAAAACAGATCTAGTATGCTGAGTCACTGCATCAGTTCACTAGATCAAACTTGCTTTTGAATTTTTGATTTCTTGCCGATGCGCAGCCCATTTCTAGTGTTTTAAGCTTATCTGTGTTGTGTCCTTGTAAAAAAATTATCTATTACGCGAAATAAATTACTAATAACGTCTCGTTTCATTTATGTACACCGTAACTGTGTGTTCGAATCTCTAAATGCAGTTCTCATTGCAAGTAATTTCTATATTTTATTCCTTATAGTAACGATTCTACTACCTTCATAGTACTATACAGAGTTTTTCAAAATGAGAACAAAATAATTTGATATATTGTACAAAATGCCTGGATAAACAAATTTTCGATGGGCACTTCCAGAAACATCATTTTGAAACTGCTAATGGTCAATATCGACCATGAACAGTTTCACTCTCTCCACACGCAAATGGGACGGGAAACGAAGCGATTGATAACTGCTGCACCGAAAAGTGTACACTGGATATCTGGGTGGGTGCACGTGTAGACGTAGTCGAATGATGCTACACTTCATATTTTGTTTATTTGGATACTGAATTTCTCACGTAGAGAAAGTTTCATTGAAGCTTCCTTGCTGTAAACTTGACACTAACGAGGAAAAGCAGGATGTACTAAACTGATGTACAGAGCAGAGCTGGCCAGTAACCTGTCGTCACGGCGAGTTGCTAAGAGTTCTCTGAGAGAGCGACTGTCTGTCTCTGCGTATGTACTGCTCCCAGCACTTCCCCCGCCGCCCGAAAACATTGCTCTGCTGAGCGCTCTCAATTTGGATATTCCCTAAAGATAAATTTAAGACGCTATTCGGACCTCTCTCGCTTGCCTCATTTTTCCTAGATTAAATTTTGCAACGAGGTAGTGCACCATCACGAACTGCTGCCAGGAATATGCCGCAGGCGCCAAGTTCAGAGACACAAGCTTCATAGCGCAGCGGAACGCGCGTCCTATCAAAATTAAATCTTTCATTCCGGTTTGCTGCCGCACGGAGCCTCTTCACTTGTTATTTGCAGCGCTCCATTGCGACATATAGCAACTGTTAGACATCCTTCTTGGTTTTATTGTAGTTCATCCCTAGTTTGTTACCAACTGTAACTGTGTAGTATTCAGTGAAATTATATGAAGATTTTAATATCCAGGTGCGTGATATTTCATGTAGTTGAACATAAAGCTACATTACTTCTTAGGGAAGACAACAAGCAGTCCCTAACTTTTTATTTATTAATTGATTTATTTTATTTTTATATAGGTCTACCTATTGCTATATTGGCTAGAAGTAACACACTAATATATGAGAATTTCCTTGTTAATATCCACATCAGATACAGCAAGTAAATACTACTTCAAGATTACCAAATGGTCCGTGACTAAATACTTTTTTCGATCCCAGCAGTTTGACTGCAAACTGCACTAGTATCGCAGAGAAATCGAAATCAAATATGAGCGCCTATCAGTTTCATTCAGGTACCCATAGCTTCCCTTATACAATGCTCACAAAAGTTTGGAATACTATCGTAAAATGTAGTCTACGATACTATAGGTCCACATTCATGTAGGCACTTCATGCATTATTCCCATATACCCATATGACCATATATTGGATGGTGTTTACTACTGAAATGCTTTGTGGCCGTTTCCCACTCATATAAATATATCGCTAGCAGTCCAGTATCAGCAACAGCGTCATTGAGTTTATGTTCAGCTCTGCAGTAGCATGCCACATAAAGGCGTACAACACTTCGATAGAGTTACGATAGTGACTTTACTTTCTGCAAGATGTTACCGATCGGTTACGTGTTACTCAAAGTGGTGTGTCTAAGGTGTGAGGAACGTACAGAGAGATGGGAAATATGAACGATAGATCTTGCAATAGTCGTCCTCGTATGTCAACACCGCAGCAGTCTGGTGTCCTCCTACTGTCGGCTCGCAGGCGCCCAACATCAACTGCCTTCTCCCGGGCAACAGGGATTCGTATCTCAGTCCAAACAGTGCGTAGAAGATTGCATCAGGATGGTCTTCATTTCAAAAGACCAATGAAATTTTTGCACTGAGCCAACGGAACCGACGCAACAGAAGGACCTGAGATTTTGCACATCAGCACTGAATGGAGTAATGTCATATTTGCTGACGAGACCAAGATTGGTTTGCGACCGGACACTAGACGTTTCAGGATTTGGAAAAGCGCTAGACGATATCAGGAATGCCGATACTTTCAGGAAGTCCATCTGTTTACAGGTGGAAGACTATTGTTCTGTGCGGCAATAATGATGGACGCTGGACCCCTCAAATTCCCATCAATGGCAAATTTACTGGTCCCTGACATCTCCAACAGGTCCTACAAACGTCTGTAAGGCCCTACAGACGTGAAATCGGTGACAATGCATCCTGGTCGATGACTATGCAAGAACGCACCGTCTGCTAGCAGTGCCTTGGTATCATCAGAGATGCAACATCAAGCAAATGTATTGGCCAGCACAGCCCCAGACACGAATGCATTTGAGCATGCACGGGATCTGTTGAAGGTAGCCATTGCACAGTGTCCGAATCCACCTGACAGTCTTCAAGACTTCACTGAAGCTGCCATTAAGGACTGGGACCTCTTCATCATCGCGCCAGCAAGTTGCCTAAAAAAGCACTCCGGGACCATCCGACCGCCGTGTCATCCTCAATGGAGGATGCGGATAGGAGGGGTGTGGGGTCAGCACACCGCTCTCCCGGTCGTTATGATGGTATTCATGACCGAAGCCGCTACTATTCGGTCGAGTAGCTCCTCAATTGGCATCACGAGGCTGAGTGCACCCCAAAAAATGGCAACAGCGCATGGCGGCCTGGATGGTTACCCATCCAAGTGCCGGCCACGCCCAACAGCTCTTAACTTTGGTGAATTCATGGGAACCGGTGTATACAATGTGGCAAGGCCGTTGCCAACGTTGCCTAGGTGAACACTTATTTCGACAGGTGCGGGACACTAACGGACACCTGTGCGTGGCTCTGCAGCTGACGGCCACGTCGTCACTTCGTGGGGGCTGTAATGCACCCCCAACTTTAGTGTCAGCGTCGGGCATTCGGTGGAGGGATGTGTTTCTTATTAGCGATCTTTTGTTTGAACTATATTCCATTGGTTTCACCGACCAATAGAATGCTGTAAATTGAAAAAGAAACTACCTCATTAATCTGAAGAATTTCGATTTAATTAATTTGCATAAATTTTTTATATCAATGTGGCGTTAGTGGTACATTAGTTACGGGGAGTGTGTGTGTGAGTGGGTGACATGGAGCAGAACAGCAGGTTAAGTGCAGAACAATAGGTTAATTTGCATAATTTTTATGTAAAACATAGTACAGTTGTTTAAGGGTGCTGGTGACAAAGAGGAATGCGCATGAAATGTCGTTCAAAAGCATGTGAAACTCGAAAAGTGAACCAGAAAATGGTGGGAGGACATAACTAATTACTTAATTTGGTATCAAAGGCAATACAATAGTTTAAGGAAATGAGGGTGACATGGAAAACCACTTAATAGACCAACAGGTTAAGTGCCAACAAAGGGCCAAACATTAGGTTAAGACACCCAGAGTATAGTGCCAAGCATTAGTTTATCCAACATGTTTGCACCATGTAATTACTTCTTACAAGACATACATGTTTCCAAACAGCAGAGAAAAACGAGCAAGAGAAATCCAACCCTCACAAACTGATTTTTTTTTAAATAAACAATATACCCTTGAATTTCCTGTTATGAGATCCTTCCTCTCCACCAAAGAGCCACCAGATTCCATATATTCCACACACTGCCTTCAATCCCCTAAATTGTTGAAATAAACAATACTCCACACATCATCTAAATTGTTTAAACAATATTCCATATACAGCAATCGATTCCCTTCAAATGACCGATCAACTGAGTCTTTTTCACTCCAATTTCCGGGAGGGAGGATGGGAGGGGTTGAGGGCTTACCAGAGGGGGAGAGGTTAATTAATTGATCAATTTAATTAAGTAGTCAATCAAACTGGTAAGAGTGAGAGGGGCTATTCCAGTAACTCACACATGAAAGGGTACCTGTGGAAGTGAGGGGGAGGAGGTGGGATGGAGGTTTCCTGATGGGGAAGGGGTGTGGGAGGGGGTGGGGAAACAATAGGTTAAGTGCTTGCCAATGAAAAGGGAGGATCCTTTTGACAAAAGAATAGGTTAAGGACCTGTCAATCAAATTAGAACTATAGGTTTGCCCCTGATTGCATATTTGCCCCTGATGTAGGCAACCCACACTAACAAAATGGACCAGAACCCCTGCTGCCCCAGTACTAACGTTTTCCTTCCATTTGTAAAAATTATCACAGATCGCATCAGGAAGTGTACTCAGAAGATACGCTATTGGTACAATGTTTAAAACCAGCAAGAAATGTCTACGAATATTTGAACACTGAAGAGGACCTACGCCCGCCGCTTGCCACTAAAGGAGTATATAAAATCGCTTCCACTTGCAGTCAGTTGTACATAGGAAAAAATTTAATTTGAGTGTAATTTCACTGAAGAACTAAAACAAAAATTAAAATAAAACCGTGAGGATTTCACTTCATCTTTGCCGACATGTTTAAACACTTACTGTGTTTATTTTCCGTCGTAAGCAACATTAGTTTCGGTCACAGACATAACTTTATTAACGAATAATGTATTTCGGTCCATATGAATCATTTGTAACGTGACGATTCTTAATACAAGCATTTTAAAGTGAAGATCCACGGAACTTTCGCTGCTGATATGAAAAATTACATTCATTGCTACGATTACTATACTGCATTCTCATTTGTGATATTTCATTGCCTTTGTGTGCACCACCTAGTTAAATTAAGCGTTTGAGACATATTTTATTAGTAGATATCAGAAGGTTCGTGATCTAGCGCTTGAATATTCAGATGATGGCTCTGAGCACTATGGGACTTAACATCTGAGGTCATCAGTCCCTTAGAACTTAGAACTACTTAAACCTAACTAACCTAAGGACATCACACACATCCATGCCCGAGGCAGGATTCGAACCTGCTACCGTAGCGGTCGCGTGGTTACAGACTGAAGCGCCTAGAACCTCTCGGCCACACCGGCCGGCTTGGGCTTGAATATTCTGTTTGGCCCTAAATGTCTGTGGGCCCATGGATCCCATGAAGAAAACTGTCTGTTGGAATATCAGGAGGTGTTTGCCTCTAAAATTATAAGCCATTTGAACTCAGACACTTCTTTGTAAGCTTATTCTGAATAAAATTAGCGGTCTGTGATACTGATATATATTAACTGCACATACTTACACTCAGATGTACGACGTGACGTTACACAGTTTACTGTCTTGAGACTTTCTACCAGAATGTGTACTTTGTCACAAGAAATAGCATCGAATGAATCCATAGGGCCCGAGAAACATTTCTCAAGTACTGATTTGAATTATAGTTTATTGTCGAAATATTGACTACTTTAGACAATTTTTTTATTGCTCGCTTTTCGTGAATAAATATTTTCTGTACGATAGCTGTCCGGCCCCAGAAGATTTCACAAGCTGTCAGGGTGAAAAACTGTACAAAATAAGGTAGTACTCCTAACTTCAAGTGAGAACAATAAGAAATAATTATAAGAGCAAAATTTACTGAATTGCGCTACTTTATACATTATATCTGTCTTATGGATACTGATTTCTTATTGTAGTAGTCTTGTGTTAATTTATATGCAAATGCTAACTTTTTTATTCTTTCTTTATTTGTTGTGTTATCCAGTTCATTGGCTTGGATCCACTCCCCCAGGTATTTGAATCTATCAACTCTTTTAATTTTTCCATACTTTGTTTTCCTAAACTTTTCTGTATTATGTTTGTGTTCTATATACTCGGTTTTTTCATAGGATATTTTTAGCCCAGTCTTTTCAGCAATCTCGTGTAACAGATCAAGCATAACTGTTGCGTCTATTCGGTTTTCAGTTACCAATGCCATATCATCCGCAAAGGCTACACATTTCACTTCAAATTTGTTCTTTCCTTGGCCCATGCTTACCCTATGTGCCTCTGTTTTTAATGTGCTTTCCCTTGTTTTTACTATTTTATCTAAAACCAAGCGAAGATTAAACATTATAATTCAGGTATTAGGACACAAGCAACGTACGGATCAGAGTGCCTAACATTGAATAAGAAAGGTGAATTAAGAGAACTAGAAAAAAGAGAGAGAAAAATACTAAGAAAAATTCTAGGTCCTGAGAAAAACAAGGAAAATAGGTGGAGTAGAAGGAGAAATGAAGACCTATACAAAAATTCAGAAAAGATCACAAATACACTCCTGGAAATGGAAAAAAGAACACATTGACACCGGTGTGTCAGACCCACCATACTTGCTCCGGACACTGCGAGAGGGCTGTACAAGCAATGATCACACGCACGGCACAGCGGACACACCAGGAACCGCGGTGTTGGCCGTCGAATGGCGCTAGCTGCGCAGCATTTGTGCACCGCCGCCGTCAGTGTCAGCCAGTTTGCCGTGGCATACGGAGCTCCATTGCAGTCTTTAACACTGGTAGCATGCCGCGACATCGTGGACGTGAACCGTATGTGCAGTTGACGGACTTTGAGCGAGGGCGTATAGTGGGCATGCGGGAGGCCGGGTGGACGTACCGCCGAATTGCTCAACACGTGGGGCGTGAGGTCTCCACAGTACATCGATGTTGTCGCCAGTGGTCGGCGGAAGGTGCACGTGCCCGTCGACCTGGGACCGGACCGCAGCGACGCACGGATGCACGCCAAGACCGTAGGATCCTACGCAGTGCCGTAGGGGACCGCACCGCCACTTCCCAGTAAATTAGGGACACTGTTGCTCCTGGGGTATCGGCGAGGACCATTCGCAACCGTCTCCATGAAGCTGGGCTACGGTCCCGCACACCGTTAGGCCGTCTTCCGCTCACGCCCAACATCGTGCAGCCCGCCTCCAGTGGTGTCGCGACAGGCGTGAATGGAGGGACGAATGGAGACGTGTCGTCTTCAGCGATGAGAGTCGCTTCTGCCTTGGTGCCAATGATGGTCGTATGCGTGTTTGGCGCCGTGCAGGTGAGCGCCACAATCAGGACTGCATACGACCGAGGCACACAGGGCCAACACCCGGCATCATGGTGTGGGGAGCGATCTCCTACACTGGCCGTACACCACTGGTGATCGTCGAGGGGACACTGAATAGTGCACGGTACATCCAAACCGTCATCGAACCCATCGCGGTTATAGGCGCGCAGTCCGGAACCGTGCGACTGCTACGGTCGCAGGTTCGAATCCTGCCTCGGGCATGGATGTGTGTGATGTCCTTAGGTTAGTTAGGTTTAAGTAGTTCTAAGTTCTAGGGGACTGATGACCACAGCTGTTAAGTCCCATAGTGCTCAGAGCCATTTGAACCATTTTTTTTTCGAACCCATCGTTCTACCATTCCTAGACCGGCAAGGGAACTTGCTGATCCAACAGGACAATGCACGTCCGCATGTATCCCGTGCCACCCAACGTGCTCTAGAAGGTGTAAGTCAACTACCCTGGCCAGCAAGATCTCCGGATCTGTCCCCCATTGAGCATGTTTGGGACTGGATGAAGCGTCGTCTCACGCGGTCTGCACGTCCAGCACGAACGCTGGTCCAACTGAGGCGCCAGGTGGAAATGGCATGGCAAGCCGTTCCACAGGACTGCATCCAGCATCTCTACGATCGTCTCCATGGGAGAATAGCAGCCTGCATTGCTGCGAAAGGTGGATATACACTGTACTAGTGCCGACATTGTGCATGGTCTGTTGCCTGTGTCTATGTGCCTGTGGTTCTGTCAGTGTGATCATGTGATGTATCTGACCCCAGGAATGTGTCAATAAAGTTTCCCCTTCCTGGGACAATGAATTCACGGTGTTCTTATTTCAATTTCCAGGAGTGTACAATGAGGAAGAGACAGCTAAAATTTTATGGACGTTTAAAAAGAATGGAAGAAACACGGATTACAAAGAAAAGTTTTAATTACGTTAGTAAGCTGAAAAAAACTGTAGGATGGATAGAAGCAGTAAAGAAAGACGCCAACAAAATAGGTGTTGCAGAAGAAATAATACGTGACAGGAATCACTTTAGGCTACTTATAGAAAACGCAAACTATGAAGAAGATGAGCCAAAACCTCGACCCAAGAGAGTGTGGACGGATGAGCAGAGTCGAGCAGTTGGCGAAAAAATGAAGAAGTACTGGGAAGAACGGAAGAAAAAGAAACACCATAAGTCTTAAGTTGTATGCGGTCCATAGCTGGCCAAATTTATAAATAAAAAAAAATATCTGTCTTATCAAATCGGAAGCGAAGACCGAGAAATTCGGTTCGGGCCTTCCATCGTGGAGGCGAGATTTTACAGTATCATCTTACGCAGACTACTTCATCGATAATGTTAGACCGTGTTAGTCGTAATCTCATATGGTGGGAGTTAGGACCAAGTAATTCACTCATCAAAATTGCCGAACACGTTCGTTTTGGTGGTCGAGCTGTTATGGTCTGGGGAGGTATTATATTGCATAACTTACTGAGCTCCAAATATTTGAACATAGTAGACTTTCCAGCCAACATTATTGTCACACTGTACTCCTTTCCCATGTGCGTGTTTCCATGCGTGTATTCGGCCCTGAATTCATTTTTGTGCATGACACTGCGCCACCGCGGAACTCTTGGAATGGCGGGATATTCGGTGAATGGACAAGCCTGCCTTCGACTTAAATCCCATTGAGCACGCGTGGGATGCCTTGGGGCGACGTATTTCAGCGCGTGCACGTGCACCAGCGACCATCCAGCAGCTGTTAACCACGCTGGTGGAGAAATGGAACTCCCTACAACAAGAACTCCTTACCGACCTTCTGGACAGCAGGAGAGCACATTGCAGACCACGCATTACCATCCGAGGTGCCCACACGTCCTATTAAGAAACATGTCCCTCCTTTTGTATTGTCCAGGTGACCATTATACATCGTGGTGACTTCAGTGTAAATCACCTCACTGCATATTTCTTTCTGTTACCTTTGATACTATACAGTATCAGTTCCTTTTATAATCAAAGTTTCATCGAGCTATGCGACTTGGTGGTGACACATCATACAAAAGATACTTTCGTCCTGAAGTTTGGCACACCTGAGTAGTTTCGGTCAGTGGCCATAGAGGGTACACAAAACCACATTTTGCCAAGGCTGATTTGACTACGCTGCAGAAGTTTCCCTGGGAAGCCCTTACACATGGTCCACGCAGTCCCGATCGCTCCCCATGCGATTTCCATACTTTTAGAGCCCTGAATAAATACCGGATGATCAAAAAGTCAGTATAAATTTGAAAACTGAATAAATCACGGAATAATGTAGATAGAGAGGTACAAATCGACACACATGCTTGGAATAACATGGGGTTTTATTAGAACAAAAAAAATACAAACGTTAAAAAAATGTCCGACAGATGGTGATTCATCTGATTAGAATAGCAATAATTAGCACAACAAAGTAAGACAAAGCAAAGATGATGTTCTTTACAGGAAATGCTCAATATGTCCACCATCATTCCTCAACAATAGCTGTAGTCGAGGAATAATGTTGTGAATTACACTGTAAAGCTTGTCCGGAGTTATGGTGAGGCATTGGCGTCGGACGTTGTCTTTCAGCATCCCTAGAGATGTCGGTCCATCACGATACACTTGCGACTTCAGGTAACCCCAAAGCCAATAATCACACGGACTGAGGTCTGGGGACCTGGGAGGCCAAGCATGACGAAAGTGGCAGCTGAGCACACGATCATCACCAAACGATGCGCGCAAGTGATCTTTCACGCGTCTAGCAATACTTTGTCTTTTTTTTTGTTCTAATAAAACCCCATGTCATTCCAAACATGTGTGTCAATTTTTACCTCTCTATCTAAATTATTCCGTGGTTTATTATGTTTTCAAATTTATACTGACTTTTTGATTACCCGGTACATTTGTGGTCGTCAGTTTGCTTCGAACGAAGAGGTGCACACCTGGCTACAATCATGGTCCCATAGGCTAACATGTTTCCGTGAAAGTGCTGGCTGTCTCCTCTCACAGTGAGGTAAATGTATTAAAAATTATGGCAATTACTTTAGAAATAGTACACAGTTTACTTTTCTTTCGCTTGTCTTGTTTTTATTTGGCTCCCCTTATACACTGACAGAAAAAAAATCGCAAGTAGTGGAATAAAAGGGATACGAGGACACTTCTGATATCAAATTGACATCAATTTAATTATGCAAATTAATTAATTAATCAAAAATTACTCCACCCCTTGACGACCTCATAGCTTTTCTCCAGCTAGCACATGTCCCCTACCATTCCACTGGGAAATCCCTGCCCTGCCGCTCCATCTCCAGAGAAATAGGGCAACTGGGGTACCTTCACTAACCAAATCGCCGGCCGGGGTGGCCGAGCGGTTCTAGGCGCTGCAGTCTGGAACCACGCGACTGCTACGGTCGCAGGTTCGAATCCTGCCTCGGGCATGGATGTGTGTGATGTCCTTAGGTTAGTTAGGTTTAAGTAGTTCTAAGTTCTAGGGGACTGATGACCTCCGATGTTGAGTCCCATAGTGCTCAGAGCCATTTGCACCATTTTTGAACTAACCTAATCCCCCCGTTCCTATGACATCACCAACTCCCTCAACCCCCCTCCTCACCAAACCCCACCACCCTCCACCCCAAGAAAAATCGCTAAGTCAGTGCTGGACTGTTGGATTGGGAGGACCTCATGATAGTAGGCTAATAAATCGTCAGTCACATGCATTAAACAATTTAAGGCATTGGAATACTGTTCAAACAATTTTCAGTGATATTGCTTACTTAAATAATGTGCAGGAACCAAAGCAGTGTGGAATATTATTTATTTAAAGAATTTGCAACCGGCCGCTGAGGCCGAGCAGTTCTAGGCGCTTCAGTCCGGAACCGCGCTGCTGCTACGGTTGCAGGTTCGACTCCTGCCTCGGGCATGGATCTGTGTGATGCCCTTAGGTTAGTTAGGTTTAAGTAGTTCTATGTCTAGGGGACTGACGACCTCAGATGTTAAGTCCCATAGTGCTTAGAGACATTTGATCCATTTGAAAGAATTTGCAGGGATGGATTTTAAACAGTTTATTTATTTCTAAAATCACAATACAGCTCGAAACTGACGATGTCAGACAGCTGGTGTTATCCTGGTGAAAAAGAATTCACAGTACTACTTGAAACTAGTAGCAGGCAGACTAAACCTCTACATAGAGCGCCCCCTTCACCTACAACCCAAAGTAAATAAATAAATATCACTGTAAGTCTAAACAGGACACTCACCAAATTTCGAGTTTTAGCTGCTTCTTTGAAGTCATCATAAGAGAGAAAAAGTTTCTGAGTCCTACAGCTGCTGTGGTGTTCATCACTCTTCTGAAACACCATGTTGGCTTAGTTTATATTTGATGCTGGAGTCAGGGATGATAGGCACTTATTTTTTATTTTCCTCACTTCTCGAAGCACACTGCCTTCGATACACAGATGGAGAAATCATAACAATTACATACATAAAATTTCATGAAGTATTTTGAAACCCGTAAAGAAAACACAGACAAACAACAGACTGGATACCTAAAAGATTCTCCTACAATTCGACGGAATATCTTACAAATGAGACAAATGGCTGGAATTTTCGGTGAATTTTCGATGTCCTACAGCTGCTGGTATGGAGATGCTCAAAGCCACAATGGCGAGTTGGGGCAGCATCCCACTTGTCCGAACCACAGGAGGCTGGTCTGCTTGGACTTGTCTCGGAACACTCGAACCAAAAAGACATCACGTGGCTCTCAGATGACACACAACTTTCCGTAGACACCTTGTTGTGTCCTTGTCTCTTTCGAAAAAGTCAGTAGAGACGGATATGTGAAAATGGCACCCAGTGAAAATCGCACCAAGCCAGAAATCTGCGAAATTCGCTCCCAGTTTTGCTGGAAGCTACCTGCTCAAGGGCAGAGCCTACTTGCGCCCCCGGGATTTGTCATTCACCGGAAACGATCCCTGTGCGGCACGGCCTACCTGCACTTGGGATTCCTACTCCACTCAAGTGACTGACAGCTTGGCTAGCCACTGTCAGTGTGAGTTAACTTTCGGAATGTTCAGCTCATTCGCCTTGTGTCTCTGTGTGCTTATACGTTCGATATGGAACTGTCAACAACCACCCATGGTAAATCATGTGCCAAGCAAAGCTACCTGCAATACTCCGTGGCCTTCTGCGGGCACTGATGGCGAGCTATCGGTCTTCTTGTGGTGTTTTACACTGTGGACGTCCCGTACTGTAGCGCCTGGACACGTTTCCTGTCTGCTGGAATCGTTGCCATAATCCTGAGATCACACATTGTGGCACACGGAGGGCCCGTGCTGCGACCTGCTTCAAAAACGTTCAGGTGCCTTAATAACCGATGCAGAAAAAATTTTCTATTTAGTACTGCAGATCCTTTATAACGATAGCAGTGAGAACGTCCTGTTTCAGAATTCACTCTTTGTACACATTACTTTCTGTTTCTTTTGCTCTAGTTGTAGATGTATTTTTCACGTTCATGGATTTCTCGTTGGTTGTCTCATTTGCCCAATTTTACATACCTGTAGCTCCTTATGTATTCTTGGAGCAGTGGTTCGTGTAATTCATTAGACGAACATAAGCTCCAAGAACGAAATAATGCTGTTTCACGTGACTTGACATAGCAGCACTTTCGGCTGAGAAAGAAGAATCGAGACTGACAGTGAAAGGCAAACACATACGGACAGGAACTGTGACGGATATGGCCTGGGCATTGACGCGTTGCAGCAGTGTTGCTGGCAACACTATTGCGGCCACGCATAGCCGTAAAATAAGGCCTTCGGCTCTCCTACCTGCCGAGTGGCGATTCTACCTGCCGGGCGCAGATCGGACGGTGAGATTAGAGGACCTTCCGTCGACCTTTTCTGGGTGCAAATTTCACTGGGTTCGAATTTCACTGGATGCGAATTTCAGCACACCGTAGAGACACGTACGCCCCCCACAGAGGATGTCTTGTGACTCTCTGACGCCATGGAACTTGCTGTGAATGGACTGTTCTGAATGGTTCTTACTGAATTCACCCGCCAAATTGCTGCTGCTGGTGCGGGAACACTGCACGCCACTTTCTAGAGGTGGACAAATTACGAGAATCTCAGCGGAAAACTTTTTTATACAGGTCGATAAACATACAGCAGTCAGGTGCACTGACAGTTAAACCTTATAAAAGTGGTCTATAGATCATGATATATGAAAGCTATGGACAAAGGCACGTCGTCAATTACTCTGCTCTGCTACTATCGAGGAAAGCTTAAATTTTTCGGCGTGAAACCGATCTCCAACGAGGCTATACAGCAAAAACGATTCCACCATCGTACCATATCGTTGTAGTTAACGCAATTCGTATCCTGCACCATATAAGATCATCATTTCTGCATCCTGCATATGCCTATCGACCGGAAGACACTCATACATACACCGCGAAGACACACGAAGCCCCAAAAAATAAGCACATGCACTGTACATAACCGCAGCACTAGATATTCCCTGCGAGGTCCGCCGGTCATCCACCGCGGTCAACGATCACGAGGCAACTGTCCCCGCACACACTTGCGTGATATGTGATCAGAGCTCCCTCCATGGACAGTCGCCACTCACTGAACTGTGTAAAAGGCTGATCTGGCTCCCAGGGCGCAAAGGCTGGTCCACTAACAGTATTGTTTCCGGTCTGGTCTGCTTGCTGCCGTGGTTTCTGCAGTGAGTTGCGACCATCTCCAGACTATGCGATTACAAGGACATTTACTTTCTGAGCTCTGTCGATGAGAAATGCTTCGTCAAAAGCGAATTTATTTACCGATCTCGAAACCTATATCAGCAGCAACATCCGATTTTACACTCCAAAAAACTATATATTTGTGATATTTTTATGCAGAAATCGAGTTGCACGTGAATTTTCAGAATTTCACTTTTTTTCACATGGTTTCCTAGAATATCATACCATATACACGACTATACCACCACCACCTCTATAGGTGGTGGTGACTATACGCGATATCAGCCGCATAGCAATATGCTATCGATCGCTTGCACAGTATAATTCCGACGATAAAGAGTGGAAATTACATCTCAGAAAGCCGAAACATTAGTGACGTAATTACGTGAGTAAGTTATGTGAAATTGGCACCCGACTTTCGAGAAACATATATTTTTTTTTCAGAGCTCTTGGTGGTTACACCATAGTTCTAGTATTCTCTGTGCTAAATGGGAGTATTTCTGCAGAATTTCGCAGAGAGAACGCCAGTAATTGGGAAATTTTCATGTTGTAAAGAAATAATTTATCAGCTTGCGAAAGTAAAATTGTCATAACAATTCTGAATAGCCCCACAAGGGTTCTACAGAAAACCATAATGACACTTTTCTGTGCAGGTAATAATTTATGAGATAACTGAAATAACGTGGGACCCATCTTCACTACCGAAAATATACGAATTCGTACTAGATTTTTGTTGACAGTTCCGATCACAGTACACCAAGAGTTTTATCTGAAACTTTATGTAATTTTGTGAAGATGATCGTTTATAACTGCAACAATGTGGGACCCACTTCACTAACATACAGCTTTGCGATCAGAAGCTGTCCACCTCGATAGCTGAGTAGTCAACGCCACAGAATACTATGCATATCCCCCCGCCGGATGTTCGAGTCTTCCCTCGGGCATGGGTGTGTGTGTGTTGTCCATAGCGTAAGTTAGTTTAAGTTAAATTAAGTAGAGTGTAAGCTTAGGGACCGATGAGCTCAGCAGTTTGGTCCCATAAGGCTTTACCACAAATTTCCAATTACTATGCATAGGGCCTGAGAAAGATACTCGGCTGGAATGGATATTTTTCTCCGCTCTGGGACTGAGTGTTGTGTTATACTCATAACAAGTCGCCGAATTGGCGTCAACTAAGAGGACTTGCACCAGACGATTGGATTACCCTAGCCACGCGACATTTCATTTCGTATTCATCAGAAGCTGAGTTTCGCTGCCCTAGTTGTGTTCGGTGCGTGTAGGTACAAATCGGCAAACATCGTGTGGACTGTCGTTATGTATCCGAGTGCTGACAACCTCAGCAGCGTAACAGGAGATGCCATTTTTTCGTCTACTTATTGCGTTATATTACAACAATTTTAATTTAATTCATTTTTTCTTGCTACAACTGAGTACCGGTTTTGAAGATAACTATCTATATATATGCTTTCACGAACTCCTGTTACTTTTGTGTTTAGTACATACTGGGATTTTCCTACATATAGCAAGACGTACGATTTTTTTTTTTTTCACAGAGTAGTTTAGATTCGTCATACAGTTCAAGCACCTTTTGTATCTTCACACGTCCATTGCCAGGGTTGAACAACACAGGTAGAGGTAGGATCTTCTCTGCGCAGAGGTGATACAAGAATAACTAATCATGCATTTAAATGAATCAATTTACGTCAGTTCGAAAGATACACGCTTATTGGAGCACCGATCATCAATAGTAGGAAATCATCTCTTCGATTGTTATACTCGATCTTCAGATGTTTGCACGCCATCTTCGTAATAAGGGTATTGAAATAAAGTGAAATAAAATGCTATATCAAGACAGACAGTTACGAGACGAAACGAGGAACTCTCTCAGGACGTAACTCAGTAACTGGAAGACATTGTCCATTCTTGTACTTTCATTTCTCTAGCTTTGGATGGATCAACGGACGTACGCGATGTTGCCCAGTTTACCATTTTTACAATTGGAACTGACGTTAATTTTGATGTCTTTGAAGATCTTGCCAGTCTGAAACCAATACATGCTAAAACAAGAGGTCTAATTTAAAAGTAGATTACAGTAAAGTCACCAATGTGTGTACTGACGGAGAACTGTCAGTGATAGGTAGAATCAACGACACTATACGGTTGCTCGAAAAGTTTTCAAACCAACTTGTACTAAAATAGTACTGCATTAAACACCAAGTGTCACAGTGCAGGAAGTCCTTGAAACCTGAAATATGCACCATGCTCTCCCACCGGCTGTGAAGTACATGAGTAAACAAGTGCTACAGCAGTAACTACACGAGACTTCCGAGGATACTGTGAATTGTTGGATTTGGAGAATGGTTAACTAGTCCTACATTGTGAGACGCAGTATTTTTGAAGTAAAATTTCTGAATACATTTTTAACATGAAAAATGCTGTTTCTGCTTTTTTTAGAACAGGAAAATATACTATCTGAAAAAAACGCTGTGAAATAATAACTAGCAATTTGATTTGGCGTTTTTGGTTGAAGTTAGTTGCCATCTCAAACCCCAAATTTAAAACTAGAAGGCAAAAGCATCAGCCCATTCAGAATCATATTAGAACTGGTCATCTCTCGGTTATAAAATCAGGATTTGAGTCAATTTCCGTAACTGAAAGAAACGAGTGATTGAGCTACAGATAACAGTAATGTGAACAAATAATTTGAAAGACGTAAATATTGTAAGTATCATCTGAAAGTTGTTTTCAAAAGTTTTAAACCCATTTACAGTTAATGAGTAAAATATAATGCAGATTCCTAGTGATACAGAAATAGAGCTGATTAGTCTAAAAACAATTTCATTGATAAAATGAACTCCGATAAGCTGTTTTCATATCAAAATGATTCTGCCATAGTTAATTTCTATCATTCATTACGCAGTGAACATTTCCTAGAATTAAGAACATTCGCAAGTGGCTGTATAGGCATATGTCTCTTTGAGACGACTTCAGATGAGTACAAGGCTCTTCATCAGTGACATTTATTAAAGGCAAAACAACGTCCCACATAAAAGAATCAAATTAACAGCATGTAAGGTGCCTGTCCTGTAACAGATGCTGTTTAAATATATTAATTAAATCATTTAAAAATGTTAATTTGGTCTACAAACATACTGATATTTGGGAAATTAAGCGTATGCTGGGAGTCCTTCTGGTGAGCAGAGAGGACAGACAGCTCCAAGCTGCAAGTTCTCGGTACTCCATATCTCTCTCTCTCTCTCTCTTTCTCTCTCTCTCTCTCTCCCTCTCTCGCCCTCCCTCCCTCCCACATTCTTCGCATCAAAAAATGTGACGTTGAGTTATCTTCACCAAACGACACTATCCGACAGCTATAGCACGACAGCACTCACCCTCTCATGGACAAGATGATTTCCAACTATTGATGATCAGTGCTCCAATAAGCGTCTGTCTTTTGAACTGATGAAAATTGATTGATTTAAATGCGAGATTAGTTATTCTTGTATTACCTCTGCGCGGATAAGATCCTACCCCTATCTCTGTTTTCCAACCCTGGCAATGAAGGTATGAAGATACAGAAGGTGCTTGAATTGTAAGACGCATCTGAACTCCTCTGTAAAAAAAAAAAAAAAAATAGCGTACGTCTTGCTAAATGTTGAAAAATCCCAGTATATACCGAACACTGAAGTAACACGAATTCGTTAAAGCACATATATAGACAGTTATCTTGAAATCCGGTACTCAGTTGTAGCAAAGAATATAACACTAGATTAAATTTGTTGTAATACAATAAGAAGACGAGAAAATGGCACCTACTGCTACATTGCAGACGTTGTCAGCACTCGTATACATAACGACAGTCGACACAATATTTGTCAACTTGTACCTGCTTGTACCTACATGCACCGAACACACGTAGGACAACGAAGTGAAGCTTCTGATGAGTATGAATGTAATGTCATGTGTCTAGGGTAGTCCAGTCGCCTGGTGCAAGTCTTCTTAGTTGACGCCACTTCGGTGACTTGTGTTTCGAAGAGGATGATATAATGATAACAACAACACTCAGTCGCCAAGTGGAGAAAATCTCTGACCCAGCCGGGAATGCATGACATTCTGTCGCCCTGACCTCTCAGCTATCAATGTGGACAGCTGAGTGGTCAGCTTCTGATCGCAAAGCTGTATGTTAGTGAAGTGGGTCCCACATTATTGCAGTTATAAACGATTATCATAACAAGAAACGACATTACGTTTTCGATGAAACTCTTGGTGTGATGTGATCGGAACTGTCATCAAAAATATATTACAATTTCATATATTTTATGTAGTGAAAATAAGTTCCTCATTATTTCAATTATCTCATAAACTATTATGTGCACAGGAAAATGTCATTAAGGTAGTACTTTGGAAAAATAGAGGAAAATGTCAAAGTTCTCCTCCGATTAAATAAAGGACATAAAATGGATTTGATAGAAGAACTGGAGATATATTCACATTACAGAAAATATGAAGAGAAAATAATAAACGAAAAATCTGAAAGTGAATCAGTGAATTTCTTCAGATGTTTCGATAGCATACTTATGTTTATGTACAAAAGCATATCATGCTCTGTCATCACTGTTGACTACTCGTAGGAACAAGTGTGTAACTGTTTTGTTTATGTAAAATGTTTTCGATGTTTAAAAGTGTACAACAAGTTGTTTGTGATGTTTAGTGTGTGTGAGACTCTGCACAAATGGACCATAAGGAAACTGTAAGTACAAATTCTTCTAAATTTTGCCACTAACTTCACAAAAAGATCGACAACCAACTAAAAATCGGGTGTTTTCTTATATATTGCAGTAAAGTCAACGAAATGAAGCAGACTCTCACACATCGACAACATCACATAGAAATGGCATAACAAACACAAAAAAAAACCACTTGAAAATTTCCCGAAACGCGTCATGCGAAACATAAAGTAAAGAAAATCGTTGCTGGTAGCAGATGAGTTATTTATAAAGAAACCTATTGATTTCACAGTCGCAAGCTTTCAGAACCATTTGTATTGGATCAGATCAGTCTTCCTGTGTTATTGTTGTTGTTGCTGTGGTCTTCAGTCCAAAGACTGGTTTGATGCAGCTCTCCATGCTACTCTATCCTGTGCAAGCCTCTTCATCTCCGAATAACTACCGCAACCTACATTCTTCTCAATGTGCTTACTGTATTCATCTCTAGGTGTCCTTCATATATGATGCTGAAAGCTTTTGCTTAATTTTTTATACAAAACACAGTGTTCGTTTATTATATGTGTTTATTATATTTAAATCATTATATGTGCTCCTCAACACAGCTTGTACTAAAATAGAAAATCATTAGGGACGGTTGAATGAATAACGAATGAACCTTCCGTCTAAATAAGGGTGCTGCCGTTTGCAGTTAGAACCAAAAGATTCTTTTAACTTTTGTTTTTCTGACAGGAATTATTTTGCTTTTTATTTGTTATAGACGAATGTCAAAACGATGTTCCCTTCGTCAAAACAGCCGAAATATTTGATGTAAATGGTAACCCGTCTTAAATGTAGGCTAATTATAACAATAACCCATGGGAGAATTGTTGAATAAATGTCGGAGGGGTATATTAGGAGATGTCTAGTAGGATATTTGTAGTGACGAGTTAAGGGAATGTCCGATGTTTGGATCATTTTGAACTGCATGAGATAACGCTATAAGAATCACCTCATGGGAGTACAAAATGGATGGCGAGGAAGGGGTGTTGTGAGGTGGCAGTATTTTGGCACCTTACAAAAATTCCGTCCCATTCCTATACATGCGATTGTATAGTGATTAAACATCTGTTGAAGGGCTTCGAACCGGTTATTAAAGATGAAGACCGTGACTAACATCGTCAAGTACACATATATACCAAAACTTACAGTTTGGCCGCGCGGGTTTAGCCGAGCGGTCTCAGGTGCTGCAGCCATGGACTGTGCGGCTGGTCCCGGCGGAGGTTCGAGTCCTCCCTCGGGCATGGGTGTGTGTGTTTGTCCTTAGGATAATTTAGGTTAAGTAGTGTGTAAGCTTAGGGACTGATGACCTTAGCAGTTAAGTCACATAAGATTTCACACACATTTGAACAACTTACAGTTCGCTTACTTGTTGGTTGATGGGATTTCATATAGAATGTCTGCATAAGCTTAGCGGTGCCATGGGCGGTCGCTGAAACGGAGAACAATGTAGAATGCGGTCGCCGACCTGACTGAGGGTCGAGATAAGGTGTTTTATGAGGGGGGCAGCAGTTTTATGAATGGCGACAGCTATTCCACAGTTAGGGTGCAGGATGCCAGGCGCTGTGTAGTCGTGGATGCAGATTCTTTCAAACAACACTGTGGCGAATTGGAAGTGGCCAGGCGACAGTCTGGCACCTCAAGCTGTTAGTTGTTTTGGAACGTAACCAGGCTTGTTCCCGCGAAATTTTAAGTCGCACGTTCCTGGGAGACACATTTGCTTAAAGCCGTTGGTAGAAGGGATGCCTTCTGGAAAATTCGACGAAAACTTGAGTGTGACTGCCAGAGCCCTTTAGTATGAGAAGAGAGGGAGCCCACTGTAACTTCTAAGCAATGATTCACTCGCCCGTACCTAGGGTGGAGGTAAAGAGAGGTGAGTTGGTGAGCCAGCAGTTTTAGCTATGAGATTCCTGTCTGAAGTCTGGAAGGAGCAGGAGACCCTGTCTCAGCTCTCGACAGAAAAGGAATATTTTCTTGTCTTTGCTCTCAGGCGCACAGAAGAATTCTGTTTTAGCCGTAATGAGATGCAGAACTTCTGTCTTAGGAATGAGTCATGGCAGTGTATTTTGCTGTACTTTTAATGACGATATTGTACTCCACCTTGTGTTGGGAGTCCTCGTCTTGCATCTGGCATATACTCCTTGGGAGCGACTTGAGCATAAGACGTTGCTAAATTCCGCCTTGTGCTGGGAGTTCAGGTCTTACATTGTTGCTGACAGTAAAGTGACAAGATTTAGCAGTCTGATGTCTAAGGTTGAAATGTGCCCTTAGAAAAATTAATGAATGACTGTGCTGATAAACCTCTTACACTATTTGATTTTCAAACAGCTGTGCAGAACTGAACGTACTCAGACATTTCGCTCTATACCTATTCTGATCAACACTAAACTGACAGCCAATATATTTAGCGCAACGCAATCTGACTTTCACTAATCCCTACAAGAGAATGGCCATGACTAACATTAACCTATACGTTTCACAAATCACTTACCTCACAAAAATCTTCATTGCTCGAACTACTGCAATACAGCGAGCGCCACTACTGACAGCTAAATAAAAGATTCTAACTACTGAAGTCACTAACTACTGATAGACATAGATAGCAAATGAAAGATTTTGATAAAGAACAAACAATGTATTTACCTTAATAGTGTTCAAAAGTCATAATAGAGATATATCAGTTCATGACATCCAGTCTCACAAATTTACTGTCTCTGATGGACACACGTCCAGATCATCCGCTCTCAAAACTCCGCCATCTCTCTCCCCACATCCACCACTGCTGGCGGCTCACCTCCAACTGCGCAACGCTACGCGCTGTTAACAGCCAACTGCTCAACGCTACAATAGCGACTATTGCAACAATGCCAACCAGCCACAGACTGCACACAGCACACCCAGTGAGTTTCATACAGGGCGCTACGTGGCGTTACCAATACAAAAGCCTAAACAACCTACTGACAAGGTCTTGTTTTAGTTCTCACCACATTTGCGCGTCTGCAGCTTTGTCGCTAGCGGCAGTTACATCGAATATCATCATTGCGTTCAACCAGCACGCTTTTGCTACGGTAATACAGCCAACGGCACCGGTTTCTCAGGACAGATAGAGATTAAACTGTTGGGATCACGTATAAAGGTTACTCCACTGAGATTACACTCCGATCAAGTAGCTTCTTTTAGTTTTTGGTGCGACACACGAAGTAAGTTATATCGTCTAGTATTACTGAGATAGCGTCATCCACTTCTCGCAGAAGCAGAGTGAAGTTTCCCAATATTAATTAAGTCCATTTATTTCATAATTATTTGAGCCCACAAGACAAGTAATATTTCTTATTTGTGTCGGTAAATTTCTGGGCTTTTATTTAAAAAGAAATTGTATAGTGAACTCTAGCATTTGTCCTTCAAGTAGCATTATATTTTAGCCTTGATCCTTGATCCTTCTTTTACAAATAAGATTATTGTTCTAATTTGTACTCTAACGTGATCCACAGGGGGGTATTTATGAGCGACGGGGCCAGATTTCATTTAAAGTTTCTGTTGCGCACATTAACAGTGATAGGTCTCCCTACCCGACTATCTCGAAACTCCACAGCTGACAGATAGAAAAGTAATCGTGAAAATCACGCTTGTACCAAACACACACAATAAACGAGCGGAAGCGCTATAGAGCTGTAAGAAGCAGTTTGCAAACGCCACTCGATATGGAAAGTCCACCAGCTGCAATGATTGCAACTTCTGTGGATAATACCGGTGCAACTGTTGTTAATGTAAGACTCTCAAAGTTGTTAATAGACTTGTGTTCACAGCCAGAGCAAGGCGCCAACTACTAGAGGCAGGACTGTCACCAACCGTGCGTAACACATTCTCTTAAACATCGGTTGTTCCAGAATAGATCACACAGTCAGTATCTCCATTCTAACACAGAAAGATGAAGTTTTTCCGGTAGACGCCTACGCACAAAATGGTTCAAATGGCTCTAAGCACTATGGGACTTAACATCTGAGGTCATCAGTCCCCTAGACTTAGAACTACTTAAACCTAACTAACCTAAGGACATCACACACAGCGATGCCCGAGGCAGGATTCCAACCTGCGACCGTAGCAGCAGCGTGGTTCCGGACTGAAGAGTCTAGAGCCGCTGGGCCATATCAGCCGGCACCTACGTACAGCTGCAAAAGTACTACGATGAGGCTGCCGTTGGTGTCGGAGGAGCTGAACACGGCATTCAGTGAACCGATTCACGCAGAGCATATTGACCACCTCTCCATCACTAAACCTATCCATAGATACCTCTGTGTTTCTCAGTTAACCCGAAACTAACACTGCCGGAAAACAAATTCCTAGACACAACCAAGCAGTACTGAATGCAAACGTGAGAGGGGGAAGGTACGAGACCATTACTGTTGTCCACGACAGGTACCGTGAGCATTCTTTTCATTGAAGTACAGATACAAAACTAATTGTGACACGAGACCAAACTAAGTGCAATAAAAGTGTAACGAGCCGCCGGAGAATGTGCGTCTCTTATACCCTGGTATCAAAGTACTTGGAGAATATGTCTGAACAGCTTCTGAAAGTTTGCTGGTGGAGATCTGGGTCACCATATACGTAGAAAGGATGATCAAAAGATTTCCGTTCGACGGCCGTACAGTCCAGAATCGGTATGCCAATCAGTCAAAATCGCCGGGAACATGCCATCGACGCACCATGTAGAATTTACCAGTTTGGTGAAACACCTGTGTTGCTGCGTCAAAGCCGGCCGGTGTGGCCGAGTGGTTCTAGGCGCTTCAGTCCGGAACCGCGCTGCTGCTACGGTCGCAGGTTCGAATTCTGCCTCGGACATGGATGTGTGTGATGTCCTTAGGCTAGTTAGGTTTAAGTAGTTCTAAGTCTAGGGGATTGATGACCTCAGATGTTAAGTCCTATAGTGCTCAGAGCCATCTGAACCATTTTGCTGCGTGAAGAAGTTCGTAACTGCCTGCTACACAGCTTCGTCCGACAGGATCTTCGACCCTCCAAGACTTTTATTAAGGGACCGATGGCCGGATAATGGCATGGGGAAATATCAGGACTATACACAGTTAAATGATGATAGATACACAGTTCAATGATAGTTTGGCGTCATTGGCCGGGAGGCCCCTTGCAGGGTAGGTCCGACCGCCTTGGTGCAGGTCTTATTACATTCGGCGCCACATTGGGCGACCTGCGCGTCGAATGGGGATGAAATGATGATGAAGACAGCACAACACCCAGTCCCTGAGCGGAGAAAATCCCCGACCCAGCAGGGAACCGAACCCGGGCCCCTTGGACGGCAATCCGTCACGGTGACAACTTTTTTTATATTAATCTCATTTTGTTCGTTTTTGTTCGTTGTATCTGCTCGGGGCGGACGTCGCAAGACACCCCTTTCAGTTCGTCGTTGATCCTTTAACTCAGTTTTTTTTATTACAGAGGGCAGCTAACCTTCTGACTGAACACGCTGAGTTACCGTGCCGGCACTCAGCTATCGGGGCGGACTATACAGCAGGTGCTCGAGTGTCTCCCGTGCGAGTTGGAGAAGCTTCTGCGGTAAGACATGTGCGATATGGGGACGAACAGCAGCACCCCTTGTCGCAGTTTTCCCGGACGTTGCACCTTAATTGGACATCTATATATTTTCTTTATTGGTGTTTTTCCTTCGGAAGCCAAGAAAAGAATAACAGCACGTTGGTCCTGTTCGAACGAATTTGGTAGTAACGTCGCGATAGTTCACATTTTCAGTTGTACAGCGCGCATGCCGGAATGCAACACTGAGCCCTTGTCTGCTTGTAGGTGCTTGTATACCCGCATCGGAGTCACACTACGTTGCATAGTTGCTGCAGCAACACCCTTAGATGGGAACTTCTTGATCGCCCTTCATATACACTCCTGGAAATGGAAAAAAGAACACATTGACACCGGTGTGTCTGACCCACCATACTTGCTCCGGACACTGCGAGAGGGCTGTACAAGCAATGATCACACGCACGGCACAGCGGACACACCAGGAACCGCGGTGTTGGCCGTCGAATGGCGCTAGCTGCGCAGCATTTGTGCACCGCCGCCGTCAGTGTCAGCCAGTTTGCCGTGGCATACGGAGCTCCATCGCAGTCTTTAACACTGGCAGCATGCCGCGAGAGCGTGGACGTGAACCGTATGTGCAGTTGACGGACTTTGAGCGAGGGCGTATAGTGGGCATGCGGGATGCCGGGTGGACGTACCGCCGAATTGCTCAACACGTGGGGCGTGAGGTCTCCACAGTACATCGATGTTGTCGCCAGTGGTCGGCGGAAGGTGCACGTGCCCGTCGACCTGGGACCGGACCGCAGCGACGCACGGATGCACGCCAAGACCGTAGGATCCTACGCAGTGCCGTAGGGGACCGCACCGCCACTTCCCAGCAAATTAGGGACACTGTTGCTCCTGGGGTATCGGCGAGGACCATTCGCAACCGTCTCCATGAAGCTGGGCTACGGTCCCGCACACCGTTAGGCCGTCTTCCGCTCACGCCCCAACATCGTGCAGCCCGCCTCCAGTGGTGTCGCGACAGGCGTGAATGGAGGGACGAATGGAGACGTGTCGTCTTCAGCGATGAGAGTCGCGTCTGCCTTGGTGCCAATGATGGTCGTATGCGTGTTTGGCGCCGTGCAGGTGAGCGCCACAATCAGGACTGCATACGACCGAGGCACACAGGGCCAACACCCGGCATCATGGTGTGGGGAGCGATCTCCTACACTGGCCGTACACCACTGGTGATCGTCGAGGAGACACTGAATAGTGCACGGTACATCCAAACCGTCATCGAACCCATCGTTCTACCATTCCTAGACCGGCAAGGGAACTTGCTGTTCCAACAGGACAATGCACGTCCGCATGTATCCCGTGCCACCCAACGTGTTCTAGAAGGTGTAAGTCAACTACCCTGGCCAGCAAGATCTCCGGATCTGTCCCCCATTGAGCATGTTTGGGACTGGATGAAGCGTCGTCTCACGCGGTCTGCACGTCCAGCACGAACGCTGGTCCTACTGAGGCGCCAGGTGGAAATGGCATGGCAAGCCGTTCCACAGGACTACATCCAGCATCTCTACGATCGTCTCCATGGGAGAATAGCAGCCTGCATTGCAGCGAAAGGTGGATAAACACTGTACTAGTGCCGACATTGTGCATGCTCTGTTGCCTGTGTCTATGTGCCTGTGGTTCTGTCAGTGTGATCATGTGATGTATCTGACCCCAGGAATGTGTCAATAAAGTTTCCCCTTCCTGGGACAATGAATTCACGGTGTTCTTATTTCAATTTCCAGGAGTGTATATATATACAGTATCTTGCTCACCCAAAATAACTTTTTTCTGATGCGTCAAATGGAAAATTGTTTCAACCAAAGTTTAACATTAGAGGGTACTTCTTTCTGAGGGTTTAAGATTTATGTGCCCCGACAGATGAAGAAGATACGAGGTAGAGGTTAAATTTTTTAAATGGAACCATACATTTTATTCAAGAATACACTTACCTTCTACAAGAGCTATTCAAAAATGCATCACACTGCACCCTTTTTGTCAGTATACGTAGATGCATAAACAATAAAAAGTACACAGGCTATGAAGAAACCGACCTGTTTACTGGCTTGACTGCAAACATTACGTACCGCATGTAGTGCTGTTGTAAGCGTGAAGGTTTTGTTTATGACTTCCGAGTCATGTGAAGACAGGTACTCATCTCTCTCCCCTCCCCCTCCCCCGAGCACCACATTTGTTGTTGCTGTAGCGTACATTACACTACATACCAGTTTAGTCATGCACCAGCGTAACTTAGTAGCAGCATGGCGATACTACACATTGTGAACGCAAGTTTTGTTGTGTGAAGGTGTATGATGTATACGCATGAAGGTAAGACAGAAATGCTGCTGATCTACGGAGAAAGTACCTTGACAGGAAACAATTTAGTAACTTGCATTTTTATGTTCAGTACTATTAGAGAAAATTATGATTATTATGTGGAAGGACGACAAGGATTTCTGGTCAGATGAGTATCGGGTAATATCAACAGCAGCAGAAAATGGTATAGCAGGTGTAGGATTCGTTATGAATAGGAAGGTAGGGCAGAGGGTGTGTTACTGTGAACATTTCAGTGACGGGGTTGTTCTAATCAGAATCGACAGCAGACCAACACCGACAACGATAGTTCAGGTATACATGCCGACGTCGCAAGCTGAAGATGAACAGATAGATAAAGTTCAAAAATGGTTCAAATGGCTCTGAGCACTATGGGACTCAACTGCTGAGGTCATTAGTCCCCTAGAACTTAGAACTAGTTAAACCTAACTAACCTAAGGACATCACAAACATCCATGCCCGAGGCAGGATTCGAACCTGCGACCGTAGCGGTCTTGCGGTTCCAGACTGCAGCGCCTTTAACCGCACGGCCACTTCGGCCGGCGGATAGATAGATAAAGTGTATGAGAATACTGAAAGGGTAATGCAGTATGTAAAGGGGGACAAGGAGTGAAAGAGGAGAAAGACTAATTGAGTTCTGTAACAATTTTCAGCTAGTAATAGCGAATACCCTGTTCAAGAATCACAAGAAGAGGAGGTATACTTGGAAAAGGCCGGGAGATACGGGAAGATTTCGATTAGATTACATCATGGTCAGACAGAGATTCCGAAATCAGATACTGGATTGTAAGGGGTACCCAGGAGCAGATATAGACTCAGATCACAATATAGTAGTGATGAAGAGCAGGCTGAAGTTGAAGACATTAGTCAGGAAGAATCAACACGCAAAGAAGTGGGATACGGAAGTACTAAGGAATGACGAGATACGTTTGAAGTTCTCTAACGCTATAGATACAACAATAAGGAATAGTGCAGTAGGCAGTACAGTTGAAGAGGAATGGACATCTCTAAAAAGGGCCATCACAGAAGTTGGGAAGGAAAACATAGGTACAAAGAAGGTAGCTGCGAAGAAACCATGGGTAACAGAAGAAATACTTCAGTTGATTGATGAAAGGAGTAAGTACAAACATGTTCCGGGAAAATCAGGAATACAGAAATACAAGTCGCTGAGGAATGAAATAAATAGGAATTGCAGGGAAGCTAAGACGAAATGGCTGCAGGAAAAATGTGAAGACATCGAAAAAGATACGATTGTCGGAAGGACAGACTCAGCATACAGGAAAGTCAAAACAACCTTTGGTGACATTAAAAGCAACGGTGGTAACATTAAGAGTGCAACGGGAATTCCACTGTTAAATTAGGAGGAGAGAGCAGATAGGTGGAAAGAATACATTGAAAGCCTCTATGAGGGTGAAGATTTGTCTGATGTGATAGAAGAAGAAACAGGAGTCGATTTAGAAGAGATAGGGGATCCAGTATTAGAATCGGAATTTAAAAGAGCTTTGGAGGACTTACGGTCAAATAAGGCAGAAGGGATAGATAACATTCCATCAGAATTTCTAAAATCATTGGGGGAAGTGGCAACAAAACGACTATTCACGTTGGTGTGTAGAATATATGAGTCTGGCGATATACCATCTGACTTTCGGAAAAGCATCATCCACACAAGTCCGAAGACGGCAAGAGCTGACAAGTGCGAGAATTATCGCACAGTCAGCTTAACAGCTCATGCATCGAAGCTGCTTACAAGAATAATATGCAGAAGAATGGAAAAGAAAATTGAGAATGCGCTAGGTGACGATCAGTTTGGCTTTAGGAAAAGTAAAGGGACGAGACAGGCAATTCTGACGTTACGGCTAATAATAGAAGCAAGGCTAAAGGAAAATCAAGACACTTTCATAGGGTTTGTCGACCTGGAAAAAGCGTTCGACAATATAAAATGGTGCAAACTGTTCGAGATTCTGAAAAAAGTAGGGGTAAGCTATAGGGAGAGACGGGTCATATACAATATGTACAACAACCAAGAGGGAATAATAAGAGTGGACGATCAAGAACGAAGTGCTCGTATTAAGAAGGGTGTAAGACAAGGCTGTAGCCTTTCGCCCCTACTCTTCAATCTGTACATCGAGGAAGCAATGATGGAAATAAAAGAAAGGTTCAGGAGTGGAATTAAAATACAAGGTGAAAGGATATCAATGATACGATTCGCTGATGACATCGCTATCCTGAGTGAAAGTGAAGAAGAATTAAATGATATGCTGAACGGAATGAACAGTCTAATGAGTACACAGTATGGTTTGAGAGTAAATCGGAGAAAGACGAAGGTAATGAGAAGTAGTAGAAATGAGAACAGCGAGAAACTTAACATCAGGATTGATGGTCACGAAGTCAATGAAGTTAAGGAATTCTGCTGCCTAGGCAGTAAAATAACCAATGACGGACGGAGCAAGGAGGACATTAAAAGCAGACTCGCTATGGCAAAAAAGGTATTTCTGGCCAAGAGAAGTCTACTAATATCATATACCGGCCTTAATTTGAGGAAGAAGTTTCTGAGGATGTACGTCTGGAGTACAGCATTGTATGGTAGTGAAACATGGACTGTGGGAAAACCGGAACAGAAGAGAATCGAAGCATTTGAGATGTGGTGCCATAGACGAATGTTGAAAATTAGATGGACTGATAAGGTAAGGAATGAGGAGATTCTACGCAAAATCGGAGAGGAAAGGAATATATGGAAAACACTGATAAGGAAAAGGGACAGGATGATAGAACATCTGCTAAGACATGAGGGAATGACTTCCATGGTACTAGAAGGAGCTATAGAGGGCAAAAACTGTAGAGGAAGACAGAGATTGGAATACGTCAAGCAAATAATTGAGGACGTAGGTTGCAAGTGCTACTCTGAGATGAAGAGGTTAGCACAGGAAAGGAATTCGTGGCAGGCCGCATCAAACCAGTCAATAGACTGATGACCAAAAAAAAAAAATTCTATCTTGTACTCTACTCTACATACTTGTACTGTACTCTGCTGTAGGCGTGCGAAATTCTATCCAGGTATAACTCCTGTGCAGCAGACGATTCTCTGGCAAGCCATCGCCTTCCAGCTGGATGATTGGTCGTCTCATTTCTCGTCTACGTGGGATGGGAAGTTTAAATGCAAGGCCTGTACATCGACGTAGAAAACGAACAGAGGAAGCTGCTGAGGTATCTCTGCTCCTGCCGCGGTGGTAAGTGGTAAATTCCTATAGGACCAAACTGCTGAGGTGATCGGTCCCTTGGGTTGTACACTACTTAATCTAATTTAAACTAACTTACGCTAACGACAACACACACATCCATTCCTGCGGGAGGACTCGAACCTCCGACGTGGATAGCCGCGCGAACCGTGCAAGGCACCCTAGACCGTGCGGCTACCCCGCGCCTCGCTGCCGTAGCCATGAATCCTCAAGTCAGTACACGGCGAATTTAACATGAAGTTGGTGTCTCGAAAACAAGTGCACATTGCATTCTACAATGCAAAAAGTTCCATCCTTACCATTTCCATTTACACCAAGAAGCCGGCCAGAGTGACCGAGCGGTTCTAGCGCTACAGTCTGGAACCGTGCGACCGCTACGGTCGCAGGTTCGAATCCTGCCTCGGGCATGGGGGTGTGTGTGATGACATTAGGTTAGTTAGGTTTAAGTAGTTCTAAGTTCTAGGGGACTGATGACCTCAGAAGTTAAGTCCCATAGTGCTCAGAGCCATTTGAACCATTTTACACCAAGAACTTCATGGAAATTACTTCAACAATAGGGTTCAATTTTGTCAGTGAGCTTAGCAACAGCTTCTGACTAAACCTAGCTTCTTCTCATATGTTCTTTTTACCGAGGAGGCTTCATTCTCCAACAATTGTCAATATGAGAAATACACTCCTGGAAATTGAAATAAGAACACCGTGAATTCATTGTCCCAGGAAGGGGAAACTTTATTGACACATTCCTGGGGTCAGATACATCACACGATCACACTGACAGAACCACAGGCACATATAGACACAGGCAACAGAGCATGCACAATGTCGGCACTAGTACAGTGTATATCCACCTTTCGCAGCAATGCAGGCTGCTATTCTCCCATGGAGACGATCGTAGAGATGCTGGATGTAGTCCTGTGGAACGGCTTGCCATGCCATTTCTACCTGGCGCCTCAGTTGGACCAGCATTCGTGCTGGACGTGCAGACCGCGTGAGACGACGCTTCATCCAGTCCCAAACATGCTCAATGGGGGACAGATCCGGAGATCTTGCTGGCCAGGGTAGTTGACTTACACCTTCTAGAGCACGTTGAGTGGCACGGGATACATGCGGACGTGCATTGTCCTGTTGTAACAGCAAGTTCCCTTGCTGGTCTAGGAATGGTAGAACGATGGGTTCGATGACGGTTTGGATGTACCGTGCACTATTCAGTGTCCCTCGACGATCACCAGTGGTGTACGGCCAGTGTAGGAGATCGCTCCCCACACCATGATGCCGGGTGTTGGCCCTGTGTGCCTCGGTCGTATGCAGTCCTGATTGTGGCGCTCACCTGCACGGCGCCAAACACGCATACGACCATCATTGGCACCAAGGCAGACGCGACTCTCATCGCTGAAGACGACACGTCTCCATTCGTCCCTCCATTCACGCCTGTCGCGACACCACTGGAGGCGGGCTGCACGATGTTGGGGCGTGAGCGGAAGACGGCCTAACGGTGTGCGGGACCGTAGCCCAGCTTCATGGAGACGGTTGCGAATGGTCCTCGCCGATACCCCAGGAGCAACAGTGTCCCTAATTTGCTGGGAAGTGGCGGTGCGGTCCCCTACGGCACTGCGTAGGATCCTACGGTCTTGGCGTGCATCCGTGCGTCGCTGCGGTCCGGTCCCAGGTCGACGGGCACGTGCACCTTCCGCCGACCACTGGCGACAACATCGATGTACTGTGGAGACCTCACGCCCCACGTGTTGAGCAATTCGGCGGTACGTCCACCCGGCCTCCCGCATGCCCACTATACGCCCTCGCTCAAAGTCCGTCAACTGCACATACGGTTCACGTCCGCGCTGTCGCGGCATGCTACCAGTGTTAAAGACTGCAATGGAGCTCCGTATGCCACGGCAAACTGGCTGACACTGACGGCGGCGGTGCACAAATGCTGCGCAGCTAGCGCCATTCGACGGCCAACACCGCGGTTCCTGGTGTGTCCGCTGTGCCGTGCGTGTGATCATTGCTTGTACAGCCCTCTCGCAGTGTCTGGAGCAAGTATGGTGGGTCTGACACACCGGTGTCAATGTGTTCTTTTTTCCATTTCCAGGAGTGTATACATTATTGGCCCATCAACAGTCCACGATGGCACCGACAGGTAGAACATCAATATCTATGGGGCATTAATGTTTGGTACGGAATTATTGGAGATACCATTATCTGACCTTTTTTTGTGAATGAAAGTCTAAATGACAGACAATATGACCGATTTTTAAGACTAACTCTTCCTGTTCTCTTGCGCGCTGTACCTCTGAATCAGGGCATGGTCTTGTGGTATCAGCATGGTGGATGCCCTGCACATAACGACTTACGAGCACGACGTACTCTGGACTGTAAATACCGTGGTAGGTGAATTGAATGTGGTGCGCCAGTTAGTTGGCTTGCCCGGTCTCTGGACCTTACACCGCTGGATTTTTTTTGTGTGGGGAGATGCCATGAATGCCGTCTACCAAATTGTTCCAACAACACCAGAGGACTGGTAGCAACGCATTATTGATGTTTGTACAGCCATCATAGGGGGAATAGTAGCACGATGTAGGGCGTCCTTGATCCACAGACTGACGCTATGTACAAGTGCCAATGGTCACCATTTTGAGCATGTGATGTAAACGCTCTGTTTTTCATGTAGTGGTAGTATCACAATAAAAGTTACTACACAAAGCCATGTTACTTCTTCATTGTCAGAAGTACAGTACAGTATAGTACTGTTGCGTTCAATGTTTACTGGTAATTTGGAAAATGTTGAAATGCGCCTTGAAGAGGTTAAATAAATTAGTTAATGAAATGCGCTGAGGTGATATTTAAATTAGAGTTATGAAGTATTTAGCATTTCCATAGCTACTAATTTCGTGGATAAAAGGATACAATGTGATACATTTTATAATAGCTCTTGAATAAAATGTATATGGTTTCATATAAAAAATTTAAGGTCTACTCCATATTTCCTACATCTGGGAGGATACATAAATGCGGCTGGTCCCGGCGGAGGTTAGTCCTCCCTCGGGCATGGGTGTGTGTTTGTCCTTACGATAATTTAGTTTAAGTAGTGTGTAAGCTTAGGGACTGATGATCTTAGCAGTCAAGTCCTATAAGATTTTCACAAACATTTGACTTTTTTGATACATAAAACATATACTCTCAGCAAAAACTACCCAACTACGTTAAAAAGACATTGGCTGAAATAAGTTTTCATTTAACGCATCAGAAAAAACTTAGATGGGTAGATACCTTCAATCCATAATGGGCAATAACTCAGGATAGAGATGGGATACAACAAAATGTTTTAGATAAACGTGGTAGGTGGCAAAGAGGGTCACGCACTGGACTAATGCCCGTGGCCTTGAACATGATTTTCAAGGTGATTTGTAGGTTAAAGTGATTTTTTAAAACAGGAACCCTAATATTCGATTTAAGATTTGCAAATAGCGACAAAATGATGCATTACTCAAGATCATGGCAAGTTTCTATGAAGGCCAAATAAGCAAACATGTTTGTAGTGCTAGTAAGGATTAACCTGAAATACAGGAGGGATAGAGCAAAATACAATGTTCAATACAAATTTGAAGGGGCATAAGGTGTCACTTATCATTACCAGGAACCATGATCTTAAAGGTAGTACTGTAAGGTCATTTGGAGGTTGTGTTTTGTTTCATGGTAACCCCTGTTTGTGAAGTCGGATTTGGAAAGAACGAAGAGAGATTTAAACTTTTAATTTAGTTTTAATTATGTGTTTATTGGCAAAAGTATGACTGTTATTCTGACGTTTTCAAGACACAACAAACACAAATAAAACATATGTAATTGATTTACAAGTCGTTGAATGAGTCCCCTCGTATCTTATTCCTAGTGATGCCCTTCCGATCTGTATCTAACACTGTATTTTACTGTATCACTCCCCTATTCTAGTTAATCCGAAACAGAACTGAAAACATATTTGCTTATTTGATCTTGATTTAATCTTGTCATGACCTTGAATAATATATCATTTTATACGTACAGTTTGGCGTGCTTTCCAAGTATTAAATCAAATATTAGGGTCTCAATTAAAAAAAAAAAACACTTTAACATTCAAATCTCCTTGAAAATAACGTTCAAGGTCATGGCCATTAGAAGCAATGCCTGAGCCTCTTGACCACCTACAGCTTTTACCTAAAACATTTTGCTGTATCTCATCTTTATCCCGAGCAATTCCTCATTACGGACTAAAATGGTCTATATATATATATATATATATATATATATATATATATATATATATATATATTGTGTGTGTGTTTTATCTCTGTTAGCAGCCGGTAACTGAATGAAAATCATTTACTGTGGCTCAGTTGAATCAGTTAACTGTGTAATGTAAATTCGCGCAGTCTGTAGGGTAGTTATCGTTTGTTTTGAATAACTAGCGACCGTTGGAAACAGCTCAGTCAGGCTCCAGCTGCCGCTTGTGACACATCGGGATTGTAACAAGTTGTATAGCTAGGTTTTTCTGTGTGTTTTTACCCTTTAATTCCAAATTTAGTCGTAGTAGGATGGATATGTGTAAGCATGTTGTATGCACACGCAGGAAAGGGGGGCCGCAGTTCACTAACAACTGAAGACAGTGTTGGCCGTGATCTGCCGTCTGCAAGCTGCTGGCTCGGGGTGTAGCGCCGGCGGAGAACCGCGTGCGTCGCATTGGGCAACTCAACTGTCGCTTATTTCGACCACGGGCTCTGCTATCGGGGGGGGGGGGGGGGGGGGCACCTTGCAGTGTGCGGGACGCGGGGGATCCTCCCTCATAGTAGGGTGAGTCGCTCGAAGCGAAGGGTGAATGTGGAGGCTGACCGCCTATCCTCGCCCGTCCACCGTGTGTGTGGACAGGCGGTCGCTCTTTCAGCAGGATTCGAGCAGTCACACGTGGGTAGGGGTGGGGTTTGCTAGTGTGCGCTCGGGGGGTCGACTGTGGCAGAGACGTGGAGGATGCCCTGTTTGCAGCTATCGAGGGTACAGGGTGTAGTCATTTGCAGGTTGCAGGTTGTGGCTCGTGACGTCTGTCGCTTGGGTTCTGAGGACATCCTCAGTTCATATGGGCAGCTAGCAGAAGTGCTGAGGGTTGTTAGCCTCGCTCGCGGGGTGGGAGCAGGGCTCACGATCTGCAGTATCGTACCCAGGATGGATGATAATCCTTTGGTATGGAGCCGAGTGAAGGGTGTCAGCCAGCGGTTCCATCGATCCTGTAACGGACTTGGCTGTTGATTACTGTCTTGCGTTAAGGGGCGGAGAATTGTTGGATTCCCCTTCATAGGCCAGGGGCGAACTACATACAGATAGCAGCTACTCACTTAACGGAGTACATGTGGAGTGCACATGTGTTTTAGAGGCTAGACGATAGTTTGAGGTCCTCTGATGACCGCTCGCCACACTATATGCAGAGAGCGAAATGAAATGGCGTCCTAAGTAGAAGCACTTCGACTGTCATAATTTTAACAGTAAATTGCCGTAGCATTCTTAACAAAGTTCCTGAATTTACTATCCGCTAGGAAAGTTGTCGCGTTCCAATTATTTTCAGAACCGAGGGGCATGAAATTCGAAGTAGAAAGGTCCGAAGTATTTAACGAGGCATGGAACGTATATCGGAAAGACAGGTTAGACACCGTAGGAGAGGGAATGTTGTTAGCAGTCGAAGATAGTGTTACGTCTATTCCGGCTGAAACAGAGTCTAACCATGAAGTTATCTGGATAGAAGTAATCGGCCTAGGTGAACTCAAATTAATTGATGGAACTTTTTTTTGCTTACCACACAATTACGACGTAACAACTGTAGACTCATTCAAAGAAAGTCTGCGCTTACAAGCGCTGAAATATTAGTTGGAGACGACTTTAACCTACCTAGTTTAAATTGAGACGTCTTTGAATTCACTGCAGATGGTACGAAAAGACAATTTCGTGAAATAGTTCTTAACACTTTTAATCTAACATAATACAACGCGTTTCGATCATGTTTTGTTCATCATCAGGCGTTTATACGGACATACATACAGAGAAATGTTGCTTAAAAATAAATTGTCTTAAATTAATTAACCTAGAACTTTTTGTCCATTGTTCGTTACTGTAGTGGCTCGTGTGTCATTTTTTTTGGGGGGGGGGGGGGGGAGTGGGACGGTGGATGACCAGAAATCGATGTCAGTGGTGCCTTCTGTTGTTGTTGGTTATGTATGACATCACAGTCTGTATTGGATGCAGTACAATGTTACTTAACAGCTGCGCTATTACACCAGTGATGCAAGTGAAGCTACAAGGCGATAAAATCGTAAGTGATCAACTGCCACATAAAAGCCTTTCAGACAACTTTCGCAACGCTTAACTGATACAAAACTATCTGCGTCCCATACAGGCTGTGATGTTATACATAACCAACAACAAGAAAAACCAGCCGATGACATAACTGACATCGATTTCTGATCATCCACTGCTCCCTCCCCCGAAATGCCACACCAGCCACTACAGTCACGAACAATGGATAAAAAATTCTAGGTTAATTTAGTTTCAGACAATTTATTTTTAAGTAACATTTCTCCGTATGTATGTACGTATAACGCCTGATGATGAACAAAACATGTTCGAAACGTGTTGTATTATGTTAGATTAAACATAAAAAATAAAAGTGACTAGTAGCAGAAATTAAAAATAAATAATTCTCCCACACAGTCACGGTACATGAACGTAGCCATTATGGCCGAAAGTAATTAGTTCTAAATACGTTTTCCGAAAACTGTCTTGAGCAGTTAGTACGACAACCCACACGTAATGAAAATTTTTTAGACCACGTAGCTACAAACAGGTCTGCCTTATCGACAGTGTCAGTACAGAGATAGGGATTAGTGATCATTATGTCATCAAATCCACGATGGTTAATAAAGTTAATAAATCTGTCAAGAAGGGTAGGAAAGTATTTATAGTAGAAAAATCAGATAAGTGATTGTTATCAACCCACTTACACAATGAATAGACATCGTTTAGCTCCAGTATGAAGGACGTAGAGACATTAAGTGCAAAGCTTAAGCTGACTGTCAATCGCATATCTGCCAAGCAAGTGGATGATGGAGGGAAAGGATCCTCCGCGGTTTAATAATCAAATTTGGAAAATGCTGAAGAAACTGAGATTATTGCATTCTCGGTTGAAAGAACGGCACGCAAATGTCGATTGGCAAGGGTTAGGAGAGATTCGTGCGTCTGTAGAAAGACCAATGGGCGAAGCATACAACAACTTCCACGGTCATACCTTAGCGAAAGATCTTGCCAAGAACCCGAGAAAATTCGGGCAATACTTCTATCCAGTCACTCTTCGACCGGTGTGGGGTGGCAATAGAAGACACCAAACGGAAAGCTGAAGTTTTAAATTTCACTTTCAGGAAATCATTCACGTAGGATGATCGTACAAACATACCGTCGTTTGACTATCACACAGACTCCGGCCTAGACCCCGTAGAAATAGGCATCCCTGGCGTAGAGAAGCAACTGAAGCGTTCAAAACAAATACTTCGTCAGGTCAAGACGGAATCCTAGTCAGTTTTACAGAGAATCTACAGAACTGACCCTTTACTTAGCTTGCATTTATAGCGAATTTCTCGCGCAACCCGCAGTCCCAAGCGTCTGGAAAAAGGCGTAGGTGGCTCCAGTATATAAGAAGGGTAAAAGGACCTACCCGCTAAATTACAGACCTGTATCCATAACATCTACAGATGCTGGAGAATTCTTTAACATATTTGAAGTATGAATAGAATAAATTTCCCTGAGACAATAATACCTCTGTCCACAAATCAATACGATTCGTGTGAAACTCAGCTCGTTCTTTGCTCGCACTATATCCTGCGAACCGTGGACTGATGACCTGAGATGTTAAATCCCATAGTGTTCAGAGCCATTTGAACCATTTTTTTTGATAACTCTGTGGTGTACGGGTAGGTATCGTCGTTGAGTGGCTGTGGGATATTCGAGATGATTTCGACAGAATTTCTAGTTCGTGTGGTGAACGGCAGCTGGCTCTAAATGTAAAAAAATGTAAGTTAATGCGGAAGAGTAGGATAAACAATCCTGCAACGCTCGAATAAGCATTAGTACAATGCTACTAGACACATTCTCATCGATTAAATATCTACATGTAACGTTGCAAAGCGTTATGAAATGAATGATCACGCCAGGTTAGTAGTAGGAAAGCGATTGCTCGACTTCGTTTTACTGGGAAAATTTTGGGAAAGTGTAGTTCATCCATAAAAGAGACGGCATATATAACACTAGTACGACTCATTCTTGAGTACTTTTCGAGTATTTGGGATCCCAGCCAGCTCGGATTAAAGGAAGACATCGAAGCAATTCAGAGGCATGTTGCTAGATTTGTTACCGGTTGGTTCGATCAGCCCTTAAGCATTACGGAGAAACTTCGTGAACTCAAATGGGAATCTCTGGAGGGAAGACGTCGCTCTTTCGCTGGGAACTTTTGCGGAAATTTTGAGAACCGGCATCTGAGACCATCTGCAGAACGATTCCACTGCCGCCTCTGTACATTTCGCGTAAGGAGCACGATGGCAAGTTACGAGAAATTAGGTCTCATAAGGAGGCTTTTAGATCCTGTTTACGAGTGGAACAGGAAAAGACATGACTTGTAGTGGCACGTGGTACCGTCTGCCATGCACCGGTCGGTGGCTTCAGGAGTATGTTTATACATGTTGATTCTAGGGGACTGATGACCTCAGCAGTTAAGTCCCATAGTCCTCAGAGCCATTTGAACCAATTTGTAGATGTTGATGTAGCTGTAGAAGCGCATAAGTCATATTTGACGTACTACTCACATTATTTGATCTTGTTGATAATATATACGCGTTAGTCGGTTCCACTAAGAAATTCGTCGATGGAGTAAGAGTCGCCCATCGATGAATCATTTAGGCTCCATTTAAACTAAACTCTGTTTGTAGTTAGTATTTATGGCTTCCTCATGTTGTTAAAAATGTGAGTTGCTGAATAATAGAAATATTTCTGGACAAAAGGAAGTGATTTAAAACTCTGTGAAGGTTATTCTTATTTCTAGTATTGATTCTATGAACTGAGCAGTTGGTATGAAAAAGAGATATATTTTTATGACAAATGCTATTAAGGAGTAAAAATATTGGAAAGCAATATTTAGTATCCCCAGTTCCTTGAACAAGTCTCTGCTGGACGTTCGTAAGTTCAGACCACAAATAATTCAAATGGTTCAAATGGCTCTGAGCACTATGGGACTTAACATCTGTGGTCATCAGTCCCCTAGAACTTAGAACTACTTAAACCTAACTAACCTAAGGACATGACACACATCCATGCCCGAGGCAGGATTCGAACCTGCGACCGTAGTAGTCTCGCGGTTCCGGACTGAGCGCCTGAACCGCTAGACCACCGCGGCCGGCAAATAATTCGTATTACACGTTCTTGGATACGGGAAACTTTGATTTGGCTTGATGAGTTACCCAAAAAATTATCCCTTATGACATTATGGAATGAAAGTAAGCGAAATAAGGTAGCTTTTTTATAATTGCATCTCCTATGTCTATAACATCCGAATGACAAATAAAAATTTGTTTAAGCTCTTGAGCAGTTCGGCAGTATGCCCCTCCCAGTTCTATTTACTATCAAGCTGTATTTCCAAGAATTTCACATTGGCTACCCCGTCGATTTCCTTATCGTCATATTTTAGGCATATCTTGAGGGGAAGCCTCTTTCAAGTTCTGCATTGTATGCAGTGTGTTTATTCAAACTTCAGTGACAAGGAATTGTCCAGGAAAAGTCCATGAAAATTTTGTTAACATATCATTCTAAATTTATACTTGATAGCTGTCTGCTGCAATGATTGTATCTTCTACAAACAAAACAAAATGGCGTCTGGTAATGTTATAATGAAAGGTCATTGATATATATATATATATATATATATATATATATATATATATATATATATATGAAAAATTAAGGATCCTAAAATAGAACTTTGTGGGACACCACATGTAATTAGCTTACATCTGGATGATGCCTGATAGCTTAATATAAGACCCTTTCCTACTGACACCTTTTGTTTCCTGTCAGATAGACACAATTTAAACCATTTTGCAACATTTACTGTTACACCGTAATATTATAATTTACTTAAAAGAATATTGTGATTAACAAAGTCGAGTGTAATGAACAGATCACAATATATACCAATAACCTATAATTTATTGTTTA
Organism: Schistocerca piceifrons; assembly: GCF_021461385.2. Classification (NCBI taxonomy): domain Eukaryota; kingdom Metazoa; phylum Arthropoda; class Insecta; order Orthoptera; family Acrididae; genus Schistocerca; species Schistocerca piceifrons. The sequence continues at coordinate 208,008,520 of NC_060149.1, read as the reverse complement.
ATAATTTAAATACATTGCAGCTGTATGTATAAACAGCCTCTTCAATTTATGAGCTCATTAATAATCTGAACTGTGACTTTGACAATACGTTATTTATAAACAGAAGGTTGAGAAACAGACTGTATATTAACTTTTATAAAATTTATGGGAATGTTGCCGAAAAAAGAATGGACGGAAATTTGGCTTTCCGTCTCCTTTCTTGTATAAATCCTTAACTTCAGCGTGCTTCAGTCATTCTGGAAACGTTCCGATGATAAATGATTGGTTAGGTATGTATGTTAATAACTCTAAAAAGTGCAGCTTAATTAATTTCGTTGATTTTTTCACAATCACAAGAATTTATTGACTTTTATAATTTTATGGTGGACATTACTTCCTGCGGTGTAGTGAGGGTCATATTCATATTACTGAAGTTATTTGTAGTGGTTGGTTTGAAATATTCTCTGGCTGTAACAACTGAACCTGAAAACCCCGTTTTTCAGGGACAGCTAAGAAATACTTGATTCAAAGTTTTGCAACAGTGCACACATCTCTTACCAATGTATTATGCACTCTTAATGCAACCTGCTCTTCATCCCTGGTTCTATTAGTCCCCTCTTCCATTCTATCTAGTTCTATCTGTTTTGTTACCTGGTGTAACCATATTTCTCTCATAATGCATTTGCTTTGATGTCTGTACTAGTATCTTCAGTATTTTGCAGTATGTCTTGCACTGAGCTATAGCATCAACTTCAGAGCTGTTTATGACTAAGATAAACTGTTTCTTTTTATCGTACAGAATATCATTATTCGATGACTGTAAATCTTGCCAACAAATACATCTGAGCTGATGAACCGCAGAAATCACTGTAAAAGGTATACATATACACAGGGTGTTGGGGTATAAATGGAGATATTTCTACTGATGACTGAGGACACTGTACTGAACAACATTACATCAGTATTTACTACATTTACGGACTAATATTTATAGCTATTAGGAATATAATGTGTTAACGTAGGTTCGTACCTCTAAGTACTAGTGGCACAAGGCAGCCATTAATGTTCCTTTTCCACTGGGCAGCGGGTCACGTGTTGAAGTGTGGACACGTGTGCAAAACGGGTAGTCCGTACTGAAAGGTGTAATCCACTTCCGGGCGCAGTTAGGCCGTGCAGGAAACATTATGTAGTAAATTATGTGATTTTTTGCGGGAAGATTGTGGGATGCAGAGAAAAAAACAACTGTCACACTGAAGTGGGAACATATTAAGGTACCAACGACAAAAGTATCTGTACCTTTACCCATAACGTCCTGTATATGGTTTCTGGGATACCATAAGAAAAATTTACATTCGGTAACGAGATATCGAAACTAATTTATAATAGAGGATTCATTTCTTTGTGAAATCAATTAAAGAACCAGATAGTATCAAGCTAGAACATTTGTCGTAAGCTTCTGGAACCTGCCACGCTGTATTATGGAACGAATACGTGAAAGTAGCATTAGTGAAGTCGAATGGAAGACTTAGATTTGTTGGAAGTTTTCTGGGATGGTGCGTTGCATCTGTTGAAGGAACTGCAGACAAGGAGCTAATTCTAGCTATTATAGAGTACTGTATTAATATCTGCACTCATTATCAAATAAACGTTAGAGAAGATATAGAAGATATTCAAAGACGCGTTGCTAAGACCGTAATATACCGGTACAGTTCACGCGAACAACTGGGAGAATGGTGACGTGAGCTTACAAAACCCTGCGGCGCGGGATTAGCCGAGCGGTCTCAGGCGCTGCAGTCATGGACTGTGCGGCTGGTCCCGGCGGAGGTTCGAGTCCTCCCTCGGGCATGGGTGTGTGTGTTTGTCCTTAGGATAATTTAGGTTAAGTGGTGTGTAAGCTTAGGGACTGATGACCCTAGCAATTAAGTCCCATAAGATTTCACACACATTTGAACACATCACAAAATCCTGTTGTGTAAACTTATTGAAACAGTACTCGAAGTAAATTGTAGACACACCATCGTATATCTCGCTTAGGAACACTACAACTATGATGAGAAAGTTTAGGGTGCTTACGAACGCACACAGAATTTTTTCTTAGCGACATGCTAAACTGAAGTGGTATAGGGAATGGCCAATGTTGTCATAAAGTATCTTCTAACATACCCCTGTGCAGTAGCCTACCAACCCTGTTTGTAGGTATGACGAAAGTGCTGTTGCAACGCTTTAAGGGGGGTATGACGTCAAACGGGCCGACTTGGAGCAGGAGAGGCACCACAGGACATTTTAATTTCCACTGGCTATACTTTTAAATGTAAATTCATAAAACTTTGTAAGGATGACCAGGAAGGATTCAGGATTCCCACTCATAACAGCGGAAGTTCAAAAACATAACATAATAAATTTTTTTACGTGTGAAATTTCATCATTTTTTTCACTTACTATTGGCTGCATTTGTTGCTATAGGTACACTTTTTTTCATAATTAAGAGAGACAGTTCGATGAATTTTGCACAGCATACAAACCATAACTACAGGTGTCTGAAATTCTATAATCTATTTAATTTATGAAAAAATGAATGAGCTCTTACGTTTTAAGCTTTATATATAAAAAAATTATAGTTAATTATCTCAATTTTTACCATAGTTTTTAATAGATTTGGAAAATTCTAGAGTTTCATACACCTGTAAGTATTCATCAAAGAATCTCTCTTACTTGTGAAGAAAAATGTACCTATAGCAACAAATGCAGCCAATTGTAAGTGAAAAAATTATTAAATTTCACATGTAAAAAAAATTATTTTGTTATGTTTTTGAACTCCCACTGCTATGAGTGTGAATCGTGAATCCTTCCTGGTCATGCTGACAAAGTTTTATGAATTTATTTGTAAAAGTATAGGCACTGGAAATTAAAATCTCCTATGGTGCCTCTCCTGCTCGAAGTCGGCCCGTTTGATGTCCTACCCCCCTTAATCTGCACAAAGCACTCAGAGCAACGGAACGAGAATTACCTTCAATCGGGCACCATAATTTACTCCATGTGACCTACGTTTCTCACTACAGAAATGCGAGTAAGTGGATTTTGTAACGGCAAGTTACTACGAGTTGCGTTCGACGCTCTACATCGGGTTTGTTTCCAAAAACGAACCTGTTGAAGAACTTATTATCTACAGAGGAGAGAGGCGATATTTTGCAAGAGAAGTGACGAATGTATCCCATAATTTCCAATTGCTGCGAAATCTGTGATTAAACATGGGAGCTGGAGCACATCCATCGCCCTCGGTAAATGGAGGCGGCGTTGACGGGGTCACTCTTCACCGGACTAAGCGCTCTGTCATTAAATAATTATCCACTAAGCTCGGAGAGCAGAGAGAGGCGGAGATTACAAGCCGGCTTGCAGCGTAATGGCGTTATTACTTGTCAGGCTGCAGGCTGCAGGCTGCCGGCTGCGGGACACGTCGTCATCTGGCGCCATGATCGATAGCGCGGGGTCCCCAGGGCCAGGGCGGCCTCAGCTGGCGCCCGCGCGCCGCTGCCGACGACTTAATCGCTTCGCGGATTAAACTGTAGCCTTTCCGATTTATTCTCGACGCAGACACGCTGCGGGGGTTCGTAAAACAAACACATGCCGAACCAACTGTGCCGTCCTGACGCGACAGCGGCAGGCAACTGTCCGCTGCCGTCACGCCCCCGCACGCCCTCGGGGGCTGATGGAAACTGCACGGACCAGACGGTATGATGAGAGTGCGTGTGCTAGGCCTTCTAACATCGACAGAGAATAGTTCTACATAATATTCGTAATTTAGCTAAGGTATGTTTCAGGTGTATTTTAGCAGTCAAGTAACATAGGGGAACGAGAAGAAATTTGTCATCCTGACCCAGAAACTCTATTGGTACGTACTCTTTTTCTTTACTTGTAGTCCGCCCCGATAGTGGAGTGGTCAGCGTGACGGATTGCCGTCCAACGGGCCCGGGTTCGATTCCCGGCTGGGTCGGGGAATTTCTCCACTCAGGGACTGAGTGTTGTGTTGTCTTCATCAACATTTCATCCCCATCCGGCACGCAGGTCGCCCAATGTGGCGTCGAATGTAATAAGACCCGCACCAAGGCAGCCGGCCCTGTCCCACCAATGACGCCAACGCTCATTTCCATTTTTTCTTTTTTTTTAAGTTTGTACGCGGTGCTTTCAGTAAGTAATGCGATACGTTTTCTTCTCGTCCAACTTCGGGTGAAGAAATGCGGAATTTGCTGTGGGACATAGTGGAAGATTCCCGCTTCAGCTCGTATAGTTTCATGAACCTCCGATATCGGGTGGCACTATATGTAGTCTTCAAAATGGCGCTGTAATGGAGGAGCTTTCCAAGCAGAGAGCTGTCATTGAGTTTCTTTTAGCGGAAAACCAGGCGCTACAGCCTGGAACCGCACGACCGCTACGGTCGCAGGTTCGAATCCTGCCTCCGGCATGGATGTGTGTGATGTCTTTGGTTAGTTAGGTTTAAGCAGTTCTAAATTCTAGGGGACTGATGACCTCAGAAGCTAAGTCCCATAGTGCTCAGAGCCATTTGAACCATTTTTGAAAATGTCTACGCGAAACGTCTGTCATCATCGCAACAGGGTCACCCAAACCTGTTCCATCTGCCGCGTGACGGCCGGCCACACATAGTTCTGACTCCTGCAATGTTAGAACGTGGGGGTACTCTCATTCTAGGTGATGGTTCGTTCTGTTTGATGTCCTCTCTCACTGTGCAGCGATCAACCTTGAAATGTATTGTGCTATCCTCAGGAAACTGAAGAAACAACTTCAGTGTCACAGAAATACAAACGAAATTTTCCTTCTTCTTGACAGCGCAAGACCTCACACAATTCCGTGTGTCTGGCCCAATGAAAGATGTACTCAGCGGGAAGCAGTACGTGTATGATGGGGATAATGGGGAGGCTATAAACGTAGCAAGACGTTGGCTCCGGCATTGACGAATAGAATGGCACCATGCGGGCATACAGCCCTCCCCCCTCCCCCCGCCCTCCCGTAAAGTGGCGTAAGTGGCGTAAGGCCGTCAAATAGAACGGAGATTAAGTTCAAAAATTGGGGTTTGTAGCCAAAAGAATAGGGAATAATATGGTGTATTGGAGTCCTGAATAAAACCAACCTACTTTCAGGAAAAAACGTGTTGCATTACTAATTGAACGCCCCACGTACATGTTGCGCAATAACGTACGAAGTGCATTCACGTTATAACACCTCCGACTTTATTCTCAGGACTGGAAACAGATAGAAACATGTGGTTTGTTGGCCGGCCAATATGGCCTAGTGGTTCTAGGCGCTTCAGTCCGTAACCGCGCTGCTGCTACGGTAGCAGATTCGAATCCTGCCTCGGGCATGGCTGTGTGTGATGCCCTTAGGTTAGTTAAGTTTAAGTAGTTCTAAGTCTAGGGGACTGATGACCTCAGATGTTAAGTCCCATAGTGCTTAGAGCCATTTTGAACCATGTGGTTTGCTTTATAATACGCTTGCAATCGTGATTGCATGAGACAGATGGCAGCACGGTACAACACACAGAAATCCAGCGGCCGTGGGCAGAATGAAGACTGTTTCCGGTATTAAAAATCGCGACTTTTTCATTATAAGAACAGCGTTCAATCATTCGTCTTCTCCATTTTCGTGGTGTGATTAAATGAAATCCATCAGCAGTTGAGTGAGATATGTGGTGCTGCTGTCTTAGATGTGTCTCATGTGTGTTTGTGGGTGAAGAAAGTTGTAAAGGAGGGTCGCCGAATGAGTGCGGAACAGATCTCCTCCAGAGCCGGCATTTCTGTAGCATTTTCACGAACAATCCCGCATGAATATCTGAAAATGCGAGAAGTATTCTCCAGGTGGCTGCTACGAATGCTGATGGACGTCCACAAGGCGGTGTGCATGGCAATTTGCCAATGTTGACGCGTGATGACAGCATGAGTGGGACTTTCTTTTCATCGACTGTGAGAATGCATGAGATATGAATGCCGTTTCAGTCCTGAAACGACGCTCCAGTCAGTTCAGGTGAAGCGTACAGACTCACCACCACCAAAAATATTTCATGCAAGCGCCAGTGCTGAAAAAAACTGATGGTGGCCATCTTCTGGGACAGTGATGGCGTAATCGTTACTCATTGCGTTCCAAAGGACATTACTGTGACAGGTGCATCCTATCAAGATCTTTCGAAGAATAAGCTTCTTCCAGTATTGCTTGAAAAGCGGCTAGAAAAGGCTGCACGTGTGCTCTTTCACCAAGTCATTGCACCAGCGACTTGGGCGAAGGCGACGCTACAGCTTCTTCGTGATAACAACTTTGAAGTGATTTCTTATGCCCCTTCTCACATGATCTGGTTCCTAGCGACTTTTGGTTGTTCACAAAGATGAAGGACACTCTCCGTGGCCGCACATCCACTAGCCATGCCGCTATTCCAGCAGCGATTTTCTAGCCGTCAAACCACACTCCTAAAGAACCACCCGTAGAGGCCATGGAATCATGTTGTCGCTGTAGTGGAAAACTTGTACGGCTGCAGGGAGATTACGTCTGGAAGTGACGCAAGCTTCACAGTTTTCTTGTGATTAGTTTCTGGGGTAGAAAATCCGACGTGTTATAACTTAAATGTACCTCGTAAGTTGGTCAACAAAGAGCTCACGGTCTACTTTGGAAGAAGGCCACTCAGACCTAACAGAAACCCGCCATATCCAGGGGTCATGCTTGATAGAACGCTCAGTTACAAACAACATCATAGAATAGCTGCCAAAATCAAAACTCCAAATAACATTCTCCATGGACTGTGTGGCACGTCATGTGGATCCTCTACATCGACAAACTACGTACTTAAGCTCTGGGACTGATTTATCCTGTTGTGAAATATTTCTCCCCAGCTTGGATGAATAGTGCCCACATAATACTTCCAGACACACAGCTCAACCAAACCCTGCGTCTTATAACTGGTAACTTTCTGGTTCACATACATACATTAGACACATACGACATTCATCTCTGCAGCGGCAAAGTGCACTTGTGCAGAAGTACAAAAAACTACAGAAAAATCCTCACCGTCCTGTTGACTCCGACATCCTAACCATGAGTAATGCAGGGATTCGCTCTCGTCACCTATCCCTGGAAAATGAAAAGATGCAAAAGATGCAAATGGCTGCTGGAGATACACATGACAGATTAACGTTATGACGGAACAACTGAAAGTACCGTGGACATCGACCATGCCACCTGGCTCTCAATTTCGACACAAGATCTGGTTGGTTCTTAACCGAATAAGAACCAACACAGGCATATGTGCCGATTCTCTCCGCAGGTGGAAGAAAATCACTTCTCCAATTTGTGACTGTGGTGCTGAAAAGCAGACTGTTCACCATGTAGTTCAAGGATGCCCACGGAGAGCTTTCCCTGGCGATTCAACAGAGTTCCCGGTGATGACGGAGGGATCGATAGACTACACGACATTTGTAATTTTAGACAGTTGTAACTAATAATTTTTAGTTATGTAGCCATACGCTAAATAAATAAATAAATAAACGAACAAATAATAGGAGAACTAATCGACAGCACTAGCCATTTGCAAACTGCCCCCTAATCCATATAATAAGTATAAATTTAAGTAAAAACATTCATTCAAAATTACTGTATCTCCTTCGTCTTGCTGTAACATTGCTGTACTCGTATAGACCCTCATTTATTTGTGTGATACCCTGAAAAAAGACATTAATAGCAAACGAGTACAAACTGTTAGCTCCGCTTCCTTGTTTGCATTTGATCATGATCATTTTGCAATAGATATGAACGTGAGATCATATAATTTATATATGCACGGCTGAGTCAACAGAATCATGAACCTTCTACCATCATTATTATTTCTGTTTTTAAACATTTGATCATTAATTATATATCTGCGATCTCAGCGCATGTTTCATACGATAAAACAAGACATAAATTTTACTTAAAAACACGGATAGTTCAAATATTATTATGCTGTAGTGTGAGAACACGAGAGCCTGTCTTTTATTGATGGTTTGTCTGCTGCAGCTACGGTATCAGATCGTTCCTCACGGCCCAATGTTGAGTAATCAAGTTGTCTAGTGGAGTTCACGGAACGTGATAAGTTATGGGGGCGGTATGCACTGTATCCTGAGTGGGTCTCAATTAATTTCCTATTAATTCTGCATAAGAATGGGGAGAGGTACATTAACTATGAAAGGAAAATACGAGGGTTGGAACTTTAATAGTAGCAACTATTTATTTACAGCTCGTAAAAAATAGATACGTGATTCAATGTTTTACTGACCTTCAAAGTAGTCACCAGAATTGTGTACAACCCGTTGCCAACGGTGTGGAAGTCGTAGGATACTCCTAGCTGTGCCAGTTGTTTTGACAGTTCGAGCGGCGCGGTCTATTGCCCGACGAATTTGCAGCAGTTCTGAAGCGAATGCCGTGAAATGTTTCCTTCAGTTTAGAAGTTGAGATGAATTCACAAGGGCTTAAGTCAGGGGAGTGCAGTAGGTGGTATAGCACTTAGCAGCCCCATCAGTGAAACAAATCAGTAACAGATTGCACTGTACGTGCTTGAGCATTGTGATGCAAAATGATGGTCAGGTCCTGCAGAAAGTGTCATCACTTCCGTCTCTATGCTGATCATTTTTGGAACACAACCTACGACCAGCGTAAAGGCAGAAGTGATGACAATTTGTGCAGGGCCGGCCGCTGTGACCGAGCGTTTCTAGGCGCTTCAGTCTGGAACCGCGCGACCGCTAAGGTCGCAGGTTCGAATACTGCCTCGGGCATGGATGTGTGAGATGACCTTAGGTTAGTTAGTTTTAAATAGTTCTAAGTTCCAGGGGATTGATGACCTCAGATGTTAAGTCCCGTAGTGCTCAGAGCCATTTGAAGCATTTGAACTTATTGCATGACCTGACCATCATTTTGCAGGACAACGCTCAGGCACGTACAGTGCAAGCTTTTATTGATTTTTTTGACTGACGGGGCTCCTAAGAGCTATACCAACTACTGCAGTCCTCTGACTTAAGCCCTCGTGAGTTCAACTCGATTTCTAAACTGAAGGAAACACTTCACGGCATTCGCTTCAGAACTGCTACAAATTCGTCGGGCAATAGACAGAGCCGCGCGAAGTGTCAACACAACTGGCACTGCTAAGAGTATCCTACGACTTCCACACCGCTGGCAAAGGGTTATACACAGTTCTGGTCACTACTTTGAAGGTCAGTAAAACTCTGAAACATGTATCTATTTTGTACGAGCTGTAAATAAATAGTTGCAACTATTATAGTTCCAACCCTCGTAAAGGCATACAGTATATTCAGGATTTATTTTGTAAATTGCATAGCAAAAGCGAAAGCAATTTAGTGTTAATTACAAACAGTTCACTGATAGCTGATCAAAATTTGTTGTGATAACTAATGGTTAGCAAGGTTCTGGGTAGGTTGTAGTAAACCGATCAGGCCGTTTCCCTAATTCCACAAATTCGCTATGTTAATACGCCTATCCTTCCCTATCATGCTGTTGCTGCAATGTGTTCTTACAATAATCAGAAGGCTTGTCTCCTCAGAGTCTGGAATCCAAATGTGGTGGCCTCTCCAAAGCACACAGCCCGAGTCATCTGCAGCCTACATGTTTCTCTCACTCCAGGGTCCGCCGCCAAGAACCTCAAAGAACACAACCTCCCTCGGTCTGGCAGCTGTTTCCCACAAATCCAGTGTTTTTCGACCATTCGCTAAATTTATCGCTAATATTGCCAATGAGGTGGAGAGTATGTAATTCAGAACGGCGGAGCTGGTGGAAGAAGCAACCCATCTTTCTGGGGCTAATACACATGGAACTCACTGTCTTGTAGGATGGGGAGGGAACCTCGAAGGTTCAGGGAGTAAAGCCTGACAGAAAATCCTCGTATACTGTCGGTATAAAGAGTCCCCTCTACTACACCAACGGCTTCATTGGAAGGCGTATGCGCTGGTTGAAGCTTAAAGTCCTCAACGGTAGACCAGGTGCATGAACAAACAAAGTTTGGAAAAGTGGACGAAGACTGCAGAGGTTCGGAATCTCCAGTCGTCGTAACCACTATGCCACTGGGTACAGGTCCCGAGCCTGTCAACAAATGTGTGATTGTAGCTGTGCAGCATACTCACACTACGAGATCACGCACAGGCGTCTTCTGAAGAGCGTTTGTTTCCAAGAAGACAATCATACTCGTCAGCGAGTGACATCCCGTCACCACTGCAAAGAACATATTTTTCTAATGATTGCACTCCTCCCTCCAGAGGCTCTGTAGAGTTATCGCTTCAGTCCTGTGACTCACTGCCATCCTCAGTCTAAAAAGTGGGACTACATCACAGGACATCCACCAATGAGTGCTAATGTTTTTCCCGGCGTCGCGTTTTGGTGCCGTGGGAAAAAAAGGAAAAATCATCTTACTTTTTTTATCACCTGCTTGATGGGCCACAAATCACATGATAATATTTCCAGCTAGGTGGTATTTCGCTATGCTTTATAAAGATCTGACGTGCGACCAGACCCTCTACTTTCATGATCTCAAAGATGCCGACAGCGTTTCTACGAAGAATTTCACTCCACCAGGAAAGTTTCTCACGTCACCCTGTGGGCGCAAGTTACGGCCAGCGACAGAGGCTCAGTACGTTGTCCCACAGCTGTGGAGGTGCCGTTGCCTGGCGCTCCCGTCCGTCCGGTCCCTACCTGGCCACAAGTCCACTGCCCAGTCTGAGAGGAAGCGGCTTCTGTGTCCCCCGGGGCCACCTCATGGTGCGGTCGGTCGTGTCCTCCCTTGAGAACCCGCTCACCCCGATTAGACTCTTGTCTGTCTCAACACACAATTACCACAGCATACAGGAAATCGAATCAGAATGTAAAAAGCACAGAGTTAGTAGTGCCATTGCAATCACTGAAATATCTATTGTTTCGATTCCAAGTGCGATTATCTGAGTCTAATGGTGATTAACACGCAAATTTGTCTCACTATCTCACACACGAATGATATGTGACTAGCCGGGATAACTAGCCACCACTCAGGAGCATCTTATAAGATATTCACATGCTAACCGCTTAGACACAGTTATACGTGACTAGTATTTTACCACAAAAAATTTGCATACGTCCTGATTCATTTTAACGTTGACTCGATTTATGCGGTGTTGTTAGGTATATGTTTCGTGTAAGTTTGCGTAGTGATGTTATTTAACACTGTTAAGGAAAGTATTCGGATATGCTGGTTGTTCACCAATGAACTATCATACAAATACCGTATTTTTTGCATTTCTTGTTCCTTTGGTGTGGAGGCAGTGAGTATTGTAATGCTAACTTAACCAAAAGACTGACACAAAGAGGTCATTCGATTTTTTATACAAAATTTATATCACCAAATATCTGGAGTAATATGGCACCTCTGCCCTTCCAAGACAGATTTGTGTTTATGTGCTAACAAACATAGGAATGAAATGATATGGTGTGTGGGTGATTCTATTTTCAGCTAATATAATTCCATACAATGATGCAGGCACCGTATGCGATTCAGCCCGCGAGTATAGTTCGTGATAGGGGAAGGAATATATCTGCTACAAGAAGAGCTCTCCTAGAAATTTCTCCTGGTCTGTTTGTTGACATAACTAAGCCCTAGATATCCACTTGGACACGGGGGTGGTTTGTGAACGTCGTCCCACACAAACGACTTCTCATTTGAAGTTCTGCCCCCGCCACCTTCACTCTCGTACATTTTCACCTGAGTTAGTTTTCACGATTAAGTATGATTCGCACTGTGAGAGAGATACGTCAGATCCCTCTCGTATGTTTTCGCTTTTCTAAATTGTTCATTGTCTCCTGCAATTTGATAAATGTTTGCGAAAATCACCAACATCTCGCAAAAAATTGTGTCATTGTTTGCTTCAGATTTGCATGTTTGATAAATGATAATGTGGGTCTGCATTCCTTACTCCCTTCCTAATGCAAGTAATACGAAAATCCAGTCTGACAACAAATGACAAAGAGGTACATGGGAAGATGCTGACTTGTGTCATACTACTTGCGTTTTGATAGAGACATCCTCCTGCTGTTATTAAAAGTTGGTGGGGAGGCTTGCGTGCCTCAGCGATACAGATGGCCGTACCGTAGGTGCAACCACAACGGAGGGGTATCTGTTGAGAGGCCAGACAAACATGTGGTTCCTGAAGAGGGGCAGCAGCCTTTTCAGCAGTTGCAGGGGCAACAGTCTGGATGATTGACTGATCTGGCCTTGTAACATTAACCAAAACGGCCTTGCTGTGCTGGTACTGCGAACGGCTGAAAGCAAGGGGAAACTACAGCCGTAATTTTTCCCGAGGACATGCAGCTTTACTGTATGATTAAATGATGATGGCGTCCTCTTGGGTAAAATATTCCGGAGGTAAAATAGCCCCCATTCGGACCTCCGGGCGGGGACTACTCAAGAGGACGTCGTTATCAGGAGAAAGAAAACTGGCATTCTACGGATCGGAGCGTGGAATGTCAGATCCCTTAATCGGGCAGGTCGGTTAGAAAATTTAAAAAGGGAAATGGATAGGTTAAAGTTAGATATAGTGGGACTTATTGAAGTTCGGTGGCAGGAGGAACAAGACTTTTGGTCAGGTGATTACAGGGTTATAAATACAAAATCAAATAGGGGTAATGCAGGAGTAGGTTTAATAATGAATAAAAAAATAGGAGTGCGGGTTAGCTACTACAAACAGCATAGTGAACGCATTATTGTGGCCAAGATAGACACAAAGCCCATGCGTACTACAGTAGTACAAGTTTATATGCCAACTAGCTCTGCAGATGATGAAGAAATTGATGAAATATATGACGAGATAAAAGAAATTATTCAGGTAGTGAAGGGAGACGAAAATTTAATAGTCATGGGTGACTGGAATTCGTCAGTAGGAAAAGGGAGAGAAGGAAACATAGTAGGTGAATATGGATTGGGGGGAAGAAATGAAAGAGGAAGCCGCCTTGTAGAATTTTGCACAGAGCATAACTTAATCATAGCTAACACTTGGTTCAAGAATCATAAAAGAAGGTTGTATACCTGGAAGAATCCTGGAGATACTAATAGGTATCAGATAGATTATATAATGGTAAGACAGAGATTTAGGAACCAGGTTTTAAATTGTAAGACATTTCCAGGGGCAGATGTGGATTCTGACCACAATCTATTGGTTATGAACTGCAGATTGAAACTGAAGAAACTGCAAAAAGGTGAGAATTTAAGGAGATGGGACCTGGATAAACTGAAAGAACCAGAGGTAGTACAGAGTTTCAGGGAGAGCATAAGGGAACAATTGACAGGAATGGGGGAAAGAAATACAGTAGAAGAAGAATGGGTAGCTCTGAGGGATGAAGTAGTGAAGGCAGCAGAGGATCAAGTAGGTAAAAAGACGAGGGCTAATAGAAATCCTTGGGTAACAGAAGAAATATTGAATTTAATTGATGAAAGGAGAAAATATAAAAATGCAGTAAATGAAGCAGGCAAAATGGAATACAAACGTCTCAAAAATGAGATCGACAGAAAGTGCAAAATGGCTAAGCAGGGATGGCTAGAGGACAAATGTAAGGATGTAGAGGCTTGTCTCACTAGGGGTAAGATAGATACTGCCTACAGGAAAATTAAAGAGACCTTTGGAGAGAAGAGAACCACTTGTATGAATATCAAGAGCTCAGATGGCAACCCAGTTCTAAGCAAAGAAGGGAAGGCAGAAAGGTGGAAGGAGTATATAGAGGGTTTATACAAGGGCGATGTACTTGAGGACAATATTATGGAAACGGAAGAGCATGTAGATGAAGATGAAATGGGAGATAAGATACTGCGTGAAGAGTTTGACAGAACACTGAAAGACCTCAGTCAAAACAAGGCCCCGGGAGTAGACAACACTCCATTAGAACTACTGACGGCCTTAGGAGAGCCAGTCCTGACAAAACTCTACCATCTGGTGAGCAAGATGTATGAGACAGGCGAAATACCCACAGACTTCAAGAAGAATATAATAATTCCAATACCAAAGAAAGCAGGTGTTGACAGATGTGAAAATTACCGAACTATCAGTTTAATAAGTCACAGCTGCAAAATACTAACGCGAATTCTTTATAGACGAATGGAAAAACTGGTAGAAGCGGACCTTGGGGAAGATCAGTTTGGATTCCGTAGAAATGTTGGAACACGTGAGGCAATACTAACCTTACGACTTATCTTAGAAGAAAGATTAAGAAAAGGCAAACCTACGTTTCTAGCATTTGTAGACTTAGAGAAAGCTTTTGACAACGTTAACTGGAATACTCTCTTTCAAATTCTGAAGGTGGCAGGGGTAAAATACAGGGAGCGAAAGGCTATTTACAATTTGTACAGAAACCAGATGGCAGTTATAAGAGTCGAGGGACATGAAAGGGAAGCAGTGGTTGGGAAAGGAGTGAGACAGGGTTGTAGCCTCTCCCCGATGTTATTCAATCTGTATATTGAGCAAGCAGTAAAGGAAACAAAAGAAAAATTCGGAGTAGGTATTAAAATTCATGGAGAAGAAGTAAAAACTTTGAGGTTCGCCGATGACATTGTAATTCTGTCAGAGACAGCAAAGGACTTGGAAGAGCAGTTGAACGGAATGGACAGTGTCTTGAAAGGAGGATATAAGATGAACATCAACAAAAGCAAAACGAGGATAATGGAATGTAGTCAAATTAAATCGGGTGATGCTGAGGGGATTAGATTAGGAAATGAGACACTTAAAGTAGTAAAGGAGTTTTGCTATTTAGGGAGTAAAATAACTGATGATGGTCGAAGCAGAGAGGATATAAAATGTAGACTGGCAATGGCAAGGAAATCGTTTCTGAAGAAGAGAAATTTGTTAACATCGAGTATAGATTTAAGTGTCAGGAAGTCGTTTCTGAAAGTATTTGTATGGAGTGTAGCCATGTATGGAAGTGAAACATGGACGATAACCAGTTTGGACAAGAAGAGAATAGAAGCTTTCGAAATGTGGTGCTACAGAAGAATGCTGAAGATAAGGTGGGTAGATCACGTAACTAATGAGGAGGTATTGAATAGGATTGGGGAGAAGAGAAGTTTGTGGCACAACTTGACTAGAAGAAGGGATCGATTGGTAGGACATGTTTTGAGGCATCAAGGGATCACAAATTTAGCATTGGAGGGCAGCGTGGAGGGTAAAAATCGTAGAGGGAGACCAAGAGATGAATACACTAAGCAGATTCAGAAGGATGTAGGTTGCAGTAGGTACTGGGAGATGAAGAAGCTTGCACGGGATAGAGTAGCATGGAGAGCTGCATCAAACCAGTCTCAGGACTGAAGACCACAACAACAACAACAACAACAACAACAACAATAGAATCTACTCGTAGACAGACAATTTGATACTCCTCTTAACAGGTCTGGGAACAAGTTAGTCAGATCTTATTGAAATAACAGGTTTTCGTTCGTATGAGGTACTGTTACGATGGCCGAGTTTCACATGCGAGTCGCGCACTCTTTCCGCCAAAGCGGCCATCCTTGTGTGCCTCAAACAGTGCAGAAACTTTGCGTAACGCATTCAGCGTAGGTGCTGCTTAGGGCAGTCGCTTTACATAACCGGTAGGGGTTCGCCATGTGCCGTTCTCGGCGGTATGCACCGGAGACGACACTTCATTAATTAACTACGGAGACACGTCTCTACCAGATGCAATGGCTCCAGCCCCGAAAAGACACCTCAGAAACTGACGACCATGTACGCCCCCTGGCGACATGCTGGTGCCTGTAGAAAGTTGACAGTCTGCTGATTAAGTCTACTAGATTACGAAGATTCACAGCCATTGTCATGATTTTTAAATTTTCATTTCAATTCTTTCGCGTTTTGGGAAGCAACGCTTATTACAGTGAATCATGAGTTATCATCGACTTGCTCGTTAACCAATTGGTGCATGTATTAATTCTGTTGCATGTCTAATCTCCCCTTATTAGCATGGATAACGAATATTATTTATGTCCATAATTTAAAATCTAATAAGTCATGATCTCTGGAATCAGTGCCTCTTTTACACTGTATTTCACAGTACCTTGCAGACCAACCATACGTGGATTACCTGAAACAGAGACAGTTTAATAATTCATGTATTTCTAACTTCATGTTATTTTGTACAAAGACGTTCGCCATGTTTAGCTTGCCGGCTTTCAAACAATAATGAATGAAATGATGTGGTGTGGTGGCCTCGATTACGTACCCTCTGACTCAGAATTGAAATATTAAAAGTTTTGGCTGGTTTCGTTGTCTGTGGGCTGGGATACGTAGTTGCCGCATTACAGGCCAAATACTGCTGATTCCACAGTATACAAAATACACATGAATCGAATGGTCTAAGGTTCCTATCACTCGGCAATTGCGAATTTAGAACGTAACAAAGATATTTATAAATGAAAGACTGCAATCAAATAAAATCTGCATGTACTTTCTTAACGACTTTAAATGATGAGTACGACAGTAGAAGTACTTTTGAGAATGCGCCATATTTCTGCAAAACACTTATTCATGTCGATGGTCCAGCAATTAAATAAAATACAAGTTGAATAACAGGGAAACAATAGATTCCTATTTCACGTAATTAGTTATGAACGACAACATAGGTCGCGAGATATTCACTTCTAAACGCATACTACGTCTTCACTGTAGAAACCTCGGTAATCTCACAAGTTCACAAGTCCGCACTCCGAAGTATTTCCATCTCTCGCGACCTCGCGCAAACCGCTCCACACTCCAAGTCTCTCCCGCGACTGTTCGTCCATCGCGTCCTGTTCCACCTCCATCCAGTCTCCCCATTCACTAGCGCTGTGATTGGCTAGAGCGCTCGCGCCATGTCTTCAAGCTAACACACCCACACAAACATAATGAAACACATTCGAAATAGTGGATTTACATTTAAATAACTTGAAAATAAACAAATATTCCTACAGATGGACCATAAACACGCTCTAACACACATTATTAAATACATAAACAAATCAAATAAATAGAAACAGAAGGTAGGCCAGTAGCCTATTGTCTCTGTGCTTTTTAAAACACTGTAAATATTTAACCAATTTCTTCATGAATAGTACCGGGTGATCAGAAAGTCACTATAAATTTGAAAACTGAATAAATCACGGAATAATGTAGATAGAGAGGTACAAATTGACACACATGCTTGGAATGACATGGGGTTTTATTAGAACCAAAAACATACAAACGTTCAAAAAATGTCCGACAGATGGATCTTCATCTGATCAGAATAGCAATAATTAGCATAACAAAGTAAGACAAAGGAAACTGATGTTCTTTACAGGAAATGCTCAATATGTCCACCATCATTCCTCAACAATAGCTGTAGTCGAAGAATAATGTTGTGAGTAGCACTGTAAAGCATGTCCGGAGTTATGGTGAGGCATTGGCGTCGGATGTTGTCTTTCAGCATCCCTAAGAGATGTCGGTCGATCACAATACACTTGCGACTTCAGGTAACCCCAAAGCCAATAATCGCACAGACTGAGGTCTGGGGCCGGCCGTTTGGCCGAGCGGTTCTAGGCGCTTGAGTCTGGAACCGCGCGACCGTTACGGTCGCAAGTTCGAATCCTGCCTCGGGAATGGATGTGTGTGATGTCCGTAGGTTAGTTAGGTTTAAGTAGTTCTAAGTTCTAGGGGACTTATGACTTCAGCTGTTGAGTCCCATAGTGCTCAGAGCCATTAGAACCATTTTTGAGGTCTGGGGACCTGGGAGGCCAAACATGACGAAAGTGGCGGCTGAGCACACGATCATCACCAAACGACGTGCGCAAGAGTTATTTCACGTGTCTAGCAATATGGGTGTTTTTTTTGTTTTTTTTGTAAAGAACATCAGTTTCCTTTGTCTTACTTTGTTATGCTAATTATTGCTATTCTGATCAGATGAAGCGCCATCTGTCGGAAATTTTTTGAACGTTTGTATGTTTTTGGTTCTAATGAAACCCCATGTCATTCCAAGCATGTGTGTCAATTTTTACCTCTCTATCTATATTATTCCGTGGTTTATTAAGTTTTCAAATTTATACTGACTTGTTGATCACCCAGTATATCTCGGATATAGCCAAAGACATAGACGAATAAATATATTTATAAGCATGCTGCTACCTTTTTTTCGTGTAACTGTGGAGTACTTATGGCCTGACGCGATCGATAGTAATTGTCCACTTTGACCTCCAATAATTCACATACTATTCAGTTGCATGTCTGTAATTCATATCAATTTAGGTTTACACTAATAGCTTTCTAAAGACACGTCGATCGGAAAAAATTGAATGATCCATTTAGATTTTTGATACTAAACTTTAAACCAATAAAGATATTGAAAATCTGATTACACCACCAGAATCGTTGTGCTAATAATGGTAACATACATGTTTCTTTTTAAGGTATCATAATTTCTCTGGCTATTAATAATTTCTATACGAACTGTGAAATGTCTTCCACGATGGTTTCACAAAGTCCGCCATCTTTGGCCCTCCCGGCATGTCTCCTTCATCGACACAGCGCCAACATGGAATTCCCAACCACGCTACCAATGGAACCCGGCTAACGTTCGGCATCACGTGGCCGCTGACGAGCCGCGGCCTGCGGAGAGGCCCCAGCGCGGTCACGCCAACTCCGAACATAAGACTATTTACAACGCAATTTATTTGAATATAGGCTAACCAAGGCCATCAGTTGTACTTATATGTTAGGGACATTGTTTCCTATGAGAATTTTGTGGAGCGAATCTTATTCTAAATAAGAGATGGTTTCCGATCAGCATACAGACAATAGGATATATTCCTTTATTTTGTATTACTTATGTATGCTCAGACATCTAGCAACTCTTGTACTGACTAATTAGAAGGCCACACCAGCAAAAGGATACTTAGTACCTTCATCCTATTAGACAATAGCAGAACGCTTTCATTTAGCTCACCCTGCCAGGATATGACAAAGTCCCCCCCCCCCCATGTTAAACGTCATTCAACTGTTTACAAGTCTTGCATTTGAGCTCTTGGCGCTCCTCTCAGCTTGACGCCCCAAACGGCCACCAAGTGTGATACGTCTACCAGAGGAATTTTACAGTTGTGGCGCCTCTTGCACCCCTGTCGTCTTGTCGCCCAAAGCGGCAGCTTGTATCGCTTGAGCCTTAAACCGGCCATGCTTGGACACAGCAAACGTCATTCCCTGGAAAACTACTATGGCAACGTAGAAAAACTACACCAAAGACACCACTGGAATATGGCGAGTCGGAAGGAAGACGGCTGTAGCAGAATGGATTTTCCCGTGATCAGATGCACGTGGTAGCGAAACATGGATGTGTCGATCACCTTGTTTTGTGGGAATTAGTTCGATGGATGCACAAAGTGGCACCAAGGAGATCTGGTGCAAGCCACGAGTTTTTAACGACACTCTCCATTGGCTGGAGAACGTAGAATGGGCTAACCAACGAGAGTAAACCATGGAAAGAAAAGATTATTGGAGGCAAGGGAACAAATTGTGATACAGTTGAGTTCAGGTGAAAATTCAGAGAAGAAATCTTTGAGAGTTCTGTTCTGTTGACATCTTTGGGCAGTCAGGATGTCTCACTAGCTGGTGCTACTTCGAGATGGTAGCGTTGCCAATGACTACCACTGGCTCCTTGTCATTCTCAGGCTCCGATATTCGCCGCATGTGCGTAACGCTGCTCGCCGTGGCTGTCAGCCGCCCAAAGCCTCCGCTACCTGCTTCAGCTCGGAGAAAAGTGTCGAAGTTTAAACGTGGCAGGGAAACTAGAAAATCAGAAGAGATAAATTCAAAGGCTCAATCTAGAAATAGTGGGGATCGGTGAACTGTAATGGAAAAAGATAAAAATTTCTGCTCAGCAGAATATAGGATAAGATCTACAGCAGCAGGAAATAGTGTAACTGGAGTAGGATTCGTAATGAAAAGGAAGGTTCGACTAAGGGTGAGTTGGTTTGAACAGTTCAGTGATAGTATTATTCTCATAAGACTCGACAGCCAACGAACGCCGCCAGTAATAGCTCAGGTATACCTACCTAGCGATGTTACAAGTAGAAGATGAAGAAACAAAGGAAATATGTGAGGATATTGAACGTGTAACTCAGTAAGGAAATGGAGATGAATATCTAATAATCATGGGTGATATGAATACGTTAGTAGGTGAAGGAACAGAAAACAGATTTACAGGAGGATATGGATGTAAGAGAGGGGAGAGAGAGAGCGACTAATAGAGTTCTATGGTGAACTTCAACTAGTGAAAGCGAATACATGGTTCATAAATCTCAAGAGAAGGAGGTACACTTGGAAAATGACTGGAGACGTGGCGAGATATCAGCTGGATAAGACCATACTCAGACAGGGACTCCAGAATTAGATATTGGATTGTAAGGCGTGCCCAGAAGCAGATGCAGACTCAGACTACGATTTAGTAAAGACGATGAATGGGCTGGAGTTTGATAGGATCGCCAGGAACAATAAAGATGGAAAAAGAGGGATTCTGAAGAACTGAGGAATAATGACCTACAACTAAAGTACTCTAAGCTATAGATACTGCGATGATGAATACTACAGTAGGCAGTTAACTTGAAGAGGAATGGACATCTCTAAGCAGGGAAAACACAGAAGCTGGACAGACAAATATAAGTACGGAGAAAATAACTGCGAATCAGCCTTGGGTAACAGAAGAAATACTTCAGCTAACTGACGAAAGAAGAAAGTATAAAAATGTTAGGGAATATACAAGGAAGAAAAATCTAAACAACCTTCGGTCAAAGGCGTCAACATTAAGAGCATAAGTGGAATTCCATTGTTAAATGCAAGGGAGACAGCGGGCAGGAGTAAAGAATACACTGAAGGCCTCTACGATGCGGAGAAACTGTCTTATGACACGACAGAAAAAGATATGGGAGACGATATGGAGAACATAAGGGAGCAGTGACAGAATCAGAATTTAACAGAGCTTTGGATGCCTTGCGATCAAACATGGCGGAAAGTAAAGATAACAAGATAATATTCCTTCAGAATTTCAGTAATTACTGGGGGGTGGAGGGGTGAGGGGAGTAGCAACCAAGAGACTATCCAAATTGACGTGTATGAGATTTGAGAATGGATCATACCATCCTACTTCCGGAAAAATATCATCCACAGAATCCCGAAGACAGCAAGGACAGGTAAGCGCAAAAACTATACTACGAGGGCAGTTCAATAAGTAATGCAACACATTTTTTTTCTGAAACAGGGGTTGTTTTATTCAGCATTGAAATACACTAGGTTATTCCCCAATCTTTTAGCTACACAACACTATTTTTCAACGTAATCTCCATTCAATGCTACGGCCTTACGCCACCTTGAAATGAGGGCCTGTATGCCTGCACGGTACCATTCCACTGGTTGATGTCGGAGTCAACGTCGTACTGCATCAATAACTTCTTCATCATCCGCGTAGTGCGTCCCACGGATTGTGTCCTTCATTGGGCGAAACATATGGAAATCCGACGGTGCGAGATCGGGGCTGTAGGGTGCATGAGGAAGAACAGTCCACTGAAGTTTTGTGAGCTCCTCTTGGGTGCGAAGACTTGTGTGAGGTCTTGCGTTGTCATGAAGAAGGAGAAGTTCGTTCTGATTTTTGTGCCTACGAACACGCTGAAGTCATTTCTTCAATTTCTGAAGAGTAGCACAATACACTTCAGAGTTGATCGTTTGACCATGGGGAAGGACATCGAACAGAATAACCCCTTCAGCGTCCCAGAAGACTGTAACCATGACTTTACCGGCTGAGGGTATGGCTTTAAACTTTTTCTTGGTAGGGGAGTGGGTGTGGCGCCACTCCATTGATTGCCGTTTTGTTTCAGGTTCGAAGTGATGAACCCATGTTTCATCGCCTGTAACAATCTTTGACAAGAAATTGTCACCCTCAGCCACATGACGAGCAAGCAATTCCGCACAGATGGTTCTCCTTTGCTCTTTATGGTGTTCGGTTAGACAACGAGGGACCCAGCGGGAACAAACCTTTGAATATCCCAACTGGTGAACAATTGTGACAGCACTACCAACAGAGATGTCAAGTTGAGTACTGAGTTGTTTGATGGTGATCCGTCGATCATCTCGAACAAGTGTGTTCGCACGCTCCGCCATTGCAGGAGTCACAGCTGTGCACGGCCGGCCCGCACGCGGGAGATCAGACAGTCTTGTTTGACCTTGCGGCGATGATGACACACGCTTTGCCCAACGACTCACCGTGCTTTTGTCCACTGCCAGATCACCGTAGACATTCCGCAAGCGCCTATGAATATCTGAGATGCCCTGGTTTTCCGCCAAAAGAAACTCGATCACTGCCCGTTGTTTGCAACGCACATCCGTTACAGACGCCATTTTAACAGCTCCGTACAGCGCTGCCACCTGTCGGAAGTCAATGAAACTATACGAGACGAAGCGGGAATGTTTGAAAATATTCCACAAGAAATTTCCGGTTTTTTCAACCAAAATTGGCCGAGAAAAAAAATGTGTTGCATTACTTATTGAACTGCCCTCGTACAATCAGCTTAACAGCTCATGCATCAAAGTTGCTTACAAGAATAATATACAGAATAATGGAAAAGAAAATTGAGGATCTGTTAGACAACGATCAGTTTGGCTTTGAGAAAGGTAAAAGCATCGGAGAGGTAGTTCTGACGTTGCGCTTGATAATGGAAGCAAGACTCAAGAAAAATCAAGATATCTTTACAGTAATGGAAGCAAGACTCAAGAAAAATCAAGATATCTTTACAGTATTTGTCGTCTTACAAACACACAATGCACGAGGGGCATTCAATAAGTAATGTAATACTTTCTTTTCTCGGAAAGTTTCGGCTGAAAACATGCGGAATTTGTTGCGGGACATCGTGGAATATTCCCGCTTCAGCCCCTGTAGTTTCATGAAGTACTGATCGGTGGCGGTCCTATGCGTAGCTTTCAAAATTGCGTCTCTAACGGAGGTCAGTTTCAAGCAGAGCTGTCACTGAGTTTCTTTTGGAGGAAAACCAGAGCATCACAGATATTCATAGGCACTTACGGAACGTCTACGAAGACCTGGCAGTGAACAAAAGCATGGTGAGTCATTGGGCGAGGTGTCTGTCATCATCGCAACAATGTTGCGGGAACGGGACTCCCTCATAACAATCAAACACTTCGCTGCTCAACTGGTCGTCTCTGTTTTTCGCCGCCCCCCCCCCCCCTCTGCCTAACAACAAAGGACCATAAAAGCAATGAAGGACGTATCCGGCGTGAAGCAGTACTGGGATACAAAATTGTTGAGGCTTTCGTGGCCACTTGTTGACAAACTGCCTGCTGGCTTCTGTCTCGGGTTCTTCGGCCGACGTTCATCTAATGATTTTTCTGACGTTTCGCCAGCACGAGTGGCTGGCATTGTCAAAGCTTCACCCTCCATTGCCGGTGGTGAACGCTCGCGGGCGCAGACAATATGTACCTGGCGCGCCAACGTCCGAGGGCTTCTCCGCGGTCATTTCCGGTGCGGTTCTCCTCTTGCTACCTGCGACGGTCGTTCGCTGCGGTACGGGAAGCCAGGATCCGTTTACCTTAAGGCTTTCCTCTTTCATGTTCAAACTATTCGCGTGTTTTTGTATTTCCACAGCTTCTCTGAACAAGCGCGTGTGATAGTGCTTCTCTACAGCCAGAACTTCCGTGTCGGCGAATTTTATTACGTGGTCGGTCTCATTCAGTGCGTGCTCTGCCACGGCCGATTTCTCAACCTGCCCCAACCTGCAATGTCGTTTATGCTCTTTGATCCTGGTGTTAATGTCGGAATGACTGGACGATCCATTAACACCAGGATCAAAGAGCATAAACGACATTGCAGGTTGGGGCAGGTTGAGAAATCGGCCGTGGCAGAGCACGCACTGAATGAGACCGACCACGTAATAAAATTCGCCGACATGGAAGTTCTGGCTGTAGAGAAGCACTATCACACGCGCTTGTTCAGAGAAGCTGTGGAAATACAAAAACACGCGAATAGTTTGAACAAGAAAGAGGAAAGCCTTAAGGTAAACGGATCCTGGCTTCCCGTGCTGCAGCGAACGACCGTCGCAGGTAGCAAGAGGAGAACCGCACCGGAAATGACCGCGGAGAAGCCCTCGGACGTTGGCGCGCCAGGTACATATTGTCTGCGCCCGCGAGCTCGGCTCCAGTTCACCACCGGCAATGGAGGGTGAAGCTTTGACAATGCCAGCCACTCGTGCTGGCGAAACGTCAGAAAAATCATTAGATGAACGTCGGCCGAAGAACCCGAGACAGAAGCCAGCAGGCAGTTTGTCAGTACTGGGATGATGAAGAGGTTACTGATGCAGCTCGACGTTGGCTCTGACGTCGATCAGTAGAGTGGGGGCGTTAGTCAGAAGAGTGGGGAAGCTGAGAAGAAGAAAACCAAAGCATTTGAGATGTTATACTGAAGGATGCTGAAAATTAGCTGGAATGATAAGATAAGATATCAGGAGGTTCTTCGCAGCATCGTAGAGGGGAGAAATATGTGGAAAACATTGCCAAGGAGAAGGGGCAGCGTGACAGGAAATGTGTTAAGGCATTAGTAAATAACTAACATGGCGATAGAAGGGAACTTTAGAGAGTAAACACTGTAGGGGAAGACAGGGTTTGGAATGTATCCAATAAATAATTGAGGACATTGGATGTAAATGCCACTCTGAGATGAAGAGGTTGGCATTGGAGAGGACGTCGTAGTGGCCTGCATCGAACTACTCAGAAAACTAATGACCACTTCCCCCCCCCCCCCATCTAACGAAATTACAATGTCAAGATTTCATTGCCTAATACGCCACATTTCCGTATGGCACCCCAATCATCTTTCTTTCAGAATTATTGTACACACTCGGTAGGATGTTTCAGTTAGCTTGAATTAATCTGCCTGGCGTCTAGTCCAGTGAACTGATTGTATCAGTAGCGTGAGCTGACACCACACAAACTAATTATTTTTAAATTTAAGCCTAAACGTCCATTTTATTAAATCATGATTTCAGGCTCAATAGCTACCGTATTTTGAGGCCCAAAGCGTTGGTCAAGACAATAAATTTTGGCACCCCAAATTGTAGCCGGAACATTCCAGTGTCACGGTTTAGCTTTTTATATTATTCATGTTTTGTGTAATCTTTAAAACAGGTTAACTGGAATGCCGTACCAACACGATCAGAATACAGTAGGTAATATTCAGTATTACTTCCACACTAAATTTTGGTAATGACTAGTTTTAAATGGCAAGCATCCACTGATGAGATAAAATCAACTGTTATGAAAAAAAGAAAACCTTAATCACCACCCAACAATGATGACGAGTACAAAATAAGTGATTTTTATCGCATCTTTCAGAGCTTACAATAGTAAAACACAATAAGTAGGCTTTCAGGCTCAGTACGGAAACAGAAACCACAAAAAGAATTTCAATTAGAGCACTCGCCAGTTAGAACGTGAGGGAGCAAGTACCGTGGTATCTCAAAGCAACTGTGCACGCAGCAGTCGAATAAGCAATTTCGGCATCTTACCTTCAAACAGGCGCCGCTTTTCTGAAATCTGAGTACAGCAAGGAATTTCTCCCTATTCTAAAATGTAAGCTGGAAGAGATTACTTTTTATTGCCTTATATGCTATTTCAACTCAGTATTTTTATGTTATGACTACTATAATTTTGGATTCAGGCTTACACTGTAAGCCCTTTTTAAAACCTTTGCAAACTCTTTGTAAAATCGAAGTGGTGTCTCATTTTTTTCAGTTAATTGGCGTTTGGCATTACCCATTTAGCCAGAGAAATGAGTACTACACATTTGGTGTACAGTATCATATACAGGGTGGTCCACTGATAGTGACCGGACAAATATCTCCGAAATAAGCATCAAACCAAAAAACCACAAAGAACGAAACTCGTCTAGCTTGAAGGGGGAAACCAGATGACGCTATGGTTGGCCCGCTAGATGGCGCTGCCATGGGTCAAACGGATATCAACTGCGGTTTTTTTTTAAGTAGGAACCCCCATTTCTTATTACATATTCGTGTAGTACGTAAAGAAATATGAATGTTTTAGTTGGACCACTTTTTTCGCTTTGTGATAGATGGCACTGTAATAGTCACAAACGTATAAGTACGTGGTATCACGTAACATTGGCCGGCCGAAGTGGCCGTGCGGTTAAAGGCGTTGCAGTCTGGAACCGCAAGACCGCTACGGACGCAGCTTCGAATCCTGCCTCGGGCATGGATGTTTGTGATGTCCTTAGGTTAGTTAGGTTTAACTAGTTCTAAGTTCTAGGGGACTAATGACCTCAGCAGTTGAGTCCCATAGTGCTCAGAGCCATTACCGTAACATTCCGCCTGTGCGGACGGTATTTGCTTCGTCATACATTACCCGTGTTAAAATGGACCGTTTACCAATTGCGGAAAAGATCGATATCGTGTTGATGTAGGTTATTGTGATCAAAATGCCCAAGGGGCGTGTGCTGTGTATGCTGCTCGGTATCCTGGACGACATCATTCAAGTTTCCGGACCGTTCGCCGGATAGTTACGTTATTTAAGAAAACAGGAAGTGTTCAGCCACATGTGAAACGTCAACCACGACCTGCAACAACTGATGATGCCCAAGTAGGTATTTTAGCTGCTGTCGCGGCTAATCCGCACATCAGTAGCAGACAAATTGCACGGGAATCGGGAATCTCAAAAATGTCGGTGTTGACAATGCTATATCAACATCGATTGCACCCGTACCATATTTCTATGCAGCAGGAATTGCATGGCGACGACTTTGAACGTCGTGTACAGTTCTGCCTCTGGGCACAAGAGAAATTATGGGACGATGAAAAATTTTTTGCACGCGTTCTGTTTAGCGACGAAGAGTCATTCACCAACAGCGGTAACGTAAACCGACATAATATGCAATATTGGGCATCGGAAAATCCACGATGGCTGCGACGAGTGGAACATCAGCAACCTTGGCGGGTTAATGTATGGTGTGGCATTATGGGAGGAAGGATAATTGTCCCCCATTTTATCGATGGCAATCTAAATGGTGCAATGTATGCTGATTTCCTACGTAATGTTCTACCGATGTTACTACAAGATGTTTCACTGCATGACAGAATGGCGATGTACTTCCAACATGATGGATGTCCAGCACATAGCTCGCGTGCGGTTGAAGCGGTACTGAATAGCATATTTCATGACAGGTGGATTGGTCGTAGAAGCACCAGACCATGTCCCGCACGTTCACTGGATCAGACGTCCACGGATTTCTTCCTGTGGGGAAGGTTGAAGGATATTTGCTATCGTGATCCACCGACAACGCCTGACAACATGCGTCAGCGCATTGTCAATGCATGTGCAAACATTACGGAAGACGAAATACTCTCTATTGAGAGGAATGTCGTTACACGTATTCCCAAATGCATTGAGGTTGATGGACATCATTTTGAGTATTTATTGCATTAATGTGGTATTTCCAGTTAATCACGCTGTAACAAATAAAAACGGCTCCGAGCACTATGGGACTCAACATCTCAGGTCATCAGTCCCCTAGAACTTAGAACTACTTAAACCTAACTAACCTAAGGACATCTCACACACCCATACCCGAGGCAGGATTCGAACCTGCGACCATAGCGGTCGCGCAGTTCCAGGTTGTAGCGCCTTGAACAGCTCGGCCACCCGGGCCGGCACGCTGTAACAGCATGCGTTTTCAGAAATGATAAGTTCACGAAGGTTCAGAAATGTTCAAATGTGTGTGAAATCTTATGGGACTTAACTGCTAAGGTCATCAGTCCCTAAGCTTACACACTACTTAACCTAAATTATCCTAAGGACAAACACACACACCCATGCCCGAGGGAGGATTCGAACCTCCGCCGGGACCAGCCGCACAGTCCATGACTGCAGCGCCTGAGACCGCTCGGCTAATCTCGCGCTCACAAAGGTTCATGTATCACATTGGACCACCGAAATAAAATGTTCAAACGTACCTACGTTCCGTATTTTAATTTTAAAAAACTACCTGTTAGCAGGTGTTCGTCTAAAAATGTGAGCCATATGTTTGTGACTATTACAGCGCCATCTACCACAAAGCGAAAGAAGTGGTCCAAAACATTCATATTTCTTTACGTACTACACGAATATGTAATAAAAAATGGGGGTTCCTATTTTTAAAAAACGCAGTTGATATCCGTTTGATCTATGGCAGCGCCATCTAGCGACCAACCATAGCGCCATCTGGTTTCCCCCTTCAAGCTAGACAAGTTTCGTTCTTCTCAGGTTTTTCGTTTGACGCTTATTTCGTGAGATATTTGGCCCGGTCACGATCAATGGACCACCCTGTATACAGCATAGGCATTAGAAATTACAGTTATTCAGGTAATTTTCACGGTACACCAGTGGTGTCTTAATCACTGGTTCCAAGCAGTGCAACACTTCAGTGATGTAAGGAGACTTCTTGTACAGTTTGCAGATTAACATCAGAAAACATACGTTTTATTTTTCCGTAGCAAACTTGTTGATGGATGCTTGCCATCCGAAACCTATTGTTAATATAATGAGACCCCCTACAAAACGGAACTAGATATATGAAATAGACGATGTCATAGCCATAGTAGCAGAAAGACATCGCTATTTCTGAACAGCCGATAAACTGTTAAAAAGTCAGTGGTGGACAAATTGTACTAAATGCTTTCTCCGAGATTATGTTGAGCAATTACTTAACGAGCCCACTTGAAGTGTAAATGGTTGCGAAAACGTACTGGACCTGTCAAAAAAAAAAAAAAAAAAAAAAAAAAAAAAAAAAAAAAAAAAAAAAAAAAAAAACGAGCAAATGGGAAGCATCATGACGGATACAGTGTTTAATGACCACAACGTCGGTGCAGCAAGACTGAATACGATAACATCCAAATTCACGAAAAATCTATGTTAAAAAGCAGATAAAAATTTCGCTTGACACTTTCCTAAGAGACAGTCTCCATTTCTTCCAAATGAACGATATAAGCATAGACAAGATGTGGCTGGAATCCAAAGAAATCGACGACAACTGAAACGCTTTTAAAAGTTTCCACAACAGAATTCTGTCTTGAAATCTGGTCGAAATCCAAGTAGATTCTGGTCCTGTGTAAAGTCCATCAGCAGCAAGTCATCTTCAATAACTCTACTGAACGACAGCAATTATAATGTTACCGACGATAGTGCATTCAAGTGGGATTACTAAATACTGCTTTCCAAAATTCCTCCATCAAAGAAGAAGAAAAATATATTCAAGAATTCGAATCAAGAACTGCTGCCAACATGAGTAACTTACACGTAGATATCCTCGGTGTAGGGAAGCAATTTAAATCACTTTATAAATACAAATCTTCCGGTCCGGATTGTATACCAGTTAGGTTCCTTTCGGAGTATACTGATATAATAGCTGCACAATTACCGGTCATTTACAACTATTCGCTTGACGAAAGATCCGTTCCCAAACACTGGAAAATTACACAAGTGTGAACAAAACTCAAGAAATGAAATAGCAGGAAACTGCTGAACTACAGACCAATGTCACTGACGTCCAGTTGCAGTAGGATTTTGAAACATATACTGGGTTCAAACGTTACGAATTACCTCAAAAATCTATCTATTGCCAAGTAGTCAGCTTGTATTGAGAAAATCTCTTTCTTGTGTAACACAACTAGCTCTTTATTCTAACAACGTAATGACTGCTACCAACATGGGATCTCAGATTGATGCCATATTTCTAGATTTCAAAATGGCTTTTGGTACCGTTCCTCACAAGAAACTTCTAACCAAATTACTTGCCTGTGGAGTATGGTCTCAGTTGTGAGATTAGATTCGTTATTTCCTGTCAGAAAGATCACAGCCCTTAGTAAATGAGGGAAAGTCTTCGAGTAAAGCAGAACTGATATCTGGCGACCCATAAGGCAGTGTTTTAGGCACTCTGTTGTTCCTAATCCATGTAAATGATTTAGAAGACAATCTGAGTAGCCATCTTGCATTGTTTATAGATGATGCTGTCATTTATCGTATAGTAAAATGATCAGAAGATAAAAACTAATTATAAAATGATTGAGGCAAGTTTTCTCTATTGTGCGGAAGTGACAGTTCATTCTAAATAATGGAAACCGAAATCATCTAAATGAGTATTAAAGTGAATCCGGTAAATTTCGATTACACAATAAATCACAGAAATTCAAAGTTCGTCAATGCAACTAAATACCTAGGGATTACAATTAAGAACAATGTAAATTGGAATGATCGCATAGATAGTATTCTGGGGAAGTTGAACCAAAGATTGCGTTTCATTTGCAGAATGCTTAGAAGATGCAACAGATGTACTAAAGAGATTGCCAACACCACTCTTTTCCATCCTCTTCTGGAGTATTACTGCGCGGTATGGAATCCATAGGAGGAAGGATTGACAAAGGACGTCGAAAAAGTTCAATGAAGGACAGCTCGTTTTGTACCATCGCGAAAAGATGAGATCGTGTCGCGGATATAATGAGCGAGTTGGATTGGGAGTCATTAAAAGTAAGGCCTCTTTCGTCGGGGTGAGACCTTTTCAAGATACACTCCTGGAAATGGAAAAAAGAACACATTGACACCGGTGTGTCAGACCCACCATACTTGCTCCGGACACTGTGAGAGGGCTGTACAAGCAATGATCACACGCACGGCACAGCGGACACACCAGGAACCGCGGTGTTGGCCGTCGAATGGCGCTAGCTGCGCAGCATTTGTGCACCGCCGCCGTCAGTGTCAGCCAGTTTGCCGTGGCATACGGAGCTCCATCGCAGTCTTTAACACTGGTAGCATGCCGCGACAGCGTGGACGTGAACCGTATGTGCAGTTGACGGACTTTGAGCGAGGGCGTATAGTGGGCATGCGGGAGGCCGGGTGGACGTACCGCCGAATTGCTCAACACGTGGGGCGTGAGGTCTCCACAGTACATCGATGTTGTCGCCAGTGGTCGGCGGAAGGTGCACGTGCCCGTCGACCTGGGACCGGACCGCAGCGACGCACGGATGCACACCAAGACCGTAGGATCCTACGCAGTGCCGTAGGGGACCGCACCGCCACTTCCCAGCAAATTAGGGACACTGTTGCTCCTGGGGTATCGGCGAGGACCATTCGCAACCGTCTCCATGAAGCTGGGCTACGGTCCCGCACACCGTTAGGCCGTCTTCCGCTCACGCCCCAACATCGTGCAGCCCGCCTCCAGTGGTGTCGCGACAGGCGTGAATGGAGGGACGAATGGAGACGTGTCGTCTTCAGCGATGAGAGTCGCTTCTGCCCTGGTGCCAATGATGGTCGTATGCGTGTTTGGCGCCGTGCAGGTGAGCGCCACAATCAGGACTGCATACGACTGAGGCACACAGGGCCAACACCCGGCATCATGGTGTGGGGAGCGATCTCCTACACTGGCCGTACACCACTGGTGATCGTCGAGGGGACACTGAATAGTGCACGGTACATCCAAACCGTCATCGAACCCATCGTTCTACCATTCCTAGACCGGCAAGGGAACTTGCTGTTCCAACAGGACAATGCACGTCCGCATGTATCCCGTGCCACCCAACGTGCTCTAGAAGGTGTAAGTCAACTACCCTGGCCAGCAAGATCTCCGGATCTGTCCT
Source organism: Schistocerca piceifrons (assembly GCF_021461385.2). NCBI lineage: Eukaryota > Metazoa > Arthropoda > Insecta > Orthoptera > Acrididae > Schistocerca > Schistocerca piceifrons. Next base: position 207,976,827 of record NC_060149.1, on the reverse strand, counting down.
CCATTGAGCATGTTTGGGACTGGATGAAGCGTCTTCTCACGCGGTCTGCACGTCCAGCACGAACGCTGGTCCAACTGAGGCGCCAGGTGGAAATGGCATGGCAAGCCGTTCCACAGGACTACATCCAGCATCTCTACGATCGTCTCCATGGGAGAATAGCAGCCTGCATTGCTGCGAAAGGTGGATATACACTGTACTAGTGCCGACATTGTGCATGCTCTGTTGCCTGTGTCTATGTGCCTGTGGTTCTGTCAGTGTGATCATGTGATGTATCTGACCCCAGGAATGTGTCAATAAAGTTTCCCCTTCCTGGGACAATGAATTCACGGTGTTCTTATTTCAATTTCCAGGAGTGTATTTCAATCACCAACTTTCTCCTCCGGATGCGAAAACATTTTATTGGCACCCACCTACATAGGGAGAAATGATCATCCTAATAAAATAAGAGAAATCAGAGCTCGCACGGAAACATTCAAGTGTTTGCTTTTCTCGCGCGCTGTTAGAGAGTGGAACGATAGAGAAATAGTCTGAACGTGGTTCGATGAACCCTCTGCCGGCACCTATGTTTGAGTTTCAGGGTAGTCAAGCAAATGTGGTTGTACATGTACACGGCTTTTACATGGCTATTGCTGCATTTGCTAACCATAATTAAATGCTTAGAAGTTTTTTTTGAACTTCTTAGAAAGAAATCCAACATACTGAACACCGGAATTTTATTACTAATGATACGTTGGTCCAATATTGCACAACATAAATGAAACAATATTCCAAGTTGTGTATGGCTGCCGATGGCACTGCACCACAAAAGGCGAAAATGAAATGTAATGGCCAGTATTTTCTAACACGATAAAGGTACTCTTCTTAATTACTACCTTGAGAAGGGTAAAATAAGGTTATGAGTGTCGATAAATCAATAATAGACACCATAGAATTGAGACGTCTAAAATGGTTTTGACATCTGGAACAGTTGGATAATAGCGATACCCATAAAGTCTGTGGCAGTGGACCCCTGAGGGAAGATGAATGCGAGAGCTGCTTGGGATGTCCGTGACGCGATGGATGCCAGAGGACTAAAAGAAGGAGTCTAGCGTGATCGGAGGAAGTAGATTACTGGAAGTGAGAAGCAGTGCAAGCCGTAGAATACCGTATATGTGATGATGATATACAACGCAAATCTTCTAGACCAAGTAAATGAAAAAATACGAGGGAAGAGGCGAAGTTACAAAAGAAAAAAGTTGGAACATCAATCCTAGCCGCCCTATTTCGCGCCTCCAACTTCCTCCTGTTCCCACTGCTATAGAAATTTTTGGCTGGCAATGTGTTGAACCATCGTATATGATTGTTTTTGCTAGTGTTCCACAATCTAACTTTGGAGATGAGTTCTTGTTTTTGGAGACACGTCGATAAAATCGTGCCACAATGACCTAAATCATTTAAAGATACCAGTTGTATGAATTTGTCAAAGATAATCTTATGTTAGTATTATTGTTCTGATTGTGCAAACATTTCGGGATAACAGAATAGTTTTTCGGCGATGGGGCAAATTAAGTGAACGTTTTCTTGGGTGTGAGGAATACCAGATTAGCATATATTTAATGTCGACTGTACGAGGTTTTCCACAAAAAAGTAAGCAAATGAGTGATACATTTGGAAGGAGATGTCGCAGTGAACATGAGTAGTAACATGGCAGTCGTCCATCAGAGGTCACAAACTAGTTGGGGCGATCGGTTCACAGTTTCGTTACTTTTTTCGTATTCCACACGCAGTTCGAATTCACGTCGTGACTTATCTTACAGAGTTTCATATTTTTACTCGACCAGGGTGATGATACTTGAGACTTTATCACATGAAATGTTGAGGCTTTTGCAGACAGTGTCACCTTAGAGGGATGCATGTGTATCACATAGCTTTTGAACCAAAGAATAATCTATGCATAGGAAACACTTTGAATTGTCTCTGAAAAACAAATCTGATCCGGATGTGTGCACACGCAAGATGAAATGCTCTGTCTTCTGGGACGTCTTTTCCCTTAGAGAATGAACCAAAACTTGTGAATATTCTGCAGCAATTGCTTTACACTGCAAAAAGTTTCCGAGACAATTATCAGATGGTTAATACGTGATAGTAATCTTGGAAGCAAGCTCTGTGTAGTTTCCCAGCAATTTTTATAATGAGTGGTCCATAGAGAGCAAGCATTTCAAGCTAATGTCAATGAAGAAGAGCACAAAGGCTCTCATGGCAGATGGTACCGTTCTGTGATGAAGAATACAGAAACTGTCTCTTCTTTACGAAAGTCATTTCAATAATGACAAAAATTACTTTCTTTAAAGAAGATGTACTCTCTGAAAGGTTTCAGTGCTGCTATCTTGAAATAATAATGAAAGCGTGAGTAAACTTGGAGGAAAGGAAGTTTATATTCATTTGTTGCAGGAGATAAGAGAATCCCATTGTCATATAGAGGTAATTCGGATGTTAACTAAACAAAAATTCATCGACGTGTTGCATCATTCTTCACACTAAGAATAATTTTGAAGCAACTCTAGTGTTGAAGATGATGGTCCTAAATAAGACCACTATCTCTAATTGTGCCGGAAGAGAAAAACAGCTACGACATCCTCCTCAATGAAATTTGTGTTGCAAGCGGGTTGTGACACGAAAATTACGAGGTGATGAGTACCGGGCGGTTACAATCAAACATTCCCTGTTTAACACGTTATAACACGGAAACTAATTACCGTACGAGTACCAAACTTGGTAACATTAGTGTCTAGAGTATGGGGTGCATGATTTCCATGAGTCACAGCGTCACCGTCCAGTTCCAACTACGGCCACCAGGTGCCGTGATCAGTCATCGTGATTCATAGTCTCACACACCTGACTTGTCGCAGTGCACTTGTTGACGTGTCAACATGAGCTTGGGCAAAAGGAGCAGGACATTATTGGTGAAGCTCTATTATCAAAACAAGAGTAATGCTACACCTGCAATTCGAGAATACCGCCGGCTGAAAGGATTATGGAAGGGTCCTCTTTTTCCACCTGCTGTTGGGGGCATGGTGAAGAAGTTCGAATCACCTGGAGAACTGGGCGTCGCTCCGGGAAGAGGCCGACGACCGGATGCACCACAATTGGTTGATGAAATCGCTGTTGCTATGGCAGACAACGCTGCACGCAATTCCCTATCGTGCGACAGTTTGCGTGCTGTGTCACGACAGTTGAATATCCAATGGTCCACTGTACGAAAGGTCCTACGAATCATTCTCAAATGGTATCCGTACAAGATCCATATCGTACAGCAGCTTGTACCACAGGACGCACAACGACGTGTTGACTTCGCTCTCCACTTCCTCGCAAGGATTGAAGTTTACGAAGGCTGGCCCTGGACCATCCTATGGACAGACGAAGCTAATTTTTCTCTGACGGGTGAGGTGAACACACGGAATTGCTGAGTGCGAGGAACTTCACCTCCAGTCACTGTGCATGAATCTCTCCTCTGTGGTGAACGTGTCCCGTATGGTGTGGCTTCACGGCTACGTTCTCATTGGCCCATTCTTTTTGAAAAGGTTTGCGCTCAAGGACCAAAGACGTGCAGTGTGACTCGCCAGCGTTACTGCGATATGCTTCGCCAGTATGTCATACCAGCCCTATAGGAGAGAGACGCAACAGTTTTCGTGCAAGATGGGGCCCCCACCGCACATCGCTCGTGAAGTTCAACTCCGAAGCACATTTGGAAACGATCGAATTATCAGCCGATCGTTTCCAAAAGCTTGGCCAGCACGGTCAGCTAATCTCATTCCCTGCGATTTCTGGTTGTGGGGCTACCTGGAGGACAGAGTTTACGAGGGGAACATACACACATGTGGAGATTTGAAGCGCAGCATATCAAGAGAGGTAGCCAGTATATCGAAGGACATGCCTCGTTCTGCTGTGCAGAATACAATACTGAGCTTCCAGACTCTTCTGAATACTTAAATATCTTCAACATTTCGCGGCCCTGTCAGCAACTGTATAAATATTAATTTTAACTTTAATAACCAACAGCCTCAGTTGCACCGTTTATCTAGAATTAACCTAGGTTTCAGTCGGGATAGCCCAACCTTCTTCAGAATAACAGTAACTACCGTTTGTCCATAGTGGACATGCCATACCTTGTAAGCACATAATGTCTTCCTCATATCATGACCAATGAATACTTCATAATGTTAAGGCAGTCGATCTAAGTACGTTCTGCACAGGATAACAAATACGCCCTTTTCCTCAGTTACACCTTTTATTTCACTTTACTAGTAAATTCAAGGTGAGGAGTTAAGTTCGCGCCTTGTCCCAGCAAGTAACTATCATACAGCTTACGCGCAGGCGCAAGGTATTGTGACCGCCTAGGCGGGCCTCATGACGCTACGGTCAGTTCCAGTACAGCACTCGTGGCTGCCGCATCGCGGTCGCGAATTGGGGCAGAGGCAGTTTCAGATAACTTTTTGCAGTCTGACGATGATTTCTGGATTTTTAGTTTTAGCTTGACGATGTCCACTATGGACAAACGGTAGTTACTGTTATTCTGAAGAAGGTTGAGTTATCCCGACTGAAACCTAGGTAAATTCTAGGTAAACGGTGCAACTGAGGCTGTTAGTTATTAAAATTAAAATTAAAATTAATCTTCTAGATACTGATGGGTACCATATTGAGCCTCTCTGTTGCAGTAATGGTACCGGTACGTAATGGTATGATGTACCGTAGCAGCACATTAAAAGTGTTTGAGCTCAACTGATTCTGCATTATTTCTCTTCCCCGTGTCCTTGACATTAATGCTACAAAGTTTGGTACTCTAACGGTAATTACTTTCCGTGTTATAGCATGTTAAACAGGGAAAGTTTAATTATAACCACCCGGTACTTTAGGTTTTCAAGTAAGCCTGTTGGAAGTATAACACATCGCTTCAGGAGTTATGCAAGCTATCAGTCATCCTGACCAAGAGTTGAAATTTTTGTAAACAGTTCTCCTAAAAGATGTCTAAACCCCAGCACTTCTAAATAAAATGGTCTGCAACGACTAGAGAATATTTAAAATAGCAATTAATCGATGCCAGGAATAGAAAACAAACCAACGATAGCAGCACACAAAATGGTTTATGTGTTGCTAAAAGAAACATTATCAATAACGAGAAACATCATGAGCAGAATAAACGACCAACCTGTGAAAAGAAAGGAAGGTACCTAGGTATAATCATTGACGAAAAGCAGAACATTCATGCCAGAGAGGCATTAAACTCCTGAACAAAATAGCAACAACTGGCCAAAGAAGTTTTCAGCTACCACTAAGTGCAATAAGGACGTACCGCAGTGCAATCTTAATTGTTATTGTAGGCCACGGATCGAGCGTTCGGGTCCTAGTTAAGGACAGCACAGGCTCTAAGGCGAGCACAGAGAAGTGTACTCTTGCCCCTGACAGGCTCGCATAGACCAACAATGATTAAGGCGCTGCTGGTGAAACTGGGCTTGCTACCTCTGATCGTAAGAAATTGTGGTGCACAACATTGGCTAAAAAAAAGCGAATACGATAAGGTAAATGAGGTATTGGGCACAAGTGCCATATCGAATAAGAAAATAAAGACTAGTCTTGACATAGACTGACAAGATATTTGGCACAGGACAGAAACAACTAGGAGAACTTACTAGTTACTTCCAAACATAGAGCCGGCCGCTGTGGCCGAGCGGTTCTAGCCGCTTCAGTCCAGAACCGCGCTGCTGCTACGGTCGCAGGTTCGGATCCTGCCTCGGGCATGGATGTGTGTGATGTCCTTAGATTAGTTAGGTTTAAGTAGTTCTAAGTCTAGGGGACTGATGACCTCAGATGTTAAGTCCCATAGTGCTTAGAGCCATTTGAACCATTTCAACCAACCACAGAGGAAAGATCAAGAATGTCATACTGTCTTCCGAGCAAGGGAGCTGTAAACTAGCTGTCGGGACATGATCCATATCCAAGCTACCTACTGAAAATACGAAAACGCGCCACAGACACTTGTGAATGTGGAGCAGTCGGCATACCGGACCACATCGTCCTGGAACGTGTTACAGACCGGGACAGGAACGCCTTTGGTGATACAACAATCTGTAACATAATAAGAATTGAGGAACTGTGGCATAAGCTGAACTCGCTGACTGCTAAAATACCAGCTTATCAACTAAAAGCCGACATGGCTGAGAGACAAACTAGAAGAGGACATACATATGACAACGAGACGCACCACGGCAGAACATCCACCTGCAACAGTCTTCTTAAAGCAGTGAGGAGATGAGCTTCAGGGAGGAGCAGGAAGGATTTACTGAGACCCTGACAGTCATCTCCCAATTTCTGCACCTGGGGTGGCACAGCACAACAGCCCCTGTCAATAGAGTTGTACTTCAGCGCGCCGGGGGCTAACTATTCAGACAAATGAGAAAATTAGCTTCGTTCTATGACCAAGTATAGAAACGTAGTTGCTTTATAGTGTAGCCTAGTGTCGTGTAGTGTAGTGCTTTATAGTGTAGTGTAGTGTTTTGGTGCGGTAGTGTAGTTCAAAAACATAAATTAAAAAATTTGTGATCCAGAAATGCATCATAGTGTAGCAGACAGTAGCATCTGAATTCTGGATTCCAGATGAACATATATCTGTGCGACAGATGGCCAGATGGACTAAGGAGACTTTTTTCTTTTAAATTGTTTTCGTTTATGTAGATATTTTAAGTAGATTTTTTCACCTTAAACACCATAATGCTTAGTTATACTAACACATTTGAGATAACCCTTAGCTGTGACCCTAAAAGGAGCTTTTATATGGATGTTTCTGGCGTGAAAGGATCAGCCGTCATTTCTTGACGCCCAGGGTACGCCCGATTGCTTTTTTAAATCGCAATCTTTGGGGAGGTTTCTTTCATGGATGAGCAACAAAGGAATGGATTCTCCAAATCTTCAATAAATGTGTTGAAAGGTGTCAAATTCCAAAGATATTTCGGAATAGCTGAGTAATTGCTATACTGAAACATGCTAAAGAAGAAAATCCAAAGAATTTTAGACCAATCGCACTGCTGTGTCACCTCTACAAACTGCTAGAGACAATAATCTCGAACAGTCTCTCACATGTTTCTGGTCCCTTGCTTATACCTCAGCAAGCTGGATGCCGCCCTGGTAAAAGCTGCACAGGACAATTACTCAGCCTTACACAGTTCATAGAAGGTGGCTTTGGAGCCTGAAAGGTGACAGGAGTGGTAGTCGTGGACTTGACAGCAGCACACGACACCGTCAACCACCAATTACTATTAAACAAAGTCTACAACCTACCAAGAATTTCAGCCTCACCAGGCTCATCTCCAGTCTTCTGCAGAAACGTAGTTTCTTCGTTGACCTCAAAGGACAACACAGCCGATGGAGGCTGCAGAGAAATGGCCTTCCCCAGAGATGTGTGTTGGCTCCAGTTTTGTTCGGTATATATACTAACAACCAACCGATCGCCCCCAGCAGCAGGAGTTTCTTGTCTGCTGATGATCTCCGTCCGGCAACCCAACCCACAAGCTTCGATTCAATAGAAATCACCCTAAAGAGTGTTCTTGAAGATCTGTCAAAATAGTACAGAATAAACCAGCTTCAACCAAACCCATCAAAGACTTATGTGAGTGCATTCCATCTGAGAAATAGGGAAACCACTTGCAGATAGAATAGTCAGGGGTTAAATTTTAAGACTGTGACGTTCCAAAATTTCTAGAAAAACGAGTGGGTTATGCTACAAGAAGAAGGAGCACCTCAGACCATCACTCCTGGTTGTCGGACGATAAAACAGGCGACAGTCAGATTGGTATCTCACAACTGTCTGGGGTGCCTCCAAACACATCTTCGCTGGTCATTGGGATTCTGTTCGAAGCGGGGCTTATCGCTGAAGACTATTCGACACCAGTCAATGAGATTCTAGGCCGAAGATGTGACTGGAGATGCCTTGGACAGCAGTGGGACACCTCCCTCACTGTCTCCCGCCATACGGTCTGACAAACAGTAGTGATGGCCTGGGGTACCTTTCCTTTTCATAGCAGCACCCCTCTGGTTGTCATCCGCGGCGTCCTTCCAGCACAATGACACGTCGACGATATTCTACGCCTTGTTTTATTGCCCTTCATGGCAATTCCTGATCGGCCTACATTTCAACAAGATAATGCCCTCGCGCACACAACGAGAGTTTGCACTGCTGGTCTGCGTGCTTGCCAAACTCTGTCTTGGCCAGCAAGGTTGCTGGATCTCTCCCAAACTGAGAACGTTTGGAGCATTATAGGCAGGACACTGTAACTAGCTCGTTATTTTGACAATCTAAGCCGCCAGTTGGACATAATTTGGCAATATATCCCTCAGAAGGACACTCAACAACTCTGGCAGTCAGTGTCAAGCCGAATAACTCCTTTTAGTAGGACCAAAGGCCTCAATGAGGAGGGACCATAATGTCTATCTGGCTGCACAACATGATGCCACAAGAACGAGTAAATTTTCTACAAGAATACCTATTAGCCCAGTGACATGGCGGAAAAGCACCAAGCTGAAGCACTGAAAGACTCTGATGTGACACTGAGGTGTGGTGAAGAATGCTGATGAGCCTAGAAAACGAAGACACATGCAGTCATCCCCAGCAAGACATAACGTTGTTGCCTTACAAGGACAGCAATAAGTACTCAGACTTGCAAGCCCATATAATGTTCACTTACGCAGAGCCAGCTATAATGCCAATCCTGTGATGTTCTGTATACCATTCGCCAGATGACTTTTGTCTTCAATATTGCTGCCCACCTTGTTTGCCAAACCTGGTCTCTGTGAGCTGCCAAATCTTATGTCTTGGTGACTTTTACCTCCGGCTTCCAGAGCCAAACAGAATGTGTTTCGTGCAGCACCAACTTGTCACTGTGCCCAGGAGGCATGGTAAAGGCTACTGCCCCTGACTTGCATCTGTAAGCAGACATCGGTGTCCACAGCCTAAGTCTGGTAGAGGGTCCATGCTGTAGTATTGCACTCGCATCTCCATCCCATGCAGAGCTGTAGGTGTTTATTTGCACACATCCCTTCAATTTCCATAAGAGTATCCTTGCAAAAAGCAGTCGACGATCTGGTGGTCGATGCCACTGTACGAACTACACCTGTTATCTACATCTACATCAATACTACGAAAGCCACCTGACGGTGTGTGGCGGAGGGTACCTTGAGCACCTCTATCGGTTCTCCCTTCTATTCCAGTCTCGTATTGTTCGTGGAAAGAAAGATTGTCGGTATGCCTCTGTGGGCTCTAATCTCTCTGATTTTATCCTCATGGTCCCTTCGCGAGATATACGTACGAGGGAGCAATATAGTGCTTCACTCCTAGGTGAAGGTATGTTCTCGAAACTTCAACAAAAGCCTGTACCGAGCTACTGAGCGTCTCTCTTGCAGAGTCTTCCACTGGAGTTTATCTATCATCCCCGTAACGCTTTCGCGATTACTAAATGATCCTGTAGCGAAGCGTGCTGCTCTCCGTTGGATCTTCTCTAGCTCTTCTACCAACCCTATCTGGTACGGATCCCACACTGGTGAGCAATATTCAAGCAGTGGGCGAACAAGTGTACTGTAACCTACTTACTTTGTTTCCGGACTGCATTTCCTTAGGATTCTTCCAATGAATCTCAGTCCAGCATCTGCTTTACCGACGATTAATTTTATATGGTCATCCCATTTTAAATCACTGCTAATGCGTACTCCCAGATAATTTATGGAATTAACCGCTTCCAGTTGCTGACCTGCTATATTGCAGCTAAATGATAAAGGATCTTTCCTTCTATGTATTCGCAGCACATTACATTTGTCTAAATTGAGATTCAGTTGCCATTCCCTGCACCATGCGTCAATTCGCTGCAGATCCTCCTGCATTTCAGTACAATTTTCCATTGTTACAACCTCTCGATATACCACAGCATCATCCGCAAAAAGCTTCAGTGAACTTCCGATGTCATCCACAAGGTCATTTATGTATATTGTGAATAGCAACGGTCCTACGACACTCCCCTGCGGCACACCTGAAATCACTCTTACTTCGGAAGACTTCTCTCCGTTTAGAATGGCATGCTGCGTCCTCTTATCTATGAAATCTTCAATCCAATCACACAACTGGTCTGATAGTCCATATGCTCTTACTTTGTTCATTAAACGACTGTAGGGAACTGTATCAAACGCCTTGCGGAAGTCAATAAACACGGCATATACGTGGGAACCCGTGTCTATGGCCCTCTGAGTCTCGTAGACGAATAGCGTGAGCTGGGTTTCACACGATCGTCTTTTTCGAAACCCATGATGACTCCTACCGAGTAGACTTCTAGTCTCCAGAAAAGTCATTATACTCGAACATAATACGTGTTCCAAAATTCTACAACTGATCGACGTTAGAGATATAGGTCTATAGTTCTGCACATCTGTTCGACGTCCCTTCTTAAAAACGGGAATGACCTGTGCCCTTTTCCAATCTTTTGGAACGCTGCGCTCTTTTAGAGACCTACGGTACACCGCTGCCAGAAGGGGGGCAAGTTTCTTCGCGTACTCTGTGTAAAATCGAACTGGTATCCCATCAGGTCGAGTGGCCTTTCATCTTTTGAGCGATTTTAATTGTTTTTCTATCGCTCTGTCATCTGTTTCTGTATGTACCATGTTGTCATTTGTGCGACAATCTAGAGAAGGAACTAAAGTACAGTCTTCCTCTGTGAAACAGCTTTGGCACTGCATGGTGCCACTGTCTTTCATAAGCAGTCGCGAATGAGACAACGACTCCGATGATCTTCTGAGATGGATGAGTCATTTCATTCTAAGTCTGTGTGCTGTGTCCACTGCCCTAAATAAGGCCATGGTGAAGACGATTCACATGTAAGACTTAAATCGAATAAATGTATTGTAACGTAGCAAGTTATTACGAGATGGCATTCGTTGCAGTAAGGCACGCAGCCGTTTGGTATGCTGGCTCCAGGGTAGCTATGTTTGTTTCGCTTTGCTCACAGTGCAACTGATCCTGCCTGCCGTGAGATCTGCACACAGTAACATTCAGTCGGTACGAAAATTCATACTCTCTACGAATCTAAATAATCCATATCAGTTATTATTCGATTTTGTTCAAATTTGTTACAGAGCCTTTTGTTATTAATGGAATGATGCTGTCAAAATATCAGATTTTTATTTATTATAGTTCCGGAGATAGTGAAAATTGCCTAAAAGTCTTAAACCGACGCTTATGTTTAAAACTCACTTAGGAACAACAACAAATTGACTTTCAGTATCATTTGAAGCCATTACAAAGTTATCAGTGCATAAAATCAATTAATCAGAATTTTCTTTTCAAAACTTCAGGTACTTTGTATTATGTAATACAAAAATCTCTCAGCATTATTATTTGCTTATAATTTTGCTGCTTGAGTGCGTGAGAATGGTTGAGAGAGTGTACGTAGGATATACGGTAAAACTTAATATGTTATTTTTCATAAAACCTTGTACAAATAGACCGTGAGAAAGTTATGGCGCAGCCATGATTCAGATGACGTATGTCGGTGTGATCTTGCTTTTGTATAAAAGCAGCCAGAATGAAGGTTAGAAGTGGAATAAGTTTATTTATCAATTTGAAGAATATCTCGCATTTCACTTATTTTAATTAAACAATATACTAGAAACTGAAGTTTTAAAGACATTAATTCCTATCAGATTAGTGATTGGATTAGTGATTGGATGATCTGGAAAGAACATTCTGACTGGTCGTTTAAATCAACAGCCAATCAGAATTAAGCTGTTCCCACGTGAATATAGTGAGGTGGGCAGAGAGTAGAGCAGCTCGAGAGAGTAGCTTGCTAACCGGCCTACGGATAATGTTAGATAGCTCCATAAAAATAGTCTCTAAGATGAAGAACTAGTGAGTTCATTTCGGTTAGAACGTGTCGTGATTGAAGCGAATGGAGCTACGAACATTTTAATGAAAGTTTGGTGTTTCTAAATTAAATGGTTGGAGATTTATGAACGTGTGAAGTTTCTGGCCGTACCGTAGTAACAATTCAGCACGGCATATTTCGTGCTCTGTACGGAATACTATGGCGAGAACTTCATACTAAGAAGACCACTGAAGCGACCGAATGTTTAACTCGCGAAGAGTGGTAGATCTGTGACTGTTATATCGTGAAACTTAGTCGGGTCGGACTTGTAAAAATTCTGGCTACTTTTCGAGTAAAAGTGTGTTGTACAGACAGTGAATTTTGAAGGATATAGTTTACCATATTAAATACGGCCTTGCTAACCATTTCATATGTTTCCGTATGAATAAAAAGCAGATTCAATCTAAATTTTAAATGGTTTCTGCAAGTAGACTGCATCCTCCAAACACCCGATTTTTAAATATGAACTTTCAGGAACCGACTTTCAACTCGAGTTACGCGGCCTCTGTGTGGTAGGTATTAGGTAGTGGTTTCATCAACGCTGCTTTACACTGCCTAGCACGTATCTGCTACTACAGAGTGAAGGGACGTCGGAAGGAAGGAATATCGAGGTAGGTGGACTTTCAATAATTCAGAGAGAGAACGGAGACGACCGACCCCGCCCCGCCGCAGTATGTCTTGTTAATGGTATTTGATTAGCATACAGAGCAGCAACTGGCCAACACCAACATACTCCACATTTCATTCTCCTGCAACTGTAAGGATCTCAGCCCAGGCTCTGGCAGTGCTGTTGAGTACCTGATCGCCAACTGCATTGTATCAAAGGCTGTTTCTTTCCAGGGAAGCGCTTGTGATTTGTCCCTGTAATCTCCCATCAATCGTGCTGCGCAAGAATAACAATTATGATAAAGTCGCTTGCAACGTTACGCATATGTAGGTGAGCGATTTGGCCACCCAGTACAAAGTAAGGAGAATCTGGTGTACGGCTGAATATTAGCGCGCCAAGGGCTCAGGGAGTGCCACAGCAAATTCGGCTGGATGACTGGTATGGATAAGTCCACCTACGAAGGCAATCAGCATCATCAGAAGTGGATAAATCCCAAAGCTGTGAATTTGGACGACTCACATGCCCTTTGTGCATGAGAGACATCAAAAATGGCGGAATGTCAGAGAACCTACAAGATGGCTAAGTTACGGCTCTTTGAGCATCTATAGTAATCCACAGTCAAATATAAATACAAATCTGAATACATCTGCGATCTCAGAAAAATGACGCACGTCCAGGGACACAACAATATTTTCACTATCTTTAAAACAACAGAAGTCAATATTTTACAGTGAATAAACATTTTCATGATGAAACCCAGATTAACAACTTTTAAACCCTTCATGCGATTTCCACAAACAATATCTCCGATGATAGCTTTGCCCTATCGATATCCTTCCTGAAAGCCACGTATTTATATCTATTTTATTTCATGATGTATTACGTTTTTTTTATATTTCAGTTTACTCTGTTGCGACTATGTTAGCTGACACCACCTTGTAAAAGACTGCCAAAGGACTCTTCTGACAAGCAGGTATAAATAATTGTTTAAACAATATTTAATGACAATCTGTTGTCATTTGTCATGAGTGCATTTGGGCAAGAATACTGGCTTATTTATTTGTGGACAAATCTTTATTTATATTTATTGTGAATAGTCTGAGTGTGACTGAATGTTAATAACAATTCTTTATTTAAATATTGCTGTAATTTTTTATTTTAGTCTGGGAACTGGTCAAGTTGAGTCAAATGTTTTGGTGGGGACGGCCTGCAGCCAATCGAAAAGCAAATAGCAGCGCACTACGGGAGTTAAGAGGAGACCGGGACTTTTTCGAGCGAGGAGCTCAAGGGAGAGATTCGCGGCACTTTCACACTTGAAAGAGGCAGACCTGCCTATGGTAAAGAGTGGTATTAGATTGTGTAGGTGATTGATTCTGGGCAGTGAATAGTAGCTACTATACTTGAACCTACGAAGGAACTTTATACACCGAAGGGCCAAGGAAACTGGTACACCTGCCTAATATGGTGTAGGCCCCCCGCGAGCACGCTGAACTGCCACAACACGACGTGGCATTTTTCCGGCGTAAAGTCAAGCGCCGGCACGACGGGCAAGAACGTTAGAACAAAGAGGGCTGTGAACAGCGTCAGCCAATAGTGCACTGACCAACCCCTCTCTAGGATGACAACGAGATTGTAGCGCTATCTACATCAAGAGGACTTAAGCGCCGCGCCGCCTAGACGCGGCCCAGTTGAAGACCAGCCGTTCTAAAAACGCTACAGCAGCGTATTGTTTCACTTGTATTAGGAGTTGTATACACTGAAGAGACTTCTTATTTGACTGGCGCCAACTGCTTGCGACACACCATTGTAAATTCCCAAAGTTAAGTATTGTCATTTATCATAATGTAATTAAAATTTATTAGTACGATTTTTTTGGATTGTTGTCTAGCTAGCTGAGAAAGCTGGTTTCCTAGGCACCCCATATGAGACGAGTGAGCAGGACACAACAGGCATGGACTCGACTAATGTCTGAAGCAGTGCTGGAGGGAACTGACATCATGAATCCCACTGGGCTGTCTATAAATCCGTAAGAGTACTAGGGCGTGGAGATCTCTTCTGAACAGTACGTTGCAAGGCATCCCAGACATGCTCGGTAATGTTCATGTCTGGGGAGTTCAGTGACCAGCGGAAGTGTTTAAACTTAGAAGAGTGTTCCTGGAGCCACTCTGTACCAATTCTGGTCGTGTAGGGTGTCCTGCTGGAATTACCCAAGTCCGTTGTGATGCACAATGGACATGAATGATGCAAGTGATCAGACAGGACGTTACGTACGTGTCACCTGTAAGAGTCGTATCTAGACGTATGAGGGGTCCGATATCACTCCAACTGCACACGCTACTCACCATTACGGAGCCTCCACCAGCTTGAACACTCCCTTGCTAACATGCAGGGTCCATGGATTCATGAGGTTGTCTCCATACCCGTAAACACCCATCCGCTCGATACAACTTGAAACGATACTCGTCCGACCAGGCAACATGCTTACAGTCATCAAGAGTCCAATGTCGGTGTTGGTGGATCCATGCGAGGCGTAAAGCTTTGTGTCGTGCAGTCAAGAGTACACGGCTAGGCCTTCGGCACCGAAAGCCCATATCGATGATGTTTCTTTGAATGGTTCACACGCTGACACTTGTTGATGACCCAGCATTGGCATCTGCAGCAGTTTGCGGAAGGGTTGCACTTCTTTCATTGTCGCGAAAAAACAGTGACCCATATATGTAATAAGTTTCCTTTAGTTTACGTCTATGGTCACAAACTTTTTGTTAACAGATTACTGGTCTCGACCTTTAATGACCATCATCAGATCTGCAGCAAAAATGGGGAAAACATAAATACACTGGCAAACTGTCTACAGCTTAAGAACAAATACATAGACCATAATGAAAAGTAGTACTGACAATATTTACATTTGTGCGCTTTAAATATAAAGAGGCATACCTGTTTCATAAAAACAAAGTCCTAATGTACTGCAGCCATTGTGGCATCGTCAAATGTTAAATGCGGAATCAGCACCAGCACTTCTGTCACGTTGCACGATTCTCTTCAGTCGTCATTGGACCCGTTCTTGAAGGATCTTTTTCGGACCGCAGCGATGTCGGAGATTTGATGTTTTACCGTATTCCTTATATTCACGCTGCACTCGTGAAATGGTCATACGGGCAAAATCCCCACTTCGTTGCTACCTCGGAGAAGCTGTGTCCAACGGCCGTGCGCCGACTATAACACTACGTTCAAACTCACTTAAATCTTGATAACCTACCATTGTAGCAGCAATAATCGGTTTAACAACTGCTCCAGACATTTGTCTTATATAGGCGTTGGCGACAGCAGCGTCGTATACTGCCTGTTTACATATCTCTGCATTTGAATAGACGAGCGTATACCAGTTTCTTTGGCGCTTCAGTATATTTCGAAAGATCCGAATATGCTCTAATATAGGACTAACATTTTTTGGTTGTATTACGGAAATGACGACAGACAGGGCATGAGGAACTAGTCTTTGTACACATGTGTTAATTTGTGAATCATCTACATCTACATCTACATTTATACTCCGCAAGCCACCCAACGGTGTGTAGCGGAGGGCACTTTACCTGCCACTGTCATTACCTCCCTTTCCTGTTCCAGTCGCGTATGGTTCGCGGGAAGAACGACTGTCTGAAAGCCTCCGTGCGCGCTCTAATCTCTCTAATTTTACATTCGTGATCTCCTCGGGAGGTATAAGTAGGGGGAAGCAATATATTCGATACCTCATCCAGAAACGCACCCTCTCGAAACCTGGCGAGCACGCTACACCGCGATGCAGAGCGCCTCTCTTGCAGAGTCTGCCACTTGAGTTTGTTAAACATCTCCGTAACGCTATCACCGTTACCAAATAACCCTGTGACGAAACGCGCCGCTCTTCTTTGGATCTTCTCTATCTCCTCCGTCAACCCGATCTGGTACGGATCCCACACTGATGAGCAATACTCAAGTATAGGTCGAACGAGTGTTTTGTAAGCCACCTCCTTTGTTGATGGACTACATTTTCTAAGGACTCTCCCAATGAATCTCAACCTGGTACCCCCCTTATCAACAATTAATTTTATATGATCGTTCCACTTCAAATCGTTCCGCACGCATACTCCCAGATATTTTACAGAAGTAACTGCTACCAGTGTTTGTTCCGCTATCATATAATCATACAATAAAGGATCCTTCTTTCTATGTATTCGCAATACATTACATTTGTCTATGTTAAGGGTCAGTTGCCACTCCCTGCACCAAGTGCCTATCCGCTGCAGATCTTCCTGCATTTCGCTACACTTTTCTAATGCTGCAACTTCTCTGTATACTACAGCATCATCCGCGAAAAGCCGCATGGAACTTCCGACACTATCTACTAGGTCATTTATATATATTGTGAAAAGCAATGGTCCCATAACACTCCCCTGTGGCACGCCAGAGGTTACTTTAATGTCTGTAGACGTCTCTCCATTGATAACAACATGCTGTGTTCTGTTTGCTAAAAACTCTTCAATCCAGCCACACAGCTGGTCTGATATTCCGTAGGCTCTTACTTTGTTTATCAGGCGACAGTGCGGAACTGTATCGAACGCCTTCCGGAAGTCAAGAAAAATAGCATCTACCTGGGAGCCTGTATCTAATATTTTCTGGGTCTCATGAACAAATAAAGCGAGTTGGGTCTCACACGATCGCTGTTTCCGGAATCCATGTTGATTCCTACATAGTAGATTCTGGGTTTTCAAAAACGACATGATACTCGAGCAAAAAACATGTTCTAAAATTCTACAACAGATCGACGTCAGAGATACAGGTCTATAGTTTTGCGCATCTGCTCGACGACCCTTCTTGAAGACTGGGACTACCTGTGCTCTTTTCCAATCATTTGGAACCTTCCGTTCCTCTAGAGACTTGCGGTACACGGCTGTTAAAAGGGGGGCACGTTCTTTCGCGTACTCTGTGTAGAATCGAATTGGTATCCCGTCAGGTCCAGTGGACTTTCCTCTGTTGAGTGATTTCAGTTGCTTTTCTATTCCTTGGACACTTATTTCGATGTCAGCCATTTTTTCGTTTGTGCGAGGATTTATAGAAGGAACTGCAGTGCGGTCTTCCTCTGTGAAACAGCCTTGGAAAAAGGTGTTTAGTATTTCAGCTTTACGCGTGTCATCCTCTGTTTCAATGCCATCATCATCCCGGAGTGTCTGGATATGCTGTTTCGAGCCACTTACTGATTTAACGTAAGACCAGAACTTCCTAGGATTTTCTGTCAAGTCGGTACATAGAATTTTACTTTCGAATTCACTGAACGCTTCACGCATAGCCCTCCCTACGCTAACTTTGACATCGTTTAGCTTCTGTTTGTCTGAGAGGTTTTGGCTGCGTTTAAACTTAGAGTGAAGTTCTCTTTGCTTTCGCAGTAGTTTCCTAACTTTGTTGTTGTACCACGGTGGGTTTTTCCCGTCCCTCACAGTTTTACTCGGCACGTACCTGTCTAAAACGCATCATGTTGAACTCTGAACTGTTTTGAGCTGTTGAATATTTCATGTATTGGGATCACGTAATGTTCTTAGTTTTCGAGTATCTCTGATGACTATTTGGTTTGGGGATTTTGCTACCATTCTCTTTCGTTCTCAACGTAATTTTATTGCATTTGGTAATGGTATTTTGTTTCCATAGTTTAATTTGATAAAGTTGTAACACTATTCTGTTTTTTTAGATGTCTTTCTTGAATAAACACTATTCAGCATAATGCTCTGTCGTCTACATCATTTACAGATGTTAAAATAGAACCTTCGATATTAAATTATTCACTTCACATTTATTTTGTATTTCTGTGCATTTTATTGACTGGTAATTGTATCCGATGCATATACTATTTGATTGTAGTATCACAGCTACAGGCTTCTGGTTGCAGCATTTTAGATGCGGGGCATGAAAGCGGACATGCGCGGCTCCACCGTATAACTAAATCGAGCTGTTCTTTTTAAAGAAAGCCGTGCATAGCTCCAGCACATAAAGTACGAATAATCACAGGTAAAGACGCAACTGGTTTGCTGGTATGGGATACTGTTTACAAGAGCAACTCATCAGTAGAAAACCATTAGGTACTGTCGCACAGTGATTTCCCCAAATCGCTCCAGGCAAATGCCGGGATGGTTCCTTTGAAAGGGCACGGCCGACTTCCTTCCCCGTCCTTCCCTAATCCAATGAGACCGATGACCTCGCTGTTTGGTCTCTTCCTCCAAACAACCCAATCCCAACTGTCGCACTCTGTATAATTTGATGTTGTGCTTAATGGATTAAACAGCTAGTTCATGTTGACTACAGATCGCGGACATTACTTCATTTGGAGTTGAATATTATCATCTGAGAGTAGTAAGCTGATTTATTGAGAGGACAAATATTAGTTTTCATCGAAAGATGTATTTCATTTTCATGAAGTAAAGATGTCAGAGTAAGTATATATGGGATATTTAAAATAGAGAGTGATTTTTAATTGAAGAAACGGAATATATTTTACGTGAGAGAAGAATTTTATTTACTGTTTCTTGGAAATGCATATACATTCTCTTTGTCGCATAACTGAATTAACTGATGACAGTTTAAGCTGAAGCACCAGTCGCTGTAATCACTCCTGCTATTCTTCTATCGTCTTTTTTCTCTCGTATTGGCCGCAAGAGACCCTGCAACAGCGTTATGGAAATTATTCCTTTGATTCAGTGGTTTACGTATTGGTAAGAATCGAGCTTGAGGGAAACAGATATTATTTACTTCTCTGCCGACTGAGACGAATTTATGTGGGTTGAAATACATGGTAAATCTAACATCCGAACTCATATTCATCATAGTGGCTTTGTTTGTGCTTTGCATCACTATTTTCATAGTCACCCACATAAGAACTGAATCGTCTCAAAGTTAAGCTTCACGTTGTTTATTTGAAAACATACACTACAATCTGAAGTTTATAGAGGACTGATTTATCTCATAAACAGTACTATATTCTACAATGGGATAATTTTAAGATATGGTGGACTAAATTTGAAATTAATTTAAATTGGACGTCTAGAACGAAAGTATTCCCTAGGGTAAGTTAACACACAGTTAAAAGAAGTGGGTGGATTGCCAGAGAGTCTAACATTATCACATGACGACTGAACTACACTTTTCACTTCCTATAAATCGTAGTAAGTAGGTAGAGCTACGAACCTGCTACGCAGTCGTAGCAGGCGGAAGGTGCCGTGGTGCGTCCAAAGTGGGGAAAGTGAGTCCTCATAAGCGTGCCGGCGGACTTCAGCGAAATAAAATAGCTCTCGCGGACCACACACACAACGACGTCTTCGGTTAACAATCGTAGCTGTAACTCGAAGCTTTTAAGGAAAAATCCATCTCTTGGCAATTGCCAAGGAACGGTGGGCAGTCACTTGAAAAGTAACTTAGATGAGTCGGAACATCTGAAGACACCCAGTACTGAGAGAAGATCAAAATTTAGACTCAAGACGGGATGGATAATCTCCCAGGCTATCAACACTAACTACAAAACCTGCAAATAAAATATACAAAACAATAAAAGCTCACGTCCCAACTAATGATAAAAATAATGAGAAAGAACACAGAGAAGAAGTAGATGGATTTTGGGAGCTTTTACATCAGACGACCGCAAGGATAAATAAAAATACCACAAAATCTAACTGGAGATTTTAATGCCCAGTTAGGAGAGGGAAAAATATAAAGACATAATGGGAAAATGGCCAGCACAAAGAAGAGCAAACAGGAATGGCATGACGCTGGTGGAAATCTGCAGAAATCATGACATGATCTCAAAGTCGACATACTTCAAGAGAAGACCAAACAAGCTCAAAACTTGGAAACATTCAGACAGGAAAACGTAGAATGGCAACTGGGTCATATCTTTATGGATAAAAATTATACCGGGGAAATACATAACGTGAAAGTTCCGAGAGGAACCGGTACTGGATCAGATCATGACATGATAAAAATAAAAACTGAATTCAAGCCATTGACAAAGAGAAAATTCCACTTCAAAAAAGTATAGAGCCAACGACCCTCATAAACTGACAAATGACAAGGAATACGAAGAAAAAACGAGGGAAATAAAAGTAACGGATAACACAGAGGAAATAGTTTCCCAGTTGAACAAACGCCTGGACAAGTAGCCCCAAAAAATCCAAGGAAAAAACACCATTGGCGGAACGATGAGTGTGATAAAACAATGGTAAATAGACACCAAACGCGGTTAAGGTTTCAGAGTCAAACACAAAAGAATCACACTTGGGACCTACAGAACAAAGGAAGGTAACACAAAAAGTAATGAGAAGGATTAAACAGCGGTACCAAACAGGTATACTTCTAATGACAGAAAGAAATAGATAGAGAAGAATGTCAAGAGACTGTTACCAAATATTTAGAATACAACTACAAAAATACAACCCTCCAGCATTGATGTTAAAGAATAAAAATAATAAGACAGCTCACAGCGACATAAAAAATACAAAAATTTTAACAAAAAATTTAAAAAATTACTAAATTGTTAAGATTTCCCAGAAATGCTTCAAATAAACACAAATATCCCTATTAAAACACCATCAGAGAAAAGCCTCCCGCAATACATGAAGTCTACAAAGCTTTGAAAGAGCTAAACTAGTGCAAACCAGATGGAGAAGTTCTAAAATTTGCGGAAATTTGAAAATATACAGCAAAACCAGTGAAGATATCACTACACCAATGCACAGTAAAAATCTGAAAGAAAGAAGAACTATCAGAACGTTTGGCTACGGCTATAGTCAATCCATCTATTACACAGAAAAGAAAGCAAATCAAATCCAGTCAACTACAGAGGAATTTCCCTTTCGTATACCACATGTCAAGAATTATATACAATCGTTGTAAAGATCAACGTGATCTGGAAGTAGGAGAATACCAAGGAGGATTCAGGTTCAGGAAAAGCTGCCCAAAACAGATAATCACTTAGAAACTGGTAGTGGATTACGACAAAAGAAGACAAAAATAACATGTCACAACCCTAGTTATATTCCATGATAAAGGAGTTTCGGAGTGAATCCAAACTAATAAAAAAGATAAAATTAGCTCTATCGAGCACCAAATCTAAAGTAAAGTTCAGAGGAGAAATATCTGAGCAATTTTCGAATAAAGCAGGGTTAAGTCACTGTGCCCTGGAGTACGTGATGAAAGAATGGTACAAGTAAGATCTTAAAACCATAAGAATCTGAACCAAGAAAAATCACATAAACTTAAATTGCACGGGATTCGCAGCTAATAACGTTCGAGAAGACAGAAGTCAAATAACAAGCCCACAAAAATAATATAAAAAATAGGACACCAGTTATCATTCGAAAAGACTGAGATGATGGTAGCAATCCGCTAGTAATCAACCACATAACAGTAAATCACGAGAAAGAAAAAGTAATGAAACAATTTAAATACCTAGGAGAAAATATAACATACAACTTGGAAGAGAAACCTAAAGACAGCTAATAAAATGACAAAAGCTCAATAAGTAACGTTGTTTACACACAATAAAAATGTCTGTTAATCAAAACTAAATTAAAACATTTCAAAACTGTGGATAAAGCAGAGATGACATACGGAGGTGAAACTCTTTTCAAAGTCACTCAGAAGAACAGAATCGACGAAATCATAAAAGTGAAAAGAAGAATAGCTAGAATATATATAAATAAGAAATATCAGAAGGATGGACAATGACGGATGGTGCCAAACTAAGTGGTCTACAGTAAACTGAAGCCCATTACACGTACTACATGGAAGAAAAGGATATTTTTTTGGTCACATTGTGAGGACACCAGAAACCAAATTACCAATAAAAATTATAGAGGAACTTTACAACATGAAGCAAAAAATAGGATGGATAAAGGAAATAATGGAGGCTATGAAGGAGCTAGTATTAATGCTGAACGATTTGCAAAACAAAACAAAAATTACACCAAATAAAAAACGTAAAAGTAAGATTTAAACCAAGAACTGACAAACAACATACAATAACTATGCTACACTGCTCAGTCCGAAAATTATGACCATGTGCCTAATAGCCAGTATGCCCACATGCCCACATTTGGACAGATAACAGCGGCAACGCGTCGTGGCATGGAAGCAATGAGGCCTTTGCAGGTCGCTGGAGGGAGTTGCCAAAACATCTGCACACACAAGTCACCTGATACCCGTAAATTCCAGGGAGGGGAGCGATGAGCTCTAAGGCCACGTTCAATCACATCTTTGATGTTTTCTATCGGGTTCAAATCTGG
The DNA here is from genome assembly GCF_021461385.2 of Schistocerca piceifrons. Lineage (NCBI taxonomy): Eukaryota > Metazoa > Arthropoda > Insecta > Orthoptera > Acrididae > Schistocerca > Schistocerca piceifrons. The sequence goes on along the minus strand of NC_060149.1, from coordinate 207,953,986 downwards.
CGAGTTGGGGAGCGAGCACATCATCTGGAACAATCCACTGTGTTCTTCGAACCATTCTATCACAATCCAGGCCCTGTGACATGGCGCATTATCACGTTCAGAAAGGCCACTGCCATCGGGAAACATGATAATGATGAAGGGGTGTACGTAGTTTGCAACCAGTGTTGATGTTCCATGGCCGTCATGGTACCTTGCACGAGCTCACCTGGACCCATGGATGTCCACGCGAATGTTCCCCAGAGCATAATGGAGCCGCCGACAGCTTATCTCCATCACGCAGTACAGGCGTCAAGGAAATGCTCTCCTGGGAGACGGCGGATTCGCACCCTTCCATCGACATGATGAAGAAGGTATCGGGATTCATCACACCATGCAACGCTCTGCCGCTGCACCAATGTTTATTGGCGATAGTCACATGTAATTTTCAGTCGTTGTTGCCGATGTCGTGATGTTAAAATTGACACAAGCATGGGTCGTCGACTACAGAGGCCCATCGTTGGGAGTGTTCGGAGCACTGTTTGTTCAGACACACTTGTTCTCTGCCCAGCATTACAGTCTGATGTTAGTTCTGCCAAAGTTCGCCGCCTGCCCTGTTTTACCAGTGTACACAGCCTACGACGTCCGATATCTGTAATGAGGGGTGGCCGCCCAACCACACAACGTCTGGACGTGATTTCAGCTTGGTTTCGCCACGTGTTGAAGACACTCAACACAGGGCTCCTCGAACACCCGACCAGTCGTGCAGTTTCCTAAATGCTCGTGCCGAGCCTCCGCGCCATCACAGTCTTCCCTCGGGCAAACTCAGATAGATTACGCGCTGTCCCCATTCTACACACGGACAGTACGCTCACCACGCTCACTGATACTAGATGCACCGTCCGTGTGTCTACTGTCATTCCTCGCCAGGTGACGCTGCTATCGCCTGGACGGGTTTGTATCGATATTATGTAGGTTGTCATAATGTTCTGGCCGACCAGTGTATTTACAGGTGAGGAACGACAGAAAAGATCAGAACGAATGAAAAGGTACTAGGCAATTCGGAAAGAGAAATGGTTCAAATGGCTCTAAGCATTATGGGACTTAACATCTGAGGTCATCAGTCCCCTAGACTTAGAACTACTTAACCCTAACTAACCTAAGGATATCTCACACATCCATGCCCGAGGCAGGATTCGAACCTGCGACCGTACCAGCAGCGCGGTTCCGGACTGAAGCGCAAAGAGCCGCTGGGCCACAGCGGCCGGCTCCGGAAAGAAAACTTGCTGGAGAAGGTAACCAGAAAATTATTGACTGATGTGATTCAATGAGACCGTAACAGCAGAATATTAAGAGAAAAACGGTTCAAAATGGTTCAAATGGCTCTGAGCACTATGCGACTTAACTTCTGAGGTCATCAGTCGCCTAGAACTTAGAACTAATTAAACCTAACTAACGTAAGGACATCACACACCTCCATGCCACCAGAGAAAAACGGGTAGGAACACATGAAATGATAAGGAACAGAAATAAAGGTAAAAAAAGAGAGATATAGGGGAAGGCTAAGGAAGAAACAAAGTCGGCCGAGGTGGCCGAGCGATTCTAGGCGCTACAGTCTTGAACCACGTGACCCCTACGGTCGCAGGTTAGAATCCTGCCTCGGGCATGGATGTGTGTGATGTCCTTAGGTTAGTTAGGTTTAAGCAGTTCTAACAAGGGAACCTCCCCATCGCGCCCCCCTCAGATTTAGTTATAATTTGGCACAGTGGATAGGCCTTGAAAAACTGTACACAGATCAGGCGAGAAAACAGGAAGAAGTTGCGTGGAACTATGAAAAAATAAGCAAAATATACAAACTGAGTAGTCCATGGGCAACATATGCAACATTAAGGCATATCTGGGCACAGGAGCGCCTTGGTCCCGTGGTTAGCGTGAGCAGCTGCCGAGTGAAAGGGCAACATATGCAACATCAAGGCATATCTGGTCACAGGAGCGCCGTGGTCCCGTGGTTAGCGTGAGCAGCTGCGGAGTGGAAGGTCCTTGGTTTAAGTCTACCCTTGAGAGAAAAGTTTACTTACTTCGTATTTGCAAGTTATGATCTGTCCGTTCGCTCATCGACGTCTCTGTTCACTGTAATAAGTGTAGGGCCTGTGTTTTGCGACCGCACCGCAAAACCTTGCGATTAGTAGACGAAAGGACGTGCCTCTCCAATGGGAACCGAAAACATTTTATCCAGGAAAACACGTCTGATATATTCTATACAACACTGGCGACGGCATGTGCGTCACATGACAGGAATATATTGTCGACCCACCTAACTTGCACAGTTGACGAATGGGTAAAAAGATTCTTCTACCTTGCCCGATTTAGGTTTTCTTGTGGATGTGATAATCACTCCCAAAAAAGTGATAAAAACATAAGAGTGTGTCACATAAACTGCAACAAATGAATGCAACAGTTTCACAGTCGCACAGTTTTCTCTGTGCTCTGTCAAAACATATGTTTTTAACGTTTTCAAATTTTTCCCTGTGTAGACCGTCAAATCCTGCATATGTCCAAGCAAATCTCAACACATCCTGGAATTTTGGAGAGCGAAATTGATTATATGTGAGTGCCTGAACTCTGATAATTGTCTGAAAATAAAAATTAAAACTTTTTATTGGAGGGAAGACTTGAACCAAGGACCTCTCTTTCTGCAGCTGCTTACGCTAACCACGGGACCACGGCGCTCCTGAGCCCATATTATCCTTGATGTTGCTTATCCTGCGCATGGACTACTCAGTTTGTATATTTTGCTTATTTTTTCATAGTTCCACACAACTTCTTCCTGTTTTCTCGATTGATCTGTGTTCAGTTTTTCAAGGCCTATCCACTGTGCCAACTTATAACTAAATCTGAGGGGGGTGCGATGGGAAGGTTCCCTTGTAAGTTCTAGAGGATGCCGGCACGGTAGCTCAGTGTGTTCGGTCAGAGGGTTAGCTGCCCTCTGTAATAAAAAAACTGAGTTAATAGATCAACAACGAACTTAAAAGGGTGTCTTAGGACATCCGCTCCGATCAGATTAAACGAACAAAATGAGATTTTAAATTTAAAAAAAAGGGGGGGACTGATGACCTCCGAAGTTAAGTCCCATACTGCTCAGAGCCATTTGAACCATTTGAAGAAACAAATCTTTATTAGCTGTTTATCTGTATGTGATCCAGACTAAATTACTGCTTTCATTGATCTGTAAAACTGAGTAGACACCATGACAATTATTGTATCTGTTACACGTCTGTAATCTACGACAGCTTTTGGCCCGTTTATCATTAACGTCCTAACAGAACTAGTATAAGGTGAATGTGGTTAAAGTACCATAATTCCAAAAACTGACGATTTGCTCTTCTTCTCTCACACAGGGTTACTCTGAAATAGAGAAAGTCTTAAACTGGTAAGGCAGTCATAGTCTAAAAACGTACTGTCTACGTATTCATACAAAACGATTAATACAGTAACGCAGTAAAATGTATCTGGCTGATCACTTACAGAATGGTAAATGGATGAGCCTCTAACTCTGAGAGATTTTTAAAGTGTGCCATCTAACATTGAGTACATCGCACTCAGGTGATTCGTTAGAAAAGGTTTCCGACGTCATTATGGCAGCACGACGGGAGTTAACAGACTTTCGACGCGAAATGGTAGTTTCAGCTAGACGCATGGGACATTAAATTTCGTAATTCGTTAGGGAATTCAATATTCCGAAATCCGCAGTGTCAAGAGTGTGCATAGAATACCAGATTTCAGGCATTGCCTCTCACCACGGGCAGCGTAGTGGCCAACGGCCTTCGCTTAAGACTGACAGCATACAGCTCTATCCTGTTCGAAGACGTGCCTAAATGACTTCATTATAAGTGGCTGGAAGAAGGTGTGCTGCCATCTTACATATCTGCAAGTGCTAGGTTGCAACGACAAGCAATGAAGCACATACACTCGCATCAACTTTGACGGATAGCTTCGTAATCGGAAATTACTCCAAATCTGTAGCAGGACGTACATTTGGTGCACAGAAAAGTCTCGAAATACCTCTGCCGTTACATTTTCCTATTTGGTATCTCTTCTTGTGCAGATTATTTCACAGTCTTTTTTTCTCCTTGGGATAAAAGCGAAGTAGTAAGGTGATTTATACCAAGCGAAACAATTAAATAGAGTCCGTGTATGATTATTATGTGGCATCATCCATCTCAGCTACTCGCAACTGTATTCTTGATAGGATGAAGTACGAACGTGGTATACGGTATTCAGCGCAAGCAGGGCGCATCGGCGAGTGGGCGCAGGTATACTCGTGAATTAGCCACCGCAAAGCCAAGACAACGGTGGCCGCAGGATGTATGATAATATGTAAAGCCTAAGTTATTCAGTTTTAATAGCGGCGGGCGCGCAGAATTAGCGGCCGTGGCCTGGCCTTATAATGGAGCTGCTAAAGGCCCGTATATTGCGCCGCCGCCAGTTTCATCATGCCACCCCCGCCGCCGCACGGCGCCTGAAAGCAATGGCGCCAGCTCGCATTAAGCCGAGAGGGAAGCATCGCCGCTCTAAAACACCCGCGCCCTGCCACCCACGCCCCACACTGACTTTATGTTTCCGGCTCCGTGTCGCTAAAACTCTCTTTTATAATGCTGTCTCCTAAATCCTTTAACGGAGATCCGTCGCTGCGGAGACACCACTTCCTATTCCCGATGTTCCTTGTTTCTCCCATATTAAAGCAATTTGGGTCACCCTTCTTTAAGATTTACAAAGGCATTGTGCTTACACAAGGAAACTAGCTTGTTTCCCAAACCGTACAAACAACGTTTTTGGGTTTCTACTTGTCAGCAGGGAAAGAAGAATTACTTATATAGTCTTTTTAACGGCCTTATCGGTGACGGCAGAGGAGATTTTTACCAATCCATGACGATGTGACACAGAAACCAGTGGTAACAATACGAAAGAACAAACAGTCTTCATTGCAAAACTGGACTTTTATTTTGTTTGTCTTCCAATGACGCGTTCCGCTTTATACAGGGCGTCTTTAGATTGGTCTACGAGAAAAAATGGCATGACTGATTTAGTAAAATTGAATTACCAAGAAAAAAGATAACTTACTGTAGAAATACGTTGTTAAGCACACAGGACGCCGCGCATTCATATGGCCCAGCTTGACACAGTCGTGGTGAGAATTTGAAGAAAAAAAACATTGTGCATTAAAATAAATCGGTATATGGCCGATAAAATGTTCAGAAGCCAGTAAACAATAAAAGCCCAAAACATACTCAAACATAGTTTAAAAATATATAAAAACAACTCACTGATGTAGAATTTTAAATACACGGGAAACTGTCCCAAAAACACATGAAAGCCCTAGCACGTAGTTGCGCTGGTCATTTAAAAAAAAAAAAAAGGTCTCGCACGGTGTTCTATAAAATACGTCACCTCGAGAATAGTCAGGAAGTATTCAAAAACAAATATCCGTCTTAGTATCACAAGAATTACGTATAGTTATATAAATAGGCAGCAGATTACCTTGTCAGATATGGGGCGCCGTCAGCATCCACTCAAACGGGATCGAGCTTACATAGATTATTACACAGTAAATACTCACTATCGTGCTTCCGGCTGTACAAATTATTTTTCCATTTCGGTAAATTGCAGAGTTACGGTGAAAACTTTTTGCTGTTTCTTTTCAGACGTTACGTGTCGGACCCACGCTTCATACATAGCAAAAAATCTGTGCGAACATCAGTTGGATTGTATTTAGTTGGATTTTTTTTTTTTTTTTTTTTTTTTTTTTTTGAAAAGGGCCAAACATTGTATGTCTTACTGCATGTGCTTTTCGTTGACATCTGACAAGTACAAAAGACGTATTGCAAACACATATGCATAAAGCATCGTTCTAGTCAATTCATCTCTCTTGAACAAGAAGAACACGTTACACCATGAATATTTCAAAATAACTGCGCAGCTCATTTTTTCAAGATATTTCCCTGTCTTACGGTTCTCTTGACTTCGCACCTTCGAACAGGTGGCTAGAAGGAGTCGGCCTGAATCTGGAAAAAGTTTCATCATTATAGACGCATGTGGATCAGACAAGATGAAGTCAAGATACGATCAGGGTAGGTGGGGGAAGGAGAACGCATTTTTCGTTTACTCCTCTTTGTTCGACTTTGATGAATGTGATGTGTCTTGCCAAAATCGTACCTTGACTTCATCTCGCCTGATCCACATATAAATAGAAGGCATAAAATTTGTCCTTGATTCAAGTAGAATCCTCCAAGCCACCTGTACGAAGGATAGATAATATTCTGCTGCTTTATCTGCTTTAAACAGTTTCGAGATGTAACCACACTGCCTGACAAAAAAGTGAAGCACCCAGAAGGCATGGCCCGATGTCAGTATAACTTCATACACGTTCACATCATCAACGGGTATGTAAGTAATGAGATTTGAAAATCTCTGCGACAGGTAGATCGCCCACAAGAGTGCATTAGTATTGTTCGTGTTTAGTGTTGTTAGTACCGGCCCTCTTACGGTATATAAACGGCGTGAACGGCGTCAGATGTTGATTATTCACTGTGAAGGAAGTCCGCTCTGCTTAGCTAAGTTCTCAGCGCGTCTGACTGCCATGCAGCGGCCCGGGTTCGATTCCCCGCGGGATCGGAGATTTTCTCCGCTAGGGGACTAGGTGTTGTATGGTCCTCATCATTACATCATCATCGACACGAAAGTCGCCCAATATGGCGTCAACTGAAAAGACTTGTACCTCGGCTGCCGAATTTCCTCAGGCGGGGAATCCTCGCCAGCAATGCCATACGATCATCAACATCATGTCCGCGCATGGTAGCTGAGTGGTTAGTGCGACGGAATGTCATACCTAACGGCCCGGGTTCGATTCCCGGCTAGGTCGGAGATTTTCTCCGCTCAGGGACTGGTTGTTGTGTTGTCCTTATCATCATCATTTCATCTCCATCGACACGCAAGTCACCGAAGTGGCGTCAACTCGAAAGACTTGCACCAGGCGAACGGTCTACCCGACGAGAGGCCCTAGCCACTCGGCATTTGCATGAATAACATCTCTATGAAAGACACGGAGATGCTGTGTACTCGTATGAGAAAGCGTTATCAGCACCTAAAAATGTTTGAAAGGAGGCACATTGTGGGTCTCCATTTGGGCGGCTGGTCGAATCGTGCAATATCCAGATCTGAGGGGCATTCGGATGTGACAAAGGCCCAATGTTGGACTGCATGGGAACGTGTGGGCAGGCATTCTTGTCGTCAGCATTCCGGTAGATCAAGTTTGAACATCACACGGGAGAAGGGCCGTGTTGTATGCAAAACATATCTAACTCATGTCATATTTGCGCCTATCATTTGAGAACAAGTAATGGAATCCCTGTGTCATCCCACACCATTGGTCAGTGACTATGAGTTGCCGGAGTAGGAAATTGCCATTCCACGCTTAGGATGTCGTTAATATCACAACACAAACATGGTGCGTTTGGAGTAGTTCCATGACCGAGAGACATGGATTCTGATAAATCACCTCGGGTTGCGTTCAGTGATGAATCGCGGTTTATGCACTACCCCGGAAGACCGTTGTCGGTATGGCGGGGACCTGGCGAGTGGTGACATTGTTCCAGTGTCTTGGAGGGGCACAGCGTGTTACTCCATGTGTCATGGTGTGGGAAGCCATCAGGTATTACTTCAGATCACGAGACCGAGCGAGGCGGCGCAGTGGTTAGCACACTGGACTCGCATTCGGGAGGACGACGGTTCAATCCCGCGTCCGGCCATCCTGATTTAGGTTTTCCGTGATTTCCCTAAATCGCTCCAGGCAAATGCCGGGACGGTTCCTTTGATAGGGCACGGCCGACTTCCTTTCCCATCCTTCCCTAATCCGATGAGACCGATGATCTCGCTGTCTGGTCTCCTCCCCCAAAAACCAACCAATCAGATCACGGGTAGTAGGGATTTAGGGAATTCTGATGGTACAACGCTATGTCACGGTCATCTTGCGTTCTAATGGGTTACCACACATGTTACAATTCCATGGCGTCATTTTTAACAAGACAATGCTCGTCCATACATGGCACGTGTCTCTATGAACTGTCTGCGTGACGATGAGGTATTCCAGTAGTCAGCAAGACGCCCCAGAGCTGTCCCTGATGGAACATGTGTGGGACCCGAGCGGACGTCAACCCAGCCGCAGCGTCAGTATCGAGGATATCAAGCACCAGTTACAACAGTTTTGGGCCAGCTGGCCTTAGGAGAGGATACAGGAATCATTGAGTGCCTCCAGATCAGAGGAGACGCAACTTCACATTGATATTTTGTGAACGATGCTGCCGCCATCTGACTGTAATTATTTTTATTTTAATATTATACGATCCAGATTTCAGGATTCAGCCATTTTCAAATACAAAAATTTATTTATGTGTCATTTTTTTGTACTTGTAAATGGTCTAAGGCCGATTCTGGATCGTATAACAATAAAATAATAATTATTACAGAGAAATGGCGGCAGTATCATTCAAAACAATTTACCGTGACTGTGACTCCTGCCTAAATAAAAATTTTCGTGTTGATAGTACGCTCATACTGTCAGGTTCTTTATAAATATGACTGGATTTTTTAATCAATGAAATAACATCACATATCCGTACCATTGGAGTTTAATTTCGTTTCCTTCTCTCCTTTTGCGCACTTCACTTTTTTTGTCTGACAGTGAATCTAAAATCAACTGCGGATCTCGTTTTCACAGGATAGCTACCTTTGTTATGGTTATCACAGACGATTTCCGCTTTGCTCGACTGTCCCAATGGACATTCTGTGAATTGCCATCTCGTAGGTGGGGGTAGAAGTACACATGGTGCAAGAGTACACATCAAGCTTTCGGGTCCCTAAACCAGAAGTACATCACTCTCCCACACGGCAACAGAATGCTATCTCCTCAGTTATGTTCTGGAACCTCGTGGCAGTCGGATGCTCACAACTTGAGGAAATGTGGTAAGTCACTTTTGTACGTTTGTGATGTGAAATTTGTATTGTGATGATTGAGCGTTAGGTGAAGTGAAATCTATTTTAAAATTAGATAAACTCGGTACCTGAACTGGAACCAATAGGCTTCCAATATTCTCCCTGATCTCCGTGCCTTTGGTTGTGGGTGTTACCTATAGACTGCCGAAAAATCGGAATGCGATAAAAATACGAAGATCTAATGGGGTACAAGTTCGCAGAGCGTACTTTTACCCCATAACCTGTACTTTGGCTTGTGTACTCCCTTCTAGCGTTTTCAAGTATTTTTATTGATGCTTATTTACCTTTCATGCCTCATTATTCACTTTAGGGAACTAAAATTAGTTTTTCCTTGCTGCACTTTTTCTTTCGATGGGTAGCGGTTTCTTCAAACATACCTATCTCTTAAACACACTTCGAATATAATCACGTCTTCCTTAGTAGTATTTTATTTTCAGAAACTGACCGAGAATATCAATTCTACAACCACTGACAAAGCCGTCAACAAATTTTTAGATGCCGATTTTGGGCAGATGTGGCCGATCAAGGTTTCGACGATGGCTCCTCGAGGTCGATGAACGAGACTTCATAGTCATTGGTGGAAATAGAGAGGTTAAATAAACAAGGAATGATGAAATCACTGTAGAAGAGAGGGAGCACGATGTCGGGTATCAGACAAGATCCGCAGATTATTGCTTCTGAACCAGGACCTTCACCTGTTTCTCCCATCATAAGTGGGTCGTCTACTCGTCTTTCTTCTTCAATCTCCCCATTTAATAACTGCCATGCTGGCTCCTCTCCCAGCTCATCATCCTTTTTTTGCCAATCCTACGTCCGTCGCGCCATTGCAATCACCAGAAGAAATAATTCCATTTCAAAAAGTTCAAGTAAAACGTTACGTAGAAAGCGGTGTTCATCAGAGTGGTTGACTTTTACCTCTCATAAGGCAATCTGGGAGGTGAAATCTTCTGAAAAGAAGACGTTAGACGAAGAGAAGAAAAAGAAATCCCTAGCCAGATACAATAAAAGTAAGTTGACATTTTCTATTGTTAAAAAAAACTTCAAAGGAACAAACTCTTTCGTCGTCTTTGTCGGAATCGGAGCCAAAGATGTCTCTCATAACAGTAGTTCTGACTTGGACACGAATTTTTCTCAGGATGAAGCTTTTTTACAAGACATTACATGAGAATTCGCAGTTACAAAAGTTTGCGAAAAAACTAAAACTTCGTTTCGGCTTCGCCTATTTAAAGTGGTTCATTGTTTCAGTCATGGCTAAGATGGAATTTTGTTACAATTGCCTCCCGGAAACATCGAGATTTCAGGAAACAACCGATTAAGGTTCTCTCGAAAATAAAGACATTTGAAAAAACTATGAAAACCAATTTATAAATGCCCTGGAATGTTTGCCAATACCATCAGCTTTTCAGAAGACCTGTCCGGCTTACCAATCTGCTAAAAGTATCGTTAAAATGTAAGTCTGGACAGGTAACATCCATTTTTTCTGCTTCCCCATTCTATTTAATTGTATTAAAGTTCCTTAATTATGCACAGTAACACTAGCTAGACAACTAGTTTTAGTTTGTAAGACTGCAATACAGAAAAGGCTGTTACTAATTATAAATATGTTCATGTGATATTTTTTAGAAAAGTTGTTTTTCCCATATATTTATTTTAAACTTTTTTTCCTTCAGTTGCTCAAGGCCCAAGGAGTCTTATACCTCAGCATGAGGTGGCAGCACGCAAAATTACTTTTAGGAAAACTTTTATTACTCCTCTAATAATAATTGGATGACAGTGACATATTTACACGAAGTTACCAAGATATGAAACTAGGTGTTGCATGCGTCATGAGTATAATTTTGCTGCAGGTTTTTTTTAAAATATTTAGTAAAATGAAAAATGCGTTCCCCTCCCCCCACCTACCCTGATCGTATCTTGACTGCATCTTGTCTGATCCACATGCAGCTATAATGATGAAACTTTGCCCAGATTCAGGCCGAGTCCTTCTAGTCACCTGTTCGAAGGATTGATAAGCCTCTGTCCGTTCATGCTGCTGCAGTAGCTTCAAGCAGTGTTGAGCTATAACTATATTAATGAACGATTACTTCTTGCATGCAGGTGTAAGTGCAAATAAGCGATAGTGAGTTTCCGGGCATACTCTTCGGGTTGCGTCCCCTTTAACATTGTGAATCCTCAGAGGGAAGAAAACCTACATTTTATTTATACTAAAAGTTCGAAAACTCATACATCAATGATACTATTAGCAAAAACAGGTAAAGATATAAGATGTTGTCTGTACTTGAAGCATTTGTAAATTGTATGTTGGTATTCTTTTTAGGTGCCATGGCAGCCAATCTCAACAGCCTTTTCGAAGTGTGACCCAGAATATCGATCAGTACAATGGTATTGAAATCGTCCCACATGTAACTGTTAACAGCCAACGAAAAAAATAATAGTACTATGCGGTCAGATTTTAAAATACTTCTCGAGAAGACACTGCTTTCATTGTTATGGAGTAATGTCGTAATGTCGTTTGTTGACTTCCGTATTCAGTGTTGAAGAGGTTAACGCTAAGTGTGGAATTCTATTAGAGTTTCAGAGTCGAAATGAATCGTACGATTATGCAGTATTTCTGATCCGCAGAGAACGGAAAGTTAGTTGACTTTGATGATGAAATTGGCAGATATGATGAAGGTAAGGGAAGAATGGAAATTAAATCGCATGTGCTGAAAATCGGCAATTAATGTGTGATCCTACTTCTGTAAATATTGTCGATTGTGATCTTCCTAAGTACTGGACAGTGGAACAGAAATTGTCGATTGTGATCTTCCTAGCTACTGGACAGTGGAACAGAATGAAGGTTTTCTTAGAAACAGGGAAGTAAACTTTGTAAGAAAAACAGGCCAGAAAGAAGTAAATAAGGAATATATATTTCACAACAGTGATCAACAGTTTCAGTGTCATGCTTTGGAGAAAGCAAAACAGACCAGGTGACATATCTCCCAAGAAAATCCTTAAACACAAAGAAAGTCCATAAAGCTGCTTTGAAAATATTGTCTGCAGCAGGTGAAAAATCTTTGGAATCTGTCAGTGTTAGGGCACTAGAGAATGACAAGTCAGTAACAGCTACAGATTTCAGAACTGGCTAGAAAGTCGCCAAAAGGAATCAAGCGGTAAATACTTTTGAGATGGAAATTGATGTTCAGAAAGTAAATGTACTAGAAGTGGGTCGTATTCTTCATTCCAGCATAGTATGTCTCTACATGTTAAGTACTAATGTTGCAGATTGGAAGCCAAAAGTCATAAAAAATATAATTGTATAACACAGCAACATTTTCTTGGTACATGATGACAGTTCAACAATCGGACGATTGCCTTCATTGATCATTAATACTCGAACAATGCTACCAGATATATGAGAGCAAACTAATATTTTCCTACATTTGATTGAAACCAAATGCACGACAGCTGAAGGTATATTCAATACTTTAATGAATAGTTTCAAGTCTTTAGGTTTTCACCAAGAAATTTTAATTAAAAGCTCATTTCTGTTGCCACTAAGGACGCGGCAGTTATTTTGGGGAAAAAGAAAGGCACAGCTGCAGTACTGTAACAAGTTTTTCCTTCATATTTTAAGTTGGACTGTGCCAGCCATAAGCCATAGCTATCTGTTGGTGATGTTACAAGAAAAGATTTTCCTTCACAAATCAGTCATTTTAAATTTTCCTGGATAAGCTATACATCCCCTATCATCAGTCGCTCAAAATGGTAGAGAACTAAGAAGACATTCAGAAGAACTTGAAATACAAATTCTTAAAATTGACAGAGTATTGGATACTCGGTGGGTTGCCTCTAGCTTTAGAAATTTTTTAGCAGTTTGGAGAAATTATGAGCCACTAGTTTCACATTTTAGTGGCGCTAAGAGTGATATGACCTGTGACAACACAGACAGGAAAATGTATCAAGGTATTCTAAAGAAAATCAACAGTTATGAATCAAAACACACGACATTGGTGTAATATTCTACAACGCTGTTGGACACTTTTTGCCCAGTGGTAAAGACAGCACTTCAGCTTTGGAAAAGAGTGGAATATGCTAAATCTTGTAGCTGTGGCAGATTCTATATAGGTCAGTTTGGTAGGGCAATATGCTTGAAGGAACACAACAGAAGCTGGAAACTTGGAACAGGAGACTCTTCTTTGGCAGACCACCTGATTCAAGAAGTTACAAGCAGCAACATGAAGTATTACATCACATCCACAAAGGAAGGAAGATGAACTGTCTTGCTCGCGAATTCTAAATGCGGGTACTACTCACAATCCCATCGGAGTGATGTTGTAAATTACCGCTCTTACTCGCATGCCCCAGTTCTTCCTTTATTTCGGTTACTATAATTTCTATTGTTGTGTTCAAATTTTTGCTTTCTATACCCACAGCCGAATCACTCTACTACTTTCCTTACTAGTATATCTTATCTGTTTGTAATTTAGGAGCTGTTAAAGACAAGATAAGTTTGCTCAGCCACTTCCTTGAAACATGTCACCAAAGTTTAATGTTCAATTCATTTTCTTCTGAGAACAAATGTTGTAATTTTTCGTTTAGCTAACTAGTTAATGTGTCACATATGTCATCTTAGTTAAATAATCTTACATCGAATTTTCACTGAAATAATTACTCTCGTTTTATTTCTAAATCTAACTTTTACAATTTTCAGCTTTGGAAATGGAGATACTCCGTAGAAGCACTAGTTTAAAATCTTTGATCCAACAAAAGTTTCACTGCACCATATATTTATCTTTATAACTGATGATGGCATAACAGCCGAAAACCGGTTTGTGAAGTGAATAATAAGTATTGTAGAATATTAAACCAGTCTCGTGTGTATTTTCTTTCATAATGTATAAAATATTCTACCAAGAACTGAAGGAAGAGTCAATCAATGCAGAATCACCAGTACTGACTTTATTTTGAATCTGGGTCGAATGGCTGATGCGCTATAGGAGTTGCATTACCTTAGCTTAGACCTGCAGGCTCGTGATATCACTCAGGGTAAAAACAGGAATACAGCTCAGAGTGTTTGAATAGAGAAAGGTAAATAGAGGTCCATATTATAATGAAGCTCTCAAAGCAAAGGAACACTAACAGTTCAAGGGGGTTTTTCTTCAGAAAGGAAGTGAAGAGAGGTGTGTTGGTCGGCCTACATCCATTGATCCGACATCATTTTATCAGAAACTATGCAAGCGAATGGAAGATAGACTTGTAAGTGATGAAGATGACATTTCTTCATAAGTCCTGGATTCTTCTTACTGGCCTGACAATCCTGCAGTAACTATTGGTGAAGAACAAAAAGAAAAACAAAATGTCAAAGAGTCACCTCTCATGAAAGAAAAGCAACCAGATGTTTTCAAGAGTTCCTAGAAGAAAAGAAATGTCCAGCTTCTCTACTACCTCTGATACACATAATTAACTGCAGACCAACATCCACTAGTAAATGTAAGACGGGATTTTCACAAATGAACCTCGGTTTAACCCCATTAAGAGCACCTTTGCACCCGAAGTCTGTTGCCAACTTGAGGTTTATCAGACCAGAAGGACCTCCTTTACGACTAATCAACCTGACTCCTTAATTGGAGACCTGATTCCTGGAAGGAAGACGCCTGGCTGCATACAGTAAAATTAAGGAGCGGAAGCGGGAGAAATATAGTAGTGATATTCTGATGCCGATTTGGAAAGTAGTTTAAAAAAACCTGGCTCGTCTGCAAGGTACATCCTTTAATCGTAATTCTAGATAATACATATAAATCTGAATTATTTGTTTACTTTAAAGTATGCGTTAAAAGTATATAGTAACTTCTTACAGCAATAAATTGTAAAAGTTAGACATTGGCAACAGGTCACTCTGAGTATCACTGCACTTTCTTCCAGAAAATCGGCATCACAAATAGCCTTAGATATTAATGCTTGACGTCTTTAGTGCTACGCATGTCTCAAGTGCTCGTATTTCTGTTGACTGGTAATAGGGAGGAGCAGCCTGGCCCTGCTAAACGTAAGGCCAATGTCGATGTTTCTGGTGGCATAGTAAGGCCATCCTGCAAAGTACCTGCCAACATCCTAATAATACGGGATGGTTTAAAATGATATCAGCAACTTCAATGTGTTCGAGAGGAAGTCTGGAGGAACAAACAGGGCATAAAAGGCACTCGTGATCCGTCAGTAACAATGTAAGTTTGAAGTGCAGGACAACTTCCTTTTGCGCAAAGGAAATAACATTTTAATAAAGGTGTAAAATAATAAGAGGCATTATTATCTACATCGGTTATTAAAACAGAGAAAAAGTTGTTTTTAGTTTTGCACCCTGCAGTGTAGGGCAGCGTCTCTTAAACCGTGTTCCGTGGCTCTCTGTCACATATAATTAGAAAGGTTGGCCACAATATGCCTTGTAACATTAATCTATATATTCAGAGAAGGGTGTCTGTGTGTTTGTTCGGTACAGAAGTGTACAGTTTTATTCGTAGCTTCATGAAATTTTGGACACTTGATTCTAAAAACAAAAAACGTCACTGCCTACATTTTAACCACCTCTTCCTCCGAATTTTCCATTCCTTCAAGCAAATTACATAAAAAGAGTGCTTCTATTAATAAGACAGTCTTAATAATTTGCTTCAGTTTTATATTCCGCTATTAATAATGCTATCGAAGGAAGTAACCACTTCAATGCTATTCGGTCTTAAAAGGCAGCTTCCCACCGTAGTTCCTGTCTTAAAATCCTTTTCGATGTTTTCCTGCTGGAGGATGAAGAGATGGCTTAAGGGAGAGAGAGAAAGGGAGAGAGCGAGATAGAAAGAAGGGGCGGGGGGGGGGGGGGCGGCAGGAAAGACAGAAGGAGAAAGAGACGGACAGCAAGAATTAGGGAGGAGAGAGAATGAATACGTTAATAATATCGCCGTTATGCTTACATCCAAAATATTAACTATATATATTCTGCTTTCTGAATCTCATTTACACGTTGCGCTCATGTATTCTGTTCGTTCTGAGGCTTAGGCATTGTTCCAACTCAGTCAGTGAATGTTATTTACATGATCCATACAACATTTGACACTTTTTACCTAATTTCAGTTTTACTCTATATTGTTATGTATAATAAGATTCGTGGTGCTTACAAATTGCATCACTCCTCGCGTCAGGTTTATAAATGTTTCATCCTCTTCTATACATTTACATCTGGAAACAGTGGTAAACTCTCCTGCCCGTTTCAAGAGTGTCCAACATACGTTATCTTTCTTCATCTGCTGGTTGTCGTCACTTTAGTTACAGCCTACAGGCAGCGTAAAGCATTCAACAGGTAAGTAAAGTATTAAACAGGTATATGGTCAAACATGTCACCTCGTTTTCACGCTATTACTTTCCGAACACAGAGACGACTACAACAACAGAAAAATCTGATCTTCCCAGTAATCATTTTGTACGACGTTCCCCAGTCACGTAATTTTAGTTGCGCATTAGCATATTTATCTGACTGTACCATATTGTTCCTTGTATTTCTGACTTGTAAATGCCATTAATTTCCCTGGAAATACACAAACACCTGGCACTTTCTTCGCTTCTAGCGATCTCTGGAGGCTGAGTCTGCAGTGGTATGTCACTTCCTTGGGGGATATGTACTATTCACACAAGCTTCTATACTCTTGCCTCTATGACATAAATAATTTCTGTAGATAGCAATGGACTTTTGAACTGAACCTTTGTCAGTAGCAGTACTCTAATTTGTTATCTTGAAAATATATTTGGATTTGGGTGGATTGTTATTTCAGATTATTACTGTGTTCATCGGTCTAACCGAGGTAAAGTTAAGATCATTGATAGTACTCTTCATGAAGTTAACCTCGTAAATACATCGTTATTGGAAATTTGGAAATTTGTGGTAAGTCCCTATGGGACCAAACTGCTGACGTCATCTCGTGGAGGGCGCTCTAGACCGCGCGGCTACCCCGCACGGCTACATCGTTATTAGCAGATATTATATCAGTCTTAATCTGCGCAACTGTTCTATTATGATAGGTTGGACACTACCCCGACTCATTAACGACATAAAGTTTCAGTGCATAAATTAATTTCATCAGACCTACATCATGCTCTTCTGTTCATTAGTGCGCAAAAGCACCAATTTCGCGTTAACGTAAGTGGTAACAACGCGCTGTCGTGATCCCCATAGCATTTCAACAGTTTTCAGTTGGTACGGGTAAGGATAAATGTCATGTTCACAATGTAAGTAGATATTAGTCAATAAATATGTGGCAGCAGATGTCTGAATCTTTACAGTGATTGCACATTTTTCATGACTCTGAGAAATGTCTCTCTTCAGCATTATGACAGGTACCTTGAGGTTTCTCCCGCTACTAACTATTTGAGTCCATGAAGGGAAATTCATAACCTAGTCTTTTCTGTTACTATATTTCTGTTAGCCAATGCGCGTAAGCAAAAAAACGACATCTAAGTAATAGGCCATGACGTGAATTCGCCCTTGCAGTATGGCTTCAAGGTTTCTTTTTTTCGACTCACTCATAGAAATCCTTTTCAGTTAATCTCCGGGCTGTCAGTGACGTGAGCCGTAAGTGTTTTCACGTGCAGAATTGCGAAATGAAAGCACTTATAAAGGGCATAAGGGCAGATATGTACTCGTAGTCTGCAGTCTGCCTACCTCCTACTGATCCATTAAAGAAAGGACATCCAAAAGGACATATGTCAGTGTTTTGATTTTTTGAATCAGGCATGTAAGACAGTACTTTGGAATTTAGTGATAACTAGTATATTTTTGAAATTTAAGTGCCTTAGAGTGTGTCACCAGACTAAAACTTACACAGATAACCGTGAAATGTTTTCTTCGTCAGTCACTGTTAATACTGATTTTATTCAAAATTCATGTCACAAAAACTTATTTTAGAATGTCAGCAATGGAAGAAAGTAACACTACAACGTAATCTTGATTTAACGTCTGTCAGTACTCTCTAGGATATTACACCGAAGAGCCAAAGAATCTGGTATAGGCATGCGTATTCAAAGACAGAGATTGTAAACAGGCAGAATACGGCGCTGCGGTCGGCAACGCCTACATAAGACAATAAGTGTCTCGCGCAGTTGTTAGATCGGTTACTGCTGCTAAAATCGCAGGTTATCAAGATTTAAGTGAGTTTGAACTTGGTGTTATAGTCGGCTCACGAGCGATGGGACACAGCATTTCCGAAGTAGCGATAACGTGGCGATTTGCCGGCCAGGGTGGCTGAGCGGCTCTAGGCGCTACAGTCTGGAACCACGCGACCGCTACGGTCGCAGGTTCGAGTGCTGCCTCGGGCATGGATGTGTGTGATGTCCTTAGGTTAGTTAGGTTTAAGTAGTTCTAAGGTCAAGGGGGCTGATGACCTCAGAAGTTAAGTCCCATAGTGCTCAGAGCAATTTGAACCATTTGACGTGGCGATTTTCCCGTACTACCATTTCACGAGTGTACCGTCAATATCATGAATCCAGTAAAACATCAAATCTCCGACATAGGTGCGACCGGAAAAAGATCCTGCTAGAATGGGACCAACGACGACTGAAAAGAATCGTGCAACGTGACAGAAGTGCAACCCTTCCGCAAACTGCTGCAGATGTCAATGCTGGGCCATCAACAAGTGTCAGCGTGCGAACCACCTTTGTTCCGCTGGCGTGGCAGTCTCGTTGTGGTGCGTTGAGGTGTTTCCATTTCCGTGGCTCTCTTGGTCACTGTTCACAAATTGTCACTAACATAACATAAGGACCCCACACCACGCAGCCACATTCCAGCAGAGGACGGACAGGTGTAATGTAGGCTGTCTCTTTAGTGGGTTTGTCGCATCTTCTGCCGGCCGGGGTGGCCGAGCGGTTCTAGGCGCTACAGTCTGGATCCGCGCGACCGCTACGGTCGCAGGTTCAAATCCTGCCTCGGGCATGGATGTGTGTGATGTCCTTAGGTTAGTTAGGTTTAAGTAGTTCTAAGTCCTAGGGGACTGATGACCTCAGAAGTTAAGTCCCATAGTGCTCAGAGCCATTTGAACCATTTTTTCGCATCTTCTGTAGTGTACTACAGAACTGTTTGTGATCGTGTTTCCAAGTTACTGCTATGTTAGTGACAATTTGTGAACAGTGACCAAGAGAGCCACTGAAATGGAAACACCTCAACGCATCACAACGAGACTGCCACGCCAGAAGAACAAAGATGACCACAGCATTTACGAAAAGTCTATGTAACATCAGTATAACCTTACTGTAAAATAGTTTTTGTAATGCCATTTAGCCTGAACATGAGGTATAACCCTCGAAACATGTCGCTAAATAAATAAGTAATACAATAGTTGACAAAGTTTGTGACTGGTAGCGGTAATTTAAAAAAAAAAAAAAAAACCTTTACGTTCTTTAGATGCCAATGTCAACCCACTGTTGTACAAAAGAGAATTGACTTGCTTCTGAATCTAGTGCTGAGTTTCTTCTCAGCTACGACAGGTAAGCATGTAGCCATCCAGGAAAAGATACATCAATGTTCTCTACCAGATGCGTGTGTGAATTTCTAAGTTTTCATCGGTCCCTAGACTTACACACTACCTAAACTAACTTATGCTAAGAACAACACACACAGCCATGCCCGAGGGAGGACTCGAACCTCCGCCGGGAGGGGCCGCGCTCTCTACCGGTTAATACGAAAGTATTTCTCTCGTAAACGGAAAGAAGCGAGCTGTTTCTTTTTTCGGGGAGCAGACAGCGGCTTGGGTGTTTCTTTTTTCCCCATTTATGTCCTCCCGTCTCCTCTCGTCTCTTGTCAGTGACCAGACAAATGTTGCGACGTGCCGTTTCGAGAACAAAAATAGTCCTGCACCAGTTTGCTTCTAGTACAAGAAACCAACTTCCCTATAATGCGGCGTCGTGAACACATTTCCGCGCCTAAAGTGAGGAAACAGGGGAAATAATAGGTGGGAGCGACGGAAGGGGAGCGCGCCTCGGGAAGCCGGAAGCGCTAAAAAGCTGGATAGCTTGCCGCACTCAAGCAGGCGCCGCGCTTCCGCCGCCGCCGCCGCCGCCGCCCAGCACTCAAAGGGGCCGCGGCTTGTAATCTGCACGCTAACACGTATCGCTGCTCTCCAGTCAGCTGCGTGTGGTCCGCTCCGATGCCATGTTTTGGTGAAGCGCAAGGCGTCTGTCTACACCAGAGTGCTGGTCGGAAGCAACTCATATACGTCCACATATCCTTTCTTCAGCTGATATTCTTCCACTTTCATGTATGAAGGTAAATGAGGTTTAGTAGTTATACTGATACACTTTAATGTAGATGCCTAGGTTTCAAAATCCGAGATTTTTCTTTTACTTAACATGGCATTCGTCTGTAACAGATCTTCGCAAGTCTGAAAAATGGTAACAGTCAATATTACTCGTGACTCCTTAGCCCGTAATAAAAATGTCAAATTTACTTCCTATTTCCACCTCATTTACGTAAATACACGGTAAGAAAGCAGTTTAGCTAGAGACAAACGACTAATACGAGGGTCACTCCAAAAGAAATGCACACTATTTTTTTTAAAATCTATCTTTTATTCTACATGTTTGAAAGTTTTACAGTGTGTAGATACATCCTATAGGAACAGTATTTTCATTTCTCCACGAAATTTCCATCTCTCTCAACTGCCTTACGCCATCTTGGAACCAGCGCCTGTATACCCGCACGGTAAAATTCTGGACCAACCTGTTGGAGCCACTGTTTGGCAGCGTGCACAAGGGAGTCATCATCTTCAAACCTTCTTCCACGAAGAGAGTCTTTCAGTTTCCCAAAGAGATGATAGTCACATGGAGCCAGGTCAGAACTGTAAGGCGGGTGTTCCAGTGTTGTCCATCCGAGTTTTTGGATCGCTTCCATGGTTTTTTGACTGACATGTGGCCGTGCACTGTCGTGCAACAGCAAAACATCCTCCTTTTGCCGATGTGGTCGAACACGACTCAGTCGAGCTTGAAGTTTCTTCAGTGTCGTCAAATATGTATCAGGTGAAACATCGTAGCCATAACTTTTCCAGCAGAAGGTGTGGTTTTGAATTTTTTCCCTTGGGTGAATTTGCGTGATGCCACTCCATTGATTGCCTCTTCGTCTCTGGTGAAAAATGATGGAGCCATGTTTCATCACCTGTCACAATTCTTCCAAGAAATTCATCTCCACCATTCTCGTACTGTTCCAAAAGTTCGCTGCATACCGTTTTTCTTGTTTCTTTATGAGCCACTGTCAACATCCTGGGAACCCACCTGGCACAAACCTTTTTTAACGCCAACACTTCCAGCATCCTGCAAACACTTCCTTCCCCTATCCCAACGTAGCGTGACAATTCGTTCACTGTGATGCGTCTGTCAGCAGTCACCAATTCGTTAACTCTCTGCACATTGTCTGGAGTGTGTGCAGTACGAGGCCTGCCGCTGCGAGGACAATCCTCAATATTACCATGCCCGCTTTCCCGCTTTCATCACGTAACCTGCTTGCCCACCGACTAACTGTACTGCGATCGACAGCAGCATCTCCATACACCTTTTTCAACCTCTTGTGGATGTTTCCCACTGTCTCGTTTTCACAGCACAGGAATTCTATGACAGCACGTTGCTTCTGACGGACGTCAAGTGTAGGAGCCATCTTAAAAACATGCTGTGACGGCGCCACTCACGGGAACAGGTTGAACTAAGTTTGAAAACAAGCGGGAAGGATGTATCTACACACTGTAAAAATTTCACACATTCAGAATGAAAACTGTATTTTTACAAAAATAGTGTGCATTTCTTTTGGAGTGACCCTCGTACTTCTATCCTTAGTGCAATACAAGATACGCGTGGCAAAAACAAATAAGGAATGGGAGAAATGATTATATACAGGATGGCTATAACGAAACTTTCGCTACTTGAGAGGGCCCCCCATGAAAAACGTGTTATCGTAGGTCAGTGAAACTTGGTGGAAACATTTGTAAGATCATGAGAAAGAGAAATAACGAATAAGTCATGGTAAGAAAGACGAATTAATTTACACGTAAGATGGTAACAATTGTTAACTGCGTACCATGTTTAAGTACCATTTTACAAACGTTGCTCATTGTGACGACTACGTTCATCCAAGACAACCTATAACCGCACTTTTCACAACTGTTCGCAGCACTTCCGAATGATGGAGCATGAAATACTCAGCTGTCGTGGCACAGCTCGTGCACAGCTTCAGGACTGCGCATTGCATCCAGCATTCTCAACCATGACAACGGTAACTTCTTCAATGAGTTGCGGAGCAACTGGCTGTCGGCCTCTCAGTATTCGCATCCATTGACGCCTGTGGGCTGAGGATGACGCGGCAGCCGGTCGGTACCTTTGGGACTTCATAGCCTGTTCGGACGGAGTTTAGTTTAGTTTAAATAATGGAAAATGGCTATCAATGATAGTATTAGATTTCTTTGAGACTTACTGCATATAGTCGAAACTCTTCCACTTCCATAACAGAAACTACACGTGCGGTTACAAGAGCTGTATGGATAAGAAACAACAGTCTTACGATGTTGCAGTGCCTCTGTTATTCCGAATTACAATGCAATGTTCCTTCGGGCAAGCATGTATGTCCGAAGGAACAGGCACTGCGGCGACTACAGCCGTTATGAAATAGATGAAATGTATGTGAAATTGCGAATATGAACAACCATCAGCTGCATAATGGAATAACGGCAATGAGAATTTGTATTGACGGAGGATACCGAAAAATTTCAATGAATAGCAGCTCGTTTTGTATAATCCTGAAGATACGGTCTATACTTCGCTTGTCCGTCCTCTTCAGCAGCTTTTCCGTGCGGAATGGGATTTTTGTCGGATACTATTGACAGACGACATCGAAAAAGTTCAGAGAAGTGAAGCTCGTTTTGTATTATCACAAAATTGTGCAGAGAGTGTAACGTATATGATAAACGAGTTGGGTTGGAAATTATTGAAATACGAAATTACAATCATCAAATTTATCCTGCGGATACCAAAACATGTTTTTCTACATTTACATCTACATACCTACTCCGTAAGCTAATGTACGTGCGCGGCGGAGGGCAACCCGTACCACTGCTATTCTTTTCCTGATCCACTCACAAATAGAGCAAGGGAAAAACGACTGTCTATATGTCTCATTAAGAGCCCTAATTTCTCTTATATTATCTTCATGGTCCTTACACGAGATGTACGTTGGTGGCAGTAGATCGTCTTGCAGTCAGCTTCAAATACCAGTTCTCTAAATTTTCTCAGTACTATTCCTCTAAAAGAACGCCGCCTTCCCTCCAGGGATTCCCATTTGAGTTTCCGAAGCATCTCCGTCAGAACCTACCGGTCTACAAATCTACCAACCCACCTCTAAATTGCTTCGATGCCTTCCTTTAATCCGACCTGGTGCGGATCCCAACCCCCGAGCAATAGTCAAGAATAGGTCGCACTTACGTTCTAAATGCATTTTCCTCTAGAGATGAAACACACTTTCCTAAAATTCTCCCAATAGACCGAAATCGACCATTCATCTTCCTTACTACTATTCCTATAATTGTCGACTCCTACCTACATATGGAGAAATGACCATTGTAATAAAATAAGAGAAATCAAAACTCGCACGAAACAATTTAGATGTTTAGTTTTCTCATGTGCTATCCGGTAGTGCTACAGTTGAGGAATAGTCCTAAAGTGGTTCTGTTAATCTTCTATCAAACACTTAACTGTGAATGGCAGAGTAAACGTGTATAATCGTGCAGGGGAAGACGCACAGCATTATGCGAATTATCATTTTTATGAGGAACCTGAGTTCAAATATCTTTTTCATACAGTTCCCGTCCCTTTTCAGTCGAATAAAAGAATCGTTATTTGAATTCAGTCGACCATGTCTTACTTTTAAATGAATTTCACCTGGCGATAAACCTTCCAGGTCAATGAATTTCATGGCCTCTCCCTAGTCCAAACTAAACATAACTCGATTACTTTAAAAACCATATAAACAATATTATTCAGTAGTGCTATTCAAAACTTGAATTTCATTACTGCACAACATTTATACTTAAACGTCACAAAAACAAAAAGCCAGTAACTACGACCCGTCAGCTGTTTTATTCTTGGAGCAACGTAATCAGCCATCTTTCAGTTGGTAGTGATTTAGGGAACTCGGATGAACCCAAGTCAAGAAGACCACAAAGGTGTTTGACGCCACCGTTTCGAGTACGAGATGAGTGTCGTAGTCACGGTGCCGTCTTACTTGATTTGTGCCTCTGTTGAGACAGATTACGCGTTCCGCCATTCTGATAATTTATGAACAGTTGCGTTAAGTCAGTGACGACAAAAGTAACCAATTACTTGTCGTACATTTCATACATTACAGTCAGTGGTATGATTCAGAGGTCAACTTAATCGCTTCAGAAATATTTGTTTTTCGTTTTTTTAAATTTGTCTTAACTGGTTTGTATACAAAAAGGTAAACAGTAACTCGGACTTGTGAAGGGGGGTGCCTCTTTCATCATTACTTATCGTCAGTGACATAGACTATCTGTACATTCTTGTTTTAACTGGAAGGAATTATGTAGATTTTAATTCTGCGCTATACTACGTCCAAATGGATAATTTTATAATATACCGGCAACTTTATTTAGGAGATGGTGTCAGTAATGCATGGGACGCTGTTCCCTACCTCCCCATTCCTGGCTGAGCTACTGCAGCCCGTGTGGGAGGTACGGTCGGTAGTTTCTGGAGAAGCGATAGCCTAGCGTGCTACACACGTGAATATAGACGTCACCACTTAAAAGCTTGTCTTGATGCTAGGGGGAGCGCTAATGGGCCTGCTCGTGCTCGTAGCTGACAGATGTTTCAACTTACGCCACAGAATACAGTCAGTATAATTTACATAATTAACATTTATATATGGACTTGTCACATCACAGTTTTTTCGGCTTTCTGCACAACAACAACATAACTTATGGAGAAAACGTGGCGTGATATCAGTAAGCTTCCTGAGCTATAAACTCATACTAATAGATAAAAAATAAGGGAAAACTAGAAAACCTCGGTAATAACTTATTTGAGTCTCATCTGAGTCACGTATTAGAAAGAAGAAGAACAGTAAGTTTGGCATTGTCGACAGCTTCAACCTCAAAGCCGCAGTACTTGCTTAGTAAGGAACAATCGAAGAAAAAATTGACAGCGGTCTTACTAAAGGAGCTGTTTCGACATGCACTTTAAATGATTCATGATAACGTTCGGTAACCTGAACTAGCGCAATAGTGTACAATATTTCGACGACCGACGTTGTCATTTTCTCCCGCTGCTGCGAGTTATGTGTCCTCTCTGTCTGGGCTCCAAACAGACTGTGAACTATTGTTGGTCTTACGCTGCTATTTATAACTGCTCGTAAGTTCGACTTCCGGCGCCCACTACGCACTTTGATGCACGTTTGTTAAGTTCAACTTATTCATCTTAATACCTTGAGAGCAAGGTCAGCTTACTGAGAAGTCGGTCTTTCTTCTGACTGAGCTTATCCAACTTGTGTACAATGTGGAAGATGACCGTACAGTGTGTTAAATAGTGATCCACCTCGCTCAGTGCTTAACTCATGACGCTAAATTTTGGAGTGCATCTCGAAGAGGATTTCGTAAAATTTTGAGAAACAGTTCTCCAATCAAGTTTAAAGTCACGCCTGAAATAAACTGTATAGCTCTGTTTTGCGGCTGTGAACCAAAAGATGTTATAGCACATGCCTCTGAAGTTTAGAATCAGTAAGCCGTATGCATCCACAACACTACCACCACTCTTTAAATTGCGCAATGAATACTCGCAGATCACATGAAGAGACTCGTGCGGTGATTCAGAATGTTGGTAATAGTTACAGTGAATGCAGGTCGCTAGTGCGACCTGTTCCTGAGTACTGCTCGACAGTTTGGGATCCGCACCAGGTCAGATTTAAGGAAGACATCGAAGCATTTCAGAGGCAGACTTTGTTGCCGGTAGGTTCGAACAACTCGTAAGTGCTACGAACATGCTTCAGGAGCGCTCATGGATATCCCTGGAGAGAAGGACACGTTCTTTTCGAGAAATGCTATTGAGAGAATTTAGAGAACGGGTATTTGAAACTGACTGCCGAACTATTCTGTAGCCGCCAACATACACTGAGCGTCAGAACCACGAAGAGAAGATTGGAGAAATTAGAACTCATACGGAGGTATATAAACAGTCGTTTTTCCCTCGCTCTATTTGCGAATGGAACAGGAAAGGAAATGACCAGTAGTGGAGCAGGGAACTCTCTGCCACGCAGCGTACAGTGGCTTGCGGAGTATCTATCTAGATGCAGATGTAAATGTAGAACATTCTCCTGTCGTTAATGACCACTGACCACCACTGACCAATTCAGTCACATCATTGACTAATGATCTTCATCACTGACCACTGACAATCAGTGACCACTGACAATCACTGACCACTGACCGTCATTGACCACTGGCTATCATTCTCCACTGACCTTCATTCCGCACCTAATAATATGCAGGGTAATAGTGGTCAGATATTTCCACATACACGTCATCTATTGTCCTGCCTCATAATTAATTTTCACCACACATGTTTGTACACAACATCAAAAAATTGGGTGCAATATTTTCACATCTGCCTCATCAACATCTCTCTGATTTATACACCACGGTAAATTTCCTCTTTCTGTAATGGTTAATACAGCGAGGTAACAACATTATAACATATATTACAGAGGGAATGCAAAGGTCATGACATTTTGCAGAGTGCTAGTGGTAGGCATTCGAATCACACTGCTATTCTAAATGCATTCCAGGATGTATGGTGAACTGTTTTTTTTTTTTTTTTGCGATTTTGTCATGGTTTACTTTGCTAGCTATCGGTTTCCTTTATGCTGTAAGTTAGATATGCAGTAGTGCTCTAGATTACTTTAATGTTGTCATGGTGACACATCATAGAAAATATACGTTTTAAACCAATAAATAAATGTCGCTACCTACCTTGCATGATGTATAGCTCCCTGGAGCACAAAATTGTGAGAGAGACGTTAGATAGTTACAAAAATTCAAAATAACTCTCTCTGGGCTGCTGCTGTTCTCTGTAGGTATGAAGACTCAGCGACTTGAGCCATGCCATCCGTGCTGAATTCTAGTTTAACACCGATTACACACCAAATATTTTGTAATGTTTTTAAAGTTTGGTGTAGTCAGACCTGTGTTTCTACAGCTCACATTTTCCTCAAAAACGATTTCATGCCTGCAAGGTAAGCACAAGAGATCTTTTTCAAGCCGGCCGCGGTGGTTTCGCGGTTCTAGGCGCTCAGTCCGGAACCGCGCGACTGCTACGGTCGCAGGTTCGAATCCTACCTCGGGCATGGATGTGTGTGATGTCCTTAGGTTAGTTAGGTTTAAGTAGTTCTAGGTTCTAGGGGACTGATGACCACAGATGTTAAGTCCCATAGTGCTCAGGGCCATCTTTTTCAATCAAAACAGACGCATAGTTTCTATATAAAACTAATGCATTAACACAGGACCGAAAACTCCATTCAGCAAGTATTTTGCCTATTGTTTTCCACAGTAATTTCAACGCCCGAAATATATATACACTCCTGGAAATGGAAAAAAGAACACATTGACACCGGTGTGTCAGACCCACCACACTTGCTCCGGACACTGCGAGAGGGCTGTACAAGCAATGATCACACGCACGGCACAGCGGACACACCAGGAACCGCGGTGTTGGCCGTCGAATGGCGCTAGCTGCGCAGCATTTGTGCACCGCCGCCGTCAGTGTCAGCCAGTTTGCCGTGGCATACGGAGCTCCATCGCCGTCTTTAACACTGGTAGCATGCCGCGACAGTGTGGACGTGAACCGTATGTGCAGTTGACGGACTTTGAGCGAGGGCGTATAGTGGGCATGCGGGAGGCCGGGTGGACGTACCGCCGAATTGCTCAACACGTGGGGCGTGAGGTCTCCACAGTACATCGATGTTGTCGCCAGTGGTCGGCGGAAGGTGCACGTGCCCGTCGACCTGGGACCGGACCGCAGCGACGCACGGATGCACGCCAAGACCGTAGGATCCTACGCAGTGCCGTAGGGGACCGCACCGCCACTTCCCAGCAAATTAGGGTCACTGTTGCTCCTGGGGTATCGGCGAGGACCATTCGCAACCGTCTCCATGAAGCTGGGCTACGGTCCCGCACACCGTTAGGCCGTCTTCCGCTCACGCCCCAACATCGTGCAGCCCGCCTCCAGTGGTGTCGCGACAGGCGTGAATGGAGGGACGAATGGAGACGTGCCGTCTTCAGCCATGAGAGTCGCTTCTGCCTTGGTGCCAATGATGGTCGTATGCGTGTTTGGCGCCGTGCAGGTGAGCGCCACAATCAGGACTGCATACGACCGAGGCACACAGGGCCAACACCCGGCATCATGGTGTGGGGAGCGATCTCCTACACTGGCCGTACACCACTGGTGATCGTCGAGGGGACACTGAATAGTGCACGGTACATCCAAACCGTCATCGAACCCATCGTTCTACCATTCCTAGACCGGCAAGGGAACTTGCTGTTCCAACAGGACAATGCACGTCCGCATGTATCCCGTGCCACCCAACGTGCTCTAGAAGGTGTAAGTCAACTACCCTGGCCAGCAAGATCTCCGGATCTGTCCCCCATTGAGCATGTTTGGGACTGGATGAAGCGTCGTCTCACGCGGTCTGCACGTCCAGCACGAACGCTGGTCCAACTGAGGCGCCAGGTGGAAATGGCATGGCAAGCCGTTCCACAGGACTACATCCAGCATCTCTACGATCGTCTCCATGGGAGAATAGCAGCCTGCATTGCTGCGAAAGGTGGATATACACTGTACTAGTGCCGACATTGTGCATGCTCTGTTGCCTGTGTCTATGTGCCTGTGGTTCTGTCAGTGTGATCATGTGATGTATCTGACCCCAGGAATGTGTCAATAAAGTTTCCCCTTCCTGGGACAATGAATTCACGGTGTTCTTATTTCAATTTCCAGGAGTGTACAATTATAAGTACTGAATGAATAGCGATAGGCGACTTTTTTACAGATAAAATGCGAGAACGTGTGTATTACGTTGTTTTTAAGTATTACTAACGCTGTTAGTTCTCGCGTACAGTGTATTTTTCTGTCTTATAAAGTTGTCATTAGTATTTCTCGTAAATGCCAACAAGAAAAATTTGCTGCAAAATTCTGTGTTAATTGTGAGAAAACTGCCTTGTGTGCGAGATAGAGTTTTGAAGCTATAAATGAAGAAGTAATGAAATCATATAAATGTAGCAGTGTTCGCTAGCAACATCTATCGAGCGAGTTTAACGTACTGTTCATGCTGCTAATATTGAATTACGATGGTTACGTGGGTTTTGTATAATATTGTTTACTGTGCTAAGAGCTAAACTCTAACATTACATTGGTAACAGAAAGTATGAAAATCGAAGTACGTCAAAGTCGCTTTCCATACATAAGTACCACAAAAATCCAAGTACTGATCAACACCACGTAAGGGAATCACACACTCTGAAGCCCTATGAAACTTCACAATAAGTCTACATTAACAGATTTGAAGATATGTTGAGAGTCTCTCTATTTCTGAGTGAAACTTACGATGATAAAAACCAAGCAAATGGAGCAAAACGTATCTTATGAATAGTTCCCAAGTTGGAGTAAGATTAATACGACGCTTATACACTGCTTCCGATAATCTCGTACATTCTATTCAGTCTCTAATTTTGCAGTTTCTGTGTCGCTGGTAATCTGCATTTACTCCACCATTTAAAATTTAGACTCGCTTACACGTCGACGACATCGAGAGCTTTCGATTGTCAACGAGCAAGTTTTGTTACCTGAAATTAGTATAGCTGAGAACATTTTAAAAGTCCTCAATTTTTGATATTTATGGGTATTTCTGTCGCACTGCAGTGTATCAAACAAATAAGATATGTTTTCTACAGTTCAGTATCACAGTAACTTCTCATGTCGAAATTATCAGCTCAGTAATTGATGAGTATATCTGTCTCGTTTCAAAGAGTCTAATGCTTCGCGACGTTCTAATGAAAATTATTCAACTGTCTCTCAGTGACAGAATTTGGCGACATTTGTTTCCCAGCACGACAGTACACAACATTTATACAAAAACAATTCAATGTTGTTTGAGCGTTGTACTTTGTCCGTCTTGAAGACTGTCATTTGTAGCTCTCGTAAGTGGTAACACTGAAAATACGTTGTGAAAGACAGGAAATCGATGTGTCTCGCAGATAATGCTATATGCAATGTGCGACACAAATGCAGAAGATTTTGTCTGAATTTCCAAACTGTAAGAGATAGATCTGTAGACACAATTAGGTGCTGGCAGGAAAAGTTTACAACATCGCGGAAGTCAGCTCAAGTCGAATACGTGCGATGCCTTTAAAACGAAAGAGCTTGCAGACATAGAGTTCAGGTTATGTGTGGTGGCATGCTGCATGATATTCTGACTGTCGCCTCGTTACGCCGTGCCTCGCCTCGGGCAAGGAGTCCCGTTCAAAATCCAAGTGTTTACCGAATGATTTGTTAAATGTTCTAATAATTTTCCATTATTTATCAAACTATGGATGTAGGTTGACGTAACGAATTAATGCTTGATGTCTCTTTGTTTTTTTAGACACTGCATATGACTCTCGGTTTGGCTTAATACGTCACACATATCGATTAGGCAGCAGCAAGTCTCAGCTTGCCAATTACTCATATTTTGCAAGACTCAACTTTTTCCTGAGGAAAGCACACATGCATTTTTGTCCAGTTGGTGATATGTAGCATGATTAGAGATTGTAAATGTACTGACTCGCTGACTAAGTACGTTTGCTTGTTGGAAGTTGTCAACCAATGCTGACTGGATAGGAAAATAAGTACAAATATGAGATAACTACTAGTAGAAAGTGAATAAGTCATTGATGTTACTGCTGCTGCAGCTGTCATCTGTGTGCTATCGAATTAAAAAAATCTAAGTCTAACATGCACTACTACTAATAAAACTTGTAGTTTTGCTTGTCAGTTACTTGTTATTATTCGAGGAAACAGCCATTTCCTGTAGCGTGAGACTCCTCATCCATATGACTTTTTTTTTCAGAATCATGCACCACATTCTCTTTGATCGTCAAGGGTTCTACACCACAGTCAATCTATTCGTTCTGAAGAAAACTACATTTAAGGTGTTGGATGTTTCTTGAAATAATATGGTTTCAACTGGTGATTCTACTCCACAATGTCCAACGCCCTACTGTGAGTTGGATGTAACTCCAGCACAATGGCTTATGAAAAAATTACCAAAATCACAGTATGGGCTCAGTTGGTGTACCTCTGGAGACGACACTGAATGGTATGCGCTCAATTGTTCCATTTGAGTCATGTGTCTTCATGAAGGACTTGGATAAAGTGAAGTGAATCATAGACATGTTTCCAGGATATGAAGGGCATAATAATGAGGAGAAGAGTTGCCCCTCGCTTCTTGCATCCGATCGAAAATATGTGTTGCAAATACGAAGAAGTGACCGATGAGTTAAATGTGAAGTTGTCGGAACAGTGATTGTCACTTACGAGATTTCCCAGATAACATCAGTGAGCAGAATGGGCATTGTTGTTAAACAATGTAAAAAATTTAATGTTTTTCGTAATAGAAATCTACCTGCACTCATACTGGAAACGTGGGATTACAAGTTAACTGTGATTTTAGTATATGAGTGAAAATGCAATTTATTGTGTGAAAATGTAAATAAAATTTATATCTAGAGTATTTCTGCTGCCCTCCCCCCCTTTCCCATTCCCGCCTGTGATATAATGTTGATGTTCCGCTCAAGTAACTATTACAGAGAGACTGAGAGAAATGAAAGCCGATATAAAGATTTTTGGTGAAGTAGAACACAGAGAGGTGAAATTTACTGGTGAGGCAGTGGAATATTTGAGATAAACTTTCATTTAGTGGAATATAAAACAGTTGACAAAGAAAGATTTACGGATGAGGTAGAGTTTTGGTGATTATGTATTTTTAGTAAATAATAAAGAACAAATCTGAAACCACTTGCATCAAAATATGGTGACATCAAACAAGTTAAGTACTTCAAGTACTTAGGTGAAATGATCAGCAACACTGACAACGGAAAAGCAGCTCACAAAACACTAGCAGAAAAATTACGTAAAGCTTATACAATGACCTGGAACACATGCAATAAGAAATCGCTATCCACTCTAGTCAAACTTCACCACTAGCATACAGTTACTCTTCCAGAAGCGTTCTACGCAACTGCAACATCATCATTAACCATCAACATCAAGGACATTGAGAAAATGGAAAGTCAAATACTCAGGAAAATATTTGGACCCAAGATTCAAGATGGTATCTGGATTCGCAAAAGCTCTGAAGAACTGTACTCAGGGACTGAACGTCTCACGTCAGTTGCACGGAAAAGACGATTGGAATTCCACGAAAATTTAGCAAGAATGGATGCCTCTAGGATGACCAAGAAATTCTTCCTTATCATCAATGGAACTCGCCAAACCAGGCCATGCTAGCTAACAGAAACCCAAAATGACCTCATGGAACTAAGTATTTACCCACTAGAAGCCACACGAACTGCGTACAGACAGAAAATCAACTCTCATAAGTCCACAACCAAAAACCCGACGGAAAAAGAATCTGAAATTGAAAAACGCATGGACACAAGAAAGAAGACAGACCCGTAGTGAAAGTATGAGGAAGTTTTGGGAAGAAAAGAAGAACAAGAAAGCTAAGAAGACCAGTGCTAATTAATGGTTCCGCGTGCTCCTTAGAGGGCGAAACGAATAAATAATAATAAAGATGGTGGATAATTTTTTACAGTGTGTGTGTGTGTGTGTGTGTGTGTGTGTGTGTGTGTGTGTGTGTGTTGTGATTAGTTGCAATATTTTTTTTTTTTTTTTTTTTTTTTGTTTCCCACCAGTTTTCAAATGTGTGTGTGTCTTTAAATTTACTGCCCAGCACCATCTTTAATTTCCTGCAAATTTTTCAAATATCCCACATTCATCTCTTGTTGATGCCATAAAAAAGGGGTTTGACTTGCGACCTCATACTTATTACGTCACTGAACAAGGGGCGACACAACTGTAAACAAAGTGCGACAGAGGCGCTGTAGCCGTACGACTCCCCATCACTGTCCAATCCGAGCTTGTACTCCATCTTTAACGACGTTGTTGTCGTCGGGACGTTAAACCCCAATATTTTTTCCTGCTTCTCCAGTTTTCACAGACAGTGTTATTTTCACAGTGACTTGCTGTATTGTATGTTCTTTGAACGATGTTAAATTATCTTCCATAGCTGAAGATGGAATCTTCATTATATTATCGTAGACCACCTGAAGATTTTGAAACAACGGTACAGCAGTTCTCAAAACTGATATCAACGTATTAGCAAAACTCATTTTTGTAAAGGTCTACTTACCTGTCTTCAAATGTCAGTGTTGTCGGTCTTGCGAATCTGATGATGCGGGCAGCATTAGAATCTGATCCGACAACTGTACGTGGTCATCATACCTACCAGAAAGAACGAAAGTACTCCATGGCATCACCCTGGTAACAAGAAGTCCGTCACCGATATTCATGTAGCAGAACTGCTCCTGGTGATTCATTAGTCAGCTTTCTATTCGTGATGAATATGCGGTGCAAGGGTGTTTTACTGCAGCAGATATTTTGGCGTATGAATTTTCACAAACTGTTAGACAGATGCAGATGCAAAAAAAGTCGCTATTTAAATTAATTTTCATAGTTAAACGATAATTGTATCGAAATGTGATGCAAATCATTCCTGGCGTAGTAAAAACCTGAAAGCTTCTTTCTTTCGAGAAGACTGTAAAGTGCGTCAAGAAATAAATTTCTGTTTTCGTCTTCGTTAAAGTTGTCCCCTAAACTTCTTAAATGGACTCTATATTGCAAGCTTGATATGTACGAGTAGCTAATCGGCATATACTCGTATTTTACTTATACAGTTAGATCCAGCGAGAATGTGGACGCAAGACAGCGGTGCATTCGATCGAGAAGTGCGTCGTTCTGGTTGATATTTGCACAGGCGAGCTGGCTTAACGGGACACCCCATCTCCACTTGAATGCAAATATGAACTAACATATAGGATTTTTTGAGAACACAATGTACCCTTTTAGCAATCTCTTCCATCTATCCCACAAACTAGCTTGATGGTGATATTATGCAACGAAATGGCACTCGAGAACATGGACAAATACTTTGCAAATGGTATCATCTACCAACAAAATAGACAATTCCGTTATTCTTTCAGTGAGATGCAGACTTCTGTTGCCTTCGCGACATTATATCTATATTCGTATAGTCTAACCGCTTCATATCATTTCGTGCAGTGCTGCGTGATGCTTGAATTAATACTTGTTAGTTATTGCTAATATGCACCATTTCGTGTTTCACTGCTATTTTTCTGCGACAGGAGACGGAGTCCATTTGATACGACAGTCTTCTCAAGTACAAATCATACACTACAGAAACAGTACCACATTACTACTTTCGGTAACCAACACTACTGATACTGGAGCCTCCAATCCCTTTCAGACCGGCAAGTATACAGTTTGGTTCTCTTAAATCACAGTTCGTTTCACTTATATTTAGAATTTCATGAGTGATTAATTTTGTCTTGCAAATTATTTCACACCTTTGCAAAATCACTTAAATGGGCATCAAGAAATTGTTGTTATGTCACCTCTGTCTAAACTGAAATTCTGTTATATGCACCTGGTTATGACATGTCAGATTGTAACGGTATTTAACTGATGGTCACGACATTATTTTTAATTACTTAGAAATTTTATGTGGAAAGCGTATTGACAACGGTATAAAGGATTTTCCTAGTGTAGAGTTGATCAATTGAAGCTTACTAGCATTGACTACGATAATTCTTTCCTAAAAATAGTTAATTACACAGAGCAGTAGAGCCAGTGGATGAATGCTGGAGCCTATTATAAATTAGTAAGAATGACCAGTGTAGAAGGAAATACTTATTGGAGTACCATATTTTTTCTCGTATTTTTATTCCTCAACTGTAACGACCAGGACTGGATATTACAGAACTCTCTGTTCTCAGCAACTAAAGGGCGATCTTTTACTAGGGATAGCAGAGCCCCAGTTAATAATATTGCTGGAGGGTTATGCTGTTACGTATTTGCCTTGCAGCTTTAAATCCATTGCTGGAACGCTGGGTAATAGATTACGTTACAGTTCGAGCTTCAATATCCTAAAGAAATGAGAAATGTGCAGACAGAACTGATCGAGAACGAATGTGCGAAATGAAGTCTGCTCGACAACCAGATCGATATGTGCCGAAGTATATCTATACACGTTCCGCAGCGAAGTTACAACGAAGTACTGCTACAATGGCAGGTTATCAAGATTTAAGTGAGTTTGAAAGTGGTGTTATTGTTGGCGCACAAACGATGGGACACAGCATCTTCAACGTAGCGATTTTCCCCTACGACCATTTCATGAGTGCATCGTGAATATCTGGAATCCGGTAAAACATCAAATCTCCTACACAGCTGCGGCTGGAAAAACATTCTGCCAGAACGGGACCAACGATGACTGAAGATAAGCGTTCTACGTGACAGAAGTGCAACCCTTCCGCAAATTGCTGCAGATTTGGATGCTGAGCCTTCAACAAGTGTCAGCTTGCGAACCATTCAACGGAACATCATCGATATGAACTTTCGGAGCTGAAGGTCCACTCGTGTACTCTTGATGACTGCACGACACAAAACTTTACGCTTCGTCTGGGCCTATCAATACTGGCATTGGACTGTTGATGACTGGAAACGTGTTGCCTGGTCGGACGAGTCTCATTTCAAATTGTATCGTGCGGATGGACGTATAAGGGTATGGAGACAACCTCATGAATCCGTGGACTCTGCGTATCAGCAGGGGACTGTTCAAGCTGGTGGAGGCTCTGCAATGGTGTGGGGCGTGTGCAGTTAGAGTGATATGGGACCCCTGATACGACTAGACACGATTCTGACAGGTGACAAGTACGTAAGCATCCTGCCTGATCACCTATATCCATCCATGTCTATTGTCCACTGCGGCGCGCTTGGGAAATGCCAGCAGGACAATGCGACACCCCACACGTCCAGAATTCCTACAGATTGGCTCCAGGGACACTCTTCTGAGTTTAAACACTTCCGATGGCCACCATACTCCCCAGCTATGAACGTTATTGAACGTATCTGGGATGCCTTGCAACATGCTGTTCAGAAGATGTCTCCACCCCCTCGTACTCTTACGGATGTATGTACCGCCCTTCAGGATTCATGATGTCAGTCCCCTCCATCACTACTTCAGACATTAGTCGAGTCCACGGCACGTCGTGCTGCGGCACTTCTCCATGCTCGAAGGGTTCCTATACGATATTAGGCAGGTGTACCAGTTTCTTAGGCTCTTCAGTGTATAACATAGGCTTACATTGTACCGTCAGAGTTCCCCCAATCACTACCAGCCATACCCAGAAGTCATACCCGATGGCTTCCCACACCATGGCCACAGGAGTAACACTGCTGTGCAGAATAGCGATTCATCAGCTGTGTATGCTTCCCAGGCACGCACCACTCAAGACGCAGCCGTTTGTGTTGTGGTGTTAACAGCAGCGTACACATAGATGGTAATTCCGTAGTCCGGCTGCTGCAAGTGTCTCACCAATGGAGTGGGATGAGACAGAATGTTACTTGTTCTCGGATGCCAGGAGCAGATGTGAAGGCGTTAAGATCTGCTTGGCGCACAATACGGCGATTCTGCTTGTTCTCACGTTCCCATGCATCTCAACATCAGATGAATGTCACATCCGAATGCCCCTCTAATCTGCATGTTGTGCCATTCGACTATCTGGGCAAATGGAGACCCAGAAAGAGGCCCTTTCCAATCTGTTAGTTGCTGATAACGCTGTTTCACAAGAGTATGCGGCAACTCGATGCTTTTCACAGAGATCACTCAGCATTTGACGCTATTCACGCCCCTTATATATCCTACCAGGCCTGCTAACAAAACGAAACACAAACACTGCTAATGCACTCTCATGGCCTTCTTACCAAACACACAGAATTGTATTACAAATGGTGTGTACATGTATCAAGATACACTCCTGGAAATGGAAAAAAGAACACATTGACACCGGTGTGTCAGACCCACCATACTTGCTCCGGACACTGTGAGAGGGCTGTACAAGCAATGATCACACGCACGGCACAGCGGACACACCAGGAACCGCGGTGTTGGCCGTCGAATGGCGCTAGCTGCGCAGCATTTGTGCACCGCCGCCGTCAGTGTCAGCCAGTTTGCCGTGGCATACGGAGCTCCATCGCAGTCTTTAACACTGGTAGCATGCCGCGACAGCGTGGACGTGAACCGTATGTGCAGTTGACGGACTTTGAGCGAGGGCGTATAGTGGGCATGCGGGAGGCCGGGTGGACGTACCGCCGAATTGCTCAACACGTGGGACGTGAGGTCTCCACAGTACATCGATGTTGCCAGTGGTCGGCGGAAGGTGCACGTGCCCGTCGACCTGGGACCGGACCGCAGCGACGCACGGATGCACGCCAAGACCGTAGGATCCTACGCAGTGCCGTAGGGGACCGCACCGCCACTTTCCAGCAAATTAGGGACACTGGTGCTCCTGGGGTATCGGCGAGGACCATCCGCAACCGTCTCCATGAAGCTGGGCTACGGTCCCGCACACCGTTAGGCCGTCTTCCGCTCACGCCCCAACATCGTGCAGCCCGCCTCCAGTGGTGTCGCGACAGGCGTGAATGGAGGGACGAATGGAGACGTGTCGTCTTCAGCGATGAGAGTCGCTTCTGCCTTGGTGCCAATGATGGTCGTATGCGTGTTTGGCGCCGTGCAGGTGAGCGCCACAATCAGGACTGCATACGACCGAGGCACACAGGGCCAACACCCGGCATCATGGTGTGGGGAGCGATCTCCTACACTGGCTGTACACCACTGGTGATAGTCGAGGGGACATTGAATAGTGCACGGTACATCCAAACCGTCATCGAACCCATCGTTCTACCATTCCTAGACCGGCAAGGGAACTTGCTGTTCCAACAGGACAATGCACGTCCGCATGTATCCCGTGCCACCCAACGTGCTCTAGAAGGTGTAAGTCAACTACCCTGGCCAGCAAGATCTCCGGATCTGTCCCCCATTGAGCATGTTTGGGACTGGATGAAGCGTCGTCTCACGCGGTCTGCACGTCCAGCACGAACGCTGGTCCAACTGAGGCGCCAGGTGGAAATGGCATGGCAAGCCGTTCCACAGGACTACATCCAGCATCTCTACGATCGTCTCCATGGGAGAATAGCAGCCTGCATTGCTGCGAAAGGTGGATATACACTGTACTAGTGCCGACATTGTGCATGCTCTGTTGCCTGTGTCTATGTGCCTATGGTTCTGTCAGTGTGATCATGTGATGTATCTGACCCCAGGAATGTGTCAATAAAGTTTCCCCTTCCTGGGACAATGAATTCACGGTGTTCTTATTTCAATTTCCAGGAGTGTAGATTGACTTCCGACCATCTCCTTTGACTGCTTCACTTTTCTCTCGGGTTGCCAAGCAGTTTATGTCCAAAATTTAACATTCTCAGGAGAGCAAATTTAAAGTTTGTAGCTTTTAATAATATATTTCTTGAATAAATCATGGTACAGCAAAACCTTGTAGTTGTAAACTTTCTATCACAATGTACAAATCTATTCTTGAGAAGTTTTAAATGCCTAAAAATGAAAACTTTCAAAATTATTATCTTAAAAAATGATTTTGGAAGAGGAATGACCTTAAATACATTTTGGCAACCTACTTAAAAGACAGAATTGTTACTTATTGTCAACAGACACGAAGGAAAAGAAAAACTTAAAAATTCAAAATGAAAATTGAGACAGTCTCATCACTGTTAGAAAAGTTTCACGAATACATTGTAAACCTAAGAAGACGGGCTAGGGGCTAGGTGTTATAAAGCTAAATAGGCAAGCCACTTTTTCTCATTGCTTCTGTGAAAAATTTTCCATCAGGGGAAGCTGTTTGAAAGTGACTCCGAATAAAGTTCATTCACAGTATTTCAACCCTGTTTCCACCAGCATGCCTTTTTCTCAGTTCGAGATCCTGAAATTAAATCTTGAAATTCAAGATTTATTTATAAAAAACAGATGTTCCATGCGGCTTATCGTGCTTGATATGACGCATTTTCAGCCAGTTGCTTTCATTTCCAGAAAACATTTTTTTCTCCTCGTGACACACTCTTCAAGGTCTTTGTCAAAAAAATTTGATCGCATTTCATAAACCACCATCTTATTTCTTTTCAGACAGTGGTAGGTGACGTGACGTAGACCACACGATTGCCAAGGCGCTTAGCAGTTTGGTTCAGTGAAAGCAAGCTACTGAAATAGGCACTTGACGAACACAAACATCTGTCTGCCTAGTAATGATAAGTGGTGTCAGCCATTTCTTTTCAGTTTTTGTGACTTACGCTACATGGCAATCAATTCCCCCAATTTGTGTGTGTGTGTGTGTGTGTGTGTATGCTTTGAATAGATTCTTCTTTGTTGTAATCATGTAATATACCCAATGTGGGCTGTAGTCGGCCATCTCTTATAGGCAGAACTATAAATTTAATGAAGGTTCAAAAATGGCACTGAGCACTATGGGACTTAACTTCTGAGTTCATCAGTCGCCTAGAACTTTGAACTACTTAAACCTAAGTAACCTAAGGACATCACACACATCCATGCCCAAGGCAGGATTCGAACCTGCGACCGTAGCGGTCGCGCGGTTCCAGACTATAGCGCCTAGAACCGCTCGGCCACTCCGGTCGGCTTTAATGAAGGGAAGGGTAGTTGGACACTTGAGGCTCGCCATTATTAGGGTTGTAAGAACGCGCGAGCCAGCCTTTTATTAACGATCTGTACTCTGCAGCTACCGTATCAGATTGCTCGCCGCTCGGGATTAGCCGAGCGGTCTGAGGCGCTGCAGTCATAGACTGGGCGGCTGGTCCCGGCGGAGTTTCGAGTCCTCCCTCGGACATGGGTGTGTGTGTTTGTCCTTAGGATACTTTAGGTTAAGTAGTGTGTAAGCTTAGGAACTGATGACCTCAGCAGTTAAGTCCCATACGTTTTCACACGCATTTGAACATTTTCAGATCGCTCATCATCAGCCAGTGCTGAGTATACATGTTGCACAGTGCATTTCAAAACACTCCAAAAGTTATGTGGGAGGCGGGGACTAAGTGCTGTATCCCGAGTGGGTGTCAATCAACTTTCTGTTAATTCTGCATAGGGATGGGGAGGAATTCATTATCTATTAAAGAAAAATCAGCGCATACAAAATACTGATGATTTATTTTATAAACTGCATAGAATAATTAAGCCAATCTGGCATTAATTATAAACAGTACACTTAAAACAAGTAGTACGTATGTGATTAAAATTGATTGTGGTATCTAATTGTTGGCAAGGTTCTGAGGGGGATGGGGTTAGTGAACGGATCAAGGCAGTTTTCGATCATCATTATCATACCACGAAGTTAGCACCAAGTATGCAGTGATTGCAAGGCGAAAGGTAGACAGCCAGTGAAGTCAAACAGCAAAGCGACCAGTCGAGGATTGTCTAATTCCACAAATTCACCGAGTCAACGCACCTAACAAACCCTACAATCCTGCTGCTGCGATGTGTTCTTACTATGTTATGTTATGTTAACCGGGGACCTAGAAACGACGGAGACGCTACGTCCCCGCCGCAGCCGCAGTGATCCACAACCCCACGACGACTACCGCAGTCCACTTCACCCCTCCGCCGCCCCACACCGAACCCAGGGTTATTGTGCGGTTCGGCCTCCGGTGGACCCCCCCCCCAGGGAACGTCTCACACCAGACGAGTGTAACCCCTATGTTTGCGTGGTAGAGCATTGGTGGTGTACGCGTACGTGGAGAACTTGTTTGCGCAGCAATCGCCTACACAGTGTAGCTGAGGCGGAATGAGGGGAACCAGCCCGCATTTGCCGAGGCAGATGGAAAACCGCCTAAAAACCATCCACAGATTAGGCGGCTCACCGGACCTCGACACAAATCCGCCGGACGGATTCGTGCCGGGGACCAGGCGCTCCTTCCCGCCCGGAAAGCCGTGCGTTAGACCGCACGGCCAACCGGGCAGGCTATTCTTACCATAGTCAGAAAGCACCCTGCGTCCCTCCTCGGAGCCTGGAGCCTAGATGTAGTGGCCACTCCAAAGTGCACATCCCAGGTCTACTGGCCGCAACCAGAGTGTTTCTCTCTTTCGAGTCTGCCACTGTAATCACCTCTCTCTTCCGTGTCGCAAGCCAAAGCTCTCTATCCTCTCCAATGGCCTAAACCGAAGTGCCCCAAACACACAGCTTCCCTTGTTCTGGCAGCTGTTTTCCACACGTCCAAAGCTTTTCGAGCAATCGCTAAATTTACCGCCAATACTGCCCAACGGTATATTTTTGAAAGGATTGCGATCCCCACTCCAGAGGCTCCATAACACTATTCCACCAATCCACTGAATTACCGCCCCGCCCCCATCAGTCTAAAATATGTGCCACAGAATCTACATCACAGGACATCCATCAGTGAGTGCTAGTGTTCGCCAATGTGGTAAAACAAAAATGAATAATTCGTCGCACTTCCCCTGGCGTCGGCTTGGTGGGCCACCGGCAATACGATAATAATTCCAGCTAGGAGGTGTTATCATACGATTTCTAATATTATCTGTGGCAGGAGCCTCTTCTTTCACAAATTCACTGATACCGACAGTATTTGTTCAGCCGGCCGGGGTGGGCCACCGGCAATACGATAATAATTCCAGCTAGGAGGTGTTTTCATACGATTTCTAATATTATCTGTGGCAGGAGCCTCTTCTTTCACAAATTCACTGATACCGACAGTATTTGTTCAGCCGGCCGGGGTGGCTGAGCGGTTCTAGGCGCTTCAGTCTGGAACCGCGCGACCGCTAGGGTCGCAGGTTCGAATCCTGCCTCGGGCATGGGTGTGTGTGATGTCCTTAGGTTAGTTAGGTTTAAGTAGTTCTGATGACCGCAGAAGTTAAGTCCCATAGTGCTCAGAGCCATTTGAACCATTTGAAATGTTTGTTCAAATTCAAATCAAATGGCTCTGAGCACTATGGGACTTAACATCTGAGGTCATCAGTCGCCTAGAACTTAGAACTACTTAAACCTAACTAACTTAAGGACATCACACACTTCCATGCCCCAGGCAGGATTCGAACCTGCGACCGTAGCGGTCGCGCGGTTCCAGACTGAAGCGCCTAGAACCGCTCGGCCACATCTGCCGGCACAGTGTTTGTATGAAGTCTCTCACTTCACTAGAAAAGTTTATCACATCATCCTGTGTGCACGTGCTACGACCAGACGACCAGCAAGGTAAATTTGGGGGAACATCGGGGTGAGGGTGGTGGGAGGGGCTGCATTGTAATGCAGTGACGGAGTCTCAGTAGGCCTATATTGTCCCGTGGCTCTGGAGGCCCCGTTGCCGCCCTTGTGGTCCCTATCTGGCCGCAGATGCAGTGTCCAGTCTGAAAGCAAGCCGCCTCCCGCGTCCCTTGGGCCCATCCCGTGGTGCAGTTGGCGTCCTTCCCTGAGCAAGCGCTCACCCTGCTGGACTCCACAATTACAATAGCATGCAGGGAACCCCATCAGAATGTAAAAAGTACAGAGAGTTAACAGTACCACTGCAATCACTGGCATATCCATCTTCTGCATGGCAAATCCAGTTGTCGAGTCTAATTGTCATTAACACGCTCATCCGACCCATCATTTCATACATGAAAGAGATGTGGCTAGCCGGAACAAGTAGCCACGCCTCATCACTCCCTCCTCCCAAATAAAATTTTGCACAGATGTCTACACAAAATTTTCTAGTGTGACATATTGAAAGCAAAATTTGGCAGTTCCTTACTTCCTCGTGATCTTTTGGTGCTACCTTCGTATATAGAAATGGTGGAGGATAGGAGAAGCGGTACAAAATAATTTCCTCGCCAACCCACAAACACAAATGTGCACGCAAAATGTGCATATTGTTGGGAACCACCCTTTTAATTCAGACTTATAACGTGGCATGATGCTGATGGCCAATTCCTTGATGCTGCGGAGTTCACAACTGTGGTGTGCGTACTGTAAGAACTTCGGTACACACACCATCAGATTATTTGACTTGTCGCTCTAACGAAGTAGGCGAGTGTCAGCAATATGTCTCGTGGTCTTATCGTGGCGTGTTTATCTTCTGCCGTTAGGTCAGACGATAGAAATGCCACTTGCAAGCTTAGAGTAGCAGATTGACGGTGACCAACTTTAAACAGAACTTGATTAATTTTCACACACATTTATTAAAATAATAAAAAGCATAGAAATAACTTAACTTGGTTCTGGATGCTATTTACAATTGACAATCTGAAGTTCCTTTGGTCTTGGTACATTAATCTTATTCTAAAACATCTCGGATACTTGACAAAGTGTCTACACATTTCTCTTCATGGCTATGTACAGGAATATGATAC
Source organism: Schistocerca piceifrons (assembly GCF_021461385.2). Lineage (NCBI taxonomy): Eukaryota > Metazoa > Arthropoda > Insecta > Orthoptera > Acrididae > Schistocerca > Schistocerca piceifrons. Next base: position 207,910,332 of record NC_060149.1, on the reverse strand, counting down.
TCTTATTAGGCGGAGACTGAAACTGGACTGCAGACTGATGCAGACTAAGGCAGACTGATGCAGACTGACCGGAGGTCTGTACACTCGTTGTAATACCTCGAGCGTTCAGGAATCACTGCGCGAGTGTGATCCGCGAGGAGAAAAGTTTCTACGTTAGCAACAATCTCATTGACTGCGTTACATATTAACACGCGGATCGGCGGAAGCAGAATTTGGTCCGTCTTTATGGCAGCGCCATCTCGTAGAGCGGAGACGGACGAGCGCTGCGCCTGCGCTGTTGTGCTTAGCGGGGCGCGTTCTATTGGGAAAGTTGTGTACGCGCTGACTACGCGGAACTATGTACACAACAACAACCTTCATGTAAACATCAATCACAAAATCTAAATAATAAACAAAACTAGAAATAAAATGCCGCTCAGTTCTTTGACAAAGACATTCACCCTGCAGTGGAAGGAAAAATCTCAATCACAACATATCTACGCACTCATCTTCGTCAACGTAATTTATAGTCCCCAGTGTCATGAATCATTTACCTGTTTCAGCAGAAAAAAGGTTGGTGTCGTAATGTTCAGCCATACTTTCAGTTTATCTTACACGTTCATAGAATCAACAAATCAACATACACACTTTATTACTGTATTATACAGAAACTAAGACCAGTACAATAATTATTCTTACTTAATCAAAACACACAAATGTATAACTAAAAACAACGAGCAGAATATGGACTAGAACATTATATCAACACTACGACAGTGTGGTAATATCAGAGACCAAAATCGAGATAGCCATATATACACACACATATCTACACAAGAACATTTCATCAGTCTAAATCTTGCATATTGTGCACAAGTACAATAATAAAAACAATATGCAAGCACTGTGTAATTATTTTCAGTAAGAATAGTGCCCAAAAATGGTAAGATACAAAACATAAATCCATATGCAAGAACATCTCATCGTACTCAGTGTTTTATATTTTTCCGCAGTAAAAATTTAATCACTCTTTCCAAGTGTTTCGTATTGACATCCAAGTGCCATGATAATCTGAGTAAAAATATCTATGACATTTATAGTTACTAATTATGCCGGTGTTGGCACTAAATCTGAGTGTCTGTGTATCTTCGGAAAATAAATAATTTAGATAAAATGTGGTAAATGAATGGAGTAATGAAGTACCAACAAATCATACAACAACACGTGATACATACAATATGAGTCAGGTCATAAGTTACCTAGAAAATCCTAGCCACACTAACAACAATGAATGATAGTATTCTGTGCTGATGTAGAATAAGTTACATTTGTCTCTGTCATTTGTGTCTGTCACGTTGTATTTATGGAGTGTTCACTTTCACTTGCGACACTATTATGCGGTAATGGCATGTGAATTCATGTGGAGACACAGAGTTCAGTTTGGGAGGAGAGCAGAGATTCGCCACTCATCGCCAGCTGTGCCCCTCGAACCTAGTCGCCTCGGCAGCATGGATGTGGATGCGTCGCGGCCTGCCTAGGAGTCAGCTTTCTCCACCTCATAGGGCGACAAATGGGGGAAGTGAGTGTCTCGTGGGTGGTGATATACCTTCTGGTTCTTTACGACGCGTGAGTGGCTCTGGCAAGGCAGCGTTTTGGCCAGGTTGGTTTCAAAATGGTACAAATGGCTCTGAGCACTATGGGACTCACTCAACTGCTGTGGTCATAAGTCCCCTAGAACTTAGAACTACTGAAACCTAACTAACCTAAGGACATCACACACATCCATGCCCGAGGCAGGATTCGAACCTGCGACCGTAGTGGTCGTGCGGTTCCAGACTGTAGCGCCTTTAACCGCTCGGCCACTCCGGCCGGCGGCCAGGTTGGTTTCCCTTGTGTAATGCGACTACACATGGAGTCCATCTACACTCTGTGGCCTGTTACGGTTGACATCTACGCTACGTAAACGCAGAATGGCTCACAGAAGAGCAAAAAACATGCGATAATAACAGAGTAGTGCTACCTGGAGTTTTATACACTACTGGTCATTAAAATTGCTATACCACGAAGATGACGTGCTACAGACGCGAACTTTAACCGACAGGAAGAAGATACTGTGATATGCAAATGATTAGCTTTTCAGAGCATTCACACAAGGTTGGCGCCGGTGGCGACACTTTCAACGTGCTCACATGAGGAAAGTTTCCAACCGATTTCTCATACACAAACAGCAGTTCACCGGCGTTGCCTGGTGAAAAGTTGTTGTGATGCCTCGTGTAAGGAGGAGAAATGCGCACCATCCCGTTTCCGACTTTGATAAAGGTCGGATTGTAGGCTATCGCGATTGCGGTTTATCGTATCGCGACATTGCTGCTCACTTTGGTCGAGATCCAATGACTGTTAGCAGAATATGGAATCGGTGGGTTCAGGAGGGTAATACGGAACGCCGTGCTGGATCCCAACGGCCTTGTTTCACTAGCAGTCAAGATGACAGGAATCTTATCCGCATGGCTGTAACGGATCGTGCAGACACGTCTCGATCCCTGAATCAACAGATGGGGACGTGTGCAAGACAACAACCATCTGCACGAACAGTTCGACGACGTTTGCAACAGCATGGACTATCAGCTCGGAGACCATGGCTGCGGTTACCCTTGACGCTGCATCACAGACAGGAGCGCCTGCGATGGTGTACTCAACGACGATCCTGGGTGCACGAATGGCAAAACGTCATTTTTTTGGATGAATCCAGGTTCTGTTTACAGCATCATGATGGTCTCATCCGTGTTTGGCGACATCGCGGTGAACGCACATTGGAAGCGTGTATTCGTCATCGCCATACTGGCGTATCAGCCGGCGTGATGGTATGAGGTGCCATTGGTTACACGTCTCGGTCACCTCTTGTTCGCATTGACGGCACTTTGAACAGCAGACGTTACATTTCAGATGTGTTACGACCCATGGCTCTACCTTTCATTCGATCCCTGCGAAATCCTACATTTCAGCAGGATAATGTACGACTGCCTGTTGCAGGTACTGTACGGGCCTTTCTGGATTCAGAAAATGTTCGACTGCTGCCCTGGCCAGCACATTCCCAAGATCTCTCACCAATTGAAAACGTCTGGCCAATGGTGGCCGAGCAACTGGCTCGTCACAATACGCCAGTCACTACTCTTGATGAAGTGTGGTATCGTGTTGAAGCTGCATGGACAGCTGTACTTGTACACGCCATCCAAGCTCTGTTTGACTCAATGTCCAGGCGTATCAAGGCCGTTATTATGGCCAGAGGTGGTTGTTCTGGGTACTGATTTCTCAGGATCCATGCACCCAAATTGCGTGAAAATGTAATCACATGTCAGTTCCAGTATGATATATTTGTCCAATGAATACCCGTCGATCATCTGCATTTCTTCTTGGTGTAGCAATTTTAATGGCCAGTAGTGTAGTTATCCGTGTTTACGTAGGGCAGACTATGGGTTGCTGTTCAAAGCTACCTTGCATGGTTGCAAGCGGAGTATCATAGATGTTTACTTCTTATCAGAGTGCTACTGTGAGTTGTAGTATGGCCCTTTCGACATCCAAGGAAAAAGGAAATCGTCTGTCTTTGCCCTGCAGGGTTCCTCGAGGTATGTATGCAGAGCCTTAGCTTTGTATCGCCCTGTCGCAAGAGTGTAGCGTCACCTTGCGGCGTGGGCCATCGTTGTGTTACAGGTGGCCGCTTGCTTGACCAGTTAAGCTGGCGGTGCCAACATGTCCCGCACTGCTCCCAAAGCTCCGTCGTAGTCGCAGTGTTGTGGCGCGGCCACCGTTGAGCCGCCCGAGGCGTGTGCCGGACAATAGGGCGGCTGACTGCCCACATTCTACCCCTCACAAGGCCCACACCAGCAGCCAGGCACCCTGCTGTGTGGCCATCAACTGGTCGTCGTTTCACCTCAGCTGGTCCCGCGCATAGCTCTCTCACTCGAGTGTGCCACAGCAGCATCGTCAAGTACAGAGCTTTTCTCATTCTCATCAGCCCATATCTGCGCAATCTTCATAGCACGTCTGTTCCTTATTTACAGCAACATATTTATTCTAATATCCATTACTTTAAACTCCAAGACGCTACTCCAGGCGGGTGTAAAATAAATGTGCGCAACGGGAAATATTGAACGCGAAAATCAAGATTTAGCCCTGTCTGACTACCCCCTGAAGCAGATCTTAGTATCTCTTAGTTGTGATATTACTCCCTCCTTCTTGCTCTTTAACATATAAATTGCAACATAAATGAATGATTAAGGGAAATAGCAACTACTAAATGATAAATGTTGTTTCTGCTTATACATTTACTGTAGATTAAAACCCCTTTATATTACAAATGTTGGTATTTCCTAACAAATATTACTGATTAGTTGCACAAATCTGCCCCTTTTTATGGTTATGCGATCTAATATAAATAACGCGAGATGGCTGACATCATCTACGTACCAAACACTAAGAGACACTACTTTCAAAGAAGATCTACAGTGGTGTGCAACCTCAGTGGAAATAAAACTTACGTAATCACAGCTGTTTAGTCTTATAATCCTAATAAGCCGAAGCAATTAACAATATCACCGTATGTACTGCTTCCGGCGCATCGGAGTGATGGTTCCCGTACACGTCTGTGATAATGGAAGAAATCCAGCCACAAAATAAACTCTTTCAAACACTAGGATGGCAGAAGGCGGTCCTCTGACTAGTATACTCTAATACTGTCTTCTCCTCTCTGTCTTTTACAGACAAGAAACGTTAACTCCCAGCCACAAGGACGGAATTCAGGTAACGTCTCTACGTGAGTATAGACAGAAGAAGTGCTCTCAATCATTGAACACTGCGTACTCAACGACAACACCCTACCCGGAGGCGAAGTCCAGAAGCGTATAAGTTCGCAACAGTACAGTGCCTAACCGTTCTAACTATAAAATCTCCTAAGAGCAAAGAAAGTAAGTCCGTCTGTACCAACAAGAGCTGATACTGAGCGACCAACAAACATGGGCGCTCAAAACAGAAAACTTTTCTCTCCACCGCTGGCTTCCCAGCAAAGCTCGGCTCCCCTCCCTCGTAACTGCAGAAAGCAAATCATATTCTCGAAACCACGGAATATTCTCTCGCTCTACAGATTCTTCCGAACGCCGACCAACCATATTTTAGTCTTTTGTCGTCCAGCGCGGAAAGTTTGCGAAGAAATACCTATCCCCATTAATTAGTAATACATACAATGGTATACTTCTCAGAGTAAAAATCCTCGGAAATAACCCAGCCTGAATGATTTCCGAGGCAACGCTTCCTCGTTCCTCTCTGCTGCATCCACGATTTTCAGAGTTTCCGAACTATTATCCGGTTATCCTTCCGGCATCGCTACAAAACCGGCCGGCCGGCACTGTATTGTGCTTCAGCGCTCAGATGCCCCGACCGTCTGTCTTAGTTACTACCTGTCTCAAGCAGGACCAACACACCTGTGCGGGCTTTTCCACCCAGGCCTTAAGTTACGTCTGCTGTTTCATTTCCATTGGCGTTCCAACCTCTACTAGTATAGGCAAGCATTCATTACGCCGTTTTGAAAATGAAGACACTCCGTCACCTTTGACGCAAAAAGCGTTAACAAGTATTTACAAGGTGTACGTGACAATGTCAGTCTTCTTTAAATATTCATATATATCGTGTACAACCTATCAAATGATACCTAATTCCGGTTGTAAAGCACGGCAAAGTATGTAGATGAGTGCTTGTAAGGTTCAGGATTATAGCCACCTTACAAAACTAGTTTCTTTTACATTCATTCAGGTACACTTTAATGTGCAACTTATCTCTGTTAGGTTTACATTCTTTTTAGTATATAGGGGGTTAGGAGATTCCCGTTACAGAGATTTAGGCTCGTAGAGAGGAGTGAGTATATAATATTTTGACTGGAAATCCATGTCTGGAAACATCATCCAACACGGTCAAAATTATAGGCGCCGTTACCTGTCAATGTATGTATATACAGGGTGACTCCGTGATCATGTTACAAATTTTCTAGGATTATGGAGAAAGATAAATGTATCAATTTGAGGTAACGGTCCCTTTACTGGAAGCGAACGAGTCGAAAATTAGAAGCTTCTGACACTTCTTACAGTGGAATACATGGAGTGGTATTGTTGTTGCTAAGATTGTAGAGTGGACAACTTTCAGAGGTGGTAGTATGGACCAAAACAAGAACATATATGGATTCTAAAACGCGTACCCGAGGAGCTGTGAGCATTTGTTCTTAATCGTTACTGTGAAACACATCTCCCCTATTGAACAAGTGCTCATAGCTCTTAACTTACGCACTTTACAGTTCGTGTGTAGTAGATCTTTTTCTTGTTTTGGTCCACACCATCACCTCTAAAAACTGCCCATCCTACAATCTTAGTAACAATAGTACAAGTCCATGTATTCCACTGTCAGAGATATGAGAAGTGTTTTCGCTTCTAATTTTCGAATCGTTCGTTTCCGGTACAGGGGCCAATGCCTTAGATTGATACATTTATCTTTCTGCATCATCTTAGAAAGCCTGTGACATCATCAGGGGATTACCTTGCATAAACGAACATTTACAGGCGCCAGCGCCTATTACTTTGACGCTCTGTAGATCGTTGGATGACGTTTCCGGACATGGGTTCCCATCCAAAATATTATGTACTCACTCACCGCTACAAGTACTAGAAGTTTGTAAGGGAGTTTCCGAACACCTTGTGTTTCAATAGCATGACTTAGTACTTTATACAAAATGTATTAATTCATATCTTATCTATCTTCTTATAATGGAGCATACGCTGACAGGTTTCAGATAGACTACATAATGGTAAGACAGAGATTTAGGAACCAGGTTTTAAAATGTAAGACATTTCCAGGGGCAGATGTGGACTCTGATCACACTCTATTGGTTATGAACTGTAGATTAAAACTGAAGAAACGGCAAAAAGGTGGGAATTTAAGGAGATGGGACCTGGATAAACTGACAGAACCAGAGGTTGTACAGAGTTTCAGGGAGAGCACAAGGGAACAATAGACAGGAATGGGGGAAAGAAATACAGTAGAAGAAAAATGGGTAGCTTTGAGAGATGAAGTAGTGAAGGCAGCAGAGGACCTAGTAAGTAAAAAGACGAGGGCTAGTAGAAATCCTTGGGTAACAGAAGAAATACTGAATTTAATTGATGAAAGGAGAAAATATAAAAATGCAGTAAATGAAGCAGGCAAAGAGGAATACAAACGTCTCAAAAACGAGATCGACAGGAAGTGCAAAATGGCTAAGCAGGGATGGCTAGAGGACAAATGTAAGGATGTAGAGGGTTATCTCACTAGGGGTAAGATAGATACTGCCTACAGGAAAATTAAAGAGACCTTTGGAGAAAAGAGAACCACTTGTATGAATATCAAGAGCTCAGATGGAAACCCAGTTCTAAGCAAAGAAGGGAAAGCAGAAAGGTGGAGGGAGTATATAGAGGGTCTATACAAGGGCGTTGTTCTTGAGGACAATATTATAGAAATGGACGAGCATGTAAATGATGATGAAATGGGAGATATGATAAAGCTTGAAGAGTTTGATAGAGCACAGAAAGACCTAAGTCGAAACAAGGCCCCGCGAGTAGACAACATTCCAGTAGAACTACTGACAGCCTTGGGAGAGCCAGTCCTAACAAAACTCTACCATCTGGCGAGCAAGATGTATGAGACAGGTGAAATACCCTCAGACTTCAAGAAGAATATAATAATTCCAATCCCAAAGAAATCAGGTGTTGAGAGAGGTGAAAGTTATTGAAATATCAGTTTAATAAGCCACGGCTGCAAAATACTAACACAAATTCTTTACAGACGAATGGAAAAACTAGTAGAAGCCGACCTCGTGGAAGATCAGTTTGGATTCCGCAGAAATGTTGGAACACGTGAGGCAATACTGACCCTACGACTTAACTTAGAAAATAGATTACTGAAAGGCAAACCTACGTTTCTAGCATTTGTAGACTTAGAGAAAGCTTTTGACAATGTTGACTGGAGTACTCTCTTTCAAATTCTGAAGATGGCAGGGGTAAAATACAGGGAGCGAAAGGCTATTTACAATTTGTACAGAAACCAGGTGGCAGTTATAAGAGTCCAGGGGCATGTAAGGGAAGCAGTGGTTGGGAAGGGAGTGAGACAGGGTTGCAGCCTATCCCCGATGTTATTCAATCTGTATATTGAGCAAGCAGTAAAGGAAACAAAAGAAAAATTTGGAGTAGGTATTAAAATCCACGGAGAAGAAATAAAAACTTTGAGGTTCGCCGATGACATTGTAATTCTGTCAGAGACAGCAAAGGACTTGGAAGAGCAGTTGAACGGAATGGACAGTGACTTGAAAGGAGGGTATAAGATGAACATCAACAAAAGCAAAACGAGGATAATGGAATGTACTTGAATAAAGTCGGCTGATGCTGAGGGAATTCGATTAGGAAATGAGACACTTAAAGTAGTAAAGGAGTTTTCCTATTCGGGGAGCAAAATAACTGATGATGGTCGAAGTAGAGTGTATATAAAATGTAGACTGGCAATGGCAAGGAAAGCGTTTCTGAATAAGAGAAATTTGTTAACATCGAGTATAGATTTAAGTGTCAGGAAGTCGTTTCTGAAAGTATTTGTATGGAGTGTAGCCATGTATGGAAGTGAAACGTGGACGATAAATAGTTTAGACAAGAAGAGAACAGAAGCTTTCGAAATGTGGTGCTACAGAAGAATGCTGAAGATTAGATGGGTAGATCACATAACTAATGAGGAGGTATTGAACAGAATTGGAGAGTAGAGAAATTTGTGGCACAACTTGACTAGAAGAAGGGATCCGTTGGTAGGGCATATTCTGAGGCATCAAGGGATCAACAATTTAGTACTGGAGGGCAGCGTGGAGGGTAAAAATCGTAGAGGGAGACCAAGAGATGAATACACTAAACAGATTCAGAAGGATGTAGGTTGCAGTAGGTACTGGGAGATGAAGAAGCTTGCACAGGATAGAGTTAGCATGGAGAGCTGCATCAAACCAGTCTCAGGACTGACGACCACAAAACAACACGCTGTCATGTCGCCTGTCCTTTATATGCATGCAACCTCTCCTTCGTGCTTCTCCTGTTAGTTCGTCTATACATTTACTTCTAGTTAATTATGGTTTAAAAGAAAAGAGCGAAGAGAAGATACCATCACCCTGCGTTACCCCGCATTTCCAAGCTTGGCTTTTCTCTTCCGCATTCTTATCCCTGTACGTTCATATTTTCTTCATATTTTTTCATTCCTTTCATCATTCCGCAATTTCTACTCTATGAGGGGTACCAAGCCCGAGACTGTCCCTTTCCTGTCGTCGTTACTCCAGCGCATTCCCTCGGTCAGACGCTCATTCGCGCACTTTCATAGTAGTCCACTTATAAATTTGCCCTTCACCTCTATCGACTACTTACTTTTAAGGCAACATCTGCACCGTAATCTTCAACCCACTCTCGTACAAGATCACCGCCTTCTTTCCACAATATACACAAAAATACCACACACATTCTGACCATGGACCACCACATTCAATCTTACACATTACGAAACACAAGTTTTCCGGAAGTCACTTACGTTCCTAAACATCGTGGTCTCCATGCCCTCTTATAACGCACTTTCTTCCCTTCTGTTAAGTCTCCTTGCAAAACATATGCACTTGATTAATATTCATCGTCCTTATTAACACTATTCCCAACTTTACCATATATCCGAAGCTGCGCACTGTAATCCCAAGTTGACCTCTTCTTTCCAACCGCCTACATTTGTGTAATTTGAAGTATCGTGTGTTTCGCTGTCTCCTGATTTCACTTAGCACCGACTCGATTTCATCACTCATTCCTGCCCCGAAGGCCCTGCTCACATTTTTAAGTTATTCCGTCAAATGTTTAATATTGCTGATACGATGCTTTCCCCCATATTTACATGTCTTGAGCGTCTCCACCCCTGTTACATACGCATGAATAATGCGCAGAATCCTCAGTGATCCATAACATAGCGGGAAAAATTTATGACACACCGCTTTCAGTCTGATTGATAGTCCCATATCATAATCTTCTGACCTACTTCATAGCTCGATGTTTTCGTGTTCGTATCCATCCTTCCTTTCCTCTTTGCCGCCATTGGTCGGTCTCATGTACTTTATGGATGATTCAGTCACTTCTTCGTGCTATTGGTGTTATCTACCCTGGAATCTACTCTGGTAATCTCTGTAAGCTTTTCCGCTGCTGTCTTATTCTTCAGTAACGTGTAAATTTTGTGTCCAGGTAGCCTCTTTCTCCTCTAACTGTAACTCCAATAATTCTTCATGTTCGCCGGCCGGAGTGGCCGAGCGCTTCTAGGCGCTACAGTTTGGAACCGCGCGGCCACTACGGTCGCAGGTTCGAATGCTGCCTCGGGCATGGATGTGTGTGATGTCCTTAGGTTAGTTAGGTTTAAGTAGTTCTAAGTTCTAGGGGACTGATGACCACAGCAGTAAGTCCCATAGTGCTCAGAGCCAATCCTTCATGTTCTATATAATTTACACATTCTTTTCCGAGATTTACCACGAGTCTCATATTTCTCATGCCCGTGAAGTTCATGAGTCATTCTCGAGATGACAGACCTGGAGTCCGTATCGTATGCTGATCAGGACCCCGCAGATCAGTGACTTGCGTGTCCCTAACTAATCCCAGCAATTCTACAAGTGAAAGGGGACCTACAGTTTAACGTGGAATGCGAGCCAACTATCAATCCTGAACACTCTGCACATCGCTGGGTAGTAAAAGTTAGATTAAATCAGACCGAAAATTTCGGCCGGGATTCGATCCCACGAACTCTCGGTTTCCACGCACGCGTTTTACCTCTCCACCACCAACACCAACCTCCACAGCAATTCGGTTAGTTGCAGTCTAATAACAACTTATTTCTCATTGCTCACAAACCACAATTGAATTCTGTACAATCTCCTTAGCTCACTGACCTTCGAATTCCACTATTCGGGCGCCACATCAAGATCTAACTGACCTCGATGTCCGCTGGGAGTAGCTAGCTAGGAATACTGTACTTTCCTGTCTATTCCTAGCTTAGGGGATACCGGGACAGGTTGGCCCTCTTTTTCTTCTGGATTTTTTCCCGTTTGCATTTTATATGTTTCCGTTAACCTTTTCGAGTGTAAACATTGGTGTACTGTTTCAGAAGATTTAATTTAATAATTAAGGCTTATGACTGTTTGTCTTATCAAAAAAAATTGGTGCGGTATTACTAACTGGGCCAACCTAAGCCCACCCACGGGGCAAGTTGGCCCAGCAGTTAAGCCAAGTTGGCCCATATGAGACGATGGTAATCCCAAAAGTAAGGTCTCCTATCTTTTTTATAAGTACAGAACTCTGTTTGGGTGGCAATGGGTCACACTGTTATGAAAAGTGCTTCACGCGCCTCGTGTAAACACGCGCACGCCGCGCTGAGGCGCTCAGTCTTGGCTTGGCAGCCGTTGAGAATGGAGCTCCCGTTGGATGTTACCGCCAAGTGCGAATTGCGCGCAGTTATTCGGTTTTTGAACGCAAAGGGCACTGCGCCGATTGAAATCCATCGCCAATTGACGGAAGTGTACGGTGAATCGTGCATGGATGTCAAAAACGTTCGTAAGTGGTGCAGAGAGTTTGCATCTGGTCGGCCGGCCGTGTGGCCGAGCGGTTCTAGGCGCTTCACTTTGGAACCGCGCGACCGCTACGGTCGCAGGTTCGAATCCTGCCCCCGGCATGGATGTGTGTGATGTCCTTAGGTTAGTTAGGTGTAAGTAGTTCTAAGTTCTAGGGGACTGATGACCTCAGATATTAAGTCCCATAGTGCTCAGAGCAATTTCAATCATTTTTTGCATCTGGTCGGAGTGAAATTCACGACGAACAGCATGGCGGCGAGCTGGTATGACATGGGCATCAAAAAGTGCCACAGCGTCTACAAAAATGCATCGACAGAAATGGTGGTTATGTCGAAAAATAGCTAAATGTTCAAGCTGTAAACTGATATAAATCAGTGTAGAAATAAACAGGTCTATGTACTTATAAAAAAAATAGGAGACCTTACTTTTGGGATTACCCTCGTAGTATCATTTAATTTAGTTAAGTCCGCCCCCGGTAGCTGAGTGGTCAGCGCCACAGAATGTCAATCCTAAGGGCTCGGGTTCGATTCCCGGCTGGGTCGGAGATTTTCTCCGCTCAGGGACTGCGTGTTGTGTGGTCCTAATCATCATCATTTCATCCCCATCGACGCGCAAGTCGCCGAAGCGGTGTCAAATCGAAAGACTTGCACCTGGCGAACGGTCTACCCGGCGGGAGGATATAGTTATGATATTGGTTGTTTAAATGAAAATACATCGACGTTAATACTCACACTTCATTTTGATATTAATTCCTACAGTTTTATGACAAAAACTATTGTCATAAATTGTGTTATCATGGTTGTAATAAGTGCGACAGAAAAGGATGTCTAGAATTTTTATGTCTCCGTCTCAGCGCACGATAGGATCTCCACAGTTGAAACATAATTAAAAAATTCAACTTTCATTCCAATTTTAACACATGACAGATGTGCCCACTGCGTACAACTTGTACACTGTTTCAATTCATCACCTGGCTTGCTGTGAGAAAATGGTTTAAGACACCTAACAGCCGGCCGCAGTGGCCATGCGGTTCTAGGCGCTTCAGTCTGGAACCGCGCGACCGCTACGGTCGCAGGTTCGAATCCTGCCTCGGGCATGGATGTGTGTGGTGTTTAATTAGTTCTAAGTTCTAGGGGACTGATGACCTCAGATGTTAAGTCCCATAGTGCTCAGAGCCATTTGAACCAAGCCATTTTAATGCCGGCCGCGGTGGTCTAGCGGTTCTAGGCGCGCAGTCCGGAACCGCGCGACTGCTACGGTCGCAGGTTCGAATCCTGCCTCGGGCATGGATGTGTGTGATGTCCCTAGGTTAGTTAGGTTTAAGTAGTTCTAAGTTCTAGGGGACTGATGACCACAGTAGTTAAGTCCCATAGTGCTCAGAGCCATTTGTACAATTTGAACCATTTTAAGACACCTAAGACACAGAGCATCCGCATCTTTATCTTGAAGAACCTTCTTAAAAAATACATGTTTTCTTTTATAGTTTTATTTGAGGAACTTTATCGTGTTATCTAGCTTGATCATGACCACTTTTTCTAGAAAATAGTTTTTACGTAGAAAATCCTTATTTCTGTTTAAAGCGTTTTCTTTTCTGTCTGTGGAGGTTCGTTGCTCGTATTGTAGCGCGTGTTTCACTGCAGTGTCTGTCAATATTACTAAAGCTATTCTCTCTCTTTTTTTTTTTTTCTTGGCAGCGATTTCTCAAATGGCGTGACTTCTTCAAGCGTTGGGAAGCACAGTGGGTTGGATGATGGGACGTTTAACTTAACAGGTGCTCTTACTGACAACACAGGGCTACAGTGGTTTTCTTGAGCTGTTGAAGGGCCAGCTGCAGCAATTAAACCACAAGCAACAGCATTAGGATGGAATTTGTCTGTTACGTACGATGGCATAGGTAAAAGTCAAAAACTCGAAACGAAAAAAATAAAATTAAGCTTCGCATAGATGTTATCAGTTTCAAGCCAGTGCAGGACAGAATTTGCTTACGTAAATGTTGCATTGGTTACGATCTACACTTCGGCTGTGTTGGACATACTGAACTGAGTAAGAGTACTTACAAAATGAAACCGGGGCGGGTTGGCCATGCTGGCCGACGTGCCCCTGTTTAAGTGGACCATTGCGTCCCATACCCACACTGGAATTATTTTAGCTCATTTATGAAAACGTTTTAAACGTTTATCACTGTAATTTTCTTTGGTAACAGATTTTTCTTGGAGTATACAATAAAATATCTTGAACAAGCAATATTTACTTTCTTTAATAACAAATCATAAAACACATGCTCTTCCACGTCCGACAATCTGACTGCACTGTCGCGTTTGTGGAAAGACGACCGTATCGTTGCTAGCAATCTCCTTAGTTGGTGGCGTATTCTAACGGTGGTTTAAGGAAATAATACCATTTGCCCATCGAGCCCCTCAGGGCAATGTGGCCCGGCCTCCCCTATTTCTTTTAAAAGCGATTTCTTGTCGTCAGTTATCTTTACAACACCTCCCAGACAGTCAGCTGTATATGGTAAAGAACAGACATGCTGTTTCCTATGCACATACTAACTGCGACACAAATACGTACTTCAAAATAGTCACATTGTAAAATGTCCCGTGGATCATTTGCACGATTTCTTTCGAAATGAAATGGAACGAGACAATTTACAGATAACGTACACATAATTTGTTTGGCTGTACATGTGCAATTTGTCCGTTTACAGACTACTGAATAGCTTAGAGGCTTAATTTGATAAACATGAACATTTTAGTATTTGATGAATGAAGCCCGTGGGTGTTTATGATCCAAATGAAGTTTTCTTGTTCCTATTTCAAGTGAAGTCATGATTGTAACATACGTTCTGGCTGGTCCTTGTGTCTGCTACAACCTTCACTTATGAATGCATACAAAAAATCGGTTAGGTTTTAAAAGGTTTTAGGAGAAAGGTTGCTTTCTATTTGTGCTGATGTAATACAGAAAAACGGTGGCGAATTCCTTTGCAGTCTAGGACAAAGTCAGCCTTCTGAAATAGTCCACAATTACTGAATAGAATTCAGATCAGAATACTTAGCATATTAAGCTGCACACATTATGTTTTACTTTTTAATCATAACGTTACTCTCAGGTAAAGTATAGAGTATGAACGACTGGTTCTTCCCACTTCCCAGCCGGCTGGAGTGGCTGAGCGGTTCTAGGCGCTTCAGTCTAGAACCGCGCGACCGCTACGGTCGCAGGTTCGAATCCTGCCGCGGGCATGGATGTGTGTGATGTCCTTAGGTTAGTTATGTTTAAGTACTTCTAAGCTCTATGGGACTGATGACCTCAGATGTTAAGTCCCATAGTGCTCAGAGCCATTTGAACCATTTTTTTCCCAGTTCCCACTGGTGACTGCTATTGACAGGGGATGTCAAACAGTTTCCACAGTTTTAGATCTCTAGAAGCGTTTTACCACTTTAAAAATGAGCACAGTCTCGGCCGCAACAAAAAGAAAGAAAATGAAAAAAAAAACATTTATTTTGTAGTAACCGGTTTCAGTCTGTTTTTGACTATCTTAAGACCTCATTACACGATGGTAGGCGGTGGCAATGAATGTAGCGGCTGTTTGAACTCCACGAACGTCCAGTGATACCACAAAATAAATGTTTTTGCGGTCGAGACTGTGCTCATTTCTAAAGTACTTTTTGCCAAATCGCTGCTCTCCACGAGAAATGTTCTCATAAATTACGAATTTGACACTGTTCCTCAAAAGCGACTTCTGATCAAATTTCGTGTCCTAGGAGTATCGTCTAAACTGTGCTACCGAATTCGTGACTTCCTTTCAGATAGGTCACCGTTCGTAGTAACTGACAGAAAATTATCGAGTAAAACAGAAGTAATATCTGGTGTTCCCCAAGGAAGCGTTATAGGCCCTCTGCTGTTCCTGATCTATATGAACGATTTATGAGACAGACTGAGTAGCCCTCTTAGATTGTTTGCCGATAATGCTGTTATTTACCGTCTTGTAAAGTCATCAGAGGAAAAATCATACTGGTCTAAAGGCTGTAAATTCGATTAAATTCTTAGGGATTACAGTTACGAATAACACAGATCCCAATAACATAGATCGGGGAAAGCGAACCAAAGACTGATTTATTGGCAGAACACATAAAAAGGTAACGGGTCTATGAAAGAAACTGCCTAATCACGCTTGTCCGTCCTCTTCTGGAGTAATGCTGCCGGTGTGGGATCCGCATCAGACAAGATTGACGGAGGGTATCGAAAATCTCAAAGAAGGGCAGGTCGTTTGGTATTATCGCGAAATACGGGACAGAGATCCACGGATATGATACTCGAATTGGAGTGGCAATCATTAAAACAAAGACGTTTTTCGTTGTGCCAGGGCCTTCTCACGAAACTTCAATCACCAGCTTTCTCCTCCAAATACGAAAATATTTTGTTGGCGCCCTCCTGCATAGGAAGAAGTAGTCACTGTAATAAAATAAGAGAAATCGGAGCTCGCACGGAAAGATTTAAGTGTTCAGTTTTTCCGTCAATGGAACGCTAGAGAAATAACTTGAAGGTGGTTCGATGAACCCTCTGCCACACACTTAATTGTGAATTTCAGAATAGTCATGTGGACGTAGGCACGTGTAGCGCTCACTTTTTATCCGTTCTTCATTAGCAGGCAGCAACTAAGCAGTCTGTAAGACCTTATAGCACTCTGAATTTTTGTATTATGACATGACAAATCTACGACTCATAATTTCTCTCGAAGAAGACCAGGATCCTACTGTAACTCATCCACGTAGAACTTTCATTTTTTTCTGTTTTATGGCGTCACTCATTATCTCATGCTTTATCAAACGTTTCTTAGTTTTATGCGACACTTGCGAGTTGTCAGAAATACTTGTTTCATGCTGGGAGTCCTTCGCATGTCAGACAGAGTTGTCGCTCCTAGGGCTGCCAAATGTGTGTCACTAATCAAATCGAAAACAGATTAGTCGTCTCGAGACTTGATTCTTTTGATCTCAAGTAGGAATTTATCCTCTTGAAACCACCCTTCCAGTCTCAGTGACGTACTCTCACATTCTGCATCTACACTATGCATCTGTACTACGCAAGCCGCATGATGATAGTTGGCGGAGGGTACTTTGTGTACCACTATCACTTTCCCCCTTCACTGTTTCAGTTATCAATGGTGCCCAGGAAGAACTATTGTTGGTAAGCCTTTCTAAGAGCACGAATGTCTCTCTTTAATCTTCATGGTCTTTTCGCGAGTTGTAGGTAGGGTAAGGCCCATGGTCTAGGGGTGCCGGTACGATAACTCAGCGTGTTAGGCCGGAGAGCTAGTTGCTCTCTGTAATAAAAAAAACTGAGTGAAGGGATCAACGATGAACTTCAACGGGTGTCATATGAAACCCGCTACGACGAAATGCAACAAAGAATAGCGAACAACATAAAAAAAGGTGATAGCGTCTTTGATTAGTTAATCTGAACGTCCTCGGTCCCAGGTTCGAACCCTGCCACCGCTGAATTTCGAATAAAAATCATCAACATTGGCGGCCGAAGACTTCCAGCACGAGAAGTCATCCTCATTCTGCCAAGGATCTTGTCAAAGAGGGCGGAGGAGTGGACAGAGGTTCAGGGCTCTCTCTTGCCCATGGGGTGGGAAAATTCCCCTACAGGCGGAAGTGATGATCAACGGCATGAGGATGCAGCAGGCAATGGAAACCACTGCGTTAAAAACATATAGCATGTATCCATAGGACACGTGGGCTGTAACTCAAAAAGTGTCATGATGATCTCTCCACTGGTAAAAGATTCATAAATAGTCCCCCATTCGGACCTCCGGGAGGGGACTGCCAATAGGTGACCATGAGGAAAAGACTGAATAACCAACGAAAGGAAAACAGCAAAAAGTTCTACGAGTCAGGTCGTGGAATGCACGAAGTTTGAACGGGGAAGGGAAGGTATAAAATCTGAAAAGGGAAATGCAGAGGCTCAATCTAGATATAGTGGAGGTCAGTGAAGTGAGATGGAAAGAAGACAAGGCTTTCTGGCCAGACGAGTATAGGTTAATATCAACAGCAGCAGAAAAATGGTATAACGGGATTAGGATTCGTTATGAACAGGAAGGTAGGGTAGAGTGTGTTTTACTGTGATCAGTTCAGTAATAGGTTTGTCCTCATCAGAATTGACAGCAAATCGGCACCGGCAACGATATTTCAGGTATACATGCCGACGTCGCAAGCTGAAGATGAAAAGACAGAGAGAGAATATGAGGATATTGAACGACTAATTCAGTAGATAAAGGGAGACGAAAATCTAACAGTCATGGGGGACTGGAATACGGCTGTAGGGGAAGGAGTAGAAGTATGGGTTACGGAAGAATATGGGCTAGGTACTAGTAATGAGTCAGCAGAAAGACTAATAGAGTTCTGCAATAAATTTCAGGCAGTAATAGCGAATACTCTGTTCAAGAATCACAAGAAGAGGAGGTATACGCAGAGAAGGTCGGGAGATAAGGGGGGATATCAATTAGATTACATCGCGGCCAAGAGGAGATTCTGAAATCAGATACTGGACTGTAAGGCGTGCCCAGGAGCAGATACAGACTCAGACCACAATTTAGTAAAGATGAAGAGCAGGCTGAAGTTCAAGAGAATAGTCAGGAAGAATCAATCAGCAAAGAACTGGGATACGAGAATATTAAGGAATGAAGAGATACGATTGAAGTTCGCTAAGAATATACATATTACGATAAGGAGTAGCTCAGTAGGCAGTTCAGTTGAAGGGGAATGGACGTCTCTAAAAAGGGCAATCACAGAAGTTAAAAGATAACATAGGTAGAAAGAAGGTAACTACAAAGAAACCATCGGTAACGGAAGAAATACTTCAGTTGATTGATGGAAGAAGGAAGTACAAAAATGTTCAGAGAAATTCAGGAATATAGAAATACAGTTCACTTAGGAATGAGATAAACAGGAGAAGCTAAGGTGCAATTGCTGCATGGAAAATTTGAATTAATCGAAGAAGAAATAATTGTTGGAAGGAAAGACCCAGCACGTAGGAAAGTCAAAACAACTTTCGGTGAAATTAAAAACAAAGGTGGTAACATTAAGAGCGCAATGGTAATTCCTCTGTTAAACGCAAAGAAGAGAGGTGATAGGTTCAAAGAGTACATTGAATGCCTCTATGAGGCGGAGGACTTGCCTGCTGACGCGATAGAAGAAGAAACAAGAGTCCATAGGGAAGAAATAGGGGATCCAGTATTAGCATCACAAAGTAGAAAAGCTTTGGAAGAAAAAAATAAGTAGGTGAAGGCAATTTATTGACTGACTCTTCTAGGAAAGCACTTCCTCGTAATTTTAAGTGTAAACCACATCGCGATGCACAACACGCTCTAGTAGCGACTGCCACTGAAAATGGATGAGTATCGCCGCAACGCTTTCGCCCTCACTAAAGGAACGTGTCACAGATAGCGTTGGTCTTCTTTGGATCTTATTCAAAGAGTGGTTATAATTAAACTTCTTTCGTTACTTAAGCCAATGTAGACGGAAAGCCATTTGTCGTATGGGTACCCAACTCAATAGGAACAACCTCTCTTTTTCGAACCTCATTCTGCAATCGAACAGAGTCTTACAGGGTGACCCAACGAGCCCTTTGCTGTACATCCTTGCCACTGAAGCAGTACTCCGAATTGGAGAAAATGAAGAAGATGTATACGTATATGCATACGCTTACGACATAGCCGTAGGTTCAACAGATATACGGAAGCTGCAGAAAATCATTGAGAAAACAGGCAAATGGTGCGGTGAACACAAACTACACATAAACATAACAAAGACACAAATGGTGATTTTTCAGAAAAGGGGACAAAACACCCAAGAATGTGGAAATCAACATCAGAAAATGGCTCTGAGCACTGTGGGACTTAACAGCTGTGGTCATCAGTCCCCTAGAACTTAGAACTACTTAAACCTAACTAACCTAAGGACAGAACACACATCCATGCCCGAGGCAAGATTCGAACCTGCGACCGTAGCAGTCGCGCGGTTCCGGACTGCGCGCCTAGAACCGCGAGACCACCGCGGCCGGCTCAACATCAAAGGACAGACTTTAAACACCTAGGGGTGACATTGCAACCAACAGCCAAATGCTTCAAAAACCTTCCAACAGAACTTGCAGTCCAAGCGATAATAGCAATACTGCACATCAAAAACATCCGCCTACTCAGTCTAGAAACAGCCATGAAATTATTCAACGCAAAAATCTTGCCAATCCTGGCCTATGAGATGGAGCTTATTTGGGACCGCCTCACAGAAAAAATCTAGAAACACTAGAAAAGGCAAAATCGACTTATCTAAGAAGAGCACTAGGTCTCTCAAAGACAACAAGATCTAGACTAGTGTGCCTGCTAGCGAGAGAGACATTCCTAATTGAAGGCATCAGACTTCGATATATGGTGCCACACACCAGGGCTTTCAGAAATCAACTGAAGATCATGGAGGACAAACGAGAAAAAGTATGTCCGGAGTTTTATGGCACCGAAGCAATGACGAACCGCCCATGGACATCACCAAACTTCGAGCTGCGACATGTCGTAACTAGATTTTCTATTCACGGCTTTCATCATCTAATTTGCAAAAACAAAACTTATCACGACCCAACCACAACATGTGTATGTGAACTGTGTAACGAAGCCTGTGAACGATATCACATAGAAATGTGCAGTGAAAGAGTGAAATCGATAAATGAATATGCAAAAATGTAAAATGTAAATGTAAAATGTTAAGCAAAGTAACTGTATATGGCTATTTGGCTGCAATTTTATTAAATAAAAAAAATAACTCTATAGGAATGATGTTTAGACTGTGTGCTGCAGAATTTTCGTTGTTAGTAGTGTTAGGCACCGGTACTGACACGGCGACGTAGGGTTGAAACGCAAGCATCCGTGTGCATTACCGTCGCAGACAGTCAGCATGGGTCTGGACAAGAAGAGCAAAATTGTTTCGTCAAACTTTTATAAGAAGGCAAAAAACACCGTTCTGGCTGCAGCAAGTTTCTTTTATAAATATCGCGACCGATTTCACGCCAATTTAGGCGCATTCTGATTTCAGTGTTCCTTATGGCCGTGACCACATTGCCACCAGCTGATAATATAGGACACCCCCTCCCTTTTTTGACAAGCGATTCTAGCTGGTTTTCATTTATCAGTGACATGAAGGATAGCGCAAAATAATGTTGTAGACACAATTTACATGACATGGTTTTAATAAAAAGAATTCTACAGCCAGAGCGATATTTTTTGCCTTCTTGTAAAAATGTGGCATTTGGCTGCGGTTGCCCGCAATTCAAAATAATATGTTTTATCAAAACGAAAGCAATAAAGCTGCTGCTCTTCGTGAGTAGCGACGTATGAAAGGAGTACAGGGAGGTCCCCTTTCCGCACCAGGGTTGAAGAACTCGATTCGTAAGTTCTAATTAACTGGAGATTTAGGAACTGGTGACTGGAGAGGCCGACGCCCAATTGCACCACAAATTATTGAAGAAATTACGATTGCCATGGCCGAGAATTCTAGACGCAAAGTACGATCTTCAAGCAGTCTACGAACTCTGCCACGACAGCTGAACATTCCATGATCCCCCTTTCGAAAAGTGCTGCGAACAACTCTGAACTGGTATCTCTACTGCGGTTGCAGGCTGTCGTGGATGGAGACTGTCGTCACACTTAGCAACGTTTATAACTTGAAACATAAACACTGTATGTCACCCTCTCATGTGGAAATAAAAATGATTTATTCGTTATTTCTCTCTCGCATGTCCTTACAAATGCTTCCGCAAAGTTTTATTGTCATACGATAACTCGGGGGCCTCTCAAGTTTCATTATAACCTATCGGTCCCATCCGGTACGCGTCACAGAGTGATGAGCAAGGTAGTGTTACAGGCCCTTTGCTATTCCTTATCTATATAAACGACTTCGGAGACAATTTGAGCAGCCGTCTTCGGTTGTTTGCAGATGATGCTGTCGTTTATCGACCAATAAAGTCATCAGAAGATCAAAACAAAGTGCAAAACGATTTAGAAGAAATATCGGAGTGGTGTGAAAAGTGGCAGTTGACCTTACATAACGAAAAGTGTGAGGTCATCGACATGTGTGCTAAAAGGAACGCGTTAAACTTCAGTTACACGATAAATCAGTCTAATCTAAAAGCCGTAAATTCAACTAAATACCTAGGTATTACAATTACGAACAATTTAAATTGGAAGGAACACATAGAAAATGTTGTGGGAAAGGCTAACCAAAGACAGCGTTTCATTGGCAGGACACTTAGAAAATGAAACAGGTCTACTAAGGAGACTGCCTACACTACGCTTGTCCGTCCTCTTTTAGAATACAGTTGCGCGGTGTGGGATACTTACCAGATAGGACTGACGGAGTACATCGAAAAAGTTCAAAGAAAGACAGCACGTTTCGTATTACCGCGAAATATGGGAGAAAGTGTCACAGAAATGATACAGGATTTGGGATGGACATCACTAAAAGAAAGGCGTTTTTCGTTGCGACGGTATCTTCTCACGAAATTCCAATCACCAACTTTCTCCTCCGAATGCGAAAATATTTTGTTGACACCGACTTACATAGGGAGGAACGATCACAAAGAAAAAATAAGGGAAATCAGAGCTCGTACGGAAAAATATAGGTGTTCGTTCGTTCCGCGCGCTATACGAGATTGGAATAATATTGTGAAGGTGGTTCGATGAACCCTCTGTCATGCACTTAAATGCGATTTGCAGAGTATCCATGTAGATGTAGATGTAGATGAATATTCCAGTAACGGTCTAACGTTGTTAAACTCAGTCTGGCATCTGCATTACCTGCAATTTCTCTTACGTGGTTGCTCCACTTTGAATGGTTCCCTACATATACTCCAGAATGTTTAATGGATGTGACGTCTTCCAGTGATTATTGTGTAAGAGTGTAATCATACAACAATGGATCTATCCACTTATTTATGCGCAAAACGCTACATTTGTTTATTTTGAGGATCAACTGCCAATCTCTGCACCTACTGCCGATCCTCTAGAAGTCTTCCTGCATTTCGCTACGGTCCTCTAGCGTTGCAACCTTTCTGCGTATAACAGTATTGATTTGGAAGTATGTTGGCCATGCATTACGTGAAAGCTGGTGAAAGTTTCATTGTAGCTAACAAAACATTGTGATTCCTTAATCCCACTGCGATTACATTGCTTCACTGCAAGCAGAAGAAGACGCTGAGGGGTGGCGGCTGCCGTCGTATAAGAGCGTCAGCCAGAGCGCAGACTCATTTGGGCGGAGACGGGCCGTCCCCCTGGGACCACTAAATGCTCGGCTACGGCTCCACCCAGATGTCGCGCCGCCGTCTGCTGCCGGCGCGGTCCGCCTGCTGGTATTACGAGCTGCTGCAGCTCACTCTGTCACACTACAGCGGTTGCTTACTTCATCATTACTACAATATGACGGCTGAGACAGAGATGCAAAATTTCTAATGCAACGCGAGCCGAACTACACTACCGGCCATTAAAATTACTACACCACGAAGATGACGTGCTACAGATGTGAAATTTAACCGACAGGAAGAAGATGATGTGATATGCAAATGATTAGCTTTTCAGAGCATTCACACAAGGTTGGCTCCGGTGGCGACACCTACAACGTGCTGACAAGAGGAAAGTTTCCAACCGATTTCTCATACACAAACAGCAGTTGACCGGCGTTGCCTGGTGAAATGTTGTTGTGATGCCTCGTGTAAGGAGGAGAAAAACGTACCATCACGTTTCCGACTTTGATATAGGTCGGATTGTAGCTATCGCGATTGCGGTTTATCGTATCGCGACATTGCTGCTCGCGTTGGTCGACATCCAATGACCGTTGGCAGAATATGGAATCGGTGGGTTCAGGAGGGTAGTACGGAACGCCGTGCTGGATCCCAACGGCCTCGTATCACTGGAATACCGTGTCGTGAAGAATTATAAGTAACACGTTCCTATACTTTTAACACTTAGGAATTATGTGGCTAAACTAAAACATCACAGTGTGTCTCCAGAAGGCGGCCGATCTTAAGAAGGTATCAAAACTAAAGACCATAGATGGAGACATCCAGAAAGCACACAAGTGGTATTATATGAATTGCGATGTAACACTGACGAAACTGCTGCCTTTGTAGTCATATTGTAAGAGCATAATTAATTATAAGCGGGTGTTTCGTAAGATGGGTGCTACATTTGTTGAACGCTTATCAAAGGAAAATGTAGAAAAGAATTTCTCAACAACTTTTGGACTGTTTTAAACATAATCCAACCGTTTTTACTTACTGTATGAGACATGGATGTATCATTTTACGCCAAAAACGAAACAGAAACCGAAGAGATGAGTGGAAGCCGGTGGCCATGCGCAAATAAACAAAAATTCTTTTCATTTGCTGGAAAGACTAGTGATTTCTAGGCTGTAAATGGATTCTAGTGACTCATCGCTTTTAAGTGAATGAGACAGTAACTGACAAATAGTGCGAAAGTCTACTGGACCAATAAAATGTAGAAGAGACGAAGCCTGGATTGTACGAGGGAAACAATCATCTTTCATCGCGGCAATGCATCTGACAATACAGTTCGTTTGGTAATGGGAAAAGGAGGATTTCGAAATACGAATTGTTAATTCATTCGCCCTACTGCCCAGACTTGCACCCTGTGAATGTGGTATTTGACTGTCTTCTGTAAATCGTCTTAAATGCTTAATTATGTCATTTTTTGCTCATAACATGCCATTTTTCCTCTTGAATTTCGGTATTTAAAAAAAATGAAATGAAATTCAAATAATTTGAAAGCCCACAAAAACGCTCCATTTGCGTTATATGATGCCTGTGACGTCACTGGCTAGCTCCCTGCTCCTTATCTTATATCGCAAAGCTCATTCACAGTGATATCTTGTTTTGAAATTCACGCTTCGAAAAATGAGTTACAGATGGTGTGTAGTCCCACTCTGTAAAAATACATCTCTAAAAAATTGTTCTGAGTGTTCCAAAGAAAAGGAAATACGTAAAATCTGGTTGCACTGTACCGGTAAAATGCCATCACATCGATATCAGATTCCCTAACTTAATTAAAAACCTCTTGTACTCTGAAATTTACGTGTAGTTTTCTCCGAGATATGCTTTCCCGCTGTTGCAAGGAAGGACAGCGACATTCAACGAAATTAAACTCATAGTGAAAATTTTCGTTATATCTTATGTTACATAAGCTCTTCGGTTGCTAACTGGGTGCCGGGACGGTAACTAAGCGTGTTTCGTACTGAGTGGAGCACTCATCTATCAACTTGAATAGATGTCATGTGACGTCCGTCCAGGCCAAATGCCGAGAAAGCTAACACAAAAAAAATATTTTAACTTATTCTTAAAACGACTCAACAGTACTGTCATATGAAAACTAAATCAAAATTACAAAACTTCACCACATTGGCCAGAAACAGAGTAGTGTTGTGTTTTCCCTGCCGTTTACATGCGTTTACGTTTGCAATAGCTGTTCACACCAGTCATGTTCAAGTAATGTGACCACACACTCTTCACTTTTTTGGAAACAATGCTTTTTTTGTCTTCGCACTGTCCACCTAGGATCCTTATTGTTTAAGCTTTTCGAGTTTCATCATTCTACATAAAGATGAGATGAGACTGTTTCAGACACTGACGTTAGTTTCCACTCACAAACATCACAGCCCTTACGTTTGTGTTACCTGCATGTTATAATTACTTTATATCTCTCCACATACAAAACCTCATCGTCCTGCATCTCGTTGTACTGTGGGCGTATGGTGAAACTTTCACCACTAGCAATGCTTTCCAAAAAAAGTGAATTGTTTGTACGCATATTAAACGCATTTATCCTGTGTTATCCATTGCTCAGTCTACGATTAAAGTGAAGCTGTATGTAATACTTCCCACATTGAAACAACTGCCACCATGAATTACTGCTAGCTCTATTTCCGTATTTCGTGTGAAGCTTTTAAAATTTTACGACCGTAACAGGATTCTAACCTGAAAAAGTCCCGATTCTTTGTCATAATCGCTATCCGTCGCGCCAGAGAGCGCTTTTTACCTGCGGTCTCTCTGCTAAATGTGTTATAAACGAGGAAACGAGCACTAAGATTTTCCAAGGATAATTCTATTGTGCTGAGGGTCGTAGTTCATGAGTGTTAGTCGACAAACCACATATAAGATACGGACCTACTTGCAAAACGTTCTACAGTCTCTTAGTTTTGAGCGAGTTTGATGATGCTGCAGGGAGCAGGGAAAAGAGTGTCCGTCGTTGCACGTACGACCGCTCTAAATCGGTGGAGCATAAACGCATCAACTTTCGTAAGGTTTTCACTATATGTTTTCACAAAATTCCTTTCCAGAGTTACTTAAATATTGTAAATGCGTTTTCCGTCACTAACCAGCTAAACTGTTGGCAAAAAAGTACGTAAAAACCTAGTAACTTCGGCTAACACTCCTATTACACACACGTAGCTTCGTCTTGCTTCTAGTCTGTGACATCACCAGAGCTTCAGCCAGTAACAGAGCGTTTTCGACCACGTGACAAAATCTTGAAATTTAATGACTTTTATGCTTTAATTACATAAAAACAACAAAGATTTTGTGAGAATAGTCACTGTAAATGCTTTTTGAATATTATTATCACACAAAATAACAACAATCCGAAGCACATTTATAACATAACATTCAGTGAAAGTAGCCTATTTCATCTGTTCACACATTTAAAGAAACTTGTGGTTGGAACTTGGTTTGAACTTAATAGTCAAGTAAAAGTAGACAAAGAAGCTTTTGAAATTTGGGGAAGTGTGAGAGACATTCTGAAAAATCTGAAGTGGAAGACACTCGAAGAATGATCGTACAAAAATTTACTTCTTTCTTAATCACTTTTTTGTGGGACTAGAAGAAACCTCAATGCATGGTAGGATCAAAGGAACCTTCTGCCATACGCGTAACGGTGATATACCGAGTATACGTCTAGATGCTCATGTAGAAGCTAATATCTTCTCACTGGAGATGAGGCATCAGTACAGAGACGATATCAGTTCTGTTTCCAAATTCAGAGAGACTAGCAGGTAAAATTAGGGAGGAGTGACCGAAATTCAAAAAATTTAACGAACGACTATTTCTTAAAGTGTTTTACGCTCTTTGAGATTAGTTTATTCCCGACAGGAATTAAAACCAGAATTATTGATGTTCACGTGCAATAGTCTTACCGACTAAGCCATTCTGACTTGTTCTACGTGGCGTCTTATCAATTTTAGTCCACTAGTTTTCAAATTCCTTCGAAGCTCTTATGAAGACCTTGCTGGGTTAGCAGTCGTGGGAGAAGCGGTATGGTTTCGAAATGGCTTTGTTACATCATAAGGGTTGTTTGCAAAATGAATTATTCACTCTGCTGTATAGAGTATTCTGCTTTGTCTTATTTGACACTGTCAGTTTATCTGAATAACCGTCTAACAGGCTTTGAATTTTACACATAGCGTTCCCACACGAGAAATCTCACTGCTGAGTTTTCTGTAACAGCGCTTATGAAAAGGCTGATGTATACATCAGTTAAACACATGTTACCTCACACCAAGCGAACAGCAACGAAAAAGTTATTCATTTTTTATCTGAACCAGTCAAACAGAACTGGAGTCAACTCAGTATTCGCTGCGTTCACATCAGACAGCATTAACTCCGAAGAACAGGACGCATTTATAATCTTTGAAAATGGAAAAGTTCACGTGTACGACAACTGAAAGGCGTTAGTAAGACGCGCGCCATTCTAGGAACAAGACGCCAGGGATAAAATCACGCACACAGGACCTTTCGAGTGCATTAGTAACCAGAATGGCATTCTAGGAACGGACCGCAGCTCACGGGCTAGCAGTAGTGAGACATGACAGCGACCATCATTTGAGACGACCCAGGCGCCATTGCTGTGCGCTCCTGCATTCCGGTCGATAACAACATTAGACTCGTCGCCGCTACCACCAGTTCTTCGAATTTTCTGCGAACAGAGTTACGATCGTATGAGCCGGAAAAAGTGACGGAATGTTCACAAAGGAAACTTCCTTTCTGCTCCTGTATTTTCCTGGAGTTGTAATCGTTTCAAGGAAACTTACTTTCTGCTTCTGTATTTTCGTGGAGTTGTAATCGTTTCTATGTGCCTTCAGCATCGGTTTGACACTTACTTCTGTGCTCAGGATATCCCGCCTGTCATCTGCCAGCCTAACTTGAAACAAAGATGGATTTAGGACGTAGGTGAAGAGGGGGATTTCTTGAACGTCTCCCGTTCGTGAACAGTGGAATCTCTTCTTTCTAAGTTGAGAGAATTAATTATTGAACAAAGCCTGCGCTAGTTTTTAGGCTGTAGGTCCAAAATAAATCAAATAAATCAGTAAATGAAAACTGGAATGCCTGGACGGTGAAAAGTGCTGTATATGGAAAAGCTGAGGAAGAAAAGTTTTTCAGTTATGTTTGAAAGAGCAATGGACATTCTACGTGCTATGTGGTTACGCTATCATCTCCTTAGAATGTAGCCAGCAGAATACTAAACGAAGCCAGCGCCTTTCTCATGTACAACTCCTCTGAAGGGATGGCTGCTGTTCGGGGTACGCCCAATCCCAGACTGTAACAGTTATGGTCGTCTATGATACCCGAAGTCCATACGACAGACACGCACATAATTATACATCTACATATACACCTACATGGATACTCTGCAAATCACATTTAAGTGCCTGGCAGAGGGTTCATCGAACCACCTTCAAAATCCTTTATTATTCCAATGTCGTATAGCGCGCGGAAACAATGGACACCTATATCTTTCCGTACGAGGTCTGATTTCCCTTATTTTATCGTGGTGATCGTTGCTCCCTATGTAGGTCGGTGTCAACAAAATATTTTCGCATTCGGAGGAGAAAGTTGGCGATAGGAATTTCGGAAGAAGATTCCGTAGCAACGAAAAACGCCTTACTTTTAATCATTTCCAGCCCAAATCCTGTATCATTTCTGTGACACTTGCTCTCATATTTCGCGATAATACAAAACATGCTGCCTTTCTTTGAACTTTTTCGATGTACTCAGTCAGTCCTTTCTGGTAAGGATCCCACACCGCGCACCAGTATTCTAAAAGAGGACGGACAAGCGTAGTGTAGGCAGTCTCCTTAGTAGGTCTGATACATTTTCTAAGTGTCCTGCCAATAAAACGCAGCCTTTGGTTAGCCTCCCCCACAACATTTTCTATGTGCTCTTTCCAATTTAAGATGTTCGTAATTGTAATACCTAAGTATTTAGTTGAATTTACGGATTTTAGATTAGACTGATTTATCGTGTAACCGAAGTTTAACCAGTTCCTTTTAGCACTCATGTGGATGACCTCAAACTTTTCGTTATTTAGGGTCAACTGCGAATTTTCGCACCATTCAGATATTTCTTCTAAATCATTTTGCAATTAGTTTTGATCTTCTGATGACTTTATTAGTCGTTAAACGACAGCGTCATCTGCATACAACCGAAGACAGCTGCTCAGATTGTCTCCCAAATCGTTTATATAGATAAGGAACAGCAAAAGGCCTATAACACTACCTTGGGAAACGCCAGAAATCACTTCTGTTTTACTCGATGACTTTTCTTCAATTACTACGAACTATGAAGGCTTCGGGACGAAGAGTACGCGCGGATATAGTTAATGTCTTGCAAAGGGCGTTGCACACTGAACCACATTAACAATTAATGATGAAAATACCATCACGGATTACCTTTTCAGATGTGTCATTTGTTCGAAAAGTTGGTACAATTCAGTATGTTAGACACGAATCATTAGTGTGGAATACTATACGACGGTCATCTAGAGATTAAGTTACGTCATTTAAAAAAAAGAGAGGAGGAAAGGAAAGAAAAAGAAAAAAAATAACATACGATGAAAAGTATGGAAGTATGGGACACCCCCGCGTAATGCGGAATTGACCATTAGATGTCAGGAGAGCTGAATCAGCCAGTATAAAAGGAGGCGGGAAGTATTGCGTTGCCAGTACAGAAGCATGGGTCGGTCTGGAGAGCTCAGCCACTTCTAACGTGGACTAGTCGCTGGATGTCACCATTTCAACCCTGCTAAAGCTCTCCAAATCAGTTCTTGATTATGTGACTGTGAAGTGAAAACGCGAAGGAACAGTCACAGCTAAATCAAGACCAGGCTGACCACATGTACTCACGTACAGCGACCATTGAGTATTCCGGAGGCTGGTTGAAAATACTAGCATGCAATCAGCGGAAGGAAACACTCGTGAGTTCCAAAGTGCTGTCAGCAGTCTGGCTAGAACGATGACTGCCCGTACGGAGTTAAAAATAATGGGGTACGAAGGTCGAGCAGCTCCTTATAATCCACTCATTTCTGTAGGCAAAGCTAAGCGACGCTTGAGGTGATGTGAAGAGCACCGCCACTGGAAGCGAGTGATTTGGAGTGATAAATCACACTCTGCCATTTGGCAGTTTGATGGAACGCTCTGGATTTGGTGGATGCCTGGAGAACTTAACCTACCATCGTGTGCAGGACCAGTAACAGAAGCACGGAGGAGATGGTGTTGCGGTATGGGGATGTTTTTCATGGTTAGGGTGTCGTTCCCCTACTGCGCTTAAGAAAATGTTGAATGCCTACGTAAATGAACACTTTTGCAGCATTATGTACGGTGCACAGTAGAGGAACAGTTCGGAGATGATGATTGGTTGTATTTGTATGACAATGAAACCTGTCATAAAGCAGCATCTGTGAGAAAATGGTTTGTGGAGAATAATATTCCTGAAAGGACTGACCTTCTCAGAGTCTCGGCCTGAACCCAATGGAACACATTTATGATGATTCAGAACATCGGCTTCGCTCCAGACAGCAGCGTCCTACGTCACTGTCTTCTCCGATTTCGGCTCTTGAGAAAGAATGATCTGTCATTCCACCACAGACATTCACGCACCTCATTGAAAGTGTCCCCAGCAGAGCTCAAGTCGTCATAAGGACTAATGGTGGACACACCCCATATTAACGTCCACTGGTACTAATAGGTGCCTCAATATTAAAAACTTTATTGGCAACAGATATGCCTACAGAAATGTTTCAGATATTTATTTCGATATAATCGCCACTAGAATTGATACGCCTTCATTTCGTAGGATCAGCTTTTATATTCCTGTGCCATAGAAGTTTGACGCCCGTGAATGGAATCGGCATACGACAGTCATCTTCAACTCTTCGTCATTGTGAAAATGCTAACCAGACTTCAGGTGCAAGAAAATATTGTATTTGTGTGCATTAGGGGCGCTCAATGGCAAGTTCATCAACGCAGAAAGATCATGACTGTACAGTGGTTGATCAAACAGCCACCAACCGAACTCTTTCAGAACAGTTGTTGTGTGGTGCACCGTACGTGGGCGAGCTTATCATGGAACAGCACAACACCTCCACTGAGTTTTCCACAGCTATTGTTTTGAGTGGCCCGTGGCACTTTTCGCACTCTTTCGTAGTAACGGTCAGCCTTTACTCTTTCTTTGGAAAGGAAGTCAATGAGCAGAAAACCATGCACATCACTTTCAGTACCAACAAAAACTTCGTCTTGACCTGAGATCCACTGTGACGCCAATGGTGCTTGTAGTTCGGGGTGAAGTGAGTAGCCCATGTCCCATCGACCATGACGATCCTGTCAACATGGCACCGCTGCAGAAATGTCAGACCTGCTCCTAAGCGATTCATTTTGTGTATAGCATCCACCTGACACACACTTTCTTGAACAGCTGGTGGTTAGTGACAGTGTCTTGCAACAAGGATCGCAGTATCTGCTTAGATTCATAATCATGGAGCCCCGGTTCTCCGTAACAGGCCCATGATCCTCCTCAAAATGGCCAACACTAGCCAGACTCTGATTGCTCATGACCTTCGACCCGTGCACCTGACGCCGATGACGATGACTTTCCATCGTGTAATGTAATCAAGCCGAACACACATTGTGAATCCTACAGTACCAGCGGGTATCAATCTCTTCGTCTACAAAAGTTCATACAAATATTATGTCAGCTAAAATTAATTATTTCGTACTTAAATATTTATATTCTGCGTCTTTAGAACAATGTTGAAAATTTAACTTAAAATGCTGTAAATTCAGTTCTATTAAGTTTTGCTAAATATGTACAAGCTATTATCTCTGACAAAGGTGTAAGCTCTTTGATTTTTATAATATCTTTGTATTTCTTCATCGTGAACAGACTTTGCGGCAAGTTGTGGTGAATGGTGGTCACGTCATTTTGAGAGGATGCAGAAACCAGACTTACTGTTCAAATTATTAATTTAAATTGTACTGTTATAATGAGTGAAGAGTTTCAGAATATAAACATTTAAAAGTTCAGAAGCTTTATTCATTTCGTAACTTGATATTTACCAGCCATTCGCAATGCTTACGTCAGTTAATTTTCTACGTACTAGTCCAGGCTGCGGACTTTATGGTGCCTCTAAAGAAGACAAAGAAGTCAATATCAAGACAATCAGCTAGGCAAAACTTTATGTCTTAGTAAGTGAATATGCCATTTAACGCATTTCACTTCAGAATAATAACCAACGTCCGGAACAAGTCATTGACTGCATTGAAAATGAATATTACAATGCGCACTACGATTTGAGCATTAAGAAGTTTTATCACTGACCAGAAATCACGGTCGACAGATAAAAGAATAAGAGCCACCACAACTTTCAGCCACTAATGGAGTGCTACTGACAGCAATCGAGACTTCGCTGGCCGTTATATAATTATTACCTCGTAGCTCTGTCGCGTATGCGCTTCATTTTCCGCTGAATATGTTTACTTAAAAAATTGAAAGTTAATTTAAGGTTGACGCTAGTATAAATAGATACTTCTGGAAAGGAGCAGCGATTCTGCTAAGGAAACCACATACAAGACGCTGTTACGACCTATCCCACAATACTACTATAGTGTACTGAAACCTTATCATGTCAGCCTGGCAAAAGCCGTCGAAGGAATTCAGTGACGCGCCACTGGAGCAATAAAAGGTCGTTATTACAGTTCGGCATTGGCAGAAAGGCGGACTCTCTTTAAACATAGTCCAGGCAAATCGAGAGAGTCATTACTTGAGATACTCGTGCAAATATTTTACTTTCTCAAATGTAAAGTGTATTCCATACACTGACTGCGAAAAAAAGATAATAGAGGTTACATGGTGTATTAGCACCACCATTCCAAAAATGGCTCTGAGCACTATGCGACTTAACTTCTGAGGTCATCAGTCGCCTAGAACTTAGAACTAATTAAACCTAACTAACCTAAGGACATCACACACATCCATGCCCGAGGCAGGATTCGAACCTGCGACCGTAGCGGTCACGCGGTTCCAGACTGAAGCGCCTTTAACCGCACGGCCACACCGGCCGGCGATCCACCACCATTCCACCTCCGTTCAAACGCGTATGGAAACAGAATACGGAGTAAATAATATTGGTACAAAGTATTTCTCGCCATGCGCTGGATGGTTTCTTACGCGGTAAATATGAGGGAGTGCTGAAAAGTAATGCCTCCAAATTTTTATGTGAATACACTTAAAGCATTTTGAATAGCAACGACCTATATAAACAACATAGACTGGCTATGGCACCGCCATCTTTGAAGCAACATGAAAACTGAGCCGCCATGACTTGTAACGTCAAGGTGCAGCCTACACGTCGTCTGCTAATACTGAATGTTGTTATTGTTTACTACGCATGGCGTAAAAAAAAGGCCAATCTCCACTGATGATCTGATTTCTCTACTGTAAAACATGTAGTGATGAAGGCTAAATGAAATGAAACGCACTTCTGACATCGATTAATTGAAAAGTTTATTACGAAATGTTGCTGTTCATTTCGCTGCAGTGACATATAGATTATGTCAAAAACCATTTTAAATAGTTTAGTAGGTCCAAAAACGATCAATTGACAGCGCAGGACCTTTCATTGTCCCTTAAACAATTTAAGTTTGTATATATTTGCCGAATATGTTTCCCTCTTTCTTCCATTGGCCTAGTTTTTGCACAAATGGTGTAATCTACAATTAAAATACTATCTTAACAGCATCCTGACTAGAAAAGAGTAATGTGACTCTTCTCCAAATTCAGCTGGCACCATTAGATGGTCAAAATGGAGTAAATAAATTCGGCCTGTCACCCAACATTCTGAACAATTCCACACACAACTACAGAAGGTTTGACAGTCCCTGAAAACCCTTTCTGCCACTGTTAACAATTTGAATACACCCTTTGGAGCAGTATAAAAACTATTTTTGATGCATTTTATTGCAATTAAAACTGTTTTCCATCAGTTTCGTCCAATTTACGGAGGTACTGCTGCAGTAAATTAAGTTTCACACTTGCTGTTAAACCATTAAGAAAACAATAGCCAACAGGAATTTTCCAACTCTTATTAATTTCAGTGACCATAAACACTAGTGCCTCTTTTGCTATTTGGCTATCATCACTTTCCTCACATCCTTGCCCTAAGTCAACATAACCCCAGACCTTATTACCAACCCATATTAAATCTAGAGCCACCTCATCGCACCTAAGTGCAGCTAAAATAGGTCCTGAAGTACGATGAACCTCATCTGATACTTTTTTAAGCTTTCTTCTGTAAATCCAGGACTGCCATTTACTGTAGTTGCCCACCTGCGGAGTGTTCGAGGATGGGGTAATTTAACAGACTTCCTCAAATGATTATAAGCTTTGAAGGAGTAAAAACTGAGTGTAAGGGCAAACTGTCTTTTTTTCCGGGTATTCAGGAACTGAACATTTGTTTTGCATTGCAAAAAGTGCTTGACAATATCACTATTTTTGTCACATCCTATCACTTCAGAAGCACAGTCCTGAAGTCTCTTATTTAGGCCTACAACCACTGTTTTATATGTCACAATTTGTTTCTTCTTTCTTGAAACACTTTGCCTTGCATGTTTCGCTTGCTTCCTCAGCTTCTCGGTCCTTTTCTATAGTGCCTCATAATTCTGTTTCAATTTTTTGGGGCTAGGCAAACAATAAGAACGATCTGTATGATCATTCTGATTCACTCTTTCACCTACAAAAATGAAGTATTATCATTAAGCTTTAATTTTCTTTAAACATACATTGATTAATAGTAAAATTCACACATAACCCATATAGCAAATAAATAACAGGAAAACTATCTTACCTGGTTCATTTGATAAGGAAGCTGATTGTTCAGTGACAGGCCGTTTCCTTGGTTGTCTCTATACTATAGTTGTTTTCTGCAGATGATCAGGAAACGTAAATATTGTCGGTACTGCGTTTGGCAGAAGTCGCCTTTTCTCGTTTGTACTATACATTTATCTATCTTCAAAGTGAAACGAGCATATGTAGCTATATTGAGTTGGCTCCAACTTTTCTCGCCTCATATTGGCTACCCACCGACTTAACAGCTCTTTCTTTTTCAGAGGAAATCTAAAAATAAAGAGACGTGTATACAGTAGTTTATTTACATTTTGTATACAGCTTAAACACGAAAATGATGCACAAGACGCTAAATACAACACGCATTTAGATACTCACCTGAAATATGACATTCCAGTTGTTTTATAACTTCTATTAGCGCAATTGTACGCTGCACATACACTGGGCAAGGTTCGCGATCGGTCAATAAGACTTTTAAAACAAATTATAACCGGAAAACAGTGATTTTCTAACGCCAGTACTATACACCAAATGTAAATATACTTACATGTAGACGTTTCAAAAAATGGCGGCCGGTGTTGCTTTTTGCTGCCGCTGGGAGCGCTGTTACCTCACAGATAGCCACTCTATGTAGCTTATATACCTCCTTGGTGACCGGGCCAAATATCTCACGAAATAAGCGTCAAACGAAAAAACTACAAAGCCGAAACTTGTCTAGCTTGAAGGGGGAAACCAGATGGCGCTATGGTTGGCCCACTAGATGGCGCTGTCATAGGTCTAACGGATATCAACTGCGTTTTTTAAAATAGAAACCCCCATTTTATTACATATTCGTGCAATACGCAAAGAAATATTAATGTTATAGTTGGACCACTTTTTTCGGTTTATGATAGATGGCGCTATAACAGTCACAAACGTATAAGTACGTGGCACCACGTAACATTCCGCCAGTGCGGACGGTATTTGCTTCGTGATACATTATCCGTGTTAAAATGGACCGTTTACCAATTGCGGAAAAGATCGATATCGTGTTGACGTATGGCTATTGTGATCAAAATGCCCGACGGGCGTGTGCTATGTATGCTGCTCGGTATTCTGGACGACATCATTCGAGTGTCCGGACCGTTCGGCGGATAAATGTTGCTTGCCGTTTTAGTCAAGTTTAGTGTTGTCTCCTTCAAAGTAGTTCCCTTCTGATTGCACACACTTTTTCCACTGCCTCTGCCATTGATAGTAACATTTCTGGAACTCGTCTTCTGTAATATCCTCCAAGACCCTCGTCACAGCTTTTTGGACATCTTCTGTTGTTTGAAAATGGTGTCCAAATGGTTCAAATGGCTCTGAGCACTATGGGACTTAACTTCTGCGGTCATCAGTCCCCTAGAACTTAGAACTACTTAAACCTAACTAACCTAAGGACATCACACACATCCATGCCCGAGGCAGGATTCGAACCTGCGACCGTAGCAGTCGCGCGGCTCCGGACTGAGCGCCTTGAAAATGGTGTCCCTTGACCGCCGTTTTGACTCTTGGAGATAGAAAATAGTCGCACGGAGCGATATCTGGTGAATAAGGTGGCTGTGGTAGTACTGAAATTTGTTTTGAGGTTAAAAATTGCTGTACTGACAGATCAGTATGGGATGGCGCATTATCGTATTGCAGAATCCAATTATCAGCAATGTTGGCACGGACACGAAGAACTTTTTTACGAAGTCTTTCTAAAATTTCTTTGTAGTAATATTGGTTAACTGTTTGTCCAGGATGCACCCACTCTTTATAAACAATTCATT
This sequence comes from Schistocerca piceifrons, assembly GCF_021461385.2. Taxonomy (NCBI): domain Eukaryota; kingdom Metazoa; phylum Arthropoda; class Insecta; order Orthoptera; family Acrididae; genus Schistocerca; species Schistocerca piceifrons. Next base: position 207,873,660 of record NC_060149.1, on the reverse strand, counting down.
CGGAATTCCCTTGGAATCAAAGAAGCACACACTTCTGACTTCAACATTCGTTCTGACTTTACTAAACATTTTATGCGAACGAAAAACGTAAGCTCTTGACATAACCTCCTCTCCAAAAGCCTTCTGAAGCTTACCGTAAGTTGTCGCGTTTTCACCCGATTTAACGCAAAAAGAAATGGCATACCGTTGCGCAATATTATGCGGCCCCATTTCCGTGACGAGAGACACAAACACATGTTAACTTATTACAGCACAACTCACGACTGAGCAGTTGCATCCATGTGCCACTTTGACTAGAGGCAGCTTATAGACCAAAGTCAAAGGTATTGTGCCTACGCAAATCTGCAGGGTTGCCACATCTTGCAAAGGAAATCAGTCTCATTCCTTTATTGACAGTGTCACACTGAAGGAGAGGGTGCTCCATGTGTGGACGAACTCTTCGAAGTCGTGCTTTCAGTTTTCTGAGGGCCTTGCAGTACCATGCAGAGCTTATGGTGGTGCCTGCACATCTCAGAACACTGATGGCATGGCTTTGCCTGCTGATGAGATGGTCTTGAAATTTTTGGCGTCAAACGATCCGTTGTGGCGGAACTCCATTGATGCTTTCTTCAAAAATGGTTCAAATGGCTCTGAACACTAAGGGACTTAACTTCTGAGGTCATTAGTCCCCTAGAACTTAGAACTACTTAAACCTAACTAATCTAAGGACATCACACACAGCCATCCCCGAGGCAGGATTCGAACCTGCGACCGTAGTGGTCTCGCGGTTCCAGACTGTAGTGTCTAGAACCGCGCGGCCACTCTGGCCGGCGATACTTTCTTGTTTTCGGGGTCAAAAAGGTGTCCTCAGCACGAAAAGCCAAACGCCCTATTGATGTCATCACCCACACAGCTTCCATTCTTCTACGGATTTCAATTGGAGGCATATTTTTTGTGGTTAGAAACTCTATTACAGCACGCTGTTTCTCACGAACCGACACAGTTAGGTTGAACACCGCCTTGTTACACGCTACAATTCGGGGCCCTCTAGTGGCAATGGGTACCAGTTTTCTTCCGCGAAGCAGGAAGGTCGACGGAGTAATATGCATTACATGCAGTACCTCAACCGATACTGAACACAGAATAAATGATTCGGAGGCATTACTTTGCAGCACGCCCTCGTATGTAGCTGTAGCGTGGCTTTCGAAGCGACCTAATGAGCGGGCTGCGGCAGTGGAAGCCCATGGTCTCATTCACGTGTACGGAGGTTAAAATCCTGATCTCATTTTTCCGTGATTTTCCTTTGAACGAGCACGGCCTATTTCCTTCCCAATCCTTCCCCAATTCGACAACATTCACTGTCTCTAATGATTTGATCGTCGACGGGGCGCTAAACTCTCACCAGCCTCCCATTCTTCGTATCGACTATATGTCATAATGTCAAAAACTGGCACTTATCCAGGCTTAAATAGTGCTCTCCTGACTTACTGGATTGGCATAAAAAATTTCCTTGTTGTAATTTGGGTTGGACCCTCAAAATATCCGTTATTTCACAGTAATATAGGCCTACATGTATTACTCTGGGTCTCCAGCCGTGTATTTGGCTCCATTATTCATACCTCACGTTTTTTCTAACGACTCCTTCATGGCGTTGCATTTCTTATCCAGCTGTGTCTAAGCAGTGTAACGACACCAGACGAAGGCAGACAAGTGCAAAGCACCACACAACTAAAATATTTTAACTCAGTTTACAGAGAAGATACGATGTAAATAACACTGATATTAAGTATTTTCTGATACGCAATATGGCTTGTATAACGTTTGTGCAGTTGTAAAAGTCTGTGTTAGAAACATGGGTCCGTTTATTTATGCATTCATTCATGCGCCGTACTCTTTGAATGAAGAAAAGACACAAATTCAGGGATGCATCAAGAAAGAAAAGAGACTCTGCGATGCTTATTCTCTACACTGTATTAACAGTTAATTGTGATTGATCTGTTGTATCACAAATGGGGTCCATGCTGTTTCAAATCAAGGCACTGACATCGCGCTGTAGTGTCAGTAAAGTTGTTATTACGTTACTTCCATATTCAACTAAAATACCGTTCTAATAAACGCATTAAAGTGCACTGTTATATGCACAATAGTTGTGTTAGTGGCTATAATTTAAAATATTAAAGTAACAAAAAAACATTCCACAACAACATACTATTCTTTTAAAAGTTAGTCACTCGATGATTCGGACGCTTAACCTTAACTTCAGACGACCTAAGAGCGAATTATCCATCCCATGTTACGTGAAAAGAAATTAGCTTATTTAATTATTCTACATCTAATGTAGCTGCGTTCCTGAGATCTTTACTGATAACCTAAAATCCAAGTTGAAATTGATCCACGGAAATACGTCGATACTGTCAAACACAGCGTTTAGTGACTGGTTACCTGGTGACTTTGTTGGTTGAACTGTAAAACAAAAGCTGTCACTATCACAAAATGTTATTTTCAACATAACAATGCCTTAGTAGATGGATTATTGTTAGCCCTTTATTTGGTCTGGCCTGAGAACCGGGTCTCCTCGCCAATTCTATGTGGATTTACAGTTAAACGTGATATTCGAACTACAATGAAACTTGATTTCTTAAATTCTTCAGTGCAACTGCACGTTAGCTGAGAGAAAAATGGCAACGTGATACATTACACAGTCAGTTTAAAGAATTTACAGCTATTTTCTGTACTTTCCGTGCGTAAGACTTCATCAGAAAATATGCTTGGAAAAATGGTGTTGTCGGTTAGTATGATACGTGATTCCACTACATCAGATTCCAACCATTTACTTCGTAATTCATATATTACATTGTTAGAAACGATTGCACGCATACGGTAAATTTTATGAGCGTGGCTTACCTAAGAAGCGGAAACGATTAAGTCCAGCGAGAAACCAGCTGCTGTATTGGATCAAAGATTGACTACGTCCAAAGCTTTGAACTGCCTGTGCACCGATGTGATCAGAAATGGAAGGTTTCTTTATTGTTTTTTTAAGGTAGACACAATCCAAACAAATAGTACAGTACGTTAAAATCTGTCCTGAAAGACATAAGGCATGTACGGTTCGCGATCTTATGCGTACACCGACATTTGCACCGTACGTGACTGCGATTACCAAGTCTGTAATTTTCTTCTGCCTTTGCTTCATTTTGTACTTTCTGTTGTACTATATATATATATATATATATATATATATATATATATATATATATATATATATATAATCAGGTCGGAATTATTCACTGTCTGTTTTTATATATATTTCCATTTAGATCTCTCCTACCAGTCAATGCATACACGCGATAAGAGGGAAAATTTTTGAATCCATAAACATCCGAGATGTTTCAGCATCATTACTTATGTCTGGATCATTAAAGGCATATTATTCTCTGTCTGAAAAACAAAAAGGAAAAATTCTGGATAAAGTAACGCTTTCACATAAAGGGAGTGAAAACGGAAAATGTGGCAAATAACAGCATTTCACTATATACGATTAGCAACTGCAATGCAGTAATCGTATAAATAGACACTATCGAGTGTGGTGAGAGTTTGAGCATAGGAAAGACGTTTTAGCAACATAATGTTGCTAAAAATCTTGGCCAAATAAGATTTATTTCGAGACAGTATTTGATCAAGAAAAATGCGATTATATGAGTTTGCACGGAAAAATTTTCACGATGCATAAGATTGTGTCAGAACACCTTGTACAGAACTTGAAAACTGAAAAAATAGGTTTGTTTTAACGTTACTCTGCTGCCGCATGCAAGCGCAGATATGTTTGGTTTCCGGAAACGATTCATTTGCGGGGCCAGTGATCGTCACAGTAAGTAGCGACTCGCGAGCCCGCTAATAATCCTTAAGAACTGACCGGGATATAGATCATTCGCAGAGTCACAAAAAATCGATGAATGTGCGGACGTGAAAATAGCTTGTTCGGAAAATCCTTCGTGAAGCAATAGATCGGAAAACATCGATAACTGGGTGTTTAAATCAGGGTTTGGTATGGGACAGGCACGTCTATTGGTCGCAAGGAATGATCTTCACGCTCAATTCGAGCAACCATCTTTATTAACCGAATGCGGAGGGAATGTACAACCAATAACATAGCACTGCAGTAGATTATAGGATGAGAGGAAGTGAGCGAGAGGGGGGGGGGGTCGGGAATGAAGAGGGAGAAAGTAATAGGAATTGCCTCGCCCGCATCAATCTCGGCGATTTCCTGGTCATCATTTTCCTTGATGGCTCGGCATCAGCTGTAGTTTTTGGGGTGCGAGGGGAGAGTACGGGGCGTGGCCGCTGGCTCCGCCCCTGCCGGCCGCCGACCAATGGCGAAGCGCGTCCGTCCCAACCAATTGGGAAGGCGTCTCTTTACGGGTCGCTAATACGGCTCCCCCAGCGGTGCTGAGCACGTAGTTAGTGTCCTGCGCCCAGCCGTTGCCACCAGCTCGTCGCAGCATGCAGCAGTCGTTCCGCGTGATGGAACACCAGCTGGTCGTGTCTTCCTCGGAAGACATCAAGCCTCCGCCGGCTGCACATCTAGGAAAGCCTACCGTCGTCGTAGACGTCATACCGCCCACGTACACCAGCCCGCCAGTCGCCAAAACCGAATCTATCAAAGGTACGTTCAGGTTTCAGTCTTAACGTGCCTCGTTCTGCTAGCTTCTTACAGCAGGGGCGTGGCACACTGCTTCCCAAGTCAACAAGTATCACTGAAACTGACTTCAGGCTACAATGAAAATATTCAATATTTTATGTTTTGTCAGAAGCTGGTCGAAATTTATATTCTTTCCACCTTAAGATACTCTTCAAATTGCTCGTAGTTAAGTAGTCAACAGAGACATTTTACCTGAAAATTTTCGTCCTTCAACTCAGCTGGTAGCTTTTTATTTTTTTGTTATCATTATTATTTTTATTTTTATGTTGTCTTACATAAACATTATTTTTCCACCAAGCTAATTAGCAACGTATTTTACACATAGCACAGCTTGTTAGGTTATCCTGTATTACGGAGTCATAATTCAGTAGTAGTCTTTTCAAAAACGTTGTATTTAGCTTTCCAAAATTTATACAAAAATTCTAGCATGTAATGACATGAACAATCGAGAAATCTTTCACAGTCGGTTGTTCGTGGTACACTCTAATGACATTTCTTATGAAACTCGGCTGTTTTTTATTTATTGTCACCCATTCCCATAGCCTTCTTTCATTTCTTTCGCCTACTACATATATTTTAAGATAGTTCTGTAAATAATATAATGAACAAATTTTTGAGTTATTATTCTCGTTTTCGGTAGGTAGTGCGATGTTTCTACAGTCGAGAGCCTGTGATTGCAAGGGTATGCCCAGCTTACGCAACTTCGCAATATTTCGCATTCGCTTAGTCCTTTTTGCTATGTACTGAAATAATGTTGCTGAAAAAATATAATATCATGATAAAGGGAAAATATTTGCTTGTGGGAATTCTGCTTCAGCGTGCAGTAAACGCGTGAAGTTACGTTTCTACTGTGAATGTCACTGTTTAATTCACATATTCTCTCACAGCTGTGTAATAAAGTTCATCGTATTGTCATTTCAGGATGCCGAAGGAAACACAGCATAATTCTGGGGCATCTATGTCGCTATGTTGCTCGTCTGCTTTCTTCGAGCTGTGACCAATGAGATAAATTACTCATAACTTGGGAGAAACGTCTGTACCAAATATTGGTTCTCTCCGGATGGTCGGCAAATTTGCAGTGGCGCGGACCATAGAAATCACGCAGAGCTCTGTACGAGTAAAACTCCAGTCGGTTCCTCCTTGTGCCGCGTTTATAGGCAACACACCGCACATGCAGGTTGTGCGTTCAATGCATCACACACGTATTAGGCGAGACAGAGTGACGAATTTTCTAATAGGTGTTTTTGAGGTGTACCAGTTTGTGAAGTAGCCCTTTATGCCGCGTCTTGTCAAAGGCTCGCTGTATGTTCACGAAAATTACTAGGCTCCAGCGGCCTCCGTTAACTGCTCCCGAGATAGCGTAGTGAGCCGAATAGATGTTTTCCGGAGCCGACATATCTTCTGAGGCGCTCTGTTACGATCATTCATATGTTTTGGCTATGGTATTTAACAATGATATTAGTCGGTATGATTTTGCATTGATTGTAGGTTTATTCGGTTTTGTTATCATTATGATTCTACAGCTTTTCCATGACGCTGGTTTGTTTCCTGTGTTATATAGAATTCAAATATATTTACTAGTGTCAGTATTATTATGTCAGTGGGGCTTACCGTAGGTGTAGTCTTTTAATATCATTTTTGCCGGGTGCTGCATTCTTATGGCCATTTTTGCGTCTGTTGAATCGTCTCTGTGATGACACTTGTGTGGTCTATATCCGTTTCTGAATCTGCTTTCGGTATTGTGCGCATCCCTCAAAGAATGGGAATGAGAAAATGAGATTAACGAATTTGCGGAGAATTAGTGGGTTGTTGTTAGCTGTCAATAGTCGGACCGCGGAGCGAGGTGCGTTCACATCTGGCTACGGTTTGTCGTCCAGCCCACAGCTTCAGATTATTAGGGAGGTGGGCATTTCCCGAGTCTTTACAAGCCTTTCACAGTGAAATCATTCTTATGTATAAAGGTATTTATCGCAAAAAAATAATTTTTGTTGTGATTCACTTGATAAATGACGTTGTACTTGCATTTTCACGAAGCGTTCAAAGAATTTATTCTCGTTTTCACGTGCTTTACATATTTGCGTCTAGTTGGGTGTTATTCCCGAGCGTGGTGCCACATTTTAATATTGGCTTCGTCTCTTTCGTCTGTGCATGCACTGTCGCTCCGAGGGGAAAATGTTAACCGTCGAGTGTCTGCATATTCAAAATGATTCTCACTGGTGCCTGTATAATTTGCATGTTGTTAGTTATTTACTGCGCGACATAAATCATGACCAGGGAAAGATTTTTTTAAACATGAAGTATCAACCGCAACAATGGGCAACTATCTTCTTTGCTTTACGGAGCTCCAAAGCGAAATCCGTAGAAGGTATATTGTGACTCTTATCGCAATTTTTATTCACTCTAAACTGTTTTATTTCTATGTCATCTTTTCATGATTACAGTAGACGTACAACGATTATAGCACAGGATTAGGAATCAGACAAAAATGGCTCTTATACTTAAAGCTTTTACTTAACCTTCTTCCTGACACTAGTTTTCGGGTCACATCTAAATTTGGGGGAAAATATTGTATAGCTAAGAGAGTCTGCTGTTTGTGACAACATGAATCGCACGATATTGCATCTGTAGTTCGATACACCCTGAAAAGCAGCTTTTGTAATAAACGATTGCGTCGTTCGTTAAATGAGACCACAGCACCATATCAGTAAAAGACCAAGTAAATTTTATTTGTACGTGATCTCCGTCTTTTGTTGTAATCTTTTCATTTCTAATTTCTGCGTAAAACAAAAAAAATATCGGTTGAGCTGAACTAGTGCTCTAGTCTACTACTCCATTCACATTAGTAATGTGGGGAAAGTTCTGGTGGAAAATTACGAATTATTTATTAACAAAAGAGGCGACTCTCCGGAACGTAGCAGCGCTGTGTAGTCGGTAGGCACACAAACAAAAGGTACGGAGCTTGGCTAGGTTTCGGAATGCACTTCCTTTTTCTATGCATAAAACTAAAACATTGATTACTCAGTGCTCAGTGGTGTTGATTCAGCTTTTAGTCTTTTTACCTCTATATTATTTTCTATTGAAAACGCCCGTTTTACGAAGTTACCAGGCAGTGGTCGAACCACAAAAGCTGCACTCCGATTTCTGAGTTGCAGCGAATTCGGTGACGGCTTACCTAGTGTCATCACATCTAGAAATTTTTACCTTCCTCCGACTAAGTGCAGATTGAAATGTTGCACAAATTTACAAACATTTCGATTTACCAGTTTTCCGAAATTTGCAGAAAGAAGAAAAAATTAAAATAATCTTAGTAACCGCTAGCTACTGCTTGGATTACCTATACGTAAAAAAAGACAAAAGATTACCTGAGTAAATTATGTCCAAGTTATTGTCTCTCTGGATACGAGAACGTCCATAACAACCGATTACGTCATACAAACATACTACCTTATTTGCCACTTTATTTTGCACATTTCTTAGCCTCTCTGCGTTAATAAAAACGTTTCAACTTTGCAAAAACGCAATAAATATCTTAAAATGTTATTAATTAGGTTATAACTTTCATAGGTTTAACAAGAGAAGCTTTTTTTATTGCTTCATTTTAATATCGTAAATAAATATACATGCGCTGTCGAAACATGAGCAAAGTAGCACTAAATATAAAGATGTATAGCAGATAATATTCCATGTGCATAACCATTGTTTTTATAAATAGGCAAAGAAGTGGAAGTCACTGATTTAATCTGAATTTCGACCTAAAATCATCACTCCGTTTCAGCACGACTGTGTATTTAGCAGTTTAGAATTTCTTGTATTGATTAGATTGTTTCAAAATTTCGGGAAGTTGATATTAAGCCCCGAAATCTATAGTGTTAATTAATATCAGAAATCGGGAATCTCTGAAAATGGTCCCGACGTTCCGATACTTGCCATCATCTGCTTGCGAACTTAACTGTTCACATTTTACGGTATGACTACCGCTTGCTTGTATGAGATAATTTAGTAATGTTCTATGTCTAGGTAAAACTTCCGAAAATGTAAGTGAAACTACTGACGGCAACTTAATAATTTTAAATTTACATTCGCCCTTCACCTCAAAATAATTTAACTAAAACAGGGCAAGAGTGGGAGGTAATCTCCTTCGTGAGATTGTTATTGAATCAGTTGCGAGTAATACACTCTTTCTTCAAATGAACTGTGCTGTAAAGACTATCCCCAAATCTTTCAATATTATTTTAATTAGAAATTATCAGATCTTATTGACACTGCGGGGAAAGGATCATTTACTATTTGTTAACAGGTATGGTATTCGTTATATACAATACAGAGACTTTTAATTTATCACATTCTCAGTATTCTTAAAATTTATGCCGATAATCTAAACAGATATTTATGGTATGCATTATTATGCAGGAAATTTAACAACTGTGTACTTTTCATCGCCAGAACTTATGTTCTGAAACGACGAAGTCGTTGTCCGCTGCATGGTCGGAGACTATCCATTTAGTGCGTGGAAGATTATGCAAGAACAAAACAAAAATTTTGGTAAATACGCAACCGCTGAATTTATAATCGCACACGAGGTCATAGAACCATACGCTATGATTATATGATTGTTATTAAATTATTGACAGTGGAGCTATGATTTGGACGGAATAACCATAAACATAGAAACTTTGTTTAATGACACGGTGCTAATACATTGTTGGAATGCACAACTCCGGAGCTTCGAATCGTTCATAAACCAACTTTTGCGGACACCTGCTAGTGCTTTCATTTACGCTACTCTCAATCGGTATGCCTGTGAGTTGTCAGCGTAGCTATACTCTTTATATTCTTTTCTTTTACTTTGATGAGAACTCCCCGAATTTATGTAATTTACGCAGTAGTCCAACATTGGTTATTGTTTCTTTACCATTTTCCAGTGCTCCCTTTTTACTGTCTTCCAGGAACCACATTTACGTGAGGTGTTTATTTACAGCGCAAAAACATGTAGCGATCGTTAACTTTCCTTTGTTGGCGTTTATCGTCGTTCCGAGTGGGGTGGCGCACTGGTTAGCGTGCTCTATACACACACTGGAGGACTGGAGATCAAATACAAGTCCGGCTATAGTGATGTAGGTCAGGTATGGCGTCCATAAATAGTGAATGATCCCATTGAAGAACAGAGCGATCCAATGTTTAAAAACTTTTGGAACCTAAAACAGTCTTTGATCGTAATTTTTTCCTTGTTTAGTGACCGGTTTCAATCAGATAGATCATCATTCGACTACGTCTCCTGAAAGAGCTAATCTAATGATGACCTAACTTTTCTAAAGCGGTCACTGAATAAAGAAAAAATTTGCGATTAAAGACTGTTTTGGTTACAGAAATCGGTAAATAGATTACAATAATGTCGGAATAGTTTCTTGGAAAGGGACCTGTGTAATTTCTCTCTCAGTCCTTGTCTTATACGAGCTTATGCTTAGTCTATGATGACATAATCGTCGACAGAGCGTTACTTCTTAATAATCTGTCCTTACATATTTGATACCGAGAACACAATTCGAAAGCTTTTTAGTTCGTCATGGCTATCATCGTTTGCAAGTTTCTTGTGAATTAATGAAACTTGGCAAACGTATGCCTACATCTACTGTATCTATACTCTTCAAACCACCTTGTGGTGTGTGGCGGAGGATATTTTATGTGCCACTCTCACTCCTCCTCCTGTCCCTGTCCCAGTTGCAAATAGTTCGACGGAAGTACAATTGCCTCCGTGTGTGATTGAATCCCTCTAATTTTGTCTCCGTGGTCTTTTGGTGAGATATGCGTAGGCGGAACGAAAGTACGCTCTCGGTAATTTAAAAATAATCCACACCACGATGCAGAATACGTCTCTTGCAACGTCTCCAATTGCAGTTGGTTGATCATCTCTGTACCGCTTTCGTTCTTAATCAATGAACCTGTAACGAAACACGCTGCTCTTCTTTGGATCTTCTCTATTTCCTCTATCTGGTACAGATTCCATACTGACGAGCAACATTCAAGTATTGGTAGAACGAGTGCTTTGTAAGATACTTCCTTTGTTGATGGACCACGTTTCCTGAGGGTTGTTCTGATGAATCTCAGTCTGACATCTGTCTAACTCGCGATTAATTTTATGTGGTCATTCGATTTCAGATCGCCCCGTACGCATACTCCTAGATATTTTATGTAAGTAACTGCTTCCAATGATTGTTCTGCGATTGTATAATCATACAATAAAAGATTTTTCTGTCTATGTATTCGTAATATGTTACATTTGCTTATGTTGTAGGTCAATTGCCACTCCCTGTACCAAGCGTCGATTTTCTGCAGGTCTTCCTGCATTTCGCAACAATTTTCTAGCGTTGTGATTTCACTGTATACAACATAATCATCCACGGAAAGCGTCGCGGAGATTCCGACGTTTTCTACTTCGCTTAATTGTACTTCGGTTACATAGTTCCTAATGTCATAAAAACAATGCCTGCCTTGTACACTTGGATTAAGAAGACATCAGGGGAAAGGAGATAGTTATTGTTCACTAATATCGAAGTGGCCACATGACTGTGTTGACAGATTGCACGTCTAAGGCTTGTAATTTATTTGACTCTGCAAGAATAGGACCATCAGTTCCTGTCTTACATGTAACCAGAAATTCTCAATATGTTACCTTACATTTATTACAATAAGCATGTTATAAGTTACAGACCATCTAGTGCTGAATACAACGTTATAAACCATTTGATAATTAATATCGTACAGAAATAGAAAAAATAAACAGATTTTACAACAGTTCATGAGTAAAACAATAGAGAAAAGTTACTGGAAGGTAGTTTTAAATTATGAGGGTTAGCAGCAATGGGCGTAGTATGAGAGGTGCAAGAGGGGAGGCAGAGAAACGTGGTAAAACAAAGTTAATGAATCCAGGGGAAAAGAAAGTGACGTGACTGATTTAGAAATGCAAAGGGCATGAAGCGTAGAGGGCAGAAAATGGGAGTATTTGTTTTACTCTTTGACAAGGGGACACTGGCCGTATACGTTAATTTCTTGGGAAACATTACGAAGTTCGTAGTAGGAAGAGTTTCATATTGGTCTTAAAAGCAACAGGGCATTGTGTGCAGAGTGCAGTGTAGCTTGTTCCAGAGCCAGATGCCAGCAACGCAGAAGGAGTGGGTGAATTTTTTGATTCGTTCTGACGAGATGACGGTAATTTAATCTCTGATAGAGCAAACTGGGGTTCATGCGCGCTGAAGAGCCGATGAAGTAAACAGAGCGTGTGGTAGTCACGTGACTTGCCTGGCGTTAACCAACCTAACTTCGCGTAATGAGTGGCTGCGCGGATAAAACACGCACTACAAATCTAATAGACTATAGTTTAATCCTTGGTTATTCTTTGAATTGTTTCTGACACTTACTGTGACTTTCAGAAACAGAAATGACTTGGAGATGTAAAACAATGAAATTGTTTTTTTTATTCCATTTTCTACTGCAGACCCCTGCAATAACTGGATGCATGAGACGATTTTCAGACTGGAGGAAGGCAAGGGCAAACCACGTGCAATAAGACCATCCCTTATAATGCTCTGTGGTGTTACAAATCAAACTTCAGGTTGATGACTGCTTTACCTTTAAACCAATACGTTCAGTTACTCGTCTTGTCATTGGATCACATTTTGTCCTTGTTTGCTTTCAAATGGGCAGTTATCTACCTTGCGTTAGTACAAGCTCTTCTTCTTTTACACCCAAACATGTTGATGTGATATTTCACCAACGCCAGTGGGTAGGTTTATTTTCTCAATATCACATATTGATGTTACATGCAAATCTTAGTCATGCCAAGCATTTCCGAAAGACGAAATGGAGCAAAACATCAGCGGTTCTGCAAATGACAGACAGCTACGTGATCCTCAGTATCGCACCGCGGCAAGAACACAACTCAAAAATGCAGTACTTGTTGAAACTCGATTTAAAGAATTAATTCTATAAAACTTCTGTTGAAACAGTGTAAGTTTCCTTTACATTTCAAGTAAGTACTGTTGGTCGCAAATTCTATCACATTTTTTTGTGGACGTTGCGGCACTTTGCATGCATTTTTCAGTGACATAAAATAAAGATGCTCTTTTTCGACTTGTGTCACTTTTCTTGCAGAGGTGCGATATGATGCTAAGAAGGGAACCATCCTATCGCACCCCCCTCAGATTTAGTTATAAGTTGGCACAGTGGATAGGCCTTGAAAAACTGAACACAGATCAATCGAGAAAACAGGAAGAAGTTGTGTGGAACTATGAAAAAATAAGCAAAATACACAAACTGAGTAGTCCATGAGCAAGATAGGCAATATCAAGGATAGTGTTACGTAAGGAGCGCCGTGGTCCCGTGGTTAGCGTGAGCAGCTGCGGAACGAGAAGTCATCGGTTCAAGACTTCCCTCGAGGGAAAAGTTTCATTTTTTATTTTCGGTTTATGTGACAAACTCTTATGTTTTCAACACTTTTTTGGGAGTGATTATCACATCCACAAGAAAAACTAAATCGCGCAAGGAAGGAAAGAATCTTTTTACCCGTTCGCCAAGTGTACAAGTTAGGTGGGTCGACAACATATTCCTATCATGTGACGCACATACCGCCACCAGTGTCGTATAGAATGTATCAGATGTGTTTTCCTATGGAGGAATCGGTTGACCTAGGACCCTGCGATCAAATGTTTTCGGCTCCCATTGGACAGGCACGTCCTTTCGTCTACTAATCGCACGGTTTTGCGGTGCGGTCGTAAAACACAGACACTAAACTTATTACAGTGAGCAGAGACGTCTATGAACGAACGGGCAGATCATAACTTTGCAAAAATAAAGAAAGTAAACTTTTCACTCGAGGCAAGACTTGAACCATGGACCTCTCGTTCCGCAGCTGCTCACACTAACCACGGCACCACGGGGCTCCTGGGCTCACACTGTCATTGATATTGCTTATCTTGCGCATGGACTACTCAGTATGTATATTTTGCTTATTTTTTCATAGTTCCACACAACTTCTTCCTGTTTTCTCAATTGATCTGTGTTCAGTTTTTCAAGGCCTATCCACTGTGCCAACTTATAACTAAATCTGAGGGGGATGCGATGGGGAGGTTCCCTTGTAAGAAAATAAATAAACCCACTGACGATGTGTGTTAAAGAACAAGAATTACTGTTTGCTCAAAGCAGAAACGCATTTCCATAATTAGAAACATGTAGAGTGATGTTTTCGGTTGCTAAAGTGCACTACTGTACGAAATATGATGTTCCTGTGAGTGAAGTAGCTACTGTCGTGCTTCAGACAAGCATTTTTCTTTTCAAAATAACTGCTAAAGCAGTTACTGCAGTTATATGAGTGATTATACGGTGTAAGCTGACACTTTTTATCGAAAGCGTTTGTTTTTTATGGCGTTTAGTAGAGCAGCTGGAGTAAACTCGAGCACAGCAGTACGCAGCAGTATATTTCGGTTCTGTTCCAACAGCAAATGATCATTTATAGAAAAGGAAGAGCAGAGTGAAGTAAAGAGCGTCGGCGCGGCACGTTGTAGGTGGCTGACTACCTCCGGCGAGCCAATAAATCAAGCGTCGGAATTCCTGTCTTACAACGGAACACGCCTCGCCACTCCGTCCCCCGCGTCAACAGCTCCAAATGTTGCCTGCGGCCCATATATCTCCCCGACAAATGACGGACGCCCCGCTGTTCCGCTCCTACCTGCGCTGACAGTTTAAAACTTCCCAGAAACACCTAAAACGCTTTTACTGCCCGTCAATAATTACTTATAATCGTCTAAAAACACCGGCGAACCTCTCTCGTCCCTTTTGAGTCTGCTCGTGTCACTAAATACTGTCACTTAGTATTTTAGTTACTTTCTTCTCGATTTTGCAAAAACAGACATAATGTCTTACGGGATAACAGCAATCAGTAATTTTATAATGTTACTTAAAATCCGTCTTGATTGCAAATTTTTTTATTATTCATATGTTACAGATCTGAAGATGGTTCTGAATGAACCGAAACCGGTCATATGAATAATAAAAAAAATTGCAATCAAGACGGATTTTAAGTAACACTTTCTTCTCGAATTCTTGTTCAGCTATGTTACGTTGTAACCGAAGTGTTATATACACTCGACATCAGCGTGTATGCTGTCTAAAAATTTAAATGCATCTGTTGCTCCGATAATATTGAAGGAGTGAATTTTACAGTATCAAGAATATGACAACCATTAAGCGAGTGAGAAGACACTGGACTCGCATTCGAGACTAGCGATGGCGGCTATCGCTGAAACAACCGGTTTTCAGTTATAACGTTTTTTTCAACGCCAGTCTAACCGGATTGGTAAAGCCACCCAAAATAACCTGTTTCTGAAATAAACGATTTTCGTTTTTTTTATCCTATTAGTTCCTGTAATCGAACAAAGATAGAAAATTTTTGACTCCCTCCGTTTAAGGACTCACAGAATCAAAATATTAAATGAAATAATCAAATAGAAAAACGTAGTCCGTCCATCGTTCGTTTTCTCGAAAAGTGATTAGTTGTTGACTACCACGAGAAATCACAAATATTATTCTACTGATTCTCATATTTTGACACTGCTCTAAAATCATGTTTTAATCGGAGATCATACCACTATTTGGATATTGCGAGTACTCAGTGGTAAAGGGCGAAAACTGGTGTCGAAAAACTCTGTTTTTCGTGTTAATTTGTCTGTTTCCAAGGGCTAAAAGCAGTTAAAAGCCTGCTGTGTGGACACAGGCAGCAGATCAGCAACTTTCTATTTTATTTGTAAACTGTGAACGAGCTGTTAAGTTTTCTCCTTAAATTATGTCGGAACTTTGTTGTGGCTCCTTCCATTTTTAATCTTTTACAGCAAATGGAGCATTGTACTTCATTGATACCTTGCTTTGTAAAATACTTCCAGTCTAGGGGTGGTGACATTGTGCAATACAACTAATCTCCGACAACGACAGTGAGAAACTATCATACAGACCACATAGAGGAAGTCTTTCACACTGCATGTACACGCGTACCATCTATTGGACGCCACATGATAACAGGTACATTACTGTCACAGCAGTGTTGTACCAATTCTCATGCCATTTGTTTGTTTCTAATTTCTGTCGGCATTGTTATTAAAATAGCACTGATTGCATTTACCATTTTTTATAATATTTCAATACTTCAAAGGAATGCAAGGTTTAGGAATAGAAATTATTCGTTCTTTAAAAAAGGTTTATTTAAAAACGAAAAAAATTACCTCTGTTACTATGCTAATTGATACTTCAGTTTTTTACCTGATTATTAGTAAAAAATAAAAACACCTGTTATAATCTATACCGAACAAATACTGAAAAATATCGGATATTCAGAAATAAAATACCGAGATAAATTTTAACCGGTCGGTCTCTCCCATCCCTATTCGGGACTACGGGTTTCAGGAACCCGTTCAACCATCCAGATTTACCTTTTCTGTGAGTTCCATAAATCGCTTAAGGGAAAATCTGGGATAATTCCTCTGACAGGAACATGGCCCGTTTTCTTGTCGAGCCTTTCTCAATCCGAGCTTGGATTCCAGCGCTAACCACATTGTCCCCGACATTAGACATTTGAGTTACACTTGTAACCTTATGAGAGACTTAAAAATACATAATAAATAAACATGTTTATTCACTGTTATTCACAAAGAGTACATACTGGCATGTCTCTCATTGTAATCCTAGGAGAAACCTTCTGTCACTTTAAAGAAACCACACTCTCTCACCTTTTCGTTGACAACTGTTTTCCATTAGACAGATGCTGCTGCATCGCTGAATTCAGAATATGATATACGAATATTCTAAGGTAAAGCCGAGAAGATAATGACATTCAAGGTACCAGAGAATGGTTAAAAAACACTTTATTCATTGCTTCAAATATTGCGTTGCGCTTTCTGAATCGTTACTGGCGGATACTTTTCTTCTTTGTAATACCCTGTTGTCCGCGCAACTTTTTCTTTTAATGAGATGATACTCTTTCCCAGAAAAAAAGTATTTCCTCCAAAACTGTTTTACACGGCCCCAAAGCTCCTCAACACTGCTGTAAACATGCGTGCTTCATATGGAGATCCACTTTTTATAAAGCAATTGGTTCGACTATATACGATTTCGTGGGCATTTTCTCTCCTGATCACCAATATCTGATGCATTACACCATTTGTCACCAAAAATATTAGACATTGCTCTTCATAAATATTCCGATTGTATTCTGTGTCCAGAATGTGCTCAAATTTTTTCTGAACGGCCATGACTCGACTGCTATCGCGCTCGTCGTTTAAATGACGGAAACAGTATGTTTTCTTGTTAGTTGTTGCTGTAGTCTAGATTGGACAAATGTAAAGTAAACACGGTGGGATCTTGTGTGTTCTTGTTATATGAGACCACCTGACCTCCTCTCAGAGCTAAGATATTCGTTTAATTGTTAAGAAAAATCATGGGTTCCCAGTTTCTCGCATTTTATTTTGCTGAAAATTTTCTGAGATTTAAACTCCTTTCAAATTTGGCTGAAAGGCCAGCAGACAAATGTACCATCCGCCTAGTATGTTCGTCTTGATGCAAACACTACATATTTTTGTGCTCTTCCGTCATCGCTCTCGCGGTGACTCTTATGCTGAACTATAAACAAGTGCTGATTCGCTCTAAAATGCGTAGTTAACTTTTAGCCAGTCAGAAGGATGTATGCATTTAATCAGTCTGAATTCAGAATACAGGTGCATAATTCTGCAGTAGCAGTATTACACGGATGTAAAATGACAAAATGGCTCATCAATGAGCCATATCCCATTTTTTGTTTCGTAACAAAATGCTCTTGGTTCCTTTCTCAACTGGAAGTCTTTAGATTTCTTATTTCCAGTTGGGTGGTGACGCGCGAATCATTCAGAGAATTAGACTTTATTATATCTGACGGATTTTGGATTTCTTCGATGTCAACCCGAATAAAAATCCAACCCATTCATAATTTGCCAGTTCTGAATTATCATTGCCTCCAATTATCTCTGTAATAGCCCTGCGAAGAATATAGCTGGCTGAAAAATGAGTCACAGAGAAATCTTTCATAGCTGCATGCTGCCAAAGAAGAAGCGGCTCCGACCGCTTTGCAGTAATACTGGCGAGTGTGGGGATTGTGCCAACTTCATCTGACGAAATATGGTTAGCGAATAATTGAGAGGGTGGCGAGGTTCGTTATTAGCTGATGCTTATTACACGAGAGTCTGGTATAGAATTGCTGAATGATCGCACCAGCCACAACTAGGAGCGAAAACGTCGCTCATGTGCGGACTGTACTGGTGCAGCATGACTGTGCTTCCTGCTGCAAAGCTGAGGCCATGAATCAAGGTAGGAAATTAAGTAAAACAGTCTTATGAAAGCACTCAAATACTGCTCGTCTTCTGCCGTCATAAAGTGATGGGAAAAATAAACTTCTAATACGAAAGCACATGATGTTTGAACACCGGTTGTGATTTAATTGCCTTCCAAGACACCAGTGGCTGGATTGCTATGAGATATACAGTAAGCTGAATATTTAATCAAAGGAAAAAAGTGCTTATCTTAAGAGAAATAGTTAAAAATAAATCAAATTTGAAAAAAATGCAGAAAAATTTAAGACAGACAATTACGCTACTTGAGGGGACTAGTACCTGAATAAGTATCAAAAAACGATGTTTTAAATTTTTGTCTTTAAAAAATTCTTTGTAGTTTTCTGCACAATAAAAAGTTTACTTCAACGAAACTATAGCGAAAGAAGCCTCAAAATTAGAGGAATTTAAAAATGTTTGCTCTCATTACGATGCCTCTATGTCACGCACACATCTCTGCTAAAACAGATTTTTTTCTCTATTGCTTGTTTTTTGTGAATTTTAGTCTTTAATATCTTAGTCACCCAAGATTATTAGAGAAGTAATTCCACGGTAGGACACAGTAGTCAAATAAGAGCTTAACAACGGTATATGGGAATGGTTACCAAAAACTGTTCTGGTAGGACTAAATACCTTGAAAATAGGTGTGTTGAATGCTCTACTATGTTTCAATGATAGTGCAGTGCCAGGGTTTAAGGTTACGGAATTGATGAAAGTGCGTGGTGGGCTCAATATGCAAAGAGTTTTAATTGATAGACCGCAGGAGACTTTTGGAAACAAAGAAATCACTGGGTAGGCCATCAAAGAAGCAATAATAAGAGGTCTCAAAAAGAAAAAGGAGAGAGAACAATACCAGAAAAAGATGACTGTGGACCTGGGACGCATTAGTGTTATGCAGGGTAGTTAGAGATACAACTTCATCTTGAATTTCCTGGAAATTTAGTTTTCTGATGTTCTAATACACACTGGTTAAAAGCTGTTAAATACAGTGCGCTGAAACTTTGTATATTGTCTTAAAACACACATAACGAGAAGTAGACTTTTCGTATGACTTAAATTTGAAAATTAAAGACCTTTTTAAAGAAAAACTATGAGATAATTACTGAAACTATTAGTAATCATTATTAAAAAATTTTAAACAATAATTTATGAAAGCAACATCTTTTTAAGAGTTTACTTTAAACATGATAGTGTAAGGAACTTCCAGAAAAAAATCTGGCTTCTGCTTTCTTTTTATTTAGAGATTCGCGTACCTATGCTGTACATAAATAATTAACATGCTTTATTTCACTTGAAACACAAAACACAATTTAAAAAAGAGGCCAAAAGCTGTGGGTTGTACATTAAATTCTTCCCAAAAGATCTGTTAAAAATGGTAATCATTACACGGGCTTACATCTCCAATCTTTGAGTTACACTATTTGTGAAGCTGACAATTTTTTTCAATATTTCATTTGTATTCACGAACTAGTCCCTTTAAGCCAATATCATGTCTCGGTCAGTATTCGGTTTATACCTAATAGAGAAATGGTAATTTCTATAATAACTAAAGGAACTTAATGTACTATCAGACAACGATTTGCGTGTAACGTTCCGTCGACACTGAGACCAGAGACGAAACTCTAGATAAGCTGAAAAAGGGTGAGGCTGGGAACCCGTCTCGGCATCTCGAAGGAGCCACCCGACCATTCCCCTCAATTAATTTAGGGAAACTAAAGGAGGCCAATATCAGTACTGACATTTCAGTTCCAGTTCTACCGAACAGATAATACAAAACAAGCAATTAACCAAATAAAATAAAATATTATAGATGTTTAACGTCAGCATCGAAGTCAATATAACTGTGGAAAACTGTGTTTGGCAAAACAAATTGTAACTTCAAGTGATGAAAACAGGAACCACGTAGAACGGAACTAGCAGTCGGGACTCAATTCAATTTAGTCTCTAGTGAGTTAATATGAAGTTCTGTGGAAATTTAAATGCTCAGTAAGGACAGTACCACAGTAATTAGAATGATAAGTACTGAATGAGATTAATAATGTACGCCACTGATTTTTCTGCCTTGATGTCGTTCTTTACAGGGGTAAAATCCATTACGAAGATATATTAATTAATCGGTGGGATTTTCGACTGTCCTGCTGACATTGGCAGAGAGCTACCAGGTCTGAAACGTTATGACAGAATAGTCGAAAATTTATTTTTTAATGCAGAGACCAAATAATTTCTTGCTCCATAAATTTAGAACTATGGATTACAGATTTCTCTGGAGTATTTCTAGCTTTAGGGTGATGTAAAATAGGGTATATGAAAGGCCCAGTCCATGTAGTACCCTAGAAGTTGAGTTGTCTTTAAGCACTTTGGCCGAATAGGAAAGCAATAGAAATTTTTTTTACTTGAAAACTGCTACTGACCAGGAAATAATGTCCCGCTGCTTCAGAATAACTATTTAAAATTTATTTACAATTCCAAAAAAGAATCCTGCAACATGCGTGATTAATACTGTGCGGAACAAAAATACATCCAGACAAGTTGAGACTTTTTTGATTTGCCATAGTGTCTGTTAATAGGTATGGAGTACTAGGAAACTACATAGACCACAAACGAAAGTTTTTATGTTTTACAAGCTAGCTCACTGGCGGTGTTATTAGTATATTTTCATTCCAGGTTGACGGAACTTTTTTTTTCAGATGCGTTAATTATATGTCATTTCATAGTGTATGCACTGCGGGAAGGGAATTATTATGCCGAATAGATCTGTTTCTTCCTTCACAGGTTTGTGAGTTGATGCCCTGTTCATTTCCAATGAGCCTGGTGCTTCGAGAGAACCGATGTGTTGTTACTGTAGTGTCACTCGTTCATAAGACAATGCCGGCGATCGGACGTCTTCAAAAGAAGAAAAAGCAGGATTTTATGAAGTGTTTTTTAGTTTCCGCCAACAGAATTATTTCCAGAAAATTTAATGTTATGTTTACTTTGTTGTCTGTAGCGTACTACATAAATAACGTAAATTTAGATACAGCTTAACTAATACAGAAAAAACTTCCGTTCTTTATGCAACGATTATTTTATACTGTCATTTTAGAGCATTATGCTTCATACGTACATCTACACATGATAAACTTGTTGCCTAGTAGTTTTTATATTCTGCTAATGAAACTTAATAAAAGAAAGAAAAAAAACTGGATTTCAAGGGTCGCCATTCGAACACAACGACATTTTAACGATCCAAGTGATGTACGAATACCAGAAGAACGAATTTGAAATTAATAAGACGAAATATTTTCACACAACAGGAAACGAGTGCAATACAGACGTCAGAATTATAGCTGCAATTACGTACCATTAAAAACCTCCAAGGAGATCAATGTAATTTAGAATGTAGTCTGCGCATGAAAAAAGTAACTGGACTTTTTTCTGATGATAGCTCGTGAAACTTGCAATGGAAAAATAATATAAAATGTATAAATCTTAACATTAAGCAAATACTCTGCTAATGACATCAACGTTTCATTCTTAAAATTTCAAAGAGGGTTACTAATTTTGCGTCTCTCATTCGACATCTACTTATTTCTTCAAATCATTTAATCATATACTTCGTATCTTTGAACACTTTTCTTTTTACCGTCTGCCAGAAACAAAGTTCAAAATTTTTTTCTTGTTTATAGGTCTGATAACATTGTGTGCACTTTATCTACGACTTTATAGAACCTTGAGATATCATTTATTTATTCCGTTTTTAGTTATTTCGTAACTTAGGACAATCGCAGCAAATAATTATAATTGGAGCTCACAAGTAAATTTGTCATACAGCTAAATATATCGTTTCATTCACCGTGCACTAAGATCTCCTCGTAGAATGCTAAGTGCCACAAACCCTGGACAGTTCTTCTACGAACTGAGATGTATATGTTGCATTTACACGACGAGTGTACGATATCTTAAGGAATGCAATATCCCTACTGTAGACTATAACACAACTATATGCCTGTAAAAACATGAATCGCAACTTCAAGCGACTCTAGGTGACCCAAGTAGTTTTCACATCGCCAAAAAATACACTACAACTAGTTTTATTATAATTGCTTTAAACGTCTTCAGTTTAATCTTTCCACTTCGAGGAGTGCAGCCTCTGACGGAAGGGATATTTACTTAATGTAATGCAGCTGTGGTTTATGACCGTGAATGTCCAAAAGACTTTTTAAATGACAATTATTTGGCTAGTTCAGAAAAAAAGAAAAAAGAGAGTACAAACACTCAAACACACTTATTCACCATACATACTATGACCGGCTACTCTTGCATCCACGTCACTTTGACCGTATGAAATATATACATTTTTCCGGACAGCGACAAGTTAGTGTAGCTTCATATTCAAGTAAAAATTTTAAATGCTATAGACTATTACTAACATAGTACAAGCACAAGCAGAATTACACAACTAACTGGCTAGCAGCAATTAATTGAATCATGGAAATAGCACATAAACTATAAGCTCTGCACGGCCTTTGCGGCATGAATAAGAATCTCAGGCATCTGGTAAATCGCCATCACTGTAGAAGACTATACGGTTAGAATATGATGCGACCAACCGAACATACTAGAGTTCGATAATCCATTCCAAGGCCTCCAACTGCGGTTGGCGTTCATAGCGAGACTATTCTATCCCCTTCCTTCCCTCAAAACACTTCTACTCTTTTAACTAATTTAAATTTTTTTAAAAAAATCATTGTTATTACAATGGTACAGTGAAAAGTAATGCTCCTAATTTTTTTCTGTTCTCAATATCGGCTGAAGTGTTACATGTCAGCCATATTACTCGGTAGATTTTTCCCCCTTCCCTGACGCAAGATTCAACCCTCTGCTATTAGAAGGCTCCGAACTGTAGCGTGATGGTTTATAACGTAACTATGTGGGTGCGTGAGAATCTGCTTACTATTTTCTAACTACAGAAAACGTGCCTCCTATTGAAAAAAAGGAGACCGTATATCTGTCAACAGTTTCTTTTGCGTTTCGAGCTTCAGGGTGATGGGTTGCTTAAAAACATTGTGACAGGTGAAGTAAGCTGGGTTCACCATTTTGACCCCCCAAAACTAGATACCATCAATGGCGTTCAACCACAAAGGATCACTGACGCCAAAAATGTTCAAAACCATGCCATCAGCAGGCAAAGTCATGCTCAGAATGTCCTGGGGTGTTCAAGGTGTGGTGGATTTGGAATTCATGCCCAAACGCACCACCATTAACTCTGCAAGGTATTGCAAGACCCTCAGAAAACTGAAAACACGACTTGGAAGAGTTCGACCACACATGGAGCAGCCTCTCCAGCATGGCACTGCCACATCACACTCTAGCGCTGCGACACCCGCAACAATCCGACGCCTGTGTTCACTGTCATCGGATCATCCTCCATACAGTCCCGATTTGGCCCAAATCGATTTTCATATTTTTACAGAACTCAAAGAACTCCTTCGAGGACTTCATTTTGATGGCGAGGTTATGGCTCCGTTAGCAAAGTCAAACCTTGTACAATGACGATATCAACAAACTGATCTCACGTTGCGAAAAATTTATTCGTCACCGGCGTGATTTCACACAAAACATGTGGTGTCATTACTTTTCAGCTCACCCTAGTTGTGTAATTTGTATTAATATCTTTGCTAAGGCAATATATTTTTGTAGTATGTAACAATTAATCCTAAAAAAAGGATTACATTTTTAAAATGTACCTCCTATTTTAAAAATACAAAGAAACAGCCAATAAGCAAAACGAAAATTAAATAGCCCCATAAGAAATACGAATGCTTGTTTAGAAATGACAATAGATAATGAACAGTAACATGAAGTGCTGTCAGTTATATATGATGTTTCTTTCATGTGTGTATAAAATATTTCGGCGGTGTATCTAGGCTTGGGATCTAGAACGTCGCTATATCATCTCGACAAAATATTGGTAGTACTAATGCAAATTTTAACTGGCCAACAATTCTGTTATAGTACGCACGTGTTATTGTACGGCTGGATTATTGCGCTTGCTGCATGATACAGATCTCGTGTTCAATTTGCTCTATTAGGTAAATTCGAAACAACAACGAGGTGTTTTAAACAATATACCATATCTCTAAATTTAATTAACTGCAGAAATTTTAAAATGCACTGTTCCTCAAATTTGCTGAATATAAATCTAGAAAATAGCGTAGATCGGAGAAGTTGATGAGAGGTAACGTGTGACACAGGCCATCATAGGATAACATAGTGGTGCAAAACGTAATTAACTTTACTGATTAACAACTTGCACATATTCTTGTTTACGAATTAGAAGACTGTTGCTGACGACTCAAGTAACAACGTATAATTATCAAGAAGTTCAGGGGGTGGACAAAAATATGGAAACACGAAAAACATAACGCATTACCAAGCCCAATACAGCTAGGAAAACCATTAGCTTTCAAAACGGCTTCGAATCGTATCGGAGTAAATAAATACACGTCCTTTATAGTCCTCACGGGTATCTTATACCGTCCTTGGAGAAAAATATTGACAAGCTCAGGTAATGATGATGGAGGTGGATGCTGATCACACACTCTTCTCTCCAAAACACACCACAAAGGCTTAGTAATACTGAGATCTGGTGACTGTGATGGTCAGGCAAATGGTTCAAATGGCTCTGAGCACTATGGGACTTAACTGCTGAGGTCATCAGTCCCCTAGAACGTACAACTACTTAAACCTAACTAACCTAAGGACATCACACACATCCATGCCTGAGGCAGGATTCGAACCTGCGACCGCAGCGGTCGCGCGATTCCAGACTTCAGCGCCTAGAACCGCTCGGCCACCCTGGCCGGCTGGCCAGGAAAGATACGAAAATGTGAGACCTTAACTTTTCCCGGCGAATTGAATGTTCAGATAACTTACAGGTTTGCTGCCGGGTGCCGTCGTCGACCACCGCCGATATTTCGGCAGGAGCACACCATGTGGCAGTTTTGGCTTGAGAATGGCTGGGTGTGCTCTTGTCGAAATATCGGCGGTGGTCGACGACGTCCGCCGGCAGAAAACCCATAAATTATTTGAACAAGATACGAAAACCTATCCTTGTAGCCACAAAAGCAGTTCAAAGCCATGTGATGTGTGTGAAGAACAGTCCTGTCCTCTTGGAACACAGAATCACCTTAGGGGAACACACATTGTACCATGGGAAGGACCTGATCAAATGAAATGGTCGCGTAATCCTTGACAGTGAGGCGACCTCGCACAATACCCATTGGGACCATGGAATGCCACGATATGGCTGCGAAAACCATCACCGAACCCCCGCCCTGTTTCACTCTTGGGGCGTAAATTCGGTCAGAAGTTGGAAACAGTATTAGCACGACTCACCCAAGCAAATGACATTCTTCCATTGCTCCATATTCCAGGTTTTGTAGCTCCGGCACCACATTTTCCTGTTATGGGCATTTGAATCACTGGTTAGTGGTTTTGGGATTCCAGCTCGCAACGGAATTCTCTGCACCTGGAGCTTCCTATTGTTTTGATGGTGACAGGGTTCGCGGGTGCGCCATTCAGCTCTGCAGTGACTGCAGCTGTCGTACTCTTATTTCTCGTCACAGTACTCTTCAGTGACAGTTCGCCACGATCACTCAACCTGCAATACCGTTCGCGTTGTGACTTCGCGGACGATTTTCTTCCAGTTTCTCTGTGTGCGGTATAAATATCGATACGGTGGCTCTTTGAACAGCAAACTCTGGCTACCCTCGTTATCGAAGCACCCACCATACGACCACTAACAATTTGCCCACGTTCGAATGCACTGAGCTCAAACATTATGCAGTTATAACTGCATGGAACACTTCTGACCACGACTGACAACTGCAACGTATTCAGGACATCGCACAGATGCCGTTCGAGGCCAAATACTACCCGCAGTCTTAACTAGGATCTGCGTTTATGTTCAAGCACCATTTCTCGAGATGTTACAATATTTTTAAGTATTTGTTTTGCATCACTCATCGCGCTTATGAAAGAAAAACCTTACTTCGGCAACTCACAAGCCGTACGTGCCGCTGGTTCTTTTATCTACATCCACGCGATTACTCTGCTATTCACAATAAAGTGCCTGGCAGAGGGTTCAATGAACCACCTTCATGCTGTCTCTCTACCGTTCCACTCTCGAACGGCGCGCGGGAAAAACGAGCACTTAAATTTTTCTGTGCGAGCCTTGATTTCTCTTATTTTATCGTGATGATCATTTCTCCCTACGTAGGTGGTTTCCAACAGAATGTTTTCGCAATCGGAGGAGAAAACTGGTGATTGAAATTTCATGAGATGATCCCGTCGCAACGAAAAACGCCTTTGTTTTGATGACTGCCACTCCAATTCACGTATCATGTCTGTGACACTACGACACTATCTCCTCTATTTCGCGATAATACAAAACGAGCTGCCCTTCTTTGTACTTTTTTGATGTCATCCGTCAGTCCCACCTGATGCGGATCCCACACCGCACAGCAATCTCTACCAAACTGTAGTGAATTAAGAACATTCGATTGGGTATTTTTAATGAACGTGATTTCTCTTGAGGATCGTTTGAAACAGATGACTTTTAGTCACTAAGCAACGGCCGACAGAACAAATATACAGATTAAGAATATTCTGATCAGGTTATGTCAATGGATGACTGGAACGCTGCCACTGGGGGACGGCCCAGTGGCCACCTCCACATCACATGTATGGTGAAAACCCATTCTGAGGAAGGCCACTCTGATGAGGAAGCGCTTCGTGTGAACAAATAGCGTTGAGGATGTCGTCAGACCGCGAGGCCAGCCCTCCCAGCAGGCGGTGTGGGAACAATGTGCAGCGAGCACCCAGGCCGTCTCCAGGGAGCTGGCAACTCCGCCAGCTGCCGAGCAATGCTCTCCTGCGCCATGCCGTCCTTGCCTTTAAGGATACTCAGAAACAATAGACTAGCTTCTCAACATACACTATGTGATAAAAAGTATCCGGACACGTGGCTGAAAATGACTTACAAGATCATGGCACCCTCCATCGGTAATGCTTTAATTTAATATGGTGTTGGCCCACTCTTAGCCTTGATGACAGCTCCCACTCTCGCAGGCATACGTTCAATCAGGTGTGGAAGGTTTGGTGGGGAATGGCAGCCCATTCTTCAAGGAGCGCTGCGCTGAAGAGAGGTATCGATGTCGGTCAGCGAGGCCTGGCGCGAAGTCGGTGTTCCAAAACATCCCTAAGGTATTCTGTAGGATTCAGGTCAAGACTCTGTGCAGGCCAGTCCATTACAGGGATGTAACTGTCATGTAACCACTCCGCCACAGGCAGTGCATTATGAATAGGTGCTCAATCGTATTGGAAGATGCAATCGCCATCCCAGAATTGCTCTTCAACAGTGGGAAGCAAGAAGGTGCTTAAAACATCAATGTAGGCCTGTGCTGTTATAGCGCCACGCAAAACAACAAGGGGTGCAAGCCCCCTCCATGAAAAACACGACCACACCATTACACCACCGCCTCCGAATTTACTGTTGGCACTTTGCACGCTGTCAGATGACGTTCACCGGGCAACCGCCATATGCACACCGTGCCATCGCATCGCCACTTTGTAGACCGTGATTCGTCACTCCACACAACGTTTTTCCACTGTTCAATCGTCCAATGTTTACGCTCCGTACACCAAGAGAGGCGTCGTTTGGCATTTACCGGCGTGATGTGTGGCTTATGAGCTGCCGCTCGACCATGAAATCCAAGTTTCCTCACCTCCCGACTAACTGTCATAGTACTTGCAGTGGATCCTGATGCAGTTTGGAATTCCTGTGTGATGGTCTGGACAGATGTCTGCCTATTACTCGTTACGACCCACTTCAACAGTCGGCGGTCTCTGTCAGTCAACAGACGAGGTCGGCCTGTACGATTTTGTGCTATCACATAGTAGACAGTGGACCTAGGGATGTTTAGGAGTGTGGAAATCTCAGACGTTTGACACAAGTGACACCCAATTACCTGACCACGGTCCGCAGCTCGTGGTCGTGCGGTAGCGTTCTCGCTTCCCGCGCCCGGGTTCCCGGGTTCGGTTCCCGGCGAGGTCAGGGATTTTCTCTGCCTCGTGATGACTGGATGTTGTGTGATGCCCTTAGGTTAGTTAGGTTTAAGTAGTTCTAAGTTCTAGGGGACTGATGACCATAGATGTTAAGTCCCATAGTGCTCAGAGCCATTTGAACCATTTTTGAACCTGACCACGTTCGAAGTCCGTGAGTTCCGCAGAGCGCCCCATTCTCCTCTCTCACGATGTCTAGTGACTACTAAGGTCGCTGATATGGAGTACCTGGCAGTAGTGGCAGCACAATGCATCTAATATGAAAAACGTATGTTTTCGGGTGTGTCCAAATACTTTTTATCACTTAGTGTATTCCCAACTACTTCCTCAGATTTGTCATACATGTTGTGGTCTTCAGACTGAGGACTGGTTTGATGCAGCTCTCCAGGTTAATCTAACCTGTGTAAGCCTCTTCATCTCTGAATAACTACTGCAAGCTATGTTCATTTGAACCTGCTTACTGTTGTCATACCTAGGCCTCTCGCCACAAGTTTTATCCTCCAAACTTTTCTCCATTACCAAACTGACTATTCCTTGATGCCTCGGGGTGTGTCCTAACAACCAATCCATTCTTTTGGTCAATTTGCGCCATAAATATATTCCTTCCCCAACTCGATTCAGTGCCTTATCATTAGTCACTCGATCTACCTACCTAATCTTCAGCATTCATCTATATCTACATCTAAATGGCTATTCTGCGAACCGCACTTAAGTTCCTGGTAGGGGGTTCATCGAACCACCTTCACATTAATTCTCTATTATTCCATTAGCGAACAGCGCGCGAAAAAAAAGAACACCTATATCTTTCAGTGCGGCCTCTTGATTTCCCTTATTGTATTATGATGATCGTTTCTTCCTATGTAGTTCGGCGTCAAAAAAACATCTTACAACCTAACTTTTGTAAAGCCTCTATTCTCTTCTTGTCTGAACTGTTTATCGTCCATATTTCACCCCCATAAAATGCGAGACTCCAGGAAGTTACTTTCAGAAAAGACTCACTAACACTTAAATTCATATTCGATGTTAACAAATTGCCCTTTTTCTGAAATGATTTGTTTTTCTACTACCATTCTGCATCTTCTCTACTTCAACTATCATCAGTTATTTTGCAGCCCAAATTGCGAAACACATCTATTCCTTTTAGAGTCTTATTTCCTAATCTAATTCCTTCAGCGTCACCTGATTTAATTCTACGACATTCCATTAACCTTGTTTTCCTTTTGCTGATTTTCATCTTATAACTTCTTTCAAAGACACTACCCATTCTGTAACTGCTCTCCCACTTCTTTTCCCGTCTCTGGCAGAATTGCAGTGCCATCGACAAACCTCGAAGGTTTTATTTCTTCTCCCTAAACTTAAATTCCTGTTTTAAATTTCTCTTTGGGTTCCTTTAGTGCCTACTCAATATACAGACTGAATAACATCGGAAATAGGTTACAAATCTGTTTCACTCCTTTCTCGATTACTGCTCCCCTTTCCCGTCTTTCGACTCCTATAACTGCAGTTTCGTTTCTGTGCAGCCAGCATATAACTTTTTCCCCTATATTTTATCCCTGCTTTCTTCATAATTTCAAAGAATGTAGTCTAGTCGACACTGTCATAAGTCTACAGATGCTGTTAACATCTTTCTTTACACTATGGTGTAAACTAACTCGTAGGGTCAGTATTGCCTTGCGTGTTCCTACATTTCTGTGGAGCCCCAACTGATCTTTCCCGACATGGGCTTCTACCGGTTTGTCTGTTCTTCTGTAATTAATTCGTGACATGGATTTCCTATAGTTAACAGAAGATTTCAGAGAAGAGTTTACTCATTTACCGCTTCCCCTTAACTGTTATTTCACCTTTTGACATCTCCTTTATTCATGAAATTTCCAGTAAATACGTTAGGGTTTTCTATGACATTAATAATGATTGTGGTTGCTAGATTCTCGAACTTACAGTTCCAAGAGCTCGCAGGTTTTGGACGTGTTAGGTCAAATAAAGATGACGTACTCAAGAAAATACTTGTTGCATACCCCCTTATGATTCACTCTTATAACTAAATAAAAATTGATTGATGTTTATCATGATCTAAAACTTTCTGTCCCATGACGACGGAAGATGGTAAGCCGCAGTTTGTGCCTTGTCCTCCTATACGGTAAATTGAACTCAATAAAATGGTAAATGACGGCTGCAAAGCCCCTACACCGTACACATAAGATGACGCCGTTTGTTAGTTCTGTAGACTGACACCTTTTCTTGTGATTATCATAAATCTCTTACCCATTGCTTGATAAAAATCTCTTCCACACTTTGCCATATATTAAGACCCTCCATGAATACCGTACATGTTTCCTAACGTATTATACTCTCATTCATAAATTAGTTGTTAAGATCCTTACTTATCTCGCAAGAATGTGAAATATTATGTGTGTGAAATATTATGGGACTTAACTGCTAAGGTCATCAGCCCTTAAGCTTACACACTACTTAACCTAAATTATCCTAAGATGAAACACACACACCCATGCCCGATGGAGGACTCGAACCTCCGCCGGGACCAGCCGCACAGTCCCTGACTGCAGCGCCTGGACCGCTCGGCTAATCCCGCGCGGCTATCTCGCAAGATCCAGCAGAGAATTTCCACAGTCTTTTTCCGTCAGCTCGTTGGGTTACGCTGCTCGCGCATCTCCATTTATTGGTACTAAATGAGATCCTCACATACGTGTTGATTTTCATTATATAGGCGTTAGACCTTGGTCTAAAGCAAAATTATATACTTAACAATTCGCCCCCTAGCACTCTAGACATCCTCAGAGGCTCTAATGACGTGTTAGTTTACTTTAGAACTGAAGATGGCTCTAGCATTACGAAGTGAAACGCTAGGTACAGAAACGTATCTAAGACCACGGCCTAATGCCCATAGGGTAGGTGAGGATAAGGCCAAGCAATTTCAGTTTTTCTATTACTGTGGTCAATGAGGAGTAGATTTGCTAGTGATTTCAAATTGAAATCATAGACTAGGTTGTTACATATAAGCTATCCAAATTCCAGCTCCCTCTGATTACTAATTAAAGAGATATTTAGCCGCACGGGATTGGCGGAGCGTTCTAAGGCGCTGCAGTCGTGGACTGTGCGGCTGGTCCCGGCGGAGGTTCGAGTCCTCCCTCGGGCATGGGTGTGTGTGTTTGTCCTTAGGATAATTTAGGTTAAGTAGTGTGTAAGCTTAGGGACTGATGACCTTAGCAGTTTCAGTCCCATAAGATTTCACACACATTTGAACATTTTTGAAAGAGATATTTACAATTTAGCTAAAATAAAACTTGCGGGGTTTTGTTCCGCCAAATGGAGGGAGATTGTTCCCTCTGAGATAAACATGGATGAAAATTGCGTAATAAAAACACTTGAAAAAACCCTTTATAACATTTTTGTATTGTAGCCAAGTAACCTAACAAAATACTGCACTGAAATGTCTCTCAAATTTGAACATAATACTTCAAAATACTTGTACAAAAATAATGCTTTCTCCTCCACGACAGGAGGATTAGTAGAGTAACCTGAAAGAGTTAAATTACTGAGGCTAAACTATTTAGGTACCTAGTAAATAGTGTACTTTGTTAGGTCCTCTGACTTTTCCTTGAAGTCCCAGTCTCTTATATTTCTTCTTCTTCGAATACTTCTTTGCCAATTAGAAACTCTATATCTGTATCTGAGCAAATGTCATGATGTGAGAAGTCTGAATCTGATTCTGAATAATAATCAACTGGCTGTTTGATCTGTTTTCGTCCATTTTTTGGCATTGATGTAAAGAAACGTAGCTTACGTCTCTTTGTTTCTATAGCATGTTCTTTTCCTTCTTTGGCACGTCTTCTCTTCTTTGCAGCAATTTTTCTTTTCCCATGAATTCTTCTTCCATTTGTTCTTTATCGAGTGTCGACGCTAAAAGCATAGATTTCAATGCTTTTTCCAAAAAGTTGCCCTCAATCTTTATTTTAGACAGCAAAATTATATTTTCATGTGACACAGTCTCACGCAGTGAGTGCTGAAAGTAATCTTTTCCGAGGATTACCATAAAAAAAAAAAAATGGTTCAAATGGTTCTGAGCACTATGGGATTCAACTTCTGAGGTCATCAGTCCCATAGAACTTAGAACTACTTAAACCGAACTAACCTAAGGACATCACACACATCCATGCCCGAGGCAGGATTCGAACCTGCGACCGTAGCGGTCACGCGGTTCCAGACTGTAGCGCCTAGAACCGCTCGGCCACCACGATTACCATTAAAGAACTGCCGTCACATAGTTGGAGCTGTGGGGATTTAACCCAAAACACCTGCGGGGATATGCGCTATTTCGCCACTTTCTGACAAACGCATCGTTGTTGACTTTAGGGAGGTACTGGAACAACTATTTCCACGCGAAAGTAAAGTTTAAATGCAGTAGCTCAACGTGTTTTTCGTTGATTCTTCTTTTCAAATCCTACATCATTCAATATTCAGGTGAAATATCAGGAAAGTTATGTATAAGTAGTAAAAAACAAATCTACTGCATTTTCTCACCTCAGGAGCGACCTGCCGGGAAGAACTTTCGTGGAACTATAAATTTCAATCAGACAAACCTGAGACCTGGTGGTCAACTCCTGAGGCAATGGCAGTCAATTCAATAACTGGATGTAGGTTTTTACTCCACGTGGGGCTTTACCCCCAGCTACCCTGTAACTAAAATCAAACTGTATGCCAATACTGACCGTGAAATCTTACACTATATCGTCCTCATTTTTTGTCTTCTCATATAGCCATTTATTCCTTTTTGGCGTCCATTCTCTGCAATCACAACATACATCTTTCCGTTATGCGCCGAGCAACCCTCCACGTATTTTTGAATCATTTGCGCAGTTAAGTACATGTCTCATTGCCGTGGGATTGAATATGAACACGTAAGTGTAAGGAACCATGGTAAGTTATTTCTCTGTCCAGTATTTTCGAATTTGAAAATTTTTTGGCTAACTAATCTCCTTTCTTCTGATGCTCATAAGTAAAATTTATGTAAAGAAGGCTACGACGCTGCTTCGTTGTGTGTCAAATACGTCTCTTGATTTGAAAACGCGAAAGGATTCATTGTATTCCGGTAATTCGGAAGATGACAGGTCTAAAAAATTTTCAAGTGGTGCATGAGTATACAAGCAGAATAAACAAATCCATTCAACAAATGAGTACTATTGCAAGACGATGATACTGAATCTGACACAACCCGTTTAAGACATAATCATAACTTCTGCAAATTGTGCTATAGCAGTAAAAACATGGATTATTTTTCAGGAATTTCTTGGTACACAATATTGCGCGATATTACTGGTATTCAAGCCGAGTTGCCTCGCTAGGATCATTCACTTTTGTAGTACTGCTCCTGATTGGCGTACATATAGAGAGGAACGTACTAGAATCCACATTGTCTAGGACACGGTATTACCGCAAAACTTTCCTTTCTTCTTTAAATGAACGCTATATTTATCACTATTTGCAACTCGGTGCATGCACATCGCCTATCGTCTGAACTGTATGAAAACTATCGCTTTAATGGAACGTTATACAAAATCAGATTTAAATTTACGATAGCGCTAGGTTTCCGTCGGAGTGTACGAGGCCGAAACGTATGTAGAATGATGCACATGAAAAAGCAATTACCTTCGTCGGTGAATCCGTTATCGATATGGCTTAAACCATGTTGAAGCCTACTCGAAGTTTTCTGCCAGAGAGAAGTTTCGAATACTGTTGCACAAGCGAAATAATAGTTACAATTGCAGATATTCTTCACAGCCGAAACGTGGTACTGTCAAGATGATACAGCAACATAAGAAAGCTTTAAGCTGAAGAAAATGGTCTTATTTCAGTGAATTTCAGATTTATTAAAAAATCAGCCTTAGACTTATTTCAGGCACCGTTCGCTTCTTTCAAATTTGGCAATGATTTGCTAATGTGAAAATGCCAAGTGACATGCGGTGATTCTCGGCCCAAGTCCCTCCGGAACCAGGTAACTTAGTCAGTAGGCAATAGGGCCATGTCTAGTAAAGCACTACAGTGTTCAAACCAGCCTTCTGACTGAGGACAGTTTCACTTTATAAAAATTACCACAAAACTGTAGTATACTTTTACTTTTACAAAAATTCGTTGTTCCCAAAACAATTGTATTGATTTCTGCGTATCATGTCTTCCATGTCCTAGATAAGTTGGACGGATTGGACACATTCGTTTCTGTATAGAGCAAGTTTCACGCGCTACACATGAAATGCCATATTCTCAATCTTTCGTAATACTTACGGATGAAAATAACTTTAAAAAAAATGGTTCAAATAGCTCTGAGCTCTATGGGACTTAACTTCTGAGGTCATCAGTCCCCTAGAACTTAGAACTACTTAAACCTAACTAACCTAAGGACATCACACACATCCACGGCCGAGGCAGGATTCGAACCTGCGACCGTAGCGGTCGCGCGGATCCAGACTGTAGCGCTTAGAACCGCTCGGCCACCCGGCCGGCAAAATAACTTTCTCTTGATGTGTCACTGTCAAGTAACACAGCTCGATGAAACTTAGACCGTATATAGAAAGAAATGCTACATTATAGTACACAAGGTAACGGAAGAAATACGCAGTGAGAGGCACAGAAATGATACTTTTGTTGAAAGACAGTACTCACACTGAAGCCACCGCGATTCATGATTGCCCATTGGACATTATAAAAGGCGGAACATGGTTCTCAGCACGGTGCGTGATCACCACGGATGGCTCCGCATGCTCTGAGGCGTGTCCTCTAGATTGCCACAAGGTTGGTAAGGCTTTCTTATGGTAGGGCGCTCCATTCCGCCAACTGCCCGGTTGACAACTGCTGGAATACTGAATGGACGTTTTTGCGTATGACCGTGCTGCCGTACGTTTCTCCCAAGCATCCTACTATGTGCTCGATGGGATTTAAGTGGGGGGAACATACAGGGCAGTGCGTTCGCCGAATATTCTCCCGTTCCAATAGCTTCTCAACTTGCACTCTTCGATGCGGTCGCGCAGTGTCGTCCATAAAAATGAAGTCAGAGCCGAATGTACCCTCTAAAAGACGCACACAGGGAAGGAGTACAGTGTCACTATGACACTGACCGACGAGTGTTCCGGGTTCGAAGATTTGGAGATCAGTGTGTGAATACAATATTATGCCTCCTCACACCATATAACATGGACTACCCAAGCGATCATGTTCGAGAATGTTCGTGGGTGCTTACTTGTTCCCACATCTAGCCATATGACAGTGCATCGAACACTGTCGAAAGGAGGCGATAAGGAAATTCAAATGCAGTACTATATATTTTACCGAGTACGGGACTTGAAGTACAGTTACGAGATGCAGCAGACATTTTATGCAATCCGTGAAAAGCATTGTTCAGGCAACAAGCTTATTGCCGGATCAGTTTATCTGAGTCATTAAATTTAATGGGTCATAGTCGTATGATGAATCTAAATCAAGTCGACCAAGTAGAGACGATTACGCAGCTGTCACTTAAATGCGTAGACTCCCGAGTTTGCCGAAATTTTCCAGTCGGTGTGGAGGAGATTAATGTTTAACGTACCGTCGACGACGAGGTCATTAGAGACAGAGCAAACGCTCGGATTGGGGTAGGAAGAGCAAGGAAATCGGCCGTGGCCTTTCAGAGGACCCATTCCGGCATTTGCCTGAAGCGATTTAGGGAAGTCAAGGAAAACCTCAATGAGGACGGTCGGACGTGGGTTTGAACCGTCATCTTCCCGAATGTGAGCCTAGTGTGCTAACCAATGCGCCGCCTCGCTCGGTCCCGCCGTTGTGCTAAGATAAAATTTGTGTTGACAGCCACAGCAACAGATACTGATTTGCACGGCCCCATCACTTGTGCGACGCTGAAATGCTAGTTTATACGCAACACGCCAGGTGCTTTCGCAGCCAAGTTATTTGCAGTTCTACATTCCGATATCGGACCTGGTAATAGTCCCTAGTGAATATGCTTGTTTCTTGCAAACAAACTGTCCATTCCGAGCTACTATTTCTGAAAAACACCTTTTTCTTCGTTTGTGTTTTCGAATTTCCTTCTGTGGAAAGACTTTCTGTTATCTTCACTAGCTTCTACAAGTTTATAAATATCTGTTTTTTCTCATAAGTGTGATGCTCGTATCTGATGAACTGGTCATAATTGCAATCAGCTTAACACACAGAAGTTTACTGCGTGTCGAAATGGTTGCTGCCCATTTCATTTATTTTATGAAATTACATTCTGTTAGGAGAAAAATATAAACTAAAAAGAATTTGTTAAAACAGACAGTAGTATTTGAATCGATATATGTGTAAAGCAGCTGAAGAGTCAATTGTATTTAATAAATGTTTGTTCACCTCTGCAGCTTCCTCCGCAACAATATTTGCCCCACACTCGGGCTGACTACTTCTACTGGTCATTAATTTATCCTTTAGCCCAAAAATGTGCAAATATTGCTTTTTTAATTTTTTCTAAATGCTTTTTGATTACAGTAATTAAGTTTCAGAAATTTGATGTCAGTTTGATAAATGGTTTACGGTGAATCGATCCACCGACAACAAGATCGATTCCGTCTAAGAAGGGAACTGTGCCAATTAGTTATTTTTGGTAGGCGCTATATCCAGAGGTTGGCCAAAAATTAAGGTGATGGAAGCGGAAGCCAAGCGTTTAGAAAAAATACCATTTTTGGAGCATGTCGGGCGAGATATGAGTCATTTGTGCTATATAGTTCCCACCCAGCGGTTGGCGCCGCGGAAAGGGTAAGGAATCGTTATATGAGGGCCGTGCGAAAGAGTCCCTCTACAAGAACTTTTTTAAGTTCGGTTTTTGTATTGTTTGCATTATAAATAGACAGAAATAATATTCACTACATTGTATGTATTAATATATTCATAAGAGGTGTGAAAAGAAAAGGCAAAGGAAAATTCGGGATTCGAAATACATTTCCAGCCAGGGATGTACAAGGACTTCGTGTATAAAATTACACATTTTTGATTATTTTACAGTTGATGATTTACACGTGCCAGGGTGATGACGATCATAAAACAGGGGAAGCAGCAACTTTCTCAGCAGCTTGTACTCGTTATAAACACCGCATGTTTACAGTTGCATAGTTGTATTAAAGTTTCTATAGAAAAACGAGCTTGGTTTACATTCATAAAAGGTTCCCCTCATAGCACAACTTGGCAGCAAACGACGCGTAGCTGATCATTTTGACAAATATTGACGAGTGTAGCTGGGGGTGCACAACGGAATGCATTCTGGTGCTGTATTCTCTGAAAGTGATTCCCTTTTCTTTCTCGACAAGGTAAGAGCTTTTTGAGCAAATTCTTTACCTTACGATAAAAAAAGACATCGCAGGGTTTCACTAGCGGAGTGTGAGGAGAATCACATTAATACTGTACAATGGCAATCCTTCTTCCTATTGAACATCTCGAAAAATCTTGTCGTATAATTGTGGATTTGTTTCTCTTTCCAACGAGTCAATTAACAGAACAAATTTGTTTTGCTGTGTGGTGTGTTTCATCATATTAGGTTACCAGATTTTGACGAAGTAATAACGATATACCTGTATTTTGTCTCACATTCATCCACCATGATTTGACTCCTCTGTGCAAAAGAGGCAGTACTTTCTTGTAGGCATACGTATAGTGTTGGTAATAATTTTCCGGAAAGGATTATAGCATATTATGCAGTATACGAGTGGACTAATTTGTTCACAATTCGGTTTTTTAAGTAGTGCAAGTAACGTAAAAATTGGAAATAAAAAAATGTTTCCGCATAGGAACTTGACGCCATTATCACCGGAGTAGCGATCGGCACTCTTTCCGCTTTGTTAACCGCTCCCTGGAAACTAAGCTAACGTAAATGACTCATGACTCGCTCGACCCGCGCCAAATTGCTATTTTCTCTAGAGTCTTAGCCATCTGCAGCTCACACTTTTGTCACTTCCATTTCTGACCAGGCCTCTCATATTCCATAAAATTTGGACCAAATCGGTGATGACGGATAGAAGTGAACCCCTTGAAAGCCACTTCGCTAGGTAAAGCTTATTAGAAGTGCGCTACACTCATGTCCTTTCAAGCCTGACGTTATATTTTCCTGAATCAAAATCGGTGGTAACATATACAGAAACAGAATTGTAGCGAACTTTCTCTACTGATAGAGTATAACTTTTCATAGCTCAAAGCAGATATATAAAACACTTCAGTTTTATGACTAGGCTTAATTAACAAACAAAGAAGTATACCTGTTAGGCGGGAGACATATTTCAAACACACATATGAAATAAAACAGTGTCAAAGTGAAAGATATCGAGTTAACAATTGTAAAAGCTGCTACTTTTTTCAACAGTAACTAGGAAAACGTAATAATTATCATCCCATAGCACAGTTAAGTTACAGAGGTTATAGATGACAAGAATCTGTAGTTTTGACACATAGGCCGTGGTATAATGACATTAATAGTTAGTCATTTTTCTCCTTTCCCCTCTGCAAAGTAATTCTATGCGAATGGCAATAACTAGAGACTTCATGGATTTTCCGCAACAAGTGGTTTTTGGCATCACAGCTCGTTACCAATCGTTAACGTAGACTTCTCATGTAAGATAATATTTCGTCAGAATAATCATCAAACTTCACATGAAAGCCCACCAATAGTTGTAATTGTTCCATACCGCGAACAGAGTATTAAGAGGCAAAGCAAAGCAAGCACAATCACTTTGTCAGGAGTCCGCAGAAATGAACTGGAAGTACAGCTGCGGAAAGAACGAAGGAAATGCAGAAGAGCAAAAAGCAATATAATTAAATTCTGCATGTGTGTGTGTGTGTGTGTGTGTGTGTGTGTGTGTGTGTGTGTGTCTGTGTCTGTGTCTGTGTACGTCTATGCATGCGTGAGTGTACGCGCTCCTTTAATACAGTTTTCACCAAATAAATTGTTAGTTTGTGACAGACTACGTATAAATACATCAAAATGCAAGGAAATTCAGTGGTCATACAATTCTGATTTCATCAAGAATTAACGAAAAAGGTCTAGAAATATCAACGCAATATGAACATTCACGATCGTGAAGTTAAACATTCTGTTCAAACATTACTTTTCTTCGTAGAACTCTTCTTACGTACCTTGTTGATGAAACCCTCAGTGTTAGCACACACACACGTGACACAGTGATTTATCGGCTGCAACAAACAATGACTGGCTAGATAAAGTCATTAACTTAAACGTGTTTACTTTCTCACCAGCTCTTTGATGGGAGTGTAAATACTTGGACGGTTACAGCACACCGCACAAACAGACGTAGAGCTGGAACATTGCCTTCTGATTCGGCAGGCGTAGCAGCCAGTAGCGGTCAGGTCTCTTTTATTTGGGACTTCCGATTTCTTTAGTATGGAAAAAGAAGATTCGTTATTTCACCTTTCAAAGTTGAGCAGATATCTCGTCCCCACTGGTATAAGGCTGCACAATCGTATATTATTATTCACTAGTGGAATATTTTATACTGTTAATTGCTTTTACCGTACAACTTATAACTGAAGTTTATAAACGAACGATATCATGACTCCACAGTGACAATGTTCTGATAT
Source organism: Schistocerca piceifrons (assembly GCF_021461385.2). Taxonomy (NCBI): domain Eukaryota; kingdom Metazoa; phylum Arthropoda; class Insecta; order Orthoptera; family Acrididae; genus Schistocerca; species Schistocerca piceifrons. Next base: position 207,833,865 of record NC_060149.1, on the reverse strand, counting down.
TGAAATTGAATAACAGACTGGTACTCCAAACCTGATGTTTTGCGTTTGGCGGGCAGTATCCTACCAGCTATACAGTGCTTGTTACAGATTTAACTGAAGACAGGAGACATGCTTATTACTTCATTTATCGTCAGCTTTTCTCCCACAGAAAATGGATATGAAACTTCCTGACAAATTCAAACTATGTGTCCCGCAAAGATTCGAGTCCTTAACGTGGCTTTCACTGGTGATGATGAGCGATCTGAGCATTCCTCTGTAGCTACAGAGTGCACACAATTGCAGAGTTAAAGATACATACTTCCTCCCAGTGGTGCTAGTCGAGTAAGCTAGGCAAGAGATCCCCGGTAAAGTTGATAAAAACGGGAGAACGGTACTGGCGGATGGGAAGTGTGAGGATGGGTCAGGTGAAAAGTCGTTACCTATGAAAGTCAAGCTCAGGGTTCAGACCCCAGCCGGTCCTACAGATTAAACTTGTCAGGAAGTTTCACACCTACAATTACCTGTGTAAGAAAAGGTGACGAACAATGAAGTAATAAGTGTGCCTCCTGTTTCCAGCTAAGTCTGTAACAAGTAAAGATTCCAGAAAATATCTTCTTTCAACCTGTATAGGTCTGGCGAGTTCTGTTCCCAGACTGAAAGTTGGCTCAGCTGACGATTATAGGCCTACACGGACTCTGATATCTGCATTATTTTATATCTCAGGTTAGAAGTAAAGAATTGCTGATACCTTAGTTTAGCTCAGAGCACCATAACTGCACACCCCGCCCGGATAGCCGAGCGTGTTAGCACTCCGCTTACTGGAGGCGGCGAAGCTCGCCGGTCCCGGACCGAATACTCCAGGCGGATTAACGACAAGGTCCGGTGTGCTGGTTAGCCTGAATGTGATTTTTAGGCGGTTTCCCACATCCTACTTGGTGAATACCGGGGTGGTACTCACGATCCACCTGAGTTACACCATATGGGAACATTGAGAAAAATATTCTCACGCTTTCACATACGATAACACTAGACTAACGTTACCAAATCCACAAATTAAGATGCCGATGACATCAATATATGACGAAAAGGAACAAATGAACGAGCTAATGCAGTGAAAAAAAAAAGAGTGCGAAGCCAACATCAGGAACTCGTCTGACTATCGGCCTTTAGATATTCCGTGCTTCCCTTAATCGCTTCACGAGAATGCCAGGATCATTTCATGAAAAAGGTGAAGGCCAATTTTTATTTACTATTCTTATCCAATCCCAGCTAATTCTCTACCTCTAGCGTGTTTGATGTCGACGAAACGTCAGACTAACCTTCCTTACTGTAGTGTGGTGCCATTATTAGTTCTATCGTTACGCAAACCATATCCCCTACCCCCATCTCCAACCTACTTTTCTACGGCTGTGTGTGCTTCTGTAATATAGTTAGAAACGGAGAATGTTCAGCCTTTTCTTCGTTATATGGATCTCTCAGCTTGTTAAGGAGAAGTACATTTTTTCATATAATGTGAAATAAATGGACAGTAAAATGAAAACGAGACAGATGGATAAAAGTGAATAAACTGTTTATCACTTCCAAAGTAATCGCCATTACTCTCAATACATTTATTCCACTGTGTGACAATGCCTTCATGAAAAATGTTTGCGGTTGCCTACGGAACCATGATTGCACCCAGACGTACACCTCTTCGACCGAAGAAAATCGACAGTGGCCGGGCTCACTTGTTCCCAAGGTTGCTTCGTCTAGGTTGCAGAACTGCACTTCCTCCACACAGTCCCCGAGCGATTTTTACAGTTTTGGAGCCCCGACGAAACAAATTCGTGGCCGTTGTTTTGCTTCGTACGAAGAGGTGCACGCCTGAGTATAATCACGGTTCCATAGGCAGCTGCAAACATTTTTCCGTGAAGGCATTGACCGTCTCGGGCGCGATAGATATATTAACAGATATGGCAATTACTTTTGAAATAATAAACAGATTACTTACTTTTTCCCATCTGTCTCGTTTTCCTTTGACTGCTTCTTATATAACATGGTGATGCGGCCGTACTACGCCACTCGAACACACTTAAGATTCTTCATTTGTGTGGCCGTAGAGTTCGTTGTTGCTTTATAATTCATTAGGGTATTTTTGATCCGTCGTTGCAACTACAAAAATGGGCGATTTTTTCATCAGACGCGTTTCGCTTTATTGAGGTAGAGCAACTCAGTGGTCTGTAATTAAGTTTAGTTACATTTTGATTTGCTTTTTAGATCGAAAAACAGTTCGTTAAGAATAGGTTGGTTTGTACTTACGGTGATTTTTCGACTGCTTTCTCACTTACGGCATTTCCCGATGTAAGCGGAAAATCAGCCGATAAGTCACCGTATGTACAAACCAATATATTCTTAAAGAACTGCAAGCGGAAAATCAGCCGATAAGTCACCGTATGTACAAACCAATATATTCTTAAAGAACTGTTTTCGGCTGATTTTCCGCTTACCGTAAGTGAGAAAGCAGTCGAAAAATCACCGTAAGTACAAACCAACCTATTCTTAACGAACTGTTTTTCGATCTAAAAAGCAAATCAAAATGTAACTAAACTTAATTACAGACCACTAATGATGCTTTACCTCAATAAAGCGAAACGCGTCTGGTGAAAAAATCACGCATTTTTTTAGTTGCAACGACGGATCAAAAATACCCTCTTGAACACCTAAAATACATGTGTGTGGACAGTCACGGAACATTTAGAACGGTGTTGTAAGAGCTGAAATTGCACAAATAGTGTAAAAAGCTAATTATTGCTGCTCTGCATCATAGGCGCTAGTTTTGTATCAAACTGAGTTGAAAAGCAATCAGCAAGCACACACTTCGGTTGAAGTTCATAGTCTTTTTCAAAGGCATGGTCATATTTCCTGTACAGTTTTGTCGTCCTCCCAGTTGGGAGAGTTTGCGGGGGAACGAAACCTGAAACACAGCTATTTCTTTCTTTTCTTTTCTTTTTTTTCTTTTCGCAGCATATGACTAGGGATGAAAGTTGTTAATTCCCAGAAAACTGTTAGAACTAACGTATGAAACACGCCAAGACATCTAGAGCTATACATGGACACTTATCTCTATAGGCACCAAGCTAGACTGAAATATTAAAGTGAATTCATCTTGATGCCAGAAACTCAAGAATCGTGGCATTTCATGGGTGCTGTTAGAGGTCGATCAGCAAACGGAAGTTACATATCATTATACTTATCCTAAGACGGCTGTGAATAATGTCCTTTAACTAAATATGCGAAATTGAGTACACATCTTAGCACATTAATGTATTTTGGTAAAACAATGATTCAAGAAATCAATTTAAGAACAGTAAAAGTTGTCCATATACTTACACTGATAGTGACCATAATCTATTAGGATCTACTAATGAAACACCAGTTGAAATGCGAGAAGTTAATTGTAGAACTGCAGTTTTTATAGAGGACAAATTTAGTCAAAAAAGGATACATACTTCACACCCACAGATTTGAGAAACTCTTTCTATTGTCGAATCGAATAAAATGGTTATTTTTCATTCACAGAAAATGTGGTATTAATTAAAGAGATAGAAGAGGAATACTTTTTATTTATGTAACACAAGCTACAATAGCCAGCAAGGACTGAGTCATACAAGAGGGCAAAATCAGGAAAGCTCATTGCAACTGCTAATATTTCATTTATACACCTATGAGCCAAAACATTATGATTACCAGCTTAACAACGTTTGGTCCACTCCTGGAACGCAATACAGTAGCAGTTCTGTGTGATACGGATTCGACAGATACTTGGTAGGTTTCGAGAGTTATGTGACACGAGATATCTACGCACAGTTCACGCAATTCCCATAAATTACGGACCGGTGGTTTGCGGGCGGGGAGCTGGTGCCCAATAGCGTCTTAGACGTGTTAATTGGGTTCAGATCAGGCGAATTTGGTGACTAAGACATCAACGTGAGTTCACTCTCACGCTCCTCCAACCACTATAACATGGTCTTGTAGGCGGACAGTTATCCTACTGGAAGATGTTATCGCTGTCGGCGAAGACATTAAGCAGTAAAGGATGCAGACGGTCCTCAGTAATGTTCACGCAGTCCACAGCTTTCATGGTGCCTTCGCTTACGACCACAAGTCCCTTGGAAGCCCAGGTGAATACGATCCATAATGTAACATTTCCCCCATCTAAGAAGGTGGCGATGTGCATGTTTCGAGCAGCCGTTCTCCTGGCTGATAGCGTATCCGTTTACGGTCATCGACCTGAAGTGACATGAAACGGGATTCATCCGACAAGACGACACGATCCACGCTCCAAGTCTGATGATCCCGTTCCCACAGAAATCACAGTTGACGAGGTTGTTGCGTCAGCAAGGGAACACGTAGAGGTCGTCTGCTGTCAAGCACTGTACTCTGTTCTCATATCTTCCACAGATCGTCGCCTATCCTGCTCTACAGGGCAGGCAAGCCTCCGACTTCTACAAGGTGTGATGAGTAGCGGACGTCCAACACCTTGTCGCCTACACATGGTTTCACCGCCCTCCAGCCACTTTCCATAGATGCTCACCGCAGCAGCAAGCTAACAGCCGAACTAGCTTCTCCATTTCCGAGTTACTCGTTCCCTGGCGCCGGGTCATAACAATCTGCCCCTTGTCTAAGTTGCTTATGTGAATCGATTTCCCTATTTGCGATTTGTTTCTTCGATACAGTGATTCTCCATTTGCCTCTACATATATACACTCCTGGAAATGGAAAAAAGAACACATTGACACCGGTGTGTCAGACCCACCATACTTGCTCCGGACACTGCGAGAGGGCTGTACAAGCAATGATCACACGCACGGCACAGCGGACACACCAGGAACCGCGGTGTTGGCCGTCGAATGGCACTAGCTGCGCAGCATTTGTGCACCGCCGCCGTCAGTGTCAGCCAGTTTGCCGTGGCATACGGAGCTCCATCGCAGTCTTTAACACTGGTAGCATGCCGCGACAGCGTGGATGTGAACCGTATGTGCAGTTGACGGACTTTGAGCGAGGGCGTATAGTGGGCATGCGGGAGGCCGGGTGGACGTACCGCCGAATTGCTCAACACGTGGGGCGTGAGGTCTCCACAGTACATCGATGTTGTCGCCAGTGGTCGGCGGAAGGTGCACGTGCCCGTCGACCTGGGACCGGACCGCAGCGACGCACGGATGCACGCCAAGACCGTAGGATCCTACGCAGTGCCGTAGGGGACCGCACCGCCACTTCCCAGCAAATTAGGGACACTGTTGCTCCTGGGGTATCGGCGAGGACCATTCGCAACCGTCTCCATGAAGCTGGGCTACGGTCCCGCACACCGTTAGGCCGTCTTCCGCTCACGCCCCAACATCGTGCAGTCCGCCTCCAGTGGTGTCGCGACAGGCGTGAATGGAGGGACGAATGGAGACGTGTCGTCTTCAGTGATGAGATTCGCTTCTGCCTTGGTGCCAATGATGGTCGTATGCGTGTTTGGCGCCGTGCAGGTGAGCGCCACAATCAGGACTGCATACGACCGAGGCACACAGGGCCAACACCCGGCATCATGGTGTGGGGAGCGATCTCCTACACTGGCCGTACACCACTGGTGATCGTCGAGGGGACACTGAATAGTGCACGGTACATCCAAACCGTCATCGAACCCATCGTTCTACCATTCCTAGACCGGCAAGGGAACTTGCTGTTCCAACAGGACAATGCACGTCCGCATGTATCCCGTGCCACCCAACGTGCTCTAGAAGGTGTAAGCCAACTACCCTGGCCAGCAAGATCTCCGGATCTGTCCCCCATTGAGCATGTTTGGGACTGGATGAAGCGTCGTCTCACGCGGTCTGCACGTCCAGCACGAACGCTGGTCCAACTGAGGCGCCAGGTGGAAATGGCATGGCAAGCCGTTCCACAGGACTACATCCAGCATCTCTACGATCGTCTCCATGGGAGAATAGCAGCCTGCATTGCTGCGAAAGGTGGATATACACTGTACTAGTGCCGACATTGTGCATGCTCTGTTGCCTGTGTCTATGTGCCTGTGGTTCTGTCAGTGTGATCATGTGATGTATCTGACCCCAGGAATGTGTCAATAAAGTTTCCCCTTCCTGGGACAATGAATTCACGGTGTTCTTATTTCAATTTCCAGGAGTGTACTTCCCTTGCCGCCTCACGTGGCTGTAACACCGCCAGGCTCCATTCAGTTTAACGACCAGTAGTGGCCATAATGTAATAATTTTAAGCCACATTGACAAGTAATCGACCGTGACTATTTCAGAAACATAAAAAGATTTTCAAATACCGCGACGAGTCTCAAAATTTGTTAACAACTAAATTATTTATTTAGTGATATGTTTCGAGGTGTTACCTCGTCATCAGGCTATATTGGCATTAAAAAAGCATTTAACACAAGTGTATACCGATATTAAAGTTTCTTTCGTGACTGCTGTGATCATCCTGTGTATCGTGCTTTAAAGACACTGTTGCGACGTTTGTGAACAGTGGTAAAGTAGTTCAAAACAGCCATGGAATTAATGGGGCCTCAGTACATAACAAGAAAACTGCCACGCCACAACAATAAAGTGAGTCATTGTTTTATATATAAAAAGAGTGTTCTTGTGAACGGAAGACCAATACACAAACTAACATTGCATCTTACTACGTTAGCCGTCCTTAGTGGCCGAGCTGTTCTAGGCGCTTCAGTCTGGAACCGTGCGTCCGCTACGGTCGCAGGATCGAATCCTGCCTCGGGCATGGATGTGTGTGATGTCCTTAGGTTAGTTAGGTTTAAGTAGTTCTAAGTTCCAGGGGACTGATGACCTCAGATGTTAAGTCCCATAGTGCTCAGAGCCATTTGAACCATTTACTACGTTATCCTTCTCTCTCTCTCTCTCCTTAGGATGATCAGAGCGGTCATGCCAAGAAACTTTAATATCTGCATGCACGCGTGTTAAATGTTTTTGTAATGCTAATATAGCCTGATATGAGGTACCATCCCTAAAAGTGTCGTTAAATAAATAATTTAGCTGTCAACAGATTTTGTGACTGGTAGCGATATTTGAAAGCCTTTTTCACATAATGTTTCAGCTCATCAATGTGTATCGAAGAGGCAACGAGGGATGTACAGGAGTTGATACTGGGGTTGTTTCTCACGAATAGAAAATCAGCATGATACAGTTCGCTGTTGCGGTTTATAAGGCGATTGTTCGACCGATTTTTGAGTGCTGTTCATCTATCTGGGTTCCCTACCAGGTAGGACTGATAGAATAGATAAAGAAGATCAAACAAAGAGCGGCCGGTTTCTTCACGGGGTCGTCTACCTGGCGCGAGAGCGTTACGGAGATGGGCAACAAACTCCATTGGTAGACGTTACAAGAGAGACGTTGTGCACCACAGAGAGATTTACTATTGAAGTTTCGAGAGAGCACTTTTCGGGAAGAGTTGGACAACATATTACTTCTTCCCACATACGTCTCGCGTAATGACCACGAGGAGAAAATTCGAGAAATTAGAGCTAACACAGGCTTACAGACATTCTTCCTACGCGCTATTCGCGAATGGAACAGGATTGGAGGACTCATTTAGTGGTACGAAAAGTATCCTACGCCACACACAATAGGTGGCTTGCGGAGTATGGCGTAGATGCAGATGTAGATGTCGTAGCAGTGATACTGTACTAGCTCATGGGTATAATATGCACATTCAGGAAAAGGAAACTAAGTTAATGAAGGTAATGGTATACACAGCTGGTAACACGAGGTAGACTAAATGTGAAACTTCGACAAGACGCTCTAGAAGAGGGGAACAATGTGTGCTATCTCGGACGTTCAATAGAAAAAAAAGACAGATGCACAAAAGATATAGTAGCCAGCATTACGAAAAGCAACAGAGCTGATTTCTCGAAAACGGTTTGGTTCTGCGAAGGGCGCTCAATAAAAAATGCAATACATTTTCTTCTCGGCCAATATTAGTTAAAAATTTCGGAATTTGTTATGGGACATCGTGGAATGCTCCTTCTTCGGCCCCGATAGCTTTATGAAGTTCCGATAGTTGGCGGCGCTGTGCGTAGTCTTCAAAATGGCGTCTGTGACGAAGTGGGTTCCAGGCAGAGAACTGTCACTGAGTTTGTTTTAGCAGAAAACCAGAGCATCACAGATATTCATAGGCGCTTGCAAAATGTCTACGGAGACATGGCAGTGAACAAAATCATGGTGTGCCGTTGGGCGAGGCGTCTGTCATCATCGCAGAAAATTCACACAAACTGTTCTTCCTTTTCTGCCCTACAGTCCCGACCTCACACCTTCCGACTTCCACCTGTTTGGCCCAATGAAAGATGCACTCCTCGGGAAGCAGTGTGTGGATGAGTGCGGATGCACAGTTAAGTTCGACCTCATGCCAGAGCTCAAAGTAGCGAGCACGGAGGACATGGGACAGGTGTCACTAGGTGGGAATCTGGGTCGGCCAGGAGGAGTGCCGAGGCAGTCCGAGCCGGTCGCTGTGGCCGAGCGGTTCTAGGCACTTCAGTCCGGAACCGCGCTGCTGCTACGGTCGCAGGTTCGAATCCTGCCTCGGGCATGAATGTGTGTGATGTTCTTGGGTTAGTTAGGTTTAAGTAGTTCTAAGTCTAAGGGACTGATGACCTCAGATGTTAAGTCCCATAGTGCTTGGAGCCATTTGAACCATTTGAGACAGTCCGCGCAATGACGGTGAACACTGAGTTTGATTGGCGCAATGGTTTCCGCAAGTGCCGAGTAAGTAGGAAATCCACGATTCGAATCCCGGTCCGTCACACATTTTTTCTCGTCGCCATTGATTCTGCATAAGTCCGGATGCAGCTGACATCATCAGTTCCTTCCCTTTCCTTTCCTTCCCCTCCACTCCACCTCCAGTGTACATAAAATGTTTCACTCGTTAGGTGGTTTTCGTTCAGCTTCTATGCATTGACAACAAAACCCTTTTAGGTCGCTTTACGTTCTAGGAAGGAGCAAAAAGCTCCACAGGTCCTGACACAGTGAGTAGGATTGGTGCTAAGCCATTCTCACTTTTTTTATGCCAAATTCTACCTAACACTCGTGCGCTGTGTGATTGGGAGCGTTGTGCTGGAAGGTCCCACCCTGCCCCACGAAATACACAGCGCAACAGAATTAAAGGATCACATTTTCGAAACCCGATAATCATTTCCCATTGCGACTTAGAAATTTGGCTCAAAGGCGCCTACTACCTTTCTCTATAATGAAGCAAAAGCGTGGCGCCCGGCACGTCGTCATTGGACTCGGCGACACATTAAACAGCAAGATGGCGATACATCCAGAGCTCAGACGTTCTTGAGAGGTGTAAGATGTGTTAATGATGTGACATTGGCACCAAAGTTCACGGTAATTCAGCCCAACGCCACCGTGGACGTGTCACACTGTGGGAAGGTCATCGCACGCCCTCTTACATTTTACCCCTTCTTTTGATGTCCCTGCGATGAGGTTATAACAGCGATGCCTAGCGTTAAAATCACGCCTTTTCTTATTTGTTGGCCGAGGACAACATTTGAGACACAACGTCGCTCGGAATCGACACGAAAAGGTCTCAGGAGGTGACATAATGGGCATCAATAAAACCACCCCTTCTCTTGAGACACTGATTCCCACACATTGCGCAGTCGAAACCACAGCTCACAGTGCAGTGAACAACAGGACAACGTTCTTGACAGTCTTTGACATGGGTAACACCCCACGGACTCCTCAATCCTTCTCTAAAGACATCGTGGGCCAGCAACCCCACTGAATGTGACCACATCGCTTTGGAGAGCAGGGTGACAGCAAATTATTTTTTAGCGGTGTAGAACACAAGCCATTCCAAGAAATCTGAGCGCGATCCGAAGCAACAAAGGCTGCAGATGCTTTCCTAGCTCTCCAATTTTTCACCCTCCGGTGGCGTGATCATGGAAGAGTGCGACATTGACACATGTGTGAATGAAACGGCAAAGCGTCCGTTTAAGACTTCCCCCCCCTCCCCCCCCCCCCCCAGTTCGAAAACACTCTCAGTGATATCTACCCACGTCTGTTCAGCACTTTAAAAATTTATTGTACAGAGAAAACATGTGACGTGATTACTAAGCGCCTACACGTAGGCAACCACTTGACATCTCCCTGTTCCGGCGAGCCTGCTTCAGGGGAGGAATTATATTTACTTTGGGACCCATCCTCGTACGTGTCGATTTAGGATAGCTGAAGCATAAAACGGAAGGAAATCCTGCTTCCTAAGAAGCGGAAAATTCATAGTATGTGGGAATAGGGGATCCCGCCCGGATAGCCAGGCTCGTTTGCACGTCAGTTCTGTGAAGGAGCCGTGTCGGCCCCGAGTCGAATCTACCCGAGGGATTAACGACGTCGTCGGTGTGCTGGTCAGCCTAGATGTGGTTTTCAGTCGGTTTACCACATCCGACTTGGTGGATATCGGGGTTGTACTCACGTCCTGCCTCAGTTACTCGATAGATCTAGAAAAAAGTTTTCTCACTTTCACAGGGGATAACAACAGACATAGACTGTTGAGGTGCACAAATTTCGTCTCGGGGGAAAGGAGTGGTGACTCGAAGGGCATCCGATCTCCCTCTAACGCGAATATTGCCAAATCCGAAAATTAACAGGCTGAATCCGTGAAGAAGCGGGATAAAGACCAGGAAAATGAATAAGATGTGGGGACGAGAACTGCAGTAGACAAAAAAAAAAAGATCCTAATGTGCGTGAGGACTGGAAGCGGCATGTGAAGCGCCTAGGGAACTAGCAGACCTCTCATTTGTTGCTTGCGGTCGGCGCCGCCGCTCCGGAGAACGCACAGATGTTCCTCCAAATCGCGGCCGTAAATAAGTGTTTCCGGTAGCTAACTATCAGACGGGTAGCACCTCCCGCCTAGTTAAGGAGACACATGTGGCTTATCTGCATTACAAGCGGTACTTGCGTCGGGCACGGGCACGGGCCCCGCCCGAATATATACTGTACAAGAAGCGGGCGATAAGGGCCCGGCGGCGCATTAAGACACGTCGGCACGGCAGGTAGCTGAATGGTGGCGGTATAATGCCCGCTAAAAGACGGCGGCTAGCTACTAGTATCTGTCCGGCGGCTGGCCGGGCACTCAGCCTTATCGCGCGGCCGCTTTCATCCCGGCCGCACTAAATCACACCGCCATGTGGCCATTCAGTACTTGAACATCGGCAGACGCTGTCGGCGCTTATGAAATCTCAAGCCGCACCCGGCCTCTGCCTCCGACGTGCGCTCATCCTGTCTTGTTGCAAGACGAGTGCTCGTAGTGACGATTACTACACACTGTTCAATAAATATTGCTAGTCTAATGCTCGCTGCGGCATGTCTCTCAAATACCGGGTGATCAAAAAGTCAGTATAAATTTGAAAATTGAATAAATCACGGAATAATGTAGATAGAGAGGTACAAATTGACACACATGCTTAGAATGACATGGGGTTTTATTAGAACAAAAAAAAAAATACAAAAGTTTAAAAAATGTCCGACAGATGGCGCTTCATCTGATCAGAATAGCAATAATCAGCATAACAAAGTAAGACAAAGCAAAAATGATGTTCTTTACAGGAAATGCTCAATATGTCCACCATCATTCCTCAACAATAGCTGTAGTCGGGGAATAATGTTGTGAACAGCACTGTAAAGCATATCCGGAGTTACGGTGAGGCACTGGCGTCGGATGTTGTCTTTCAGCACCCCTAGAGATGTCGGTCGATCACGATACACTTGCGACTTCAGGTAACCCCAAAGCCAATAATCGCACGGACTGAGGTCTGGGGACCTGGGAGGCCAAGCATGACGAAAGTGGCGGCTGAGCACACGATCATCACCAAACGACGCGCGCAAGAGATCTTTCACGCGTCTACCAATGTGGGCTGGAGCGCCATCCTGCATAAACATCGTACGTTCCAGCAGGTGTTTTATCACCCAGGCTGGGGATGATGTGATTCTGTAACATATCGGCGTACCTCTCACCCGTCACGGTAGCAGTTACAAAACCAGAATCACGCATTTCCTCGAAGAAAAAAGGCCCAATAACGGTAGATGTGGAAATCCAACCCATACCGTGAGTTTCTAGTCGTTCAATGGAGTTTCAACGACAGTTCTAGGATTTTCGTTAGCCCAAATTCTGCAGTTGTGGGCGTTGACAGACCCTCGGAGCGTGATATGAGCTTCGTCGGTCCACAACACGTTACTCAACCAATCGTCATCTTCCGCCATCTTTTGAAACGCCGACACCGCAAGTGCCCTCCGCTTCACTAAATAGCCAGGTAACAGTTCATGATGCCGATGGATTTTGTACGGATAGCATCGGAGGGTACGCCTCAGTGCCAACCAGACAGTTGTGTATGGAATGCCAGTGCGACGTGCGACTGCACGAGCGCTGACTTCCCCGTGCATAGACGAACCCGCTACAGTCTCCATTTCTTCCTGAACTGTCTCAGCAGCATTACGCCTTGTGCTCGGTCGGCCACTACGGGATCTATCGTCTAAACAACCCGTGGCTTCGAACTTCTAAATCATTCTCGCTACAGCAGCATTTGTCAACGGACCTTTACCCGTTCGAATCCCCTTCCTATGGCGATAGGATCGTAACGCTGAAGTAGAACATTCCGCATTCTGATAATACAGCTTCACTAAAAGCGCCTTTTCAGGTAACGTCATCATGCTGCGGCTGCTGGCGCATCTGATTCTCTCTCTCATCACAGCTCCTTTTATACACGATTGTCATGCGCAGTCACTGACGTTTTGCTGTCCAGCGCCATCTGTCGGACATTTTGTGAACTTTGGTTTTTTTTTTTTTTTGTTCTGATAAAACCCCATGTCATTCCAAGCATGTGTGTCTATTTTTACCTCTCTAGCTACATTATTCCGTGGTTTATTAAGTTTTCAAATTTATATTGACTTTTTGATCACCCTGTATACTGCCCATGTTTCCAGCTTTACCGCTGTTCAAATTTACACGGTACAATCATATTAATGACCACCGCCTATGGTCGACCACAACGTGCTATAGCCACTCACCGACGCAGGTGGCAGCACTAACAGTGGAGGGCATATAAAGGGTGACGGGGGGATGCGGAAAAGAGTGCAGTCGTTGTTGTAATGTGGAAACGGAGCAATTTATCTGACGTCCAAAAGGCCATAACCATTGGCTTTTGGAACAGGGTGGAAACATTTCCGAAACGACTAAGTTAGTAAACTGTTAGCGTGCCGAAGTGTTTAAAGTACACTGTGCTTGGCAAAATAGTGCTTTCCAAAACTGGCGACGAGGCAACTGTTGTGCACCACAGGCCATAGATGACAGGGGTGAACGACGGCTGTGGGGATTTGTACGGGCGAGTAGCTGTGCAACTGCTGAGCAAGTGACTGCCCGGATGAACCAAGGAGCTGCCAACAGTGTTTCCTCAACGACCGTTCAGCGAACGTTGCTACGTATGTGCCTACGAAGCAGTCGCCTGGTTCATACACTCACGCTGTCGTCCATCGCCGACGAAGGCTGGAATTTGCACGCCAATACTGCAGCTGGACGTCCACTGAGTGTCGACAGACGGCCTTTTCAGATGAATCACGTTTTATGCTCCATGGGACAGATGGCCGTTGGCATGTACAGCGTGAAACGTCTGGAAGCAAACACCCTTCAACAATCGTAGGCAGTGTCTACGGCGAATGACGGTTAATTATTGTCTGGGGAATGTTTTCATGACAGTCCCTTGGTGATCTCGTCATTCTGGAAGTTGCAGTGGATCAACACAAATATGCATATATCCTTGGGGACCGTGTCCACCACTACGTGTTGTTTGTTTCTCATCGGCACGATGGCATCAACCAGCAGGACAGTACAACGTGTCACACAATACGCAGTGTACGTGCGTGCTTCGCATAGCGCGAGGATGACTTTACTGTGCTCCCGTGGCTACCAAACTCCCCGTATTTAAACCCAATCAAGTGTCTGTGGGACCATCTCGATCGGGCCGTTCGAACCTTGGATCCTCAGCCGAGAAACCTGATGATCTCAGATGTTAAGCCCCATAGTGCTAAGAGTCATTTGAACCATTTTGAACCGAGAAACCTCTGTCGGCATTTGCCAGAACCTCATTGACTCTTTTCCTGCAGAAATTTAATTATTAAGGCTTTTGACAGGCGGTCACATTAGTGTGACTGGACAATGTATTTGGAGGCTAAACTGATCGATAAGTATAAAGCTGACTGTGCTGAAGCAATGAGTAGTAACTTGAATTCGAAAGGAAAAGGCTGTAAGCTTGGGGTTTAACGTCGTGTTGACGACGAGCATTATAAACGGAGTTCAAGCTCTCTCTGGGGAAGGAAATCACTTCTGACATCTCAGAGGAACCGTGCCACAGTATTAGCTTTAGTCATTTAGGTGTATCACGAAAAAAGTAATTCTGGATGAGCAGACACGCAGTTTAACCACCGTTTCCTGAATACGAGTCGATTACGTCGTTATGAAACAGCAGCTTACCTTCATTTAGATTGCCTGTAGTATTCCTGTATCCCTTAGGATGAGCCGGCCGGGGTGGCCGAGCGGTTCTAGGCGCTTCAGTCTGGAACCGCGCGTCCGCTACGGTCGCAGGTTCGAATCCTGCCTCGGGCATGGATGTGTGTGATGTCCTTAGGTTCGTTAGGTTTAAGTAGTTCTAAGTTCTAGGGAACTGGTGACCTTAGATGTTAAGTCCCATAGTGTTCAGAGCCATTTGAACCTTAGGATGAATACTGACTGGCTGGGCTGTTGTGGGGGAAGAGACCAGACAGCGAGGTCATCGGTCTCATCGGATTAGGGAAGTAAGTCGGCCGTGCCCTTTCAAAGGAACCATCGCGGCATGTGCCTGGAGCGATTTAGGGAAATCACGGAAATCCTAAATCAGGATGGCCGGACGCGGGATTGAACCGTCGTCCTCCCGAATGTGAGTCGAGTGTGCTAACCGCTGCGCCATCTCGCTCGGTGATGATTACTGAAATAATCCCTTAAGAAGAAAAATGTCGTTTCTTTCCCTGTCATTCTCCAACTGAAATAATGCTCCGTCTGTAATAATTTCTACGATGCCCAGGCAATGAACTCTTAATTTTTCCTCCAGTCTGCCTGTTGGGGAGGTACCGTGCTGAAACTACGCTGGTGTACAAAACCTAAGGACGAAAGTAACTTCCGCTTGACATGTTACTACCAAGTAGAATAGCTCGATGAAACTCAGACTATGTGTAGAAAAAATTGCTGCACTATAGTACACAAGGTAACTGAAAAAATACGCAGTGAGACGACCAGAAATGATACTTTTATTGAAGGACAGTAATCACACTGAAGTCACCGCGATTCATGATGATCCAGTGATCGCCACAGACGGCACTGCCAGCTCTGCAACGTGCTCCGTTGCTGGTCACAATGTTGGTAAGGCGTTCTCTGCCACACAGTACGAGGGGCGTTTGTAAAAGTCCGTGCAAAAACAAAAATTACTTACGTGTTTGGGGTAAACCTTTTCTTTTCGACATAGTTTCCTTTTCGACTTAATCACTTCGTCCTTCGCTGTTCTAATTTGTTGATCCCTTCCGAATAATAGGAATTGTCCAAGTCTGCAAAATAGCTATTAATTGCTGCAATCACCTCCTCGTTTGAATGAAATCTTTGTCCCGCCATCCATTTCTTCAAATTGGGGAACAAACAGTAGTACGAGTGAGCCATGAATGGAGAATATGGGGGGTGGGGGGAGGGGGGATGTGAAACGAGTTGGAATCATATTTCCATTAATTTTGCGACCACAACTGCTGAGGTGTGTGCTGGTGCATTGTCGTGATGGAAAAGGACTTTTTCGCGGTCCAATCGCCGGCATTTTTCTTGTAGCTCGGTTTTCAAACGGTCCAATAACAATGAATATTATTTACCTGAAATAGTTTTACCCTTTTCCAGATAGTCGATGAGGATTATCCCTTGCAAATCCCAAGAGACATTCGCCATAACCTTTCTGGCCGAAGGAATGGTCTTCGCCTTTTTTGGTGCAGATTCTCCGTTGGTAACCCATTATTTAGATTGTTGTTTGGTCTCAGGAGTATAGTAATGTATCCATATTTCATCCACAGTGACGAAACGACGCTTGAAGTCCTGCAGATTCTTCCTGAACAGCTGCAAACCATCCTTGCAACACTTCACACAATTCCGTTTTTGGTCAAGCGTGAGCAAACTCGGAACCCATCTTCCGGATAGCTTTCTCATGTCCAAATGTTTATGCAAAATATTATGTATCCGTTCATTCGAGATTCCCACAGCACTAGCAATCTCACGCACCTTAACTCTTCTGTCATCCATCACCATATCATGGATTTTATCAATAATTTCTGGAGTCGTAACCTCCACAGGGCGTCTAGAACGTTCAGCATCACTTGTGCCCATATGGCCACTCCGAAAATTTTGAAACCACTTATAAACCGTGCTAATCGAAGGTGCAAAGTCACCCTAATGTTTATCAAGCTTATCTTTAGTCTCCTAAGGCGTTTTGCCCTTCATAAAGTAATGCTTAATCACCACACGAAATTCTTTTTCGTCCATTTTTTGACAGTTACTCGACTTCCTTGATTCACACGAATGCCAAACACAAAGAAATAGACCAATATGGCTGAAACTTGGTGTGCATTCTTTCCAAAGATGCTACTAACTAAATATGACTTCGATACGCGCGGGTGGTGCCATCTCTCGGACTTTGCACGGACTTTTCAAACGCCCCTCGTACTTCTCCCCAACGCATCGCACCACGTGCTCTTTGGAGTTTAAGTAGTGGGAACGGACAGGCCAGTGTGTTCGCCGAATATTCTCTCGATGCAAGAGCTCCTCCACGTGCGAAGTTCGATGCGGTCCGCATTGTCACCCATAAAAATTAAATCAGGGTGTAATGCTCCCGGGGAAAGAAGCACATGGGGAAGAAGTACAGTGTCACAATAACGTTGAGCCGTGAGTGTACCGTGACCAGAGATCTGGAGGTCAGCACGCCCACGCAACATTACGCCTTCCCTCACCATAAACGGTCATGTTCGAGAATATTCCTGGGTGCTGGCCACCTCTCGACATATGAGGTTACGTCCAGAGGAGTGGAACGCCCTGCCACAAGAATTCCTTACCGACTTTGTGGCCAAAATGGGAGCAAGGTGCAGAGCATGTATTGTCGTACGTGGTCACACACACACACTATTAAGAACCACAATCCACCTTCTGTAATGTCCAGGGGACCATAATAAATCGCGAAGACTTCAGTGTAATTACTGTCTTTGAATAAAAGTGTCTTTTCTGTTCGTCCCATTTCGTACGTCCTCCAGTTACCTTCTGATCTGTACTGTAGCAGTTTTCTATGTATGGTGCAACTTTAATGAAGATATGTTACTTAGCAGTGACACAACATGAGAAAGTTATTTTCGTCCTTAAGTTTTGCGCACCAGTGTACTCTCTTAGCATATTTATTTATGTTTCCTACTGGCTCCGTAATACAACGATCCCATGCCACAATTGTTCCTCTGCTACTATCATCGACGGTTTCTTCCCTATACTTAGCCATCCAAGTTACTGTTTCGTCCAGAATTACCTCCATATCGACTTGTCGATGAACGTTAACTTTGTTTCTTAAAAATTATATGGACCAAAAGGGAAGTCTTAATTGAAAAAAGGGTTTTAGAAGACACGGATCAGTCAGTAACAGTCAACAGCGTATTTTGAACTCTTCTAGAAGCCGGTAACTCGATATTTATTCTTTTATTAAACTGAAAACCACGCTATTCTCACAGTACATTATATCGGATACAAAAATAGTGTTAACTCCCCATGATCTACTCAGTCTCATTGGGTCACCTGTTGTGAGATCCTGAGTATTTCAAGCCTGTTTTTCATGGAAGTTATAATGCGAAAACATGGATATTTGGTAGGGGAAAGAGCGGCAGTATTCGTTATCTGCAGGTGGACTGGCGGTAGTGGCTGGTTCTCCCGGTAGGTGCCCTGCTATAAAATGACCAACCATTATCGGTGCAGAACCTCCGGTTATGTTGGAGTCCTTATTTTTTTAAACACTGTTGTGCAAGTTCGGCGATTTTAAAATTGCAAACATGAGAGGACGTCAATAATTATTGCAAACGACGAGTCTTGATGTTATGGATATGCTACTAGAAGCCAAGCAACAATTGAGAGCGTGGAAGACCTGTTCATCACTGCAGCCGAATAAACGTGAAAGCAAAATTGCTTTATTTTCAGATATGCGAGTAGGTAGTAGCCTATGAATTTGTTCCCCAAG
Organism: Schistocerca piceifrons; assembly: GCF_021461385.2. Classification (NCBI taxonomy): domain Eukaryota; kingdom Metazoa; phylum Arthropoda; class Insecta; order Orthoptera; family Acrididae; genus Schistocerca; species Schistocerca piceifrons. The sequence goes on along the minus strand of NC_060149.1, from coordinate 207,815,567 downwards.
GAACCAGCAATAGTACGTTCGCCGGCCGGTGTGGCCGTGCGGTTCTAGGCGCTTCAGTCTGGAACCGCGTGACCGCTACGGTCGCAGGTTCGAATCCTGCTTCGGGCATGGATGTGTGTAATGTCCTTAGGTTAGTTAGGTTTAATTGGTTTTAAGTTCTAGGCGACTGATGACCTCAGAAGTTAAGTCGCATAGTGCTCAGAGCCATTTGAACCATTTTTGAACAGTACGTTCTGGCACTATAATGACTACCTGAGGCACTGGTGGGACTATGGCTTTTATTGCGATGGTAAGGTATTGTATCCTTCAACGCGACAGTGTTGTGTAATTTTTGGCGAAAAACAAAATAACACTTTCGCACCTCCCCTACTCATCGATTCCGTAACTATTTCTCGTCTCCTATCAAGAAAAAGAATCTTAAAGGAGAAGTATTTTCGGAACATAAAAAGATGAAAAAAATCTCTTGGAGGCACTACACAGCTGGGTTAGGCGCTGGAACAAATGCTCACTGGACACTGTTATAAACGTGCTGCAATTTTGTAAATGTTCTGTGAAGTACAAAATGCGTAACCGTATAATTCTCATTTATTTTGGATCACGTCTCGTACAGCGCACTCTTAACACGTTCCGCAAACGTACGAGGCTTGTTTTTTAAGTAAGTACCGTTCTGAAATTTAAAAAATACGTGCAAAGATATCTCAATAATTTTAATTTTACATCAAAGCCTGTACCTTAATCTACGCATTGATGCCATTGTGTACTGAGTGTTTAAGATGCCTCCGATAATCGTGAGTCCCGCCGACTGTGAAGTACGGGCTGTTATAAGATTTCTTAGTGCTAAAGGCCTAAAAGCGATCGATATTCATCGTGAGATCTGTCCAGTTTACGAAGAAAACATTATGAGTGATGGAATGGTACGAAAGTGGGTGAGAGCATTTAAAGATGGCCCCACAAACGTGCATGGTGAACAACGGAGTGGGCGTCCTTCGGTCGTTAATGAATGTTTGGTGCAGGAAGTGGACAATAAGGTGAGAGGAAACAGATGCTTTACGATTTCCTCCTTGCGGGATGACTTTCCGAATGTTTCTCGTAGTGTTTTGTATGGTATTGTGACCGACCACTTGAATTACCGAAAATTGTGCTCACGTTGGGTACCAAAAATGTTGACGGATTTGCACAAAACCAAACGTTTAGACAGTGCATTGACTTTCCTTGAGCGGTACTACAACGACGGTGATGATTTCTTAAGCCAAATTGCTACGGGCGATGAAACATGGGTGGTCTACGTCACACCAGAATCAAAGGAACAGTCCATGGAATGGCGGCATTCAGATTCACCCAGAAAAGTGAAGTTTAAGCAAACAATTTCTGCCCGGAAAATCATGTGCATAGGTTTTGGGGACAGAAAACGAGTATTGCTTTTGTAATTTCTGCCTCGTAATGGGACAATCAATGCAGCACCTTTCTGTAAGACATTGCACAATCTGCGCCATTCAATTCTGAACAAAAGATGTGGCAAGTTGAGCAAGGGCATCGTTTTGCTGCAAGACAATGCCCGTCCGTATGTGGCGAATCAGACCAGAGATCTCATCACATCTTTTCGATGGGAAACTCTAGATCATCCTCCGCGCAGCCCCGAACTTGCGCCCAGTGACTACCACCTTTTCCTGCGCTTGGAGAAACACCTGGGCGTCAGCGTCTTCAAGACGGTGACGAAGTCAAAACAGTGGTGATGCAGTGGTTAACAAGTCAGGCGGCAGACTTCTATGAGGAGGGTATTCAAAAACTGGTATAACGTTATGACAAGTACCTCAATATTGACGGAAAAGTAGATTAAGGTACGGGCTTTCATGTAAAATAAAATTATTGAGATATCTTAGCACGTCTTTTTTTAATTTCAAAACGGTACTTCTTTAAAAAACACGCCTCGTATGATTTCCTATCCTACCATCACACATCAAAATGACATACTGTACGACATTCAGTCTCAGAAGACAATACCCGCCCGGATAGCCGTCGTGTTGAAGTGTCCCTTACTGGACGGAGTGATGCGCCGGCCCCGCATCGAATCCCCCTGGCGGATTAACAACGAGGGACGGTGTGTCGACCAGCCTGCATGATGTCTTTAGGCGGGTTCCCACATCCCATGTAGTTAACACTGGGTTGGTACCTAAGGCTCGACGTTTTGAAAACTTTCGCTCACTTTCACATGAATGACACTAGACACAGGCAATTCCGGTACGCATATTCGGCCCCAGAGGGTTACGGGGGGAAAGAAATCAAGACCACCCCTTACATTAACCATACTATATCCGTCCAATAACTACGCTAAACCCTGTGCCGATGCGGTACAAAGACACAAGAAGAAGCTGTTTCAGAAGACACTGCCAAAAACCACTCACAAAACAAAAACTAGCCAAATTCAGCCGCCCACTCTAGAAGGGGAGAATATACAACAGAATACGGTTAAAATAATTTTTTATGTGTAGCCTCTCAGGAGATATTGTTCATCATCTGGCAGCCCGGAGACCTTAAATTCCCAGTACGAATTCGCAGTCTGGAATTCGCTATCTTGAAGGAAAGATTGTCGGTACCGAGGAAGGAAGGAAGATTAGGGTTTAACATCCCGTGATCAGCGTGGTCAACAGAAACGGAGCACAAGATGGGAAGGATGAGGAAGGAAACTGGCCGTGCCTTTCCACAGAAATTACCCTGATATTTGCTACTAGCGATTTAAAGACATAATGGAAAAACTAAATCTGGATAGTCGGACACTTGTGCTAACGACTGCACAATCTCTATCGGCCGGTGCTGTGACATAACGCCCGAATTTCTCTAATTTTGCGCTGGTGGTCATTACGCGATATTTATTGAAACTAAATTTTTAGATGGAACCCATATGTGAAGCATAATATCTTTCTTGTAAAGTCTGCTATACAAGTTTGTCACGCATTTCTCTGATACTCTCGAGCTAACTACAAAAATCCTTAAATCTTTACCATTTCTTTCCTGAAACCTACATAGTAAAGCAATCAGAACGATGAAGAATACTGAAGATTTGTTCAGTGAGGGCGTTGTATACTACCGCTTTACGAGATGAGCTACACTTTCGAAGGATTATTGCAATGGTTCTTAGGCTGACATCTGGCTTTTCCACGGGTAAATGTATCCTGGAAGATTTCTGATAGTAACGCCGGAATGTCCGTCGTTGGCGAAAGGTAAAATCAAAACTCCATTTTTACATGCCAGGGTTTCTCTTATTACTTCCTTTGTTTGTAGTGGATTGATTCGTGTTAACACGAATAGAAGTAAACATTTTTGCCAAACATTCTTCCTTATTACCTATAAGAGCTAATGCTAATTTTAGCTAATTTTATAAACAGTAAGACATATAGTTATTGATATATTACATTCGTACAACCTGGCTGCCTCGAAAAGATTGCCATGCAGAATAAGGTGCTGTCAAAGGCGTTTCTGCAGTCTCAACAGTCATCGAACAAACGACTGTTTCACGGGGAAAGCCAATTATTTAACTTTTGTCCTTCTCCTTAAGGACTCGGTAAACACTTCCGTTTGTAATTATGAGCTGCACTGTTTATCATAAGATCGAGGGATACAGCGAGTTGTCTATCGTCCTGGAATCCTTCACGTTTGTAAGGTGATTAAGGACTGGTAATTATATTTCCCTGCTGACGTGTATTTACAAGAAGCAAACAAGAGTAGACTGTAACTACAATGTTCCCTGCCGTAGGTGTACTACTTAATCAAGTCAGCTGCTCTCCGAAGCTTTTAGTACCAACTCTCCCAACACCGATAACTCTAATTATTTTGGGTCGCCAGCCTCGCTATAAAAGAAGCACCCCTTGAGACACGGGGAATTACTGTAATGAGAAATCAGTGACCCATCTGACAGTCGCGACCCATCGTCCGTCTATAAGGGTCGTCGAACCGTAGGTAAACCAAGCCAGAAATACAGACACTATATACGAGGCTAGCCTAGAATCACACAAAGATTACTGCGGACACCGAAAAAGGAATGACGGCACATAGGACATTTAACACTTACAGGTGGAGAGATTAACTGTTACTTGCACGAGGTTTCTATTCACATCCTTTAATATTCATTTACATCCTTTTACGCATTGGAAAGCAAGGTCTCCTCTAGTCTCTGTAGTCATATGGTCTAATAAACGCTCCTTCTTTACACTACGGCAAATAAAGTTTAGGCTAGCCTGTGTTACAACTTTAGACACTTCCTGTCCACCCTGACATGAAACAACAAAAAGTTTTTTTACGGGATTTCGTAAGGGACGAAGTCAACAGTGGGCTGTCAGTTATGACGATACGGATGTAAAGACAACACAACACCCAGTCTCCGAGCGGATAAACTCTCCTAGCCGACGGAAACCGAACCCGGGCCCCTTTGTTTGACAATCCGCCGCGCTGACAGTGCTGCTACAGGGGCGGATGCTACAGAAAGCTTACTATGGCGATTTATTTCACAGTGAGTGCTGCGCCTCTCCGTTCTCCGCCGGTCCTTACTGAACTGCCCTTGCGTCCTCCATACTGTATCCAGCCCCTCACGCAGCTAGTCTTTTCGCTTCTGTACTCTGCTACTTTTGGCCTTTGGCGTCTTATGGCAGGCTGTCCCATAAACAACCTCAGCGACGAGCTATCATTAGTCACTCTGTCCCCTTCTACCTCCACTGCGCCGGCCGGGGTGGCGAGTGGTTCTAGGCGCTACAGTGTGGAACCGCGCGACCGCTACGGTCGCAGGTTCGAATATTGCCTCGGGCATGGACGTGTGTAATGTCCTTAGGTTAGTTAGGTTTAAATAGTTCTAAGTTCTAGGGGACTGATGACCTCAGAAGTTAAGTCCCATAGTGCTCAGAGTCATTTGAACCATTTTTGAAACTCCACTGCCTCTCATGCTCCTTCCAGAAGAATTTTCGGTATAACGGAGGCCAATCACAGGTGTTAGTGTCCAAGGGAAAGCGATACTTGGCAGCCACCGACACACCTCCATTCTGGGGTTTGCCAAACATCCTCGGAGTTCCCTGAACTGACATGGTTCCACAGCGACTCCAGGGGTCGCAAGGAGTCTTGAAAGCATTTTCGAGAACGGGGCAAATTCTCTGTGTCTAGCGTTCCCAGGTCTCTCCGTCACCGAGGGAGCTGCCAGTCACCCTCCTCAACAACGGAAACCGCCATCCAGACAACCATTCTCCTCGCAGCCGAAGCAGCAAAAAAAGAAGGCAGATTGGGTTTAACGTCCCGTTGATATCGAGGTCATTAAAGACGAAGCACAAACTCGGGTGGCATCAAGTATGGGGAAGGATATCAGTCGTGCCCTTTCAAAGAACCATCCCATTTGCCTGGAGCAATTTAAGGAACTCACAGAAAACCTTCATACATCGTGCTTAACCTTATCTCCAGACAGTAGTCCCACTAAATGAGCTTCTAGGCGCTACAGTCTGGAACCACGCGACTGTCTTAGAGAGCGATATAAATCTCGTAGAAATGTAGATCATGGATTCAGCCAAGAACGGAAGCTGACCTGTAACCATACTGTGGTTAACCTATTTCTGCAGAAGCTTCGTGCGCTTCAGTCGAGTCAGTTAAAACAACCACTTCACTCCGGCTAAAGGCTACAAGTGGCCCATCGGGACCACCCGACCGCCGTGTCATCCTCAGAGGAGGATGCGGATAGGAGGGGCATGGGGTCAGCACATCGCTCTCCCGGTCGTTATGATGGTATTCTTGACCGAAGCCGCTACTATTCGGTCGAGTAGCTCCTCAGTTAGTATCACGAGGCTGAGTGCACCCCGAAAAATGGCAACAGCGCATGGCGGCCTGGATAGTCACCCATCCAAGTGCCGACCACGCCCGACAGCGCAACTTCGGTGATCTCACGGGAACCGTTCAGTTAAAACAACACATGCAGTAATCTCAATCAGTAATGTAGTGTCTCACATGGTGAGGTTGATTAATGTGTGTTTGTTGGCAATCAATTATTTTACTGTGAGCAGAATGAACTGAGCATTTGTTCCGTTGACTGGGAGCGTAAAATTAAAATTGTGCGGCTGATCTACATTCAAACCCAGATCCCCACCTGTCACTGTCGGTACACTGCCAGCTGCACCATTCGCACGCTTCACGGACTAGTTCAGAACATCAATTTATCACTAGCTCTTCTCCGACCCCTTCAGAGGCTTTCTCACTGAACTGTGAGGGTTGTATACTACAAATGTTTCCTACGCTTCATTGGAAGAAGTATTAATGAGCGTTCAGTGGCACTATGATAGGATATTTGAAGTAGTAGCTGTGGGGACAGCAGCGAACACAAGTCTTCTGATCGCAGAGACTCCGGCTATGTCGACGGGCAGCACGGCGACGAGCAGCGGGAACGACCAGAGCATCCGGCGCTACCGGACCGCCTTTACCCGCGAGCAGCTGGCGCGGCTCGAGAAGGAGTTCTACAAGGAGAACTACGTGTCCAGGCCACGCCGCTGCGAGCTCGCCTCACAGCTCAACTTACCGGAGTCCACTATCAAGGTAATTTACCTTCCCTGCACTTTTATTTCTATCAAGCGCATGCTCTGAGCTGTGTTCAGGTGCTATCCGGCCGCCCTGGAATGACACTGCCGTGATTTTACTACATCACGTGATGGCCAGAATGCTTGCTTCAACGACACACTGCCGATCACATTCCCCCAATCTCCTCTACATGATGTATTGTTCCATTTATAAGGATTTTTCCGTCGACGAAAACCTGAACACTGATGACACTAATTTTTGTGTAATAGTAGGAACAACGGCAGGACGTAGTAGGAACATTCGTTCGAGCACCTCCCATGACGGAGTACATCCGATCAGGAAATCCAGGGTGAATTCTCGTCCTGCTTATTTTCAGTGATGATATGGAAAGCAATAAGTATGTACTGATTTTATCAAAGATTTCACTGGACGTTTCTCGATTTTTCTCTGATCTACTAAACGCTTTAATGGCTACCGAACGGTACGTGAAGGTTTTGGAACATGATTTCATCCCCATTTTCCAAAGTGACCCTAATTTCGACAATACACTACTGGTCATTAAAATTGCTACAACACGAAGATGACGTGCTACAGACGTGAAATTTAACCGACAGGAAGAAGATGCTGTGATATGCAAATGATTAGCTTTTCAGAGCATTCACACAAGGTTGGCGCCGGTGGTGGCACCTACAACGTGCTGACATGAGGAAAGTTTCCAACCGATTTTTCATACACAAACGTCAGTTGACCGGCGTTGCCTGGTGAAACGTTGTTGTGATGCCTCGTGTAAAGAGGAGAAATGCGAACCACCACGTTTCCGATTTTGATAAAGGTCGGATAGTAGCCTATGGCGATTGCGATTTATCGAATAGCGACATTGCTGCTCGCGTTGGTCGATATCCGATGACTGTTAGCAGAATATGGAATCGGTGGGTTCAGGAGGGTCATACGGAACCCCGTGCTGGATCCCAACGGCCTCGTATCACTAGCAGTCGAGATAACAGGCATCTTATCCGCACGGCTGTACGGGTCGTACAGCCACGTCTCGATCCCTGGGTCAACCGATGGGGACGTTCGAAAGACAACAACCATCTGCACGAACAGTTCGACGCCATTTGCAGCAGCATGGACTATCAGCTCGGAGACCGTCGCTGCGGTTACCCTTGACGCTGCATCTCAGACAGGGGCGCCCGCGATGGTGTACTCAACGACGAACCTGGGTGCAAGCATGACAAAACGTCATTTTTTCGGATGAATCTAGGTTCTGTTTACAGCATCATGATGGTCGCATTCGTGTTCGGCGACATCGCGGTGAGCGCACATTGGAAGCGTGTATTCGTCATCGCCATACTGGCGTATCACCTGGCGTGACAGTATGAGGCGCCATTGGTTACACGTCTCGGTCACCTCTTGTTCGCATTGACGGCGCTTTGAACAGTGGACGTTACATTTCAGATGTGTTACGACCTGTGGCTCTACCACTCATTCGATCCCTGCGAAACAGCACGACCGCATGTTGCAGGTCCTGTACGGGCCTTTTTTGGATACAGAAAATGTTCGACTGCTGCCCTGGCCAGCACATTCTCCAGATCTCTCACCAATTGAAAACGTCTGGTCAATGGTGGCCGAGCAACTGGCTCGTCACAAAACGCCAGTCACTACTCTTGATGAACTGTGGTATCGTGTTGAAGCTGCATGGGCAACTGTACCTGAACACGTCATCCAAACTCTGTTTGACTCAATGCCCAGGCGTATCAAGGCCGTTATTACGGCCAGAGGTGGTTGTTGTGGGTACTGATTTCTCAGGGTCTGTGCACCCAAATTGCGTGAAAATTTAATCACATGTCAGTTCTAGTATAATATATTTGTCCATTGAATACCCGTTTATCACCTGCATATCTTCTTGGTGTAGCAATTTTAATGGCCAGTAGTGTATATGGTTCATGGAAGATGGAGCTCGACGCCATTGAAGCAGACTATAACTGCAGTCACCTGTGTCGCGTGATGAATATTCCGCACACGATTTTTAGTTAGGATCAAATGCCACATTAATAATTCAGCACAGCCTGATTCTTGTATTTCATGGAAATCGTGTAATTTCATAAAATCTGCTGCATTTATCTGTCTTTGCTCCACTCATCAGTGTATTTACTATACAATCCGGTGGTTTACTTCAGCGCTAGAACCGTTGGCCTAATGTTTTCTTTGCTAAAAGAACTTCTAGAATGAAGACTTTTTGTGTACTAAATGGTACAGTAATGCTATTTAGAGTGTTATTTGATAATAATAGAGAACATTTATGCTTAGGCTGGACAATGCCGAAACGGTCACAAGTGAGAGACCAAGTAGTGAGCAACGCCTAGCCGAACGATGGGGAACTATTTTGTCCTCTATTCTCGCAATGAATAATGAAGCTGTCGTTCAATATACTGAATGTGATTCGTAGAGTTTCCATTTGACCACACAACAGACACAAAAATTGGATTTTTTTCTACAGATGCTGGTTGTCTAAAGCTTTTAGGTAGAAGATATCAATGAGTTCCTGCCGCAGATGAATTCTGAGATACGTTGTAGGTATTATAATAATTTATTTTTGAGGTTTTATACAAATTGTGAAAGTGAACGTCATCTGAATTCGCGCTCTACCATGATAGACCTCACATTTTTCAATACAAAGAACAGTTTTCGTTGTCTCTTGAAGGATTTCCAACCGGAAGACTCACGAAGTTCTGTCAACGAGAACTGCATGAATTTCCTGTTCGGGTGGTGTTTCATCGAAGCAAAATTAATTACTGCTGGTAACTTCTGATAGGAACGAAAGTAAGAGGAAGGAGAGTCGAAATAAAGCTCCCCTTGGACGGTAAATGTTCTTTCTAAACTAGTCAACTTTCACGGTGGTGGAGTGAAGTGAAGTGTATAACGGTAGCCTGGGACGCACCACTTGTGTGTAAAAGAAAGGCAGGGGGCGAAAGGTGAAATAAAACCGCACGGACCGAGCTTCCGAAAGGTTCAAAGGGATGCCGCCCTGTTCTCTTCCAGTATCTCTCTCTCTCTCTCTCTCTCTCTCTCTCTCCCTCTCTCTCCGTCTGTGTGTGTGTGTGTGTGTGTGTGTGTGTGTGTGTGTGTTAATGTTGTTATTTTTGTTTGATGGCTCTTAAAGGATTTTACAACCCGCGAACTCAGCTGGCACAATTAGCATCGCCGTGATAAAAGTTTCGGTGTGCCTGCTGCCCCTACTGCCATCATTACACAATAACTGGACAATCGCTCACACAAACGTACGCGCCCACGCACACACACACACACACACACACACACACACATACACAAAACACGAGATTGCCGCTCTGCCATTATATTATAAAATGTTATCCGAAAAAGTATCTTTTATTGGCCGTAGAAGACAACCTTTTAGACAGCTGTTGTCGGTGTTTTACGCCGTGTATGCGGCAGCCGAGAAAAGTGATAATTGTTTTATGGTAACAGGTTACAACAAGAAGTAAAACGCTTGAGCAAGAAGCCATTCAGAGCCTCCTGTGATAAGTGTGGGTATTAATTGAACGCTACTTCACGATCCCGACTCAGTGACGAAACTTGCACCGTAAGCTCCGACAGGTTACGTATCTCGCGTTATAACACTCCTAACAACAGCAACGAAGCATCTGCCCTAATTTTAGCTTTAAGTCATCTATCAGTTCCAGCAGATATTTCCAACACTTTTTCCAGTATAAGTATTTATGTTCTCATTGCTGTGAAAATTAAGTGCGCAAAAGCAAAATTATCTGCAAACACTTGGAAATTATTTTCATGGTAAATAGAACAGAATAGCAGAAGCTTGTATTACAAAGCGTTTACAAGGTTCGTGATTACCAATAGATGGCGTAGATATTGTGTAAATCATTCCATTCCGTTAACTCTTGCAGACGGATAACTAAAGTAGTCAACTACCATATTGGAATTTTAACCTGTTCCCATGCTTGCACAAAAATAATAATGAATTGAAGAGGGTCCACCCATTTGTCAGTCACAATTATTGTTTTGCTTTAATACCCAAAGATGATTCACCACAACTGTGGCATCCTCAGAGGATTTTATCTCCTTTTATTGTTCCTGAAATACGTATGTACCCTACGTAAATTATGTATGTATACAGAAATACATGAATAAATCTCTGTGTATATATTTCAGGAACAATAAAAGGGAAGACCCATTGAGGATGTCATAACTGTGGTGAAACGTAATTGGGTATTAAAGCAGAACCATAATTGATTACTAGAAAAAAGGCGAACTCTCTTTAATTCATTATGAAAGTAGTCAACGTTATTCTGTTTTTGTAACTGCGCCACTAGCAGATATCAGTAAATCTCTGTTATTAACTAATTCTCAAGTATATGCTAGTGAATGATTTTAATGTTTGTTCCTTTCCTGTAGCCCATCCGGAAATATTACGAGCTCGGGTTTTCTGTTGTTAGAAGGAAAGCTATATTGCATTACAGACACTTGTCTGTTTCTTTCAACTCATAAATCCAGAAGCTTTTAAACATCTCTTTAAGAAAAGGAAAGAAAACTAGGGTGTAGCGTCCCGTCAAGGAAGATGTTATTAGAGACTAAGGGCAGATTCGGATTAGGGGGAGAATGGAGAAGGAAATTAGACGTATGTTTTAAAGGAACGATCCTGGAATTCGGACTAAGCGATTTAGGAAAACCGAGGAGAGCCTGCATCTGGATGAGGATTTGAATAAACGTTCTGCCGGATAGCCTCATTAAGAGGATCTGTGTATTCCACGATAAATTCGACTTCCATTTGCATCCTTTACAATTATAGATATGTGTCTTCAGGTCTGTAGATTGGAATGCAAGCCTATTAAATACGTTCTTGTTATGGGAAAAATATCTAGCATGTGCTTTATTAATCACTAATTCAGTAAGACATTTATGACTCAGTTACTTCCGTTATGTAAGAAATATCATCAAAAATTCGGCGTGTTCCTTACAAAGAGCATACGAATCTAGGAGTGATTCTGATCGAAATAGATATCAGAAAAAACAGCGTTACGTGTTGCCTATGTATTCAGCAACCAACAACTAATTTGAGTATTGTATGATTTAATTTTTAAAATTTTCTTGTTATATATAAGTTTTGTGTAGCAAGTACTGAGAAGAGAATATGATTGTCATTGAAACCGGTCAGTTCAGTCGGTTGTGAATCCACGTCTGTAAATGTGCTACTTCCTTTGCAGTAAACTTGTTTGTCTGTACTGTTATCGCATGAGTTCCTCTAAACAACCTAACTCAAACCATCAATATTGTTGTAAGATGCCATACAAAACCTGTACACGATTTACAGACTTTGACACCTTTTGGGAACAAATGCATAAAATGTAAACACGATTTTCAAATTACAGAACAGGACGATCAGAATAATAACAAAAAGCGGTAATGGAGTCCATTGTAAAGATCTGTTCAAAACGCTGGGGATTTTAACTACACTGTGCGGGTACATTTACCAACCACTTGCACACATAAAAAAAACATTGATAATTATTGCAAAAACAGCTCTGTCCATGGCCGTGTGACAAGAACTAGAGTGAACTTTAATAAAACTGTACGATAAATTGTCCAAGGAGATTAAAGACATTACTAAAACAAACTTATTTAAAACGACAATTAAAAAGAACCTGTTAAACAATACAGTCTATACATTGAAAGATTGCTTACACAACACAGAGTAGGAGCTTGGTAAAAAATTTAAGACATATAAGTAGTAACAGCGTTAATAAAACATCTATCATTTCACATGACAGTTTCACAGCATGTTTATTCCTTCCTATTTTTCTTATATGGAAAAACGTACTTCCATAGCTATGCAATGTGTAATACCAACACTTTATCCTCTTTCTGGGCTATATATCTCAGTTGTTATAGATAGATGCTGACTCAGTTTTTCAGACTAGCAAATGAGAAGTTCCGTTACTCAAAATGGAAACCAGAGATCGTTGCTATAGTCCTGAAATCAGCCGATACTGCAGTCTAACATTATGAAGCAATGTGTGTATAGAGTGTACAGTGACAGGGAATCAGAAATGAATATGCAGTGTTACACTAGCCTTTTGCATTATTAAATAACTTCTTTGTAAAACAGTATTGTACACTAGGGACAAACCGAGTGACGTAGGACGGTTTGAAATATACTAGAGCTGTGTTCGGGAAATTTGGGACTTTAGCTTTTATCCAGAAAATGTGATTTACGTTTTACGTGGTTTCACTAAATTTCATCACACAAATACCGGTATGATTCCTACTATAAGGCTACGGCAAACTTCCGATTCCATTCTTGTCAAATTAGATCTGTATGTATATAAATGCCTATATATAAGAATTATGTTATTTTTATTGTTCTTGAATTGAAATACCAAGACATTCCCAATATCCTTGTAAACCTGATATACAAATGAATAAAATTACTACTACTACTACTACTACTATTGCTACTAATACACTTACAATTTTCGATTATTAAATAATTACTCTATTTTCCCAATACACCTAATTTACTTTCAGACTCTTCTTTCGAGTATAGTTGAGGTAGTTTGCTTCTTGAATATTTGCTTCTTGAATATTACATTTTAATTCTAAACATTTAGATTATATTTTTGAGTCATGCTGTTGTCTTTCTAATGTGTAATCTACAATTGCTGATAAACCTGGCAATTTCATATTTGATCAGCGAGTCTTGACGTTGCTGCATCTCCCATCTCCTCTCTGCTAGTTTTCGTTGTAGTTCTGAGATTTATTTCTATTTTCCACGTTCTAGTGCCATTAAATAATGTAAACAGCTGAAACTATTAACAAGCACGTGCCTTGGGCTATTTTTGAACTCATCTTTACAGAGCCAAGATTATGAATGGAAAGATTGTACATAACGACGAATGAAAGGTTCATCCTCCAGCGCAGTACGCGTTGATGAATGTTCCTGTCACATCAAATGTTTGCCGCTCGCCATTCGAACTTGGATCTTTACTTTAGCAGACTACACTTTGCCGTTATGTCGCTAAGTGCCTCCGAGTTGGCTGTGCTTGGTGTTCAGCCAGCAAATTTAATTTTCAGAATTTGGTCGACAACGGCGCCAATGCTCTAACCTAAATTCGAAACATTTTCACAGAATGGGGACAGTAGTCATTTCCAACTTGGATCTGCATGTCCAATGAGTACGTTAAGCGTAGCAGCCCTTTGATGTTTCCAGAAAAAATAAGTTATGTGCACCTATTTTTTGTACTTACTCAAAACGAAACAAACATTGCAATACGTAAATACTTATCAGACATCGTTTCCATGCAGTTTCACAACCAAAGTGCACTCCTAGGATGGTACTAAGTCGGTGTAGTCCATACAAAAGTGTAATTATGGTACTCAAGAAAAACAAATGGTAATAGTTCGAAGAAAGGCAATCTTTGTTCTCAAGAAACTTTGGTGGATAAATTTAGAGGACTTGTTCTCGAGGTATATGATACATTTCTCATACATATCATAAAATTAGCAGGACAACAAATGGCTAATGTTGGTACGAGGTATTTTCTGTTATACGGTGCATAGTCGCTGGCAGCGCCTCCAAGCTTCAATGTGCCAAAGACTTTTTCTTATGTAGAAATAACACACCATACCCACGAACGAAAAGTTAAATGAGAAACCTTTTCCACTTAAATCTTACTTGGAACCACAATGTGGATTGGTGTAGTCACCAGAGTTCATTGAGCAGGAAACAGTTATCTCTCAAGAATACTGAATGTTCACTTCCTTAGGTATTCTCTGAAACAAAGCTTTCCGAATAATATAAGGTGCTGATAAATATACGCGAAATTTGATCCACGCATGACTTTTGAGGGAATAAAATAAACTTACACACGTCACTAGCAGTTACACGCCTAGTACAGTTTGAAGTTCGACGCACACAGCTCAGTAAGGCTTCAAAATAACATATGCTTTATGAGTTCGGTCATCAGTATCATTATCGCATATTTTGTGTATAAGATTAACTTGTAATATTGCTAGTAAAGTACGAACTATGGACAGCTGGTCATATTTCTAACTAAATTAGCTGTGTCGCTGCTCTCTTCGTAGTGTTTGTTCGAGCGAGGTAGCACAGTGGACTCGCATCTGGGAGGACGAAGACTCAAATATCTGCCCGACTGTCCTGCTTTAGGTTTTCCATGATTTCCTTAAATCGCTTAAGGCTGATGCAGGGAAGGTTCATATGAAAAGGTACGACTGATTTCTTTCCCCATCCTTCCTTAACACGACTTGTGCTCCTTCTCTGATGACCTCGATGTCGACGGTACGTTACACCCTAATGTTCCTTTATTTTCTTTCTTATAATATATATATATATATATATATACTGTATCTTTGTGGTGCATGTGTTGTTTACAGATAGGATGTTGTGAGTTTAATGGATATAGTAGGGTGTTTCACAATGATTAATTCCATTTCACAAGAATGTATCTTCTACATGAAAGAAGATATTAAGTTGGGGAAAACTTTATCGTACGCGTAGGACTACAAATCTGCATTTTCGAAAGATCCACCTGATTTTATAAAAGCGTACCTTTCACATTCATGCTATACAGCTTTGGCCCTACTTTTTACAAGTACGTTTAGGATCAACGTTTTCATTTACCTTTCACAAAAGTTCAAAGCGCACTTCTCTGAGCCCACGACAGACATGCAGTTGATAGTCAAGTACGTCCCATACGTTTCCCAGCGTGTCTGTAGTTGTGCATTCACTGCTGTCATTATTCGGCGTTGCGCTTCACCCAAAGTTGTTCCAAGGGAAGGCACGTAGACAGAGTCGAACAAACCGTCAGAACATACGACCTTGGAAGTCAATGGTACTAGGCAAAATCCATACTACCTCTACGGCCGGTGGCTTCTGTCCGCAACCGCGCTGCTGCTACGATCGCAGGTTCGAATCCTGCCTCGGGCATGGATGTGTGTGATGTCCTTAGGTTAGTTAGCTTTAAGTAGTCCTAAGCCTAGGGGACTGAAGACTTCAGATGATAAGTCCCATAGTGCTTAGAGCCATTTGGAACATTTAATCTACGGCCGCTCCAGTGCGGAGACAGCTCATTCACAAGAAAATCACACCCCACGGTTGAGACAGAATTGCACCTGTTGAAACGGAGAACGCAAAATGACTTTTGTTGTTGTGTTATCTCCACCTCGACTCGATACACTTTGGCTAATGAACGAGTGAGCTAGCTGCAGCAGGAAGACCTCTACTTCAGCCGGCGGGAGTGGCCGAGCGGTTCTCGGCGCTACAGTCTGGAACCGCGCTATCGATACGGTTGCAGGTTCGAATCCTGCCTCGGTTCAAAATGGCTCTGAGCACTATGCGACTTAACTTCTCAGGTCATCAGTCGCCTAGAACGTAGAACTAATTAAACCTAACTAACCTAAGTACATCACACACATCCATGCCCGAGGCAGAATTCGAACCTGCGACCGTAGCGGTCGCTCGGTTCCAGACTGTAGCGCCTAGAACCGCACGGCCACTCCCGCCGACGAATCCTGCCTCGGGCATGGATGTGTGTGATGTCCTTAGGTTACTTAGGTTTAAGTAGTTCTAAGTTCTAGGGGACTGATGACCTCAGAAGTTAAGTCCGATAGTGCTCAGAGGCATTTTGAGCCCTCTACTTCAACCACATGTACTATTAGCCTACAGCTGGCGCTAAGGTGAACTTCCAGTTTCGATACGCAAGTTAAAATATACCCAGTGTGTCAGTCTTGGTTAATAAAGAAGGTTGGATTAATAGAAAAGATATACAAGACGCAATGAAGAGCAGTGCGCTTCTTTACAGTTGGCGGGAAATCTTTACAGATATCCAGAATGAGATTTTCACTCTGCAGCGGAGTGTGCTGATATGAAACTTCCTGGCAGATTAAAACCGTGTGCCGGACTGGGACTCGAACTCGGGACCTTTGCCTTTCGCGGGCAAGTGCTCTACCAACTGAGCTACCCAAGCACGACTCACGCGCCCTCCTCACAGCTGTACTTCTACCAGTACCTCGTCTCCTACCTTCCAAACTTTACAGAAGCTCTCCTGCGAGCCTTGCCCGCGAAAGGCAAAGGTCCCGAGTTCGAGTCTCGGTCCGGCACACAGTTTTAATTCTGCCAGGAAGTTTCTTTACGGATATGTTCAACGAAATTCATGAGAGACGCTATAAGAGAGGCGTTATGCATCGTGGAGTGCTTTACTATTCAGATTCCGAGGTAGTACGTTCCAGGAAGAGTCGGACAATATGTTATTTTTTCCCACACACGTCTCACGACATGAGAAAATTGAAGAAATTATAACTAGTTCGGAAATTTACCGACGATCAATCTGCCCACGCGATAATGGAACAGGGACTGGGGAATCAAATAGTGATACCCGAAGTACCCTCCGTCTCACACCGACACGTGGCTTGCGGAGTACAGATTTAGACGTAGATGTACCAGGTGTACCGGTATGAAATGAGCGTTTTCTTGTGAAAATGAAACACTAATTTGTAATAGACAAGTAAAATCATTTTATTCAAAGTACTGACCATTGCTTTCTACACATTTTGACCACCTTTCTGGCAATTTGTGGACATCACGCCAATAGAAATGTTCGTTGAAGCAAACCAATCAGACACCCACTTTTCGACTTCTTCGTAGGAATCGAAGTGTTCCTCAGGCAATGCGTGTCCCATTGATGAAAACAAATGGTAGTCGGAAGGGGCTAAGTCTGGTAAATACGGCGGGTGAGGTAGCAGCTCCCAGCCAAGTGTTTTTATTGTATCCTGAACCAGTTTTGCTTTGCGTGCAGGTGCATTGTCGTGTAAAAAAATTACTTTGCCATGTCTTCTGGCCCATTCTGGTCTTTTTTCGATCAATGCATAGTTCAAGTTGATCATTTGTTGTCTGTAGCGATTAGTATTCACAGTTTCACCGGGTTTTAGAAGCTCATGACACACCACACGTTTCTGATCCCACCAAACACAGAGCATTGTCTTCTTGCCGAATCGATCTGGTTTTGCAGTCGATGTTGATGGTTGTCCCGGAATAACCCATGATTTTTCCCGTATAGGATTCTTAAAATAAATCCATTTTTCATCGCCAGTAACAATTCGATGCAAAATTGGTTTTCTTTCAGGTCTTTGAAGCAAAATTTGACAAAAGGTTTTTCGGTTTTCCATCTGTCTTTCATTCAGTTCCTGTGGCACCCATTTTCCACACTTTTGTATCTTTCCCATAGCTTTAAAACGGTTGGTAATTGTTTGTTGTGCAACATTTAGCATTGCTGCCATTTGCTTCTGACTCAAAGTGTCATCTTCACGTAATATTGCTTGCAATTCGGCGTCTTCGAACCTTTTTGGTGGTCTACCACGTTCTTCATTTCTTACATCAAAATCATTATTTCTGAACCGTTGCAACCATCTTTTGCATGTTGCTTCTGATAGAGCATGATCACCATGTGCCTCGACAAGCATTCAATGCGACTCTGCAGCACTTTTTTTTTTTCAAATGAAAACAAAAAATTAATGCTTCCAGCAAAACATCCCTTTCTCATACAAAATTCGACATTGTTAACGCGATGAAAACATATGATGTTGTTTGTTCCATGACTTGATGTATACTAAATATCTTTGACAGATGTCATACCAACCAAACAAAAAAAATTAAGGCTCGTTCACAACAAATGTTCCCTATCGACACATTTGTATCTTAACGCTCATTTCATACCGGTACGCCTGGTAGTTGTAGAAGATGTAATGTTGTGAAATGGGAGTAATCTTCCCGAAAGACCTCGTACTTTGGTGATTTATTTTGGCGCGAGTGCTAAGTGGATGTGTCGGCGCAGGTGTGGTTCCAGAACCGGCGCATGAAGGACAAGCGGCAGCGCATGGCGATGGCATGGCCCTACGCGGTGTACACGGACCCCACGCTGGCGGCGAGCCTGCTGCAGGCGGCCATGTATGTGCCGTGCCCGCCGTACTACCCACAGCCGCGCTACGCCTACCCGTATCCCAGCCCGAGCCCCAGCCCCAGCCCCGCGCAGCCGCAGCGCCAGGACGACTGCGACGGCTCGCCCAGCTGCAGGTAAGCCGCGTCAGCTAGTGGTTAACCTACGGTATCCCTGGCTTCTGCCTCGGTGGCCCCGGCTTCCATTCCCACTGACTCCCTCAGTTATTTCTTCACTCTGCACTGCAAGAGACTGCCGTGGGGACCACTTGGCTTCGCCAAACCAGATTTGAAACGATTGGTGGAAAAAAGCTCCTAATTTTCAACCGATAGCTGTTTCAAGGAAACGTACACCAGTATGTACTGATCCAACGGCAAGAACAGTAATATCCTCTTGCAACATCAAGTTAAGGGGGGTAGGACGTCAAACGGGGCGACTTGGAGCAGGAGAGGAACCACAGGACATTTCAATTTCCACTGTCTATACTTTTACAAATAAATTCATAAAACTTTGTCAGCACGACCAGGAGGGATTCAGAATTTACACTCATAGCAGTGGAAGTTCTAAAACATAACGAAGTAATTTTTTTTTACGTGTGAAATTTCATCATTTTTTTCACTTACTAATGGCAGCATTTGTTGATATAGGAACACATTTCTTCATAAGTAAGAGAGATTCTTCGATGAATTTTACACAGCATACAAACCATACTTAAAGGTGTATGAAACTCTAGAATTTTCCAAATATGTTAAAAACTGTGGTAAAAATTGAGGTAATTATCTATAAAATTTCTATTTTTTTCTAAACATGAAGTTTAAAATATAAAAGTTCATTCGTTTTTTCATAAATTAAATAAATCCTGGAGTTTCATACACCTGTGAGTATGGTATGTATGCTGTGCAAAATTCATCGAAGAATCTCTCTAACTTATGAAGAAAAGTGTACCTATAGCAACAAATGCTGCCATTAGTAAGTGAAAAAAAGGATGAAATTTCACACGTAAAAAAGGATTACTTCGTTATGTTTTAGAACTTCCACTGCTATGTGTGTAAATTCTGAATCCTTCCTGGTCATGCTGACAAAGTTTTCTGAATTTATTTGTAAAAGTATGGACACTGGAAATTAAAATGTCATGAGATGCCTCTCCTGCTCAAAGTCGGCCCGTTTGACGTCCTACCCCCCTTAAAGTAATTTGGCAATTCTTAACCAGCAGAAAAATGCTCCTATAGGAGCATAAAAATGTGAATATGTTCCTGTTTATTTAAAAGACTGTGACTGAAATGTGGGGCACCAGCTACCTCTTTCTACCTTCCTCACTACCTTTAAAAATTTTCCCGAAAATTTTCGCATGCGAACATATTCGTGCTTTTTTAAAGGGGAGGTTTACTATCATTGGCCGGAAAAAAAGCATGTTGTTTGAGAATCTTTTTCTCGCGATGTGCTGTTGTTGTTGTTGTTGTGCTCTTCAGTCCTGAGACTGGTTTGATGCAGCTCTCCATGTTACTCTATCCTGTGCAAGCTTCTTCATCTCCCAGTACCTACTGCAACCTACATCCTCCTGAATCTGCTTAGTGTATTCATCTCTTGATCTCCCCGATGACTGGGTGTTGTGTGATGTCCTTAGGTTAGTTAGGTTTAAGTAGTTCTAAGTTCTAGGGGACTGATGACCATAGATGTTAAGTCCCATAGTGCTCAGAGCCACTCTTGATCTCCCTCTACGATTTTTTCCCTCCACGCTGTCCACCAATGCTAAATTGGTTATTCCTTGATGCCCCAGAACATGTCCTACCAACCGGTCCCTTTTTCTTGTCAAGTTGTGCCACGAACTCATCTTCTCCCCAATTCTATTCAATACCTCCTCATTAGTTATGTGATCTACCCATCTAATCTTCAGCATTCTTCTGTAGCACCACATTTCGAAAGCTTCTATTCTCTTCTTGTCCAAACTGTTTATCGTCCATGTTTTACTTCCATACATCGCTACACTCCATACAAATACTTTCAGAAACGACTTCCTGACACTTAAATCTATACTCGATGTTAACAAATTTCTCTTATTCAGAAACGCTTTCCTTGCCATTGCCAGTCTACATTTTATATCCTCTCTACTTCGACCATCACCAGTTATTTTGCTCCCCAAATAGTAAAACTTCTTTACTACTTTAAGTGTCTCATTTCCTAATCCAATTCCCTCAGCATCACCCGACTTAATTCGACTACATTCCATTATCCTCGTTTTGCTTTTGTTGATGTTCATCTTATACCCTCCTTTCAAGACACTGTCCATTCTGTTCAACTGCTCTTGCAAGTCCTTCGCTGTCTCTGACAGAATTACAATGTCATCGACGAACCTCAAAGTTTTTATTTCTTCTCCATGGATTTTAATGCCTACTCCGAACTTTTCTTTTGTTTCCTTTACTGCTTGCTCAATATACCGATTGAATAACATTGGGGAGAGGCTACAACCCTGTCTCACTCCCTTCCCAACCACTGCTTCCCGTTCATGTCCCTCGACTCTTATAACTGCCATCTGCTTTCTGTTCAAATTGCAAATAGCCTTTCGATCCCTGTATTTTACCCCTGCCACCTTTGTAATTTGAAATAGAGTATTCCAGTCAACATTGTCAAAACCTTTCTCTAAGTCCGCACATGCTAGAAACGTAGGTTTGCCTTTCCTTAATCTTTCTTCTAAGATAAGTCGTAGAGTCAGTATTGCCTCACGTATTCCAATATTTCTACGACTGTGTTATAGATATCAATGTCAAATTTGGTCAATATGTTTATTGATATTTTCTCTACACTGAAATTTTTTCGACCGGAAATGTCGAAGAGCAAAGGGAGAAGAGCCGTCGGAACGAAAGAAAATTTCGGTGTAGACTTCCACGCGCGGCATGTCACAGGTCAGCCGGCTCGTCTGAAATCAAAACTGAGTTGACGTTAGCAAAGCATACAAGATTCTTTAGGAGTTGCACCTCGCTTAAGTTATTTGGACCATAGGAAACAAAATGGCAGCCATTTGAAAAAATAGGTTTTTTTCATCAATTTTTTCGAATTCGTCGGCCAAGTAAAACTATTTATAGTCGATGGATCGGAATAAAAGTGGTACAACTCCTAGACAATTTAGTTAGCTTCGTCGGAAACAAAGAATCATCCCAAACGGTTCGGTAGATTTGAAGTTACCCTACCGCGCGATAAAAATGTCACTTCGAGAAAAACGCGTCTGAAGTTTTGACTACATGTAAATGCAGTATTATGCAACTTACGTTCAATCTGCTACTCTGGGTCCATAAACTAGTCCTTCCTCTTCCTCATAGAGGGCGTTCTGCTCAATCCGGGCCATCCTGCGCTGCTCCAGAGCCGCTCGTACGGCCGGTGACAAGCGGTTTTCGGCCGCTTGAATCCGGTGGTCGCCCGAATGCTTGGCGAACTGCGTCGAATAGAGTCCCGGGCTGACGTCCATCGTTGTCAAGGTTTTCAGAATTGCTAAATACCCTTCGTTGAAGCTGCTCTCTGACAGGAAAGTCGCAATCTCCACAGTCTTCGCACCAGAATGCAAATGGTTGGGGGCTCACTTCCAAACACACGCGTTCAAATTTTCATTTGAATTTTGTGTGTTCCCTCCCAAGCACCGGTACAATAAATCGTCGTCCGAAAGAAAATAAAACTGGTGTTTGAAAAAGGCCGATTTCAAGCAGGTGCATTTGTTTGTTCAACCGCGAATAACAAACAAAAAATGGTTCAAATGGTTCTGAGCACTATGCGACTTAATTTCTGAGGTCATCAGTCGCCTAGAACGTAGAACTAATTAAACCTAACTAACCTAAGGACATCACACACATCCATGCCTGAGGCAGGATTCGAACCTGCAACCGTAGCGGTCGCTCGGTTCCAGACTGTAGCGCATAGAACCGCACGGCCACTGCGGCCGGCGAATAACAAACATTTCCGTTCCGTATTCAGGGGTGAATTCTAAACACTTTTATGGATCCAATAATGCAATTAAAAAAAACGATTTTTTGAACCAAAAGATAGTAAACGTCCCCTTAAATATGAAACTCACCCGCATGCGAACATATTCGTGCTTTTTTTAAAATATGAAACTCACCTCAAACTCCCACATGCTTGCCCAACTGTAATGCGCAAACACCCACTAGTCCATCAGTCTAAGTCGCTCACACCCAGTCACTCCCAGTTGGCCTTTTTCACTCAATAATGCGGCCCAGCTCATTGTGATTATTTCTTTGTGTCTCCCTGCCATTGTCTCCTGTGTCACAGTCACAGTTCCCTTCGTTCTGTCCCACTACTATAGTCGCCTCTCACTGTTGCTCTCTCCCTCTTGGTCCCTATCACTGCTAATGTCTCATTTCTTCCTTCCTACTTCTGCTGCCTCATTTCACTGCAATGTCTCTCTCTTCCTCGTTGTCATTGTCATATATTCTGTCTCTCATTGTCATTGGCTCTCACCGATGTGCACTTACTTCCTCTCTCTCTTTATTCCACCCCCCTCCCCCCGGCACTGCCTCCTTCACTCTTTCCTTAGCACGGTTCTGTCGCTGTCAACTACGTTCGATCATCATTGTGTCCCTCTCTCTCGCATCACCATTGCCTCCTTCACTATTTCTATAACACGGTCACTCTGTACTATCTTCCAGTATTTATTACTTTTCCGTCTCTTTACCACTTCCACCGTCTTCTTATCTCTCAGCATAAAATAGAGCGTATTTTTGGGAAAATTTTGGAAGATACTGTTTTGTGATAGTTAGGCAGTCGTACGTTGGTTTTAGTGGGTTCTCCTGTCACACTGAAAGGAGGGATGACTCTTACGTTAAGTGAAATTCGTGGGGCAGATACTGTTCCCTATGGAACTTACGTTTACTGGGGTGATAATGCCCCAAATTTTTTGCTCGGGAATTTCAGTGACTGTTTCGCGAATACTTTGATGCAACAACACATAGTCCCATAATTCCTTAATCAGTGGATTTGCATATTGCTGAGCCATTATGATCTGTGCTAGAAAAATAGTTAAGTGTCTACTGCGTTCCTCAGTATATTTAAGCAAACTGAACTGGATACGTTTGTCTGCAAAATTTGTATGAAATTCCATAGATTACGATTCAAAATTTGTGTAATTCGAATTTCAGGAGGATTCAGGGTGTCTAAAGACCAATATTGGCCTTACACGTTATTATTTTAATGTTCTTACTACTTTGACATCGCTTCTACTCGTATCATGGGTCTTTTGCCCAAAAAAATGTGTTCAGAAGAACTCTTCTCAATTTCCATTCTCCCAACATTTTTTTCAGCAAATATTGTTGTGTGTACTTCATAAAAAGACCCCGCTAATTGAAAAATTAGCAACAGAAAGTAATTCTCTTCCCTTTAGCGGTTAGTCAGTGAAGTATTTATTACGATAAATTTTAGAGAAAAACGGAAACTACGCAGTTGTTATATGCATTTTAGCGAAATTTTCGGTTCGATCCCCAGAGATCACTCACCGATTCCCAACGGAATTCATGCTGTTTTAAATGCCAAACACCACACAGGGAAGGTTTTTTTTTCATGAACTTTCCGCTAATTTTGAATAGAAATTTTGTTTGTGGTTTCATAGCTGATAAATTATTTTTATGGAAATAATAGTTCCACAGTTGCAGTTTACTGTTTTTGTTTCATTTCATTATTATTATTATTATTATTCGGATTTGGCTAACTCAGGACCACGTGAAACAGCTGTTTGATGACGACATATTCTTTACCTTTGCTTGACTTCCCAATACTTCTTTATTCTTGTCAATGCTGTTCTCTTTTTTCCTTTTTTTCATGACCCTCGTCTCTTCTTTTGTGTTTTCTTCTGAAAACCCTTGAAATTTTTGTATCTTTTCCGTGAATTAATCTCTTTTGTATGTCTTTGTTATTCTCTACTCATGTAAATGTTTTGTCCGCCTCTTGTTACCTATTTTCTTTAAGTGGCAATAAAATATAAGTATCCACTTTCTCGTTGTGTGTTTTATGCTCTCGGGTGTATCACACTCTTTCTTCTTAGTTTTCTATTAGCAAGTCCCATTTTCGTTTAATTATATTTTCATATAACTTACACATAATGTTGGGGCAGTCAATATTGTAATTTGTAACATGAGAAACCTAGATCGCTTGATGTGACATTGTTTATTTTATGACCAGTTTCGATAGTAACTAGTTATCATTTTCAGATTCTCAGTTCTGCAATGTACGGATAAAACAATGTTAGTGTAGTAATCTGCATGCTCTTACAATAATTATACAAAAGGGACTCTATTACCTGAATAATAAAAAGTATATATCTCCCAGGAATATAACTGTACGTAAGTCTCGTCGACATACTGAGAATATGCTCCAGTTACAATAACACAGATCCACATTGGTTTGTCACACCTATAAAAATTGCTCAATAAAATATCTATGGCAACAATAAGGAGTACAGGAGCAGAAACAGGTATATTAGTAAAGATGATAGTGTATTAGTAAAGATGATGTCGACGACAACTGAGGAACACCGAGCTGATGCGCTTAACAGCCCATGTTGAGTAGTTACAAGCCTGGTCGCCAGGCAACGCCACCGCACTAAGGCGACGATGTGTATACGATTAGTTTGAAGACCATACAAACATGTAAAGAGGAATGTAGTTCCAACTGGACGATAAACACTGTCACGACTTACAACACGAACAAGCATATAACCAGGCATAGAATCGAATATACACATGTCTATAATTATTATATACAGGCATTACATGTACATAGTTGGCCCGTACAATTTTCGAAATAATCGTGTACACGTCGCCGCCTTAGTGCGGTGGCGCTGCCTGTCGACCAAGCTTCTAACTACTTAACATGGGCTCTAAAGCGCATCGGCTCAGTCCTCCAGATTTATCGTCGACGCACCATCTTTCCTGATGTACCTGTTTTTATTCGTGTATCCCATATTGGTCACATGGATCTTTTATTTAGCAAGTTTTATATGTTTAACAAACCAGTGTTGGGCTGTATTATCGTACTTGGAGCATGTTCACATTAAGACGACGAGACTTAGTGTAGTTTTATTTCTGAGAAGTGTGTAATTATTATTATTCAGATAATGTATTATCGTACTTGGAGCATGTTCACATTATGTCGATGAGACTTAGTGTAGTTTTATTTCTGAGAAGCGTGTAATTAGTATTACTCAGATAACATGGTTCCTTGTGTATAATTGTTGTACGATCATGCACGTTATTATTCTGACGTTGTTTTTACCGTATGCTGTAGATCTGAGAATCTCAAAGATGACAGATAGTAACTGTCGAATCTGATCATGAAATTAACAACTTCACATCAAGCGACCTTTGCTTCTAATATTAGATATTATATCTTTATTTATATTGTGTGAAGTGTGTCTTTTAATAAGCCAAGTTGTCAAGCTGGAGCGTGGACTGTCAGCGATCCCTGTTAGATTTTGTTTTGAGCGCGGCTGTACGTGTGTGGCAGATGCGGCATCGTGAACTGCGTGGCGGCGAGTTCGCTGCCCACGGCGTCGCCGTCGCCTTCGCCGCTTCTGTCGCCGCCGCTGTTCGCGACTGGCGCGGCTGTGGCTGGCGCGGCTGCTGGCGCCGGCTCCACGCAGCTGGCGCGCCAGCCTCCCAAGCTGTTCCAGCCCTACAAGAGTGACGTCACGCCGCACGCCGACCGCGACCGCGACCGCACGTAAGGCGCGGGAACCAGCGCAGCGTCTCGCGGCGCGTGTGTGATAAGGACACTCAGGGCAGCTTCTCTGGCAAATTCCTAGACATAGCTCGGACCTGCTGCTGGAAAATACTGCCCGCTTGGCTGGTTGAGAGTATGGTATTTGTTGTGGACTGCAAAGATTTTACCGAAGAGTATTCTACCAAAGCAATGATTCGATTCCTAACGGACTGTAATTATCTGTTGGAATGACGTCACTGTAGAAGGGTGGTAGCTGATCGGAACTCAGTTGCAACCATAAAGGAAAAACGTTCTATCTGCTTTTCGAGGTTTCCTTCAAGATTATATTTCCATCGTGGAACCAGTGAGTCATTTACCCATTTCCTTTGTTTCTACAGTATGTGCGCTTGCAACAAGGCTCAACAGTCTAACCACAAAGTTTTCCTCTGGAAAGCTGGAGGAGCACATCTCTGAAGATGTTGTGCATCCATTTTTGTGAAATTCTCAATGTAGGAGTCATAGGTCCAACTGGTCAAAGACGGAACTCGTACGTTAAGTATAGCAAAAGCGCCCCGCTTACCGAATTTCGCGTTACTCTGAAGACCCCTTGCACTGAAATGAGTACTACTGCTGGTCCAACTCGTACGACAGATGTCAGTCAACGGTTAGATACATTCCAGCGTTTCAGTTTTTCTCGAACATCTAACATAAGAGTGGCAATAGATGGTATTCTATGCGCAGCAGCTTCACACTATAATAAGTATTTAAATCTTCCACAATTCGGTGGGCTCGGGAAGCGGTAGACGTCTGCTGAAGCGTGATGAACTGTTGGCAGACTAATTCTTCAACAGTGCTTTTTGGGCCATTTTTGATGCTTAGCAGTTGCCAATAACGAACACTAAATGGTTTCCTATGACAGCAAAATGTTTGTCCCACTTTGCTCCAGTTTGTTAGAAAGTTGTGCGCGTGTTCATGATACAACACTGCTACTGAAAGACGCTTATTGGAAAGAAATCTATGAAAAACAGGTTTCTTGTTGCTCTACTGTCGCTACGATCCTGTGTGTTAAACCGCCTCGTCTAAACATAAACCGTGCACAGAAAAATACGCGGTGTTTTATCTCCTGCTGAATGTCTTTCTTAGGGAAGCTTTGCTTCGCTAGGCTCACAGGGTATAGTATTGTGTACCTTCATGTGGATTCTTTCTGTTCAAGTTTACCTTACAAAGGACTTCTTCGTATAATAGTTCCGTTGAAATATATGTAAGAATTTGTAACATATGTTTATAGGCTTATATTTTATATGGTCAGCAAGGGGTGATGAGGATACAATCACGCCTATATAGAAAAGGAAATTAATACAGTTCGCGAAAGCAGAAGCATATAAAAGAGCGAGAGTGTGAATGTTGTAAACACGACCTTCTACAGTGACATCAAGCTAAAAATAGCAATTTCGACATTTTCCTATGTATAACTGCCTCTCCAACCTTGTCCACAGCCCATCTACACTCGAATGCGAATATCGTCTCTGTCGCTAAAGGTAAGGAAAATCGTTAGGAGAACTAAATAGCGGACCTTATCTGCTTTGTCTCACCAAGTTCTCTTTATGGATGCTTGTCTGTTTTTATATATCCAGTTTGAATAAGTTCGCTTCACAGGAATTAGTCTCTCCTGTAGAACTTCAATGCCACCGAAATGTGACAATATGGTACTTGTACTGAACGACAGTACTTCTATGTATTTTTTACTTCTCTGCTTAATTTTAGTATTATAAATACTTACTATGACTGAAGCACACAGAGTTGTCCATATGAGCTCTATCAGAGTACGTCATTCGAGTTTTCCTGTTCATCGATTGAGCTGTATATAGAAAGAAGATAATACGTAAATGACTCTATATTATGTACATCATAGTGATAATCATCGTGTAAGTTGTGTAATATATGGCGTTGTCATATTTCAGTAATGTGCCAAAGATATTAAATTATGATTTAAGATTCCTCTGGTCTTCTTTTTTTTTTACAGTTCTTTCTTACAGATGCTTTTACAATAAGAAGTTCTAGCATTAAATCTTTTGTATCTGTTTTATTGTATTATTGAATTTTGCATTTATGCTATTGAAAATGGTGATGAGGAGGAGAATGGACATTAGATATGTGTGTTAAAGAATATATTGCACTGTATTTGTTATTAAATAAACCTTCTGATATATGTTACTATATTTTACAATTATATCATTTACATACTGTAAATAATGTTACTGTGTAGTTGTAATATTAATTGCAATAATTGCAGGTCAAAATACATTTAAATGGATTTAGATTATTCTTTTCTCTGGTGGCATTTTCCTGTCCTAGAATAGATTCTTGGAAACTGAGGCAGTGACAGTAAAATAAATTGACAACTGTTCACATTTGGAAAACACAAAAGAAGTGAACTGTTAACTATCAAAAATTTGGAAGTTAATATTTCTGTGTTTCATAAAGCTTTGAAATTTGATAAGAAAATTCATTTTCCTTGAGCATGTGATTGTGGGAATGTATTTATGATGAATGTCATGGGATAAGTATTGTTTAACTGTTGTTTGGATTTGAATGTAATTATCGAATATTGAGTTCAGTTGATGTAGCCATAAATCGAATGGGAGTGAATAAACATGGCTCTTTAATACTACAAATTTGGTCATTATATTCCTTGACCTCGGACCTGTTATGTGTGGGTATAATTATTGAAAATAGTAGAATAAACATGTGGCAGTATTCTCTATGTCTGTTAAATTACATATGGTTCATACAGTTAATGCGTTTAACATTTAGCGGGAGTAGGGATACGTAAAAGGTTTTCATACATCCATAAACTCAATGTATGCCACACTGTAACAGAAAATTTGACAAAAAAGTATCTACAGATACTTTGGTAGAAGAAAGAGAACACGAACGTTGTCATAACAGTGGAAATGTGGCAGCAGTCTGCTTGATAGTGTTCAGCAATAGTAATCATAGACAATTATAGAAGTCTATGTAGTTTCATACTCTATTATCATGACACAATACTGATGCGTTTGATTACAAATATATTCCATTAAGCAAAAACAGAACACCAGATCATGGTTAATGTCACTCAACAAAGTCGCAATATAGGGAACTATATGCAGAAATCAACTTCTCATGCAGGGTTTTTCCATCTCTTTTCATAGTACGTGAGTGTTGAAACCCTCGAGGAAGCAAAATGATACGTAGTCAAAATTCTGTCTAGCCATACTGACTTATGATTTGAGACTTAAATAAAAGTAGAATCAAATTACTCATAGTTTCTTTAACAAGGACACGATCGATTTCTTCCTCTATCCTTGTATAAACGAAGTTACTACTTTCTTTCTGACGGTCTTTTCTCCACCAGTTAAATACACTACATAAGACTGAACAGTCTGAAAATATAAAGTATAGACGATAGTAACCTGGTCTCTCCAACCCCTGACAGGGGCTGATATCGGTTAAGCGAAAAGACCGCAAAGATAGAGGCACCTTTTCTGCCGATATGTAGAGGGAGCAATCGTTATTAAACTACTTTACTCTCTTAATTTTTTTGAGAGAGAGGAATCTTTACTTAATCGCTCTCAAATGAAAACTACTTATTTCACATTGCCACAGTACTTGTTGTTAAACATAAAACAGTTTGCCAATTACAGATAGTTGAAGAAATACTAGCTCAATTGAACTGGAGTGCTATTCACGTCAGTGGGATCAACAACAGGGTGGGCTACATCGGCTATCGACAGTATGCAAAGAAGTTCAGAGTGATAGTCAAGGGCTTGTTTCCCTCACGGGGGGAAAATAACGGAAATGCTGAAACATCTAATTTTCCAAACATTCAAAAACAGAAATCTAATTTCCAATGAAAACTTACTTTTAAAAAATCCTTACCGGTTTCTAGGGGAGAATTGTCGTAACTTCTTATGCCTTGCCCCCCCCCCCCCCCCCCCCCACACCTACATTGTCCATCCGTAAAAGAAACGGAAACTAACCTGGTATATGATGCAATTCAAAGCTTTGGTATGTCACACTCTTTGCAGAGATTTGCAAGTAACATATGTAGAAGTGCTTTCGAATAGCAAGAAATCTGTTGCGGAAATCCGAGGTCAGTTACTCCAGTGTTTATGGCGAAGGTTTGAGACTATGAATAAATTCTTGCTCTCCTACAGGACACATAATTGGATCCAATAATTATAGTTTAACCGAGATAAACAAGATCAAATTACACAATGGTTCTACAAAATAACCTCTGCATAGTTATTCGTTAACCACTAACTGAGCTTCAGATGCTTGATGAATTGAAAAGCAGCTACAATGGCTTATTAGTGGAATCGCCTCAGGACCAGATGAGATACCTATAAGATTCTATAAAGATTATTGACAAGAACTTGCTTCCGTTCTGGTAGTAATTTATCGTAGATCGCTTGAGCAGCGAAAGGTACCTAACGACTGGAAAAAGCGTAGGTCATTTCCGTTTATAAGAAAGACTGTAAGACAGATCCACACAATTATAGACCTATATCGTTGACGTCAGTATGTTGTAGAATTATGGAACATGTTTTATGCTCAAGAATTATGACGTTTTTGGAAAACGAACATTTCCTGTATAAAAATCAACATGGATTCCGCAAACAGAGATCCTGCGTAACTCAGCTCGCTCTGTTCCTCCATGAGATCCACAGGGCAGTGGACAACGGCGCTCAGGTTGATGCCGTGTTCCTTGATTTCAGTAAGGCATTTGACACCGTCCTGCATTGCCGTTTGATGAAAAAAAAACGAGCTTACGGAGTATCGGAGCAGGCCTGCGATTGGATTCAAGACTTTCTTGCATATAGAACTCGACAGGTCGTTCTTAACGGAACTACATCGACAGATGTAAAGGTAATATCCTGAGTACCACATGGAAGTGTGATAGGACTGCTGCTGTTTACAGTACATATAAATGATCTAGTAGAAAGCGTCGGATGCTTTTTAAGGCTATTCACAGATGCTGTAGTTGTTTATACCAAAGTAGCAACGCCAGAAGACAGAATGACCTGCAGAGATTTGATGAATGGTGCAGACCCTGACAGTTGACCCTCAACGTAAATAAATGTAACATACTACGCATACACAGGAAAAGAAATCCACCACTGAGCAGCTACATTATTGACGACATACAGCTGGAGACAGCGTCTGCCGTAAATATTTATGCGTAACTATCCAGAGGGACCTTAAGGTGAATAACCATATAAAACAGATAGTGGAAAGTGTAGTCACTAGACTCAGATTCATCGGAAGAATCTTGAGGAAATGTAACTAATCCACGAAAGAAGTGTCTTATAAGGCGCTTGTTCGCCCGATTCTTGAGTACTGTTCATCTATCTTGGATCTCTATCAAGTAGGACTGATTGAGGAGATAGAGAAGATCCAACGAAGAGAGGCCCATTTCGTTGCGGGATCGTTTAGCTGGCTAGAGAGCGTTACGGAGATGCTAAACAAACTCCTATGGCAGACGTTACAAGAGAGGCGTGGTGCAGCACGGAGAGATTTACTACAGAAATTTCGGGACAGCACTTTTCAGGAGGAGTCAGACAACATACTATTTCCCCACACATACATCCCGCGTATTGACCACGAGGAGAAAAATCGAGAAATTAGAGCCAATACAGAGGCTTACGGACAATTATACTTCCCACGCACTATTCGCGAGTGGAACAGGGTTTGAGGGAGCACATAGTGGTACCGAAAATACCCTCCACCACACACTATTAGGTGGCTTGCTAAGTATGGTGTAGATTTTGATGTAGATACTTATGGGTTATCGTATATCAAAAATGTCACCGAAACACACTAACAAAAGAGTTAGTCTATGCTGCAGTGTTCTTTCGGAGATGATTAAGACTGTTCACTAACTTGCTTATTACGAATATGCCAGAGCAGACTATAATACAGAACAAGACTCCATTTCTTTATGAAAGAAAGCCAACTTGTACTCAGCGATGGAACTTTGTCTAACGTTTGACGATTTATTGTAGACATCTTAACCGTAGACTTACAGTAGTTCTGTAGAAAAAGAACGAGCAAGAGTAACACTTATTTGAGCAGACATCCACAACATTACTAGTTCATATAATTGATGCTTAAGTGCTGTATAATTTTGAGTTCAAAGATGGCGATAA
Source organism: Schistocerca piceifrons (assembly GCF_021461385.2). Taxonomy (NCBI): domain Eukaryota; kingdom Metazoa; phylum Arthropoda; class Insecta; order Orthoptera; family Acrididae; genus Schistocerca; species Schistocerca piceifrons. The sequence continues at coordinate 207,783,160 of NC_060149.1, read as the reverse complement.
CCGTAAGTAAACTGAAGTCCACAATACTAATTAAGATGCTTTTCTGAAACTACGAAACTCAGCTTGTTTTCTTTACGAACGCTAACACAGAATGAGTACCTCCGATCAGTCATAGTCTGCAGCATAAATCATTCTCTCTTCCAGTGTACAATTTCCCTTTTTTGTAGTCAGCGATTGTTCGACTGACAAAGAGGTGTAAAATATTTATTATATAGCACGTAGTGTGCATTTAACAGTTTGCGCAATTGCCACTGAGAGATGATACGAAGAAATGAAGTCTGAATATGCCAGATAAATTGAGCTACAAAATATAGATATTATAGCACGGTTACAAGACATTGCAATTTTTGTAATCCATGCGTGTATGCGCGAAGATCGGAGTTTGAAGCAACCCGTGAAAACTGTCAAAATCGAATGAACGGGTGACTAGTCAGATTACTTGTCACGATGAAACTGCCCATTGGTAAAAATCTGAAAGAATGTATGTGTGTTTCGAGGAAACAACAGTTAACGTACAAGAACTGGAGATTTTTGCGGACAGGAAATTAGGAACAGCTCTCTTGTTCTTGAAATATTAAGAATTGTCACAAATCACGTTTTATTCGTGGTAAAAACACCATACCATATTAACAAACGTGTTATATACGCTGTTCCTACTATGTTGTTTCAGAATCAAGTATTCCATGCATATCTGTAATTAGGGTGACCACTTGCTCAATGTTAGAAATCACTAAATTGATATAATTACAATTCATCATTGGCATACGCTAAATCGGAGAGAATGAAGGGTGAAACGAGCTATGCTTTCCACATTATGGCTAAATGATCTTGTAAACAATGCATAAGCTGTTCAATCCGAGTGGCAACGGCACCACATTTGTGATAGCGACATTATCATGCAAAAATTGCTATGACAACGAAATTTTCGGTTAAATGCAACACAAAATAAGCAAAACTACACAAGTCTCAAAAGTGATTGCTTAGAAAATGAGTGAGAAAGGATTGTAAACTTTCACGTTAGTAAAATTAATCGAAGTAGCCATTAAGGAACTATACAAATCACGCAGGAAAGAAATGAAGCGACAACCGAAATTTTTTATGATAATGATACAAAAATGCAGTGTGTGGAAAATTAATCGCTCACAAAATATTCAAGTAGTATCTTGCCTTGTATTTTTCTAGTCTTCATGGATTGCTGTCGATTTGCATTAGTGAAGACATTGAAAAACTAAAAGGGCAGTACGTAATTTTAGACGAATTAGTTTAGAGCACAGGAAAACTGTAGCCAAATATTCGTAAATTTGTAAAATGATAAAGTAACAAAAGAGATATACTTTAGTCGAGGAAAACTACTGCAAAAATACCATTAACCCTTGCGGACGAGAACACAGGGCATAAATTACACTACACTTGTATGTTCTTTTCAGGGTATTAGGTAGAGGCGCGTCAAACATTGTTGCTAATCCTGGGACTCGGAAGGGCATGACGAGAGATTTAAGGGAAACAGGTGTCGACTTTAGGGTGGCAAAGGGGCGAGCTTCAGTCTGCGTGTGTACCCCTTGCTCGTGGCTGGTGGGCGACTTCTCCCCTCGTAAACACCGCAGACTAGTTTTCATACAGCGATCACAACGCTTTGTTCGCACCCTCGGCTCTTGACAACCCGCAGTAATTCACTCTGCTTCCCCCCATCGCCGATTCAACGTGCAGCAGGTCAGCTACTTCATAAATAAGGTTTTAATCACTCAAGAGTTCTATAGCAACTTTTAACAAATGTAAACTATAAGCAGTTATTTAATGGATAAATCTCTTCAATTATCCATTATTAAAATGAGATGGTTATCGAGTTTCCATGTGACCGTCGAAATCTTTTCGTTGCTGTACGAGTAAATTTGGTTGCTGAGTAATTCGTTTTTAGGAAACTATATTTCAATTTGCCGCGAAACGTTTTGACAATCTAAAGGTATCCGAAGTGTGGCAACTGCTGTGTAAAACGTTATTTTAAAATTATAATCTTATCGGAAAGACAGTTACGTTACATCATTCACTATCCTAACACAGCCTTCTTCACTTTACGCATTAGGCTATTCGTTACATTCCACGGTCCATATTCTACGTATACTTGATTTATCAATACCTCTTTACTTCTACTGGCAGTATTTTTTTGTCCACACTCTACACCATGCAGAAATTCATTCCATCTTTTGCTCTCCTATAGCGTCTCTTGTACAACATCTCAGCAAATTTATTAATTTCTCGTTTTACCTGTCATTTTATCTGCTTTCGTATCTCTTTAAAACTTCGTGTGCTAATAATTGTGGTAAGAAAATAAGAGAGAAACAGTTTTTTTTAAAAAATGGTTCAAATGGCTCTGAGCACTATGGGACTTAACATCGAAGGTCTTCAGTCCCCTAGAACTTAGAACTACTTAAACCTAACTAACCTATGACATCAAACACATCCATGCCCTAGGCAGGATTCGAACCTGCGACAGTAGCAGTCGCGTGGTTCCGGACTGAAGCGCCGAGAACCGCTCGGCCACCGAGGCAGGCCAGTTTTTTAAATTCCATTTTGGTTTCAAAAATTAATACCCGTGAAGCTGTTACGCTGCAGCAGACATCTTGATCAGTGAAACAGATGTGTCAAAGAATGCATGCTACGTGAACTCGTCCGTCCCGTAATACATGTCATTTACTGTCATTTATTATTTAAACTATTTTCAACAAGTTCTCAGATATGACGTTACTTTTCCGGTAATAGTGAATAGTTGATGCTGTGGTTTCATAAAAACCCTTAACAGTCAAGATCGAAAATATAATCTTATTGATTCCTGGTTTCGGCTTGACTACTGGCCATCTTCAGATCTGTAAGATAGAAAATGGAATCTAAGAAGTACGGAAGTGTAAATCGTTAATATAAAAGTTGCGTCACACGATGTATACCATAACAAAATACACTGATTAGTGTAAAACTGCCAAACGGTGGGACATCTCGTCATAATTTGCGTGAGCAGGAGGTCATGATTGCCTGGAAACTAGTACTAAGTAACCTCCATAAGTGAAAATAAACACCATGCGTCGCTCATGAGACAGACCTCGGTAGACACGGAAATGCACGTGCTGCGGAAGGCAAAAGTTAACGACGCTGTGTTTCAAGGCTTACAGGAAGACATGTTCAGCCACATAGCGCTAGTATCTTATTTTTCACTTGGCAGAACTGAAGAACAATTACAGTAATGGTAACATGAATAATTAATAATGCAGAACAAAAGAATGAGATATACCTGATATTAAATAACTGAGTGTCATAAACAAGGTGGCATGAAAGTGTTAGAAGTACCAGTAAAGATATGTATTATGTATGTAAGTTCAACAAAGTATAATTACACTTCAACTGAACTATAAACAAATAAGAAAGCATAGGAGAATACAGGCAGAAATCCATAGTACTTTCTCTTATGATAATGCAATATGTAACCGTTAAAAAGCAAGGCGTTCGTCAATGTGCCGTAATTTTGACATCAATACTGAAAGAACTGGTGTAATTATACTTCGTTGAACTTACACATGGTACTTCCAACACTTTCATTCCGCCTTGTTAATGGCACTCAGTTATCAAATATCAAACATATTTTGTCTTTCCTTTTGTGTAATTAATTATTCATGTTATCATTACATTAATTGTCCTTCATTTCCACTAACAAAAAAATTAGTTGTTAGCGCCATCAGGTTGGAACTTGTCTTCCTATAGGCCTTGAAACATAGCATCGGTCAGTGCTCTGCCCGTCGCAGCACATGCATTTCCTTGTCTGCCGAGGCTTATGTCATGAGCGACACAGGATGTTTATGTTCACATATGGAAGTTACATAGTAGTAGTTTCTCGTATGGAACTGGCATCTGGTTCAACAGATTCCACACGAATAACTGCTTCTGGCGTTACTTTACGGTAACAAAACGTGGCAAGCATGACGTCTACGTCCTCATATGTAAACTGTCTGATTCTGTCAGCGTGCATTACATATGACGACTTCTATTCTGGGTAAGGATTGTGGTCTCCGTTGGTATCATGTCTGAGGACCGAGATGGGCACTGAACAGGACCACCGCGACCAGTTCATCGTTGGCCAAACTATACATCAGTGTGGTTCCTAATATCGAGTGCAAAGTGTGCCGACGATCCGTCATGATGAAACAGCCTAAACTGTTGATTTGCTGACATTTGCATAATTTTGGAGGTGTTTTGGGTCTAACACAGATACGACAGCAGAGGGAGCTCTACATCCACATCTGCATGGCTACTCAACCTGGAAGAGGGTTCATCGAGCCACCTTCAACCTATTTTTCTACCGTTCCACTCTAGAACAGGGCACGGGAAAAACGAACATTTAAATCTTTCTGTACGAGCTCTCAGCTCTCTTATTTTATTATGACGATCATTTTTTCCGATGTAGGTGAGCGCCAACAAAATATTTTCGCGATCGGAGGCGAAAGCTGGTGATTGAAATTTCATAAGAAGATCCAGCCGCAACCAATGATTTAATGATTGTCACCCCAACTTGCGTATCAAAACCGTGTCATTCTGTCCCCTATTTCGCGATAATGCAAAACCAGCTGCTCTTCTTTGAACTTTTTCAATGTCGTTCGACAATCCTACCTGCTAAGGTTCCCACAGAGCGCAGCAGTACTGCAGAAGAGAACGGACAAGTATAGTGTAGGTACTCTGTTTAGCAGATCTGTTGCATCTTATAAGTGTTCTGCCAATGAAACGCAATCTTTGGTTCCCCTTCCTTATAACATTAACGAAGTTATCATTCCAATTTAAGTTATTTGTCGTTGCAATCCGGAGGTATTTAGTTGAATTGACAACCTTTAGGTTTCTGTGATTTATCATAGAACTGAAATTTAACGAATTGATTTTAGTACTCTCGTGGAAGACCACATTTTTCATTATTTACAGACAATTGCCTCTTTTTGCGCCTTATAGATATCTTGTCTAACTCATATTGCTATTGTTTTTTATCTTCTGATGATTTTACTCAACGGGAAATGACGGCATCATCTGCAAACAAACTAAGGAGGCTACCCAGATTATCTCCTAAATCGCTTGTAGAGATTAGGAACAGCAGACGTCGTGTAATACGCCCCTGAGGAGCGCCAGATATTACTTCTGTTTTACTGAATGACTTTCTGTCAGCTGTTACGAACTGTGACAATTCTGACAGGAAATCATGAATATACGAGGTGCATTCAATTTCTAAGGCCTCCGATTTTTTTCTCCGGACTGGAAAGAGATAGAAACATGCGCATTGTTTTAAAATGAGGCCGCGTTTATTGTCAATACGTCCCAGAGATGGCAGCACCGTACGGCAGATGAAATTTTACAGCCAGCGGCGAGAATGAGAACTGTTTTAAATACTTAAAATGGCGACGTTTTCCTTACTTGAACAGCGTGCAATCATTCGTTTTCTGAATTTGCGTGGTGTGAAACCAACTGAAATTCATCGACAGTTGAAGGAGACATGTGGTGATGGAGTTATGGATGTGTCAAAAGTGCATTCGTGGGTGCGACAGTTTAATGAAGGTGGAACATTGTGTGACAACAAACCGAAACAACCTCGGGCTCGCACAAGACGGTCTGACGACATGATCGAGAAAGTGGAGAGAATTGTTTTGGGGGATCGCCGAATGACTGTTGAACAGATCGCCTCCAGAGTTGGCATTTCTGTGGGTTCTGTACACACAATCCTGCATGACGACCTGAAAATGAGAAAAGTGTCATCCAGGTGGGTGCCACGAATGCTGACGGACGACCACATGGCTGCCCGTGTGCCATGTTGCCAAGCAATGTTTGACTCACAACGACAGCATGAATGGGACTTTCTTTCCGTCGGTTGTGAGAATGGATGAGACGTGGATGCCATTTTTCAATCCAGAAACAAAGCGCTAGTCAGCTCAATGGAAGCACACAGATTCGCCGCCACCAAAAATATTTCGGGTAACCGCCAGTGCTGAAAAAATGATGGTGTCCATGTTCTGGGACAGCGAGGGCGTAATCCTTACCCATTGCGTTCCAAAGGGCACTACGGTAACGGGTGCATCCTACGAAAATGTTTTGAAGAACAAATTCCTTCCTGCACTGCAACAAAAACGTCCAGGAAGGGCTACGCATGTGCTGTTTCACCAAGACCACGCACCCGCACATCGAGCTAACGTTGCGCAACAGTTTCTTCGTGATAACAACTTTGAAGTGATTCCTCATGCTCCCTACTCACCTGACCTGGCTCCTAGTGACTTTTGGCTTTTTCCAACAATGAAAGACACTCTCCGTGGCCGCACATTCACCAGCCGTGCTGCTATTGCCTCAGCGATTTTCCAGTGGTCAAAACAGACTCCTAAAGAAGCCTTCGCCGCTGCCAAGGAATCATGGCGTCAGCGTTGTGAAAAATGTGTACGTCTTCAGGGCGATTACGTCGAGAAGTAACGCCAGTTTCATCGATTTCGGGTGAGTAGTTAATTAGGAAAAAAATCGGAGGCCTTAGAACTTGAATGCACCTCGTAGTCTCACAACTGAGGCGACACTTTGTAAGCATGCAATTTAAGTAGAAGTCCCGTATGAGAAACAGTGTCAAAAGCCTTCTGGAAACCTAAGAATATGGAATCAATTTGACATACGCTGTCGATAGCACTTAGCGAGAATAAAGAGCTAGCTGTGTTTCACAAGGACGATATTTTTTGAATCCATGTTGGCTATTTGCCAATAAATCTTTTCTTTGAGATAATTCATAATTATCGAATACAGTCCATATACCAGATTCAAAAAATCGTCGTTAGTGATACTGGTCTGTAATTCAGCGGTTTACTCCTGTCTCCTTTCTAGAATATTGGCGTGACCATCGCAACTTTTGAGTCTTCACGTACGGGTCTTTCGATGAGCGCGCGGTTGTATATAATTGCTAAATGTGGAGCTACTGTATTAGCATACTCTGAAATGAATCCTACTAGTATACAATCTGGTCCGGAGGCTTTGCCTTTATTAAGTGATCTAAGCTGCTTCGCTACACCGAAGATGTCTAAGCTACTTATGTTGGCAGCTGTTCTTGATTCTAATTCTGGAATATTTATTTCGTCTTCTTTGGTGAAGGAATTTCGGGTAACCGTGTTTAGTTACTCAGCTTTAATGGCACTATCATCAATAATATTACCACTGGTATCACGCACTGAAGGTATTGACTGTGTCTTGCCACTGGTGCTTTCTTCCGTACGACCAGAATCTCTTTGAGTTTTCTGCCAGATTTCGAATGAGAGTTGCGTTAAAATCCAAAGGAATCGCAATTAGTCTTTAAAGAATCAATGGAGACCCCAAGTCACTTGTATGAAAATACTCTGAAAATATTCCAGAACAACTTACGAAATTTTGTCAGTGGAGTTCAGTTCACATTTTACGTAGAGGGTGCATCACACTTAATAGCGGAAACCGACACGGGTGAAAGAATATGTTACTAAATGCAAAAACTTTCCAGAAAACATAGGTCCACAAATGAGCGTTGGAGAGATAATTGCGTGTGTGCGGGTACGAGCCGCCATTGACTGCAGCATGAAATATTGTCCCAGTTAGAACAAAGGTTAACTTCCCATCTAACTGGGTTCAAATTTCACACACGCTCTATACCAACAATGAATATAATACTGCTTCAGCACGTTACATGTTGCAATTAACTGTAGCTCGTACATGTAAAAGGAGATGTTCCACACGTCGTCGTAGCATTTCGATGCAAAATTGCACCTGTGTCTACAGTGAATTACCAGTTCTTTCAAACACTCCTGGACCATGTCGTAAAGTTTAATATGACTGTACAAATTACTGCTCGAGTTCTACAACTGTACCATCAGGATTACTGAGCCCTTCACTTTTGAGATGGCCTCAGACAGAAAAATTCAGAGGCGCAAGGTCGGATGATCTAGGTGGTCAAGGTAGCATTTGGATGTAATATTGCACCCGTCTCTAAGGTGAATTGCCAGTTCTTTCAAACACCTCTGAATCATCTCATAAAGCTTAACAAGACTGTAAAAGTTGCTGCTCGAGTTCTTCAACAGTATGATTGGGATTACTGAACGCTTCGCCGGCCTTGGTGGCCGAGCGGTTCTAGGCGCTACAGTCTGGAACCGCGCGACCGCTACGGTCGCAGGTTCGAATCCTGCCTCGGGCATGGATGTGTGTGATGTCCTTAGGTTAGTTAGGTTAAGTAGTTCTAAGTTCTAGGGGACTGATGACCTCAGATGTTAAGTCCCATAGTGCTCAGAGCCATTTGAACCATTTTTGAACTGAACGCTTCACTTTTGAGATGGCCACTAATAAAAAAAGCGGGAATATTGAGGTCGGATGATTTCTGCGACAAGTATAACCGCCATAACAATACATTAGTGTTCTTCGTATTTAGTATGGTTACCAGGTCTGGTAAGATGTATATGGGGAGTGAACAGCGTCAGATGTTGAGTGAACACTCTGAAGGACACGAAGATGCCGCGTACACGTGTGATTCAGCGTTATCAGCAGCCGAAAGAGTTAGAAAGGAGTCTCATTGTGTAACTCCATTTGTCGAATCGTAATACGTCCGGATTTGTGGGGCATTCGAACGTGACAGTGGCTCGAAATAGGACCGTATGGGAACATGGAGGCAGACATCGCGCTCGTCGACCACATTTGATCGCCAGGAGGAACGGTCGCCGTATTGTGCATCAAGCACATAAAAACCCCTTCACATTTGCAACCGCCATCCGGAAACAAGAAATGACACTGTGTCACTTCGCATCATTGGTCGGAGACTAGCAACAGACGGACTAGGATATTACCATTCCGTCATAGGCTGCCGTTTGCACCACAACACAGACGGATATGTGTGAAATTGTGCCTCGACCGTGAAGAATGGACCACTGATTAATGGCGTCGCAGTGTGTTCAACAATAGGTCGCGGCTTGAACACTACCCCGGATGACCATCGTCGGCACGTATGGCAGCGACCTGGGGAGAGGACCCATTCTTTCAATTCTTTAGAGAGGTACAGCGGTGATACTCCGGTGTCATCGTGTGGGGATGGTAGCTGAGTGGTCAGCGCGACGGAATGTCATACCTAACGGCCCGGGTTCGATTCCCGGCTGGGTCGGAGGTTTTCTCCACTCAGGGACTGGCTGTTGTCGCAGGTTCGAATCCTGCCTCGGGCATGGATGTGTGTGTTGTCCGTAGGTTAGTTAGGATTAAGTAGTTCTAAGTTCTAGGGGACTGATGACCACAGCAGTTTAAGTCCCATAGTGCTCAAAGCCATTTGAACCATTTTTGACTGGGTGTTGTGTTGTCCTTATCATCATCATCTCATCCCCCTCGACACGCAAGTCTCCGAAGTGGCGTCAACTCGAAAAACTTGCACCAGGCGAGCGGTCTACCCGACGGGAGGCCCTAGCCACACGGCTTTTCCATTTCCATCGTGTGGGGAGTCATCAGTATGCCTTCAGTCACAGCTGGTAGTGACTGAGGGAGCTCTGACGGGACAATAATATGCACGAACACTCTGAGTCCTCATGTGTTTCCTCTCATGCGACAGTATCGTGTTGATATTTTTCGGTAGGATCATTATTGCGCGCACATAGCATGTGTCTGTTTGAATTGTCTTCGTGATGTTGAAGTACTCCCCAGATGTGTCTCCAATAAAACATGCGTGGAACCATCTTGGATGTCAACTCCGTCACGGCGCCACTATCCAGGATATCAAGGAACATTTACAACACTTATGGGAGAGTTTGCTTCTGAAGAAGATACAACGGTTTTATGACACGCTTCCCGACCGAATAAGTGCACGCATCTAGGCCAGAGAGGGTGCAACATCATCCTGATAAGTGAGTTTATACTGCTAAGTTTTATGTAAATTTGACTCGATGCTGTAATCATTGAAATAATATCACATTCACTCTCAACTTGTGAGGTTTCGTTTCGTTTCCTCTTCCCCTTCTCGGTGATTCAGTATCTTATCAGGCAGTGTAGATAGGGAATTAATCTAAAAGTTCACATTTCACATTTGATAATTACAACACTATTTCATAGTGAAGTCAGCCTTTGCTCACAGTCCCACTTTCACTAATATATCGCGAACGGCTCGTTTGCGAGGCCGGCCGGAGTGGCCGTGCAGTTCTAGGCGCTACAGTCTGGAACCGAGTGACCGCTACGGTCGCAGGTTCGAATCCTGCCTCGGGCATGGATGTGTGATGTCCTTAGGTTAGTTAGGTTTAATTAGTTCTAAGTTCTAGGCAACTGGTGGGGTCAGAAGTTAAGTCGCATAGTGCTCAGAGCCATTTGAACCATTTTTTTTCGTTTGCGAGCCAGTATTCATCGGAACGTATATTTTCACACGTGTCAGTTTTCGCTGTTGATTAGTTACACCTCTCATGTACACGGTGCCCGATTTATCTTTACCACCCCAAATAAGTTTTTGGTTCTGGACAATGTATATACTTAGGAAGCAGTGACACTGAACTGTGAACGAGATTTCATGTAGGGGACTGCTGAGACTAGCCGATGCTATAAAGCCGAGCCAGTACGCGTGAGTGACAACGATAACAGTCCACGTAAACACGCGCCAAAGCGGTAGATTAAAGTGTCTCGCAGCACACATGACTACAAATCACGCTGAGTAGGTGTATAATGTCCTCCACTAAAGCGGTCGTTGATGGAATGTCGAGCAGTTATTGGCGGAGTGACGTGCGTGGGCGCGGGGGAGTGACTAGCCATTAAACTTGCTTCTCGCCATATTGAAAATTGCATCGTTAAATGTAAGGGTGTGCGTCCCGGAAGGGGCGGCCGGAACGGGGGAGGGGGAGGTGCTGAAAACAATGCACCTTGCGCGGCTCCCCGGGGACGGGCGGGGTCAGCCGGCTGCTACCGGATTACACACATCGTTACTCGCAGTCCCCTTCTTTATTGACTGGACGCGGCACTGCATTCTATATTCACGCCACCAGCCGCCCACCCCGTGAAACAGATGCGCCCCACGCGCTCTGAAGGAACTGGGCTATTTGTCAGTGACTGATTGTGAAGAGGCTCATTCTAATTTAGAAATATTATCTCGGAACAGTAAATGTTTCCCGCTTGGGATTCAATCCCCTGTCGATGTCAAAGTAGTAAGGGAGACGAACCTAAAATTTTGCACTGGGTGGAGCTGCAGTGTTCACTATAGTGTATGACAGAAATATTGCATCCATTTTGAAGTGGATTAAAAATGTATATAATATATGAGACAGGCGAAATTCCCTCAGACTTCAAGAAGAATATAATAATTCCAATCCCAAAGAAAGCAGGTGTTGACAGATGTGAAAATTACCGAACTATCAGTTTCATAAGTCACAGCTGCAAAATACTAACGCGAATTCCTTACAGACGAATGGAAAACCTGGTAGAAGGCGACCTCGGGAAAGATCAGTTTGGATTCCGTAGAAATGTTGGAACACCTGAGGCAATACTGACCCTACGACTTATCTTAGAAGAAAGATTAAGGAAAGGCAAACCTACGTTTCTGGCATTTGTAGACTTAGAGAAAGGTTTTGACAGTGTTGACTGGAATACTCTCTTTCAAATTCTGAAGGTGGCAGGGGTAAAATACAGGGAGCGAAAGGCTATTTACAATTTATACAGAAAGCAGATGGCAGTTATAAGAGTCGAGGGGCATGAAAGGGAAGCAGTGGTTGGGAAGGGAGTGAGACAGGGTTGTAGCCTATCGCCGATGCTATTCAAACTGTATATTGAACAAGCAGTAAAGGAAACAAAAGAAAAGTTCAGAGTAGGCATTAAAATCCATGGAGAAGAAATAAAAACTTTGAGGTTCGCCGATGACATTGTAATTCTGTCAGAGACAGCGAAGGACTTGCAAGAGCAGTTGAACGGAATGGACAATGTCTTGAAAGATGAACATCAACAAAAGCAAAACGAGGATAATGGAATGTAGTCGAATTAAGTCGGGTGACGCTGAGGGAATTGAATTAGGAAATGAGACACTTAAAGTAGTAAAGGAGTTTTGCTATTTGGGGAGCAAAATAACTGATGATGGTCCAAGTAGAGAGAATATAAAATGTAGAGTGGCAATGGCAAGGAAAGCGTTTCTGAAGAAGAGAAATTCGTTAACATCGAGTATAGATTTAAGTGTCAGGAAGTCGTTTCTGAAAGTATTTGTATGGAGTGTAGCCATGTATGGAAGTGAAACATGGACGATAAGTAGTTTAGACAAGAAGAGAATAGAAGCTTTCGAAATGTGGTGCTACAGAAGAATGGTGAAGATTAGATGGGTAGATCACATAACTAATGATGAGGTACTGAACAGAATTGGGGAGAAGAGGAGTCTGTGGCACAACTTGACTAGAAGAAGGGATCGGTTGGTAGGACATGTTCTCAGGCATCAAGGGATCATCCATTTAGTACTGGAGGGCAGCGTGGAGGGTAAAAATCGTAGAGGGAGACCTAGAGATGAATACACTAAGCAGATTCAGAAGTACATAGGCTGCAGCAGGTACTGGAAGATGAAGAAGCTTGCACAGGACAGAGTAGCATGGAGAGCTGCATCAAACCAGTCTCAGGACTGAAGACCACAACAACAACAACATAATATATATAAGCACGGAAAGTGCTGTTTTCGATTTTTGGGGGGCAATATGTAAATTGCCCGGCCTTGCTCCGTCATTGCTATGTAATCACTGATTTTTTTGTTTTTATTACATTGATTCATAGTGTGCAATCATCTGAAAAAGCAATAGCGTATCTACAGAGTAGGACCATTTTTTATATTAATTTAAAATATTCGTGCTGTGTACACGTATCTCAAATTGATGAAATGGAATACTGCCCTAGTATAAAATTCTTTATTTATTATTATTATTCAACCAAAGTCAATGAAATGAAAATTAAAACACCTGTTTGCATTTACACTGCCATTTTCAGTGTTCCATTACACCATCTTCAGGCGCCTTGAGTAACTAAGTTGGGAGGCATCCAGTCACATGCGTAGTTATAACAGGAGTTAGTATTAAATAACTGGTGTCCGTAGGTCTCGAAATTACACGACACTATCCCTTCATTCATCAACCGACGAGTATCAGGACAACATTCCCAATGATTAACAAAGGGACAGTGTCGTGTAAACCAGAGATCTACGGGTACTGGTTGCTTAATACTGCTCCTGTTATAACAGCACATGAGACGGGATTCCTCCCATTTTACGTTGGTAAAGGGGCCTGAAGATGGTGTAACAGAACACCGAAAATGGCTGCATAAATAAATTAAATGCAAAAGAGATGGCTCCAGGTGTTTTAATTTCCATTTCACATTGAACAGCTGAAGTCATTGTAACCAGATATTACAAGGATGGACATACAAAAAAAAGTCAGTGAAGGTTTACAAGGCGCACAATTCCTCATTTTCGACAGTTAAGAACTGAATTCCAAGGAGGAGGTAGTGGTCGGATGAAGGTTAGTGGAGGTAGCACAAGTGCCCTTTTTTCCCTCTAAAATTTGAACCTCCTGCCGTTTTATGGGGAAGGAAGGGAGGGGGAGGGGAGGGGGTTAGGTTAGTCGAGGTAGCCCAATTGACCTATTTTCTTGCCAAAATTTGAACTTCCCACCATGACCTCATTGCGATGTTCCCACATCTATCGCCGCCATCTTGAATAAATTTGGCAACAATGCAGGGTGGGGCCATATGAACGTTGTCCTACTACTCATGTGAAGGACATCCCAAGACTACTACCACAGCTGAAACTCAAAGAAAAAGTACTCAGCATCGTACTGGACGATCGACAGTTAAATGTGAGTGAAATAGCTGCCGCTATGATCATACCGAAAGAGCAAATATACTATATAGTTTATACTTCTTAGCGTTAATCCCATCTAGTACGGAGTTCACTACTAAGACTTGGAAACTTTTATTTAACTTTGTAGACAGATGCCCATCCTTTCGATGAAGTCGTGTGCGCCCCTGCAGTTGGGGTTGTTTGGGGGAAGAGACCAAACAGCGAGGTCATCGGTCTCATTGGATTAGGGAAGGACGTGGAAGGAAGTCGGCCGTGCCCTTTCAGAGGAAACATCCCGGCATTTGAAACTTCCTGGCAGATTAAAACTGTGTGCCGCGCCGAGACTCGAACTCGAGTTCGAGTCTCGGTCCAGCACACAGTTTTAATCTGCCAGGAAGTTTCATATCAGCGCACACTCCGCTGCAGAGTGAAAATCTCATTCTGGATCCCGGCATTTGCCTGGAGCGACTTAGGGATATCACGCACCACTGCAGTGAATTGTGTAAACATGGTTCTGAGAATGATTGTATTTTAACTGTTTGCGTATCGTATTTTATAAGGCAGAAAGTGGGTACTAGCCCAGTATTTGCCTGAACACGCGTTGAAACCGCCTAAAAACCAATCTCATGTCGGCAGGTCGACAAGCTACGGTCTTTATTCCGCTGCGCGGAGTCGATCCGGATTGCGACTTATCTTCCTCTTTCACAAGCCATGGCTCTATGTGTTACGCTATATGAGCTGGTCAAAATCAAGGACTATTTTACTTCAAGTGTTAACCATGACAACGGCTTGTGCAAGACGGATAAAGCAACTACTTCATGTTGAGCAACAGCAATTACAAAAACGAACTCCTCAGCAAGATTTGGACCTTTAATAACATCTGAGTGATTTTTTCCGACAATTTGTTATTGTCAGTGAGGCGTGGGTCCAGAACACAACAGTAACGTAACAGCAATCACATGCGTTTTGTCGAAGCTGGTACGCCTGTAGTTTATAGGATGGAGTCAGCTTCATTTTCAGGAAAGATTGCGGCCATTGTTTTCTGGGTGCAGAACGGCTCATTTTTATTGATTACCTGGCGGAGGACAGGAACTGAAAATAGTAATTACATTATCTGATCAAAAGTAATGCAGAATTGGCCACTAGATGTCACGAAAGGTGAAACTACCAATATGAAAGAAGTTGAGGAATATTGCGCTGACAGTAGAATGGTTCAAATGGCTCTGAGCACTATGGGACTCAACATCTGTGGTCATCAGTCCCCTAGAACTTAGAACTGCTTAAACCTAACTAATCTAAGGACATCACACACATCCATGCCCGAGGCAGGATTCGAACCTGCGACCGTAGCGGTCACGTGGTTCCAGACTGACGCGCCTAGAATCGCACGGCCACACCAGCCGGCGCTGACAGTAGAGAAGCATTAAGAGCAGAATGGGCCAGGCAGGAGGGCTCAGTGACGGCAAACGATCACTAGTCATTGGATGTCACCCGTCTGACAAATCTGTCACGGACGGCTGTTGTCGTTCGCCGTAACGTTGATGGCACATTAGGACATGCCGCACACCGGAAACCAAGGTACACAAATCTATATCTTCATGCGAGTAGCTGCCATCACCCTTCACAGACCATAGGTGTCCTTAAGACGTCAGTGCATAGGGCGCACTGTATATCCGATAAAGACAATTTGCAAGAAGAGCTCACATACTTCAAGAGCGTTTTTTAATCGAATGGATTTTCTCTGCAACAAATTCATAGAGCATTCAATGCAAAAACCTAGAATGCAGGTATGTGATGGGGAAGAAGACAGTAATTCCTTCAATCAAGTGCGTTTTTGCCTTATGTGGGAGCTCTTTCCTCGAAGATAGGCCGTATTCTCGAGAAACACTGTGTTAAGGTTATCTTCCGGCCCTCTTCGAAGATTACAGCTTTACTCGGCTCTGTGAAGGACGATTTACAGCTTCGTAAAGCGGGTATGTATCAGATTCCTTGCGGAAATTGTGAGAAATCGTACATAGGTCAAACAATACGCACCGTTCATGAGAGATGTGTGGAGCATCGAGGATACACACGCTTATTACAGCCAGAGAAGTCAGCTGTGGCCGAACATTGTATTGATACAGGGAATTCCATGAATTTCAGTGATGTGAAGATTTTAACATCCATCTATTCCTTTTGGGAATCTGTCTTCAAGGAAGCAATAGAGATAATATTAGCTAATAATTTAATAAATAGAGATAATGGTTTTAATTTGGACAAAGCACGGAATCCGACTCTTGGGGTAAAAAAAAAGCAGAGAAGTCGTCATGGTGTCACCGCCGCCGATCATACATCGATAAGCGAATCGAATGTCTGTAACCCTTCGCCACAGGCGGCGCATGTGGTATAGCACTTATCAGCCCCATCAGTCAAACAAATCAGTAACAGCTTGCACTGTACGTGCTTGAGCATTTTCCTGCAAAATGATGGTTAGGTCCTGCAGAAAGTGTCATCACTTCTGTCTCTAAGCTGGTCGTAGGTTGTATTTCAAAAATGAATAGCATCGCTGGCTGAAAAACTGTTTAAGGCCCTCGAGGAGCTATCTGTTCTTACCTTCTGTAAAATGAACATTGATTTTCGAATAAGTTAAATTTGCTGATGTGATACTTCAGGAAGTGATATAATGAACCTTATTTGCGTCATTGAAGGAGCCAGTTTTGACTACTTCGACATCACAATGACTAGTGAGTGATCAGTAAGAATTAGAAAAGAACTAAAAGGAGCTGTTCTAAGAATTGTAGGTGTGGCTTACGACATAAGAGCAAAAAACTGGAAGTATGTAATTAAGTTGGGCTATGCTCAAATAAAACGTATTTCCCTAACGCCACAGATCTGGAAGGATGTTATGAATATTCTTTAATGTGTTCCTCGCTGAAATTTATAAGTAACCACATACTACACCAAATAATCGTTTTTTCAGATGTTATGATCCTGAAAGAGAAGTTAATACAAGACCTGTTGGATCACCAGGCAGATCTTTCAATTGTCTTTCATATTTCAGAGGCGCAGCTGATTATTTCTGGATCCTCGTTTGGGAGAATGGTTGCACAGTCACTTTCACGTCTCCCTGCACAAGCGTGAAATATACGTTAACGGAACCGTGAAGGTACTTTTATTCAGTCAGTAAAGACTGAGTGTTAAACTTGAAATATCCCTAAGACGGAAGGTTTACGCGAGGAGCGCGTATCTCAGTCTTAAAAATCAGTAGTATATATTAAGAAGTTTTGAAGTTGGTTTAGGCACAACTTTAGGAAAAAGAGCATGCCTTCCAACATTTTAGAAAGGTTTTTTGATGGCCGTGAATTCATTCACTGGATTCCTTGCTATATACGGATCATGGCCACGGCTTACATATTGACTGTTATTTTCAACCAAGACTATGTAGAGAACTTTTTTCCATAGAGTTTGTGGTCTTCGGGCATTCTACAACAATCCCTCAACTTTAAGATTAAAAATTAAGATCGGTCTACACATCGCACCAGAAATGCGAAACCAGTTATTATGTCTCACGAAGTAGTTGCTGAGGACAGAAGTCATGTATCTGGCTGTACCTCCACTGAAGTTTTTACGACCACAGAAGACTGTGTGCTTCACATAATACGCCTTCCCTTCGTTAATAAGTACCGAAACTGCTCTGACGTCACACTGTAACCTCCCTCTGTCACTTATCGACTTTAACGACAGTGGAAAATTAAACCGCGAGTACCTAATGGAAATTTGGGAAAAGCAATCGTCACAGAAGTGGAAGGAAGGGTTACATCTACATGAAAGGAAAAATGCAAATGAAATTGGTGGAAATTAATTTTGAAAAAGTGTAAAGTTAATAAAGAAAGTAAATGTGCGGTCGTTACGCTAACAATTAACTGGAGTTAATTAGATATTTGAGATTTGGGGAAAATTACGGTCGCCAGTCCTATGGACAACTACTATAATAACTGAAACAGAAAGGTTAATGCACATATAACTAGCACTAAATGCGTGGCAACTGAAGGTTGACACGTATTGTGTGAAAACTGAATGTTTGTAAGTAGTAATAAATTTCGCTACACTCTGACTTAATTTAGCAAAAGAATTAATAAAACCGGAAAACTGAAAGTTAATTCAGTGACTGAAATTAATAGTGAACTTTGTTTCTGAAGCATTACGAAATAAAATAAAATAAGGTTAGTCTTGGGCTACCTCAACAATCATCCCAAAAGCAACTTTAATCTACGCAATTTAGAAATAAGATATTTTACCTTGAACTTGAATTAATGGTGGTGGTGGTGGTGGTTAGTGTTTAACGTCCCGTCGACAACGAGGTCATTAGAGACGGAGCGCAAGCTCGGGTTAGGGAAGGAAATTGGCCGTGCCCTTTCAAAGGAACCATCCCGGCATTTGCCTGAAACGATTTAGGGAAATCACGGAAAACCTAAATCAGGATGGCCGGAGACGGGATTGAACCGTCGTCCTCCCGAATGCGAGTTGAATTAATGATTTTGAACAATTAACAATAGTAAAATTTAATACGTATCAAACTGAGCTGCAGTCACAGGTAAGCTAAAATATGGTAACAAAACTCGCACTCTTAATTAGTGTTTGTGTAATCTAAATATAGTTCTGTTTGGTATGAATACTTTAACTGAACTTTGAAATTAAAGCAGTGAAATGGAATGATATTACTTTAATGCTGGCGTTTGAATTTCAACGACATTCGGGTTCATTTCGGAAAAGGAAGGGACCCTGCTGGGTAATGCAATTGGGACAATGAGCAACAAAGTTTCGTGCTAAGTTGCTGTATTTTAGTGATGCAAATGGAACAGTTTGAAAAGCTGAGGTCTTCCATACAGTTCTAAAAATTTACGTGCTTTCAGTCTTCCTTGTTGGTTGATTGAAGGTTTGAAGTCGTCCATCGAACAGGTGGCGACAATCACTTATTGTCGGCCGTCGCTATTGCAGAAGCTGGATGTTGGCGTGCCTCCTTCTCGACACGGCCACCAGGCGAAACGGGCTCTTGATGAGTGCCAGCTAATGTTTCCCGTACGCGACACCGTGCCAGAAACTATCATAGCAAGTCGAGCGCAATTACGTGCTCCCAAACCCCGAAAGCGCGGCAACTCGAGGGAGCGTCACTCAACACACCTGCTCCACCGCCCTACTCCAGCCCGACCCTCCTCTACCCGCGCTCCACGCGGCAGAGTTAACACTACCCAAGATCCTAAACGCTTTGGTTCTCCACACGACCTATCGATCTAATCGTTCGATAGAATAGTTTTCCCTAGGCAAGACCCAGCGTAAAAATACAAATAATATTTTAAAAACAAGCCAATTACACATCGACATAAATGCATAAATATACAGGGTGTTTCAAAAATGACCGGTATATTTGAAACGGTAATAAAAACTAAACGAGCAGCGATAGAAATACACCGTTTGTTGCAATATGCTTGGGACAACAGTACATTTTCAGGCAGACAAACTTTCGAAATTACAGTAGTTACAATTGTCAACAACAGATGGCGCTGCGGGTGGGAAACTCTATAGTACGATATTTTTCACATATCCACCATGCGTAGCAATAATATGGCGTAGTCTCTGAATGAAATTACCCGAAACCTTTGACAACGTGTCTGGCGGAATGGCTTCACATGCAGATGAGATGTACTGCTTCAGCTGTTCAATTGTTTCTGGATTCTGGCGGTACACCTGGTCTTTCAAGTGTCCCCACAGAAAGAAGTCACAGGGGTTCATGTCTGGCGAATAGGGAGGCCAATCCACGCCGCCTCCTGTATGTTTCGGATAGCCCAAAGCAATCACACGATCATCGAAATATTCATTCAGGAAATTAAAGACGTCGGCCGTGCGATGTGGCCGGGCACCATCTTGCATAAACCACGAGGTGTTCGCAGTGTCGTCTAAGGCAGTTTGTACCGCGACAAATTCACGAAGAATGTCCAGATAGCGTGATGCAGTAATCGTTTCGCATCTGAAAAACGGGCCAATGATTCCTTTGGAAGAAATGGCGGCCCAGTCCAGTACTTTTTGAGGATGCAGGGACGATGGGACTACAACATGGGGCTTTTCGGTTCCCCATATGCGCCAGTTCTGTTTATTGACGAAGCCGTCCAGGTAAAAATAAGCTTCGTCAGTAAACCAAATGCTGCCCACATGCATATCGCCGTCATCAATCCTGTGAACTACACTCCTGGAAATGGAAAAAAGAACACATTGACACCGGTGTGTCAGACCCACCATACTTGCTCCGGACACTGCGAGAGGGCTGTACAAGCAATGATCACACGCACGGCACAGCGGACACACCAGGAACCGCGGTGTTGGCCGTCGAATGGCGCTAGCTGCGCAGCATTTGTGCACCGCCGCCGTCAGTGTCAGTCAGTTTGCCGTGGCATACGGAGCTCCATCGCAGTCTTTAACACTGGTAGCACGCCGCGACAGCGTGGACGTGAACCGTATGTGCAGTTGACGGACTTTGAGCGAGGGCGTATAGTGGGCATGCGGGAGGCCGGGTGGACGTACCGCCGAATTGCTCAACACGTGGGGCGTGAGGTATCCACAGTACATCGATGTTGTCGCCAGTGGTCGGCGGAAGGTGCACGTGCCCGTCGACCTGGGACCGGACCGCAGCGACGCACGGATGCACGCCAAGACCGTAGGATCCTACGCAGTGCCGTAGGGGACCGCACCGCCACTTCCCAGCAAATTAGGGACACTGTTGCTCCTGGGGTATCGGCGAGGACCATTCGCAACCGTCTCCATGAAGCTGGGCTACGGTCCCGCACACCGTTAGGCCGTCTTCCACTCACGCCCCAACATCGTGCAGCCCGCCTCCAGTGGTGTCGCGACAGGCGTGAATGGAGGGACGAATGGAGACGTGTCGTCTTCAGCGATGAGAGTCGCTTCTGCGTTGGTGCCAATGATGGTCGTATGCGTGTTTGGCGCCGTGCAGGTGAGCGCCACAATCAGGACTGGATACGACCGAGGCACACAGGGCCAACACCCGGCATCATGGTGTGGGGAGCGATCTCCTACACTGGCCGTACACCACTGGTGATCGTCGAGGGGACACTGAATAGTGCACGGTACATCCAAACCGTCATCGAACCCATCATTCTACCATTCCTAGACCGGCAAGGGAACTTGCTGTTCCAACAGGACAATGCACGTCCGCATATATCCCGTGCCACCCAACGTGCTCTAGAAGGTGTAAGTCAACTACCCTGGCCAGCAAGATCTCCGGATCTGTCCCCCATTGAGCATGTTTGCGACTGGATGAAGCGTCGTCTCACGCGGTCTGCACGTCCAGCACGAACGCTGGTCCAACTGAGGCGTCAGGTGGAAATGGCATGGCAAGCCGTTCCACAGAACTTCATCCAGCATCTCTACGATCGTCTCCATGGGAGAATAGCAGCCTGCATTGCTGCGAAAGGTGGATATACACTGTACTAGTGCCGACATTGTGCATGCTCTGTTGCCTGTGTCTATGTGCCTGTGATTCTGTCAGTGTGATCATGTGATGCATCTGACCCCAGGAATGTGTCAATAAAGTTTCCCCTTCCTGGGACAATGAATTCACGGTGTTCTTATTTCAATTTCCAGGAGTGTATATCGTTAGCGAATGTCTCTCGTGCAGCAATGGTAGCGGCGCTGAGGGGTTGCCGCGTTTGAATTTTGTATGGATAGAGGTGTAAACTCTGGCGCATGAGACGATACGTGGACGTTGGCGTCATTTGGACCGCAGCTGCAACACAGCGAACGGAAACCCGAGGCCGCTGTTGGATCACCTGCTGCACTAGCTGCGTGTTGCCCTCTGTGGTTGCCGTACGCGGTCGCCCTACCTTTCCAGCACGTTCATCCGTCACGTTCCCAGTCCGTTGAAATTTTTCAAACAGATCCTTTATTGTATCGCTTTTCGGTCCTTTGGTTACATTAAACCTCCGTTGAAAACTTCGTCTTGTTGCAACAATACTGTGTTCTAGGCGGTGGAATTCCAACACCAGAAAAGTCCTCTGTTCTAAGGAATAAACCATGTTGTCCACAGCACACTTGCACGTTGTGAACAGCACACGCTTACAGCAGAAAGACGACGTACAGAATGGCGCACCCACAGACTGCGTTGTCTTCTATATCTTTCACATCACTTGCAGCGCCATCTGTTGTTGAAAATTGTAACTACTGTAATTTCGAAAGTTTGTCCGCCTGAAAATGTACTGTTGTCCCAAGCATATTGCAACAAACGGTGTATTTCTATCGCTGCTCGTTTAGTTTTTATTGCCGTTTCAAATATACCGGTCATTTTTGAAACACCCTGTATATATACAAATTGTAAAACAACTACAAGACACAGAAATGTCGTATCTTCAGGTAACAAAATAAGGGAAAAATTGATAGTACAATAGATGGAAACAGGAGGATATGCATTTCCAGCGTTATAACACACTGTACCAAAATATCCGGCAGGTCGTTAATAACAGGATTATGTTTCATTTATAGACTTCTGTATGACGTAACATGGTCATTATCCTTAGCTTCATTGTTGCTAGTTGTTTCCTGATGTCCACATTTTATCTGCCCCTTACTAGTGTACCTGTGTGCAGTACTAACTTCCAGGTCAAGTTTTCTCTTTTTGTTCGGTATAATGACTATAACGTCGTTAGCGAAATTTCCTCGCACAGATCTCAACTGCAAGTGATGCTCTCTTTCTATGAGACCAACAGTTAAAGGTAAGTAGTACGAAAATACGCATAGATTCTCAGTACTATGCTATTAATAACAAGTACAAACGCCATATTTAATATCCACCAATGACACTGACGTAACGAGACCAAAAAACATAGAGTTAACTAAGGAAAGTGTTTTTTAATACCTCTTCAACATAATCAATAAAATAATTTGTTCCCTTATATCCTGTGCTGCTAGAAAATGTTACAGCATTCTGAATTTTATCTCGTAGTTAGAGAGTTTCTACGAACGGGCAACGTTCGGTTCCTTTATCTTACTCAGAGGCAAATCTAAAAACTTATTTCTCAAATTCCACGCGTAATCCACAGGTAGGAAAGTTCCAAGCATATCCTTGCATTACTAACATTTGTTTTGCCCACTCGTTTGCACCAAGATACCGACGTGCATTGATTAGTTTTATAGGCAATATAGCTGCAGTGAGTAACCACAATACTGCGCCTGTCTTATTCATTTCACGGGCAAGTGAATTTTCACTAGAAAAACAGCAATCCCGGCACTAGCCCCACATGAATCCAGTGCTGGTTGAGGACTGCGACTACCGACAATATTCTGTCTGCCTCCATGTCACCCGGGGCCCACGAGAAATACGGGTTTTGCAACGAACTTCTCACGTCATGCTAGTCGGCTTGTTCGCCAAACTTCGCGAAAGCTCGGCTGCGTGCAGCGTTCACGGGAAATCAGTATGGTACCCACTAAAGGTCTTAATTCTGTCGAGTGCTATGGAGAGCTTGCATGCATTTAAACGAGCAGTCACGAATTATTTAACTCGTGTTAAACAGTTATTCGCTCCCCGCCAGAGACGGCTGCTGTCACTCGTAAGACCTGCAGTGCCACGTGGTGTGACGTATACGCCACGGCATGTCTTTCTCGTGGGCCTCGGTGTCTCCTCAGTGACATCACAGCACATAGAAATGGCTGGCCAAATTTCGCGTGTGAAGCAAGGGATATTTGGCAGAGTTTTCCGAATCGGTCGTCAGAGCTGGAATTTATTCACTGAAATAACATGTAGAAATGACATCACATGACACCTCCGACGCTAATGTTAAATTAATTCTTTATGTTGCGGCCACTTCCCGTCAAAGACCACTATACAAAATAGATTTCTGTTAACAATAACAGTTACAAAAAAATGGTTCAAATGGCTCTGAGCACTATGGGACTCAACTGCTGAGGTCAGTAGTCCCCTAGAACTTAGAACTAGTTAAACCTAACTAACCTAAGGACATCACACACATCCATGCCCGAGGCAGGATTCGAACCTGCGACCGTAGCGGTCTCGCGGTTATAACAGTTACATACACTATTTGATCGAACATGTCCTGATATCCCCACCAATTGCGAAACTGACCACTAGATGTTACGAGCCGGCCGCTGTGGCCGAGTGGTTCTAGGAGCTTCATCCGAAACCGCGCTGCTGCTACTGTCGCAGGTTCGAATCCTGCCTCGGGCATGGATGTATGTGATGTCCTTAGCTTAGTTAGGTTTAAGTAGTTCTAAGTATAGGGGACTGATGACCTCAGATGTTAAGTCCCATAGCGCTTAGAGCCATTTAAACCATTTTTTTAAGATGTTATGAGAGGCGGACCAGCCAGTAATATTGTGTTTACAATATTGTGTATTGGGTATAGCAGAGTAACAGTTCGGGGGCAATGATTGTATCAACATGATAATGCAACCTATCGTAAAGCAGTTTCTGTGAGTCAATGGTTTGGGGACTATAATATTCGTAAAAGGGACTGCCCTTCCTCTCAACCCAGTGAACACCTTTGCAATGATTAAAACGTCGACTTCGCTCCAAACAGCAGTGTCCAATATCACTACCTTCTCTGTTTTCGACTCTCGAGGAGGAATGGTCTGTCAATCTTCCAGAGACATTCAGACACCTCACTGAAAGTGTCCCCAGCATATTTCACACCGTCACGAAAGAAAAGGGTGGACACACTCATATTATTGCCCACTAAAATCTGTCCGGGTCAGATAGTCAAAAGACACCAAAAAACTGAAATATAATATTTATAAATAGTGTTACGTAATGCAGAGGTAGATGCATAAATATGATACACTAATAAACGTTATTTGTAATATGCAGAGGTAGATACATGATTAAACATTATATTTTTGACATGTTTTTATGTAACCCTTGTTGCTAATAAAAATATCTGGTCGATAATGGTCTTTGACCTAAACCGACAGTACAATAAATAATAAACTGAAGATCGGCTTAAAGTGTTACATGATGTGATATCCACAATTTATAAGAACTGTGGAACAAAACAAACAAAAAATATTTCAGTAAAATTTAGTATAACAAATGCGTTAATACCAAACAGGTTCATGTAAAAAAAACTTGCTCTTTTCGTAACAATACCTAAATGCTGACCACCAGATCAGGATCTTTTGCTAGGGCTGAAGTATTTGTACCACATCATGGTGGTCGTGATTTTGCAAATGTAAAATTATCTCCTCCTGTTACAGATGCTACGTATGTACCTGACGTTGAAAATGTTGTTTCTTCCTTTGTTCTGATTGCGTAAACTTTTCACTACAGCTCAAGAAATCTTCGAAACTACGATTCGAACTTCCGTTGAGTTTGTTTTATTCACCTACTGCACATGGATTTGTTTGTTTGTTTGTGGTGCGACACACGCAAGAAATGAACTTGGCAGCTAAACTACAAAGCAGCTGGTTCATAAGCTTCACAGTCTCGCTAAGGGTTTTTTTTAGGGGGGGGGGGGGCGCCGAAATACGTTGCGCGGCTATTGAGTCAATGGCTCACATTAGGCAAGATCAGGCTTCAAACCCTTCTCCGCACCTCCAGATTTGGGTTCTTTGTGGTTTGCTTAAATCGCTTAAGCAGCATGCCGGTTTGCTTCCCCATCTTATCGAATCCTAGCATATTTCTCATTCCTAATGATCTAGTCATTGAAGAGATGTTAAGCTCTGATTATTCTTTTTTTCCTTATGTTTCAGTTTTCGTGTCATTTTGGATTGAAGATCTTATGTTCATGGTTCAGTATTTCTCTCACATCGTGATCAATAATGGCAAGGAAAGCGGGATTGTTTCTTAGAGGTACCTTTTGGAGAATCCTCCTTTGATATCCTCTAGTTCGTATCAGTTCCTCGAGTGCTATCTTTCTGCTTTCCAATGTTTGGTATCTTTTCACTATTGGCCCAAAATATCTCTCACTGCAAACACCCACAAGGATAGTTTTAAGTCGGAAGCGGAAGCACGTGGATCAAATCCGATATGTCCAAGGAATAATCGTTGTGACACTATCTCGGATTTATTTTC
This sequence comes from Schistocerca piceifrons, assembly GCF_021461385.2. Classification (NCBI taxonomy): domain Eukaryota; kingdom Metazoa; phylum Arthropoda; class Insecta; order Orthoptera; family Acrididae; genus Schistocerca; species Schistocerca piceifrons. Next base: position 207,757,274 of record NC_060149.1, on the reverse strand, counting down.
TTGAACAACTTTTCGATTGTGAAACCACGATACTAGGCCGACCGTTTGTGGTGTTAGCACCATCCAAAGTCGGAGCTGCGATCACTACAAATGTGAGAATTGTTACTGCCTCAGCTCGCAAGGTGAAAAACTCTAACTGGATCTTTCAGAATAGTTGGCTCAATGGGTCAGTGGCAAACCACAGAACTAAAGTGTTAGCGTTCGATTCCCAGTCAGTTTTAGTATATTTATCTGTCATGTATTTCCTCTCTGGCTATGTTTGATAATTTGGAAAATACCTAGTTGTACTGTGGTTCGGAGTTCATGTAGATCTGTAAGATCTCACATACAGGTAAATGGCTGAGTACGTCTGTTCAAAGACATTAGGAAGGCCCTGGAGTACATCCAATACCTCTGCGTTTGGTGAAGCTCTGTGACGTTCAAACCAACTTTCGGGTTGATGACAATTTCACTTATCATGATTTACACACACACACACACACACATATATATATATATATATATATATATATATATATATATATATATATATATATATATATATATATGTGTGTGTGTGTAAATCACAATTCCTTACAGGCAAGGCAAATATATATATATATATATATATATATATTTGCCTTGCCTGTAAGGAATTGTGTTGTGACCAGTCGGAGAAGTATCTAACTTATTAAGATCGACATTAGAAAAGATAAAATATGGAAAACAAGATTAAACTGATTCACGATGCAAGGCCATGTATTTTATATGAAATCAATTCCAGTAGCTGTAATGTAATGTTTATTTGCTTGTATTTGGAGATTTATGCACAACCCTTTTTTGAATACCAAAGCTTTCTCTGTTTACATAAACAATTACACTGATCAATACTACAAGTGAATCAGCCAATATGTGCCACATAATCTAAACGATAGCCTTTTAATTCAGTCTCGTGTCATAGGAGGGTATTCTTCCAGACAGACTGCAATACCGGATGAGGACCTACCTTTCTCATGTCAAATGTCTTTTGATACGTTAAACACATTGGTTACATATTTTACGAAGAGAGTCACAAGTGGGCCCTAAAATTACGACCGACATGCTTTCATACTATGATTAACTGTCAATATACAGACATCAAATTATAGTTTAATATGCATTTATGTTGTCTCCTTGTATCAGGGTTATTAGTTCTCTCTCAGAAAAAATTAGTGAAATAACTACGTGGGGTTTCTCATGAGAAGTAAAAAAGTAAAACTGAATGAAAAAAGGAAATTTCTATTGTTCTTGTATAGAGTTAAATGAAATACCATCAGAAAGTCTCTTGCAGTCTTAACGATGAAACGATTTACCGAGAGCGAGAGTACTTTATTTCAAAAAACTTGCGTTGCTCTTACTTGGCCAAAAAGACAAAACATCATTACTTAGATCTCTACCATCTTTTACGAATACAATTCAAACTTCATATTTATTCATTACTATTTATCTCCTTATTTTTATTTTGACTTTGTAATTCACTCGCAGTTCGAAGCCGTTGTAGATTACGAATAATATTCGCATGTAGAAACAATAAACATACAGCAACAGTCAGATTCAGGGTGCGACTGAACCCCACAAGGTCCACTTAACGAGACGGTAGCAGTATCATGTGGTAACAGATGACGTCGTAGGAAATACTTCATCAACTGTGTATCACTCTTCGGAGACTTTTAGCAGAGTTCAGCGAGGTCGCGGGCAGGTCAGCTTTCTTGGGAGACACGGGCGAATATCATTTACGGTACTTCCAAATAAAATTTTATTTTAAATCGTGTTGCTTGCTACAGGAATATGCATAGAGGAGTCAAAACATTATGGCCACCGTCCGTCACCAAGTTTAGTGCCGCTTCGTGGCGTTGCGGGCACGTGACGGGGTAAGGAAAACACACTGTCCACCCAAAAAGCTCGGAAACTGATTTTATTTCTAACGTATAAGCGACGTCAGCACCGTAACTACGTTGGCAGTTTGTGACTAGTGAGCAAAGCGAGTTAAGCATTGGACGTGTGGCCGTAGTGATTTAACGCTGTTGTGTCCCTAAGTGCAATGGAGCCAAACCTCTGAATTAACTGTTCAAGAGATTCTCCAGATTGTTTTGCAGACGTGAAAAGTGTGTACAAAGTTTTTCCCACATACCTTGACTCCCAAAGATTCGTGGACACCTGCCGTGACATGTTTGAAATGCAAAACGCAGACAGTTGTTTTCCTGGAAAAAAAACCATCATCACTGTTGACGAGACTTGATGTTATCAATGCAAACCTACCACAAAACGACAAAGGCCAGAAACTCACCTTAGGGGCCAACGGTTGACGATATAATCGACATTCAAGAATATGTGGCGCGTAAGATGAACAACACCCCAGAGTACTTTTATGAGAGACTCACACGATTGTACGAACGTTCTGTTGATTGTAGGGGAGACCAGGACACATCGGCCATGGGGCACGATGGTCAGTTCGTGCAATTTTTTTATACTGCCGTTGGAATACACCACGGACCAAAGAGGTTGGTGGTAACAATACCGTCAGTGGTGCTAGATTGTCGAGCGACGTAGGGCTCGCATTTAATGTTTTCTTGTTGAAAAAAATGGTTCAAATGGCTCTGAGCACTATGGGACTTAACATCTGAGGTCATCAGTCCCCTAGAACTTAGAACTACTTAAACCTAACTAACCTAAGGACATCACACACATCCATGCCCGAGGCAGGATTCGAACCTGAGACCGTAGCGGTCGCGCGGTTCCAGACTGTAGCGCCTAGAACCGCTCGGCCTTTCTTGTTGAGGAAAGTAAATTTTGCATGCTGAAGATTTTTGTTGTGTCCTCCAAGACAAGTCTCTTGCGAAATTAGTAAGTACCATGATTTAAGTCCATAGATTAAGGATTATTTTGAAACTGTATACGGCAATAAACATTTAAAATGTATTCGTAAGCACCTACGGTGATGAGGTACAATGGGTCACTTAAATATGGGCACGTCGCCCACATGGCCGACCTCCCCCGCTGTCTTTTTATAAGTAGTCTTATTAACTTTAATGGGTCAAACGTAGCCAAAGTCTGGATCATATCCAATGCAATTTTACGAAGGCTAACTGTGTTCTGAACTGATTTTAAATCCGTAACATCTTTGCGATGTTTGATTTTTTGTCTTTTTTACTTCCAAAACCTATAACTTGTGTTCAGGTATTTACTAAACCGACTGAAATTTAAATTTGAAATTATTACTTATGAAACATTTCTGAACATACATTTTCAGGTATAAAATAGGTATGTATATATGTAGTCATATTTTTACTCATCGTCGTTCTGCCGACTTCTTTTTAGGATGGTCCTAAAATATAAAAAGAAAGAGCCGACGTCCTGAAGCAACTATGAGATTAGCAGTAACAGAACCAAAACCGCACGAAATATCAGTTAGGAAGGTGAGCTCAGCGTTTAACATAGAGAAAAACTTTAGAGAGGTAGTAGAAAAAATTCAAAGATTTAAAACATTCTGTAATGCCAACAAAACTGTGGGATAGATTTGGCTTCGCATAAAGAATACAGGTAACATATTTATTTGTTTTGTCGTGTTGTACTTAATATTTTCGTTATTATAATAACAACACCTAATACAATGGAAGTAATATACAAAATTAAATTCACTAACTATTTTCTGTAAGTTTTATTCATTCAGGGAATTTTAAATACATAGCTAAGATAAATTCATTTTTCCATGTGCTTGAACCTGAACAGGAAAACATACTTGAAGAGGACCGTACTAAACCTAAGGACATATACTTTGCCCTTTCACCAAAAGAAGTTAGGCAGTAATTCCACACCTATGAAATTGCCTGTCAACGTAAAATATACCAATCTTGCACCAACTTTGAAATGGCGGACATGATTGGTTTTCAGGATTTCTGAAACGACACCCAACGCCCTCCATCCGAAATCCTCAGCCAACTAGTTTGGCACGATGTACTATATTGAACAAGCATGAAACAACCTTGTTCTTCCGATAACATGAGCAATGTTTTCACAGGATTGAAAATGATCTTTGGTGACAGCTGGGATGTATATACAACTGAAATCACTACAGTCAGAAGGCCTGGCGAAATAGTTACTAGAAGGAGATTACGTCAAAAAGGGTGGGTAACATCTGGAGAAAGAGGATGACATATCACTACGTCTTTACGTTTTAATGCAATTGGGAATAGTGTGCCTCCATTTCTTATATTCTGTAGGGCTGACTTCAAGCCCTATTTTGTCAGAGATGGTCCTGTCGGGAGCATAGGCACGGGGTGGATGACAGAAACTAACTTCTTGAAATACATACAAACTTTTCAATCACATATTCAGCGCTCCAAAGACCATCCTTGTCTGGTACTAATGAACAGCCAAAGTTCCCATTTGTCCCATGAACTCTTTGATTTTGTAAGGAAAATGGTGTCATACTTCTGTCTTTTCCAGCTCATTGTAACGACAAACTACAGCCCTTAGAAGTATTAATCGTGCTTTTAAGAAATTTGTAAATTCAGCATGCGACGCACAGGTGACAGCAATGCTCTGCCAAACGCAATTAAGCCCAGCCTATGGCTAAATTCAAAGTGAGCGGCATCTCCCCCTTAAACATGGACGTTGACAGCAAAAGTGACTTTGTGCCTTAATAAGCAAAAGATGAACCTGATCCTAATGCTGTTGGTTGTGATTTAATTGCTGAAGCTGACCTTTCAACTGCTTAAGAATACAATGGTAGGCATATGCTGTTAGTAAAATCGCTTGTTAAATTAAACATCACATCACCCGCCGAGCGCGGCTTCCAAACGCCTGAAGAAGTCAGGTCATTTGGGAAATCGAAACCAAGAGAAAAAACAGCAAAGAAACAAAAAAGAACGTAAGCAGAACTGACAGACACTCCAGTAAAGGACGCATTACAACGCGAACAGACAGAAAAGAAAACCTTTGAAGATAAATATGGTTTTTCTGCGTACTAACCTATTTTCTAAAAATAGTCTCCGTGATCCAGCTAAATCACATGATAAAAGTCCTCAAATAAACCGCTCAATTAAAATGGACATTCCTGAGAAGGTTCTTCAAGATGAAGAGTATACTCGAGGACGCCCTGTGTCTTACGTGTCTTAAATGATTTTCTCACAGCTATCCAGTGCACAAGTTGTAAGCTGTGGGCTCATCTGCCATGTGTTAAAAATGACGTGAAAGGGCATTTTTATGAATGTTTGAACTATTAAGCTTCTATAGCGCATTCAGATGAAGACTGATGAAAATTCTGAAGATACTTTGTTGTCAAACTATTATTATAACAATGACAACACAATTTATGACTGTAATTTTTGTTATAGAGTAGTAGGAATTTGTATTAAAATGAGCTGTGAGCATTAAAGTCGACGTATTTTCAATTAAAAAACTGATCTAGTTACGAAATTAAATGATAAAATAATATGGGCCAACTTGCCTCCACGGCTGGGTCAACTTGCCCCATAGGTGGTGTAGGATGGCCTATGTGGTCTTTCTGTACTAATTAGTTTCTAACCAGTATACAAATAATGAGAAAGCTTAATCACTTAGCTACAAAGGTGCTGAAGCACTATATCAATATTTCCATACAAAATATCAATGGGAAAATTTAAAATACAAGCTGGAAGCAATCAAGGAAAACAAGTGGTCCAGCCAGCTTCGGTCTCCCCTAGTTAAGCGAGGTGAGACTTTGTAGAACACATGAAGCATTCACCCCGCCATCTTAACTGTTTATTTCAGCACATTTTTATTAGGTCAATTTCTTGTCAGTCTGTCTGCTTGGTAGACATGTTGCAATTTATTTAAACTAACTTCCCGCTGAGATAGTGACTTGAAATTTTAAACATAACTCATATTTGGATGTCAGTGCACTACTTCGTGTGCCCCTGCCATTTCCCACTTTTCCTGTTCCAGACTCGAAGGGTTCGAGAGAAGAACCATTGGTCATAAGCCTCCATGTGATCTCGAATCTCTCTTTCATTTTCACCTTCAGCTCTTTTCTTGAGATATACGTAAGAGGAAGTCAGGTTAAAAGAAACTGAAATAAAACTGAAATTTACCACATGTCTCTGTTGTTATCTCATCAAAATGTTTGAAATTGATTGAAAAATCTCGTACACAAGACTAAAAATCAGAAAATAATTATTTAAATCAAAATGGATCGGACTAAAAAGTATAAAATAAATTCTCCTCGCCCCCTACAGATTCCTAACCTCATGCAAATAGTCCGGAAATTTTGTAGCTTGATGCAGATAGTCCTGAAATTTTGCAACTTCATGCAGATAATCCTGAAATTTTGTGATTGTGAATGCTTAATAGCTGTGAAAATATTTGTAAGATTTAAAATGAAAATCGCGGGACGCTTGTAGCATATAACTGATACATGAATAGTCTACCCTCTTTCTATCACACTACTCACTAATTGATCCATGGCAAGTGCACCTCCCTACTTTTATGTATCGCATGCACCCCACGTATTTCGTTTCAAGTATTTTCATATTTATTTAAACTTCACACTCACAAATTTTTAGGACTATCCTCCGTATGGGGTTACGAATCTGTATGGGGCTACTTGAAATTATTTTCTACTTTTTAGTCCGATTTATGAATGGGGTATTTTAAAAATTCGTTTCTATTTAAATAGAAATGGCACTGAGCACTGTGGGACTAACTTCTAAGGTCATCAATCCCCTAGAACTTAGAACTACTTAAACCTAATTAACCTAATGACATCACACGCATCCATGCCCGAGACAGGATTCGAACCTGCGACCGTAGCGTTCGCGCGGTTCCAGACTGTACCGCCTAGAACCGCTCGGCCACCCCGGCCGGCTCTATTTAAATAATGATTATTAATCCACTTTCTAAATTTCTTGAATTGACGATGGTATAAGCGCAACAGAGACGAATGTCTAACAATGTTAGCGAGGATACGAGCGAAAAAGAGGATATCCACAAACATTAGCGACTTTGACCCAGGGCGGATTGTCATGGCCTGACTCCTGGTAACGAGCGTCTCTGAAACGGATAAGGTGGTCGGCTCCTCGCGCGCTGCTGTTGTGAGCATCTATGGAATGTGGTAGAAAGACCGTGAAACACAAATAGGCGACAAGGTGATGGACGGCCAAACCTCATCACCCAATGTGTGGCTCGGGTGGTGGTTTGATAGTTTGTGCAGGTATCGGTCCGTGTGTGTAGGTTTTCGATACACGCTGTGTCCCAGGTCGGAATGACTGGACGATCGATCAACACCAGGATCGAAGAACATACGCGACATTGCAGGTTGGGGCAGGTGGAGAAATCGGCCGTGGCAGAGCTCGCACTGAGTGAGACCGACCACGTAATAAAATTCGCTGACACGGAAGTTCTGGCTGCAGAGAAGCACTATCAAACGCGCTTGTTCAGAGAAGCGGTAGAAATACAAAAACACGCGAACAGCTTCAACAAGAAAGAGGAAAGCCTTAAGGTAAACGGATCCTGGCTTCCCGTACTGCAGCGTATGACCGTCGCAGGTAGCAAGAGGAGAACCGCACTGGAAATGACCGCGGAGAAGCCCTCGGACGTTGGCTCGCTACCCCAAGCTCGCTGCAATTCACCACCGGCAATGGAGGGTGAAGCTTTGACAATGCCAGCCACTCGTGCCGGCGAAACGTCAGTAAAGTCAGTCAGTCAAATCATTAGATGAACGTCGGCCGAAGAACCCGAGACAGAAGCCAATAGGCAGTTTGTCAATCACGAAGTCGGCAGAACGTTTAACTCTGACCTTCCATTACTTGTTGTATACATGTTCGGCATCCATTGCAACTGGCTGAAGTGTCTGGCGATTATTGACATTTCTTATAAAGTGCGCACTGCAGCCAAGACAGAAACGAAGATAAGTGCCTTTCAAAACTTAAATTCGTGATTTGGCTTATGAAATTACCTTTAACCTCATACTTTTCGCAGATCGTATACTAATCAGCTAAAAAATATAACAATGAGCGTCAGACTAGTATAAATAACTACCACTGTGTAAAGATTTAATGGAGAATTTTAAATATGCATAGAGAGGGAGAACACCTCGGTCCACAGACGTATGTATACAACACCTACCTTGAGAGTGTTCAAAATTGTTCAATTATTTGATATTCTGGACTAGTCAGGACATAATGCCACCTTCACGTCGCAAGTGGCAGGTAGGCACAAAAGTAGATTTAGTTTATTTTAGTACGTAGGGCATCTATACAAGTACAGTGTCAGCAACAACCTCAGATTGTTCACCGACGATTCTGTCGCCTACTGGCCGGCCAGGGTGGCCGAGCGGTTCTAGGTGCTACGGTCTGGAACCGCGCGACCGCTACGGTCGCAGGCTCGAATCCTGTCTCGGGCATGGATGCGTGTGATGTCATTAGGTTAATTAAGTTTAAGTAGTTCTAAGTTCTAGGGGATTGATGACCTTAGAAGTTAGTCCCACAGTGCTCAGTGCCATTTCTATTTAAATAGAAACGAATTTTTAAAATACCCCATTCATAAATCGGACTAAAAAGTAGAAAATAATTTCAAGTAGCCCCATACAGATTCGTAACCCCATACGGAGGATAGTCCTAAAAATTTGTGAGTGTGAAGTTTAAATAAATATGAAAATACTTGAAACGAAATACGTGGGGTGCATGCGATACATAAAAGTAGGAAGGTGTACTTGCCATGGATCAATTAGTGAGTAGTGTAATAGAAAGAGGGTAGACTATTCATGTATCAGTTATATGCTACAAGCGTCCCGCGATTTTCATTTTGGGGTTGGGTTGTTTGGGGGAAGAGACCAGACAGCAAGGTCATCGGTCTCATCGGATTAGGGACGGACGGGGAAGGAAGTCGGCCGTGCCCTTTCAAAGGAACAATCCCGGCATTTGCCTGCAGCGATTTAGGGAAATCACGGAAAACCTAAATCAGGATGCCCGGACGCGGGATTGAACCGTCGTCCTCCCGAATGCGAGTCCAGTGTGCTAGCCACTGCACCACCTCGCTCGGTTTAAGTAGTTCTAGGGGACTGATGACCTCAGATGTTAAGTCCCATAGTGCTCAGAGCCATTTGAACCATTTTGTTGCCTACTGGAATATATCGTCACTCAGTGATCGCAAGGAAATCACGGAAATTTAGCGTACAGAATGGCAGCTCTCTGTAAATGCCAATAAACGCTAAATAATTTTCGTACCAAAAATAAATAATTTTCATACCAAAAACGAGGAACCCAATACTAACGTTCTCAAGATTAATGATAAACTTCAGAAACCCATCACATCGGTTAAATGACTATGTGTCATACATATTAAGTACTAATCCACCTCTGTAGCAGAGTGGCCAGTGCGCCTGAGTGGCATGTGGAGGACCTGGGTTGTGTTCCCGGCACTGCCAGAGATATATCCTTGATGGGAGGACTGGAATGGCGTGCACTCAGCCTCATGAAACGGGCAGCTGAGGAGCTACTTACTTGACTTTTTGTTTTAACAACCGACTGGTCGGTCGTCTTTCTTTCAGTAGAATGAAACAAAAACCAAATGGAACTGGTCAATTACACGTATCTTTTTCAGTAACTCTCCCGGTTTGAGTGATTTCAGTCATTTCTTCAGCCTTTCTCCGTCCGGAGAGGGCGACATAGTTTGGTACCGCCGCCGGCAGACTTCTGCAGCCAGGCAGGCATCCGCCACGAGGAGGTGGCGTGGCCGCCACTGAAGTGCTGAGGCTCGCGGTCCGCGCTAGCTGGCCACCTCCCCGCCACGGATACACCCCTGATAAGACTCCAGGAGGTTACTGACGTAGAGCGCTCAGGACACACGCGTCGCCGCCGCAAATCTGCCGGTGTTCCAGTTCTTATTTATTTATGTCCGTGCTTGCTATGAAAATAGGACGAGGAATTCCGCCTTATGGAAGACACCTTTTCTCCCTTTTCTTTTACCCAGACATGTTTCAGCACTTTTTGTGCTATCTTCAGTGCATTATTTTTTTATTTTTCTTACTGTAAAATTGTTGTTACATATTATTAACATTTAGCGAAACTTGTGGTACATATATACAGGGTGGTCCATTGATTGTGACCGGGCCAAATATCTCACGAAATAAGCGTCAAACGAAAAAACTAAAAAGCCCGAAACTTGTCTAGCTTGACGGGGGAAACCAGATGGCGCTATGGTAGGCCCTCTAGATGGCGCAGCCATAGGTCAAACGGATATCAACTGCGTTTTTTAAAATAGGAACCCCCATTACAATTGTGAATGAATTATTGTTGTAAAATATTATGCATAATTTGTTCACAGTTCACAGTTGAGATATGTATTAACAACCTGATGCACTATGTGTTGTTTATAACATTATGTCAAAGTTCTATTTATAGCTTAGTTGGCAAAAGGGTGGATGTATGCATTAGTTTACATACCTTATATGATATTATTGGACATTTATGTTGGTAGCTATTCTGCTACACAATCTGCATCTTATCATCTGCAAACAGTAAAACGTAATTTTTATTATTCTGACTAAAACGGAACGCATACAGTCGCTAAAATTTGGCAATGTTCCTTCCCCCTTCACGCACCTTTAAGGAAACTTTTATGCTCAACTTCGTTAATCCCCCGACGATACAGTTACTGGCTGCTACTACGTTACGCGTCCCGAATACCTCAGTCCACAACAATATTTTAAATAATCAAAAGAAGAATTTGTCTATTCAGTATATAATTAAATGCCTACTTATACCTCTCATCTAAACTTCCGTGTAACGTGTACCTCCCCCCCCCCCCCCCCCCCGCCCCACCCTCGGTGTCTTCATAGTCCCAGGGGGCAGGGCTATCAACCAATACAAATACTAACGAATAGTTTCAGGTGAAAGAGCGAATAAAGTACGTGGTTCAAACGACAGAAAAATACAGACTGGTTTCACTTGAAAAGAAAGAAGGAATAACTCGGTCAATATGCAACACATTGTCGACTGTTTTCATTCGTTTACTCCCAGAAACTGGCTCCTCTGAATAATTCAACAGATACTTACGAGTAAAACTACAACCAAATGAGTCGATTGTTTTCCAACTACCGACTGAATTCATTGTTTTCATTCCGTTGTTCCCATCACTATGCTTGACCGTGCAGTAGCGGCTCCAGGTCACGAAAAACTGACAACAGCCAGGAGAGCGCTGTGCTACTCCCACACCCCTTCATATCGCATCCAGTGACACCATTGGCGGAGGATGACACGGCGGTCGGGCGGTACTGATGTGTTAGTGAGGGACTGTGGACGTAGTTTATACTAAGACCTGGTACGAAATAGGACAAACCTGTGAAATAAACCAGTAGGGAACATGAAAGATGGCAAGTTTATTGGTGCAGTTCTGAAAAAATGCACAGTTTCTGTGAAGGAAAGAGTATACAAGACCGCAATGTAAACAATTGTAGAATATCGCCCAGCGTTTGCTGTCCTTAGAAATTTTATATGGCAGCAGACGTCAAACGAATTGAGGTACGTAACAGGTCAGTACAGCCCATATAAAAGTATAGCAGACACTCTGAAAAAAACTTGAATAGGAATATCTGGAAGAAAGGCGACTTTGTTCTGCAAAAATTGTCTTGAGGAAGACAAGAAAATTAGTATTCAAGGTATAATGTGCTACAATTCTTCTGTAACCATTATACACTGACGGAAAAGAAAACTACAACACCAAAAAATAATTACTGTAGAGTGATGAAATTTCTGGAATAAATTTATCTATGTAACACATTTAAGTGATTAACATTGCAACATACTGAAGGAACGTCTAGCTTCTCGTAGCCCCACTACACGATCTCGTTCAAACTCATTGAGGTGCTGATACCGCCGCTTTTGTCGACTTAAAGGCATTCTTGACTAACATTAATTTTTTATATACTTTTGATTGTATCTAGCCCAATTTTTAGTATGACAATCTCTCATGGTTACCCTACGAGTCTATCGTTTTTGTTTATTAGCTTTCACTAGTTTTGAGAAACATAAGAGTAACGATATTGCAAACCGAAGGGCTTCGGACACCCTTGGGTCGCTTTGGTGCGCCTGGGAGACGAAGTACTTCGGCTGCGCTAGTCACTCTGTTTCGGGCGGTCTCGAAGGTCGGACATGTACCTCAGTATTGTGCGTTACTTAGACGTGACTATGTAATAGTCACTCTGTTTCGGGTGTTCTTGAGAGCCGGGCATGTTGTACTCTACATCGGGCGTAACTTAGTTGTGACTGTGTAATAATCACTCTGTCTAGTGCGTACTGGAGAGCCACACATATGTATCATATTTCGGAAGTTGGATGGTAAAGTTACCATACAATTAAGAAATCTATGTCGAGTGTTGTAAAAGACAGTGTAAATGTGTGAATATTTGAATAATAACCAAACAGGACACATTAATGACAAGTGTAGCCTACCAGCATTATCTGTACTACAGATCTTGCCCTCTGTAGTTACAGAGACTAACCTGGGCAAGTGGCATCCCGCAAGAAGCACAATCACAGGTTCGAAATGACAGCGTAGCAGCCTCCGCCGAAGAAGATCCCACGACCGACGGGCTGTCTTCTGCGTTGGGGACACAACTTTAGAAGACGACAGGTTGGTGGAAAGAACGGTCAGAGACTCTTATTCAATCTCTCAAGATCTCTCCAGCTTCCAAATCTGACTTCCAAAGGGGCACATAATTTATAATAGATATTGTACAAGACAAACATACCTTCGCTACTATGAAAATACTAACTCCTTGGACACTTGATAGCTTTTGTCCTAAGTAATTTGAGTTTTCTATTAGCGAAGAAACAAAAATGAAAATAATTTTTCCATATTGATTCCGGCTCAGAAGGTGTGAAAACAGAAGCGTGGCCAGGTGTGAATGGCATTACATAAAAGTCGATCAGGACTTGTATGATAAAACGGAACATACGGGTCCAAACGTCCTTTGGTTTATAAGCAGAATGAGCAAAAAATTCGTTATTCCCAGGAGACATTCTGCTAATATCAAGTGACATTGCTGTCAGCCTTGATAACGATCTCAGTTCAGAGAAGAAGAGATTCCACAAGTTTCTTCACGTATGCCATATTCAGCTTGTATGAGACCTTCCTTTTTTGAATTTTAATTTACAAGTGTAAGCAAAACCCAACGTGCCCTGAAAATAAGCCTTCTAATAGTAATCATCGGTGTAATTAATTAATGTAACATGACCAATGAAAGTTAACTGAGTAGAACACACTCACGTTAATCGTGCAACGTAAATTTATTAAGGTGCTGTTCCTGCCGACTTGTTTAGGATGTGAAAGTCAAGTAACGTGGTCACTCATTAAGTGTCACTTCTGCTACTTCCCTCATACAGCAATCCACACAACGTATTTTCTGAAATTGTGTCTAATGTTTGTAAGTCAACTACAATATTCGTATAGTGAAAGCACATGAATGCAGAGATACTAATTTAAAAAATAAAATTGTATTTTATATATGTGTTGAGACTGGTGCATGTTTTTAAAAAACTTTTATAAATGATATGTATTTTATATTGCTATCATACATTGTTTTACAGTTTAATCTTAGATAAGTGTACACTTTTGGCATTCTTCGCTTCCAGCGAAAATGACCAATAAGATCAAATCCTATCTGGTTTCTCTGTTAATGTCCAATGTGTAATCTTCCACTAAAGACAGTTCTATTATACATTTTGTATGACGTAACCTGTTAATACTGCATGTACTATATTATGTCATCATTATGTCGAAAAACAAAATTTTTTCATTGACTTATTCTTATATCGTGGGCCACCATCTATGACACTTTACAGGAACGCTGTGTCTCTTTACGTACAATTTATGTAATTTTGCTGTTATTATTACTTTTCGCATACTATTTTGGTGTTAAATTACATTTGTTAATTCTAAGGTTTTACAATCGTGGGATCCTTTTATATCATACCTAACTGACGCCATACATTGGGGATTGTCATGGCATTAATCCATGAAACGACATTACATGGTATGTATCTGTTTTTTCATGTCATACAAATGGTTAAGTGGAACATAAATTACGTTTACATATCTGGCACGTTATTTTAATACGTCTAACTTCTTATGGCATGTTGTTACTTAATGTTACTTATTAAATGGATTCATTATTGTATTTTGACTTTGGATTCCAACCGTACATATGAACAGGATTTTGTGAGATTCTTTACCTTGAAGTACAATGTATGCTCTTCTTGTGACATAGTAGTTTCAATCTTTATATGATGTAACTACCACTAAGCGGTTTTATGGATATGTAATTTTTCTGTCATTGAGTTTTTGTTTATGACGTATTGAGTTTTCATACTGCTTTAAACCACTCCGCGGATTAAACGACTGAATGAGTACCTTACACCAAGCCTCTTGGGTACGGATCCCGTAAGACACTACGTAAATCAGTAAAAAATTTACCTACGAGATGTATACCCCTTATTTTACCGATAGGAAATACCTACGGACAATCCCGATAACAGAACACACCTCACGAAACAGCAAAAGCAGCGATCGGCTCCAATCAACTAAACCCAGCGACTAGTATATGACACCACTTATTCAAAACTTAACCCAGACTTCTTCGCTCGGTGGGTACCGATGCTACTGGCTTGCTTAATCGGAACCAAGCACGTCACTTCCCATCAGCTTCAAACTAATCATACTGTTTGCAATCGATTCTTGATACAGAGTACCATTTTCGCATTACTTCAGCGGTGACAGCTTCACTAATTAGAGTAATAATCTTCTTCTTCTTCTTCTCCCTTCATAAAAAAAAAAAAAAAAAAAAAAAAATAGGGGTTCAAATGGCTCTGAGCACTATGGGACTTAACTTCTGAGGTGATCAATCCCCTAGAACTTAGAACTACTTGAACCTAACTAACCTAAGGACATCACACACACCCATGCCCGAGGCAGGATTCGAACCTGCGACCGTAGTGGTCGCGCGGTGCGGTTCCAGACTGTAGAGCCTAGAACCGCTCGGCCACCACGGCTGGCTCTTCTCCCTTCAAATAGTAGGTAATTTCACCTGTTCTGGTCACTTCAGTTGCAAACAGAAAGTGTCAATGTGGCAGTGGCAGTAGGTGGTTCCCTGTTACTATACTGGTAGAACCAGTTTCATCTAAGAAATTGGTGACGCTGCCCTATGCGAGAACTTGTTCTTTTCACCTCCATATCCCGAGGGGAAAGTGCCCTAAAATACATATCAACCCAAACCTCTACTAGCTCCTATACAATACTCCAACTCCTCTCAACCTGCATTGGACGAGCGTGAGAAGATAAGGTCTACACGTTTACTAAATATAAAAGTCGAACTTTACAAAGATGGGTATGAAAATCTTAGGATGAGGCCTATGTCCAGGAGGTGGATGTATACAGTCTGAAGAAGAATATTTAAGAGGCACCTTAAAGCTGAAGACATTCATTGATTACGAGATCTTACAAAGGTACCAGACTTCAGAGATGTTGACTGCTATTCTTCACTGTCTGTTCCTAATAGTCGAAGACATTTTTCATGAGATTGAGATGAGATGATTTAGCTCCCCATTCAAGGTGTGATACTGCATCTTGTTCGTCAAATTCAGCGCTGTAAACATGGCTGCTGCCAGCCTCGACGACGGGAGTGCCCACAGTATACTCACCACGAAGATGTAGACGAAAGGGCAACACTTGGTCACCGACGATGTCCAAGTAAACACCCGTGTTCTTATTCACGGTAACAGGAGTAAGTCTCCGCAAGTAATGGCACGAAAATCAACTCCACAACATCACAGAGTCACTTCCATCCTGAACTAAAGCCTCTACGCGCTGCGGTGAATACTGAGGCCACTAAAGTCGTGGTATAGTGATATGCACTTTTACAGATGGCTGTAGTATCGTGTACAAAAGGTATAAAACTGTAGTACATTGGAGGAGCTGTCATTTGTACGTTGGTTTCCGACATGTTTATGGCCGCGCGACGGGAATTAACAGACTTTGAACGAGGAATGGTAGTTTGAGCTAGACGCATGGGTCATTCCATTTCGGAAATCGTTAGGGAATTCAGTATTCCGCGATTCACAGTGTCAAGAGTATGCCGAAAATAGCAAATTTCTGACACTGCCTCCCACCACGGACAAAGCAGTGGCCGACGACCTTCACTTAACGACCGAGTGCAGCGGCTTCTGCGTAGAGTTGTCAGTCCTAACAGAGAAGCAACAGTGTGTGAACTAGAAATCGATTGTGACGTACGACGAACGTATCCGTTATGTGAGTGCTGTGTATATGGCGTTAAGGGACTATGGCAGCGCACGACCGACGCGGGTACCTTTGCTAACAATACACGACATCGCCTGCAGCGCCTCTCCGAGGCTCATGGCCCCATATCGGTTGGATTCTAGACGACTGGAGAACCGGTCAGATGAGCCCCGGTTTCAGTTGGTAAGATCTGATGGTAGGGTCGAATGTGGAGCAGACCCCACGAAGCCATGGAACCAAGTTGCCAACAAGGCACTGTGCAAGCTGGTGGTGACACCATAATGGTGTGGGCTGTGTTTACGTGGAATAGAGTGGGTCCTCTGGTCCATCTGAACCGATCATTGACTGGAAATGGTTATGTTCGGCTACTTGGAGATCATTTGCAGCCATTCATTCACTTCATATTCCCAAATACGATGGAATTTTGATGGGTGAAAATGCGATATGTCAGAACGCTGGGGACAATTCGAGCAAATGATTAGGCTACCGAGATCGCCCACCAAGAACCCTGTAGAACATTTATGGGAAGTAATCGAGAGGCCAGTTAGTGCACAAAATCGTGCACCAGCAATATTTTCGCTATTATGGACGGCTATAGAGACAACATGCCTCAATACTACAACAACGGACTTCCAACGACTTGTTGCGTAGATGCCTCGTCGACCTGCTGCTCTTTGCCTGGCAGTAGAATGTCTGACAAGACATTGGGAGGTGCCATATGAGTTTTGTCATCTCAGTGTAAACGCGTCTTCGTCCGTCGGTACACTTGACGCCTTTGAAAAAAGAAAAAATCAAATTTGCTACCCGTCGGAATATTCTACGCGCATCCAGGCATCTATTGTCCAGTTTCTGTGTTATTTGGTCGTACAGCTTCATATATCGTTGCGAGCAATGGCCTTTTGCTAGGTACCCGGCTCCAAACGTCCGTCGAATGGTGCTCACTTCGCAATGTGCTGTGTTGTCCGATCAAGACACAGCCGGGGCAAAAGCACCACAGGAGCTAAGATTCGAACTGGTGCCAGTGCCGTAGAGACTCGCCACTTGTGCGAGTTCCACCAGTGCCACGGGCTGCGATGAGGACGAAGATATCGACTTCCTCTCGGCCAGTTACCGGCCGAGTACAATCCACCAATGACCGGATGACAACGGACGGAGGCATACTCGGAAGACAGAAGAGCAGCTTTCGCCCACTTGGTTATAGATCATTGTCTAGGGCTGAATTTGGGAAAATCGTTTAGTGAACTCTTAGAAGTGAACAGACAGTTGTTATAAAGTAAGTTTGCTGTGTACTGTGAAATCTACCTACGATTATTTGCACTAAGCCTTTTAGGGGTCTTCATGAACCATGGACCTTGCCGTTGGTGGGGAGGCTTGCGTGTCTCAACGATACAGATAGCCGTACCGTAGGTGCATCCACAATGGAGGGGTATCTGTTGATAGGCCAGACAAACGCGTGGTTCCTGAAGAGGGCTAGCAGCCTTTTCAGTAGTTGCAGGGGCAACAGTCTGGTTGATTGACTGGTCTGGCCCTGTAACACTAACCAAAACGGCCTTGCTGTTGTGGTACTGCGAACGGCTGAAAGCAAGGGGAAACTACAGCCGTAATTTTTCCCGAGGGCATGCAGCTTTACTGTATGATTAAATGATGATGGCGTCCTCTTGGGTAAAATATTCCGGAGGTAAAATAGTCCCCCATTCGGATCTCAGGGCGGGGACTACTCAAGAGGACGTCGTCATCAGGAGAAAGAAAACTGGCGTTCTACGGATCGGAGCGTGGAATGTCATCCCTTAATCGACAGGTAGGTTAGCAAATTTAAAAAGGGAAATGGATAGGTTAAAGGAAGATACAGTGGGAATTAGTGAAGTTCGGTGGCAGGAGGGACAAGATTTATGGTCATGTGAATACAGGGTTATAAATACAAAATCATTTGATGCAGGAGTAGGTTTAATAATGAACCAAAAAAATATGAGTGCGGGTAAGCTACTACAAACAGCATAGTGAACGCATTATTGCGCCCAAGATAGACACGAAACCCACGCCTATCACAGTAGCACAAGCTTATATGCCAACTTGCTCCGCAGATGACGAAGAGATTGGTGAAATGTATGATGAGATAAAAGAAATTTTCAGTTAGTGAAGGGAGACTGGAATTTGACAGTAGGAAGAGGAAGAGAAGGAAACGTAGTAGGTGAATATGGATTGCGGCTAAGAAATGAAAGAGGAAGTCGCCTGGTAGAATTTTGCACAGATCATAACTTAATCATAGCTAACACTTGGTTCAAGAATCATGAAAGGAGGTTGTATGCATGGAGATGCTAGAAGGTTTCAGACAGATTATATAATGGTAAGACAGAGATTTAGGAACCAGATTTTAAATTGTAAAACATTTCCAGGGGCAGATGTGGAATCTGACCACAATCTATTGGTTATGAACTGTAGATTAAAATTGAAGAAACTTTAAAAAGGTGGGAATTTAAGGAGATGGGACCTGAATAAACTGAAAGAACCAGAGGTTGTACAGAGTTTCAGGGAGAGCATAAGGGAACAATTGACAGGACTGGGGGAAAGAAGTACCGTAGAAGAAGAATGGGTAGCTTTGAGGAATGAAATAGTGAAGGCAGCGGAGGATTAAGTAGGTAAAAAGACGAGGGCTAGTAGAAATCCTTGGGTAACAGAAGAGATACAGAATTTAATTGATGAAAGGAAAAAATACCAAAATGCAGTAAGTGAAGCAGGCAAAAAGGAAAATTAGATCGACAGGAAGTGCAAAATGGTTGACCAGGGATGGCTAGAGGACAAATGCAAGGATGTAGAGGCTTATTTCACGAGGGGTAAGATAGATACTGCCTACAGGAAAATTAAAGAGACCTTTGGAGAAAAGAGAACAACTTGCATGAATATCAAGAGCTCAGATGGAAACCCAGTTCTAAGCAAAGAAGGGAAAACAGAAAGGTGGAAGGAGTATATAGAGGGTCTATACAGGGGCCATGTTCTTGAGGACAATATAATGGAAATGGAAGAGGAGGTAGTTGAAGATGAAATGGGAGATATGATACTGCGTGAAGAGTTCGACAGAGCACTGAAAGACCTAAGTCGAAACAAGGCCGCGGGAGTAGACAACATTCCATTAGAACTACTGACAGCCTTCGGAGAGCCAATCCTGACAAAACTCTACCATCTGGTGAGCAAGATGTATGAGATAGGCGAAATTCCCTCAGACTTCAAGAAGAATATAATAATTCCAATCCCAAAGAAAGCAGGTGTTGACAGATGTGAAAATTACCGAACTATCAGTTTCATAAGTCACAGCTGCAAAATACTTACGCGAATTCTTTACAGACGAATGAAAAACTGGCAGAAGCCGACCTCGAGGAAGATCAGTTTGGATTCCGTAGAAATGTTGGAACACGTGAGGCAATACTGACCCTACGACTTGTCTTAGAAGAAAGATTAAGGAAAGGCAAACCTACGTTTCTAGCATTTGTAGACTTAGAGAAAGCTTTTGGCAATGCTGACTGGAATACTCTCTTTCAAATTCTAAAGATGGCAGGGGTAAAATACAGGGAGCGAAAGGCTATTTACAATTTGTACAGAAACCAGATGGCAATTATAACAGTCGAGGGACATGAAAGGGAAGCAGTGGTTGGGAAGGGAGTGAGACATGGTTGAAGCCTCTCCCCGATGCTATTCAATCTGTATATTGAGCAAGCAGTAAAGGAAACAAAAGAAAAATTCGGAGTAGGTATTAAAATCCATGGAGAAGAAATAAAAACTTTGAGATTCGCCGATGACATTGTAATTCTGTCAGAGACGGCGAAGGACTTGCAAGAGTAGTTGAACGGAATGGACAGTGTCTTGAAAGGAGGGTATAAGATGAACATCAACAAAAGCAAAACGAGGATAATGTAATGTAGTCGAATTAAGTCGGGTGATGCTGAGGGAATTAGATTAGGAAATGAGACACTTAAAGTAGTAAAGGAGTTTTGCTCTTTGGGGAGCAAAATAACTGATGATGGTCGAAGTAGAGAGGATATAAAATGTAGACTAGCAATGGCAAGGAAAGCGTTTCTGAAGAAGAGAGAATTGTTAACATCGAGTACAGATTTAAGTGTCAGAAAGTCGTTTCTGAAAGTATTTGTATGGGGTGTAGCCATGTATGGAAGTGAAACATGGACGATAAAAAATTTAGACAAGAAGAGAACAGAAGCTTTCGAAATGTGGTGCTACAGAAGAATGCTAAAGATTAGATGGGTAGATCACATAACTAATGAGGAGGCATTGAACAGAATTGGGGAGAAGAGGAGTATGTGGCACAATTTGACTAGAAGAAGGGATCGGTTGGTAGGACATGTTCTGAGACATCAAGGGATCACCAATTTAGTACTGGAGGGCAGCGTGGAGGATAAAAATCGTAGAGGGAGTCCAAGAGATTGAGAAGGATGTAGGCTGCAGAAGGTACTGGAATATGAAGAAACTTGCACAGGATAGAGTAGCATGGAGAGCTGCGTCGAACCAGTCTCAGGACTGAAGACCACAACAACAACAACATGCAATGTTGCAGACATAATCACTCAATAATTGAAAACAATAAGTAAACCTTCTAACTCATTTGTGTGACTTAATTTCTAATTTGTTGGAGTGTTACAGAACCTTCGTTCTCCTATCCTGTTACCTGACCCTGGGGCATAACTGTGTGCTATGCGGAGTGGCTGTGCGGTTTGAGGCGTCATGTCACGGATTGCACGGCCCCTCCTGCCGAAGGTTCGAGTCCTCCCTCGGGCATAAGTTAGTTTAAGTAGTGTGTCAGTCTAGGGACCGATGATCTCAGCAGTTTGGTGCCTTAGGAATTCACACACATTTGAACATAGCTGTGTAGTAAAGACAGGGAGAAATTGTCTTAGCGATGTACTGCACCAGAGGCAGTTTCACGAACTCACAAATGAGGCCTCTACAAAACTGGCGACTAGGCTTTACAAAACAATGTTCACTTAGAAATTGGTTGACATGATCCCCATTCATTGACAGCAGCAATTCCTGTCGGGTTTGAAACTGAATGTCATCGAGAAGGTTCGTCTTCGGTGCCTGTCGGTCAGGATATTTTTACGAACAACTTTCTTACACCGCACTACATCGTTGCGTGTAACACACCATAACTGTTAGAGATTTTGTACTGTCTGTGTTGATACAGAATTCATCAGCCAGCTACATTCACAATATGGTCATGGGCACGTCCGAATACGATAGCTCGTTTCTGCCTTTCTATCATGCCGCCATGTCGGCCCATCTGACTGCTCTGATACCATACTGACTGGCACGCATACACCACTACTGTCGCGACTCATGTCAGAATTGGAGGCTCACGTGACTGACTGCTACCTGTCCTACACCAACCGTCTACAGCACTCCATAGTGAACAGTGTGCTCGTTTAAGTGGGTGAATAATACGAGGGCGTGCTGGAAAGTAATGCCTCTACATTTTCTATGTGAAAACTCTTAAAGCTTTACAAATACAACAAACGTTACTAGCATTCAACATCTTTCTTCTTCGAGTTTCAAAATCAGAGAGTTCGTTCACGTGTGGGGCATCCTCTCCTTCAGAATGAGAATGCCAAACCACACACGAGTCCTGCGACATCTGCAATCATCCGACACCTTGGGCTCACTGTCATCGCTCATCCTCCATACAGTCCCGATTTGGCCCAAACCGATTTTCATCTGCTTCCGAAACTTGAATAACCCTTTCGAAGACTTCACTTTTGTTGTGATGTAGCGGTGCAAGCATATCTGAAGTTGCGGCTCTGTCAGCAAATCAAACATTCTACAGTGACGGTGTCAACAAACTGGTCTCTCGTTGGCAGAAATGTGTTCGTCGCCAGAGTGGCTATGTTGAAAAATAAATATTTAGACATGAGGAATAAAGATGTAGAATCTTAATAACGTGTTTTATTCAAAAATTTTTAAGAGTGGGGTCTCTTTAGGCAGACGGCTAAGGATATATTCATAGCAGCACGAGACAACGAAGTCTCGTCAGTTATTACTTGGAGGGTATTACTATGGCCCAAGGGTCATAGAATCGAGTGGCGACTATGATTCCCTTCTTAGCTTTGTGGAACACAGTGGATTTGAGCGCATTTCATATGATGCCACTTATTTCAAGTCTGATGTACCATGGAATAACTGTGAAAAGCTACAGTCACCATTATTGAAGTTGCCAAATTTTAATTTTTATTTGTGCAACTATTTCCTGCTTTAATTTCCATATTGTTATAAGTAAAGTTACATATAATTATGTTATACATGGTTTATTTTTAGCACGAGAACTAAATAAATCGTTACACTAATATCCGGTGTCTAGGAAAATGTATACACTATCTGCAATCATCTTTAAAAAGACGAGGGAAAGCAAAACTGTCCTCAAACTGAAGATCAGTTTGAACTCTGCGGTGCTTTACTAGGCATGTTCCTATTGGAAATGGCATGCCTTGCCTTCCTCTCTCCTGAAGTAACTTAATTGACAGCTACATAGGGACCAACAGTTGAACGTGAAAACCGGAACACGGTTGAAGTTGGCATTTTTCACATGTAAAAATCATTTCGGGAGGTGAAAGACATAGTAAGTGATAGAAAAAAATCTTAGAGGCACCTGGGCCTTGAATTACAGACTTTAGGATGGGTAAATTGCCGTTAATCAACTAGGCCACCGAGCCGCACTATGTACTCTAATGACTACGAATACTGAAACACACAGTAAAAGTAACCTAAATGAATACTAACTTGGGAAATGTGTAGGGCGATATATCGGCGTAAGTGATAAAGATTGCTTTGAGATGGGTACACGTAGGACCAGTGACGTTCTGGCTTGTGTTGCTGGAAAGGTCAGTGATATGCTAATTTCAGTTATTGAACAGCAGTCAAGCCTAAAACAAAATGAAAATACGCCTCGTTGATGACAAAATGTGCAATATCATAATTTGCGTGATTTCGAACTGGATAGAATGATCGGTTACCGGAAGCACGGTAGTCATCTCTGAGGCTTTGCCTAGTACAGGGAACATTGCTAGCACAGGTATGATGTAAAAAAAAAAATGGTTCAAATGGCTCTGAGCACTATGGGACTTAACTTCTAAGGTCATCAGTCCCCTAGAACTTAGAACTACTTAAACCTAACTAACCTAAGGACATCACACACATCCATGCCCGAGGCAGGATTCGAACCTGCGACCGTAGCGGTCGCGCGGTTCCAGACTGTAGCCCCTAGAACCGCTCGGTCATCCCGGCCGGCCAGGTATGATGTAGACCCAATGGATAGAGGAGAGTTGCATATACCGAGAATGTGATAAGGGCCACGAAATACAGCTTGACACCTGCGTGGGCAGACCGCCATGTTGTCCGAAACGCCATAACGAGCGTAATCCTTCTTCCATAGTTTTTGCTAGTTGTTGGAGCACTGCAGTTGGTGTCGGTCCTACTGCGTCGACATCCCGACGCCGTCAGCTATGGGCTGTACTGGGGTGTCGACAAATATCGTCCTAAAAGAACATCCGCCTCAGATTGCGATGATAATGTGAACTACATCGCTGGAGTCCAGACTGGTAAAATGCAGTGTTTTCTGGGGAGTCCTACTTTAGGAAGGGAGGTTGGACATCAGCATCTAGCCAACAATGATGTGATTATCCTTAGGGAAATTACTCGACCAATTCAACCTCTGGTACAGCGGTGGCAACATACATTTTGAACGCTACTTAAGGTACATTTCTAGGCACCTCCATGTGACACATTTCAGCAGTACAGTTACCAACCAGATTTACGATTAGCAGAGGAAAATAAATCAAGGCAATGTTTGATGTGACACTACAGACGACTTCCATCAATTGTGACTTTATTTACTGAAATGAAATATTTCTTAACACGCATCATTTTATAATAGTTCCCGCAGCACAGTTTTCGTGATAATTTTCGATTAATGTATATTTTAGTAACTATGAAACAGTTCCTTGTTTATTCCCCATAGTCGTCACAATAAAGCGAACTGTCAATCAATGACGAAAACAAACGTTTTCTTTAGACCTGACACAC
This sequence comes from Schistocerca piceifrons, assembly GCF_021461385.2. Classification (NCBI taxonomy): domain Eukaryota; kingdom Metazoa; phylum Arthropoda; class Insecta; order Orthoptera; family Acrididae; genus Schistocerca; species Schistocerca piceifrons. The sequence goes on along the minus strand of NC_060149.1, from coordinate 207,732,911 downwards.
CTGAAGAAAGAAACATTAATGCTTTCAGGTACGTCACAGTAATTACTAGTTCTATTTAGAGAGAATTGAGACGGAGTAAGAAATGGTCACGCCCATTGCTCTGCTTACCGAGCATTCTTAAAGCAATTCGTAAAACGTACCGATGTAAACTGGTAATGCACAAATCACTGAAATTTAAGAATACTGTTCTTCTGATAAACCTCAAATGACAGGGATCTGTCGGAAATTACGTTGTCAGACAGTTTTCTTAAAAATTCTTTCCACAGTCGAAAACTTCTTTATCAAAACTCACGTTGGGATTTCCGGATAGAATCTGCATTATATCAACAATTTTTTCGTCGTAGTCCTGAAAGACAGGGGTATCGTTACATCCAGGCCAAGAGTCCAACAAATGCAATGAATTAATTTCTGCAAATGGTTAGAAACCGTTTCGAATGAAATGTTAAAAAATATTCTTTCCTATTTTTCCAGGCTTTGATGGGTCGATTATAAGATTTCTTGCCACTAAACAATCCTTTTTTTTTTTTAGTTTGGTCTTAACATGCCTTGAGGTACATGAAACCAGACATAATGTTGCAGCAACAGTAACCCACTTATATTTATCACTTTCATTGTTGTGTCTGAATGTGTCATAGAATTAAATTACACAACAGACTCTGTCTTTTTTCGCCTCGAAATGACAAAGTGCTGTTTGCTGGCAGTTCTTTCATGAAACCTGACAGATCGGCGTTAGATAGCATATACGTGCATGACAGCAAACTTTGTCTTCACGTCAGCTACGAATTAATGGCACCTCCTTTATAGTATTAATTGAAGTAAACTTCGTTATTTTACAGCTTTTTCTACTGTATGTTTCCTTGAATCTTCTTAGCCAGATCGAAAATGACCTGAAATCAGCAATCTTCATCTCGTTTGTCACTCAGAGGCCCAGTCGCGTAGATCTCCATCAGTAACGGTGCATTACCTCGCATGAGCAGCTCTGCATGGTTCATATCTCAAGAAAACTCCTCTAAAGAGCTGTTGTTCATTTTATATATTCAGTCTTAGGGTTTTATGTTGGTTATTAATTGTAAGTGGGGGGGGGGGGGTAATGTGACTTTTGGCCACCCTGTACAGGAAATCTTTCGGATACTTTTTCTGTCACAATTTAAGTAGACTGTTTAGGTTTTTATGTTGGAAACGCCACGTAGCGCTCTATATGAAAATCACTGACTGTGCTGTGTGAAGTCTGTTGCTGGTTTGCATTGTTGGAATATTTGGTATTGTAGTGTTGGGCAGTTGGAAGTGAACAGCGCGTAGCGTTCCGCAGTTGGAGGTGGAGAGAGATGGCAGAATTTTAAGAGCGGACGATCTGGACGTGTGTCCATCACAAAGAGTAAATTTGTAATAATGTACTGTGAACTGATATATATATATATATATATGATGACTTTTGAATATTATTAAGGTAAATACATTGTTTGTTCTCTATCAAAATCTAACTGTGCCTGTCAGTAGTTAGTGACTTCAGTAGTTAGAATCTTTTATTTAGCTGGCCGTATTGGCGCTCGCTGTATTGCAGTAGTTCGAGTAACGAAGATTTTTGTGAGATAAGTGATTCATGAAAGGTATAGGTTATTGTTAGTCAGGGCCATTCTTTTGTAGGGTGTATTGAAAGTCAGCTTGCGTTGCGCTAAAAATATTGTGTGTCAGTTTAGTTCAAAAATGGCTCTGACCACTATGGGACTTAACTGATGAGGTCATCAGTCCCCTAGAACTTAGAACTACTTAAACCTAATTAACCTAAGGACATCACACACATCCATGCCCGAGGCAGGATTCGAACCTACGACCGTAGCGGTCGTGCGGTTCCAGACTGTAGCGCCTAGAACCACTCGGCCACACCGGTCGGCTATCAGTTTAGTGATGATCAGAATAAGTAAAGAGAGAAATGACTGAGTACGTTCAGATTTGCTCATCTGTTTTAAAATCAAATAATGTAAGAGGTTTATCAACACAGTAATTCATAATTTTTTCTAAGGGGAGATTTCAACAAAAAAATCGTTCAAATGGCTCTGAGCACTATGCGACTTAACTTCTGAGGTCATCAGTCGCCTAGAACTTAGAACTAATTAAACCTAACTAACCTAAGGATATCACACACATCCATGTCCGAGGCAGGATCCGAACCTGCGACCGTAGCGGACGCTCGGTTCCAGACTGTAGCGCCCAGAACCGGACGGCCACTCTGGCCGGCGAGGTTTCAACAGTTTTGCGAGTTTCATTTTAGCTTGTATTTGTTACTTCGTGTAAGTCTTTCTTCCATTTATACAGGTTACAGAGAGATTTTACAAAGCAAAACCAGATTTACACATTGCTTAACATTAAGTGTTAAACAAAATGTTAATTCAGTTTTATCTTCATTGTTATACTTACATCAGCGCAAAACCAACTGTTAATTATTATGCGCCGTCAACCAAGGATATGCATCAGCCATATTGCTCATGCGCAGTCTGCTACAGTTACAGTAGGAGTATACATTTCCCAGACACCGAATTTTCAGTTTCTTGTTTTTTTTCCTTTTATTTTTAATAGTTGCAGTGCGTATTAGCAGCTAAAATTTTGACAGGCTCTTTCTTTTGCTGTATTCTTCCTATACACTCTTAGAAAAATTAGGGGCATGTTTCGACATGTCGTACTGGACCATAGTCTTTTCAGCGTATATCAACACAGTTAGTAGGATAGTAAAAACATTGCGCCTCAAGAGAGCATCAGAATTTATCTACAGCCGCTGCCAAATTGGATACTCTACCATTTAAGTTAGAAATCGTTCACTGAATTCAGGACTAGACCAGCAGTCAAATTATATCAGTGAAGGGGAACCTTTAATAAAGTTGCCACACGTAACCGAGACGTATAATGTGTATTTCCTCTTAATAAATTCCTGCGAATTGTTGCTAATTTGTGTTGCCTTCAGTTTTGCCTTTGTTTGCCTAATTAACCTAGTTGGCTCTGTGATAAGACCGTTGTGACATTAAGCATATTTAGGAGAGCTAACTTGCCGCCTATAATTGGCACAAAGTAAGATGAATTTGTTGTTCTGCGGCGGCCAGGGTGGCCGAGCGGTTGTAGGCGCTACAGGGTGGAACCGCGCTACCACTACGGTCGTAGGTTCGAATCCTGCATCGGGCATGGATGTATATGACGTCCTTAGGTTAGTTAGGTTTAAGTTGTTCTAAGTTCTAGGGGACTGATAACCTCAGAAGTTAAGTCCCATAGTGCTCAGAGCCATTTGAACCATTTGTTGTTGTGCTGGTTGAACGCTAGCTGACGCAACGGATCAGGGCACGCCGCGGCAGTTCCGGCTTCCGGCTAGGTGACCGCCCCGGACGACCTCAGGTGCAGGGACAATGAGCTCATCGCCTGAAACGCGTAAATTCCTGAGCTAGGAATTTGGACGGCTGATGCAGAATTGCCGTTGAGCAGAATATGCTCCAGGAAATGCCAGTGTCAGATAATCTTTACGATGCCCAAGTTTCAGCTCATTGAGATTCAGTAATAAATCACATCAAATATTAATGCTAATCTAGGTACATTTACCATCTCAGAAACATGAAGCCCATCCAATGACACAACAATATCTTCAGTATCTTTAAAACTGCGGAAGTTAATAAACCTTTACACAACGAACCTTTGAATTAACAACTTTTGATCGCTTCAAGAAATTTCAACAAACGTTATCTCCGGTAACAGCATTGCACTGTAGCTATCATCCCTAAATCTGTATGCAGTGTATTTATTGATTTACAACGTCTTTTATATCTTTTTCATTACGCAAATGTTTGCCAGAACATTGTATTCTCCACATTTACACAGCAAATGAATACAGCATCAATACCTCACACATTGTTATACTTGTGTTTTTATTTAGTGAATAGTTTTCTGTTTTGCCAGTAACTTTATTGAAATGTTGACTGCAACTGATATTAAAAGAAGCTGTACTAATTAAAAAGTGGGCAACTGCATCTGTTGGCGGACACCACAATTGAAAAAGTGCTAGAAGGCGCTTCTGTCAGGCAGGCATAAATAGTTGTGTAAGCAATTTTTGCTGACAATCTACTGTCATTTAACGTAAGCGCACTTGGTCAGGGATGCTGGCTTGTTTATTTACGAACCAGCAATTACTTATTGTAAACGATCTGTATACAACCGAACGTTTATAACATTTGTTTCACTTAAATATTGTTATAATATATTACTTTAGTGTGGGAAATAGGTCATAATAAGACAAATCGTGTTTGTAGCGCCTAAGATCGACGTATTTTTGGTGGGAATGGCCTTCAGCCAATGAGTGTTGGACAATGGCGGAACACTGCGGGAGTCAAATGAAGACAGACTTTTCGAGTGAAGAGCTCAAGGGAGCGATTTTGGACACTGGTGTAGAGCTCTGGAAGGAAGCAGACGTGTCTAATGTAACGCGCGCGATTCCGTCGTCTAGGTGATTGATTCTGAGCAGCGAACGGCTGCTATCATACTTTAACTTCTGAAGGGAGTATATATTTCGATAGGTCTGAACGTGTTCCAGAATAGGACTCTATTTTTTTCGCTTATGTTACGGAACTGAAGACAGACAGAGCATAGGCTACTATTTTTCGTATCGCGTGTGCTAAATTGTGAATCATCTTGTTGAACTCTTAACTATTTTGAGCTGAAGAATCTTCGATGGCCGGCCACTGTAGCCGAGCGGTTCTAGGCGCTTCAGTCCGGAACCGCGCGACTGCTACTGTCTCAGGTTCGAATCCTCCCTCGGGCATGGATGTGTGTGATGTCCTTAGGTTAGTTAGGTTTAAGTAATTCTATGTTCTAGGGGACTGATGACCTCAGATGTTAAGTCCCATAGTGCTCAGAGCCATTTGAACCGCTTGAATCTTCGATGTATTGTGATCACGAAATGGACTTAGTTTTCGTGAGCCTTTGGTGACTATTTAGTTTGAGGATTTTTCTACCATTCTCGTATCGCACTCAATGTAACTTTAGTGCATTTGATAAGGGTATTTCCTCTCTGTATTTTGACTGAATATCGTAGGACCACTTCCCGTTTACTTGAGATATCCTACCTTGAATAAACATTATTCAACATAAATTTCTGTCATCTTCGTCAATTACTGACGTTAGAATAGAACCCTTGTTATTAAATTATTCGTTTAACTTTTATTCTGTATTTACGTGTATTTTATTAACTCGTAATTCTAGCCAATGCATAAACTGACTGCAGGATCGTAGCTACAGACTATTATTTGCAGCGGATTAGCTGTGGGGCATGGAAGCAGACGTGCGCGGCTCGACGCTGTGACTATATCGAGCTATTGTTTTTAAACGCAACCGTGCCTAAAGTACGAGTAACCGCAGGTAAAGACACAAATGTTTTGCTCGTGTGCGCTGCTGTGTGGAAGAGCTACGACACTCAGCAATAACCGTTTTGTACCGTTGCACTGTACATTTGCTGCGCCCAAGCATGCCATTTCATAAAAGGAATTGCTTTCGGTAGTAAGGGGTTCTCTTCCTGCCAGCTACTTGTGTTTGATACCAAACGTATTTGGTGAACATATAGGAGAAATGATCAGTATTCAGGAATATGACAGGAACGACATTCGAAACAAAGACGTCTAGTAAATATGTGTTCTAAACTGCGCGCCTTAGAAGCTATGAGCACTTGTTCACCTTCGCTACTGTGAAACACATTTCTTCTGCAGAAAAGTGCTCATAGTTCTTAATGTATGAATTTTAGATCTCATGTTTAAGGAATTTTTTTGCTTCGAATGAATACTGAAAATTGCTCCTGGGACACCCTGTGCATGAAGTGGAGGCGTTGTAAAAACAGTCTAACAATAGAAACAGAAACATTTCTGAAAAAGTACAGTTCGGTAATACGCATGTAATTTTAAGAGCTATGAATAATTTTCTGGAAGTGTGTGATCATATCGAGTGTAGCGTTATGTGGGAGAGTAACGCAGGCGCTAAAATGCAGAGACATGAAGAGGGCATGAACTTTTTAAATGTGGTGCTAAGGAATAATGCTCAAGATTAGCTTGGTAGATGAAATAGCTACTGAGGTCTTATTGAAACGAATTGAGGAGAAAAACACTTCATGGCACAACTTGACTACGTTAAAGGATCTGTTGACAGGACATACACTGAGACATCAGTGAATCGTCAGTTTGGAGACTGAGGGAGGAGAGGGGCTTTAAATTGTAGAGGGAGACCTAGGCTTAATTATATCAAGCAGGTTCAAATGCATGCAAATTGCAGTAGATGGAGAGCCTTATACAGGATACACTACTGTGGAGAACCGAATCAATCTAGCCTCCGGACTGAAAATCACAGCAACAATATATTGTGAACACTAACAATCATGTAACATAGTGTTGGGACAAACTCGAAGTTGCTTTCATTTCTGTTTAACATACCCTATTTATTTCTCCCAGTAAAATATTCTTCGAGTCAAATGGTTGGTTCAAATGGCTCTTAGCACTATGGGACTTAACATCTGAGGTCATCAGTCCCCTAGAACTTAGAGCTACTTAAACCTAACTAACCTAAGGACATCACACACATCCATGCCCGAGGCAGGATTCGAAACTGCGACCGTAGCGGTCACGCGGTTCCAGACTGGAGCACCTAAAACCGCTCGACCACGCAGGCCGGCATTCTTCGAGTCAGTGACATTTTTAACGAAAAGATACTTCTTCTCATACACCCGCAATTTCGGCCACACCTACTCTGCTCTAGAAATCGTACAATACTGTTTACGTTTCAGGAAAGATATGAATTTTGTCAAAAATATTTTCCGCCTCTATTAACAAATGGTTCAATGGCTCTGAGCACTATGGGGCTTAACATCTGTGGTCATCAGTCGCGCGGTTCCAGACTGAGCGCCTAGAACCGCTAGACCACCGCGGCCGGCCGCCTCTATTAACGTTCAGCTACTTCGACAAACATATTTCGCAGACACTCAATTCGTGCATGTAGTCCTCTATAGACATGGGTCGTTCGCGAACTAACGGGTCCAAAGGAACGGTTCACCAAGATGAACGGAACGAGAGAGGAACGAATTCTAAGGAACGGTCTTTCATAGTTCACTTCCGTCTCGGCTTTCTACTTATAGTTCCCGGGAACGGGAAACGGTCGGTCTCGTTCCCGGAAGGGCACGTCGGCCGGTCTCTTTCCAGCCTCGGTCCCGTTCCCGTCTGTCTCTGTCTCGGTCTCCCTCGGCCGGACTCGTCCTTCTTCGTGTGGCCACTCTTCGCAATTCCACTGCCGACTGCTCACAATTAGTTCAGTATCGAGTTGTTCGTTTCGTTTGCTGCGCACGCCCATTCTAGATCTGTTTAAAACCTTTTTGAACTCTGAACTTCTGGTTCTTTTCGAACTCTACTCAGCGTCCACGACCGGTAACTAAAATGTATTTTATAATCACGTAAATTACATAAGGATTACACGATATGTAATAGATACATTTTTTCAGGTAACAAAACGGCATATCAGCTTACTTCACTATTTCGATTAACAGCAGAAGAATTTCCGTCCTTCTTTTTATCCAAGGTAAAAGAGCACGTTTATTGTTATGGAAGGCAGTCCGACTTACAACCGAATGAAACCTGCGCTCCATTATCGAGTTTATGATGTCACATTTTGCAAAGAGAATATGATAACCCCTACAGTATTATTCCAATGGTACGAAAAACCGGTCCCGAGTGTGGTGTGCTAGGTGGTAGCCTTTAAATCGGCCGCGGTCCGTTAGTATACGTCGGACCCGCGTGTCGCCACTATCAGTGATTGCAGACCGAGCGCCGCCACACGGCACGTCTAGAGAGACTTCCTAGCACTCGCCCCAGTTGTACAGCCGACTTTGCTAGCTATGGTTCACTGACAAAATACGCTCTCATTTGCCGAGACGATAGTTAGCATAGCCTTCAGCTATGTCATTTGCTACGACCTAGCAAGGCGCCATGTTCAGTTACTATTGATATTGTGAATAATGTACAGTCAAGAGCGACGTTCACCATTTATGGATTAAAGTTAAGTATTCCACCAGCTACGTCCGTTTTTTCTAAAGTCTAATTTCCTTGTCCTGTTCCAGACCTCACGCCAGCCTGCGTGAGCTAAAACGCGTGCCTTTCGGCTTCCTCTAATAACATGGTGTTGGCTCTCCTGCCAACCCACAAAATTGGCGACGAGGCAACACTGCGTTCTTAAGTATACTGCCCTGATTTACTTGTGTAATGGCTTCGCCAACATCTCCAGATGTACTCTCCGAATTTTATCGCTTACAGAATCAGCAGACGCAGGCCCTACTGGATGCCCTTGGACAGCTCGTCCAGGGTCAACGTGCAATGCAAAACGATGCGGCAGCCGCCGCCCCACCGCTAACGCAGCCACAACACGCAGTTGCACCAACTTTTCGTCCTTTTGATGCTGCACTGGAAAGCTGGACGGAGTGGTCACGCCAATTTGGATTCCATCTCGCCGCCTACAGAATTCAAGGTAACGAGCGGCAGCCTTTTTTGTTATCATCCTTTGGGGTGACCACGTACTGTGTGATAGTCAAATTATTTCCCCGACGTGACGTAGCAACTCTGTCCTACGACGAAATTTTGTCTGCATTAGATGCGTATTTCAAAGAATCAGTCAATTTAGTTGCCAAACGGTATACCTTCTTTCGTACAAAACGTACAGCAGGTCAGACTGATAGGGAGTGGGTTGCAACCTTGCAAGGCCTTACTAGGGATTGTGCTTTTGAGTGTCAATGTGGACTCCCTTACTCAGATACTATGGTGCGTGATGCAATTGCACAGAACATTTCTGATGTTCGTATAAGGGAACAGATTTTGAAACTAGTCAATCCCTCCCTTCAACAAGTGATGGACATATTGGATCGGCAGGACACACTTGACTTTGCTCAGGAATCATTTGAAACTTCGCCACCCATGTGTCAGGTTAACCGACCCGCAGGGTGAGCTGCACGGAACAGTAAACAGTCCTCGCGCCTGGCCGCGCCGCTGTCACCAGGCTATCAGCCACGTGTACCGCACCGGCAAGAAAATGCAGTGCTAAAATCATGCCCGCGGTGTGCTACTAGACATTCGCGTGAGAATTGCCCGTCACGCCAATCTATTTGCTTTTACTGTAATAAAGAAGGACATGTTCAAAGTGTTTGCCAGAAAAAGCTCCAATCGGCAACTCACACCCATTCCAGGCCCTTTGCTTCGCGCTGGAATCGGAATCGAACCAAGGATACTCAGGCTCACGAAACTTCGCCCATGGAAGTTCATAAGTTCATTCCACTCTGCCCAGTGCCACTCTCTCTAACAGTGGCTGTGTTCGTCCCACAAGTAGTGTGCGTCAACATCGCAGGAGCTCCCGTTAAGTCGCAAGTGATTTTGTACCAGTGTCAGCTCACGTTGCACGAGACAGTCGTTCTTGTCGTCAGGAGGGCAATAAACTTTTTGTGGACTTGGACATTAACGGCAAAGTGATACCATTCCAGCTCGATACCGGGGCTGCAGTTTCACTGATCAATCAAGACACTTACAAACTGCTGGGCACACCTCCGTTGCGTGCCGCAACTGTTGAGTTAACTACCTATTCAGGTCACAAGATCCCTGTGTTAGGACAGTGCAGCCTTCTTGCAACATACAAGGGACAAACAAAACTTGTGTAATTTTACGTCCTTCGTTCTTCTTCTGCGGTGAACTTGTTTGGTTTCGATTTATTTCAGTTGTTTAACTTGTCTATAGTAAATCAGGTCCTATCAGTGAACCAGATTGTGCCTTCAGACAGTGTTTCTCGTCTATGTGACGAATTTACAGACATTTTTGCACCGGGTCTCGGTTGCGCTAAGAACTATAAAGCACATTTGGAACTGAAAGTCAACGCGCAACCGAAATTTTTCAGAGCGCGCAATATTCCCCACGCATTGCGTGATGAGGTCGCAAAAACATTACACGATTTGGAATCACAAGGTGTAATTGAACGTGTGCAGGCTTCTCTCTGGGCATCACCCTTAGTAATTTTGCCAAAACCTTCAGGAAAATTGAGACTTTGTGTGGACTTCAAGGCAACAGTGAATCCACAACTAGTGACCGCAACTTTTCCTTTACCCCGCCCGGAGGATCTTTTTGACAAACTGTGCCCGGGTAAATATTTTTCGAATTTGGACCTAGCGGTTGCGTACTTGCAAATACCAGTGGACGAAGAATCCCAGCGCGTTTTGGTGGTTAACACACATCTTGGTTTGCATCGATTCAAACGACTGCCATTCGGGTGTGCATCCGCCCCTGCATTGTTTCAGCAATATCAACAAACTGTTTGTGCGTCGGACCCTACTGCAGCAAACTATCTGGACGATATTGTGATCTCTGGAAAGACGGAAGAAGAACATTTAGCCAATCTCAGAACATTATTTCAGGTCTTGCGACAAAATGGTCTTCGCTTGCGGAAGGACAAATGTGTGTTTTTTGCTCGTGACTTACCCTACCTGGTACATGTACTCAATGCCCAAGGCATACGTCCCAGTCCTGAGCACCTCCGTGCCATACAAGTCTTGCCTTCGCCGCAGAATTTGAAGCAGCTACAGATTGTGCTGGGAAAAATTAAGTATTATCATCGCTATGTTCCTCACGTAACGTGTATCCACAGGAGATGTGGCCTGTATTTGAAGAAGTGTCATGATGATCTCTCCATTGGCAAAAGATTCCGGAGTAGTCCTCCATTCGGATCTCCGGGAGGGGACTGCCAAGGGGGAGGTTACCATGAGAAAAATATTGAATAATCAACGAAAGGATAACGTTCTACGAGTCGGGGCGTGGAATGTCAGAAGCTTGAACGTGGTAGGAAAACTAGAAAATCTGAAAAGGGAAATGCATAGGCTCAATCTAGATATAGTAGGGGTCAGTGAAGTGAAGTGGAAGGAAGACAAGGATTTCTGGTCAGATGAGTATCGGGTAATATCAACAGCAGCAGAAAATGGTATAATAGGTGTAGGATTCGTTATGAATAGGAAGGTAGGGCAGAGGATGTGTTACTGTGAACTGTTCAGTGACTGGGTTGTTCTAATCAGAATCGACAGCAGACCAACACCGACAACGATAGTTCAGGTATACATGCCAACGTCGCAAGCTGAAGATGAACAGATAGAGAAAGCGTATGAGGATATTGAAAGGGTAATGCAGTATGTAAAGGGGGACGAAAATCTAATAGTCATGGGCGACTGGAATGCAGTTGTAGGGGAAGGAGTAGAAGAAAAGGTTACAGGAGAATATGGGCTTGGGACAAGGAATGAAAGAGGAGAAAGACTAATTGAGTTCTGTAATAAGTTTCAGCTAGTAATACCGAATACCCTGTTCAAGAATCACAAGAGGAGGAGGTATACTTGGAAATGGCCGGGAAATACGGGAAGATTTCAATTAGATTACATTATGGTCAGACAGAGATTCCGAAATCAGATACTGGATTGTAAGGCGTACCCAGGAGAAGATATAGACTCAGATCACAATATAGTAGTGATGAAGAGTAGGCTGAAGTTCAAGACATTAGTCAGGAAGAATCAATACGCAAAGAAGTGGGATACGGAAGTACTAAGGAATGACGAGATACGTTCGAAGTTCTCTAACGCTATAGATACAGCAATAAGGACTAGCGCAGTACGCAGTACAGTTGAAGAGGAATGGACATCTCTAAAAAGGACCATCACAGAAGTTGGGAAGGAAAACATAGGTACAAAGAAGGTAGCTGCGAAGAAACCATGGGTAACAGAAGAAATACTTCAGTTGATTGATGAAAGGAGGAAGTACAAACATGTTCCGGGAAAATCAGGAATACAGAAATACAAGTCGCTGAGGAATGAAATAAATAGGAAGTGCAGGGAAGCTAAGACGAAATGGCTGCAGGAAAAATGTGAAGACATCGAAAAAGATATGATTGTCGGAAGGACAGACTCAGCATACAGGAAAGCCGAAACAACCTTTGGTGACATTAAAAGCAACGGTGGTAACATTAAGAGTACAACGGAAATTCCACTGTTAAATGCAGAGGAGAGAGCAGATAGGTGGAAAGAATACATTGAAAGCCTCTATGAGGGTGAAGATTTGTCTGATATGATAGAAGAAGGAACAGGAGTCGATTTAGAAAAGATAGGGGATCCGGTATTAGAATCGGAATTTAAAAGAGCTTTGGAGGACTTACGGTCAAACAAGGCAGAAGGGATAGATAACATTCCATCAGAATTTCTAAAATCATTGGGGGAAGTGGCAACAAAACGACTATTCACGTTGGTGTGTAGAATATACGAGTCTGGCGATATACCATCTGACTTTCGGAAAAACATCATCCACACAATTCCGAAGACAGCAAGAGCTGACAAGTGCGAGAATTATCGCACAATCAGCTTAACAGCTCATGCATCGAAGCTGCTTACAAGAATAATATACAGAAGAATGGAAAAGAAAATTGAGAATGCGCTAGGTGACGATCAGTTTGGCTTTAGGAAAAGTAAAGGGACGAGAGAGGCAATTCTGACGTTACAGCTAATAATGGAAGCAAGGCTAAAGAAAAACCAAGACACTTTCATAGGATTTGTCGACCTGGAAAAGCGTTCGACAATATAAAATGGTGCAAGCTGTTCGAGATTCTGAAAAAAGTAGGGGTAAGCTATAGGGAGAGACGGGTCATATACAATATGTACCACAACCAAGAGGGAATAATAAGAGTGGACGATCAAGAACGAAGTGCTCGTATTAAGAAGGGTGTAAGACAAGGCTGTAGCGTTCGCCCCTACTCTTCAATCTGTACATCGAGGAAGCAATGATGGAAATAAAAGAAAGGTTCAGGAGTGGAATTGAAATACAAGGTGAAAGGATATCAATGATACGATTCGCTGATGGCATCGCTATCCTGAGTGAAAGTGAAGAAGAATTAAATGATCTGCTGAACGGAATGAACAGTCTAATGAGTACACAGTATGGTTTGAGAGTAAATCGGAGAAAGACGAAGGTAATAAGAAGTAGTAGAAATGAGAACAGTGAGAAACTTAACATCAGGATTGATGGTCACGACGTCAATGAAGTTAAGGAATTCTGCTGCCTAGGCAGTAAAATAACCAATGATGGACGGAGCAAGGAGGACATCAAAAGCAGACTCGCTATGGCAAGAAAGGTATTTCTGGCCAAGAGAAGTCTACTAATATCATATACCGGCCTTAATTTGAGGAAGAAATTTCTGAGGATGTACGTCTGGAGTACAGCATTGTGTGGTAGTGAAACATGGACTGTGGGAAAACCGGAACAGAAGAGAATCGAAGCATTTGAGATGTGGTGCTATAGACGAATGTTGAAAATTAGGTGGACTGATAAGGTAAGGAATGAGGAGGTTCTACGCAGAATCGGAGAGGAAAGGAATATGTGGAAAACACTAATAAGGAGAAGGGACAGGATGATAGGACATCTGTTAAGACATGAGGGAATGACTTCCATGGTACTAGAGGGAGCTGTAGAGGGCAAAAACTGTAGAGGAAGACAGAGATTGGAATACGTCAAGCAAATAATTGAGGACGTAGGTTGCAAGTGCTACTCTGAGATGAAGAAGTTAGCACAGGAAAGGAATTCGTGGCAGGCCGCATCAAACTAGTCAACAGACTGATGACAAAAAAAAAAAAATTTTATCTTGTACTCTACTCTACATACTTGTACTGTACTCTGCTGTAGGCGTGCGAAATTCTATCCAGGTACAACTCCTGTGCAGCAGACGATTCTCTGGCAAGCCATCGCATTCCAGCTGGATGTTTGGTCGTCTCATTTCTCGTCTACGTGAGATGGGAAGTTTAAATGCAAGGCCTGTACATCGACGTAGAAAACGAACAGAGGAAGCTGCTGAGGTATCTTTGCTCCTGCCGCGGTGGTAAGTGGTAAATTCCTATAGGATCAAACTGCTGAGGTGATCGGTCCCTAGGGTTGTACACTACTTAATCTAATTTAAACTAACTTACGCTAACGACAACACACACATCCATGCCTGCGGGAGGACTCGAACCTCCGAATTGGGTAGCCGCGCCGACCGTGCAAGGCACCCCAGACCGTGCGGCTACCCCGCGCCTCGCTGCCGTAGCCATGAATCCTCAGGTCAGTACACGGCGAATTTAACATGAAGTTGGTGTCTCGAAAACAAGTGCACATTGCATTCTACAATGCAAAAAATTCCATCTTTACCATTTCCATTTACACCAAGAAGCCGGCCAGAGTGGCCGAGCGGTTCTAGCGCTACAGTCTGGAACCGTGCGACCACTACGGTCGCAGGTTCGAATTCTGCCTCGGGCATGGGTGTGTGTGATGCCATTAGGTTAGTTAGGTTTAAGTAGTTCTAAGTTCTAGGGGACTGATGACCTCAGAAGTTAAGTCCCATAGTACTCAGAGCCATTTGAACCATTTTACACCAAGAACTTCATGGAAATTACTTCAACAATAGGGTTCAATTTTGTCAGTGAGCTTAGCAACAGCTACTGACTAAACCTAGCTTCTTCTCATATATTATTTTACCGAGGAGGCTTCATTCTCCAACAATTGTCAATATGAGAAATATACATTATTCGCTACGATATCTTGTTTTGGTCCACTGCTAAGCACGGAAACGCCGATGCGTTGTCCCGTTTGCCTGTTGCTGAGGATAGAGCATTTCATTCCTCCGAACTTGCTTGCATGTTCATTGCTTCAGAAACCGATGACGTGGTCGAATCGTTTCCGATCGATTTTCGTCGTGTAGCTACAGCCACAGCTGCCGACGCTGTCCTTGCTACCGTTCTGCGTTTTGTTGCTACGCAATGGCCCTTATCAAATTCACGGATCGGGGATAAGTTGGTTCGCCGATTTTTTGCTCACAAGGAGAGACTTTTTGTACGACGTGGTGTTTTGCTGTTGCGTTCTGATAATGATAAGTCCACGGTCGTGAGAACGAAACAACTTGCTCGTCCGCACTGTACTTGGTTCGGAATCGATGCCGCGATTACGAATATGTGCTCTTCTTGCATGTTGTGTGCCGAACAACAATCAGCACCGCCGCGGAAATTCTTTGCATGGCCAAAAGCCACTTCCCCTTGGCAACGCTTACACATCGATTTTGCTGGTCCATTCTGGAATGCTCGATGGTTGGTTGTGGTAGATTCATTCAGTAATTTTCCTTTTGTTGTCCAGATGTCTTCCACGACGTCATCTGCCACCATCCAAGCGTTATCTTATATCTTTTGCATTGAAGGTCTTCCACAGATTATTGTTTCCGACAATGGCCCACAATTCATGTCCGCAGAATTTCAGTCATTCTGCAAGGCCAATGGTATTCAACAGCTGACGTTCGCGCCGTTTTCGCCACAGTCAAACGGTGCCGCTGAACGACTGGTCAGGACTTTTAAGTCAGATGTTGAAGTTGAAAGAGTCGCATTCTCGGGAGGACGCGTTGTTACTCTTTTTGTCCTCGTATCGCTCTCAGCCCCGAGATGGTCGCTCGCCGGCTGACTTGCTCCACGGTCGCTCTCATCGAACCTTGATGTCTTTGCTCCATCCGCCGCATCAGGTTCCTGTGCAGCGGCAGACACCTGCTTTTGCCCCAGGCGACGTTGTCTGCTACCGCCACTATCGAGGTTCACGGCGTTGTCTCCAAGGGCGCATTCTTCGCTGCCTCGACCGCGCTATGTATCTGGTTTTGGGGGCCTCTGGTGAGGTGCGTCGGCATCTCAATCAGCTGCGCCTCTGTCGTCGCACGGGATCTGCCGCTCCCTGTCTGCTTTCAGCGACGGTGCCGTCCGGTCAGCGCCCTGGGGACTCATCTACTGTCTCGCCTCAGCCCCAGGTGTTACCGACGCTGCCTTCCATTTTGCCCCATGGCGAAACGCCGCCGCCGCCGCCGCCGCCTGTTCTCCCGCCGGCGACGCCCACAGTGGACGCGTCGCTGCAAACGTCGGGCGCCTCCCTAGGTCACGCGCCGCCGATCGCTTCCCGTGACCAGTTGTCCTCCAACATGGAACTCTTGCCCGCTCCGGACCGTATGTCGTCTTCGCCCGTTGGGTGCCCCGGCCCGATGGAGGTCGACCCTTCGGCCCCTCCTGTCTCTCTGTGGGCGCATACACCGCATGTTGGCGTGCACCCTGGAGCAGCCAGAATGGCAGGGTGCGGGTGGCACAGCCTCGCCTGTTGTTAGGCTCCCCATCCCATCGCATACGTCAACATGGGGTCCTCCCCACGGCGGGCGGAAGCCTTATGCCACAACCGTGCGCCGATTTGCGGGGGAGGAATGTGGTGTCACCGCCAGACACCACACTTGCTAGGTGGTAGCCTTTAAATCGGCCGCGGTCCGTTAGTATACGTCGGACCCGCGTGTCGCCACTATCAGTGATTGCAGACCGAGCACTCGCCCCAGTTGTACAACCGACTTTGCTAGCTATGGTTCACTGACAAAATACGCTCTCATTTGCCGAGACGATAGTTAGCATAGCCTTCAGCTACGTCATTTGCTACGACCTAGCAAGGCGCCACGTTCAGTTACTATTGATATTGTGAATAATGTACAGTCAAGAGCGACGTTCACCATTTATGGATTAAAGTTAAGTATTCCACCAGCTACGTCCGTTTTTTCTAAAGTCTAATTTCCTTGTCCTGTTCCAGACCTCACGCCAGCCTGCGTGAGCTACAACGCGTGCCTTTCGGCTTCCTCTAATAACATGGTGTTGGCTCTCCTGCCAGCCCACAAAACCGAGTACTAGACTGCTCATTGTCGCCCACCAATCGTCATCCGTTCTTTCGAAGTTGTTGTTTGCATTAGCTTATTTGTTATTTCGACACTGCCTAATTATTACATGTTTATCTGTTCTGCTCGTAGCGGTCAACAAATCGTGCGTAATTGCCGAGAAGTCTGTACTCGGTGCCGGTTTTTTCGTGCGCCACCTTATATTATTTCACTGCCATCAGCCACATAACGCTACAGTTGGCTAAACAAGAGGTTTTGCAGAATCACGAAAATTACAATTGTGTGATAATTCTGTTATGAATAAAACCTCTGTACTCCAGGGGGGAGAGGGGGGGGGAAGCAAGTGCCCCCTCTTGGCGCCTTCCATCTTCAGTCACCTACGCTACTAATTTTCAGTTTTTCATAAGAACCATGTACCGAGCACAAATGAACGGCGAACGAGTAAAAATGAACGGTTCGCAAAAAAGAGCGATCACCAGTGAACTAGTCCCCAAGGATGAACGAGTTTGCCCATCTCTAGTCCTTTACATAATGTTTACAAGAGCAAAGGCACTGACAATTGCGGAACCGCTGGAGCGGGAAGGCGAAGGGAGGAGCAACTGTCGGCGTGGTTGCTGGAGGGGACGAGCAAACAAACAGTGGTTGCGGGGGCGGTGCTGGGCTGGCTGCGTGTGGCCGGGTGCAGGTATAGGCCGGGGCTGTCGCTGACGGATTATACCGGCAAGTATTTACGACGACCCCAGGGGCCGTAATTGCCGCAGCCATCTGCCGGCCTGGGCAGGGCTTAGCGCCTCCGCTCCGCAGCCTCCGCTGCCGCCTGTGCCTCCGCATCGCCTTATTAGCGACGCGGTCGCGCAGGGGAGTCCAGTCTCTAGTGCGACCCTCACACCGCCAACTCTCCCATTTCCCCCCTGGTGCACGTACCCGATACTGTAGTGCCCCTTCGATTCTTCCAAACTTTTGTCAGAAATCATTTGTGCCATGTCAGCATTCATCATTTTCAAAATCCTTTCGTTCGTGGACTAATATCCATGAAATATCATTAATGTATCCAGGATGAAGTTTCACTCTGCAGCGGAATTTTTGTTATTATAAAACTTCTTGGCACACTACAAATTTATGCCGGACCAGGACTCGAACCCGAAACCACTACCTGTCGCGGACAAATGTTCTATCGACTGCGCTATTCAGGGTACGATTCATGACCCATCATCACAGCTGTGACTAAGCCATTTCTCCACCACATAAGACGGCGTGCTGAGAAGCAACGCCTCCGATTTTCTTATTCTATCCTCACTACCTGTTGAGGTTTTATATGCCATGCGTATTACTCGGTCGACTTTCCCATTACCCTGGCACTAGGTGCAACCCTCTGCCGCTAGAGGGCTCCGAATTGTGCCGTGTAACATGACTGTGTGTAACGTAACTACATTACTGGCCATTAAAATTGCTACACCAAGAAGAAATGCAGATTATAAACGGGTATTCATTGGACAAATATGTTATACTAGAACTGACATTTGATTACGTTTTCACGCAGTTTGAGTGCATAGATCCTGAGAAATCAGTACCCAGAACAACCACCTCTGGCCGTAATAACGGCCTTGATACGCCTGGGCATTGAGTCAAACAGAGCTTGGATGGTGTGTACAGGTACAGCTGCCCATGTAGCTTCAACACGACACCACACTTCATCAAGAGTAGTGACTGGCGTATTGTGACGAGCCAGTTGCTCGGTCACCATTGACCAGACGTTTTCAATTGGTGAGAGACCTGGATAATGTGCTGGCCAGGGCAGCAGTCGTACATTTTCTGTATCCAGAAAGGCCCGTACAGGACCTGCAACATGCGGTCGTGCATTATCCTGCTGAAATGTATGTTTTCGCAGGGATCGAATGAAGGGTAGAGGCACGGTTCGTAACACATCTGAAATGTAACGTCCACTGTTCAAAGTGCCGTCAATGCGAACAAGAGGTGACCGAAACGTGTAACCAATGGCGCCCCATACCATCGCGCCGGTTGATACGCCAGTATGGCGATGACGAATACACGCTTCAAATGTGCGTTCACTGTGATGTCGCCAAACACGGATGCGACCATCATGATGCTGTAAACTGAACCTGGATTTATCCGAAAAAATGACGTTTTGCCATTCGTGCACCCAGGTTCTTCGTTGAGTACACCATCGCAGGCGCTCCTTCCTGTCTGTGATGCAGCGTGAAGGGTAACCGCAACCATGATCTCCGAGATGATAGTCCATGCTGCTACAAACGTCGTCGAACTGTTCGTGGAGATGGTTGTTGTCTTGCAAGTGTCCCCATCTGTTGACTCAGGGATCGAGACGTGGCTGCACGATCCGTTACAGCCATGCGGATAAGATGCCTATCATCTCGACTGCTAGTGATACGAGGCCGTTGGGACCCAGCACGGCGTTCCGTACTACCCTCCTGAACCCACCGATTCCATATTCTGCTAATAGTCATTGGATCTCGAACAACGCGGGCAGCAATGTCGTGATACGACAAACCGCAATCGCGGTAGGCTACAATCCGACCTTTATCAAAGTCGGAAACGTGATGGTACGCATTTCTCCTCTTTACACGAGGCATCACAACAACGTTTCACCAGGCAACGCCGGTCAACTGCTTTTTGTGTATGAGAAATCGCTTGGAAATTTTCCTCATGTCAGCACGTTGTAGGAGTCGTCACCGGCGCCAACCTTGTGTGAATGCTCTGAAAAGCTAATCATTTGCATATCACAGCATCTTATTCCTGCCGGTTAAATTTCACGTCTGTAGCACGTCATCTTTGTGGTGTAGCAATTTTAATGGCCAGTAGTGTATTTCGCTTGCAGAGAAAGCAAATGAAAAAATGGTTCAAGTGGCTCTGAGCACTATGGGATTGTCTTTGCTAATCACAGCAACATTATAGTAACTGAGAAAACAACAGAACTCCTTGCAGAGAAAGCAAATGAAAAATGGTTCAAATGGCTCTGAGCACTATGGGACCCAACTGCTGAGGTCATTAGTCCCCCAGAACTTAGAACTAGTTAAACCTAACTAACCTAAGGACATCACAAACATCCATGCCCGAGGCAGGATTCGAACCTGCGACCGTAGCGGTCTTGCGGTTCCAGACTGCAGCGCCTTTAACCGCACGGCCACTTCGGCCGGCCAAAGCAAATGAAGAAATGGTTCAAATGGCTCTGAGCACTATGGGACTTAACATCTGAGGTCTTCAGTCCCCTAGAACTTAGAAGTACTTAAACCTAACTAACCTAAGGACATCTCACATATCCATTCTCGAGGGAGGATTCAAACCTGCGACCGTAGCGGTCGCGCGGTTCCAGACTGAAGCGCCTAGAACCGCTCGGCCCCATCGGCCGGCGAAAGCAAATGAATCCCACAAAGAAGAGAACAATAGGTCAAAAATCAAACACGAAGTTTCTAGTCTTGGGTTTTGGTTCTCAGCTGAAGTGGTGAAAGCACACAATGACACTTCCACACATAATGATATCAGCATGCTATCCCCTTGAAGTCCTGTCATTAATGTGTAACAGACATTGTCCTTTATGTTCATACTATTCATATATACACTCAGTCCGTAGTTGTGGGATTCTTTTCTAGGGAGAACAACAACCAAAAGTGTAATGGGACTCATTGTAAAGATCTGTTCAGGACAATGGGATTTTAACTACACTATGTGAGTGTATTTACCAACTAGTAACGTACATCAAAAATAACTTCGACAGTTACTGTATAGACAACCCTGTCCATGGCAGTGCGACAAGATATAGAGTCAACTGAAATTTAAAAAGAAAGAATAAACACAAATCTCTAAATAGTAGTTGCTATTAAGGAACGAAGCTCTTCAATAAAGTGGCTGAGAGGAAGGAATGAAACTGTGAATAAATTGGCTAAAATGATTAAACAGATTATTAGAGCAAAATGTATTTAAAAAGACAGACGAAATGCGCCCGCTGAGCAATACACTCTGCAAGGTGAAGGGTTAGTAAGATAACACAGGGTAAGGGTTGGTACAATAGTAACACAAGTAAATGATAATAATAATAATATTAAAAGATCTCCGTCACTACACAACATTTTCGTACCATATGTCTTTCTATTCCGTTAAATCTTGCAGGAAGACTATGTAATGGATAATTTTCTCATTCACTATCGAGGAACGCTGAATCATTTTTTCAAACAAGCAAATGGAAATTTACGTCACACAAAACATCGTCTTAATGGTCCTGATGCCAGCTGATAGTGCGTGTAGTGTCAGATTATAAAATCAGGTGTGCGTAGTACGTGTGGTGACAAATATTGAGAAAGGAATGACCAGTTCAGCACTAACGTTTTACATTATGCATAAACTTCTTTGCAAGAGTCTACAAAACAAAACAGTATTGTACACTTTGGATAAAGCGAATAAGGTTGCGTGTCTTGAAGAGATAGACCTAGAAGATGTAGGCACCAAATTCCATATAGGTTTTCCGTGGTTCGTCTAAATGGCAAATATTGGAACGGTTTCTATTACAAGGCAACGATCGACTACCTGTTCCTTACTGTACAACTAAATCTGTAAGTATGTAAATACCTTCATATATTTTAATAACTAATCACAGCCAGCTGATGTGGTTGTCTATTAATAATTAAAATCAGTGTCAGCTGCGGCTCTGAAATGATCAAGATTATGTTTTGTCTTCATATATGAATTACATTTCTTTTTGTCCTTAAGATGTAATAGCACGACATGTCAATTATCCTTGTAGAAGTGACACATGGATGAGTATAACTACTACTACTACTACTGTTACTACACACACAAGAGTTTCAACGCTAGATTGATTTATTACGTGAGGATTAGTTTCAGTCACTCACTGTTCAATGTTCAGAGTGTTTTTATTGTCATCAGATTAAACTTTTATGCATACTATGGCGTAAATGCTAGTATGGAAGGTACTTCCAGAATGCAGCATGCAGCATTCAAGTGCAAGTAGTGGAAGAAAGGAAGAACCAGAGGAAATACCTGTGTCTGAAGCGGAAGTCCATCAGTCCGTTGACAGAGAGATCACTAGCTAAAAGTGCGAAATCTGAAAATAATTTTCAGAACCTGCGCTAAAAACACAGTATCTGGGAATCAGTTCCACACTTCCGTGGAACATAGGAAATGTCTCAGAGCATCCTGTAAGAGGTGCGAGAGACATGGTCATTTTTGGCGTTCCTTCATTTTCTGAAGATGAGAGATAGACAAAGTTCATTTTAACATGCACAAAATTAGTATATAATCGAATATAAGTTTCCTTTCAAGGATACGGTGTTATACAAGCAGTTCTAATTTCGGAAGAGTCTTGTGAAATAGTAATCATCATCTGATTTTGAAGCTCTAACAGCAGTTGTGTTTGAAGAGTAAATGACCAGAATTCGGGTCTACTTATTATGCATATAACCTGAATCATTAGAGAAATTTTTAAAAAATTCAACACCTAAGATAATACAAAATGAGTTTATATATCCAATCCTTCATTTTACCGATTACAAAAACAGATGAACTATTGTTTAACGTTTAGTCAACTTCACGGCCATTAGAGACAACATATGACTTGGATGGATAAGAAAATTGTCAACGGGCAGCCGCATCCACACATCTATCATCTGAAATTATTTAGCACAAACTCGGTATATTTGAATAGTAACGGAAAGCTGGAGTAAAGAAACATACTCCTCCCGTGTACTAGCCCAGTGTCGTAGCCATCATGTCAACTGTCCCAAAGACATTATTCACAGGTGCAACGATTGAAGTAATTGAAACTTCCCGTTAGAAAAATTTATGAATTACTGTGCTGATAAACCTCTTACGTTATTTGATTTTCAAACAGCTGAGTAGAACTGAACGTACTCAGACATTTATCTCTTTACTTATTCTGATCATCACTAAGCTGACACACAATATTTTTAGCGCAACGCTATCTGACTTTCAATAATCCCTACAAAGGAATGGCCCTGACTAACAATTACCTACACCTTTCATGAATCACTTACCTCACAAAAATCTTCGTTACTCGAACTACTGCAATACAGAGAGCGCCAATACTGCCAGCATTTAATAAAGGATTCTAACTGCTGAAGGCACTAACTACTGATAGGCATAGTTAGCAAATGAAAGATTTTTATAGAAAACAAACAATGTATTTACCTTAATAGTGTTCAAAAGTCAGTTCATGATATACAGTCTTACAAATTTCGTTTTACTGACGGACATACGTCCAGATCATCCGCTCTCAAAACTCTGCCATCTCTCTCCCCACATCCACCACTGCTGGGGGCTCACCTCCCAACTGTGCAACGCTACGCGCTGTTCACATCCAACTGCCCAACTCTACAATAGCGAATATTCCAACAATGCCATCCTGCACACAGCACAGCCAGTGATTTTCATACAGAGCGCTACGTGACGTTACCAACATAAAAACCTGAACAGCCTACTTACTTAATGAAAGGCAAAAAGTAATAATCTATAATAAAAACGGAAATCAAATGGCTATAATGTGAACATTACGCACTAGATGTGTTTAATTACCCTTGGAATTGTTGCCGCATTGTCAAATGAACACACGCCGTTTACGTGTGCCATTTATTTACTTTCAGAAAATTAGATATGGTTAGAAAAATATGCGAACACAAAAATAATTAACAAATACCTTGTAGAGAAGGTATAAAACTCCAAAATAAGTTAACAGACTGATTTATGGAAAACTTCAAAAGATAGAAAACATATTCTCATCGTATATGATGCGGAAACTTCAAAGTAGGAGGACGTCTCATCAACACCATCAAGTTTGCAGACGACCTGGTAGTACTCGCCAAAAATCAGAGACAGCTGCAACACATGATGAACAATTTGGTGGAAACGGGAAGAAAATACGGCATGGAAATCAACATCAAAAAATCAAAAGTGATGCGCATATCAAAACGTGAGAAAGACTTGAAGATAACTGTTGACAATTGGGAACTGGGAAATGTGAATCAGTTCATGTGCCTGGGAAAGTTTATCACAAAGGACGCCCACTACACCAACGAAATCCGAGCAAGAATCGCCATGGCCAAAGCTACTTCCAACAAGAAGAGGACTCTGCTGACCAGCATGTTGAGTTTCGCATTGAGGAAAAAACTGATAAAGTGCTACATTTGGAGCATTGCACTGTATGGAGCACAGGCATGGACCAAGAGAAAGAAGGAGAAAAAATACTTTGAGAGCTTTGAAATGTGGTGCTGGAGGAGAATGGAAAAGATCAAGTGGACAGATCGCATAAAAATGACGGTGTACTGCGAAGAGTAGGTGAGAAGAGAAGTATTCTGCGTACAATTCTTCAGAGAAAGGCCAATTGGATTGGACATGTACTTAGACACGAGGGACTCATACATGATGTCATCGAAGGGAAACTCAGAGGAAACGCAGGACGAGGAAGAAGAAGAATTCAACATCTGGACGACATGAAAGATGGAAGAAGATACAACAGACTGAAGGAAGAAGCTGAAGACAGGGAACACTGGAATCAGAAATTCTCCGTACAAAAACATGGACCTGCCACTAGGAAGAATACTACACAATACATAATATGAATGGATACAAAACTACCACTAACGAAATTTGCTTTAAAGCTAGCTTGTACTTTCAAACCGAACTGAAGAAAAATTTGAGTTTCAGTCCAGTTTCATCTAGGACACCATTTGGTAGTAACAGCTTAATTATTTAGTATTTAGTAATGAAACAAAAAAGCAGTACAATCTATGAACGACTTTTTATCCAGTTGCTGTGGAAAATGGCCATACCAACAAATTTGTTAGCTATTTATATAAGATGAGGTGCCCTTTGTAGTTCCAAAGTAAGTTATGTTACAGTTTATTTACGAGAACGTTTAATTCATGTGTATGTGGCTGGGCTAGCGTTTTCAGTCTTCATTGGTCGTAGTGGTAAATTTATAACATGTGTGAATCTGGCGACCATTTTGCTTTTGTCCGAATTTGTATGTGTTCTCTTTTCATTTGTTCTACAGTAGCACAAGAAATTGTTTTGATATGATGTGAGTACCAGAGTAAGCGCACAGCTCTGGCTGTTTAGTCTAAACGTCAGCCATAATGTAGTTCGAGACTTGGTGACCTTACACGTGAACCATAAAGTTTTGATCACTCATTTATATTGAGAAGTAGTATACAGCAAAAACATTTACAAGGCAAAAACCAAAAATTTCAAGTTATTTACATAGGTCTCACTATTTTGTAAGCACCTGTCTTAACACGTCACAAGTTTTTGTATGCCTTGCTCATAGAATGTGGTCCTTTGTTGTGAACCAAATGGTATCATGTTCTTTGATCTTGAACGAAAAGATGGAAGTTGCCAGGTGCGATCTTAGACTGTGCAGAAGATGGTAAAACGGCCTCCAGACGAAGTCCTGTAACAGTTGTCGTGCGTTATTCACAATGTGAGGTCAGGCATTGTCATGAAACAAAATAATATAGTTTGTGAGCTTTCCGCGGCGCTTAGTCTATATTGCACGATGTTGATAAACGCAGTGCCCATGAATGCATGTTCATGTGCTGGCCATCAACTCCAAAACAGACAAGCGGGTTATGGTCGAGAGCTGTGTAGCGATCTGTCACAGTATTGACATACGGTCCTGCCAAGGTCGTGTTACCGGTGAGATCTGAGCTTTGGCAGCCCGCCCGTCACACCCATATTGCTGATCGATGCAGTTTCAGGGGATCGCGTGGGATACGCCATCCCTCCACCCAAGGGGAAAGATGGTGGAGCATCTTGATGTCGGACGAAGATCCTGTGTCTCACTCTCCCCTCCTCACCCCTCCGAGGGAACAGACAGCGGTGCCATCCTGATGACATAGCTCTAAGTGTCGACGTGGTGTCCACATGAATGAAGCGCCTTGGGTTCACTATAGGTTATGTCCACCGTTGCAGCTGACCTCGACGGCTGTATCCCCGCCCCTGAAATTATTGGCCCAAGGTCGTGAACAGCCTTGAGGAAGATGACATGGATGGTCCAAGTGTAGCTATGAAATCTGGGGCTGTCGTGGATGGGAATGGTGTGGCACAGATCTCTCAAAAAGAAAAGTGCAGTAGCATTGTCACTGAAGACGAACCTATTAGCCGAAGTTGACAGTGGAGCGCGCACTGAGACTTTCCGGCAGTCGTTCTTCCCGCGAACCATACGCGACTGGAACAGAAAAGGGAGGTAATGACAGTGGCACGTAAAGTGCCCTCCGCCACACACCGTTGGGTGGCTTGCGAAGTATAAATGTAGACGTAGATGTAGATGTCCTTATGTGGCCATTGTTTGCATTTAAATTTACATGAGGACACAACAGAAGAGCCAGGAACGTCCTGCTGGTGACCCTCTGGGGATGATCTGAGAAGAGCCACCCAGAGGGAAAAAAGAGAGGTTTCCATGGCTGACTGTGTTTCTATCGAACTGAGGAATCCTGATATGAGGGCTATGGGCTGGCGTGCTATGTACTGCGGAGTTTACTTTCTGGAAACAGTGGAAGAGCATTAGACATGCATCTGTGATGGAAGAGGGTGCCACCTATTCCGCCAGAATAAGACGAGTGTCATTGAGACCTCCATGCTTGTCGAATACTTAGCTGTCAATGAGAGCTTGAACTGAAGCCTGTACAAGAAGTTGCATGGAAAAACAATCCACTAATTGTGGATTTAAAGTCCTGTAACAGGATCCTCCAACTGAAAGAATAGGCCCTTGAAGAAGACTGCATGAACAGGAATAATCTGAATGACAGCCACATACACGGGAACACCAGAACATAATGCCCTTGTTACATCTGGTGGGCATCAGCTGAAGGACCTTAAGAAGGTACACGATCCTGTACCATTGAACCTGTGGTACGGCCAGATACCATAGTCAAAGAACCAGAACCTTCCTCCTCATCTGCAGTATTGTGCAGCACATGCTCTGGTCTCTGAACTGTAGTATCACGACGGGTACGTGTAACATTGCCCTTAATTGTTACTGAAACGCGTCAGCGACACCCGAGAAGTTTCCAGCATCTGCATGCTATCCAATTCTGAGAGGCTAGGTGAATCTAATGTGCGACATTCAGACATTGCTTGATCCACATCCAGGCAATACCATCAGAAATGTGGGCGGAGTGTCGTTTGGAGATGGTTATTGTGGAGGTACCTAGGGTGTCATTTCTCTAGTCTAAAGTTCTTGGTGGACCTGCTGACAGGCACGTGACAGGTAGTCAGGTGAGTCAGTGGATAGCAGAGCAACGCCACTATCGATGGAGTGGAGGAGCCCACGGAGCTGGTGTGTGCATTTGTTATAGAAGAAAATTGTAAGAAAGAAAGTGAATCATTGTGAGTGGTAGACGTAATCGATGCATAAAATGAATCCGTATGATTGCGAGAGGATCTTTCATGGAAGGGACTGGTTCCCTAAGAAGGCATCAGGTAGTGCGAGGACACCTTGTAGTAGTAACATGTAAATTTTTTGTGCCCGGAGAGCACATATTGGCCCTACGGCGGATGAAGCGCGTTGGGATCGAATTTGTTTACAAAGGACAGGAACTGGCAGGGAGTTCCGGAGCATCATGGATGACATCACGGAATGTGTATTTTGCCCTTGAGCACTGAGAGTGTGACAAGTGTGAAGGGCTGGCACAGAGTCATGTAGCATTGTGGAAGATACCTCAGAATATTTGTTGTGTGCATGAGCATAGAAAATTTTGTGGGAAGCATAATAGACATGTAGTTGTGTCTTTAACTGAACGTACGACAGGGATCGAGGCATTATAACAGTGTTACGTCTCTGAAGACTTTGATATTCTTGTACACCAGAGTAAGCAAACATAAAAGGTTGTTTTTTAGTGTCACCTTGAGTTGTGGAAGCCATGAAATGCTGTTCTAACCTTGTAATGAAGGCTGGTCCTGGCCACATCTCTTCACTGAATACTGAAATGGCGGATGTAGCGTTGTTCTCGACTGCGGTAGGCAGCGTTTGGGTGGGCCATGGTTTTCTGAAGAATCGTCTGTTATTGCTGTAAGGAAAGCAGTAGCTGTCCGGCTTCTGCACCACCATACTGGACCAAGGGAACATGTTTAATACATTGTCAATGTAAACAGAAATTGTGCAAACAATGTAAACAGAAACTGTGCAGCCAAAGTGCACGAAAGTTCTAAAGATGTTTGTGTGCAACTGACTGCACTAGCAATGTACATAACGTCAGAGTTAAGAAATTCTTCTCATCATTGTTAATCCAATTAACCTCGTCACCGTTGACAGTTGTCCTCGTCGCCATTAACTGTAGTGGGCTGAGAAAGCCCACACACGCTAACAAGATTCCCAACTAGTAATCAAATAAATAGCTTACTCCAAAAAGAACAGCTTCTAATGAAGGAATTCATACATATTTTCTTCTGGGGCGCAAAGTAATGAAATCTGATAACACACAACTGATAATCGTCCACACTGAATTTACATAAGCAATGTTAGCCTCTGATACGATTAGTTTGTTGACAAAGATCACTAACACTTGGCACAGTTCTAATTCGTGTCGGACGTCTGTCACTGATGACAGTTAATCGACAAGATCACAATATCAGGGTCAACCGACGGTTGCCAACCTAGGAGCACACAGTCCGAGTGACGCTAAGGTCACTGAAGGTGAGAGCTCCGGCTGTGACTGATGACTACTTGCAGTGGACTGTTGCGGTGAAACTCCGCGGTTGGCACTGTGATTGGAACTGCTGAGATATTGTGCTGCATATATCTTCGACTGGAGCTGTGACGGTAACTGAGAGATGTAAATCATACTGGCTCAGTGAACTGAACTGCATTGCTAGTGGCTGAGCATCGGAAGAACTCGACCGGAGGACGGATATCTGTTCCGTGCTCTGTGGACATATAATCGTTAGATGTGAATTTAGTACCACTGATGGAGATACGAGGGCCGGAAGTGGCGAAACGCACTGTACATTCTCGTGGAAGCCGGTAGAGGCTAACTTAAAAACAGACCATCGTGTCTGGGCGGCGACTGTGTTTTGTGGTCGGGTATAATGTTAAGATACGGTCCTGCCGAGTGGCGGGGCCATAGGTTCGCACAAAATGACAGAGGGAGTCCCAAAGGGTTCAATTTTGTGGCCATTCCTATTCCTTATAGATGTGAATGACCTTCCACTTAACATTCAAGAAGAAGAATCTGTGCTTTTTGCAGACGATACTGATGGTACAATAAAGCCATTAGAGACAGAACCAAAGAATAGATTGCTAATCCTTCAGTTTTGAGAAAACACTTTGTGTTCATGAAATTTTTCAATGAAATCTTTCGATTTTTGATTTACCCACGGTGATCAGATCTTATGGATCCATCTGTCACTTACTTTAAACGGGAACACTCATATTTGTCATCACTTGCTTTGCTTAATACAACTTTTTTTCCTTGAACATATTTTTACGTATGTGTATCTCAATAGTTGCGATTAAGATACCTGAAAATGTTATATTCGTATTTTAAGATGTTGTTTCCTGTGATTAGGCACGTCACTATAATATTAACATTTAATGTATCGGTTATGATTGGACGTATCCGCGCTTATGGATTTAGGTATTACCTACTTTTAATATACATTTTCAGTTTTATTTGCTGATTCTGTTTCTACTCGGCACATACTTCTCTCACATTCTTCCTTTCTATGTTCTACAAATCACAAGATGTCGACTATGTGTACTAGTGTCTTTCCACACTCAGTCTCATGCACTTTGTGTGTTTGAATCTTTGTCGTTTTGCCTCCATTGTGATCCATCCACCACGTCTGGTACATGAGATTTTGAGTTTAGTGTTTATAGTGGATGTTGTTTTTACTATTGTGTTAGCTGATTGACATTATTTTTATAAGCTTTTTGACGTGTGCTCTTACACTGTATGGAACATTGGGTAGATTTATACTACCACACGTATCTGGTTTTACACTGCAAGGAACTTTGTTCCAGCATGTCACTACTTCATATCGTTGACTGTGTCCGAAAATCTCACGTAAGTAGTTAAATATTTTCAATTAAAACGTTTCTTAATTTTTTAACAATAGTGAATTTTATTTGGTGACTGACTGCATTCAGAATGCTTGACAATGACCATCTGTCGAAACTGCAAACGCAATACATAATATTCTAACTGCCTAAAGCGGAATTACTTCTTTCAAAAGTTTTACTACGACTGTGGCCCAAGTCCTCTTCAAAATTTTACATTCGTTGTCCAGCAAGTTAATGGATCATGAGGTAACATATCAGCATCTCTGGGAGAAAATGGAAAAAAATTGCGAAACTGCAAACAGTGTATAACATCTAAAGTGATTCATAAATTGTCCATATGAAAATAGGCTCAAAATCCAGTGTTACTAGACATACTAAACTGTGTAGTGAGCACCTCTGGATTATATATGAAATACCTGAGATGTTCATACCTAAAGCTGAGCTAAATAAGAAACAGTATGCGGCCCATATGGCATTAGCAAGAGGAAATACCTCTTACCAGTAAGGCTTAATCTTCATACGTATCCAAGATTAAATACATTTAATGAGCAAAGAGGTACAGTTAAGACAGTTTAAGAAATTTCGAATATTTAAGAGGGAACAAGAACCTAATCAATCACAATGCAAGAATGGTGAACGTAATTTTAATTTTTTTTAAGAGAATTACTATTTGACTTTTGTTTTCAGCAATAGTGAGAGTGAGATTTAAATAATTGCTTAAAATGTGATGCAACCCTCATTATGAAAGGTAACATGGTTATGAATGCAATTGCCGATACTAAAGGTACCTTAGACATGGCCTAGTTATCGTTCATGGAACAGAAGAGAATCACAGATAAATTTGGGAAGATTATGGGTACACAGATGGACCATGATAGAGAGAGACCAACAACTACACAGCAAGGAAAGCCAAACAGTTTGTGAAATTAATAAGAAATTAGCTGAGAAGGCAGTAAGGCAGACAAAGGGAACATTCTAGTTGTCGTCTGTCGAGACGATTGTGTTACTAAAGTACACGATTTCTTTTCTGCCAGTGGTATTGTAAGTTCAATAAAGATCCTACGGATTTAATGCCTTGATGAGAAAAGCAGTAAAGAAGTGTGACTATTTTTTATGAGAAAGATGTAAAGTAGTTCTTAGTTTTAAACCTGCACAATCATACCTTACGTGTTCAGTCCAAAATCCGTAAAAGTTGTATTCCAGTTGGATCCATTGTTAAATAACAGACAGCCCCACTTTTAAAGTCAGCAAAAATTGTGTACATTACTTAAAAAATATTATTTTTTGAAGGAATCTATACTTTTGAAAATTCCCTTTAAGAAACAGCCTAAATTAAAAAGATTTCCATTCATATTAATGGTAAATTTGTATACCTGGAAATATTTAACTAATTTACGAACATTCTTGTTCAAGGTACTATTCAAATCATTGAAGAGAATCTTCTTAAACAGAAGAAAGCTGGTACAGAAGAGATTTAAAGAGATCATTATCTGATTATGTCTGATACTCTCCTATAATCAGTTTTAGTTCAACAACGAATTTTTTTCACAATCGGAGGGCATTGACATCAATAGTTGTAAAGCAAGTGCAATTGCTGACACATTTGCCAATCATCTCGGAAGTCAGTTCTTCAAGAACTCCCATTACTGCAAACAAAATCGAATTTTACACTAGATGCATGGATAAGATGTTAGTGTTATTTAGATGATCACTCAGTGCCGCTGACATTATGTTAGCACAACTCAGTAGTATGTACACTAACATTAATTTCACCACAGAGTCAGAAAAACAACAGACAATTTTTTTTAAATTTGGCTATAAAAAAGATAATGGTGTTCATAGATTCAGCATTTACCGTAAGCCCACTTGCACTGATAATGTTATATAACGTTATCCACAATAATCCGTGCCACCTATGAGTCCATAAGGAGGAATTTCTTCATCCTGTGATTCACAGACTAGTCAGTCTTCTCCTAGAGTAAAACAATGTTGACGAAGAGAAATAGGTCCTTAGACATGTGGCACTAACAACAGCCTCACAGTGCAAATACGTTTCGTGCCAAATTACATAGGTGCAATATTACCGTTGAGATCACATTGCAGACAGAGGAGGAGGATGAAACTAAATATTTGTCCTGAACATATAGCTGATCTGTTTCTGGCTCAATAGCTAAACAACTTCAAAGCACCAAAGATGGAATAGGCTTTGATATTGACTAAATGTCAGGTAAGTCACAGCAACAGTATAACAAACCGTACGCACAGTCTGAGATTTAAAAAATTAAATGTGGAGAATGCAAAAACTTCTATATAGGGCAAACTGGTAGAAGTTTTAATATTCGTTTTAGACAATATAGTAACACAAGCGGCAATTGTAGATCATCGTTTGAGCGCCATCTTCAGATGATCAAACGCAAGTTAGACAACATCGAAAACTCTTCAGAAAGTCTCCATAGAATCAGAAAGACAACTTGATTATTTAGATGAGATTTAAATTTATAGGATGTTTACAGACCAGCAAGACTACATCTTGAATAATCAGACGGACCTTAAAAATAGGAGATTGTCAGACTGCTTCAGGAACATCTTACAATCTGTGTTTTTTGATATGTTTGGTTTTAGCTGTGTTAGTCTTGGTATGTACTCTAGACCATGCTATACTTTGTACTTATTATTACCTGTTTTGGTATGTTTACATTTGTGTATTACTTGAAACTCATCACACTCTTATCCGATTTCTTGTACCTGTTTTGCCTGTGGACTGCTGCTTTTGTCTACACCAGGGATTTTTTACCCTCTTATGTACTCAGGTTTTATAGGTGTTGTTTTAATATGTCTTGTTAGTCACTTCATTTTTATCAAATGACTTATCCGCTGTGATTAGATTGTGTGTACTTACGGATCTGACTTACTTCAAATGAGAACGCTCACATCTGTCTTCATTTTCTTTGCCTGACACATAATGTTTATCTGTATGAGCATACTTTATGTATGTGTCTCTTAATGTTCACTTTTACGATTCCTGATTTGGCTATATTCGTGTTTTAGGATTTTCCTGTGACTAGACACGTCCTTTTAATTTAACTATTTAACATATTGGTTATGATTAAATGTACTTACATATTTAAGTATTACTCGCTTTTAATTTACACATTCAGTTTTATTTGCTAACTCCGTTTTTATTAAACACATATTGCGGTCACTTTTCTTCTTTCTACGTACACGTTCGACAAACCACATTATATCGCCTCTATATACTAGCATCTTTGTGCTCTCAGGCTCTCGCTCTGTGTGTGTTTTCTTTTTTTTTATTTTGCGCCGCGGAAAGATATCATGAGCCAATGCCAAATTTTCCTTAAAGTTTTCTCCAGCCAGCTCCAAGTTAAACCAGGTCAGCGATTCCTGTAGCAGTTTGAATGACTAACAGGCAGGGAACCGATAATGGCGCACCCCGGAAGTTATTACTTTACGTCGCTCAATCGAGAAGTCAGAGTCATTAATTCAGCGTCATGATCTTACTGAATAGGGACCATAACGTCATTCTTGCAGCACAGCACGATTCCATAAGAACGAGTAAATGTTCCACAAGAACACTTATTAACCCACTGATGTGGAGCAAAGCACCAAGCTGAAGTCCTCAAAGCCACTGTTACGGTACCGAGTTGTGGCAAAGAACGCTGATGAGCTCAGAAAACGAGGACAAATGCAGTGATCCACAGCCACACATAACGTAATTGTCCCAGACAGAGTGTATAGCAATAAATACTCAGGCTCCCAAGCCGATACGGTATTCAGTTACGGTGAGCCAGCGTTATGATGTGGGCCATGTGACATCGTGCCTACCACTTGCTGATGGCCTCTACGTCTGAAATTACTGCCTGCCTTGTCTGTGAGTTGTGACCATCTCTTCCACTACTTTGAAACTCTTGGGACTTCTACCTGCAGCTTGCCGAGAGCTGAACTGATGATGTTTGGTGCACCTGTCAACCTGTCGTTTTATCTGGGAGACACGCAAAGACTGCTGGGCCCAACTTTCATCTGTGAGAAAACACGGGCACTCGCGGCCTACCTCTGGTGGAGGGATGCTCAATAACTCTGCACTGTCATCGACGTTCCGTGGAGAGATGCTGAAGTTTACTTGGGCATACCCTTTCGATGTCAAGGTGCGCGTCCTAGCTAGACGAAGTCTACGATCTGGTGGTCGATAACACTGTACGAGTGGCATCTGCCGGCTGCTGCCTGCATAACATCGCGGTATTACGTGAGAAGGCTGCAATGGAGAGCACAGCCTTGAAGAATCTGCTGACCTCATACTTCAGCACATTCTATTCTGCATGCTGTGTGCACATCTTTCCTCACTGCTGCCTGGGAGAAGATGATTTAATTGTAGCACTTAACCTGAATAAAAATATGCGTTGCTAATGCTATTTCATTAGCTCACAGATTGCAAACTAGCCTTCGCCACTGTACTCCTCACTTCATTGTCCTGCAACCACAGGGGTCTCAGCTGAGGCATTTACAGTCTGCATCTTTGCCATTTTGTCTCCCTTGTAGTACATCCACCAAAGCTGCTACACGAATTTTGACTTAAATGCTGACGATGGATGTGGTTTTCACTATTACGTTAAATATTTACCGTTATTTTATTATCTTTTTCACATCTGCCCACATGGCGTTTGTAACAGTGGGTAGACTTACACTACTACATGTATTCGGTTTTATACAGGTGAGGGTTGGAATCTCACACTCCCAGCAGCTATTGACTAGATTAACTAGGGCACTCCAAAGCGCTAGATCAATAGCTTGCATTCGCCCACCTCTTTTATTAGGCATAGACTGGTTGAGCACTTTCGTGCACTTTGCATATTTCACATATTGTGTGTCAACATTGTTTGTATCCCCATCACCTCTTCTATGTGTGTGCATGTGTCACCATAACCATCAACCTAATTTCGTCCTGTGCACTGTTGTCATTATAACCATGTCTGTCTAACCACCTCTGCAGCATTTGCCTCGGTGTCTCCGTCACAGTCGTCTTGCTGCTTCCATCACATTTGTCTAGCTAGCTTCATCTCCATCATCGTCTTCACTGCTGCTGCTAATGCCACCGTCTCCATTTCCTTCCTTACCACTGCCACTGTTGCCACTGCCACCACCATCGTCTATTGTTGTCACCACCACTTCACCCCGAACATTGCTGAAATCATCCCCTACCTCCTGAGTGACACCTCATCACTGGTAATCATGGTTTACTTCTGTTTACCATCCTCAGACCCCACTATAGTCTTTCCTACCACCTGTAACATTTATATCACCCCATTTATTGCACTCACTGTCACTATGTCAAGTACCTCTTCCAGTCCACCACCCTTTATCCACCCTCCCCTTTCCACAGTATTATCCCAAAACATAATCACT
Source organism: Schistocerca piceifrons (assembly GCF_021461385.2). Taxonomy (NCBI): domain Eukaryota; kingdom Metazoa; phylum Arthropoda; class Insecta; order Orthoptera; family Acrididae; genus Schistocerca; species Schistocerca piceifrons. The sequence continues at coordinate 207,697,666 of NC_060149.1, read as the reverse complement.
TCCATTCCTTATTCTACTCTCCCCACGATCTCTTATCCATCTTCTACCACTTCCTTTGCTGTCCCCAATATCGGCCGGCCGCGGTGGTCTAGCGGTTCTAGGCGCGCAGTCCGGAACCGCGCGACTGCTACGCTCGCAGGTTCGAACCCTGCCTCGGGCATGGATTTGTGTGATGTCCTGAGGTTAGTTAGGTTTAAGTAGTTCTAAGTTCTAGGGGACTGATGACCACAGCTGTTACGTCCCATAGTGCTCAGAGCCATTTGAACCATTTTTTTTCCCCAATATCAGCTTATCCCACAACAATCATTCCTGCTGCTCAGAAACCAGTGAGAATAAGATCTCGCCGTGCTACTGTGGGAATGCCAGAAGCTAAAATATATGTCAACCAGTGAGCAAGCAGCCACAAAAAATCGAGCCAAATGAAAGGGCTTGAAGAATGATATATTAAACCATCCCCAGTTTACCAACTCCTGCTCCTTCTCACTATATCAAACAAATCACAGAAGGGCCCTAACACAGACCCCACTATCATTACTGCTCCTAAAAACCCTAATACAAATCCCAATCCGCTTTAACACATGGGTACGGTTCTGCTCCCTGTTCTTTCTTCCCCATATCTTCACATCTTTATCCTTGCCCACCATCATCCCATATTCCTTAATGCTAAATCCCTTACTCTTGAAATCAGGAAGTACATCCCACACATTCCCATTGCCCAAATCATACCTTTCAAAGACTCAGTCCCTTTTAACTCCATGAACTTGTGAGTTAACGAGCATTTCACCCTCGTTTAAGTATATGGCCAAAAGAGTCAACCTTCAGGAATTGTGAAATGAACCCTGTCATCCAGGACCGGATGCCACAAAGGGCGCAGATTCACCATGAGATGAGGAAACTCACATATGTCTATTGAGGCCTAAGTGTTGTAGTGTGCAAGTGAGACAGACGAGAACCGACATCATAGGGAAACCCAGTAGAGGCCGTTTGTGGGCAAGGAGACATAGCAGAGTTAAATATGGCGGACCTAAGATCGGCCATAAAGGGAAACATTTATGAAAGCTATTTAATTTTGTAGTAGTGCAGGGAATCAAGCCACAGTCATTTTAATCTGCCATCCTCGGTCGATTTTCATGGTGGTCCCATTAAAACTTGAATATTGATCATATCTAAAATAGTTTAGGATTTACTGTTAAAATGAAGTTAAAAATTTTTGTAAGAAAGACCTGAATTCTAAAATCTGAACGCTTTGGTCGATCTTAACGATCGACATTTCATATAGGAGCGCATCATTAAACTGGCAAACGTTGTAAAAATCAATTCTGTAACTTTATTTGTTTAAAAGATATAGTAAATTTAAATTATCAGTATTTTCAGTTAAGCATCAGATCATCATTTCCTCCACACAAAACACATTGAACGATGACAACATGACACCTTATTGAATCATTAGGTAATAGAATATTTGTTGTAAAGTTTAGTGCATAATAGTTACTTTTGTTCTTTATTTACTTATGAGAAAGTACATTCGTGCAAGGCTACTGGCCGTGGCATTCAGAGTTAAGAAGGACACTGTATTGGTTTTATCTAACAGAATTTAACGTTTATTATGTAATGGTTATTATTGTTACTTTATTTAGAACATGGAAGTGGTCAAGCTTTGATTACTTAAATATGTTAGAATGTAATATAATGTACAATAATCTGTAGCCAATAAGATGGACGGCTTCAGGAAACGGAACTGCCCTAGTCACTTGAGCGAAGATGTTCGGCGCGCGGGAAACGCGATCGGAGACAGGCAGAGGGACACTTCAGATGGAGACACCAAAGGGTACAGTTCGGTTTGAGACACGAAAGCGGACAGTCGGTCTTTAGGCAGCTAGGAAGTGAAACGACTTAGAAAATTTCGCGTTGTGTGGTATCGTGGGACTTAGTCTCTGAGCGGTGAGCAGCTGCGCGCCTGGTGTGAACTCTAATTTTTCACATATTAAGAAGGTGGAGTCTAACATTCTGCGTGGTTTCTGTTGTTCTATGTCGTGTCTCCCTACCACTTTCTTTTGTGGTGGTGTTCGTAGCGACAAACGCTTGGCTGTAGAAATGGCTTACGAAGTCACCGCCACACTTTTAATAGCGGGCCGAGCGGTCCGCTGGAACAGTGAACAGAAAGATGAAAAACCAAACACTCTGATTAAATAAAAGTCGGTACTTATCTTTATTGATGAAGATACAGAAACACAATAGTGAACTCTGTGTCTACAGAGATCTGTCTAGTTCGAGTCGGAGCGGCTAGGTCAGCGTCGGCTGACGACAAACAACAACTCTGCTGCGATGAACACACAACTGACTAACAAGTACACAAATCGGTGGCGAGTATACAACTGAGCGGCGAATACAGAACTGTCCTAGCGCTCGCGACTCCAGCGCTTAAGAAGCCAGAAGCCAGCGGTGGTGCGCGCAGACTTCCGGCGATTTCCTGTCTCGCTGGCGCTGCTTATGCGGACGGCGTCCGGACTTTGATGCTGCCAACCTTTTGGCAGCGGGCTCGGTTGGCATTACTGGCTAGGATATAACACTTTCAATGATTGAATCGTTGTCTAAGCCACTCAAAAATTATTCCATTATCTAAAGTTTGTTGCCTACTGTTCAGCCACGTTATTCTGGTTCTATGCTAGTTTGTATTACTAATTTATATTTTTATACTCTTCCACATTATTCTCAAAAGTATGTTTATATTGACAAGAGAAGAATATTTTTATATTATTATTATTATTATTATTATTATTAACTTTTAATTATTTTCTTTATTTATTTAAGTGTGAAGTTTGTTTTTTAAGAAGTTTGTTATCGAAATTGAGGAGTCTTTCACATCGATTTTCTTAGAAATATTTCATTTATAAATGTAGTAATTAAGTAAAATCTATTCCTAACACTTTTCTAAATATCATGTACAAGTAAAATGTTTTTGTTTCTAGACATTCATTTCAACATTGTTACACTAACAAATAAGAATTATTTCCAAGAATTGCTTTGACAAAGAAATATACATACACAAGTATTGAAATATTATCCTAACAAATGGTACAAATGTCAAAAAAAAGGAAAACATCCAACAAGATAATTTTTATTCTTTGTTTTTATAAGGAGAAAATAAGTAAAATATAGTTATTCTTTTATTTTTATGAGGAGAAAATAAGTGGCATATAGTTTTAGTGTTTATTATACCTTACTTTTGTTCTTTATATACTGTCCATTTCAGAACTAATGACTTATTTTTATCGATAGTCTATTTTTTACTTAAGTCCATAGTCGATGACTGTTATTTTGTGGTTTATTAACTGTCTGGTGTGCTTAACTTATTTAGTTTTTCACATGTTTCTTTTGCACAATTCCTACATCACATAATTTGATTTCACACATTCACACAATCTTATAAATGTTTAAGCGTGAGGTTGGCGAATGTTTTTGCGTGAAGGTGATGGACTTGAGCGAGATGGATGTGGGCAAGTATTTGATGTACAGCTTCATTCGTCATTCCTTGTTGGCTTTGCAAGTGTGTGTTGCTGTTGTGGAGGTCCCATAATGGAATGGAGCTGTGAGTGCAGAATCTCATGGTTTACTGGCTTTGTATGCGTGAAAGTCATCGTTATGTGTCGCTGAAAGCAGTCGTTTTTTGTAGTAATACTTCGCAGAAGACTAGTTTACAATAGGATAGGGATTTGGGAAGGTATGTCGTCTATTCTTCACCCATCTTCTTTCTTGGTCTCAATCTTGCGAATCTTCAACTTCTGTTCTTTCTGCTTTCTCTCTGCTTCTTACTTGATTCTTGGTTCTTCTCTGGGCAGGATACGGAAATATTTATTGATAACTAGTCACTTTGAAGTTCTCCTCTTAGTAACAGTTTGATAAATTGTTTGGGCATGTCATTTTTACTTTGTGGAAGTTTTCTTCAGTTTCGTGCATCAGCGTGCTGTTTAATAGCAGTAGTGTGACTTTTACATTTTTTTTTTTTTTGTTGCCAGTGGTGGCTTGCCCAAGTGGTCTTCTCGTCAGGACATTTTTTGCTCGCTCCGCTGAGTCAGGACGTCCCAGGGTTTACGAGCGGTGAAAGTCCAGTGTTTGCTTGTCAGTCCCTGCACCGATCTCTTCAGCAGTAGATTTAGAAGTTCCCTTTGTTGGTCTCGCTGTCCTTTCCCTTCTCTCGACGCTTCTGCCTTGTAGGAATCGTGTCTTGCTAATTACGTCCTTTTCTTTCTTGATATTTCTCGCGTTGCAACTTGTGGGTCGTTGCATCTGGTCTTTGCTGGAGTTTTTACAATGGGTCATACAAAAAGTTTTACTTATAATCATCTAACATATGTCTAGTACCTACATTGTTTTACGCCTTCTTAAAAAGTTTTACAAATTTCGGCGCCCTTTCCATGTTACAATTCTAAGATATTTTGAGTCTTAACTTCTACAAGAATCCTCAAATTCGTTTTTTATTTTTGTGTAGTGTCGTGGTGTATAGCATTTTAGTATTTCATGCTGTTAGACTATCTACACTTCATCCCGTCTCCTTAATCTATGGTACTATTGGTGTTATTTTTGTTTTTGTTTTTATTGAAACTACTTTCTTTTTCCCATGTTCCTCTTTCTTCATTCTTCTTTCTCCTCACGATCTTATCTGCAACATAAACTTGAAATATTGTGCTAATTATTTAGCAGTAATAAAATTAATCTTCAAACTTGTACTGCCAGTCTTAGGTACAAATACCTCTGCTTTATCTCGTAAAATACCCTCTAATTCTCTTTTACTGTGTTCTGAAATACCTTGAACTTCTTGCAGTTTTTCGTCGATTTCTTTATGGACTTCGAACATGAGTTGAGGCGATTCCCCCTTTTGTGCATACCATTCTAATTCTTCATCCTCTCTATCTCGCATCATTCTTAATTGTTTGTTTATAACTGGTATTTCTTGTAATTTTAGCTTTTGCTCAAAGAGAAGTGTGACATTCCCGAATGTTACGCTACCTTTCCCCATGTCTATTATCGCTCGTCTCTCATTTAAAAAATCTGCACCTATAATCAAATCTACAGTTAGTTTAGGTATAATCACGAAGTTGGCTTCGATCTTTTGACCTTGACACGAAAGAGTTAACCTTGTTTGTCTCGTAACTTCTGCAGCATTGCTTCTAATAGGACCTCTTACTTTAATCTTACGTGTTTTCAGAACTGGCAATTCCTGATTGGCATTACACTGTATGAATAAATTTTCTGAGGTCGCAGTCAGTTCACTTCCGCTATCAATTACAATATTGACTGGGATATGCTTTACCATGGCCTTCACAATTGGTTGAATTTGAAAGGGTTGCTTCTGTTCTTCTTCTTCTTGCATCAACGAATCCTCCACTGAATCACACATGAGTCTTTTCAGGAATTTCCCTTGTGAATTCGAACTTTCTGTAGGATAAGCTTCGGCTGCTACTTCTCTCTCTTTTATTTCCTCTTCTCTATTTCTTCCTTCATTTACACTTTCTTCAACATCCTCTACTTTTTCCTCATCCTCGTCTATCTTCTCCTTCTTCGTCGCTACTTCCACATAATCGCATCTAAATGCTCTAATTATCGCTTCCTTCATTATATACATTGGGTTGTGTGCCCACTAGTAACTTATTTTCAACTTCTGTCGACTGCGGATTATCCTCATTGAATTCGCTTTGCCTGGTTTCCATCTAAACTAGCTCTGTAATACTCATTACTCCGTCCTTTCCTCCTACATTCGTTGTGCATGCCTCTGGTAATTCATCTTCCTCATCAGTATTCTCCCAATTAATTTCATCCCAACACGATATTGTTATTTTCCTGTCTTCGTTTTCATCTGGTCCCTGCGGATTTGTTTCTTCCCTCTTCTCTTCTCGTGATGAGGTATTTACTTCTCTGTTCAAGGTGCTGCAATTGTCCTTGGTCGGTGCGTCATTCTCTTTGGCATGGGCGCTTAGCTGTCAATTCGAACGTTTTTCGGGGTTTGGTGGTCTTACCTCCACCTCTTCTATCTGTATTCTCTTTTCTTGTTCAGCTTGTTGATAGAGGTTTCTTTGTTGATAATTTGTGGGTCTATTGATTCTCCAGTACCCATTCCAGTTGTCGTTATTCCCTCTGTAATAGTTGTCGCCGTTCCTGGGTGAATTATAGTTATTGCCATATTCTCTTCTAAATCCATAACCGGTTCTTTGTTGAAATCTATTGTCGTTTCTTGGTGCGAAGTTATCACGTGGTTCGTAGTTATTGTTTCTTCGTACTGTGTCTTGTGGATTCCACTGCTTTTTGCTTTCGTTTTCACGTGCCCTTCGTCTTTTACTTGCGTCATCTTCCGAAAATATGAACTCTAGTTCCCTTAGAATACCTTTAAATGCTTCGACGTCATTGCCTCCGCGACCTACTAATGATTGCTGGTATTTCAATTGTAACTTCATCGCGCATAATTTAATCAACTCTCCGTCACTGTATGGCACATCTAAGCATTGGTTTTTCTTTGCCATTGATTCGAAAAATTTCACGGGACTCTTCTCTCCTGAATTTTCAAAATATGGGTTCTGTAATAATTCGTACTTCACTCTGTTCTGTGCTTCGCTGGACCAATATCGTGAGAGAAACTTCTCTCTGAAATCTTCGTACGATCGGCATGTCGCTGCAACATTTTGCATGGTTCCTGCGACTGTTCCTGACATGCGTGCACATATAAAGTCTAATTTGTGTGCTAGCGTCCAGTGTTCTGGTAATCCTACTCGGAATCGATCAATAAAAGTTCGTGGATGTAATGAGTTTCCTTCTCGAAAGTGTTGAAATTTTCTGACTGTGAGGAAATGATCGTTGTAGTACTTCGTCATAGTTCCATATGAAATTCGCGATTCTTCGCCACTTTTGTTTCTGATCATTTCTCCCGTCGTTCTTTCCGGTTGTGGTAGATCCATTGGATATTGTCCACTGTAACTTTCGCGTACCCGCGGTGCAGACTGTCTGATTTCACGTATGTTACTTTCCGCCTGTGACTGGAATCGCAAATGCACGATATCTTCGTTAATTGCTTGTTTTTCCGGTGCTGTTACAGATACGGATGTGGTTGCAGACTCAGTGCTTGTTCGATCCTGTTCACTACTCAATGGTTTGCAACAACTCTGTTCGCAATTTCTGAAATTGTCGCTTCGTTTGCGCTTCTATTTTGACTATGCAGTGATCATAGCTTTTCAGCGCTGCTTTTGTGATATGTTTGTGAAACACACTGTTTTCAACAATTTCACGCGCTGTACCTGCTGCTTGTCTAGTAATTTCGTTTATCTGTTTCTCTAGTTTCTCGATTTCTCCCTGGGTGTTGTTACGTAATGTTTTGATCTCGTCCTGAATGTCATTACGCAATGTTTGTACGTCCACTTGTACCTCGTCAATGTCTGTTCTCAATTGATTGTGACCTGTTATTAAGTTTCCTGTCACTTCTCGAGATTCTTTTGCCTCGTCTTCAATATGACTTAGGTGTAACTGAATTCTTTTGTTTTGTTCTTTAATCTCACGCATTTGTCTCGTGGTTTCTGCATTCTGAATTTGAATTTGGTTCGCTATGTCTTTATTTTGCCTTGTCATGGTTTCCGTAATTTGTTGTAATAATTCTGCCAGATTGGTGGGTCCTATTGCGTTTTCTTCCGACGTCCTACGCTCTGTGTTTTCGCCCAAGTGTTCGTTCGCAACCGATTGCATTGAACTGTGCTGTGACACGTTTCTGCTCGCATTCCTTGTTCTCTGTAGTGAGGGAGCTCTGATTACTTGTACTATGGGTTCTACGTATTCAAGACGCAATTTAGAATCTTCATCGACTGTCTCTCTACTTTCCTGCTCTTCTGTCGTAAGCTGACTTACGTTTTCTACGCCTTGATGTACATTATCCTCGTTATGGTGCGTTATATGTCCTATTTCTCGCGATACTGCATCGTCTGTTGTACTGTCCTCTATTCTCTGTCCATTTTCATGCTGGGTCTTTACCTCAATTCTGTCACGGTCTCGATCTGCCATTGCTAATCTTTCCGAATCCCTTATTTTCTGTTTTAAAAGCAATTCACACGCCCTACTTCGCGTCAACATGGGCTCATACGATCTCACGCGTTTTATAAACTTTTTGTTCACACGACTTGTCACGTATTATACCCAAGACTGACAATCCATTCACTTACTTGTTGGGTCAGAACCAACTTGTCAACGATGTATCCGCCACCTGTGCGCTTGCATTGAGGAGAAAACTTGATTCTAACAATTTTTAAAATTTCATAACTTAATTATGCTATTGTCTCTGCTAGAATGTCTCACTTTCTATTGAATACTTTCTTACTATCTATCGCTGCAGCTGTTGTTTTCTACTATTTATGCCCTTCAAAAAAAATTTTTTTATTACGAAAAATTTTTAACAGGATATTTTTCTGACCTAGTCGACCTTCAATCATGGTATTTTACCATCCAGGCAGGGTCGCCATTCTCTAACATTCTGCGTGGTTTCTGTTGTTCTATGTTGTGTCTCCCTACCACTTTCGCGCAACGACGTTCAGAGCGTGTTTTTTAGGGAATTGACTAGTTCGAACCTGGGACCTGTTGCTGGTAAGGAGACGCCAGGCCACACATGACATGTAGAGTTCAGAAGAGTTCAGTGAGACTAGCGATGAATAACCAAATACTTAATGATTTCAGCGTCAGCTCCACTGCACTCCCAGTAAAAGAATCTTAATACTAACTAAATTAAGTGGAAGGGGTTCAAGGCTTTCCTATTTTTAGTTAGCTGGTAAAATAACGTCGAAAAAGCAGTTAAGTTTAGCATTGGAAATTTTATTCTACTCACAAAACATTCTTTATAAATTGCACTATTGATAAAAGGAAATGTTTTAACACAGGATGATAAAAACCAACTGCGTTCAACAAAAACGTGAACGAATATTCCCTGAATGGGTTTCCAAGTTCTACAACGGATCGAAGGATGACCTATGCCATATCACATCTATAATCCAGGTTTAAATTAAGTTTCACAAAAGAGAAAACTATCAAATTGGTCTACAGTGACCCTCAATTATCTTTAATTACTTATCTAACTTGTCGTAAATTACAGTGGCTGATGTGATTTCTCAATAATTATATAACAGAAAAATCATCGTGTTTCAGATTTTAACTTACGTAGCAAATGTGAATACCATGAGCTTCAATTGACGATCGACACTAGTATTACGTAAAAAGGGGATGTAACAGATGAGACTTCTGCAGTTCTGAGTGAAGCCTTATGCGCTCAAAAAGGCAGCATCGTGTGCGTTCATTACCTTGTAGGTGTTCGTCAGGGGGCGGCGGCCGGCGCAGCTCCATTCATCTCGCCGTCTCGGAAGCAGCTCTCTCCTAACATCTCCTTACTACAATTTACCGAAGTTGGTTTAAAAAAAACTATCCAGCTGTGTTTTCATCTGACCAATCAGGGTCTCAATGTTAACCTTAAGCTCCGCCTACAAAAATTCTGTCCATCCAATGAGAAACGTTATACTTTTCGTGGTGGGGCAATGTTTTTAAAGTTTGCAACGTAACAGAGACGCGAAAAAGTCTCACGCTAAAACTTGCGGCTGGTGTGGCCCTTTTAGTGTTATCGTAAGATCTATACCGTTCTTCTGGAGGGCTCTAGCTTTTTATATGGTTTGGGGTGGTCCTGTCGGTTAGCTGGCGACGTGGGTGTCCATCCCTTATGGTAGGGCCTTCTAGCTTAACACGGTTCTGCTCTCGGCTTCTGTTCTCGTTTCTCCCCTCGGAACTGCGTCTGTCTCACAGTGGGAAGGTATGACATGCATTTAGGCATTCTTGTATTAGTCTGTGGTATTCCATTTGCTCACTCGTTACCTGTATTACTTTGGTTAATTTAATGTCACGATTTATTTGGAGCTCTGTGACATACTACTGGATTTGCTTATCATGTCAGGGTTTTCATGGAAGGTGTTGGATTTGCCTGACACCTTACAGGAGTATCGAACTTTTCATTTGCGATGAGATTGTGAATGATCGAACTGTGTCAAATGGATATGCACTCTAGTGTAACAGTAACTCTAAATACGACCACTTTCGCTATTAGTTTGCTTTCTGAATAAACATTACTCTAACCAAATCGCAACTGTGTGGCCTACGTCATTTATGGGTCGTTAATTTAGTCCCCAATATTATTATTACTGTTATTATATGTTATGTTAACTTGGTATTTGCCGGCCGCTGTGGCCGAGCGGTTCTAGACGCTTCAGTCTGGAACCGCGCTGCTGCTACAGTCACAGGTCCAAATCCTACCTCGGGCATGGATGTGTGTGCTGTCCTTAGGTTAGTCAGGTTTAAGTAGTTCTAAGTCTAGGGGACTGATGACCTCAGATGTTAAGTCCCATAGTGCTTAGAGCCATTTGAACCATTTTTTAACTTTGTAGTTCGCAAACTTGCCATCAGACAGACAATTTAACCAAAGGGTCACAGGTGTGTAATTTAGGGCATGTAATGCGACACGTGCAGTTAAACCCATAGACGAGTTTGAGCCAAGACATTTTGACGAAGAGGAACTGCATGTGAGCCCTAACATCTTTGGGATGTTAGCTCACAAACTCTAACTTCCACACAGACTTCTTCCTCAAAATGCCATGCATCACCTTTGCCTCTCATGCCTCCCTCGTCCCCTTCAACGCTACCTCCCAAGCCAACCAACCTCAGCCTACTCACCGTCCACTCAGCCTCACTGCCATTATAATGAGCAGTGGCCCTGAGATCATGGTCTCTAAACTCAGTTCCCAACCTATGATAGAAATCCACATTGTCCTCCCCATTTAAAACGACTCGGGCCCCACCTTCCTCATGTGGGTTTTCACTGAGTCTGCTTTCACTTTCGACCACCTCCTTGCAGAGGGAGTCGTGATTTACAGTCACCACCACGAAGTCTAACCCTCCAAATCCGTCCACCATTCCTACCACTGGCAAAAGTGCCAAATTTACAATGACCACCTCAGTCCCCATGGCAAAAGTCCATTCATCTCTCCTCATTGTAAAGCCTCCCACTTCTTGAAGCAAAGTCCAAACCTCACATCTCCCCCCGTAGGCAACACCTGCAGTAATACCCACCCAATGTACATCACCAAAAGCAAACCCAAGCACCCACCTGTCAAAGCATAATTAACTGTTCCCGTCTTACTTATGGATAATGCTATCAATCCCAGTAACTCCCTCTGCCCACCTCCCACTGCTGAAGATATCATCAGGTTCATCGTCATCTTCTTCTTTTGCTTGTGCATTTTCCCCACAGTGATGCAGGGTTGGCATGGGTAATCATATTTCGCAAGGTAAATTTAAGGGATGCCCTTCCTGCTGCCACCTGTACCCCAACTGTCTGCATCTAGTGTAATCCATGGAATAGTGCGAATGTGTTCAGATGTCTGTGAGCCATGTAACTGGGGCGGAACGTGTGGACCAGCACAGTATTCACCTAATGGGATGTGGAAAACCGCCTAAAAACCACATCCAGGCTGGCCGGCACACAGGTCTCCATCGTTAATCCGCCGGGCCAATTCGATCCGAGGCCAGTGCACCTACCCAAGCCCAGGAAGCAGCGCATTAGCACTCTCGACTAACCTGGCAAGTACCCTCCACCATACAGATAATCCCCTTCTCCTGGTCAGAGGCAGAGTTGAGGTTGGCCACCACCCACCACAAGAACAACCCTGATCATCCACAACCCTCCTAGAATACTCTCAGTGAATACCTTACCAATACCTTCTTTTCCAAAACCTTAACCTCTACCTATGTCACCATCTACATCCCACCTACTCATCACATCCCCTAAGAAGCCCTTACCGACATTGATCATTCCTTTTTCACTTAATTTATTGCCATTGACCTCAACATCCATAGTAGATTCCCTGCAGATTTACAGTGGTGGCGATAGCTCACAGACTCCCTCCAAGGAGGGAAGTCCCCATCCCGCAGCACACCTGTCCCGAAAACAATATCACTCCAATATCCCAAGCTCCTTGGGCAATACTGGAGAAGCCCTTGATTCAGTTAGAGGTGACCACCTACCTGTTCCCCTCACTCTGTCCTATACACTACGTCATTCTCATGCACCCTATCCAAATCCCTGTTCAAAATTTACGCAACACTACTCCTGCGCCACCTGGAATACCTACTGGTAATCGACAGATACTCAGATTGGAAACCACACTATAAAGTTCCAGCAATCTGACGATATCGACCACGCTACGACCTTCCTGCAGCAGACCTTCTCAGACGCTTTATATGCCAAAATTCTTACTGAGACTACATATCCTGGTAGCCCCACTTTTGCCCCACAAACCCTACTCCATTTCCAAGAATCCTGTCGCTTATACTGCTCCTTCGTATAGAGTGGTGACTGGGATAGACTCATGCGCCACCAGAAAATACAGAGACACATCAGGAAAGTATTAAATGCTAAAAAACGCTGGAACCGGCCCCAGACATGCACCAGACTCAATGCTACATTCCCCTCCAACTTTTCCAAGTTCTAGAAAGCATTTCATCGATCCACTGGCAGTAATTCCAACCCTCACTGCCTGATCCTTCATAACAACCACCCCATATTTGATAATCTGAGCAAAGCTGAACATTTTTTATTCTCTCTCTCCAATTTCTTCTCAGTTCCAGTAGATCCCATTTTGTTTGCTCTCTGTTTCCTACAATCCATGCCTGCACAAACACCAGTGTCCCACCCTTGTCCTCCAACTTCCAGTACTTGGACAACATACCCCAAAGAGAATTAAATACACCAGTCACAGTCCACAGCATAAAACAAGTACTCCACAAAAAACGCAACACTTCCACTAGTCATGACCATTTTGCCTGTCAACATCTGAAAGAATGTCCCCTCCATTTCTAGTCATCCTTGAAACCCTTCATTGCCATCACCTATATACAGGTTACGAACGTGAATAGAAGAAAACTTCCAGAATCCTACTTTTTCACAAGCTGCATAAACCCCCTTCTGATACCTCCTCTTACCACCTCATTGTTTACCAAACTCTTCAAGTCCATTCTTTTCTGATGCATCTGTCAACACCTGAAGCAACACCACCTCCATATCATCAATTAGTGTGGCTTCTGTCCCAAATTCTCCTCTGATGGCCAGCCCCTGTACCTCATTCAATACGTATACCACTATCTCAACAACTGTAAATCCCCCATTTTTGTGTCCCTTCTCCTACTGAAGTGTATGACTGTGTATGGCATTCTGGTGTCCTATTCAAACTATTCAAACTCCAGATACGCACTTCCAGTGTACTACATCCGCCTAAATGTGACCTTAATATACAATCACCCACCCTGTCTCTATTAACAATACCAATTCCTGTACCTTTCATTCCTCTGTAGATGTGTTTCAAGGCTCCATCATCTCTCAATCTCTTTATCTCCTCTACACTGCCAACATTCCTAAACCACTTCGAAAGGCCACCTCGTTCAGTATGCCGATGACACCACTTTCTCACCCTCTTCTGTACACTCCAGAAATCCTAATGATCCTTCCAAATCCTCCTCAATCACTTCACCTCCTGGTGTAACCAATGGTTTCTCAAGATTAACGCCTCCAAAACCGAGGCAGTAGTAATACAATGTAACACTCTCACCTTTTATCTACATGACTTTTAACTTACCATTTACCTCCATTCTATCTAATTAACTAATACACAAAAATGTCTTGCACTAACCCTCGATCTCAAATCAACATTGAACTCTCACTTACTAACCATGGAACAGAAAGCTCGCAACAGCCTAAACCTGCTAACTGGCCTAATTACGGAATTACACCCTTTCATTATGCTCCATACATATAAAACATTGACCTGACCTATCCTCTACTTAGCTAATGTAGCATGGATATCAGAATCGCCAAAGGTCTGTAAGCCGCTCAAATCATTGAACATCAAGCACCCTGACCTGCTTACTGTATCTGTTTACCTTCCCCCACATGAATCTTTCATCATCTAATCAAATTCGCACCCCACCTCAGCCACACCAAACACCTCTGCATATCCTACACTATCAGCAAACTAGATGCCAATAACCGTATTGTTTCCCATCTGATCACCAAACCTGGTATGCAGCTCACGTCCCTACACTTACACACATTCCACATCCTATCACAAGGCAACTTCAACCAACTATCTCTCCAGGACACTGAAATCTGTCCCTATATTTATCCATTCCACCAACTATAGCTCCTCCCCACCTATCCCTCTCCACATCACTTCTCTCCTCTCCTTTTCCCTCTCCATCATTTCCTGCCCCTATCCTCTCGATACCACTGCCCCATCCACACGCCAAACATCTCCTCACCTTCTGTCTTGCCAATTTCCACGCCAACAGCTATCGTCATATCCGCAGTTTCCTATCCAACGGACCCCTATGTTTCTTTCTACTCACACCCGTCAACTCTACAGAACATATTGTCTCCTCCCCAAATCCCTTTCTTTCAGTGCAGCTCTTTCAGCTTTTAAGTGAACGCACAGCGTTTTTCTTAGAAAAATGTCATCTCTCTGCTGTGTTTTTAAAATGTATATTTTTCTGTTTTTCAGCCTTTATTCCTACAATTTTAATTTAAAAAATAAAACAAGAGAACTGTCTTAATGGTCTTTAAGTATTGTTATTGTTTTTCAATCCATCTGTCAACGTTTCACCTTTACTAATATTTGATTTTCACTTTTCTTTTTTGTTTACAAGCTCTTGGCTGAAGAGTGGAATGTTGTACCGCTGACAACACCCCGCTCTCACCATCCCCAAAAATATGGAGCGAGAGGGATGTAATAGGTTTTTCACTGCTGGAAACCATGTCACAGCATGTCATAACTTCATGTCTTTATGTGTGTCCCAATATCTCACGTAAGTAGCTTCGAATTTTCACTTTTAAACGTTTATAATTTTTAATCATGGTCTATGTTATTTGTCAACTGATTGCTTTCAGAATGCTTGACAATAACCATGTGTCGAAATCACAATTGCAATAAATAATATACTAAAAGCCAAAAGCGGAATGACTTCATACAAAAATTTCACTGAGGCTGTGGAACCAGTCCTCATCAAAATTCTACCCTACATTCAGATCTCTACAACCAATAGAGTCATACCAACAACTGTTGTAGTGCATGACAACAGTTAGTAAATAGGGTAGAATGCTCCAAATTTTTGGGTGAACATACTGGTGAAAGCCTGTACTGGAAGAAGTATATTACTGAGCTTCTCAAACAGTTAACTTCAGATACTTCTGCTCTTTGCACAATTGTTAATCTTTAAACATGGGGTAATTCACCATTTAAAAAGAAAGTATTGATTGCACAAAATCGAGCAGTAATAATGATATGTGCTGTTTACCTGCGGTTATAATGTAGATGTCTTTTCAAGGAGTTAGGCATTTTAACTACACCATCACAATATATATAATCAGTAATGAAATTCGTCATAAATAATCCATCATAATTTGAGGGGAACAGTGGTGTCCATATCCACAACAGGAGAGGAAAAAATGACCTTTATTGTTCGTTATTAAAGCTCTCAGTGGCTCAGAAATAATTTCAACACGAAGCAACAAAAATTTTAGATCATTTGTCCAATAACATACGATGTCTAACAGTTACCAAATCAAGCTATAAATCTAACCTAAAACCACTTGTCCTGGCCAACTCCTACTCAATGGCTGAATTTCTATTTAAAACCTGGTAGCCTAAACAGCATAAAAATTAAAAAATTAAAAAAAACCTTGTTTTTAATAGTAACTCTATGAGTAAGACTAGAAACAATGTGTTCATTAATGTTGATCGGGTATAAAATGACTCATCCCACAGCATTTCAATGAAAGAATCACTCCAAATGATCTATGGTACACGTAACTAACTAATTTCACCAACCCGCCGGCCGCGCCCGCATTGCTGGTAGATGTAGTTGTAGCCGTTAGACTGGGATATTATAGTTACAACGAAATTGCCCATCGAATTTTCCCCATAGACCTCGCAAATCTGCCAATAAATGTCAACCTTCCTGTGTTCTCTGCATGCAAAAAACGAATTACAGATCTAATCTCACATGCAGAGGGATTTTCAATAAACTTCGCCTTTGTAAACTTCCACTATGCTGCACTAACAACACACAGAGAACTCAAAATGGTGTTATTGTCACTATCGAATATCTACCAACTGCGGAAAGTAATACAAACGGAACTTACTTTTTGACGTACCTCGTGCAACATAAAGGAGTAGGAGTGGCATCTTTCGAAATCTGTATGAGTCAAACGATAATCGACAGAGAACAATGTCACTGCGACGTAAGGCGGCAGCATGGCTGTAGCCCAATATAGTTTACATTCCAAGATGCTACTCCAGGTGGGTGTAAAATGAATTTTCGCAACGGAAATACTGAGCGCGTAAATGAAGATTTGGCCCTGTTTGACGACCCCCTGAAGCAGATCTTAGGATCTCTTAATGGTGAATACCTCCTTCTTGGTTTTAAAATATAAATTACAACATAAACATAAATGAATGATTAAGGGAACTAGTAACTACCAAATGATAAATGCTGTTTCTGGTTATACATTTCTTGTAGATTACAACCCCTTTAAATTACAAATGTTTATATATAAATTATTTTCCTGAGTAATATTATTGATCAATTGCCCAAATCTGCCCTTTTATGGCTACGCGATCTAATATAAATAGTGCGAGGTGACTGACATCATCTAAATACCAAACACTAGAGCACAAAACTTTCAAAGTGATCAAGAGTGTACAACCTCAGTGAAAATAAAACTTACGTGGTTACAGCTGTTTAGCTTTATAGCGCTAATACGACGAAGTAATTAGCAATATCACCGTTTGTACTGCGTCCGGTGCGTCGGGGTGATTGTTCTTGTACACGTCTGCGACGACGGAAGAACTCCAACCACAAAATATAAAAAAACTCATTCAAACACTAGGACGGCATAAGACGGTCCGCTGATTAGTATAATCTAATACTGTCTTCTCCTCTCTGTGTTCTACAAACGAGAAACGCGAACTCCCAGCCACAAGGACGGAGTTCAGGTAACGTCTCAGCGTGAGTTTAGGCAGATCGTTGCGTACTCAACGACGACTCCCTAACCGCAGGCGAAGTCCAGAAGCGTATAAGTTCGCAACAGTACAGTACCTAACCGTTCTAACTATAAAATCTCCTGAGAGTAAAGACAGCAAGTCCGTCTGTACCAACAAAAGCTGATACTGAACGGCCGTCAAACTCGGACACTAGAAACGGAAGACCTCTTCTGTCCACCGTTGGCTTCCCAGCAAAGCTCGGCTCCCCTCCCTCGTAACTCAGAAGGCGAATCATATTCTCGAAACCACGGAATATTCTCCCTCTGTACAGATTCTTCCGAACGTCGACCATCCATATTTTAGTCTTTTGTCGTCCAGCGCGGTAAGTTTGCAAGGAAATGCCTATACTCATACAATGGTACGCTTCTCAGAGTAAAAGTCCTTGGAAATAACCCACCCTGCGATTTCCGAGGTAACCTTTCCTCGTTTCACAGTGCTGCGTCCAAGATTTTCAGACTTTCCGAACTATTATCTGGTTATCCTTCCGGCCCCCGCTACAATACCGGCCAGCCGCCGCTGCATTGTGCTTCCGCGCTCAGGTGTCCAGGCCGTCCGTCTTGGCATTTCCTGTGTGAAGCAGGACCAACACACCTGTGCGGGCTTTTTGTCCCAGGGCTTGAGTTACGCCTGCCGTTTCATTTCCAGTAGAGTTACAACATCTACTAGTATAGGCAATCATTCATTATGCTGTTTTGATAATATAGACCTTTAATGCAATAAACGTTAACAATATTTACAAGGTGTATGTGGCAATGTCAGTCTTCTTTAAATATTCATATATACGATGTACAACTTATGAAATGATACCTAATTCCGGTTGTAAATCTCGGCAAAGTAAGTAGATGAGTGCTTCTAAGGTGCAAAATTATAGCCACCTTACAACATCAGTCTTTCACCACGCTGGTAAGTAACTATTTCTGAAACTTTCATCCAGTTGTAAGATTGCTATTGAAGCTTAAATGAGTTACTTTAAAATAAGTCGTTTCATTTAATTTTTAAATGCTTGTTCCTTTGCCTGTTTTCGATAGGTTCTTCTTCCTTTGTAGTTCCTTCGTACAATCAACACATTGTCTTAAAGCTCAACATGCGTGAATATGTTGCACAGCACAAGATAACAATAAATGGATAGTCTTATTGAGAAACTATACATCTGCCTTAAGTGCAATAGTCAGGGCATTCTTGTGGAAGGTGGCATTATCCAAAGAATGTAAAAGCGAAAATCCTTCTTTCCGTCAGAAGATATCTATGAATATGTTGAGCAATTTTCCACATCTCTTAAGAATGTTGGCCACGTCAGAAATCACTAAATAGTATCTTTCTTTATAAAATACTTTTATTATTTTTTGTACTAATATCCCTATCTAAATTAACTGGAGAAAAGCCTGAAAATTTACTAGCTAATTTAAATATATCATTAATAAAAACCTTTCCCTTTGGAGCTTGCATACTGCGCTCCTTTTTTTTCAGAATTAAAAGTAAAGAAAGAAATAAAAGTAATCAAGCTTAACTTGACGAAACAATTCGTAAAAGTATACTCAATCAAATCTAGTAAGTACAATATTAGTTTAGTTTTCAACAACATTATTTATCTTGTTCATCCTGAGTGTTTCCAAAGCGAAGGTTCGTCTGGCGTACCCAAAAGTGGTGTGATAGGGCCACACTGTATGTGTAAATGACATGGCAGATAAAGCCTGTAGTCTTATGAGGTTGTTCTCAGAACAGAAACGACTCTTATGTGATCAGCTAAAGGCGCCCATGGGTCTGACAGGTCTTAGTAAGACACAACATGGTTACAGGAAGGGCAAGACAATCTACGACGCTGTAAATCAGGCCACTGTTGATAATAGTTAAGGCAAATACGCGGTAGCCATCAAGGTAAATGTCGATGGAGAGATTCAGTAATTTTTGGTGGCCAATACTGTATGTGGCGTTTAGACAGATGAAGATTCAAAACGTTTACGTAATCGCTCAGAGGCTACTTTCATTGTGCATTAGTGGCACAGACATCTACTGACATGATCAAACGAGAGGTACCAGAAGAATGTCGTCAGGGATCTTTATGTGGCTTCATCTTCTGGGATATTGTAATTAAACCACTACTGGAAGCGATTAAGGGATGTGCATAGTCACTGGCGTCGTAGAATCCGCTTAGAGCAATTCGAAATTACAGATCTCCGATAGGCCAAAAGTTTAGTGCAGCTCTATCCATGTTCGAGAATAGTGTGAATGCACAAACTGAGGACTAACGCTGCGGACGCAGACAGAATGCTAACACGAGAACCGAACGCGGCCGTTGGGGGCGCCCGCCATCCCCACCACCGCGCGCACGCCGCTGGTCCATCGCAGCCTCCCGAGGCCTAGTGGAGGGGGGTGACCGCGCATATAAATAGCCCGCTCTCCGAGAATCTCGACATTTTGCCAGAAGATGGGTAGTACGACACTTCCCGCAACGTCGCGAGATATCAACGCTATCACCCGGCTGGAGATCCGAGAAACCCTAATCAATAGTTTACACCGGGAAAGCCTACAGTCCCATATACAAGAATATTTACATGCTAGTGAAGGGGAGGTAGTCAGGTATCTGGATGAGGGACGAACACACAACGCTCACATTTCTAAATCCTATGATAAAGCTTCTAAATTCGTGCACAAAATAGCTACTATTGCAACGAAACATTTTAGGTTACACCAAATGTTGCTAACCTTTATCACAATGCCACACTTACCTCCACAGTCAAAATCGGTTCAAAGATGAGGGCATGGAATTTCTATAACGTAAGATCTGCTCAAATTATCCAAAATATGCCGCGTAAAAAATGTAAATGTATAGTATTGTTGGCTGGGAAACACCACGTTGTAGGTTCAGCCGCCTATCTCAAACGGTGTCTCTCCTTCCTCCGCGCACATTGACCGTTTCCCGAGGATATGTTAAAGTTGCGTCGTATGTGTACACTACTGGTCATTAAAACTGCTACACCAAGAAGAAATGCAGATGATAAATGGGTATTCATTGGACAAATATATCATACTGGAACTGACATGTGATTACATTTTCACGCAATTTGGGTGCATAGATCCTGAGAAATCAGTACCCAGAACAACCACCTCTGACCATAATAACGGCCTTGATACCCCTGGGCATTGAGTCAAACAGAGCTTGGTGGCGTGTATAGGTACAGCTGCCCATGCAGCTTCAACACGATACCACAGTTCATCAAGAGTAGTGACTGGCGTATTGTGACGAGCCAGTTGCTCGGCCACCATTAACCAGACTTTTCAGTTGGTGAGAGATCTGGAGAAAATGCTGGCCAGGGCGGGAGTCGAACATTTTCTGTTTCCAGAAAGGCCCATACAGGACCTGCAACATGCAGTCGTGCATTACCTGCTGAAATGTAGGTTTTCGCAGGGATCGAATGAAGCGTAGAGCCCCGGGTCGTAATACATCTGAAATGTAACGTCCACTGTTCAAAGTGCCGTCAAAGCGAACAAGAGGTGACCGAGGCGTGTAACCATACCATCACGCCGGGTGATACGCCAGTATAGCGAATATACGCTTCCATTGTGCGATCACCGCTGTGGGGTGGCTGGTTGAAATGTAATGCTGTTTTTTAAACGTAGAATGTTATGTAGAAAAGATGCATTTCCCTCCCGTCTAACCATATGTGGGGCGGCTGGTAGAATTATTGTTATTTAAATGTTCCTATTATTTATGCTGTTGTTTTGCCGTTCTCAACACTGGCTCTCTAACTACAATTTTGGCAACCAGAAAGTGATTAGCAAAACATGAAGCCTGTAATTAGAATTCCTAGTGCCCACTTCATCTGAGAAATATACTTATAGCTACAGCTTATAGCTCTGAGGAATCAGGAGATTGTCTGGGATTCATAATCAAAACGATCGTGAAAAAAAAACTTCGTTATATTCTGAAAGTCACAGATGAAAAAAAAAAAAATCCACACAATATGACTAACAGGGCAGTTCAGAGTCTAATGCGCTGATGCAACTATAACTGTCCAAATTAAAGGTTTAAATGAATGCTCGCCATAATTTGATGAATATGCTCATCAAACGCCACGCTAAATAATGGTAGAATGTCTGTCCCGCGACGGCACGTGAAAATACGAAATACGCAAACTGAAGATATATCATTAAATCATCCCAGAATTTATACTTCACTCGAAAACGATTTCATGGTTACACGTATCCCGAGTAACTTAATACGGCACCCGAGGCTGTTAATAGCAATGATACCGACGCGACGCGACTCCCGGCACAGATGGTGTGCTAATCTGCGTCTGGAGAGAACTGGAGCCTTTCTTCCTCGCGCAGCGTTCTTATATATAAAGCCGCGGTGCGAACGGCTAAGGGAACGCCTGATCAAATCGGCTCTCCCGACTAGCCGCTGGGCTAGTAATGCACCACTTTAAGTTATTGAATAAATCAATGCTTCCTTTGCTGATGGCAGATGGAGCTCTCAATTTAAATGTGCAATCAGCACACACGTAAGTAATCATAATAAAAGGCTGATGTAGCTAAGTCAATTATTTTAGGCGAGAGAATTAATTTAATTACACTACACGCAGTAGACGAGCTCTGAACTTGCCCTTTGGAGATACGCTATCGCTATTGTTATATAGTTATTCAATTGAAATTTCTCACATCTTTATGATTATAGCGGATCTCCACTCTACTTAAATATAAACATCCTAGTCTTATTTATTAGCCTACTTAATCTATCTTGCTTCCTTGATTTTTAAGACAAAAACCAGAAAATATTGAATTTCAACTAAAATCTTAATTTGTGAGATCCAGAAGACTGTTTCTATTAAATTATTATGAAAAAGGAATTTAAATATAAATTTTAAGTCTCTAGCTCTTTTCTGTTGTGCCAATGATTTTTACAGAAAAACATCCAAATTTTGAAAATGGTTAAAGTTATTGAACTGACATTCAACACATATTAATTTAGTATTACTCCTGACATGCTAGAACCGTTTCAGGTTATTTACTTGATTTTTAAAGTATTGCGCAACATTTATGACGTCAGAGCTAGTTACAGCCGACTGGCTGGCACACAATGGAAAGGCTGATATGAATTTTATACGGCGTGAGTAGGCTGCTTCCCTACACCGCGATGTCGCCAAACACGGATGCGACCATCATGATGCTGTAAACAGAACCTGGATTCATCCGAAAAAATGTCGTTTTGCCATTCGTGCACCCAGGTTCGTCGTTGAGTACACCAACGCAGGCGCTCCTGTCTGTGACGCAGCGTCAAGGGTAACCGCAGCCAAGGTCTCCGAGCAGATAGTCCCTGCTGCTGCAAACGTCGTCGAGCAGCTCGTGCAGATGGTTGTTGTATTGAAAATGTCCCCATTAGTTGGCTCAGGGATCGAGACGTGGCTGCACGATCCGTTACAGCCATGCGGATAAGATGCCTGTCATCTCGACTGCTTGTGATACGAGGCCGTTGGGATCCAGCACAGCGTTCCGTATTACCCTCCTGAACCCACCGATTCCATATTCTGCTAACAGTCATCGGATCTTGACCAACGCGAGCAGCAATGTCGCGATACGATAAACCGCAATCGCGAAAGGCTATAATCCGACCTTTATCAAAGTCGGAAAAATTTTATGTCCGCTCCAGACGCCTAAAACTTACATGCCTCCAGCGTGAAGGTACCACGCGCTGATCACGTGATCAACTGCCGCACCGGTTTGTTCGTATCCATTTCGAAATTCCAAAACACGGTTTTCTAAAACTACTTTCTGTCCCGTTCCAGTAGCCACGCGCACTTTGCGCCTGCTAGTGCCTGCTTCCAAAGAAAACGTTTCCTCTAGCTGCTTGTTTCATCCGTTGCTCATGGTCATTTTAACTTTTATTAAGAACGTTTGGAATCAACGTAAGTAATGTTAAAGCATTTTAATGTGTTTAATTTATTATTGAAACGAATTTCTTATCGACAAAAATCATCCTTCCGATGATGAGGTTACAGTTAACTATTTGTACGGAATCATGTACGTACCTAACAGAAAAGAGTTACTTTACGGAAACAGAGCACATGTTTTTGCTTAAAGAACATTCTTTTATGTCCTGCGATCGTGATTTTGCTCACATTGAGAAACGAAACAGGATAACTGAGTGTGAAGGTCCGAAAGGTTTAGTTAGCGTTTTCACTGAATCTACTCGCACTACACTATTCACAGTGACTTACCCAAGAAAGAGATTTTTACAACTTATAGTCAGCTGCCGAAAAAATATGAATTTCACCAATGTGCATATTTCAGAAGCACTATGGGTCAGGCTGACTGCTGAACGGCTAGTGGTACTGCAAGTTCTGTCAACTCTCAGTGCAACTGAAGAATTCAAGGACCTTTACATCTTGAAGAGGAACATGAAGCCTTTCGATGTCCAACAGGTGCAGCTGGAAACACTACACTATGAACCTAGGCTGTCTGAAGAAAAGAGAAGGGATTTAACTAAATTAATTCCGCGAAAGGCAAAGGTCCCGAATTCGAGTCTCGGTCGGGCACACAGTTTTAATCTGCCAGGAAGTTTCATATCAGCGCACACTCCGCTGCAGAGTGAAAATCTCATTCTGGTAAATTAATTCCATTTGTAAAAGAGGAGAATTACTGGTTTCACGAGAACCTTGTGAAATGAGTGGAAATGGGTGTGATGAAGCTTGTACCGTTTGCATGTAGACCTTTTCATTTTCTTCAGATTTTGTATCATTTTGTTCTTACACCAGCTGACCTAGAATGAAAACACATATATGACATGAGATTTGTGTATCTTTTGTGATTGTGCGGCGATCCCAGACTTTTATACTGCTTTTGTATAGCTGCTATACACATTTTTCTGATGTTCTCTAAATCAAATTTTTGATGCTTGACACAGTATTTACTTACATGTCACAAATATTCCACAGAAGAATTTGACACTTGTGCGTTGTTGAGCAACATGTACCAACACAAAAACAAGAAAATATCAACAATGTTTGTGATGGGCTGAGAGATTTTCTCGTTGCTTTTGTACAACTAATGAGCTTTTCTGTCCGCTGAAGACTCAGCAAAATAGATATAAGTACAAAATAGTTCCGTGCCTGTAACAATATACTCGATTCTCTCCAACGTCGAGAATACTAAGTATGACAGAAAATTACAGAGACTTCTCACAGCACACAGGAACGCTTTCTCACACTACGTCAGAAGCAACTCGGAAAGCAATATAAACAGAATATTTAGGGATATACAAGAAACGAACGCAGACGTTTGTGGACTCAAACATATTTTGAAATAGGAATTTGGGCACCACTAACTGAAAAGACTTGCTAATTACATAAATTTGCAGCACGGGTCTTTTTAATTTTATGTCAGAACTGTTATGCATTTTCCAACGGTTACCACAAATTTATAGTGGTAAACTGCTTGTCAAACCGTTAAGTTGATAGATTTTCGTGAAATTTACAGTTGCCTAGTGACGAAGTGTAAGGTTAGGAAATAGTCGTGGGCTAAAATGCTTCGTGCTGTTGTTTCTTAGTAGTGGCAGTTGTCTCATACTGGTTTTCTGTTGTAGGATCCACCTCGCTAACAACCATTATTTAGGTCGAGATACCCACGTAGTTCACAGAGCAGTTCAGTTTTATGTTCTCGTATCAAAATTCGTCAGTGCTGCGTATTAAAGGTACCGGTCAGGAAACTAAATACAATATGACAAATGAAGGTTTTATATTGTGATGGTGTGCAGTTGCTCAAATGTAGTTTTTTCTGGGTTGTCATATTTCATTTGAACTAGCAAAATAAATAAAAAGTTTATCAAGCGTCTTCCTATACTGTACATGTGTGCACTTCTCTGTTTTCGTGGCTCTTCCGATGCGGGCTGTTTAGTAATGAACATTTAGATAGGGATACACAGGTAGTTCACAGAGCAGTTCTTGAGGGAAACTGCTAGTGCTTTCTCATGTTTGACGTCCAAGCGGTGCTCGTTTACCATGTAAAAGCTATAGCTGTACAGTTGGGAAAAGTCTTACAACTGAAAATTTTCATTCTGAAACAAAATTTGCAATGTAATAATGATTGAGGCAGGTGGCGTAGCGGTAAGACACTAGATTCGAATTTGGGAGGACACCGATTCAAATTCCCTGCAGTAATGCAGATTTACGTTTCCCGTGGTTTCCCTTAATCGCGTAATGCAAATGTGGCGATGGTTCCTATGGAAAGGACACGGTTCCTTTCTTTCACTTTTCTTCTCCAAACAGAGCTTGTCTCCCTTCTTTACAGAAGACCTTGCCATCGACGGGATGTTAAAAACTAATATTTGTTTCTTTCTTTTCGTAATGAAATAAGTGGCAGCTTAAGGTTAAATCATATAGAAAGATTATAACATGGCTCTCATATTTTCTCTGCCCTATCCTTTCTTCTAAAGACGCAGACTTTCAAGGCAATCAGAAGTGACTGTCTGCAATCTAAAATGATAACATACATATCGCACCCCGGCAAGAACAATGACGTAAAAATGAAGTACTTGAAAAAAGCCAACATAAGTAATTCTATAAAATTTACATTGAAAAAGTATAAGTTTCCTTTAATTTTAAGTAAGTATTTTTGGCAGTCAATTCCATTATGTAATATACAACAGTAATGTGGACATACAGTTCTGTTCTCGTGTTTTAAGGTATTCTTAATTAGTTCTTTGAGTTGTGTCACTTTTCTCGCTTTTCTAAAAATTATTTCGGCCTTTGTATGACCCCTCATGGATTACTCTTGCCACTTTTCCGTCCCAAGTAATATACCTTTTTTTTTCTTACTGTTGTATAATACAACATTCGAACCTACATCACGCAAAATTAGTCCTAAAGTTAGATCAAAAAGTGAAAAGTTGAAATTTTTTATTAGAAAAATGAAAAATGGGATGAAAAATAATACAATTGATACAATTTAATAAGGAACATCAATGAGGTACAATTTAAGTAACACAATTTACGAAAACATAGAGTGATAAATGGGCTTATATAATGTAGGAATACTTTTCGCAGACAAAAGGATTCAATATGAACTTTCTGTATAGCACAAATTTTCATTTATTTTCCTTGTGCGCTGCAACACTCGAAATTTCGTAATATTTACAACAGCTGTAATCATCAAAACAATGTGTGTTCCTTCGGACAAGCATGCATGTTTGAAGGATATCGTAATGTGAGATATAGACATTGTATAAACATAGACATTGTAATAATCAATCAAAATAGAAATTATATTCAATTTACCTTATACATGAAGAGTGTTACAACTGAGAAAGTACCGCTGTTCTTGAATGACCCCTGCACACCTACCAGTAGCAACGCTGAAGCGACGTTTTCTTGTGGCGGTGAATCGTGAAGCAGCTCGCAACGAAACTGACAAAGCTGCCCCGAAGTGGACAAACTGGGAGATGGAAAAGTGACGCTTCTCGTGTATGTTGGTTCAGTTCACACGTGTTTGTTGTGACATCAACTAAAAACTGCCGTTTTTCACTGGTCAATTTTCTTGCATGGGTGCGGTATGTATGTTTGCACCACGTCCTTCATCAAGACTAAATAATGCAGTAGTAAATCTTTGTTTGGGGAAGGTAGCTATTTACGTTCGGAGCACGATCCCATAAACATTTGTAGCTTGGCACGGACTTAAGAGAAATAATAAGGAGAAGTGGGGGAGCGGGCGGTGCCTAGTCGCCAACATACATCTTCATTTAGTCATAATGCCTTTAAATAGCTGACAAACAGAAATGGAAACGACCAACTCACAAAATAGGTACAATGATTCAAAGCAGCAGATAGTGTATTTGCATTACATTGTCACCCTCCAAAAAACAAAAACCTTGTCGAATTAGTTGGAAGTTATCATTTTAATTGTTTGTTAGAATAACTGTGAAGTAAGAAATTGGAAATTTGTGGTAAGGACTATGGGACCAAACTGCTGAGGTCATCGGTCCCTAGGCTTACCCACTACTTAATCTAACTTAAACTACCTTACGCTAAGGACAACACACACACCCATGCCCGAGGGAGGGCTCGAACCTCCGACGTGGGGAGCCGCGCGAACCGTGACAAGACGTCCAAGACCGCACGGCTACCCCGTGCCGCGTGAAGTAAGATTTTTGATTAGCGAATGAAGATGTATCTGCTGGATAAGTGATGGACTGAGTACCCTAACTGATCTTAAAGCTCCTGAGATGAATTGGCTGTCTTCCCCTGAATTAGAACTGCTGCTCTTAACGGTGACTGGGAGTGGTGATAGAATTTATTTGGTCTCTTTTCTCTTTCTACTGACTCGCTGTTTCATGTTCAACTCTTCTGAAGCAATATGTATCTGCTATGATTACACTAGTGGACTGAAGCGAGCAGACTTCGTTTTGTAAATAACAAGCGCCTTTTCCTTGCTGCAATGTATTTTATTGCGACAAGAAAAACTCGGCTTTTATTTAAAAACGATTGTTTATGTGCTTGCTGCCGGTGATGGCCACGCAAAAAAATTTATTATTAATTAATATGATGGTTCAAAATGTTGAATTAATGGTAATCAAAAGGCGTAGCAAGTTGTAATTAGCTTCTGACAGTTGCTCTTACATCGGATACCCCTTTTAAGAGTCGTCAAGTGTATTTCATATGGTATCTATCAAGATATTTCCAGGTTTTTTTGTGATGAATGAGCCGAGTCATTCTAAATAGAAACAGCACTTTGATGTTTGATGCAGTGACCAGAATCAAGAGAAAAAGTCACTTTGGTTCTTATTTATATTGAAAAGCTGTATGAATTGCAATTTCGTGTCCGAAAGAACAACCCTAAAATAGCGTGGTGCGATATCCACTTCAAGGATATTTATTGACAATGATAGAAAAACATGGTGACAAAAAAATGGTTCAAATGGCTCTGAGCACTATGGGACTGAAGATCTGAGGTCATCAGTCCCCGAGAACTTAGAACCACTTAAACCTAACTAACCTAAGGACACCACAAACATCCATACGCGAGGCAGGATTCGAACCTGCGACCGTAGCGGTCGTGCGGTTCCAGACTGAAGCGCCTAGAACCACTTGGCCACTCCGGCCGGCTAACATGAAGACAAGTCGGTGCTTCTATTAGCAACTGAACGCGATGACAATGCTGCGTCATGCTGACTACAGTGTCATATAAATATGTAAACGACCACTTAAGCAGCTACTGTGTGGGCTAAGTACACCTATTCATCACAAAAAATTAAAATATCTTCATAAACACCAGAAAAATTACAATTGATGACTCTCAAGAGGCGCTCCGAAAATAATAATTTGGCTTGATCAATCCCGTGGAATTTGTTTTGTTTAGGCATATTGTCCCTAGTTCGCCCTGTAAGTTCTTTCTCCCTCCGAACAAGACTTTCACTTGTGGTAAGGTTCTGCATCTTGCGAATGAGATTTGGCTTCTCGTAGGGTGGTTCTGAATTAACATTAAATTATTTGTCGTTCCCGTTTGACGTCCAGCTACAGTCTATATTACGTAACTGACTTGATAATCGTGTACACAGGTTGGAGGAGGGCATACCAAAGCTTTTACGGCTATGCTCGGTGAAGCATTGTGGTGCTCAGGTTAATCTCGCGCGAATGGCTGCTTTACTTGGCTAATCAGTACCCGAGTTGCCCAAATACTTTTCAAAGTAATTTATTTTCAGGATGAACTCACAAGCGCATGTAAATTACTCGTTTTTATACGCATCTGGAATTCGACGTCATTAGCATTTAGTGCCTCGCGCCACAAAGCATTTATCTCAACTGGTTCAGTGGAACCTGTAAACGCGTACGTTTGCAGGCGGGCAATGCTCTATTCGAAAGCCATCTGCCCCTGTTAGCACACAATGCGCTGTTAAATCTTAGTCAGGACGTGCAGGCTGAATTGAGCCCAGAATGTCTAAATTACCTGTCGGGCAGATTTAGCTGCGACAGCGAAATGTCACAGTGATAACAGTTGCGATCACAACTGCCTTCCCGAATCGCCGCACTCTCAGACTGACCAATAATTGCGCCGCATTTACACGGGACGCCAGCATCGGTGATGGATCGATTCCGGCTATTGGCTGTTGGGACCGCAATTAGTTTAACGCCGGCCATTGTTGTGATAATCTTATAACCCGCAGCCGCGCGCCACGCACGGGGGACACAATTACGACCGCAGCCGAGACAGATATTAATCGCCGCTTCAATTTATAGACAGCGTGTACAGCAGCACTAATTGCGACCCACAGGGCAGTTTACCCGCGGCAAGGAACCCGCGCCGGCTGCGCCCGAGCGGGCTAACTGCCGCAAATGACGGACAGCCGCAAACTGCTCTTGCTAAATTTCGGCGTCGGGAATCGAAACTCTGCTTCCACACATCCGCCCCAAACAGAGTTTCAACATTTCCAAAAATAGAGCAAAGCTACGGCACAATTTTTTTCGCATGGTTCACTATCACCTACATCTGTACTCTGCAAGCCACCTGTCGGTAAGTGCCGGAGGGTGTTTGTGGTACCACTAACTGTTCTATTCCCACATGGCGGCTAATAACACTTCTGTCCAAGGGCGTACCCAGGATCTGAACTAGGGGTGGCGGGGGGGGGGGGGGGGCGGGTGGTCAAGTCATACTAGCCTCAGGAAACAAGGACTCGAGACAACATACAGCACTTCTTATTAAATAAAACAGTAAACCAGTGAAAAACTACTTTTAATAAACATTTTAAATACAAGAATGAGCTTGTACAATCCGAGAAAACATGCAGAATTTCTTATTAAATAAAACAGTAAACTAGTGAAAAACTGCTTTCAGTAAACATTTTAAATATAAGAACAGTAGCATAGCGAGGTGCCCGTTTAGACTGCGGGCTGAGCAGAGCGATGGAGAACAGTGCTGCACGGTAGCTCCGAGTTTTGTTTCGTGCGATCGTTGGATGCGATTTCTTGCGATGGACATCGAAAGTCCCATATGTACGTCAACATCCCGTGTTGTGCGATCAGAAAAACAAACACTGCCACGACAGAGGTCTGGTATGCCAAGCTTGGAATGAACTGTATAAGTACAAAAAATTAAAATAAATAACTACCAAAAATACTACAGACAAGAAACGCATAAACTTTGATATATTATCATATTTGAGTTACGGACAAATTTTATCATTTTAATAAAGAAATGATAGCCCCAGTAGTTACAGCATTCAATAAACGATTCATGAGGTAAATTTGCAATAATGACAGTTGACAGGTTTTGAACACCTCTCCTCCGCTCCTCATCCTTCTTGAAGCTCCACTGTTTGCTTCTGAAAGCATGCTTCAAAACGCTGTTTTCGATTATGTCCTGGTAAAAACTCAACTGAAGGGAGATTTTGGATCTACCTTTATCGATTAATATGTTGTGAAAGAAGGAGATGCACTGAATAACAATGCCTTCGTGTTCTAAAGGAGTTTTTTTTTTTTCTTTGGAAGAATATGCAGCTTGCTCTTCAAAAATCCGAACGTGCGTTCCATTAGCACTCTAGCCGCCGATAATTTCTTGGTAAATAATCTTTCTTCGTCACTTACAAAGGAACCTCACCATCGCACCCCCCTCAGATTTAGATGTAAGTTGGCACACTGGATAGGCCTTGAAGAACTGAACACAGATTAATCGAGAAAACAGGAAGAAGTTGTGTGGAACTATGAAAAAATAAGCAAAATATACAAACTGAGTTGTCCCTGCGCAAGATAGGCAACATCAAGGTTTACGTGAGCTGCGGAGCGCCGTGGTCCCGTGCTTAGCGTGAGCAGCTGCGGAACGAGAGGTCCTCGGTTCAAGTATTCCTTCGAGTGAACAGTTTAATTTCTTTATTTTTTCAAAGTTATGATCTGTCCGTTCGTTCATTGACGTCTCTGTTCACTGTAATAAGTTTAGTGTCTGTGTTTTGCGACCGCACCGCAAAACCGTGCGATTAGTAGACGAAAGGACGTGCCTCTCCAATGGGAACCGAAAACATTTGATCGCAAAGTCATAGGTAAACCGATTCTTCCACAGGAAAACAAGTCTGATATATTCTATACGACACTGCTGACGGCATGTGCGTCACATAACAGGAATATGTTGTCGACCCACCTAACTTGTACACTTGGCGAATGGGTAAAAAGATTGTTCTATCTTGCCCGATTTCGGTTTTCTTGTGGATGTGATAATCACTCCCAAAAATGTGATGAAAACATAAGAGTTTATCACATAAACTGAAAATATTAAACATTTCACTCGAGAGAAGACTTGAACCAAGGACCTGAGGTTCCGCAGCTTCGCACGCTAACCACGGGACCACGGTGGTCCTTAGCTCAAATTAAACTTGATGTTGCCTATCTTGCACATGGACTACTCAGTTTGTATATTTTGCTTATTTTTTCGTAGTTCCACACAACTTCTTCCCGTTTTCTCGATTGATCTGTGTTCAGTTTTTCAAGGCCTATCTACTGTGCCAACTTATAACTAAATCTGAGGCGGGTGCGATGGGGAGGTTCCCTTGTTAGTAACAATCAAGAAAACGCACTCATTAAATTATGCAAGTGAGCAAGGGTTCCAGGCAGCCCTAATGGGGCTTTCACTGAAGTGCCCGATAGTTTTTTCGCTGATGGCCAGTTTTGTGGAACGTTCTAAAAATTATTTTATAAATCACTTCACTAAATGTCTCGCCATCTACTGCTTGTCATAACCTGCACGTCAACTGCTATTAATCTACAGTTAGCGTCAACTGTAACTAAAAAATTAATAGTTTAGGAGCAGAAAAGCATTTTACATTTAAATATGGTAGGCGAAACGATGTTGTTCGTTAGAAACTTCACATAGTCATGATCCCTTACTGCCTACAAGTCAATACGCTGTTCCTTGGCGACGTAGCATGCCTGCGAGTAGCAGAGCGAATTGCTTATCGTTAAATTTATTATTTCTATAAACTTCCCTGCCGAAGACAAAAAAATTACTCCCGGATCTGCGCGAACGAGTTCGAATATCTTCTGGGCGGGGGGGGGGGGGGGCAGCTGCCCCCCCCCCCCTTCCCCTGGCTGGGTACGCCCATGCTTCTGTCCGCTACTGCTATACCATAACCTTAAAGTTGGAGGCAGGTCGTGAAACAAAAACTATCTTGCTAAAGTAATTATGGTGTAAAGCAACAGAGCAGGGTTACCCTCTGAGAGGAATTTTTTTGTGTTGACCGTGAAATACCTAACGGAGGTAGCTTATCGGAAGTGAAAGTCAGAATTACGTAAATATTAAACAGTAACAAACAATAATTTGCCTATCCACAGTGTCCAAATAATAAAGAAAACGGTCTCCAGCCTAATTAGGCAAAAGAATGATTGACATTCTTGTTCAAGAAAATAGGTATGAGTAACTTTAACGGACAAAAACAACCTATACTTTGCCACACGCGAGTCCAACGAACTCTGGCACCTCAATAAACGTTCACGTTAAGGTTGGAGCTAACAGATCAGAGCAAACTATTTGCATAAATATAACAGATAACAAAACACACTATTATCTTGAGGACTTAGTCAAACTGAGTGGTCTCAATAACGTTACTCTTGCAGTAAATTTTAGAATCATAAATTGGACATAGGTTCAATATTACTTTTACAAACATATTCCTGTCTGGCATGAAATATGAATATGGTTCACAGCAAGTTTAGTTACTGTGCATAGATTAAGTCTCTCACTACCAACACCTTTCTACTTAGAATGAAAATTAAATGGAGTTCACCAACAAATTACTTCTCACTGTCTTTTGAATAAAGAAGTTACTATTTTCATAGATAGTGGCCTTTCTAATAATCGTAATCTAGCATGAGCGCAATAGCCAAACTGTTGACCCTGCTACACCATTAATATGCACTTTTAATACACAAGAGGAACCCAATAATGTACAGAATTTGACTTGAATAGCAAGAGTAACTAAAACTTTCTATAATTAAGTAACTTTGTGCATTTGAACTACTTTCAATGGAGGGGGGCCGTTAATCTTGACCACTGTAGCATAGAAAACCAAACACACTTTCAATACACTAGAGAAACAAGTACTTAGCAAGCATGAACATATAACTCTCAACAGTTGCGGTTCTGAACTTTTACTGTAGTGAAACACAAATTTGAGATATTTGTAAGATCCTTTCAACAAATAATATTAATTTTATCACACTCTATTGCCATGTTAATTTTAATATGCCTTCACTAAACGACCTCGGTAAACACTTTAGCGTGGGAGGGACCCTAAGTGGATATGTGGCTGAGGATAAATCACGGTAGGAACATAAATTCAGTTATAAATTACCTTATATTTGGACACACTAAAACATCCTATTAGCTGATCCTTCACTGTACATTACTACTGTGTTCCATTACAGTGATTGCGTAATGTGGTGGCGATTGTATGTTGGTAGGTGGATTTGCAGGTAGAATTGCTGGACTCTGTCATTTCTTGGTGGCGATGATATATACCAATTCCAGAATAGTTCCAGCTCTCTATCCATCCATCCGAGGCATTGGAAAGCGTCAGGAAAATCCTCTCTCGGACCACCACAATACACAACTTTTACGTAAGCAGTTGATAGTTTGGTAGCTCGTCCCCGACTGACTCTTTGTTCCACCTTTCTATCCATGCCAACCACATTTTGCGCGCGCTACACAGTTCCGTTCCCTTGGGGAACCACAACAACTTTTACATACGAAATAACTAAGAACCCTAAGTGAAGGTCAGCAGTTTACATAACAGCGACCAAACATATTAAATAAAACAGAACCTTTGCACATATTGACATTTCTATAACAAATTATTTAAACTAATTATTCAACCTCAAAGATAACCAAAGAGATAATATGAGAAAGACAAAACATCATTTGCTCATATTGTGCATATTACAGAGATTACACTTCATTACAGTATCGAATTAATCATACACTAATTACAGAAGGTCAACGATGGGATGTTGAACAAAACAGAAAGGTAAATGTATCAACAAAAGGTATGTAGTGTCTAAGCTATGGTGTTACAGGGTGGGAAGACTGATTGTCGGTAAACCTCTGTTTTAGCTCTAATTTCTCGAATTATCTTCTTGAGATCATTTCACGATACGTATGTGGGAGGATATAATATGTCGTCCGCCTCTATTCGCAAAAATTCGTTCGAAATTTCAGTAGCAAATGTCTTCGTGATGCACAACGACTCTACGAAGTTTGTTGGGCATCTGAGTAACGCTCTCGCGCTTTCTAAATCACCCCGTGACGTAACGCGCCGCTCTTCGTTGCATCTTCTCTATGTCTTCTATCTGTTGACGATCCTAGATTGATGAACAGTACACAATAATCGGTCTAACAAGAGTCTTTAGTAGATGAAATAAGTTTAGTGTCTGTGTTTTGCGACCGCACCGCAAAACCGTGCGATTAGTAGACGAAAGGACGTGCCTCTCCAATGGGAACCGAAAACATTTGATCGCAAGGTCATAGGTCAACCGATTCTTCCACAGGAAAACAAGTCTGATATATTCTATACGACACTGCTGACGGCATGTGCGTCACATAACAGGAATATGTTGTCGACCCACCTAACTTGTACACTTGGCGAATGGGTAAAAAGATTGTTCTATCTTGCCCGATTTCGGTTTTCTTGTGGATGTGATAATCACTCCCAAAAATGTGATGAAAACATAAGAGTTTATCACATAAACTGAAAATATTAAACATTTCACTCGAGAGAAGACTTGAACCAAGGACCTGAGGTTCCGCAGCTTCGCACGCTAACCACGGGACCACGGTGGTCCTTAGCTCAAATTAAACTTGATGTTGCCTATCTTGCACATGGACTACTCAGTTTGTATATTTTGCTTATTTTTTCGTAGTTCCACACAACTTCTTCCCGTTTTCTCGATTGATCTGTGTTCAGTTTTTCAAGGCCTATCTACTGTGCCAACTTATAACTAAATCTGAGGCGGGTGCGATGGGGAGGTTCCCTTGTTAGTAACAATCAAGAAAACGCACTCATTAAATTATGCAAGTGAGCAAGGGTTCCAGGCAGCCCTAATGGGGCTTTCACTGAAGTGCCCGATAGTTTTTTCGCTGATGGCCAGTTTTGTGGAACGTTCTAAAAATTATTTTATAAATCACTTCACTAAATGTCTCGCCATCTACTGCTTGTCATAACCTGCACGTCAACTGCTATTAATCTACAGTTAGCGTCAACTGTAACTAAAAAATTAATAGTTTAGGAGCAGAAAAGCATTTTACATTTAAATATGGTAGGCGGAACGATGTTGTTCGTTAGAAACTTCACATAGTCATGATCCCTTACTGCCTACAAGTCAATACGCTGTTCCTTGGCGACGTAGCATGCCTGCGAGTAGCAGAGCGAATTGCTTATCGTTAAATTTATTATTTCTATAAACTTCCCTGCCGAAGACAAAAAAATTACTCCCGGATCTGCGCGAACGAGTTCGAATATCTTCTGGGCGGGGGGGGGGGGGGGGGCAGCTGCCCCCCCCCCCTTCCCCTGGCTGGGTACGCCCATGCTTCTGTCCGCTACTGCTATACCATAACCTTAAAGTTGGAGGCAGGTCGTGAAACAAAAACTATCTTGCTAAAGTAATTATGGTGTAAAGCAACAGAGCAGGGTTACCCTCTGAGAGGAATTTTTTTGTGTTGACCGTGAAATACCTAACGGAGGTAGCTTATCGGAAGTGAAAGTCAGAATTACGTAAATATTAAACAGTAACAAACAATAATTTGCCTATCCACAGTGTCCAAATAATAAAGAAAACGGTCTCCAGCCTAATTAGGCAAAAGAATGATTGACATTCTTGTTCAAGAAAATAGGTATGAGTAACTTTAACGGACAAAAACAACCTATACTTTGCCACACGCGAGTCCAACGAACTCTGGCACCTCAATAAACGTTCACGTTAAGGTTGGAGCTAACAGATCAGAGCAAACTATTTGCATAAATATAACAGATAACAAAACACACTATTATCTTGAGGACTTAGTCAAACTGAGTGGTCTCAATAACGTTACTCTTGCAGTAAATTTTAGAATCATAAATTGGACATAGGTTCAATATTACTTTTACAAACATATTCCTGTCTGGCATGAAATATGAATATGGTTCACAGCAAGTTTAGTTACTGTGCATAGATTAAGTCTCTCACTACCAACACCTTTCTACTTAGAATGAAAATTAAATGGAGTTCACCAACAAATTACTTCTCACTGTCTTTTGAATAAAGAAGTTACTATTTTCATAGATAGTGGCCTTTCTAATAATCGTAATCTAGCATGAGCGCAATAGCCAAACTGTTGACCCTGCTACACCATTAATATGCACTTTTAATACACAAGAGGAACCCAATAATGTACAGAATTTGACTTGAATAGCAAGAGTAACTAAAACTTTCTATAATTAAGTAACTTTGTGCATTTGAACTACTTTCAATGGAGGGGGGCCGTTAATCTTGACCACTGTAGCATAGAAAACCAAACACACTTTCAATACACTAGAGAAACAAGTACTTAGCAAGCATGAACATATAACTCTCAACAGTTGCGGTTCTGAACTTTTACTGTAGTGAAACACAAATTTGAGATATTTGTAAGATCCTTTCAACAAATAATATTAATTTTATCACACTCTATTGCCATGTTAATTTTAATATGCCTTCACTAAACGACCTCGGTAAACACTTTAGCGTGGGAGGGACCCTAAGTGGATATGTGGCTGAGGATAAATCACGGTAGGAACATAAATTCAGTTATAAATTACCTTATATTTGGACACACTAAAACATCCTATTAGCTGATCCTTCACTGTACATTACTACTGTGTTCCATTACAGTGATTGCGTAATGTGGTGGCGATTGTATGTTGGTAGGTGGATTTGCAGGTAGAATTGCTGGACTCTGTCATTTCTTGGTGGCGATGATATATACCAATTCCAGAATAGTTCCAGCTCTCTATCCATCCATCCGAGGCATTGGAAAGCGTCAGGAAAATCCTCTCTCGGACCACCACAATACACAACTTTTACGTAAGCAGTTGATAGTTTGGTAGCTCGTCCCCGACTGACTCTTTGTTCCACCTTTCTATCCATGCCAACCACATTTTGCGCGCGCTACACAGTTCCGTTCCCTTGGGGAACCACAACAACTTTTACATACGAAATAACTAAGAACCCTAAGTGAAGGTCAGCAGTTTACATAACAGCGACCAAACATATTAAATAAAACAGAACCTTTGCACATATTGACATTTCTATAACAAATTATTTAAACTAATTATTCAACCTCAAAGATAACCAAAGAGATAATATGAGAAAGACAAAACATCATTTGCTCATATTGTGCATATTACAGAGATTACACTTCATTACAGTATCGAATTAATCATACACTAATTACAGAAGGTCAACGATGGGATGTTGAACAAAACAGAAAGGTAAATGTATCAACAAAAGGTATGTAGTGTCTAAGCTATGGTGTTACAGGGTGGGAAGACTGATTGTCGGTAAACCTCTGTTTTAGCTCTAATTTCTCGAATTATCTTCTTGAGATCATTTCACGATACGTATGTGGGAGGATATAATATGTCGTCCGCCTCTATTCGCAAAAATTCGTTCGAAATTTCAGTAGCAAATGTCTTCGTGATGCACAACGACTCTAAGAAGTTTGTTGGGCATCTGAGTAACGCTCTCGCGCTTTCTAAATCACCCCGTGACGTAACGCGCCGCTCTTCGTTGCATCTTCTCTATGTCTTCTATCTGTTGACGATCCTAGATTGATGAACAGTACACAATAATCGGTCTAACAAGAGTCTTTAGTAGATGAAATACACTTCCTTTAGATTCTTCCTATGAATCCCAGTCTAGCATCTGTTTTTCCTACTATTTGTTTTCTGTGGTCATCCCACTTAAAATCGCTTCGGATAGATACTCCTGGATATTTTGCAGTATATATAGTTTCCAGCAATTTTTCATCAGTAGTGTAGTTGTACATCAGTCGATTATTTTTCATGTGTAAGCGTAGTATGTAACATTTATTTACTATCAGAATCAACTGCCAGTCCATGCACCGTTCATCAATCCTCTGCAGGTCCTACTGCTAATCGTTACTGTCTTCTGGCGTTGCTACCTTTTTATAGACTACCGCATCATCTGCGAACAGCCTTTAAGAGCTTCCTATGCATTATACACATTGTAAACGGTAATGGTCCTATTACACCTTCTTGGGGAAATCCCAAATCAGCTTTACATCGTTGATTTTGTTCCGTTAAGAGCGACGTAATGAATTCCATGTACAAGAGAATCTTGAATCCATTCACAAATCTGGTCCGATACTGGGTAAGCTGGTATTTTTTTCACTAACCGGCAGTGATTTTTATAGAGGTGATTTTTTTCTCCAAAGACGTCATAACACAAGAGCATTAAACATAATCCATTATTCTACAATAGATTCACATTAACGATACGGGCTTATAATTATGTGCATCTCTCTTACGACCCTTCCTGAAAACTGGAATGTCCTGAGCTAGGTACCCTCCGCTGCTCCAGCGAACTACGACAAGCTGCTGCTAAAAGGGGAGTAAGTTCTTTCGCATAATTTCTGCAGAATCTTGCAAGTATCTCATCTGGTGCTGATGCCTTTCCGCTACAAAGCAGTTGTGGTTCTCTTTCTGTTCCGCTATCAGTTATCTCAATATCTGTCATTTCGAAGTTCGTACGATGATTGAAAAAAGGGATCTATTACGATCTCCCGTGGGGAAACAATTTCAGAAGACCGAATTCAGTATTTCGACCTTGTCTCAGTTATTTTCCGTCTCGGTGTCATTATGGTCATGGAGTGAATGACCAGATGATTTTGAACCGCTTACAGATTTTACGGAAGACCAAAACGTCTTAGAGTTTTTAGTCTTATCGGTTGAAAGATTGTACGTTCAAAGTCATTGGACGCTTCTCCCATTGCTCTCCTTATGTTAATTTCCCCTTCATCCAGCTTTTGTTTGTCAGTAAGGTTTTGACTTTTCTTGAATCAGTGATGAGACTCTCTACGTTTACGTAGCTGTTTTCTGACACGGCTATTAAACCACAAAGGGTCTTTCCCACCCCTTAAGACCTTTCTCGGAACATACTTTCTGAGGCATACTGAACGATGCTTTTGAATTTTTTCCATCTGTACTCCACATTTTAGTTCTCTGCACTTAAAATTTGGTGTAGACTATTGAGATACTCTCCAATTTGTATCCTGCCATTGGTGCCAAGCAAAAATATTTTTCTACCTTTCTTAACATTCCTTGTAATACCCGTAGTCATAGATGCCATCACAGCCTTACAATCACTGATCATCTCCTCTATGTTAGCTGATTCGAGAAGTTCAGATATTTTTGCTGCTAGTAGGTCTAATACGTTACCTTTACGAGTTACTTCTCTATGTACTGGAAGTAACTTTTGGAGAAGGAATTCAGTATAGCCTATCACTGGCAAAAGGAACCTTTTTTCGTATTGTACCGGATTACCCTTACTGGTTGCTCACTCTTTCTATATAATTTTATAAGAAGGTAATCCATTTTCTGTATTTGAACTATATGTTAAGATTTAAGATTATAACGATACACGCAAACGGCGAACGAGTCGTAGAAACTGATTCCAGAGAAAGACGGCATTGTAATAGCAAGAAAGTAACAAGGTTAACATATTAGCGACTTGTCAACAATGGAGTCAAAAAGATACAACACTACCTCAACTGGTCAATAACGTCGATGTAGGGATAGAGAAGGAGCTATGGCCTTTATCAGGTACCAACCCAGAATTGGACTGCAGCGATTTAGAAAACGTTGGTGGAGCGCAAATTATCCTTTCTTATACTTCTGCAATCAAAACCAGTAAAACAGATAATAATAATAGAAGCTATATTCCGAGGAAAAAGTTAGTGATGTTTCATTCGGAATATTTGATGAGGAGGTGTCTCGTATTACATCGAGTAAATATCTAGTTAAGACTAATTGTTGAAAGTATCACTGCAACAGACAAACTTACTCATGTCCACCACCCGAATATTATATCGCATTATGATTATCATTACTGCTAGAAAAAAAAAGAAAAAAATGTGGCTTCAGGAAGTGAACTGAAAGAGAAAGTCTTAAAAGTACACTGACAACTGTCGGAGATAGCGAAAAGCGAAAAATTCCAAATACCTTGCATGTAAGATACTACAGTACAGAAGACTAAATTAAGAGGATACTCTTCACCGCAAATTAGACGTTCTGTGATGGGCAGTAAAATCACTTTAATGCCCATAACATACTTTGTGGCTATTAGTGTCTTCTTGGAGATGTGATCTGTCTATGCAACTAAACAAAAGCTATTTTCCTTTCTACCATACGTGGTATGTTTCTGTTTATTTATGAAGCATCCTCACTAACTGAGGTGATAAGAGTCATAGGATACCTCCAGATATCATATCGGGCCTCCTTTTGCCCAGCGTAGTGCAGGAACCCCACATGGCATGGACTCAACAAGTCGTTGGAAGCCTCCTGCAGAAGTATTGAGTCATGCTGCCTCTGTACCCGGCCATAATTGCGAAAGTGTTGCCGGTGCAGGATTTTTTGCACGAACTGACCTCTTGATTATCTCCCATAAATATTCGATGGGTTTTATGTCGAGCCATCTGGGTAGCCAAATCATTCGCTCAAGTTGTCCAGACTGTTCATCAAACCAATCGCGAACAAGTGTGGCCCAGTGACATGAAGCACTATTAGCCACAACATCTCCATCGTTGTTTGGGAATATGAAGTCCACGAATAATTATTTCCAGTCAATGATCGCTTTAGTTGGATCACAGGACCCGTTAATTCCATGCAAACACATCCAACACCATTATGGAGTCACCACCAGCTTGCACAGTGCCCTGTAGATAACATGGATCCATGGCGTCGTGGAGTCTGCGCCACACTGGGAGCCCTACCATCAGCTGAATCGGAATTCATCTGGACAGACTACGGTTTTCCAGTCGTCTAGGTTCCAACCAATATGGTCACAGGGCCAGGAGAGACGCTGTTTCCGATGTCGTGCTGCTAGCAAAGGCACTACTGCAGGATATCTGCTAGCATAGCCCATTAATGCCATATTTCGCCTAACTATCTCGCCGAATACGTTTGTCATACGTGCCACACTGATCTCTGCGACTACTTGAAGTAGTGTTTCATGTCTGTTAGCACTGAGAACTCTACTCAAAAACCGCTGCTCTGGGTCATTAAGCGAAGATCGTCGATAACTGTGTTGTCTGTGGTTGTGACTGAGGAAGTCAGGATGAGGGATACACTTAGCATGGAAGATCAAGGCCCCTATAATGTCACTCCTTAAACACAACAACTACCAAATCAATAAATTAACAATTTATTCAAGATAATATTTATAAAGCAGCTAAGAGACAATCAACATGTAGCCATCTTTAA
Organism: Schistocerca piceifrons; assembly: GCF_021461385.2. NCBI lineage: Eukaryota > Metazoa > Arthropoda > Insecta > Orthoptera > Acrididae > Schistocerca > Schistocerca piceifrons. The sequence goes on along the minus strand of NC_060149.1, from coordinate 207,656,032 downwards.
GACAATACCAAAATATAACAGAATTTTTTTTAAGAGCTATAATTTGCAACATGGAAGTGATTTATGAAACGCAAATAACACAAGTTACCAATGAATACAATTCATTCCCAAGAAGATTTAAAAAACCTTTTTTTTTAATGTACACGAAACACGTTAAATGTTTACCAAACTGGCAGTGGCGCCAGGCCGCCTAGGCAAAAGGTGACTTAACTTAAAAAGCTGGAAGGAGCAGACCAGCCGTCCAAAACAACACCTAAAACCCGGAGCTCAACCGGGTGTCACTTCCCATTAGATGTCACGTCACAGCTTCCGTGCACCGAAGCGAAACGTGGCGCCGCTCCCACAGACCCCAACTCGCAGAAAACTGGAACACAAACCGACCGCAGAAGACACGGTAAACACCAACCAAACATCAATTAATATAAGTTAACAATATAAATGAAGAACAAATGGCTCTTTTACTGAGTGAGTGAGTTCAAATAAATGCACATATATAAAAGAAATACGTATAAATGACTAGCTTTACAAAATACGAGTCTTTACTACTAACAGAATGATTGCTTTCAAATAAATGCGCATATACAAGCGACCCAAGTTTTACAGCAATATACAAGGGAAATCGACTTGATGGCAATGAAAATACATTGAAAATCTCATACAGATAATACATAAACTTCTGGGTACTGTCCCAAAAGCCAAAATAAAACACACTCACCTTCGTGCTAATCAGATTCCTAATAGTAATCCAACAAGTGGATTTTTAAAAGGAAGTAGTAACTGCTGGTCTCCGTACGGCCACACACTTTTCCAGCTGCTCTTACTTCAACAACGCGTACATTAGGGCAACCAAGCAACAACTACACTCGCAGCAACGCAAATGGTTCAACGAAACGAAGGCAGCAAAATCACTTACACATTCGATGGAGAGCGTTGTTCGAGATGGTCTCCAGGGATGGGTTTCTCCGAGAAAACAGGCACCAAGGCAATGCGACGAACAGCGCCCGGAGTTGACATCAGGCAGCTCCACCACAAACTCGCGACCGTCTTATGAGGTAGACCCGGCGTGCCGCTGCTGGCCGAGCACGCGTATTTTCCTCTTTCGTCCACGCAAGCCTATCCTTGCGCCCCGTAGCGAGTCCAGCTACAACTGCTGCGAGCTTGAAACACCCGCGAGATCACAACAGGGGCAAAGATCCTAGTACAGCTGGGTAATCGATAGTGTCGTGCCAAAGAGCTGGTGTGCCAGAAAAGGCGCACCACGGCTCAACCTCCCCCGCTCAAACCTGGCCAGCCCCCCTCCCTTTTTGCCTTACCACCACTGAAAGAAGGGCTTACCACCACTGAAAGAAGGGAAAGATACTCATCTAACAGGCTTGATTTGACTAAGGTCTAAGGTGCACTCTGAACACCTTGCCCGTTGCAAGCTCCTTAACTAACAAATTAACAGGACTTAAGACGCTGTTGACGACACACGGTCCCAAGTAACGCTGTACAAACTTACGAGTTCGCGTGCCACAAGTATTCCGACCAGCGATGTTCTTAATAAACACCTTATTCTTGGTCGTAGCCTGAAAAACGCTCCTCCGCAGCTCGTGGTCGTGCGGTAGCGTTCTCGCTTCCCACGCCCGGGGATCCCGGGTTCGATTCCCGGCGGGGTCAGGGATTTTCTCTGCCTCGTGAAGACTGGGTGTTGTGTGCTGTCCTTAGGTTAGTTAGGTTTAAGTAGTTCTAAGTTCTAGGGGACTGATGACCATAGATGTTAAGTCCCATAGTGCTCAGAGCCATTTGAACCATTTTTTTTTTTTTTTTTTTTTTTTTTTTTTTTTTTTTTTTTTTTTTAAACGCTTCGGCCCTGGTTATAACGTTCGGCTTGACGACAATGGGCTAACTCCACGTTGTTTCGAGCACGCTGCCAATTTTCCCTAAGGGTATCAGAAGTAATGGAAAACGGCAACAAGTCATTGATCTGCCAAAGATTGGAGAGAGGCGAATTGACCCGATATGCCAACATTAACTCAGCGGCAATGCCTTAGAAGTTTCATGTTGGGCCGCGTTGAATGCGAAATTTAACCATGGGAGTGTAGTATCCCACCTGCTGAGGGATTTGGCGAGGTAAATTATAAGCGCTGCCTTTAGGTTACAGTTAACCCTTTCTGCCAAGGATGCTTGCGGATAGGAAGCGGTAGTCATAATATGCCTGATTCCACTACGGAAGCAAGACTGTTTAAACTCTCTTGATACAAAGGCAGGCGAATTATCGCTAACAAGTTGTTTCGGGGGCCCAAACCATGAAAAAACACGGGTCAGATAACGTTTGGTTATCTCGCAGTGACGCCGGTACTGAGCAGCAATCATATAAAATGCGGAAAGTCATCAAATGGTTCAAATGGCTCTGAGCACTATGGGACTTAACATCTGTGGTCATCAGTCCCCTAGAACTTAGAACTACTTAAACCTAACTAACCTAAGGACATCACACACATCCATTCCCGAGGCAGGATTCGAACCTGCGACCGTAGCAGTCGCGCGGTTCCGGACTGAGCGCCTAGAACCGCGAGACCACCGCGGCCGGCGGGAAAGTCATCCAAGGCGACTAAAATATAACGGTACCCTCCCTTAGTCCTAGGCATAGGTCCTACAAAGTCGATAAACATCTTATCCATCGGTCGCTGCTCTCTTTGAGATTGAAGTAGACCCAAAGGGGCGTGAGAACTGGCCTTACACCTTCTACAGTCGTCACACTGACCAACGAGCCGGCGCACATCGCGGTACAGAGAACGCCACGTCACATGGGCCCGCACCTTGGCCTCTATAGGCCTAGGTGCCCCCCTAGTACAGAATTATGGAAATATTGAAAGAGAGGTGAAACTAAATCAAGTGGTAAGCAAACCCTAATATCTCAGGGGCTTACCAACCTCTTTACAGAGTACCTCATTTCTTAAGGAGTAACTGGGCAGGCCTTTGCTAGCAGTGACCTTCCACTTGATCGGACCCAAATACAGATCCTCATTCTGCTTGGTTTTAAGGTCAATGAATAATTGAGGGATCTCTGTGAAGACACTATTCACCACTTGACTACACGAGTCGTACTCTCCCCTTGGCTGAGATTCGAGGTCTTCACTAAACATTCTACTAAGGGCGTCAGCTACCCGATTGTCGGAGCCCTTAATATGACGCACCCTAAAAGGAAAGGCGGAAATATGGACCGCACACCTAGCAATCCTTCTGGTCTTTCGAGGTCGAGCTAGGACCCAACCCAATGCTTGATTGTCAGTTTCGAGGTCGACTCCCTATGTTCTAAATAAAATCGAAATTTCTCCAAGACGAAGGGTATCGCAAGAGCCTCACACTCATAAGCCACTCTGTGGTGGTGAGCTTCCTTGAAGCAAAGGCAAGGGGGCGCTTAACGTCCTGATCTTCTTGAAGGAGCATGGCTCCTATCCCAGCATTGGAAGCATCGCTTTGGACTACAAAACGTTTCTGGAAACAGGGAACTGCGAAAACGGGAGAGTTCGCAATGGCGGTCTTAATCACCTCGAAAGCACTTTGTTGGCTGTCTCTCCAAGTACAGAAAAAATGACTAACGGTAAACCGGCATAATGATTCGACTAACGTTGAAGCATAAAAGCTTAGGCTGCCAAAAATGGATCTCCAATTCAGCAGCACCACAGGCATATGCATAATGGAACAAAGCCTACTGCGCATTCACGACACACTCAGACCTTCAGACCTTTCTCTCTGCCGACCATCATTCCCTACTCAACGGGAACACGGCGAGGCACGGGCCAACCGTCATGCCACACTCAACGGAAACGCGGTGAGATGCATACAAAGCGTCATCCCATGCTCAACAGAGACACGGTGAGGCTCAAAGCCGACCGTCACTCCATGTTCGACGGAAAAACGTCGAAACACTTGAAGAAAAATCTGAAAGATAGGAGAAAAAACTGTGTGTGACAGACTACTATCTAGACAAAAAAGAAAGCAATTCAAATTCTTATTGTGTTTAAAAATAGGTTAATGTAAACTCTTTATGTGTTAGTTATAGATCATTATTAACGATGTTTTTGTAGCTTATCTTGACAAGTCAATAATTTTTCGAATATTGCAGTTTTTCCAACATGTTTAAGTTAATGAAAACCTACTATTAACATTTGGAGGGTAAGATTCTAGTGTAATGTGTTCATTAAAATATATATGTTGGATAAACATGAATGGGTTTAGCTATTCCAGGATGTCAATGTAAATTTTCTAAAGTAGCATTAGGATTAGAAATTCGATGTTTGTGAAAGTCAAATTGAATAATTTTTGTAAAGTCATGATGTGTAGAATTAAGATTTTTGGAGAATAGAAATAGGTTCAGAAATAGGACTATAGCTGTAAAATCATGAAAAAGGTTGAGACATAGCTTATAAAGTTTAATTGTAAGAATTAAACATGTTTTCGATAATGAGTAATACAAAAGAAAATAGTACCATTTATTATAAAAGGGGAGGATAACATTAAATGAAGCTTTCCTCAACTTCAATACATCCATCATCATTTAACATAAATTAGCTAAACAAAATAGAACAGTCTCAAAAATAAAACAGGGAATGTTTAGATGATACATATTTACAAATATATACTCACACTGTTCGAATTTCAATAACATTTTTAAATGTAGTCAACTATATTTGAAAGAAAAAATTCCTTAGATTAGTTCAATAGAACTGTACAAAAGATCAGAAAAACAAGTGTGAGGTAAAGGAAGGAGACTGAATCGAACCACTGTTTAAATTATACTAAATATTAAAATGGGATGTTGGTCAGTAAATATGTCAATTGCTACAGTCAGCAGTTGAACCAATTTTGCACTGTCTTCAATCCATTTCTCAACCATTGATTGGCCCAGTAGAAAATTGAAGACAGAAGGAGGAGGATATGTAAGGTGGCAGAATAAATGGTCAAATTTGCACCTTACATGAGAGCTTTATACATCACAACGAGAAGGTGAATATGACACCTAACGTAATTCGGCGGTTATGAGAACATTTGCCTATCAGTATGTAATGCAAAAAGGGACGACAGTCAATCGATGGTAACTAACACACCATTCCTATACAATGCATGTCTTTGAGCGGAAGGTGGAACAGGCAACGCGAGTCGTTTTTAGTTTGAAAAGCTAAGGGGACAACGGAGTAACGAAGGCGCACTGCAGGGGTTACGATGGAAACCACTTAAAGGGGTGACAGGAGGAAGGTCAGCGACCCCAACCAGGTGATACAGGAGAGAGGACCGCGTGTAGCCGCACATCTGCAGAAGGGACAGAGAAAAAGCTTTAGAAAACTGCGCTTAGGAATTCCAATGGGATATGATCAAAAACTAGCAACGCATTTCAATCACGTGTCCAGCAAGTGCAACACACAGAATGATCAATGTACTTTAGACGTCTATAACGAGCACAAAACGTCCGATAGGCGGAAACGCACTAGGAAGGAGAAAAACACTGAAGTTTCGAAGCAGTGTGATAGAAGGGACATTGCGATTGGTAGAGACAGTTTCCACAAAATAAGAGGAACGCTCCTATTGGTCGAAAAAGGCCGTGACGTAAAGAACAAATGAACCCAAGTGGGGGAGAAAGTTCTGCCATGAGTAGCACAAGAGAGAAATTTTCGGGGACTCTTCTCTGAACTGGCGTCAAGTGCAGAACGGAGCGCTTATCGCTCTGTAACACGCAGACAGGAAATTTGTGTGGACACTGCATTCACAGCGACTGCAATCCAGCTAGAGATTAACTGTAGCAACGTTTAGCTCCATCCGTGGAGAAACGAACCAACCAAATTAGATAATTGTTCTTGGGAGAACTGTGAGGGCACTATAATATGCACGCTGCTCAAACCATGCACGTGTATATCGCCATATACTAAGACTAGGGCTGAGTACATGTTTTGTCGCATAACAAGAAACATAGGGAAAGTTTCTGCTGGAAAGTTCAGCAAAGACCTGATTAGTTTTGTAGGAATTTCAGTTGTGAGAGAGCGGCCTTGAAGTCGGCAGCTCGTCACAGCCGCATGCAGAGGCATAAACTTTGTTGGTTTTCTGGCTTGTATCCACTGTAAACTCGAGCAGCTTGGGTAATCTTGCACTCAAATTTGTCACATAACTAACCAACCACCGTATATTTGATTGTCATCCTAAATAGTACTGCACTTTGAACCGAAATCTGACGATTTTCGTAGTACTGACCAACACCATAACGTATGTGTAAAGAAACTTCCAATTAATCTTTCATATTATTGTGCTTAGGGTTAATGTTCTTTCAGAGAGTTTATATATAATAGTATTGTGTATAGGATTAATTCATTTTTTATGTTGACTCTAAGCACTATGGAACTTAACATCTGAGGTCATCAGTCCCCTAGACTTAGAACTACTTAAACCTAACTAACCTAAGGACATCACACACATCCATGCCCGAGGCAGGATTCGAACCTGCGACCGTAGCAGCAGCGTGGTTCCAGACTGACGCGACTAGACCCGCTCGGCCACAGCAGCCGGATTTTTGATGTTGGCGAGATGCGTTATCCATTGCGCTGTTTTTATGTCGTCGAGTTGAAAACTGTGTAAAAGCTGTAATTTTTGTGCTAAAATCTTGCGACATTAAACTTGTCATTTCAGCTTACACACTTGTTCTCATTACTATACAATATTCACAATAGGAGTTCCAACACACTTCCCTAGGGCACACTCGAAGTTACTTCTACATATCTTGACGACTCTAAATCCAAATTAACTTGCTGCGTCCTCCCTACCAAAGACTCCTCAAGGCAGTCACAAATTTCGCTTGATATCCCACACGACTGTACTGTGGATAGGAAGCGTAGATTTGGTACTGAGTAAAATGCTTTCCGGAAACTGAGAAATAATGCAGCTATCCGACTGCCTTGATCTGTGGCTTTTAGGACGCCACATGAAAAAAACTGAGAGCTGGGTTTCATGGACGATGTTTTCTGGATCCATGCTGTTTGGCATGGGGGACGGATCTCAAGGACACTGGGCGTTAGTTTTGTGGTTCACTTCTGATACACTTCTTGTAGATTGGTGTGACCTGCGATTCTTCCTACCACTGGGCACCATTTTTTGTTCGAGGGCTCTATGACCGATTATGATTAGAAGGGGCCTAACTCAGACGGAAATATGGTATAGAATTTGATTAGGAGTTCGAATGGGTACTCAAGCTCTGTTACATTTTAGTGATTTCAATGGTTTCGTAACACCACTGACACTAGTGATGTATCACTTCTCTTTACAGTGGTGCGAGAATTATGTAGGAGCCATACTCTTGGATACTTCTGCATGTCATTGTTGTTATTGTGAAGTGGAAGATACTTAAGCATTGTAAATTGTATATTACATAAGATACACTTTAAGAGAACGCAGTATTCATCACAGTTTATGTAAAATCATGTCGTTGTTGTGGTCTTCAGTCCAGACACTGATTTTCTGCAACTCTCCATACTACTCTATCCTGTGCAAGCCTCTTCATCTCCCAGTACCTACTGCAACCTACATCCTATTCAATCTGCTTAGTGTATTCATCTCGTGGTCTCCCTCTACGATTTTTATCCTCCACGCTGTCCTCCAGTACTCAATTGGTGATCCCTTGATGCCTCAGAACATGAACTACCAACCGATCCCTTCTTCTAGTCAAGTTGTGCCACAAACTCCTCTTCTCCCCAATTCTATTCAATACCTCCTCATTAGTTATGTGATCTACCCATCTAATCTTCAGCATTCTTCTGTAGCACCACATCTCGAAAGCTTCTATTCTCTTCTTGTCTAAACTATTTATCGTCCATGTTTCACTTCTATACATGACTACATTCCATACAAATACTTTCAGAAACTACTTCCTGACACTTAAATCTATACTCAATGTTAACAAATTTCTCTTCATCAGAATCGCTTTCCTTGCCATTGCCAGTCTACATTTTATATCCTCTCTACTTCAACCAACATCAGTTATTTTGATCCACAAATAGCAAAACTCATTTACTACTTTAAACGTCTCATTTCCTAATCTAATTCCCGCAGAATCACCTCATTCCATTATCCTCGTTCTGCTTTTGTTGATGTTCATCTTATATCCTCCTTTCAATACACAGCCCATTCCGTTCAACTGCTATTCCTAGTTCTATGTTGTCTCTGACAGAATTACAATGTCATCGGCGAACCTCAAAGTTTTTATTTCTTCTCCATGGATTTTAATTCCTACTCCGAAGTTTTCTTTTGTTTCCTTTACTGCTTACTCAATATACAAATTGAATAACATCGAGGATAGCCTACAACCCTGTCTCACTCCCTTCGCAACCACTGATTCCCTTTCATGCCTCTCGACTCTTATAACTGCCATCTGGTTTCTGTACAAATTGTAAATAGCCTTTCACTCCCTTTATTTTACCCCTGCCACCTTCAGAATTTGAAAGAGAGTATTCCAGTCAACATTGTCAAAAGCTTTCTCTAAGTCTACAAATGCTAGAAATGTAGGTTTGCCTTTCCTAAATCATTTTCTAAGATGTATCGTAGGGTCAGTATTGCCTCACGAATCCAAACTGATCTTCCCCGATGTCGGCTTCTACCAGTTTTTCCATTCGTCTGTAAAGAATTCCTGTTCGTATTTTGCAGCCGTGGCTTATTAAACAGATAGTTCGTTAATTTTCACATCTGTCAACAGCTGCTTTCTTTGGGATTGGAATTATTATATTATTCTTGAAGTCTGAAGGTATTTCGCCTGTGTTATATATCTTGCTCACTAGATGGCAGAGTTTTGTTGGGTCTGGCTCTCCCAAGGCTGTCAGTAGTTCTAATAGAATGTTGTCTACTCCCGGGGCCTTGCTTCGACTTAGGTCTTTCAGTGCTATGTCAAACTCTTCACGCAGTATCATATCTCTTATTTCATCTTCGTCTACATTATCTTCCATTTCCATGATATTGTCCTCAAAAACATCGCCATTGTATAGACCCTCTATATACTCCTTCCACCTTTCTGCTTTCCCTTCTTTGCTTAGAACTGGGTTTCCATCTGAGCTCTTGATATTCATGCAAGTGTTTCTCTTTTCTCCAAAGGGCTCTTTAATTTTCCTGTAGACAGATCCGAATGGGGGACTATTTTACCTCCGGAATATTTTACCCAAGAGGAAGCCATTATCATTTAACCATACAATAAAGCTGCATGCCCTCGGGAAAAATTACGGCTGTAGTTTCCCCTTGCTTTCAGCCGTTCGCAGTACCAGCACAGCAAGGCCGTTTTGGTTAGTGTTACAAGGCCAGATCAGTCAGTCATCCAGATTGTTGCCCCTGCAACTACTGAAAATGGTGCTGCCCCTCTTCAGGAACCACACGTTTGTCTGGCCTCTCAACTGATACCCCACCGTTGTGGTTGCACCTAATGTACGGCTATCTGTGTCCTTGAGGCACGCAAGCCTCCCCACCATCGGCAAGTTCCATGGTTCATGGGGAGATGTGACATCATAACTCGCGTAAAAAAACGATTTTCGTTAAGGAGAGAGCTTTACAGATTTTTGGAGTGGGACACAGCACACATGGCAGTGTTACCAATGACAGTGCCACTAAAGCAGATTTACCGTACTAATTACGATTTTCCGAAACTCCTTCATGAATCAAGAACTGCTGCCAACATGAGCGTCTTACAAGTAGAGATCCTCGGGGTAGCGAAACAACTCAAATCATTTAATAAAGGGAAGTTCTTGGGTCCAGATTGTGTACCAGCTAGGTTCCTTTCAGTGTATGCTGATGCAATAGCTCCATATTTAGCAATCATATACAAACGCTTGCTCGACAAAATTTCCGTACCTAAAGACTTGAAAGCTGCACAGGTAGCATCAATACTCAAGAAAGAAAATAGGAGTAATCCGCTAAATTATTACAGACCCATATCACTGGCGTCGAAATGCTGTAGGATTTTGGAACATATACTGTGTTCGAACATTATGAATTACCTCCAACAAAACGATCTATTGACACATAGAATGGATTCAGTATAATCGTTCTTCTGCAACACAACTAGCTCATTGTTCTCATGAAGTAATGATTACTCCGCCTGAGGATCTCAAATTGATTCCACATTTCTGGATTTCCAGAAAGCTTTTCATACCGTTCCTTACAAGAGACTTGTAATCAAATTGGGTGCCTTTGGAGTGTCGTCGCTGTTGTGCGACTGGAGTCGTGATTTCCTCTCAGAAAGGTCATAAGCCGTAGTAACTGATGGAAAGTCATCGAGTAAAACGGAAGTGATGTCTGGCGTTCCCCAAGAAAGTGTTGTAGCCCCTCTGCTGTTCATAATCTACATGAATGACTTAGGAGGCAATCTGAGCAGCCCTCGTAGACTTTTTACAGACGTTTCTGTTATTTACCGTCTAGAAAAGTCATCAAACTGTCAAAACCAACTGCAAAATGATAGGCAAAATATCTCTGTGGTGCGAAAAGTGGCAACTGTGACCCTAAATAATGACAAGTGTGTAGTCATTCACGTGAATATTAAAAGGCGTTCATTAAATTTCAGTTACACGATAAATCACACAAATCTAAAGACTATCAATTCAACTAAGTATCAAGGGATAAGAGTTACGAAAACTTTAACTAGAACGGTCCCATAGACAATCATGTGAGGAAGACGGAAAGAAGTCTGCGTTTTATTGGTACAATACTTAGAAAAGATAACAAATCCACTAAGGAGACTACGTTAACTACGCTAGTCCGTCCTATGCTACAGTATTTCTGTGAGGTATGGGATCATTACCGGATAGGATCGACGGTAAACATCGGGGAGGTTCAAAAACAGGCCGGCCGGTGTGGCCGAGCGGTTCTAGGCGCTACAGTCTGGAACCGCGCGACCGCTACGGTCACAGGTTCGAATCCTGCCTCGGGCATGGACGTGTGTGATGTCCTTAGATTAGTTAGGTTTAAGTAGTTCTAAGTTCGAGGGGACTGATGACCTCAGAAGTTAAGTCCCATAGTGCTCAGAGCCACTTTCAAAGACCGCAGCTCGTTTTGTATTACCGCGACATAGGGGTGAGAGTGTCACGGAGATGATACACGAGTCGGGATGGCAATCATTGAAACAAATGGGTTCTTCGTTGTGGTGAGATCTTTTCACGAACTTTCGGTCTCGATTGCGAAAATATTCAGTTGACGCCCACCTATACTGGGAGAAATGATCATCGAAATCAAAGATTGCACGGAATGATTTAGATGTTCGTTCTTTCCGCACACTGCTCGAGATTGGAATGGTAGAGAAATAGCGTGAAAGTGGTTCGATGAAACTTCTTACAGGCATTTAAGTGCGAATGACAGAGTATTTATGTAGATGCAAATATACATCATAAAAGAAAGAAAAGTAGGATATAAAAATTAAAACAAGTAGAACAAGTGCGACCTGCGTACGCAAGAAGGGATAACTAGAACGTTATGTAGGTAAATGGTGAAGCTCTTTCTCTTCTTCGGGCAGTAGGACGTTTTGTTTACGTTGTTCATTTGCATGGCGACGTCGACGCGGCTCAGACCGGGGCATACTGCACCCCAACAGATTTACAACGGGCAACCTTACAAAAAGGTACGGCCAAACTTTCAGGAAACATTCCTCACACACAAATAAAGAAAAGATGTTATGGGGACATGTGTCCAGAAACGCTTAATTTCCATGTTGGAGCTCATTTTAGTTTCGTCAGTATGTACTGTACTTCCTCGATTCACCGCCAGTTGGCCCAATCGAAGGAAGATAATGTTGACTTCGGTGCTTGTGTTGACATGCGACTCATTGCTCTACAGTACTAGCATCAAGCGCATCAGCACGTAGCATCAACAGGTTAGTGTTAATCACGAACGTGGTTTTCCAGTCAGTGCAATGTTTACAAATGCGGAATTGTCAGATGCCCATTTGATGTATGGATTAGCACGGGGAAATAGTCGTGGCGCGGTACGTTTGTATCGAGACAGATTTCCAGAACGAAGGTGTCGCGACAGGAAGACGTTCGAAGCAATTTATTGGCGTCTTAGGGAGCACGGAACATTCCAGCCTATGACTCGCGACTGGGGAAGACCTAGAACGACGAGGACACCTGCAATGGACGAGGCAATTCTTCGTGCAGTTGACGATAATCCTAATGTCAGCGTCAGAGAAGTTGCTGCTGTACAAGGTAACGTTGACCACGTACAATGTACAGCGTGTACAGGCACTATCAGCAGCTGATTGGCCTCCACGGGTACACTTCTGCGAATGGTTCGTCCAACAATGTGTAAATCCTCATTTCAGTGCAAATGTTCTCTTTACGGATGAGGCTTCATTCCAACGTGATCAAATTGTAAATTTTCACAATCAACATGTGTGGGCTGACGAGAATCCGCACGCAGTTGTGCAATCATGTCATCAACACAGATTTTCTGTGAACGTTTGGGCAGGCATTGTTGGTGATGTCTTGATTGGGCCCCATGTTCTTCCACCTACGCTCAATGGAGCACGTTATCATGATTTCATACGTGATACTCTACCTGTGCTGCTAGAACATGTGCCTTTACAAGTACGACACAACATTTGGTTCATGCACGATGGAGCTCCTGCACATTTCAGTCGAAGTGTTCGTACGCTTCTCAACAACAGATTCGGTGACCGATGGATTGGTGGAGGCGGACTAATTCCATGACCTCCACGCTCTCCTGACCTCAACCCTCTTGACTTTCATTTATGGGGGCATTTAAAAGCTCTTGTCTACGCAACCCCGTTACCAAATGTAGAGACTCTTCGTGCTCGTATTGTGGACGGCTGTGATACAATACGCCATTCTCCAGGGCTGCATCAGCGCATCAGGGATTCCATGCGACGGAGGGTGGGTGCATGTATCCTTGCTAACGGACGACATTTTGAACATTTCCTGTAACAAAGTGTTTGAAGTCACGCTGGTACGTTCTGTTGCTGTGTGTTTCTATTCCATGATTAATGTGATTTGAAGAGAAGTAATAAAATGAGCTCTAACATGGAAAGTAAGCGTTTCCGGACACATGTCCACATAACATATTTTCTTTCTTTGTGTGTGAGGAATGTTTCCCGAAAGTTTGGTCGTACCTTTTTGTAACACCCTGTCTAGTGGACTATGCAAACAAAAAAGAAGTGGCTTACTGCCGTTGCGTAAACTTTAAAAAGAAAAATTGCAAAGTAAGTCCATCCACAAAAAAATAACACAGTTTTAGGGGAAGGCAGCCATGTTTGTATTCCAGATGAAGCAGCAAATGAAGTGAGAAAAAAATTTGTCAGCGCAAAGAAGCGATCAGAAGAAACATACCCTGCCGTTTCATCAGTTTACACTGAAGAAATAGAGCAGCTCTTCAATCGATGCTACTACTTAGTGACATCGTTACCACCACACAGAAGTGCGACAAAATCGTCACATCGCATTCGACGAAAACATATGGGAACTACACAAGATCCCGCCGATTCTCGAAGGATATTCTTCCAACAAAATAATGTACTGATCAATGACGGTAGTAGTTTTTTTACTTGCAGATGATAACAGGGGACCGAACGACAGAATACCTGTGTTTGCCAGCGAAAAGGGAAAAACGTGTTTATCAAACTACGAATCATTCTTTCTGAATGGAACGTTCAAGAGATCGAGCAAACAGTTTGGACAGTTGTTTATACTCCGCGTCGACCTTAATAGTTCTTGGGAGGAAACAAACCTCATTCCAGTTGTTTGTGCTTTGTTGCCAAATGTAAAGCGAGAAACATATGAACCTCTTTTGAAAGCTATTAAAACTAACGTGTCTGGATGAAACCCTGCATTTCTGATGTTGGACTTCGAAACGGCCATCGTGCAAGAAGGTAATAGTTTGTTTCCCAGAACAGAAAATACTGGCTGCAATTATCATTTTATTCAATGTTTGTGAAAACAAGTTCAGTGTTAAGGCCTCGTTCAGGCTATAAGGAAAACGACGAAATACGCTGTCACATAAGAATGTTTTCTGCTCTAGCACATATTCCCTGGAAGTGTTGGACGACAGTTGACTGTGTACTCGGGAAAGCATGCGTGAAAACCAAAAGCTTCGGGACTCTGGTTGGTTCGTGGAATTGGGGGAGGAGACCAAACAGCGAAGTCATCGGTCCCATCGGATCAGGGAAGGATGGGGAAGGAAATCGGCAGTGCCCTTCCAAAGGAACCATCGCGGCATTTGCCTGAAGCGATTTAGAAAAATCACGGAAAAACTAAATCAGGATGGCCAGACGCGGGTTTGAACCGTCGTCCTCCGGAATGCGACTCCAGTGTGCTAACCACTGCGCCACCTCGCTCAGTTTCAGGGCTTTCATGACTGTTTCTTGGACCAGTGACTCGATGACGAACATATGCCAAGAGAGATGTGGAATTACAGTGTAAGCCACCATTGAGCTAGTAACGTCTCAGAAGGATGTAACCGATGAATTAATACATTAACATCAAAATTTCATCCGAATGTTTACTCATTAGTGGAAATGTTTCGAGAAGACGTAGATTACCACAGCCACCAGGCTGACCGACTAATTTTAAGCGATGCTGGGAGGAGAAGGTCAACAGCAGAGATTGACGAAACGATTGCAAAGACTTTAAAAAAAACTCCAAAGTAGTGGGAACTGAAAATAATTTCTGACTTACGTGGCCTACACTCGGAAATTTACAATGACGAAAAGAAAACTCAGAATCACTGAAAAATTTGTAAATATTGACAAATTGTTTAATGTAATCATTGGCATTCTTGTAACTATTGTAAATAAATTTTTGTGGAGACTGAATAGACAACATTTTCGCGCTGTTCCCTGGAAACGACACATAGTCGGTTAAATGTCTCTTGAAATTTGAAAAATTTTCCCTAATGAGGGCCTACAAGACTATCTCAAACACCAAGCCTTTTATTGGGAATAATCGCAGCATTCGCCAGGAGAGGTTCTTAGTATCGAAATCTGTATGGGCAGACACCGACATCTTTGCAGCGGAATCCCAAGCAAATGACATGCAGTTAAATACATATTTTCTTCCTCTGTTAGAAGATGAACAAATCAGCATGAAACTAGCAAAGGCAAAATAAATTATCATAGAAAAGTGACTGGCCGCAGTTTTGCAACCGTTCAGCATATGAAACTTTCTGGCAGATTAAAACAGTGTGCCGGACAGAGTCCCGAACTCGGGACCTTTGCCTTTCGCGGGCAAGAGCTCTTTCAGCTTATGTAAAAACTAATTTCTATTAAGACATGTCATAGACTACAGCAGGCCTGTTGATGCGGCTGGAGAACAAGAGTGCTCACGCTCGCTCGTCACCTGGGTTGTGAGCGCTCGAGTAAAGTGGGTCCATCAGACTTCTCGTGATAAAATGGGACTGTCGCACGTCGTTATGTCCCGCTGCACGGCAGCTGCTATTGCAGGAGAAGTGCAAACAATGTGCTGCCTTCAGAGGAATGACCCTTAACAGGTTCGGCGTAGTTTTATTTAAAAAAGTGGATGAAGTGTCACTAGAAGCTTTCCTAAGAGAGAATCTCCATTCCTTCCTAACTGACTGTGCAAATGTAGACGAGATGTGGCTCAAATTCAAAGATATAGTAGCAACAGCAATTGAGAGATTCATACCTCATAATTTGGTAAGAGATGGAACTGATCCCCCATGGTACACAAAACAGGTCCGACCGCTGTTGCAGAGGCAACGGAAAAAGCATGCGAAGTTCAGAAGAACGCGAAATCCCGAAGATTGGCTAAAATTTACAGACGCACAAAATTTGGCACGGACTTCAATGCGAGATGCCTTTAATAGGTTCTACAACGAAACATTGTCTCGAAATTTGGTAGAAAATCCGAAGAAATTCTGGTCGTATGTAAAGTACACAAGCGGCAAGACACAGTCAATACCTTCGCTGCGCAGTGCCGATGGTACTGTTACCGACGATTGTGCCGCTAAAGCGGAGTTATTGAACGCAGTTTTCCGAAATTCCTTCACCAGGGAAGACGAATGGAATATTCCAGAATTTGAAACACGAACAGCTGCTAGTATGAGTTTTTTAGAAGTAGATACATTAGGGGTTGCGAAGCAACTCGAATCGCTTGATACGGGCAAGTCTTCAGGTCCAGATTGTATACCGATTAGGTTCCTTTCAGATTACGCTGATACAATAGCTCCCTACTTAGCAATCATATACAACCGCTCGCTCACCGATAGATCTGTACCTACAGATTGGAAAATTGCGCAGGTCGCACCAGTGTTTAAGAAGGGTAGTAGGAGTAATCCATCGAACTACAGACCTATATCATTGACGTCGGTTTGCAGTAGGGTTTTGGAGCATATACTGTATTCAAACATTATGAATCACCTCGAAGGGAACGATCTATTGATACGTAATCAGCATGGTTTCAGAAAACATCGTTCTTGTGCAACGCAGCTAGCTCTTTATTCGCACGAAGTAATGGCTGCTATCGACAGGGGACCTCAAGTTGATTCCGTATTTCTAGATTTCCGGACAGCTTTTGACACCGTTCCTCACAAGCGACTTCTAATCAAGCTGCGGGCCTATGGGGTATCGTCTCAGTTGTGCGACTGGATTCGTGATTTCCTGTCAGGAAGGTCGCAGTTCGTAGTAATAGACAGCAAATCATCGAGTAAAACTGAAATGATATCAGGTGTTCCCCAGGGAAGCGTCCTGGGACCTCTGCTGTTCCTGATCTATATAAATGACCTGGGTGACAATCTGAGCAGTTCTCGTAGGTTGTTCGCAGATGATGCTGTAATTTACCGTCTAGTAAGGTCATCCGAAGACTAGTATCAGTAGCAAAGCGATTTAGAAAAGATTGCTGTATGGTGTGGCAGGTGGCAGTTGACGCTAAATAACGATAAGTGTGAGGTAATCCACGTGAGTTCCAAAAGAAATTCGTTGGAATTCGATTACTCGATAAATAGTACAATTCTCAAGGGTGTACCTGGGTGTTAAAATTACGAACAACTTCAGTTGGAAAGACCGCATAGATAACATTGTGGGGAAGGCGAGCCAAAGGTTGCGTTTCATTGGCAGGACACTTAGAAGTCCACTAAAGAGACAGCTTACGCTACACTCGTTCGTCCTCTGTTAGAATATTGCTGCGCGGTGTGGGATCCTTACCAGGTGGGATTGACCGAGGACATCGAAAGGGTGCAAAAAAGGGCAGCTCGTTTTGTATTATCGCGTAATAGGGGAGAGAGTGTGGCAGATATGATACGCGAGTTGGGATGGAAGTCATTAAAGCAAAGACGTTTTTCGTCCTGGCGAGATCTATTTACGAAATTTCAGTCACCAACTTTCCCTTCCGAATGCGAAAATATTTTGTTGAGCCCAACCTAAATAGGTAGGAATGATCATCAAAATAAAATAAGAGAAATCAGAGCTCGAACAGAAAGATTTAGGTGTTCATTTTTCCCGCGCGCTGTTCGGGAGTGGAATGGTAGGGTGATAGCATGATTGTGGTTCGATGAACCCTCTGCCAAGCACTTAAATGTGAATTGCAGAGTAGTCATGTAGATGTAGATGTAGATGAACATACAGTATATACGGCGCAGTTTTTAAGCGAAGACCCCACCCAAAAATTTAACTGTTCTTCTATTTCGCCGATAGCAACCAAATTTTAAAATCGTGTCTATTATGTAAAGATGTAGCAATACCCAAGTTTTGAAGTCCATAACTTCATTGGTTTTCAATTTCTTCATTTTTAATGCAGTAAATGAAGCAGGCAAAAAGGAATGCAAACGTCTCAAAAATGAGATAGACAGGAAGTGCAAAATGGCTAAGCAGGGATGGCTAGAGGACAAATATAAGGATGTAGAGGCATATCTCACTAGAGGTAAGACAGATACTGCCTACAGGAAAATTAAAGAGACCTTCGGTGAAAAGAGAACCACTTGTATGAATATCAAGAGCTCAGATGGAAACCCAGTTCTAACCAAAGAAGGGACAGCAGAAAGGTGGAAGGAGTATATAGAGGATCTACGCAAGGGCGATGTACATGAGGACAATATTATGGAAATGGTAGAGGATGTATATGAAGATGAAATGGGAGTTATGATACTGTGTGAACAGTTTGACAGAGCACTGAAAGACCAAAGTCAAAACAAGGCCCCTGGAGTAGAGAACATTCCATTAGAACTACTGACAGCCTCGGGAGAGCCAGCCCTGACAAAACTCTGCCATCTGGTCAGCAAGATGTATGAGACAGGCGAAATACCCTCAGACTTCAAGAAGAATATAATAATTCCAATCCTAAAGAAAGCAGGTGTTGACAGATATGAAAATTAACGAACTATCTGTTTAATAAGTCACGGCTGCAAAACACTAACGCGAATTCATTACAGACGAATGGAAAGACTGGCAGAAGCCGACCTCAGGGAAGATCAGTTTGGATTCCGTAGAAATGTTGGAATACGTGAGGCAACACTGACCCTACGACACATCTTAGAAAATGATTTAGGAAAGGCAAACCTATGTTTCTAGCATTTGTAGACTTAGAGAAAGCTTTTGACAATGTTGACTGGAATACTCTCTTTCAAATTCTGAAGGTGGCAGGGGTAAAATACAGGGAGCGAAAGGCTATTTACAATTTGTACAGAAACCAGTTGGCAGTTATAAGAGTCGAGGGGCATGAAAGGGAATCAGTGGTTGCGAAAGTAGTGAGACAGGATTGTAGCCTATCCTCGATGTTATTCAATCTGTATATTGAGTAAGCAGTAAAGGAAACAAAAGAAAAATTCGGAGTAGGAATTAAAATCCATGGAGAAGAAATAAAAACTTTGAGGTTCGCCGATGACATTGTAATTCTGTCAGAGACAGCATAGAACTAGGAATAGCAGTTGAACGGAATGGGCTTGTGTCTTGAAAGGAGTCTACATTTTATATCCTCTCTACTTCGACCATCATCAGTTATTTTGCTCCCCAAATAGCAAAACTCCTTTACTACTTTAAGTGTCTCATTTCCTAATCTAATTCCCTCAGCATCACCCGACTTAATTCGACTACATTCCATTATCCTCGTTTTGCTTTCGTTGATGTTCATCTTATATCTCCTTTCAAGACACTGTCCATTCCGTTCAACTGCTCTTCCAAGTCCTTTGCTGTCTCTGACAGAATTACAATGTCATCGGCGAACCTCAACGTTTTTATTTCTTCTCCATGGACTTTAATACCTACTCCGAATTTTTCTTTTGTTTCCTTTACTGCTTGCTCAACCGCTGCTTTCCTTTCATGCTCCTCGACTCTTATAACTGCCATCTGGGTTCTGTACAAATTGTAAATAGCCTTTCGCTCCTTCGCTCCCTGTATTTTACCCCTGCCAACTTTAGAATTTGAAAGAGAGTATTCCAGTCGTCATTGTCAAAAGCTTTCTCTAAGTACACAAATGCTAGAAATGTTGGTTTGCCATTCCTTAATCTATTTTCTAAGATAAGTCGTAGGGTCAGTATTGTCTCACGCGTTCCAACATTTCTGCGGAATCCAAACTGATCTTCGCCGAGGTCGGCTTCTACCAGTTTTTCCATTCGTCTGTAAAGAATTCGCGTTAGTATTTTGCAGCTGTGACTTATTAAAGTGATTTTTGAGACGTTTGTATTCCCTTTTGTCTGCTTCATTTACTGCGTATTTATATTTTCTCCTTTCAGCAATTAAATTCAATATTTCTTCTGTTACCCAAGGATTTCTACTAGCCCTCGTCTTTTTACCTACTTGATCCTCTGCTGCCTTCACTACTTCATCCCTCAGAGCTACCCATTATTCTTCTACCGTATTTCTTTCCCCCATTCCTATCAATTGTTCCCTTACGCTCTCCCTGAAACTCAGTACAACCTCTGGTTTAGTCCGTTTATCCAGGTCCCATCTCCTTAAGTTCCCACCTTTTTGCAGTTTCTTCAGTTTTAATCTACAGTTCATAACCAATAGATTGTGGTCAGAGTCCACATCTGCCCCTGGAAATGTCTTACAATTTAAAACCCGGTTCCTAAATCTCAGTCTTACCATTATATAATCTATCTGATACCTTCTAGTATCTCCAGGATTCTTCCATGTATACAACCTTGTTTTATGATTCTTGAACCAAGTGTTAGCTATGATCAAGTTATGCTCTGTGCAAAATTCTACCAGACGGCTTCATCTTTCATTTCTCTCCCCAATCCATATTCACCTACTATTTTTCCTTCTCTCCCTTTCCCTACTCTCGGATTCCAGTCACCCATGACTATTAAATTTTCGTCTCCCTTCACTACCTGAATAATTTCTTTTATCTCATCATACATTTCATCAATTTCTTCATCATCTGGAGAGCTAGTTGGCATATAAACATGTACTACTATAGTAGGCATGGGCTTCGTGTCTATCTTGGCCACAATAATGCGTTCATTATGCTGTTGGTAGTAGCTTACCCGCACTGCTAATTTTTTATTCATTATTAAACCTACTCCTGCATCAAATGATTTTGTATTTATAACCCTGTATTCACCTAACCAAAAGTCTTGTTCCTCCTGCCACCGAACTTCACTAATTCCCACTATAACTTCAACCCATCCAGTTCCCTTTTTAAATTTTCTAACCTACCTGCCCGATTAAGGGATCTGACATTCCACGCTCCGATCCGTAGAACGCCAGTTTTCTTTCTCCTGATAACGACGTCCTCTTGAGTAGTCCCTGCCTGGAGATCCGAATGGGGGACTATTTTACCTCCGGAATATTTTACCCAAGAGGAAGCCATCATCATTTAACCATACAGTAAAGCTACATCCCCTCGGGAAAAATTACGGCTGTAGTTTCCCCTTGCTTTCAGCCGTTCGCAGTACCAGCACAGCAAGGCCGTTTTGGTTAGTGTTGCAAGGCCAGATCAGTCAATCATCCAGACTATTGCCCCTGCAACTACTGAAAAGGCTGCTGCCCCTCTTCAGGAACCACACGTTTGTCTGGCCTCAGAACAGATACCCCTCCGTTGTGGTTGCACCTACGGTACGGCCATCTGCATCGCTGAGGCACGCAAGCCTCCCCACCAACGGCAAGGTCCATGGTTCATGGGGGTAGTCGAAAGACTAGAAGCTGGGAAGTAAAGCTTTTAAGCGATGTGAGTGAGGAAAGTATTCATCATATGGGAGCGGAAAAATGAAAGTCTCAATAATTTTTCCACATTTTCACAATGAAAATTTACGTTTATTTTCAGGAGGAACATTCAACGAATGAATCTGCAGATAGATCAAGTTACCATAATGCTTTCCAGCTTACAGAGGTTTGCACAGTCTCACTGATTCCCCGTTTATGTTGACACTGTACAAACTCGGCTGCACCTACTGTATGGAGTCTGCTTGGTTAGCTTTATAGCAAACGTAGTATCGTAGACTTTTGTTTCATAAACGTAAATTTTAATGACTTAATAAGCCTGCGGCTACGACTACTTCAATGTTCAGACTTACACGTACTTGCTGCTTTTTTACGTAATGAAGAGAACTAAATCCACCCACCGAAGCTCACTGGCAGACTTTAACTAACGAGCTTGTCTTCGAATTAGCACTGCGCGAAAACTGGTACCAGACATTGACCCTTTAGTGAAAAATAATAAGTAGTATTCAACGTAATTCTGTGTTTTAACTGTTAACGTTTAAATAAAATTGTAACGAAATATAACTTCGTCATTTCAAATTTCGTTCTAAAACGGCAGTCAACATTAGACTGCAACAGTCATAAAAAATACCATGTTTCTTACATAGCTGCCTCCCGTTCTTTGCATCATCAAGATATAAAAAGAGACGTTGAATTCCATTGTCATTTCTCGTTAATAAAACAGTCTTAAAAATAATTTTTTCCACGAAAGGCGTTAATGAGCTACCCTGAAGCGATACATGGTTGCTCACTGCTGTGGTGTGAACGCCAGCCAGCTCGCTTGAGCAGCTGTGTGGAGTTGCTAGACCTCTTAGTGTGCATCTACAAGTGAAAAACCGGTTAGCCTGGCAAGAGCCCCAGGCTCTGTGCAGGTGTCACTCCGTGCAAATGTCACTCCATCCGTTCCGTGCAAGTGTTCCAACCCCGTAAGGGATGGGATGAGTGAGGACTCGGGGTGCAGGTAAGCTGTGACGTAGTGAGGAGGTAGTTTCTACGTATTCTGGGTGCAAATGTCACAGGTTTCCGGTTGGGTGTAAATTTTACTGAGTGCCGTTTTCACACATCCATTCCAGAAACTCTCCAACGACCAGAATCGAATCCCATTGTTTGAATAAATTTTCATCACCATTAATATCGTTACATTCCTGAAGTGCGGTCATAGGACACCGTTAATCACAATCGATCCATAGGGTTGTAATGGTAAGCTAGGCGCCTCGAGGGTGCTATTCGAGATAAGTCGGCTACGAGCACCGTGTTTCAACTTCTTCTCGCTCACAGTTTTCAGCAACGGACACACGACCCTACATTCTAAATAGATTCAGCACACTTATGTACACTAAAGAAACCCTTTTAAGAAACGATCTTTTAATTTGCAGCTCCTTGTGTTGGCCGTGTTTGCAGTTAAAATTTTGGGATTTGAGGTCTGCCAGTTACGCAAAACACCGTTTTTCTCAGTACCCAAGCATGTTGCGGCACCACTGTGCCATCATCAATGGGTTTTCGTTTTTATTTATTCCGCAATGTGAACATTTTTGTTACATTATTATAAAATTATGAGCATTTTTAGTTCAAACAACAGATCGTTTCTTTTTGGAAATACCTTTACATTTGGTGAGCATGAATTTTCTGAACCACTTTTTTGTTAATTATTACAATTAGCTTGTCATCTACAGACAAACGATGTTGATGAGAAAGTTTTTTTTGCTGAGAATTAACCTATCTTAGAGTGTGTAATTTAGTTTTTCGCGATGTTTTTGCGCGTATTTTCGTATTTACTTACGTTTTCGTGTGGCAAGCACTTCCATTCTCCGCATCATGTTGAGATGTTGTGATGCATACGTAGCTATAAAAAATACACTCCTGGAAATTGAAATAAGAACACCGTGAATTCATTGTCCCAGGAAGGGGAAACTTTATTGACACATTCCTGGGGTCAGATACATCACATGATCACACTGACAGAACCACAGGCACATAGACACACGCAACAGAGCATGCACAATGTCGGCACTAGTACAGTGTATATCCACCTTTCGCAGCAATGCAGGCTGCTATTCTCCCATGGAGACGATCGTAGAGATGCTGGATGTAGTCCTGTGGAACGGCTTGCCATGCCATTTCCACCTGGCGCCTCAGTTGGACCAGCGTTCGTGTTGGACGTGCAGACCGCGTGAGACGACGCTTCATCCAGTCCCAAACATGCTCAATGGGGGACAGATCCGGAGATCTTGCTGGCCAGGGTAGTTGACTTACACCTTCTAGAGCACGTTGGGTGGCACGGGATACATGCGGACGTGCATTGTCCTGTTGGAACAGCAAGTTCCCTTGCCGGTCTAGGAATGGTAGAACGATGGGTTCGATGACGGTTTGGATGTACCGTGCACTATTCAGTGTCCCCTCGACGATCACCAGTGGTGTACGGCCAGTGTAGGAGATCGCTCCCCACACCATGATGCCGGGTGTTGGCCCTGTGTGCCTCGGTCGTATGCAGTCCTGATTGTGGCGCTCACCTGCACGGCGCCAAACACGCATACGACCATCATTGGCACCAAGGCAGAAGCGACTCTCATCGCTGAAGACGACACGTCTCCATTCGTCCCTCCATTCACGCCTGTCGCGACACCACTGGAGGCGGGCTGCACGATGTTGGGGCGTGAGCGGAAGACGGCCTAACGGTGTGCGGGACCGTAGCCCAGCTTCATGGAGACGGTTGCGAATGGTCCTCGCCGATACCCCAGGAGCAACAGTGTCCCTAATTTGCTGGGAAGTGGCGGTGCGGTCCCCTACGGCACTGCGTAGTATCCTACGGTCTTGGCGTGCATCCGTGCGTCGCTGCGGTCCGGTCCCAGGTCGAGGGGCACGTGCACCTTCCGCCGACCACTGGCGACAACATCGATGTACTGTGGAGACCTCACGCCCCACGTGTTGAGCAATTCGGCGGTACATCCACCCGGCCTCCCGCATGCCCACTATACGCCCTCGCTCAAAGTCCGTCAGCTGCACATACGGTTCACGTCCACGCTGTCGCGGCATGCTACCAGTGTTAAAGACTGCGATGGAGCTCCGTATGCCACGGCAAACTGGCTGACACTGACGGCGGTGGTGCACAAATGCTGCGCAGCTAGCGCCATTCGACGGCCAACACCGCGGTTCCTGGTGTGTCCGCTGTGCCGTGCGTGTGATCATTGCTTGTACAGCCCTCTCGCAGTGTCCGGAGCAAGTATGGTGGGTCTGACACACCGGTGTCAATGTGTTCTTTTTTCCATTTCCAGGAGTGTATTTTCTACAAATAACGTAGTAAAACGCTTTTCGCTAAACCAGAACACAGTGTGGTTGTGATTTGTTATATGTCCAAGCGCAGTCAGTGTTCACTTGTTCACCAGAGCGTTCGGCGCCAAATTTGAATTTTATTTGCATTTAATCTTTGTGTGTGTGTGTGTGTGTGTGTGTGTGTGTGTGTGTGTGTGTGTGTTTTCTGTGCTTTGTCTGTTTGTGCTGTGTTTGGCTCTGAGCACTATGGGACTTAACAGTTGTGGTCATCAGTCCCCTAGAACTTACAACTACTTAAACCTAGCTAGCCTAAGGACATCACACACATCCATGCCCGAGGCAGGATTCGAACCTGCGACCGTAGCGGTCACGCGGTTCCAGACTGAAGCGCCTAGAACCGCACGGCCACACCGGCCGGCTGCTGTTTTTATTTGTAAAGTTCCTTTAATGTGTTAAATAGTGTGCGCTTGCAGAGTGTAGTGTATTCGTTTAAGACTTGTGTTCCTTCCGCTATTGCCTTCTGTATATAGACGTTTTCCTCAATGGTCAGTTTGCTGTATAGGCTGTGGCTGGGTTTTAGTCTTCTTAAGTCTGTTTCTATTGTGGTTGGGTGGTGGTTGTTGGCTATAAGGTGGCCAGCAAATGTGCTATGGGAGCTGTTCCTTTTTAAAGCTCTGAGATGTTCCGAATTGTT
This sequence comes from Schistocerca piceifrons, assembly GCF_021461385.2. Lineage (NCBI taxonomy): Eukaryota > Metazoa > Arthropoda > Insecta > Orthoptera > Acrididae > Schistocerca > Schistocerca piceifrons. Next base: position 207,630,911 of record NC_060149.1, on the reverse strand, counting down.
GTATGTGAATTCATATATTCCTGATTTCTTAAATTTATGCATGGGTGTTTCTTGTGTTCTGATCTTTTTCTGTGTTGTGTTCTCCAGCCTGTATCCTATTTGGAGTTTCTGTTTCTTTAATATGTTTCGCCTATTCTGTGAACAATCTTGTTATTGTATGTGTGTATGTGCCATTTAGTTTTGTTTGTGTGTTTTTCTTCTGTTGTGTCTTGTATGTGGTCATTGTTTGTGTTGTTCTGTGCTGGGTGAGGACTGGTATGTGTGTGGTGTGTTCATTTTTGTACTGTTTGCATATTTTTTGATTTAACTTGTCTACCATATTGGTAGTGTAACTATTTTCTACTGCTATTTGTTGTATTGTGTTTAGTTCTTGTGTGTAGTTCTGTTTGTTCATGGGTGTCCTGTTTAATCTGTGGAGCATGAATCTGAAGTTTGCATCCTTATTTGTCAATGGGTGGTTTGATAGGTTGTGAGTAAGGTGCTTGTGGTTGTCGGTTTCCTGAATATTCATTTGAACTAAATATCCATTTGAACTAAAAATGCACATAATTTTATAATCATGTAACAAAAATGTTCACATTGCAGAATAAATAAAACGAAAACCCACTGATGATGGCACAGTGGTGCCGCAACATGTTTGGGTACTGAGAAAAACGGTGTTTTGCGTAACTGCCGGACCTTAAATCCCAAAATTTTAACTTCAAACACGACCAACACAAGGAGATGCAAATCAAAAGATGGATATTTCGTCGCCCAGCCAGGCATTCCCCAGCAAGCTCTACAACAAGTACAGAACCACCTTAATGAAGCTTCAGAACACAACTCTCAATACACAGTTTAATAAAAATTGCCTAGCTAATAATGTAATTCCAGGTTATATCAAAAACTCTGAATAGGATGTCATCTGCACCTAAGAAAGTGAAAAAGAAAGTGGAGATTTTGTGGCTAAAGCAAGACATGAGGGAATTATATGCTAAAAGCAGTCGCTCAACACTGAACTTTACCAAACACATTTAGATTTGGCCAACAAAGTTACAGTACCAGCTCACTTTGATGAAATAACAGAGAGAGAAAAGGTATATATTCAGAAAGTAATGCAAGAAAAACGAGAGAAACAAAACAGAAAACTCTACAGAATAATCAACAGCACAAACACACCTACTTAAAACAATCTCAACCAACAATATAAGTTCCATGACAGAATCGTTAACCTAACAGACATAAATCTTACCAAACAAGAAAAGAGCGGAAGGAAAACAGGTCTTAACGAATACACTACGCCGGCCGGGGTGACCGAGCGGTTCACTACAGTCTGGAACCGTGCGGCCGCTACGGTCGCAGGTTCGAATCCTGCATCGGGCATGGATGTTTGTGATGTCCTTAGGTTAGTTAGGTTTAAGTAGTTCTAAGTTTTGGGGGACTGATGACCTCAGAAGTCCCATAGTGCTCAGAGCCATTTGAACCGTTTTTGAATATACTACACTCTGCAAGGGCACACTATTTAACACATTAAAGGAACTTTACAAATAAAAACAGTACAAACAGATAAAGTCAATACACAAGCACACGCACGCACGCATGTACACACACACACACACACACACACACACACACACACACACACACGAAAAATACACTAAAATCTGCAAAGACGCACCTTTTACACATAAATAGGAATACCATATAAAAGACAACACACACAGCTAAGAAACACACAGAAAATATACACACACACAAAGATAAAATGCAAATAAAATTCAAATTTGGCGCCGAACTCTCTGGTGAACAAATGAACACTGACTGGGCTGGGACACATAACAAACCACAATCACACTGTGTTCTGGTGTTGTGGAAAACGTTTTACTACGTTATTTGTGAAAAATACTTGTTATAGCTACGTATGCATCAAGACATCTCAGCATGATGCGGAGAATGGAAGTGCTTGCCACACGAAAACGTAAGTAAATACGAAAATAGGCGCGAAAACATCGCGAAAAACTAAATTACGCTCTAAAAGGTAGGTTAACTCTCAGCAAAAAAAAAAAAAAATAAATAAATAAATAAACTTTCTCATCAATCTCGTTTGGTTGCAGATCACAAGCTACCTGTAATAATTAACATAAAGGTGGTCCAGAAAATTCATGCTCACCAAATGTAAAGGTATTTACAAAAAGAAACGATCTGTTGTTTGAACTAAAAATGCACATAATTTTATAATCATGTAACAAAAATGTTCACATTGCAGAATAAATGAAAACGAAAACCCACTGATGATGGCACAGTGGTGCCGAAACATGTTTCGGTACTGAGAAAAACAGTGTTTTTGCGTAACTGGCGGACCTCAGATCCCAAAATTAAGAAACGATATTCGCATGTGACCACAGGAAGTTGCCAGTGTGCGCTGTAAAGGAAGTGTTCCAGCTAGGTGGATGAACACACACACACACACAGAAAGAGAGAGGAAAAGTAAACAAAATTCAAATTCGGAGCCAAACTCTCTCGGAAACAAATGAACGCCGACGGGATTAGGAAACACAACAACATAGTGCTCACAGCGTTTCGCGAAATGAAAGGCGTTTATAAAAAACGAAGCTACAAAAAGTACATCAATATGTTTGTACAATGCCCTCAGAACGCAAAAGAAGAAGGGCCAGTAACAATAAAACGTGACTAATTACAAATATATACACAAAACATTTTGCCACGCCAAAAAACAGTCTTTTTTAATTTTTTTTTTTTTTTAACAAGAGATGTGTTAACTCGTCGATTAAATTCGTGTTTACATCGTTTGGTTTTGCAGATGACAAGCTATCACATGCACAACTTCATACTGATGGTCCTGCAAATCCATGTAAATCACAGGGAGGAGGAAAACGAACAATACCTTTCTTTAGGCCTCTCTTTGTTAGATCAGTTACAACTTAAAATATGTTAACTTTTCACAATTTTCAAAAAACAAAACCCACTGACGATGGCACAGAGGTGCCGAAATATGTTTGGGTAAAAAGAAAAAACGGTGTTTTTGTACAACGGTGGAACCTATAATTTAACTGCAAACACCGAAAGAAAGACAAGAGCAGCGTTTTTCGTTGCGACGGAATCTTCTCACAAAATTCCAATTACCAAATTTCTCCTCTGAATGCGAAAATGTTTTGTTGACACCGACCTACATAGGGAGACATGATCACCACGATAAAATAAGGGAAATCAGAGCTCGTACGGAAAGATAGAGGTGTTCGTTCTTTTCACGCGCTATACGAGGCTGGAATAATAGAGAATTGTGAAGTTGGTTCGATGAACCCTCTGTCAGGCACTTAAATGTGATTTGGAGAGCACCCATGTAGATGTAGATGTAGATCCAAAAGACGCAATTGAGAAACTGACAAACTCTGAAAGTGACTATTTCAAAGCTGCTTACATGGAATGTTGTAACTCAGTAATATAAAGCTGTGACATGCTGTATAAGAGCAATTGCATGTGGTGGTGTGAATTCACTTGCTGTTCCATATTAGAAAGCTGGTGAAATAATGACTGATATCAACTCCATATATTAACATCTTTGCACTCAATAGCTCATGTTCTTTGTATGTTTACATCTTTGTTGCTTTTGAGATCCATTTACCGCTACACGAGATTTAAACTTAAGTATTTCTAACGGTATTTCACCTCTTGCTAAAGTGTATGGTGTATGTAACAATAGATAAATTTACACCAGCACATGCAACAGTTCTTAAACAGTATGTGACAGCTTTATATCATTGAGGGGGTTGCAACATCCCATGTAAGTAGCTTTGAAATATTTGACGACTGATTGCTCTCAGAATGGTTGAAAATGACCACATGTCGAAATTGCACTCGCAATAAACAATTTTTCTTGAAGTTTCGTAAGTCCATCTGGATGATGTCGACTTCTTGCCTCGATATTTCCGCTGCCAATCATTCAGCCATTTTCAGGTGAATGTTTAGCACTGGAGATTGCTAGTTCACATCGCTAACCTTATACCAAAACATGCGGAAAGGCAGCCGCTGCATGAGCGGCCTCTGTCGAGCTCGCGCCCTCCTCGAATATTGTTCCATATACAGCACGCAGGCGCATGCGCAATGGTAATACTACATGCATGCTCTCCGCCGGCATATGGGCTTGCGGAGTTAAAATTCAGATGCCAGATTCATAAAATGAACTGTCGCTATCGGTGTCACAGGTCATAAAATGGTTCAAATGGCTCTGAGCACTATGGGACTCAACTGCTGAGGTCATTAGTCCCCTAGAACTTAGAACTAGTTAAACCTAACTAACCTAAGGACATCACAAACATCCATGCCCGAGGCAGCATTCGAACCTGCGACCGTAGCGGTCTTGCGGTTCCAGACTGCAGCGCTTTTAACCGCACGGCCACTTCGGCCGGCTCACAGGTCATAAAATGTTTCCTTTCTATAGACATTAAAGAAAACACCTGATCCCATGCCTTAGCCAGCTGAAAGCCTCCATGAGGATTAATAAGATTTTTCACCACACGTATTTGCACCGATTGCTTAATAACTGAATCCAAGGAGTATGTCGTCGAGACCAAGATTACAGTGGCAGAATAATCCATGGAAAATCCTGTAGAAATACAATGCTCGAATGTCTTGCTTACAGCCGGCCGGTGTGGCCGTGCGGTTCTAGGCGCTTCAGTCTGGAACCGCGTGACCGCTACGGTCTCAGGTTCGAATCCTGCCTGGGGCATGGATGTGTGTGATGTCCTTAGGTTAGTTAGGTTTAAGTAGTTCTAAGTTCTATGGGACTGATGACCTCAGATGTTAAGTCCCGTTGTGCTCAGAGCCATTTTGTCTTGCTTACTGGGATGCGAAAGACGAGTGTGGCGATCATGTTCAACGCACCTTTCACGAACTGAGCGAGTTGTCTGACCAATGTAGGCTTCGTCACGCTGGAAAGGTATTCTGTACATTCCAGCCGCCCACAATCCCAGATTGTCCTTGGCCGAACCGAGAAGAGGGCATATCTTTGTAGGTGGCCGGAAGATTACTTTCACATGATGTTTCATTAAGATTCTGCGTAATATCAACGGAATATTGCCGGCGTGCGGGAGGAACTCCCTGGAGTTTAACCCGCCCCTTCTCCGAAGTATCTTCTGGGCGGTTACTTTTTTTCCTCGTTACAGCTGTGGAGATCTGGCATGGTGAATACTCATTATATTTGGACACAGATTGTTGATGTTTCAGCTTCTATGCAAGGCTATCTCCATCAGACGTATGTGCTCGGTGCACCAACGTTCGAAGGATGTCCATAGTTTGTGATGGCAGCTCGACTCCTCGATACCTACGCGCCGTAGGTGGAGCAATAGTCGAAGAAGGAGCGAACCTCGACAGAGGCTGCTCATGTAGCTGCTGCCTTTTTCGCATGCGTGCCAGCGGCAGTTTATATATACACAGGGTGTTACAAAAAGGTACGGCCAAACTTTCTGGAAACATTCCTCACACACAAAGAAAGAAAATGTGTTATGTGGACATGTGTCCGGAAACGCTTACTTTCCATGTTAGATCTCATTCTATTACTTCTCTTCAAATCACATTAATCATGGAATGGAAACACACAGCAACAGAACTTACTAGTGTGACTTCAAAAACTTTGTTACAGGAAATGTTTAAAATGTCCTCCGTTAGCAAGGATACATGCATCCACCCTCCGTCGCATGGAATTCCTGATGCGCTGATGCAGCCCTGGAGAATGGCGTATTGTATCACAGCCGTCCACAATACGAGCACGAAGAGTCTCTACATTTGGTACCGGGGTTACGTAGGCAAGAGCTTTCAAATGCCCCCATAAATGAAAGTCAAGAAGGTTGAGGTCAGGAGAGCGTGGAGGCCATGGAATCGGTCCGCCTCTACCAATCCATCGGTCACCGAATCTGTTGTTGAGAAGCGTACGAACACTTCGACTGAAATGTGCAGGAGCTCCATCGTGCATGAACCACATGTTGTGTCGTACTTGTAAAGGCACATGTTCTAGCAGCACAGGTAGAGTATCCCGTATGAAATCATGCCGGTGAATCGAGGAAGTACAGTACATACTGACGAATCTAAAATGAGCTCTAACATGGAAATTAAGCGTTTTCGGACAAATGTCCACATAACATCTTATCTTTATTTGTGTGTGAGGAATGTTACCTGAAGTTTGGCCGTACCTTTTTGTAACACTATATATATATATATATATATATATATATATATATATATATATATATATACACTCCTGGAAATGGAAAAAAGAACACATTGACACCGGTGTGTCAGACCCACCATACTTGCTCCGGACACTGCGAGAGGGCTGTACAAGCAATGATCACACGCACGGCACAGCGGACACACCAGGAACCGCGGTGTTTGCCGTCGAATGGCGCTAGCTGCGAAGCATTTGTGCACCGCCGCCGTCAGTGTCAGCCAGTTTGCCGTGGCATACGGAGCTCCATCGCAGTCTTTAACACTGGTAGCATGCCGCGACAGCGTGGACGTGAACCGTATGTGCAGTTGACGGACTTTGAGCGAGGGCGTATAGTGGGCATGCGGGAGGCCGGGTGGACGTACCGCCGAATTGCTCAACACGTGGGACGTGAGGTCTCCACAGTACATCGATGTTGTCACCAGTGGTCGGCGGAAGGTGCACGTGCCCCTCGACCTGGGACCGGACCGCAGCGACGCACGGATGCACGCCAAGACCGTAGGATCCTACGCAGTGCCGTAGGGGACCGCACCGCCACTTCCCAGCAAATTAGGGACACTGTTGCTCCTGGGGTATTGGCGAGGACCATTCGCAACCGTCTCCATGAAGCTGGGCTACGGTCCCGCACACCGTTAGGCCGTCTTCCGCTCACGCCCCAACATCGTGCAGCCCGCCTCCAGTGGTGTCGCGACAGGCGTGAATGGAGGGACGAATGGAGACGTGTCGTCTTCAGCGATGAGAGTCGCTTTTGCCTTGGTGCCAATGATGGTCGTATGCATGTTTGGCGCCGTGCAGGTGAGCGCCACAATCAGGACTGCATACGACCGAGGCACACAGGGCCAACACCCGGCATCATGGTGTGGGGAGCGATCTCCTACACTGGCCGTACACCACTGGTGATCGTCGAGGGGACACTGAATAGTGCACGGTACATCCAAACCGTCATCGAACCCATCGTTCTACCATTCCTAGACCGGCAAGGGAACTTGCTGTTCCAACAGGACAATGCACGTCCGCATGTATCCCGTGCCACCCAACGTGCTCTAGAAGGTGTAAGTCAACTACCCTGGCCAGCAAGATCTCCGGATCTGTCCCCCATTGAGCATGTTTGGGACTGGATGAAGCGTCGTCTCACGCGGTCTGCACGTCCAGCACGAACGCTGGTCCAACTGAGGCGCCAGGTGGAAATGGCATGGCAAGCCGTTCCACAGGACTACATCCAGCATCTCTACGATCGTCTCCATGGGAGAATAGCAGCCTGCATTGCTGCGAAAGGTGGATATACGCTGTACTAGTGCCGACATTGTGCATGCTCTGTTGCCTGTGTCTATGTGCCTGTGGTTCTGTCAGTGTGATCATGTGATGTATCTGTCCCCAGGAATGTGTCAATAAAGTTTCCCCTTCCTGGGACAATGAATTCACGGTGTTCTTATTTCAATTTCCAGGAGTGTATATATATATATATATATATAAAGTTAGCATTGTGAGCCAGCAATCTACAGCGCAAAACACTCACCTGAAGATGGCTCAATGGTTGTCAGCCGAAACATCGTGACGACGAGTCGCCGTCATCCAGCTGCAAACCCAAAACTACACGGGACGTTATACCGGGGACGTTTCAAGATTCACCCAATAAATAATGTTTTAACGGCCTAAGGCGGAATTATTTCATTTAGATATGTGCTGCTTCTGTAGCAGTTGCATGCACATTACGTCTCCTATGATAATTCACAGCAGGACGCATAACTGCACAAAGAGAAGAAGTAGGAAAAGAATTTGCGCTCCTCTTAGCTGGGATGCACGAGTTTTTGTGGAGAAAGGTAGGCTGCAGCCATCAGCGCTCCACGGGCTGTGTGAACGTCCGGGGGCGACCACTTCTCAGCGTGTGGCCCCGAGAAGAACAGAATAGCGGGGTACAGGTCACACGCTGCGAGGCAGCCCCGTCTGTGTGGGGCTGCGCCCTCTGCCTCCCCGGGGAACATCCACAGCTGCGCAGATTATGTCGCTAAGCAAGAGCCGTTGTCGTTCTAAAAGTCGCGAATCTGGCGTGCGTGTGCAACATACCTTTCGTAATCATTTCAAAATTCAGCCGCGTTATCAAATTCCTGCTGTGGAACAACATTGATTTGGGTAAGAAACTGTCATGTAATTGCCAGCGCATCGAATCGAAAGTTAAGGGGGGAAACCACATTAGGAGGTTCAAAAAATCTGTTTTTTTTGTATAAATCGTTAGCTTAAGTATCCAAGAATACGATGTCAAAATTTCAAAACGAAATTCGCATTCGTTTAGATTTTATGAGCATAGCTAACGTTAATTTAGTTACTGTAGAACATCCACAACGTAGTGGGTTTTATCAGTCTGAACTTCATCGAACCAGCCTCACATTTATGAAGATAATCCGTATGATCATATCTCTGTTATCAATGGACAAGAATGTCACAATGTTGGAGATTAGTATATGCACTAGGATAGAGCAACATATGGACTTCGAGTATATGTGTTTCTAATCCTTTTCATCCTATCTTTTAATCTTTTCACAATTAGTAATCACTTGCGTTCTTTCCCAGTACATTTGATTATTAGCTGTGCCCTGTTCTCAATGCGTAATTTAAATCTTTTTTTCCAACCCGGACTTGTTTATTTCAGTATCGCCCATTCGTGAGTTGTGTTAGGAGCACGACCGCAAGTAATACGGGCCACTTGAGGACGATAAAATTCGTACCACTAATCTACTGCCAGTGGCATATGAAACCAATTGTGTTTGGATAATATTATTATTATTATTATTATTATTATTATTTTTTTTTTTTTTTTTTTTTTTTTTTTGCTGAGACATAATTTCAACTACGTTTCACAGTTGCGAGGATGATAGTGCTTGTATGCCGGCATGCAAGTGGTATATGTATCATAACACTTATTATACGAGTGTACGCCTACAAAGCTCTTCATTACACTTAATTTGAAACAGAATGCAATAGAGGTTACAGGAGAGTCACGATTTTCTTTAGGTTGTGATTCTCGACGCACGATGATCTAGACACAACCAGGGCAACTCCATTCCCCAAAAAATATAATTGAAATGAATCGCTTTGCTGGCGTTAATGTGCTAGGAGTAGTGTGCATTTCTCGTAGAGAACGGTGTGTGGTACCGCACATGACATTTCCCCGTAGATACAAGAATGACATTTTGGAGCGACATCTTAGACCCTTTCCACGTAAACAAGCGGGACGAAGTATATTGAAGATAGTTGTGAGAGTTCACATAGAAGAATGGAAGGAATTTTAGTTTATGACGTCCGATGGATAATGAGGATATTAGAGAAGTAACACAAGCTGATACTGGACAAAAACAGACAAGGAAACTTTTCTGAAGAGCCAAAGAATCTGGTACCTGCCTAATATCTTGTAGGGCCCCCGCAAGCACGCAGGAGTGCCGCAAAACGACGTGGCATGCAACCGACTTATGTCTGAAGTAGTCCTCGAGGGAACTGACATCATGAATCCTGTCAGAGTCGTATCTAGACATATCGGGGGACTCACTTCACTCCTACTACTAACGCCCCGCGCTATTACAGAGCCTCCACCAGCTTGAACATGCCCTGCTGACATACATGGTCCATAGATTCGTCAGGTTGTCTCCATACTCGTACACGTCCATCCGCTCAATACAATTTGAAACGAGATTGTCCAACCAGGCAACATATTTCCAGTCATCAACATTGCAGTGCCGATGTTGACGGGCCCAGACGAGGCGTCGAGCTTTGTGTCGTGCAGTCATCAAGGGTACATAAGTGGGCCTTCGGCTCCGAAAGCCCATATCGATGGTGTTTCGTTGAATGGTTCGCTCGCTGACACTTGTTGATGGCCCAGCATTGAAATCTGGAGCAATTTGCGGAAGGGTTGCACTTCTGTCACGTTGAACGATTCTCTTCAGTCGTCGTTGTGCCCGCTCTTGCAGGATCTTTTCCCGGCCGCAGCGATGTTGGAGATTTGATGTTTTACCAGATATTCACGGTACACTCGTGAAATGGTCGTACGGGAAAATTCCCACTTCGTCGCTGTCTCGGAGATGCTGTGTACCATCGCTCGTGCGCCGACTATAACACCACGTTCAAACTCACGTAAATCTTGATAACCTGCCATTGTAGCAGCAGTAAACTATCTGACAACTGAGCCAGACACTTTTTGTCTTATATAAGCGTTGCCGACCGCAACGCCGTATTCTGCCTGCTTACATATCTCTGTATTTGAATACGAATGCCTATACCAGTTTCTTTGTAGTTGCGTCCTTTTCAGACGAAGTGCCCAGCATTCGCTTTAAGTTAATTAGAAAAACTACGGAAATTTCGAGTTTGATTGGCCATCTGCATGCAGCTCTCCAGTTGGTCATATTGAAGGAGCACAATACCAGAAGAACAGAATACCCAGCTAGGTTGCTATCGAGTACATTTAATTTGAGTCCACTGCATTTCGACAAATCTACGAGAGATATGCTGTGTTCTCCAAAGAGACTGGACGCAGATACATTCAGTAGTTTCACTTAATGACAACCTACACGTTTCTTATTTCATTGTTACCATCAACACTTGATGCACACTCTACCTCTGATATTTATTTGATTGTGTAAACCACCTGCGACAGACTTATTTCTTTTCATTCTATGATCTAGTTTTCGTTTCTGTCTTATTTTACACGAAGTAGAGTAGTGAGTAGAGAAGTTGTGAAGTGAAAGACAGTTTTGAATGCCAGGTAAACTCCCTCAAGAACTCGGATTCCTTCTTTCTCCTTTGTCCTGCAAATCACGTTAGCCAGTCGGACATGAGTACGACCATAGTTTGACCTACAGTTTGAAAATAGAATTAACAATACACGATTTGAAATTTTTAACATTTACCCTTCACCAGTGGGAGAAGTTACATTAAATGCCAAATGAAATTCGAAGGGCCGACCAGCAGTTGCAACCAAAACCCTCGCATTACTCACCCGTCAATTAACCAGTGTAGTCACGAAGCTATACATGAAAGGTGAGAGGTGATCGAAGTACTCTTAAGCCCTACAGAAGTATTCGATGGTTTCCAATAAACCTGTTAGTTTTCCTTTATTGCTTACAACAAAGCAGAGCACACGTTTTAAATACAACATATCCGTACATACGGTCTTGCCTCAGTAGAGGCAAACAATGAAAGCTTAGCATGGTGGTATTATTACTATTATACTGGAGACATAAGTCCATCTTTATCAAAACTTCTAGAGCCAAGCTCACCCACTCGACAGTTTCACACCATCTCACTTGAAATAAGGTAACGTCTGAAGATATAGGGAAAAACAGTTTTACCAACATTTTTACATTTCTCTGTATCAGTAATAAACCTTTTTATGGTTTCTATCGTCACTTCATGCCAGAATAGCTTCATATTTAAGACGAAAAAGGTACAACCGATATACAGTATAATGCACGTAAGGAACTTTTGCCCGTAGTGTGTCAGTACTTTTTTCCCCTTAGTGCTGCACAGTATTTCCAATAAGAATTATTTGTCCTGTGTTACCCGTTGCTGTCCTGGTGACTTGTGGAGAATGACCTGCGTCTGATTCAGAGTTGATAACTAAGTATCCAATATTACTATTGAGAGAATGTTGTTTAAAAATCTTAGGTTTTGTGTATCTTCTATTTATATCTTTTCAGTAAGATCTGATATTGCATTTCTGCACTGGAATAATTTTATGATACGGTACAAGAAATGATACACTTTTTTCTTTGTTGTATACATGAAGCAATAACGTAGTTATTCACTCAGTGTAGAATCATACGGGTTTGTGCAACATTCTCCACTGTATCAAAAAAATGCCAAATGGCTCTGAGCACTATGGGACTCAACTGCTGAGGTCATTAGTCCCCTAGAACTTAGAACTAGTTAAACCTAACTAACCTAAGGACATCACAAACATCCATGCCCGAGGCAGGATTCGAACCTGCGACCGTAGCGGTCTTGCGGTTCCAGACTGCAGCGCCTTTAACCGCACGGCCACTTCGGCCGGCCCACTGTATCATCTTAGCAACAAAATTCAAATCAGATATTTAATCAAGCAGCAAATACACGTTGAAATTTTCTTTGTGACACTGCATTCATGCTTAGAACACGTGATCAGGATTTAATATCATTGAATTGTAATACATTTCTTCGATGGCTCAGATGAACTGTATTCTAAATGATTATATCGTCTGTACGGTTCAGAACATTCCCCCTTCTTTTAATAAAAAAGGAACGGAATAACGGATAACATAATTTTCTACTCAATCCATACAGCTTTCAGTATCAACTTAACTGAAAATTAACGCTACTGACCGAAACGACATTTCTGTGTGTCACTGTTCGCACAATCAACAGAAAGGCCAGAATAAGTCAAGATCAGAAATTACTTGCATACTATTAAAAATACTGTAGTATTGTAAGGAATGTCATTAAAATGTCCAGAAGCATGCATGTCCTGACAGAAATAAATAATGCACGTAATAAGATTAAAACTATGGGACATTTTGAAAGGAGAGGCAGGACAGCCAGTCAGTGTAAAAGACTCCATAACAATTAAACTAAATGACAGTGTTGTGACTGATAATTCACAAGTTGCAAGCACTTTTAACAATCACTTCCTAAAAGTAGTAGTAAATACAGGATTAAATGGTTCAATTGAAGAAGCAGAAGAATGTATTACAAACGTCATTCCACAAAACTTTAGGCATCTAGAAGTAGCACCGACATCCTTCACTGAAATTAATATAGTTATAAACATTCTAAAAAATAAAAGCACTTGTGGGGTTGATGGAATTTCAAGCAGAATTCTGAAAAGTTGTTCCAACTTAATAAGTAATGTTCTTAGCGATATATGCAATGCATCACTGACACAGGGGAATTTTTCCAGGTAGGTTAAAATATGCAATTATTAAACCACTTCACAAGAATGGCTAAAAAACAGACTTAAACAATTACTGTCCAGTTTCCTTACCGACGTCGTTTTCCAAAATATTCGAAAAAGTAATATATTCAAGAGTATTCGCACACTTAAGTGGAAACTATTTACCTAGCATATCCTAGTTTGGACCCCAGAAAGGTTGCTCGACTGGGAATGCTATTTATACAATCACTCATCAAACAGTACTAGCCTTAAATAATAGGCCCATTGGTGTTTGTTGTGATGTCCCCAAAGCCTTCGACTGTATGGACCATGATACTCTCGTAGAAAAACTTAAGTTTTATGAAATTGATGGCCTTACACACAGCTGGTTTGAATCATACTTGAAAAGTAGAATAGAAAAAGTTGTGCTACATAATTTCAGCGTCTCGAGTAAAAAATCACAAAGGAAGTACCACAGGGTTCAATTTTGGGTCCACTCCTACTCCTTATGTATGTGAATGACTTTCCACTTAACATTCAACAAGCAAAATTGGTACTTTTTCCGACCATACTAGTGTTATAATAAATTCCGTTAGAGATAAAGCAACAGAAGAGTTAGTAAATGATATTTTCCAAGGAACTATTAATTGGTTCTCTTAAAACTGACTCTTCCTAAGTTTTGAAAAAACTCTCTACATTTAGTTCTGTACAACAAATAGAGTCGTACTAAGGAGCAGGAGTCAAAAGTAGGGTAGAATGCTCCAAATTTTCGGGTGTATATATTGATGAAAACTTGAAATGGAAGAAGCATATTACAGACCATCTCAAACAGTCAAATTCAGCTTCATTTGGTCATCGTATAATTGCTAATCTTGGAAACAAACTATCAACTTCCTGAGATAGTTTGTATATTTCCACTCAATAATGTAGTACGGAATAATTTTCTGGAGTACCTCATCACTTATTAAGAAAATAGTGATTCCACAAAAGCGAGCAGTAAGAATAATATGTGGTGTTCACACACGGGTGTCATGTAGGTACCTCTTCAAGAGTTAAGCGTTTAAACTGCCCAGTCACAAAACATATTTTCGCTAGTGAAATTCGTAATAAATAGTCCATCACAGTTTGAGAAGAACAGTGGTGTACATACTTACAAAACTAGAATGAAAAATGACCTTTATGCCCACTTTGAAGCTGTCAGTGCCTCATAAAGGAGTTCAGTATGCAGCAATAAAAATTTTTCATCTTTTGCCCAATAACATAAAATGTCTGGCAGGTAATGAAACAAGTTTTGAATCTAACTTAAAGGCATTTCTCTTGCACAACTCCTTCTATTCCAATGAAGAGCTGCTACTTAAAAACTGGTCAATACTTTAAAAAGCCTGACTAATAACATCACCACTCTGTACAAAGCGCCAACTCTCCCACAAAATGCAAACTGTTTTGCCTGCAGACTGTTCAGTTTAGTTGCAGGAATAACTGTTTCCTTTTCTTTTCGAATGAAACAAACAGCTCAATATGTAACATGTTTTGTTAGTAAATATGAAGAAGGTATGGAGATAATAGTTTCCTTAAATTTGTCCACTAAATAATTTTGATATTTCGTTTCTCATATATACATATGTTTGGTACGCTGTTTTCGTGACAGTCTATTTAAAAATTAAGTAAAAAACACAACGTAAACAGTCACTAAACTATAAGTGTCTATTTACGACATGTTCCGATCAACGGGTGGCAGATCAGGTGTTTAGTTAAGGCACATTGCTACCAAGCTATCAACAATGTCGACATATCAAAAATATTTCAACATTATCACTCTGACTGCATAATGCTTTTGCTTGATTAGTAACAAGAAACGTTTTGAAACTCATGCGGCCTATCGGTAGTCATGTGCATCTTCGTTAAATACACACATCAAAAAAAGTTTTGCATCACCACAGTTCCCAGAACTCCTAAAGGTAGACGTTGACTGTGGATATTGTATCACAGACACAGTCCTTTTTACTGTTCAGAGATGTCACTAAACCCGACCAAAGATATAAACAACCATGCATGAGCAGCGCCTATTAGACGGAGGGGGTCCGACAGCCGATCAGTTCCAGTCATTCCACCAGGTAGTGTTGTCTGCAGTTCAATCATGCCTAGACGGTCAATACTGCGGTTTGATCGCGTCCGCAATGTTACGTTGTGCCAGGAAGGGCTCTCAACAAGGAAAGTGTCCAGGCGTCTCGGAGAGAACCAAAGTGATGTTGTTCGGACATGGAGGACATACAGAGAGACAGGAACTGTCGATTACATGCGTCGCCCAGGCTGCCCAAGGGCTACTACTGCAGTGGATGACCGCTACCTACGGATTATTGCTCGGAGGAACCCTGACAGCAACGCCACCATGTTGAATAATATTTTTCGTGCAGCCACAGGACGTCGTGTTACGACTCAAACTGAGCAAAAGGGTGCATGATTCGTAACTTCACTTCCGACGTCCATGGCGAGGTCCAGCTTTGCAATGACGACGCTATGCAGCGTGATACAGATGGGCCCAACAACATGCCGAACGGAACGCTCAGAATTGGCATCACGTTCTCTTCGCCGATGAGTGTCGCATATGCCGTCAACCAGCTGAATCGCTTTCCGGCCAAATGTTCTTTTAACCTAGGGAACAGGTGATAGTCACTGGGCGCCAAGTCAGGACTATAGGGTGGGTGCGTGATTATGTTCCACTGAAACTGTTGCAGGAGAGCAACGGTTTGCCGACCGATGTGTGGGCGAGCGTTGTCATTGAGAATTAATGTGTACGCCCTTGCTCAACATTTCTCTTCTCTGGTTCTGAATTGCCTGTTTGAGTTTTTTCAGAGTCTCACAGTACCTGTCAGCGTCAATTGTGGTCCCAGCGATTCAGCTCCAACGACGAGGTGAAAGAAGAGGTTCATAACTTTGGCGGCGAGCTGGTATGACATGAGCATACAAAAATTGCCACAGCGTCTACAATACAAAAATGCATAGACAGTAATGGTGATTATGTCGAAAAATAGCTAAACGTTCAAGCTGTAAAATGATGTAAACCATTCTAGAAATAAACAGGTCTATGTACTTATAAAAAAATAGGAGACCTTACTTTCGGGATCACCCACGTATTATACAGCACTTAAGTACGAAGAACTCGTGCTATTTACAAACTCTACACAAAACACAATCTCTTACCTCACAACAACAAAAACAGCAGAAAATATCGGAAACACCTTATGGTTTCTGGTGCGCTTTCCTTCGTGTCATTCTAAAATCAATCACCAATTGAAATATCGACCAGGAAACATCATGAGTTCCTAGGTACACTATACTCAAGGTACAACACGCTCCCCTATACAACAGAGATGCACAAAGTAAAGGGCTTGCTGAAAAGTACTGTCCCCGAGATTTTTAAGTGATAACTAGTACAGCTTTTTAAATAACGCAAACGCTATTAACATTCTACATATTTACTCTTCATGTCTATATATTTATTTCTCAGCATAGTCACCCTGCCGTCGAACACTTTTCTCCAAATGAGACAAGTTTCTTGATACAGTCAGCGTAGAATTTTAGACGTTGTTGAGGGAGCCACAACCTCACCTCTGTTTTCATGGCGTCAGAGTTGCCAAAGTGAAGTCCTCGAAGATGTTCTTTAAATTTTTGAAACAAATAGAAATCGGATGGAACCAATTCGTGGAAGTGTAGAGGATAATCTGTGACAGTAAACCCAAGGCGTGGCATTGTTGCAAATGTCGTAGCACCCGTGTGTGGTCTGGCGTTGTCATGGTGAAAGAGAGGGTGGTTCATGTGGAGACGAACTCTTCTAATTCGAAACTTTTACGGAATGCTGTTTCTCACGCACCGACGTAGGCACATTACACACCACCACAGTAGATGCTACAATTCGGAGCCCTCTAGCGGCAGAGGGCTGCAAATACGTAGACATGAAGAATAAAGATGTAGAACGTCAAAACCTTTGTTTTATTTAGAAAGCTTTAAAAGTTTTAACATAAAAAACTCGTAAGCATTACTGTTCAGCACAGCCTTGTATTTCTTCTTACTAATCCAGCAAAAGCATTCTGCAGTCAAAGTGATAAACTTAAAACGTTCTAGATATACCGACATCTTTGGTTTCCCAGGAGCAATGCACCTTAACTAAACACCTGATCTGCCACCTGATGATGGAGTAAAGCTTCGAAACGTGTGGTAAACAAAGACTTAAAACATCGTAACCGATTACGTTGTATTTTTTATATTTGTATCTCTCAATTTAACAATAATTTTCTTCATACATACTCACCCGTTACACGGGCTCAGTTAAGTAACTCCAAAACATTTAGTAGAAGTTGATATACGCATTTTTCTAGCAAGCGTCGTAACGAAATATGTGACCACGAGCTGTTAAATTTAAATTACTCGATAACTGTCATTTTCTACTGCACTTTTGAAACATAATTAAAATTGCAGCTCGAATAATTATTTTAATTTTATGTTCATTTGTCACTATTATCTGTAGAACCGCTTGGAACTATTCTGCAGCCTCCAGCTCGTGGCCGCGTTCAGCAACCGCTGTTACCTAAGCCGAAGGCTAACAAGAGCCTCTATCTTCATTACCCTACGACACGTGATACTTACCTGAGCGCCTAAGGGTGCCATATAACAGCCAGGTTCGGCGGAAGCAATGAAACGTTCCGTTTGATGAAAATATGGGCGGTGGTCAGGGAAAGGCCTGTGACGGATGCCGCAATGAGGCGAAGGGCAGCCCATAACTCAGGGAGAGCCGCTAAATCGCCAGCTCGCAGAACGTCTGCCGTGCTGCGCTGCAGTTTCATGAAGCCATCAACTTGCCATACACTCACGTCCGACAGCGCAATACCCGTGCTCCGGATCTTGGTGGCGTCACAAGGTAAGCTCAAGCTTTATACAGTGCCACAAACAGCCTGAAGCACCTTGTATTAAAATAGTAACTACACAACCGGCCATTAAAATTGCTACACCACGAAGATGACGTGCTACAGACGCGAAATTTAACCGACAGGAAGAAGATGCTGTGATATGCAAATGATTAGCTTTTCAGAGCATTCACACAAGGTTGGCGCCGGTGGCGACACCTACAACGTGCTGACATGAAGAAAGTTTCCAACCGATTTCTCATACACAAATAGCAGTTGACCAGCGTTCCCTGATGAAACGTTGTTGTGATGCCTCGTGTAGGGAGGGGAAATACATACCATCACGTTTCCGACTTTGATAAAGGTCGGATTGCAGCCTATCGCGATTGCGGTTTATCGTATCGCGGCATTGCTGCTCGCATTGGTCGAGATCCAATGACTGTTAGCAGAATATGGAATCGGTGGGTTCAGGAGGGTAATACGGAGAGCCGTGCAAGATCCCAACGGCCTCGTATCACTAGCAGTCGAGATGACAGGCATCGCACCCGCATCGTTGTAACGGATCGTGCAGCTACGTCTCGATCCCTGAGTCAACTGATGGGGACGTTTGCAAGACAACAACCATCTGCACGAACAGTTCGACGACGTTTGCAGCAGCATGGACTATCAGCTCGGAGACCATGGCTGCGATTACCCTTGACGCTATATCACAGGCAGGAGCGCCTGCGATGATGTACTCAGCGACGAACCTGGGTGTACGAATGGCAAAACGTCATTTTTTCGGATGAATCCAGGTTCTGTTTACAGCATCATGATGGTCGCATCCGTGTTTGGCGACATCGCGATGAACGCACATTGGAAGCGTGTATTCGTCATCGCCATACTAGCGTATCACCCGGCGTGATGATATGGGGTGCCATTGGTTACACGTCTCGGTCACCCCTTGTTCTCATCGGCGGCACTTTGAACAGTGGATGTTACATTTCAGATGTGTTACGACCCGTGGCTCTACCCTTCATTCGATCCCTGCGAAACCATACATTTCAGCAGGATAATGCACGACCGCAGGTCGTGTACGGGCCTTTTTGGATACAGAAAATGTTCGACTGTTTCCCTGGCCAGCACGTTCTCCTGATCTCTCACCCATTGAAAACGTCTGGTCAATGGTGGCCGAGCAACTGGCTCGTCACCATACGCCAGTCACTACTCTTGATGAATTGTGGTATCGTGTTGAAGCTGCATAGGCAGCTGTACCTGTACACGCCATCCAAGCTCTGTTTGACTCAATGCCCAGGCGTATCAAGGCCGTTATTACGGCCAGAGGTGGTTGTTCTGGGTACTGATTTCTCAGAATCTATGCACCCAAATTGCGTGAAAATGTAATCACATGTCAGTTCTAGTATAATATATTTGTCCAATGAATACCCGTTTATCATGTGCATTTCTTCTTGGTGTAGCAATTTTAATGGCCAGTAGTGTATGTCACGATTAATCAACCATTTCCTACAGAAGTAGCACTATCAATGAATATTCATGAAAAGAACATGAAATACTGTCGATGTACCTAAAATTAATGTAAGTAAATAGTTAAAATTTCGGACGAATATATTCAGACTACGCCCACAGATTCATTATTTTGTGAAGATAATATGACTGAGAAATGCTTTTACATCGTGAAGTCGTTAGGTACGTCATGTAATTAAGAGGCGTCGCACGCCAGATATATTCGCATAAATTCCATACTTCATTGGTACCGCTGTCTGGAAGGTACTGATAGTAATATCGATGAGCAACCATGTTCTGTCCCGCAGAATGAATTTTGGAATGTTGGCGATGAGGTATTGGTGGAGTAAAGCTGTGAAGGTGGATCGTGAGTCGTGCTTGGATAGCTCAGTCTCTCGAAAAAGAAGAATTTCATTCCCCAATTACATTGCTTCCTTGCTGAAGAGCAGATCCACGACGACAGAGAGCCAGATGCTCCTCACCACCTTCAGTTTTGTGAGTGGCTGTTCTCTGGGATAACGATAAATTGCTTGGACATTGATCTGCTCTTTATGTCTGATGAAGCCTGGTTTCACCTGAGTGTTTATGTCAACTCACAGAAACACAGGTTCTGGGCAGCGGAGAATCCGCATACCTTTCACGACACACCATTGCATGATCAGAAGATTGGTGTTTGGGGTTTGGTTGGCTGTGTCTGCAAGCCACGGTCTTCGTCCCATCTTCTTTCATCAGATGCTGACTTCGGCAACATTTTGAAACCGTTTGTGGCTGCATTAACGGAGGAGGAAAAGATCTACAGTTTCTTCGTACAGGATGAAGCTGCGGCCCATACAGCTGGCCGAATGTTGGAGCACATTTACACAATCTTCACACCTAACAGAGCTGTTAGCAGAGGTCATTCTGATCGCTGCCCTAGGTAGCCACCCAGGTCACCTAGTCTGTCAGTATGTAGTTACTTTGTGTGGGGAGCCCTCAAGTCTAAGGTGTATCGCAACAGCCCTCATAGGCTTCAATAACTCCAGCAGAACATTTCGGATGAGACTGCAGCAATTCCAGAAGTCCAGCTTCGATAGGCCTTTAGTAACTTGCTGACCACGGCCCAGAAGTGCCAAGAGATGAGTGGCGATCACTTTCAACATCTGCTATAGTCAGGTTAGTACTGCATTTCCTCTCCTCTGCTGTGTTTCTTTGCACCCTGGAAGTCTGTTCCGCGGGCCCTTTTTATTTGCCCCATCGTGTAGAATATAGTCCCAGCATTGCGATGAAGAAACTTCTTGGATACGTCTTGACCACATTCGCTGGGGCCATGTTTGCCGATGTGAGTATACGTCAGTCGCTACAAAAGCGATTGGCGATGAGAAATCATGACCTTCTAGTTAACATGTCTACAGTTCCTCCACGATAAGACACGCAGAAATATGATGCTAACACGTCGAAGCCTCCGTTTGCTAGAACAGCATAGAAACAGGCAGTGGAGCATTGATTGACAGCTGGTGGCACTGACGGAAAACTTTCATCTGGGATTACAACCACTGTCATGGAAGTGTTAGGTGAGTCAAGTATTCGAGTGCAAATTTTGGACGAACTGGGTTCCATCGGTAAGACATATTGTCAAGATCCTGAAGGCTTCTCCACTTTAAGAGTAGTATATAATTAATTGTATTCACCTGAAATTTCGTTCGTTTAGTTATATAACCTGTAATTGTGACACAGGCATTCTTCCAGCACTTTTCATCATGAAGACTGTTGAAAGAACAAAGATGTTCAGTGCAAGATGTACCACTACATCTTAATTTAAATGCTCCTTGTTACACTGTGTATCATCTGTACTAATATTTCTATTTGCTGTGCCAGAATATTTCTGTAGTTATTCAATGCAAGTAGTAACGTTGTTGTTGATTGATTTCAGGATTCTGAATCTGTAGGTTGTCGGCACCCAATTAGTAACTAGGAGACAGGGCAAACCAATCGGTAAGCGTATCACGGAATATTACTTCTGTTAGTCACTACATCCGGAACACGTTCTTCATTGTGCTCTCCATTTTACGTTGTTTGTATGAGATATACTGTCGCTACAGTGTTCATCTTTGGCACGCTAGTGTAAAAGGTGTCACTATATCAGTTACATGCATAATCCGTGATTTTCACACAGTTTATAATAGGAGTGTCCCTTCATGGTATACAACCAATGTAAAGAAACTTCTAAGGAAACAGAGGCTACTGCATAATAGGTGCAAAGCGAAACGTAGGATTATAGATAGAGTGACGCTGAAGGAAATGCATTTTCCGTTAAGGACGCAATGTGTGAAGCCTTCAACGACTACCATAGCTGAATATCAGCAAAAAATGAAATGAGCGTATGGCATTGTTGGCCGGGAGGCCCCACCCGTGGAAGTTCGGCCGCCGATTACAAGTCTTATTTCAGTCGACGCCACATTGGGCGACTTGCGTGCAGGTGATGAGGATGAAGTGATGATGAGGACAACACAAAATTCAGTCCACGAGCGGAGAAAATTTCCAACCCAGCCGGGAATCGAGCCCGGACCTGCTTGCATGGAAGGCAAGCACGTTACCACGCAGCTAAGCAGGCGGACAGAGTATTATCAAATGATCTCTCGCAAAACTCATAGAAATTCCGTCTTATGTAAAGCCTGTTAGTGGTACCAGGTTTGCGTCCAGACACTCATGGGCCAGACAGGAACTGAATTTGAGAAAAAGTAAAATCAGAAATGCTGAATTCCATTTCACGTATCCAAGAGTATTAGTCCAATTTAGTTCTTGCACCACTTCAGATATGAGTAACACGTATATGAGTGTCGGTGGTATTGAGAAACAGTTGAAATCGCTGAAATTGAACATAGTTCTAGGACCCGATGGAAACCGTCTAAAATCCTACACTGAATTTGCGGCTGAGTAACCCCTATTTCAATCATAATACGCCGTAGATGCCTCGACGTAAACCCGTACCCAGTAGTTGGAAGAAAGCACTGGTCACACCCGGCTACAAGAAGCGTAGTAGAAGTGATCCATAAAATTACCGTTCAAAAGTCATGACATCCATTTGTTGTACAGATTTAGAAAATATTTTAAGCTCAAATTTAATATGTTATCTACAACAGAATGACGTATTATACGCCGTCCAACACGGATTTCGGAAACATAGATCACCTGAATCCCATCTCACAGCTCTCTCACATGTCTTCCTGAAAGCCATGTCTTAAGGCAGTTTGATGAATGCAATATTTCTTTACTTCCGAAAAGCAGCTGGCTCAATGCTACACCTAAGCTTATTGTCGAAATTATGATCGTATGGGATATCGAACAAAATCTGTGACTGGATTTATGGTTCCCTGGTAGGGAGGAGGCAGCATATCATCTTGGATGGAGAGTTATCGTCACATGTAGAGGCAAATTCGGCTGTGCCTTAGGGAAGTGTGTTGGGAACCCGTGCTGTTCGTGTTGTATATTAACAACCTGACAGACAAAATTAATAGCAATCTCTGACTTCCGAAAATGATGCGGTTTTCTATATTGACGGAAACAAAAATTGCAACACTGGGGTTTGCTTTAAATAGCCTACACGCTGTAACGATCGTGAGCATTAGTTACCTTCGAGACTGGACGTGGTGAGTTGATGTTGTTCAAGAATGACTTTAAGGCGACAAAGACCCCATTCTCAACACCTCACTGAGTTTGAACGAGTTCGTGTAACAGGGCTACGAGAAAAAACTGAATGTTCCTTCTGCGATACTGCAGACAGACTTGGCAGGAATGTAGCCACTGTACACGATTGCTGGCAGCGGTGGTCACGATAATGTACAGTTACAAGACCGGGTTCTGGACGGCGACGTGGGACTACAGAGAAGGGAGATCATCGTGTTCAGTACGAGGTGCATTCAAGTTCTAAGACCTTCGATTTTTTTTCTAATTAACTACTCACCCGAAACCGATGAAACTGACGTTACTTCTCGACGTAATCGCCCTGCAGACGTACACATTTTTCACAACGCTGACGCCATGATTCCATGGCAGCGGCGAAGGCTTCTTTAGGAGTCTGTTTTGACCACTGGAAAATCGCTGAGGCAATAGCAGTACGGCTGGTGAATGTGCGGCCACGGAGAGTGTCTTTCATTGTTGGAAAAAGCCAAAAGTCACTAGGAGCCAGGTCAGGTGAGTAGGGAGCATGAGGAATCACTTCAAAGTTGTTATCACGAAGAAACTGTTGCGTAACGTTAGCTCGATGTGCGGGTGCGTTGTCTTGGTGAAACAGCACACGCGCAGCCCTTCCCGGATGTTTTTGTTGCAGTGCAGGAAGGAATTTGTTCTTCAAAACATTTTCGTAGGATGCACCTGTTATCGTAGTGCCCTTTGGAACGCAATGGGTAGGGATTACGCCCTCGCTGTCCCAGAACATGGACACCATCATTTTTTCAGCACTGGCGGTTACCCGAAATATTTTTGGTGGCGGCGAATCTGTGTGCTTCCATTGAGCTGACTAGCGCTTTGTTTCTGGATTGAAAAATGGCATCCACGTCTCATCCATTCTCACAACCGACGGAAAGAAAGTCCCATTCGTGCTGTCGTTGCGCGTCAACATTGCTTGGCAACATGCCACACGGGCAGCCATGTGGTCGTCCGTCAGCATTCGTGGCACCCACCTAGATGACACTTTTCGCATTTTCAGGTCGTCATGCAGGATTGTGTGCACAGAACCCACAGAAATGCCAACTGTTCAACAGTAATTCGGCGATCCCCCAAAACAATTCTCTCCACTTTCTCGATCATGTCGTCAGACCGGCTTGTGCGAGCCCGAGGTTGTTTCGGTTTGTTGTCACACGATTTTCTGCCTTTATTAAACTGTCGCACCCACGAACGCACTTTCGACACATCCATAACTCCATCACCACATGTCTGCTTCAACTGTCGATGAATTTCAATTGGTTTAACACCACACAAATTCAGAAAACGAATGATTGCACGCTGTTCAAGTAAGGAAAACGTCGCCATTTTAAGTATTTAAAACAGTTCTCATTCTCGCCGCTGGCGGTAAAATTCCATCTGCCGTACGGTGCTGCCGTCTCTGGGACGTATTGACAATGAATGCGGCCCCATTTTAAAACAATGCGCATGTTTCTATCTCTTTCCAGTCCGGAGAAAAAAATCGGAGGCCTTACAAGGGAACCTCCCCATCGCATCCCCCTCAGATTTAGTTATAAGTTGGCACAGTGGATAGGCCTTGAAAACCTGAACACAGATCAATTGAGAAAACAGGAAGAAGTTGTGTGGAACTGTGAAAAAATAAGCAAAATATACAAACTGAGTAGTTCATGCGAAGATAGGCAACATTAAGGACGATGGGAACGCAGGAGCGCCGTGGTTTCGTGGTAACGTGAGCAGCTGCGGAACGAGAGGTCCTTGGTTCAAATCTTCCATGAGTGAAAAGTTTAATTTTTTTATTTTCAGTTTATGTGACAAACTCTTATGTTTTCATCACTTTTTTGGGAGTGATTATCACATCCACAAGAAAACCGAAATCGGGCAAGGTAGAACAATCTTTTTACCCATTCGCCAAGTGTACAAGTTAGGTGGGTCGACAACATATTCCTGTCATGTGACGCACATGCCGTCACCAGTGTTGTATAGAATATATCAGACGTGTTTTCCTGTGGAGGAATCGGTTGACCTATGACCTTGCGATCAAATGTTTTCTGTTCCCATTGGAGAGGCACGTCCTTTCGTCTACTAATCGCACGGTTTTGCGATACGGTCGCAAAACACAGACACTAAACTTATTACAGTGAACAGAGATGTCAATGAACGAACGGACAGATAATAACTATGCAAAAATAAAGAAAGTAAAATTTTCAGTCGAGGGAAGACTTGAACCAAGGACCTCTCGTTCTATAGCGGCTCACGCTACCACGGGACCACGACGCTCCTAAGCTCGCATGGTCCTTTATGTTGCTTATGTCACTCATGGACTACTCAGTTTGTATATTTTGCTTATTTTTTCATAGTTCCACACAACTTCTTCCTGTTTTTTCAATTGATCTGTGTTCAGTTTATCAAGGCCTATCCACTGTGCCAACTTATAACTAAATCTGAGGGAGGTGCGATGGGGAGGTTCCCTTGTTAGAACTTGAATGCACCTCGTATGTAGCCCTGGCGCATCGTACCGCATCTGCAGCAGCAATCTGAGCAGCAGTTGGTACCATAGTGACACAAAGAACTGTTACAAATCGGTCACTTCGAGGCAGCTCCGAGCCACACGATCTGTAGTGTGCGTTTCACTGGCCCCACACCACCGTCATTTGCGATTTCAGTGGTGTCAAGCGAGAGCTCACTGGAGGGTAGGAAGGAGGCGTTTTGCGTTTGCTGATGAAAGCTGATTCTGCCTCGGTGCCAGTGATGGCATTGTGTTTGTTAGAAGGAGGTCATTTGAGGGCCTGCAACCAACCTGTCTGCGTGCTAGACACGATGGACCTACACCTTAAGTTATGATCTGCGGTGCGATTTCGTATGTGGGCAGTTGCACTCTCGTAGCTATCCCACGTACGCTGACTGTACATTTGTACGTCAGTCTGCTGATTCGACCAGTTGCGTTGTCATTCATGAACAGTATTTCATGGGCTGATTTCCAACACGATAACGCATGCCCACATACTGCTGTTGTAACCCAATATGTTCTAAAGCGTGTTGAAATGTTGCCTTGGTCTGATCGATTACCACGTCTGTCTCCAATCGAGCACATGTGGGACATCATTGGACGACAACTCTAGCGTCATCCACAAACAGTATTAACTGTACCTGTATTGACCGACCAAGTGCAACAGGCATGGAATCCCATCCCACAATCTGACATCTGGCAGCTGTACAACAGAATACATGCAGGTTTGCATGCCTGCATTCAACATTCCGGAGGTTATGCCAGCTATTAATGTACCAGTATTTCACATTTGCAATGACGTATCTCACCCTTACATTAATCTGAGGTCTTGTGATGTTAATCACTTAAACGTGTTATCTAGATAAATGTGTTCCCGAAATTTCATTACTCTACACTAATTTTTTTTGTTGTTGCTGTGATTTTTTTCCGTCAGTGTATATTAAAGCACTTTCTGAAAAAAGCTGTGTCAATATCCTTGATAAGACTACTGAGTGGTGCAAAGTTTGTCAGATTACTTTAAAAGTTCGGAAATATAAAACTGTGCAGTTTACAAAACGGAAACACGTACATATGCATCTTCATCTGCATGCATACCCCTCAAGCCACCGTACGGTGCATGGAGGAAGGCAGCACGTAGGCCTTATCTTTCCGGCCCCCTCGCAAAAAGAACGAAGGAAAAATGACTATCTATAGGCCTCTGTACGAGCCCTAATTTCTCTCATCTTGTCTTCGTGGTCCTTACATGAAATATACATTGGTGGCAGTAGAATCTATAATACTTGCGTGCTGATCGAACCTACAGGTAACTAATCTAGTAGTACGCCTCTGAACTGCTTCGATGCAGTGGTTTAATTCAACCTAGCAGAGATCTCAAACACTCGAGCAGTACTGATAAATATGTCGCAGTAGTATTCTACATCCGGTCACCTTTATAGGCGAGCTACACTTTCCCAAAATTCTCTCAATAAAAAGAAATCGACCATTTGCCTTTCCTACTATCAATCAGAGATGTTCGTTCCAATTTACATCGCTTGGCAACGTTGTTCCTAGATATTTAGTCGATGTGACAGCGTTGAGCATCACACTACTAATGTTGTATTCAAACGATTGTTTTCCCTACTCATCCACATTAACTTACATTGTTCTACATTTATAGCGAGCTAGCATTCATCACACTCAGCTAGAAAATCTACATTAGACATCTTGTATCCTTTTATAGTCACTCAACGGTGATTCCTTCTCGTATACCACAGCGTCATCAGCAAACAGCCCTAAATTACTACTCACTCTGACCGTCAGATCATTTACGTATATAGAGAAATAGAGCGGT
Organism: Schistocerca piceifrons; assembly: GCF_021461385.2. NCBI lineage: Eukaryota > Metazoa > Arthropoda > Insecta > Orthoptera > Acrididae > Schistocerca > Schistocerca piceifrons. Next base: position 207,603,398 of record NC_060149.1, on the reverse strand, counting down.
CCTATCATATTTCCCTGGGGCACTTTCGACAACACCCCTGTCTCTGACGAACATTCGTCGTTGAGGACAGCATACTAGGTTTTATTACTTAAGAAGTCTTCGAACCAGTCACGCAAATGGGAACCTAATCCGTACACCCAGACCTTCGTCAACAGTCTGCAGTGGAGCACTGTGTCAAACACTTTCTGGAAATCTAGGAATATGGAATCAGCCTGTTGCCCTTCGTCATTGGATCGCAGGATATCATCTGAGAAAAGTGAGAAACTGAGCTTCACACGAGCGATGCTGTCTAAATCCATACTTATTTATGGACAGAAGGTTTTCTGTCTCAAGGAAATTGGTTACATTCGAGCTCAGAACGTGTTCAAGAATTCGGCAGCAAACAAATATTAAGGATGTTGGTCTGTAAATATGCGGGCCCGTTCTTTTACCATTGCTTTATACAGGCGTCTTTCGCACTTTTTTCCAGTCGCTTGGGACTTGGCCCTGGGAGAGAGATTCGCGATACGTGCAAGCTAAGTAAGAGGCAATGCCGCAGAGTACTCTCTGTAAAACTGAATTAGCATTCCACATCGGCCTGTCGACTTATTTATTTTTAACTCTTCCAGGTGCTTTGTACGCCAGAGATGCCTATTTCTTTGTACTCCATACGGAGCTTGTGCGGCAGTCAAACAACGCAATGATTACACGATACTCCTACATGAATGATTTCCTAAACGTGAAATTTAAAACTTCATCTTCCCTAATCTGTCTTTATTACCACCCCACACTGACGACAAGTGACTAGATAGAAGCCTTCGACTCGCTTGGTGATTTTACGTAAGACCAGAATCTTCTCGTGTTCTTGGCAATATGATTCGCTGAGTTGTGACGGTGGAAGCGTTCTGTAACTTCAATATCAATGAGTCACAATTTTAATCGGTGGAATCATATAAATACCTGTGTGTCACAATTTGTAGGGAGATGAAATGGAACGATTGGATAGGCTCAGTCGTATGTAATGTAGGTCGCAGTCCTCGTTTCATTCGTAGAATAACAGCGAAATGCATTCAGTCTTCAAAGGAGATTGCTTACAAACACTTGTGTGACCCATCCAGAATATTTCACAAATATGTGGGACCTGTACTGGACAGTATTAATAGGAGATATTGAAAATATACAAAGTAGAGCGGCACAAGTGCTCACAGATTTGATCCATTGGCGAGTGTTATTGAGATACTGATGAAACTAAAATTGTAGACGCTTGAAGATGGGTGCTAACTATCCCACTGAAGCCTAGTTACAAAATTTCAAGAGCCAGCATTAAAGGATGAATCTAGTTTGATACTACAAAAATGGTTCAAATGGCTCTGAGCACTATGGGACTTAACTGCTAAGGTCATCAGTCCCCTCGAACTTAGAACTACTTAAACCTAAATAACCTAAAGACATCACACACATCCATGCCCGAGGCAGGATTCGAACCTGCGACCGTAGCGGTCGCGCGATGCCAGACTGTAGCGCCTAGAACCGCTCGGCCACTCCGGCCGGCATTTGATACTACAACCCCTCAAGTATTGCTCCCGTAGAGATTGCGAGGACAGGATTAGGCTAATTAGTGCGCATCGACGCTTTTAAGCAATCATTCTTCCCGTGCTCCCTACGTGAATGACTGTCTCAGCTCCAGGATCGCGTGCTGCTGGTAAAGCGTTTTTACTAGAACGGTGACTGTGCAGCTTCCATACATGCATACACGTGGATACATGCTTGCTTCTAAACCCGTATCGGAGTCGCGCTACGTTGCATATACGATGCAGCAACGCCCTCATTCAGAAACTTTTTTATTGCTCCTGATAGATTGATGGTTCAAATGGCTCTGAGCACTATGCGAGTTAACTTCTGAGGTCATCAGTCGCCTAGAACTTAGAACTAATTAAACCTAACTAACCTAAGGACATCACACACATCCACGCCCGAGGCAGGATTCGAACCTGCGACCGTAGCGGTCGCTCGGCTCCAGACTGCAGCGCCTAGAACCGCACGGTCACTCCGACCGGCTGATAGATTGAGATATTTACTGTTTTGTAAGAAGTGGGCGTTACATATCCTGCGAAGCAATACTAAATGCAGATTGTTCGGAGGCATACTCCTGGTGTAAATATTTTAAATGTGAAGGCAGCACGTAGAAGTGATTTCTTTCGTGATGTCAACACTGAGCTTTGTATCAGTACCCAAAGTTAGTTGTAGCACAACGGTTACTAGAGTACAAAGGACAACTAAAACAAGAAGGAAGTTTTTTCTCTTTTGTTCGTTAAGCTAACGACAGTGGTGTCAAGGGCCAATTTAAGGCCCAAGTGAGACAAGCGGCCACTTGGGGTGCCAAATTAGTGTAAAATTTGTACGCAGGGTGAAAAATGGTTAGTAGCGGAATCTGAAACTCGGGAAAGTACACGATAGCACAATCAAAGCCTTCCACTAAACATGGGGCTGCAAACGAGCCGTTTACGAGACAATTACGAATGTGTGTTTATGAGCCACTACTGAGTTCAGTATGAAATGATGTCCTAGATAGTACAACGAATTTGAAATATAGAAATTTCGACTAAGTCAGCATCAAATTGGGCTGAGATTCCTCTGAAGGGATACCGTACCAAGAAATACAATACTGCTTCAGGTGGTTACATATTACAAATTACTGTTCACCGTGTGTCGTCGTCACATTTGCCGGCAACGTTGCATTCCTCTCTCCAGAGATGTAGGAATTCTTTCAAACATCCCCGGATCATCTTGTAAATCCGTACAGTTCGCTGCTCCAGTTCTTCAAATGTATCAGTCAGAGTGCTGTGCACTTTACTTTTTAGATGGCAACAGACAGGAAAGTCCAAAGGACGGAGGTTAGGTGACCTCGGAGGCTAACGTACAGGCTGTGTTTGACCTATCCATTTTGGACCATACTGACGTGTCGGACGTCGTCTTATAACAGCAACAGAATGAGCCTGTCTCCCATCATGCATGTATCGCATTTCTCAGTGTTGCCACGGATAAGGTAGGCCATGGGTGAAATCTGAGACCAATTGGACGGGAACTGAACATACAATTTTACGTTTCAAATACGCTTGTACTAAATAGCATCACGTTTCATACAGAAGTCAGTTGCAGCTCGTAACCACTCACTTGCAGATGGCTTGTTTGGGAACCTATGTTTAGTGGAACTTTTTTGCGCTTTCCCAGTGTTAGTTTTCGCGGTTAATTGAGGGGCTAAGAGTAAAGTACTTCTTGAAGCAAACTGAGTAAATGACTGGCAATGTTAAATAACTGTTTACAAGTTACGTGAGTTATTACTAGAACATTAGACATTTTTTTCCTGATGGTCGTTTAGTTCGTGCATATTTGTAGGAATAGTTAGAAATTGTAGTGCATCTGCTTTATTTTTTAATATACTAAAACTTATACTCCTTGTGTCTTAAAGCTTTTTAGAGTAAAACAAGTACAAGTGTAAAACATTTTATTTACTGTGCTATATTTTGAAGATTTTTTGGTACACATCATATATAGTACAATGTACAATGGATATTCATTATACGAGTAACACAAGGACATGTGGACAATGAAACCGAAATTAACAAAAAAAACTGAAAACGATAGGTAAATAGCAAATTAAATTAAAATATCAAAACGAAAATTTATTTGTGTGATTCCAACACTTATGGGATATTATTCTTAGTCACTTTCTACAATCTCGTCACATTCAGTGTTTATAGAATCATAGTCGTTTCTTTTTGTGGTATCCCTTGAAGAATGTCCTCCCTGGGTAACACTCGTGATGCTGTACCAATATGTTCTGCATTTTTTAGTCGTCCTCGTCCCGTTCTTTGACCACACACTCTTCTTTCTCCACTCCCTCTAATTACACCCATAGTAACTGTTGCCTAGGAATGGGATATATTGCTATAGAACTCACGCTACAGTGGAGGCATGTGGTTCATCATCTCCTGCAGATTATTCAGTTCTCAAATTTCACTCCAAATCATCTTGATGCAAAGGTTGCAGAAGCGGTATTGATAGGGGACTAATACACTCCTGGAAATGGAAAAAAGAACACATTGACACCGGTGTGTCAGACCCACCATACTTGCTCCGGACACTGCGAGAGGGCTGTACAAGCAATGATCACACGCACGGCACAGCGGACACACCAGGAACCGCGGTGTTGGCCGTCGAATGGCGCTAGCTGCGCAGCATTTGTGCACCGCCGCCGTCAGTGTCAGCCAGTTTGCCGTGGCATACGGAGCTCCATCGCAGTCTTTAACACTGGTAGCATGCCGCGACAGCGTGGACGTGAACCGTATGTGCAGTTGACGGACTTTGAGCGAGGGCGTATAGTGGGCATGCGGGAGGCCGGGTGGACGTACCGCCGAATTGCTCAACACGTGGGGCGTGAGGTCTCCACAGTACATCGATGTTGTCACCAGTGGTCGGCGGAAGGTGCACGTGCCCGTCGACCTGGGACCGGACCGCAGCGACGCACGGATGCACGCCAAGACCGTAGGATCCTACGCAGTGCCGTAGGGGACCGCACCGCCACTTCCCAGCAAATTAGGGACACTGTTGCTCCTGGGGTATCGGCGAGGACCATTCGCAACCGTCTCCATGAAGCTGGGCTACGGTCCCGCACACCGTTAGGCCGTCTTCCGCTCACGCCCCAAAATCGTGCAGCCCGCCTCCAGTGGTGTCGCGACGGGCGTGAATGGAGGGACGAATGGAGACGTGTCGTCTTCAGCGATGAGAGTCGCTTCTGCCTTGGTGCCAATGATGGTCGTATGCGTGTTTGGCGCCGTGCAGGTGAGCGCCACAATCAGGACTGCATACGACCGAGGCACACAGGGCCAACACCCGGCATCATGGTGTGGGGAGCGATCTCCTACACTGACCATACACCACTGGTGATCGTCGAGGGGACACTGAATAGTGCACGGTACATCCAAACCGTCATCGAACCCATCGTTCTACCATTCCTAGACCGGCAAGGGAACTTGCTGTTCCAACAGGACAATGCACTTCCGCATGTATCCCGTGCCACCCAACGTGCTCTAGAAGGTGTAAGTCAACTACCCTGGCCAGCAAGATCTCCGGATCTGTCCCCCATTGAGCGTGTTTGGGACTGGATGAAGCGTCGTCTCACGCGGTCTGCACGTCCAGCACGAACGCTGGTCCAACTGAGGCGCCAGGTGGAAATGGCATGGCAAGCCGTTCCACAGGACTACATCCAGCATCTCTACGATCGTCTCCATGGGAGAATAGCAGCCTGCATTGCTGCGAAATGTGGATATACACTGTACTAGTGCCGACATTGTGCATGCTCTGTTGCCTGTGTCTATGTGCCTGTGGTTCTGTCAGTGTGATCATGTGATGTATCTGACCCCAGGAATGTGTCAATAAAGTTTCCCCTTCCTGGGACAATGAATTCACGGTGTTCTTATTTCAATTTCCAGGCGTGTATTATGCCTCCTAAAATCCGTTTCTGTAAACCCAAAGACACTGTTAGGTGAATATCTGAACTGCATTGTTAGAGGATCTCTGTTTCGGATCCACCTGATATTCCTCCGTTGTACACTGAAGAGCCAAAGAAACTGGTACACCTGCCTAATACCGTCTAGCGCCCCCGCGAGCACGCAGAAGTGTCGCAACACGACGTGGCATGGGCTCGGCTAATGTCTGAAGTAGTGCTGGAGGCAACTGACACTACGAATCCCGCAGGGTTGTCCATAAATCCGTAACTGTACGAGTGCGTGGAGATCTCGTCTAACACCACGCTGCAAGGCATCCCAGATATGCTCAATAATGTTCATGTCTAGGGGAGTTTTGTGGCCAGGGGAAGTGTTTAAACTGAGAAGAGTGTTCCTGGAGCTACTGTGTAGCAATTTCGAACGTGTGGGGTGTCGCATTGTCATGCTCGAATTGCCCAAATCCGTTGGAATGCAAATCGACATGAATGAGTACAGGTGACCAGACTCGATGCATTCGTACGTGTCACCCGTCAGAGTCGTATCTAGACGTATCAGGAGACCCATATCACTCCTACTGCACACGCACCACACCATTACAGAGCCTCCACCAGCTTGAAGAGTCCCCTGCTGATGTGCTGGGCCCATGGACTCATGAGGTTGTATCCATACCAGTACACGTCCACCCGTTCGATACAATTTGAAACGAGACTCGTCTGACCAGGCAACATGTTTCCAGTCATCAACAGTCCAATGTCGGTATTGACGGGCACAGGCGAGGCGTAAAGCTTTGTGTCGTGCATTCATCAGAGGTTGCACTTCTGTCACGTTGAACGATTCTCTTCAGTCGTCGTTGGTCACATCCTTGCAGTATCTTTTTCCAGCAGCAGCGACGTCGGAGATTTGATGTGTTACCGGTTTCCTGATATTCATAGTACACTCATGAAATGGTCGTACGGGAAAATCCCCACGTCATCGCTGCTTCGGAGATGATGTGTCCCATCGCTCGTGCGCCGATAGTAACACCACGTTCAAACTCACTTTAATATTGATAACCCGACATTGTAGCAGCAGTAACCGATCTGACAACTGCGCCAGACACTTACTGTCTTATACAGGCATTGTCGACCACAGCGTCGTATTCTGCCCGTTTACATATCTCTGCATTTTTACACGCATGCCTACACCAGTTTCTTTGGCGCTTCAGTGTGTTTCGATTCGTTATGTCTTGTCTGTGCTTTATTAAAATATACCTGGTATACATACGATAAAAATGTTTGTCAATCAGAACTAAATTAGTCAGAGGTCACATACGGAAATGAAACTCTTTTCAAAGTCACTTAGAAAAGTAGAATCGGCAAAATTCTAAAAGAAGAGAGACGAACAGTTGTAGAAATGAGGTATACCAAAATGAAGGGCAATGGCGGATAGTGGCAAATGCAGTGGTGTGCAGCTAACTGGAGCTCATTACAGATACACTATGTGATCAAAAGTTTCCTGACACACCCCAAAACATACGTTCTTCATATTAAGTGCATTGTGCTGCCACCTACTGCCAGGTACTCCAAATCAGCGACCTCAGTAGTCACTAGACGTCGTGAGAGAGCAGAATGGGGTGCTCCGCGGAACTCACGGACTTCGAACGTGGTCAGGTGACTGGGTGTCACTTGTGCCGTACGTCTGTACGCGAGATTTCCACACTCCTAAACAGCCCTAGGTCCACTGATTCAGATGTAATAGCGAAGTGCAAAACATGGAGGGACATGTACAGCATAAAAGCGTACAGGCCGACCTCGTCTGTTGACTGACAGAGACCACCGACAGTTGAAAAGGGTCGTAATGTGTAATAGGCAGACATCTATCAAGACCATCAAAAAGCAATTACAGACTGCATCTGGATCCACTGCAAGTACTATGACAGTTAGGCGGGAGGTGAGAAAACTTGGATTTCATTGTCGAGCGGCTCCTCATAAGCCACACATCACGCCGGTAAATGCCACACGACGCCTCGCTTGGTGTAACGAGCGTAAACATTGGGCGATTGGATAGTGGAAAAACATTGTGTGGAGTGACGAATCACGGTACACAATTTGGCGATCCGATGGCAGGGTATGGGTATGGCGAATGCCCGGTGAACGTCATCTGCCAGCCTGTGTGGTGGTAACGGTAAAATTCAGAGGTGGTGGTGTTATGGTATGGTCGTGTTTTTCATGGAGGGGGCTTGCACCCCTTGTTGTTTTGCGAGGCACTATCATGGCACAGGACTACATTGTTACTTTAAGCACCTTCTTGCTTCCCACTGTTGAAGAGCAGTTCTTCGGGGGTGGCAATTGCATCTTTCAACACGTTCGAGCACCTGTTCACAATGCACGGCCAGTGGCGGAGTGGTTACACAACAATAACATTCCTGTAGTGGATTGGACTGCACAGAGTCCTGATAGGAATCCAATAGAACACCTTTGGGATGTTTTGGAAAGTGGACTTCGTGCCAGGCCTCACGGACCGACATAGACACCTCTCCTCAGTGCAGCACTCCATGAAGAATGGGTTGCCATTCCCCAAGAAACCTTCCAGCACCTGATTGAATGTATGCCTGCGAGAGCGGAAGCTGTCATCAAAGCTAAGAGTGGGCCAACACCATACTGAATTCCAGCATTACCGATGGAGGGCGCCACGAACTTGAAAGTCATTTTCAACCAGGTGTCCGGATACTTTTGATCACATAGTGTACTATATGGTAGAAAAAAATTCTTTTTGTTCACATTGTGAGGACACCATAAACCAGATTACTAAGAAAATTACCGAGCGAGGTGGCGCAGTGGTTAGCACACTGGACTCGCATTCGGGAGGACGACGGTTCAATCCCGTCTCCGGCCATCCTGATTTAGGTTTTCCGTGATTTCCCTAAATCGTTTCAGACGAATGCCGAGATGGTTTCTTTGAAAGGGCACGGCCGATTTCCTTCCCAATCCTTCCCTAACCCTAGCTTGCGCTCCGTCTCTAATGACCTCGTTGTCGACGGGACGTTAAACACTAACCACCACCACCACCACCACTAAGAAAATTGTAGTGAAACACTGGAACGTGAAGCAACGAGTAGGTTGGATAAAGTAAATCAAGGATGGTTTGAAAGAGTTAGAATTACCCTTTGACGATTTGCAACACAAAGCAGAAAATGTGAAGAACCTGAAAAATTAAAAAAGTAGTATTCAGATCAAAAATAAACAAACGACGTATAAAAAATTGTTATTTAGAGATCAGGAACGGCAGAAAAATCAGAACGAATAAAAAGACACTGGGCAATTCGGGAAGAAAACTTACTGAATTGGAGGACCAGAAAATGACTGACTGAAGTGGTCTAATGAGGCCATAAAAGCAGAAGAAGAAGAAATAGAAGAAATGGAGTAATGTAAGACGAGGAAAGTTTCACATCGGGGACTGGACTAGTACGAGGTCCACCCATCAATTACCAGTCTCATTCGACGCAGCATGGACGTCGTCAGCCACTGGAACTATGGTCTTTTCGTCCATGAGACTCTCCCGTCTATCCAACGCTACGACCCACAGTTAGTCAGGTATACACGGGCCTGGTGTCAAACAGCGTAAGCTCATGTGACGCTTCATTCTGGCCTACAAATTTTCAGTGGGTTTCCAGTCTGGTGCTCGAACAGACCAGTGGATCAAATCCCCGTTGTGAAAACGATTGGTGCACACTTCGTTTCTTGAGAACCGCTGAGTGGACCTGCTGGAACTGCATCACTCCATTTGAATGGCGCATCCTCACACTCAGCACCATAGTATGTTTAATGATGTGCACATACTGATTTGTGGAAAGATTGCCATAAATTCCATGAACTGTCATCTTATGACATACACCCCCAGCATGAAACTGTGATGCGGCCGAAAGGCGAATGTTCTACACTCAGTTCAGCGAAGGCAAACCTATAGAATTTGTTATCATCGGAGACGGCCTCTGTGTTAACAGTCGTGTGCTCTAAGGCTAACAACCAGTAATCAGTTGAAGATGGTTTGCGAGCACCCACAGAAACTGATCTCGTTCTTGAGTTGGACTTGTTCTTATACGTTTATTGCAGGCAGAAGCATCTCGGCGTATGCGGTATTATACGCAACCACAGAAAATCAAAAAAGTCTATAAGTAAAATCTTTAAAATAAGAAATAAATTAATACACTTATAAAAGTGTGTTACTTGTGTTTTGTCACCTTTGCAAGTATGTGTTGCCTTCCACTGGTGAGAGCTCACACAACGTCCACCTCGGTATCTGCGGGGTCAGTGCAGTGCAGTATATTGCTAACCAAAAGTGCACAGGTTCGATTCCCTGTCTGTTTGGAGATTTCCTCCGTCCGGAGACTGGGTGTTGTGTTGTCCTTCCTTTCGTATCATCTTAACTGGCACGAAAATCGCCTGCATGGCGTCACATGAAAAGCCTAAGCCTCTGTAACTTCATACTAGGATATGACTTGACCCTAATGAATGTTCTCAATCCTCATACCACACTGCTGAAATGGCTGTATGTGCACACCCCAAAAGACAATAAATTAAAAGAAAGTAATTTTACACAACCAAAGGCACACGAGGTTACCAAGATATGCAGACAGTTTTGTTCTGTCAACTGTACATACGTATCTAAACGAGAACCACAGCTTCACCACATACTGCTGTCCTTTTCTGAGGTAGAAGTATCTAATTCCTCCTTGAGACATGTCAGCACCATGGCTGCTTCAAGAACATTTTTCCCCACAAGCGACATACCGTTTTCACGAGCCCTCCTCCTCGCGCTCTATGATGATAAAGTTTAAGCTCGATGCCAGTGCCTGGACTGCATTTAGAATGCAACCAGTATAAGTGAAATGACGGACAGGAGGAACATTGCTGCTGTCTTTAATGAACGTTCAGTTGTATGTTTTTAAGTACAGTAATAGCCTAATGTGTATGGTTGTAAGGTGGCTATAATATCGCACCTTACAAGCACTCATCTATATATTTTGCCGTGATTTACAGCCGGAATTAGGTATCATTAGATAGGTTGTACATCGTATATATGAATATTTAAAGAAGACTGACATTGTCACTTACACCTTGGAAATAGTTGTTAACACTTATTACCGAGCGAGGTGGCGCAGTGGTTAGCACACTGGACTCGCATTCGGGAGGACGACGGTTCAATCCCGTCTCCGACCATCCTGATTTAGGTTTTCCGTGATTTCCCTAAATCGTTTAAGGCAAATGTCGGGATGGTTCCTTTGAAAGGGCACGGCCGATTTCCTTCCCAATCCTTCCCTAACCCGAGCTTGCGCTCCGTCTCTAATGACCTCGTTGTCGACGGGACGTTAAACACTAACCACCACCACACTTATTGAATGAAAGGCGACGGAATGTCTTTGTTATCAAATCAGTGTAATGAATGATTGCCTACACTAGTAGAGGCTGGAACACCAGTGGAAATGAAAGGGCAGACATAACTCAAGCCCTGGGTGGAAAAGACAACACAGGTGTTGGTCCTGCTTAACACAGGAAGTAGCCAAGACGGACGGTCAGGGCACCTGAGCACTGAAGCACAATACAGCGGCAGCCGGCCGGTTTGTAGCGCGGCTTGGAGGATAACCGGCTAATACTTTGGAAGCTCTGAAAATCTTGGACGCAGCAGAGAGGAACGAGGATGCGTTACCTCGGAAATCACGCAGGCTGGGTTTTCCGAGGATTTTTACTCTGAGAGGCGTACCGTTCTATGTATTCCTAATTAATGAGGATAGGTATTTCTTCGTAAACTTTCCGCGCTGGACGACAAAAGACTAAAATATGGTTGGTCAGCGCTCGGGAGAATCTACAGAGAGGGAGAATATTCCGTGGTTTCGAGAATACGATTCGCCTTCTGCATTTACGAGGGAGAGGAGCTGAACTTTGCTGGGAAGCCACCAGTGGAGAGAAAAAGGTCGTCTGTTCTGAGCACCCATGTTTCACGGTCGCTCAGTATCAGCTCTTGTTGGTACAGATGGACTTGCTGTCCTTGCTCTCAGTAGATTTCATAGTTAGAACGGTTAGGCACAGTATTGTTGCGAACTTATACGATTCCGCACTTCGCCTCCAGGTAGGGAGTCGTTGTTGTGTATGCAGCGTTCAGTGATTGAGAGCACTTCTTCTATCTATACTCACGTAGAGACGTTATCTGAGTTCCGTCCTTGTAGCTGGGAGTTCGCGTTTCTTGTCAGTAGAACACAGAGAGAAGAAGACAGTATTACATTATAATAGTCAGAGGACCGCCTTCTGCCATCCCAGTATTTCGAAGAGTTTTTATTTTGTGGCTGGAGTTATTCCATCGTCGCAGACGTGTACGAGAACCATCACTCTGACGCACCGGATGCAGTACATATGGTGATATTGCTAATTGCTTTGGCTGTTTAGGGTTATAAAGCTAAACAGCTGTGACCACGTAAGTTTTATTTCCACAAAGGTTGCACGCCACTGTTGATCATTTTTGAAAGTTTTGTCTTCTAGTGTTTGGTATGTAGAGATGTCACTCACCTCGTGTTATTTATATTAGATCGCGTAGCCATAAAAAGGGGCAGATTTCGGCAATTGATCAATGATATTAGTTAGGAAATTCATTTGTATCTCTTGTAGCTGCACCACCGTTTAAGATAGGAAAGTTAGATTCGGTGCAATATTTATGAGCGCACAAGTTACAGCGAGGCGCAGGCCTGTTGACAGTAAGTTATGCCGACCAGCGGTTGCGATGTAGAATGGACGACACAGGGCCGTCGAACCGCTGAAAAGAGTAAACGCAGCAGATTGCATGGCGCAAGTTACAGGCAGAAGGGGCCCACTGGCGCAACCTAGGTGTTATGATTACGTGACCTCGGAGCGGCGCGTTAGCAAAAGAGATGCACACAGCCACGTATAAATAGGCGCCGGTTTTCTAACGAGGGGGATTCAAGTGTGGCAGCTCTCCTGGACGCCAGGGCGTGTCACACCACTCGCTACACACAGCAGCAGATGGGGCGCCAGCGTTCCAGTCCATGGCGGGTCGCTGGTTCGACCCTCTGAGGCCAACATGGGGTCTGTAGCCAGCCAGTGGCGGACCAGTCGATAGCTCGCTACTGCGGGCAGACTTGTTGGCTCCCAACACACGCCGGAGGCATCCTTAGGTGAGGGCTGCAGATTTGACTGTCGGATTACAGGTGCTTGTTGTCGCCGCGATTTTAACCACGACGGCGAAGAAGCACGCAGCAGGCTGCCCTGCAGCTCCCAGTGAGTGGCACTGAGGCAATGGAGATGAAGGCCACTGAGTTGGCTGCCGGCGCATCCTGAAATCGTCGAAACTCCGTGGCGGTACACGGCCGGCCGGCACGCTGCAGTATGTTGCACCGGTCATTGAGGTAGCGCTTCCGCGCCAAGCAAAGTGGCGTCCTCGGCATTGCGGGACCCTGTGACGTAGACACAGAGGAATGCAGCACTGTACCTGGGAATAATAAAACTCTTGAAGATCACGGCTGAATTTTAATACGGCGCATCCTGACAGTTTCCATCATCGTCCTACGTTCCTCAACCACACACCAACACCTACATTTGGCAGTGACGGCTATACTCTTTATGTCCATTGGACATTGATATACAAAAATTTGTAATATATATAATGAGTTTTAATCTACAATAGATGTATAAGCAGAAACAGCATTTATCATTTTGTAGTTACTAGTTCCCTTAATCATTCATTTATGTTTATGGTATAATTTATATGTTAAAGAGCAAGAAGGAGGAGATAATATCACCATTAGGAGATCCTAAGATCTGCTTCAGGGGGTAGTCAGACAGGGCCATATTTTCATTTTCACATTCAGTATTTTCCGTTGCGCACATTCATTTTTACACCCACCTGGAGTAGTATATTGGATGGTTTTATGAGCACTTATAGTAATATTTAATATATATTTTGAAATACCGCTGGTATATTTTGAGGTAAAATTAGCATATGAACACAATAGACTGTAAGGTCTGAACCTGGTTATACATATAAGGAATGTGATAAAGATTTTTGTACCTCTGGAAAGGCAAAGAAGTACTTCAAACATACATTTTTTCTACTGGACTGAATGGAAGCAGTGAAGCAGTCAAGCAGAAAGTTTTCCTTGCTGAAAATGAAAACAGGAACCTTTCTTTCAGTTAACGACACAGATGTCATACCGAAGGATAAAGTTGCGAAAGACACTAAAGGAAACAACCACATTGAAGCACCAAAGAAACTGGTATAGGCATGTGAATTCCTATACGGAGATATGTAAATGGGCAGAATACGGGACTGCTGTTGGCAATGCCTATATAAGAAAACAAGTGTCTGGTGCAGCTGTTAGATCGGTTACTGCTGCTACAATTGTTATCATGATTTAAATGAGTTTGAATGTGGTATTATAGTCAGCGTATGATCGATGGGATACAGCATCTCCGAGGTAGCGAAGAGTGGCAATTTTCCCGTATGCCTGTTTCATGAGTGTACCGTGAGTGTCAGGAATCTCGTAAAACATCAAATCTCCGACATCGCTGCAGCCGGAGAATGATCCTGCAAGAAAGGGACCAACGACTACTGAAGAGACTCGTTCAACGTGGCAGAAATGCAACCTTTCTGCAAATTGCTGCAGATTTCAATGCTGGGCCATCACCAAGCGTCAAGGTGCGAATCATTCAACGAAACATCATCGATATGGGCTTTCAGAGCCGAAGGCCCACACGTGTACACTTGATGACTGTGTGACACAAAACCTTACACCTCGGCTAGGCCCTTCACCACTGACAGTGGGCTGTTGATGACTGGAAACATGTTGCCTGGTCGGACGAATCTAGTTTCAAATTGTATCAAGCGGATGGACGTGTACGGTTGTGGAGACAACCTCATGAACCCATGTACCCTGCATGTCAACAGGGGACTGTTCAAGCTGGAGGAGGCTCTGTAATGGTGTGGGGTGTGTGCAGATTGAGTCATATGGAACTCTTGATACGTCTAGATATGGCTCTGACAGGTGACATGTACGTAAGCACCTGTCTGTTCACCTGCATCCATTCATATCCATTGTGCATTGCGACGGACTTGGGCAATTCCAGCAGGACAATGCATCATCCCACACGTCCAGAATCGCTACAGCGTTGCTCCAGGAATACTCTTCTGAGTTTAAACACTTCCGCTAGCCACCAAACTCCTCAGTCATGAACTTTGTTTAGCATATCTGGAATGCCTTGCAACGTGCTGTTCAGAAGAGATCTCCACACCCTCGTACTCTAACTGATTTATGGACAATCCGGCAGTGTTCATGGCGTCAATTCGCTCCAGAACTACTTGAGACATTAGGCGAGTCCATGCCACGTCGTGTTGCGACACTTCTGCGTGCTCGCGGGAGCCCTACACGATATTAGATGGGTGTACCAGGCTCTTTGGCTCTTCAGTGTAGAATTGTTTCTAGTATGATATAGTCAGAGAAAATACTTAACATGAACCAATAAAGAACAGGTAAATCCAAATACAATAATATTCTCTTCCTTACTGCCTCTCGAATATTTTCTGCGTGTATCGTGTAAAAGACGTGTATTCAGGGCATACAAAAGCTCTTTTTCTAGTTAATATTATTTGGATTCTAAGGATACCATTCGTTACACTAACCCAATTTCTCTATATTAGTCTTCAGAGAAATGAGCAATATAGAATATGCCTTCACCGTGTTCTTCAGATTGCACATCTGAAACATTTATCTCAATTAATCAGACTCCGAATAACTGGAAAATTAAGTCCTGTGTTTTTCTGTTTTTCTTTTTCAAGAACACAAATTTCTCCTCTATGTACTTTGATTCTGCTACAGTTTTCTTCTTTTTAATTTATTTCAAACATTCGCTTTAGCTACTTAACAAATTCAAAAACTTCTGATTCTACTGGAGCCGTTGGCTCTTTTTGTGGCTTGCTAATTGTGGGAGCTGGCCAGATACCGTTAGGAGTCAGATTTACTCGGTTGTTTACATCTTGTATGTTAAACTGTTTGTGCTTGTAATGTCATTGTCTCTAATTTCATACCCGTTACGTTTGAAAAGTCCGGTATTCCAGAGACCGTTTATAGCATTTCCCATTGTTACTGCTCTCCAGTAGGCTGCTCCAAATAACCTCGTAATCAAAAATGAATTTGCTACTTGACCTGCGTTATTTGCCCACCCGGTTGCTTCTTGGGGATAATACGTTTCAAATGGTTCCACGAATTCCTCCCAAGAATCTGCATTTTATCCGTGGAATGGGATGATGTGGTCACAGTTTTCTCTTGCTTTTTCTGCCACAAAAATGTGATATGATGTGCATCAAGTGTTATCACAACAGAATCTTCACCAGCTACTGGGTGTCAAGCTGAAGTTATCCTAAAACGAGATAGCGTGTCCTAATGTACGATACTGTCGCGTATTAGGATACTCATGGTATCACATATTAGTAATTAGGCATATTGCACTAGAAACCCACCCTCATAAATACACGTGGGGTCGCTTTTGCTTACCGTCCCTAGGAGTAACCGTAAAATGCACTTCACATGACCCCTGCTAGCTCCGAAGCAAACAACAACATTGCATGCTACACAATCCTCGTGATGTCCTAGCACAACAAATCACTACCTCTCCTAACATTAACAATGGTTCTTCTAAGGACCCAAGACCTAGAGATTTTGGACACAGAACTAGAAATTTATAGATTGACATAGAGAGAATTAGCTGATCTAAATGCCAATATTTATCAAAACTGTACCTGTGAAATAATGTCAACGTTATCGCTATCCAAGAAACGAATGTAAGTGACGTAGACCAGCTCAAGACAAGGGGTAAAATACTAGGGTACGACCTCTTCGGCGCAACCTACTACCCAACGTACAGGATCGCCTCACATGTACAAAATACGATAGCGAATGCTTTCTTAATCTCAAAAGGGACCTGAAACCATATCCATGAAGTTATTATAAAAATGGGAGATTGACATATCGTAAATATAACCTCCAGTAGTTTAATGCCTATCTCAAGTCCTTCACACATACACACCCACCAAGCTATGTATATGGGCAACGTAAACAGCCACCACAAACAGTGAAAGTATAGCTCCTACGACTCCTCTAGAGAAGTTTTAATTTATGAGCAGAAGAACACTATCTCCACCTACTTTTTGGTACTAACGACCAATCCATATTTTGATCAGCTGTATGGTGGCAAGAGTACAATCCGGATCTATGTTTTGTATCTTCAAACGATAACCTCCAGACGTTAGCAATTACGCGGGGAGTTCTGCTAAGTCACAGTCAGCACCGCCCAGTAACACTGCAAGCAGCCCAGCACATCCCACTGGTAAAGTCCATTCCGCGCCTATGCTGGAACTTTCAGAAAGCAGACTGGTCCGACTTCTCCAAAAACCTTCACAATATCACGGGATGGATTCCTCCCTTGAGCAATATTTATGGAAGTTTTGTGGGTGCATTATTAAGCACAGCAAGACGTTTATTCCTAGAGGACACCGGAAGGAGTACATTCATGGATGGTCTGAGGTCAGTGAGAAACTTTATGTGGACTTCCTCTCAACTGGAGAACAAGAAATAGCAAATGAACTGCTGCATAGTCCTGATGCCACATGTCACCAGAAATGACTGGACACTGTTGGAAAACTTGACTTCAGTCAATCACAAATGCTTGGCTACTGCTACGTAACATGGGAGGTGCACATCGAATAACACGGAACAACGACCGCGTAAAACCTAATACAGTTGCTGCACATATCGTCTCAACATGTAAACCATCTATCTCCCCACCTCGCACCATTCAAGTGAAGCGAGAACTGAAAACCATGATGGCATAATGTTCACACTATAGTCCACATTCATTGCCATTCACTCATGAAGACATTTCAACTGCTTTACAAACCATTAAATCAGGTAAAGTTCCGGGTTTTGCTGGTACACACACAGAATTCCTTCTGTACTGTGGTAAATATGCAAAAAACATGGGTGGCTCAGTTTTCCTGCAGCATTCTCGAAACAGGATCCATTCTACGACTTGTGGAACAGATGACGATCATTAGTATCTTAAAACCAGATAAACCCAACAACAAATCTCAAAGTTATCGTGCTATTGTCCTTCTGAGTATGATACAAAAATTATTCGAGAAGCTGCGTCATAACAAAACCCGTATCAAGATACTTGGAATGATTCCTGTTGACCAGGCCGGCTTCTGACCAAACCATAGACGTGCGGGACAAATACTTTAATTGGCAACTTACATAGAAGCTGCATTCCAGAACAACCAAAGATCTCTGCTATACTTATTGATCTGTCTGCAGCTTTTAAAAAATGGTTCAAATGGCTCTGAGCACTATGGGACTTAACTTCTGATGTCATCAGTCCCCTAGAACTTAGAACTACTTGAACCTAACTAACCTAAGGAAATCACACACATCCATGCCCGAGGCAGGATTCGAACCTGCGACCATAGCGGTCGCGCGGTTCCAGACTGTAGCGCCTAGAATCGCTCTGCCACCCCGGCCGGCTGCAGCTTTTAGTAGCGTGTGGATGTAGGGTACCGTCTATCAGCTGCTCCATGTAAAACCTTGCAGAAGAATAGCACAACTTCTTAACAATTTGTTGACTGACAGACCATCCAGGTAATTACAGGCAACACCACTAGCGACCGAAAGACCCTCAACAATGGCCTACCTCAAGGCTCAGTCCTAGCTTGTATAATGCGGACATGTCAGCTACTTAGTTCAGAAAGTTTGGTTGTGCTGAGGACTGGGTGACAGAAACACAGCACAAACAGATCGAGGCCACCGAATATACAGGGTGGTCCATTGATCGTGACCGGGCCAAATATCTCACGAAATAAGCGTCAAACGAAAAAACTACAAAGAACGAAACTTGTCTAGCTTGAAGGGGGAAACCAGATGGCGCTTAGGTTGGCCTGCTAGATGGCGCTGCCATAGGTCAAACGGATATCAACTGCGTTTTTTTTAAATAGGAACCCCCATTTTTTATTATTATTCGTGTAGTACGTAAATAGTATGAACGTCTTAGTTGGACCACTTTTTTCGCTTTGCGATAGATGGCGTTGTAATAGTCACAAACTTATAAGTACGTGGTATCACGTAACTTTTCGCCAGTGCGGACGGTATTTGCTTCGTGTTACATTACCCGAGTTAAAATGGGCCGTTTACCAATTGCGGAAAAGGTCGATATCGTGTTCATGTATGGCTATTGCGATAAAAATGCCTAACGGGCAATTAATGTCAGGAAAACTTCAATTTCTTGTATTATATTTAATCAAAACAAGCAAAGTGCGAAATATTCTTCAAATTCGTAAATAAACTTATTCCGCCTCTAACTGCCATTCTGGCTGCTTCTATACAAAAGCATACTCATACAGACATACGTCACCTGAATCGTGGTTGCAACATAACTTTCCTACTGTTCGTTTGTACAAGGTTTTACGTAAAATGAAAAATTAAATTTTAACGTATGTCCCACATACACTCTCAATCATTCTCACGCTGCGAGCTAACATCGCAAAGATATTCGGGCTCACAGGCGGTTCCCCTTCGTCGAAATGTCTTGGCTCAAACTCGTCTAGGGGTTGAACCGCACGTGTCGCATTACACGCTCTAAATTAAGATACTTGTGACCCTTTGGTCAAATTGACTGGCGGATGGCAAGTTTGTGAAATACAGAGATAACATAACATATAATAACAGTAATAATAATATCGAGAACTAAATTAATGACACATAAATGATGTAGGCCACACAGTTGCGGTTTGGTTAGAATAATGTTTATTCAGAAAGCAAACTAATAACGAAAGTGGTCGTATTTAGAGCTACTGTTACACTCGAGTGCATATCCATTTGACACAGTTCGATCATTTACAATCTCATAGCCAATTACAAGCCCAATACTCCACCTCATTAACTATCCTTTCTTTCAGGAGTGCTAGTTCTGCAAGGTTCGCAGGAGAGCTTCTGTAAAGTTTGGAAGGTAGGAGACGAGATACTGGCAGAAGTAAAGCTGTGAGGACGGGACGTGAGTCGTGCTTGGGTAGCTCAGTTGGTAGAGAACTTGCCCGCGAAAGGCAAAGGTCCCGAATTCGAGTCTCGGTCCGGCACACAGTTTTAATCTGCCAGGAAGTTTCATATCAGCGCACACTCCGCTGCAGAGTGAAAATATCATTCTGGAACTATGCGAAAAGTCAGAGTTCACACCAGGCGCGTGGCTTCTCACCGCTCAGAGACTAAGTCCCGCGATTCCACACAACGCGAAATTTTCTAATTCGTTTCACTTCCTAGCTGCCTAAAGACCAACTGTCCGCTTACGCGTCTCCATCCGAACTGTCCCCTTTGGTATCTCGACCAGAATTGCCCTCTGTCCGTCCACGACCGCGTTTCCCGCGCGCCGAACGCTCACCTGGCTAGTGCAATTCCCTTTCCTGAAGCCGTCCATCTGATTGGCTACAGCTTATTCTACATTACTTTACATTTTAACATATTTAAATAATCAAAGCTTGACCACTTTCACGTTCTAAATGAAGTAACAATAATATCCGTTACATAATAAACGTTAAATTCTTTCACATGAGACCAATAAAATATCCTTCTTCACTTTTAATGTCACCACCAGCAGCCTTGCACCAATGTGCTTTCTGATAAATAAATGAAGAACGAAAGTAGCTATTAAGCACTAAACTTTACAACAAATATTCTATTACCAAATGATTCAAATAGGCGTCATGCCGTCACCGATCAATGTGTTTTGTGCGGAGAAAATGATGATCTGATGCTTAACTGGAAATACTGATAAATTAAATTTACTATATCTTTTAAACCAATAAAGTTACAGAGTTAGTATTTACAACGTTTGTTATTTTAATGATGCGCTTCTATATGAAACGTCGATCGTTAAGATCGACCAAAGCGTTCAGATTTAGGCCTTTGTTACAAAACTTGTTAATTTCACTTTAATAGTAAATCCTAAACTATTATAGATATGATGAATTTCTTATTGGGATCATCATGAAAATTTGTGGAGGATGGCAGATAAAATTACTGTGGCCTGATTCCCTGCACTACTACAGAATTAACTAGTTTTTATAAATGTTTCCTTTTATGGCCGATCTTAGGTGCGCCATATTTAACACTGCTATGTTTCCTTGGCCACAAAAGCCTTCTACTGGGTTTACCTATGACATAGGTTCTCGTCTGTCTCACTCGCACACTTCAGCGCTTAGGCCTCAATAGACAATAGTGGCGTGTGATTTTCCCCATCTCGTGGTGAATCTGCGCCCTTTGTGGCATCAGGTCCTGGACGATAGGGCTCGTTTCACAATTCCTGGCAACGATATCCTTTTTTTATCAAATTTCGCTCTTAACTGTAACCGCCAACTTAAATGATAGAGAAATGCTCGTTGACTCACGACGCACTCACACAACAAAATATAATCAAATAATAATTTTGACTAATTTTTGTACTACGTAATGCAAAGTTTTAATAAGAAAATTCTAATTAATTGATTTTTATGCACTGACAACTTTGTAATGGCTTCAAATGATAACGAAAGTCTATCTGTTATTGTTCATAGCTTGGTTTTAAAAAACAAGCCTAGGTTTTAGGACTTTTAGGTAATTCTCTTTATCTCCGGAACTATAATAAATAAAAATCTGAAATCTTGACAGCATCATTCCATTAATAACAAAAGGCTTTTTACCAAATTTTAACAAAATCGGACAATAACTAAAATGGATTATTTAGATTCGTAGAGGGAATGAATCTTCGTATCGACTGAATGTTACACTATGCAGTTCTCACTGCAGGCAACGTCAGCTGTGCTGTCAGCAGAGTGAAAAAAAAAAAAGCCATCCTGCAGCCACCGTACTAGACGGCTGCATGCCTTACTGCAACGGATGTTATCTTGTAATAACTTTCTGCGTTACAAGTTCCTCCCTCCTACATTTGAAATATAAGCATCGTAAAAGAAAAGAAAATGCTAGAAGGCTGATTAATGTAAAATCAATTACTCCTCGAAAGAATAACATTCTCTCAATCCCATAAAACGAATACCCTTAAAACAATTTGGATGAATTTTGTTTAAAATTTTGTGAGATTTTCATACAGCTTTCGTTAGGTCTTACTTCAATAGTTCTCTTGAAGACTACAAATAACATGCACCAGAGTTGTACTCATCAAGATAAGAGCAGTTACGACCGAAAGGCCATTGCTACAAACCACGACGAGAATATAAAATTATTGTTCAGACAGTGGAACCGAACTCTGATTCGCTGGTATGTTAACATGTTGCTGCTAAAATCCAACATAGGCATTAAGGCGATGAATGTGCTACTACAATTTGTGACGTGGCTGCACACGTCAAGAATGTCCTCTGTGGTACCTAGCCATTTTTCGTGGGAACAGTTTTGTTTTGTCGGCCGTATCGAGTAGAGTTGTTCATCGTGGAAGAGACCCTATAATTCCGGACGTACTTTAATGCTGTCACCAGCACCAAACTTAGTATCCAGCCAGTATGACAAGGAACGGAAACTCAGAGTGGAGCCGGCCGAAGTGGCCGTGCGGTTAAAGGCGCTGCAGTCTGGAACCGCGAGACCGCTACGGTCGCAGGTTCGAATCCTGCCTCGGGCATGGATGTTTGTGATGTCTTTAGGTTAGTTAGGTTTAACTAGTTCTAGGTTATAGAGGACTAATGACCTCAGCAGTTGAGTCCCATAGTGCTCAGAGCCATTTTTTCTGAGAGTGGAAAAGCAAAATCAGAAATGCTGAACTCTGATTTCAAATGTTCCTTTCCAGAAGAAGAGGCAGGAATACTGCTCTACTTTAACTATGGCACTACTACAAAGATAGATGATGACGGCGACAAACAAATGGATTCACTAAAGCTGTACAAGGACGCACGCCCCAATAGAATCACTGTCAGATTCTATACAGAACCTGTCGCTAAGTTAGTCCTTCTTTGACAATAACACACCATAGTTTTCTCGGAGTAAAACTGCCCATTAGTTGTAAGAAAGCGCAAGGCACACCATTTGCAAGATGGGTAGCAGACGTTATTCACAAAACTACCGTCCAGACTCATTTTTGTCCATCTGCTGATGAGTCTTGGAACATATTCTGAGCTAAAATGAAATGAGGTACATCGAACAGAATGATTTTCTCCGAGTCTTTCAGTGCGGATTACGAAAACATCGGTCATGCGAAATACAGGGTGGTTACAATTAAACTTTCGTTACTTGAGCCAGTGTAGACGAATAATTATTTGTCGTACGGGTACCGAACTTCATAGGAATGATGTTCAGACTGTGCGCTGCAGTCTTTGCGTTGTTAGTAGTGTTGGTGTCATGATTGCCGCTTAGGCCCCGGTACTGGTACGTCGACATAGGGTTGAAACACAGGCATAAGTGTGCAGTACAGCTGCAGACAGTCAGCGTGGGCCTGGACGAGATGAGCGTGGCTTTATTCGTAAAGCTGTTTTATCAAAACAACAGTAATAGTGCTGCTGCCCTTCGCGAATATCGACACATTAAAGGAATACGTAGAGGTCCTCTTCCCGTACCGGGACTGAAGAACATTATTCGGAAGTTCGAAGTAACTGGCGATTTGGGAATTGCTTCTGGGAGAGCAATATTTTCCAAGCATTCAAAAAATGTTCAAATGAGTGTGAAATCTTGTGGGACTTAACTGCTGCTAAGTTCATCAGTCCCTAAGCTTACACACTACTTAACCTAAATTATCCTAAGGACAAACACACATATACCCATGCCCGAGGGACTCGAACCTCCGCCGGGATCAGCCGCACAGTCCATGACTGCAGCGCCTGAGACCGCTCGGCTAATCCCGCGCGGCTCCAAGCATTCGATTCGATACATAATACAATATTATTGGCATGTCTTTCCGGTTTATTTATTTTTTTAAACTTCTTTTTCAATCATTTGATTAGGTACGTAACTTCTCAGTTCAGTTGCCTGACTTGTTTCATCGTAATGTTTGGATTGGTGTAGTTTATGTTGTTATATCTGGTGCAAACGTACCAGGTGTACCGATATGAAATGAGCGTTTTTTTATGCAAATGAAACACTAATTTTGAATCGAAAAGTAAAAGCATTTTATTCAAAGTACTGACCATTGCTTTCTATTTGTTTTGACCACCTTTCTGGCAATTTGTGGACACCACGCGGATAGAAATGTTCGTCTTTTGAAGCGAACCAGACACCCAGTCCCATTGATGAAAACAAATGGTAGTCGGAAGGGGCCAAGTCTGGTGAATACGGCGGGTGGGGTAGCAGCTCCCAGCCAAGTGTTTTGATTGTATTCTGAACCAGTTTTGCTTTGTGTGCAGGTGCATTGCCGTGTAAAAAAATTACTTTGCCATGTCTTCTGGCCCATTCTGGTCTTTTTTTGATCAATGCATAGTTCAAATTGATCATTTGTTTTCTGTAGCGATTAGCATTCATAGTATCACCGGGTTTTAGAAGCTCATGATACACGACACCTTTCTGATCCCACCAAACACAGAACATTGTCTTCTTGCCGAATCGATCTGGTTTTGCAGTCGATGTTGATGGTTCACCCGGATTAACCCACGATTTTTCCCGTTTAGGATACTTAAAATAAATCCCTTTTTGATCGCCAGTAACAATTCGATGCAAAATTGATTTTCTTTCATGTCTTTGAGGCAAAATTTGACAAATGGTTTTTCGGTTTTCCATCCGTCTTTCATTCAATTCATGTGGCAACCATTTTCCACACTTTTGGATCTTCCCATAGCTTTCAAACGGTCAGAAATTGTTTGTTGAGCAACAATTAGCATTGCTGCCATTTGCTTCTGACTCAAAGTATCATCTTCATCCAATATTGCTTGCAATTCGGCGTCTTCGAACTTTTTTGGTGGTCTTCCAAGTTCTTCATTTCTTACATCAAAATCATTATTTCTGAATCGTTGAAACCATCTTTTGCATGTGGCTTCTGACAGAGCATGATCACCATATGCCTCGACAAGCATTCGATGCGACTCTGCAGCACTTTTTTTCAAATGAAAACAAAAAATTAATGCTTTTCGCAGATCATCACTTTATGGTACAAAATTCGACATTGTTAACACAATGAAAACATATGATGTTGTTTGTTCCGTGACTTGACGTATACTAAATATCTTTGACAGCATATCAACCAACCATAAAAAAATTAAGGCTCGTTCACAACAAATGTTCCCTATCGACAAATTTGTGTCTTAACGCTCATTTCATACCGGTACACTAGGTAAGGCAACATATCTTTCCGTTTCCTCTACCTTTTCTTAATTTGACAAGTTGGTTAATTAAAAAGATACAGTTTTTTTCTGCGTAAGTCCGGTGTCACTTTTACAAATTTAAATTTAATGGAAGGAGTCCGATTCCTTGCCTAGCTGCTGTTTCTGTTGTGAAATGGTAGGCAAGCTCTCACAACCACTTAACTTGTTCTTATGATTGGGATACGTGAAGGGGTTTGTTACATTAAACTTCTTTATGCCAGTACTTGGAATAATGACAGTTTTTGTTTTATTATTGTAGATGCACATATTTTTTTAGCCTCCAAATATTTCAACGTTTACCCGTCACCATCAAACAATTTATGTGGGTAGTTAATTGATCTAGACAGCGTCTACTTTTATTTTATCTACTACCTACTGTGGTACACTTTTGTAAGTAATTATTACCCAACTATCCCATATTATTGTTGCTGAACAGCAGTCGATGCCTTAATAGCCAGACAGGGACCGAACCTTTATTAGACTCGCGTAAATAGAGGAGTATAGTTAGAAAGTAGGGCGCGCTGCGGCGCCGGTGGCGTATTTCACGGTTTGGGGTTCATTGTGAGGAGGCTCGTAACCGCGACAAAGTGAGCGCATCCCGGACAATGAGAGCTGATAACACGGCGTGGGCCTTTAACCTGGCCTCTGATATTGTGCTCGCCGGCTTAGGGCCGGGCCAATACCGCACCCAATAACAGCCCCCTGACTTACGCGCGCGCACGCACACACGGACGCACGCCCGCCCCCGCCGCCCTCACCAGATGCCTGCCGCCATATTGCGTGCGGCGGCCCGGGCTGCAGGGCTGCGATTGTCTGCTCCGGCTCCGGCGCACAGCGCGCTGGCTTTCATCAGGTCTGATGACCGTTCGTTCACCGTAAACTCAGTCGTAATTCAGAAGAAACGACGCTAAGTAGACACTGGCGACAGAGAATCGACGGCGGGCGTAGTGCCTGTTTTCGGACGCGGATGTTATTTGATATTACGTGGCGGTATAGCTGTGGCTGTTCGCTAACAGAGACTGTTGCAGTAAACAACAAACTTTTTATACCAGTCGACCAGTATTACTCCTTCAACACTGACCTCCTCCTTTCCTAGTTTTAGTGCGGGTTTGGGACGGGGACGCATAGTAACCTCAGGTTTTTCGCAGTAATGTCTCCAAAAAGGTGAATAAATATTCTGTCAGATCCTGATAAAATTCCAAAGTGGTGTAAAGGTTGGCAGTTCATTTAAATGTTCAGAAATTAAAACTGAGCACGTGGAAAACGAAAAAGTCTATTATCCTATGATTACAGTATTAATGAGTCACAGCTGCAATCAGTCAGCTACATCTACATCTACACCTACACTCAGTGAAACACTGTGAAGTACATGGCACAGGGTACGTCCCACTGTTCCACTGTTTCCCATTCCATTCAAGTATGGATCGCAGAATGAACGGTTGTTTAAATGCCTCTGTGCTTGCGGTAATTAAATTAATCTTGTGCTCACGATCCCTATCGGACCAATGCGTAGTGGGTTGTAGTATATTCCCAGAGTCGTCATTCAAACCCATTTCTCGAAACTTTGTTAGTAGATTTCCCAGGGATAGGTAGGAGACGAGGTACTGGCGGAATTAAAGCTGTGAGGACGGGTCGTGAGTCGTGCTTGGGTAGCTCAGTTGGTAGAGCACTTGCACACGAAAGGTAAAGGTCCCGAGTTCGAGTCTGGGTTCGGCACACAGTTTTAATCTGCCAGGAAGTTTCCTCGGGGCCGGCCTGAGTGGCCGAGCGGTTCTAAGCGCTACAATCTGGAACCGCGCGACCGCTACGGTCGCAGGTTCGAATCCTACCTCGGGCATGGATGCGTGTGATGTCCTTAGGTTATTTAGGTTTCAGTAGTTCTAAGTTCTAGGGGACTGATGACCTCAGCAGTTAAGTCCCATAGTGATCAGAGCCATTTGAACCAAGTTTCCTCGGGATAGTTTCCGTCTGTCTTCAAGAGTCTGCCAATTCAGTTCTTTCATCAGCTCTGTGAAATTCTTCCATGGGCCAAACACACCTGTGACCATTCGTGCTGCCCATCCTTATAAGCGTTGAATATTCCTCCTGATCCTATCTGGCATGGGTCCCACACGCTTCAGCACGAGAGATTCGGAAGCACGAGTGATTTGGAAGCAATGTCCTTTGTAGACTGATTGTAAATACCAAGTCTTCTACCAAAAAACAGACCGTTAGGGCGCTTGAACTGGCCTCCCGCATTTTCAGACAATACACACAGCAACTGACTCAATTACAAGAGTCGCAGCTTGGTGCACTACTTCAACTGACCTCTTGCTATCAGTTACAGACTACGAGCATGCCATGTGACGCACATCCTTCATGTTACGGCAGTGTTGCGACTACTTTATTATCCAACCCATGTACAATCAGTCTGCAAATGATATTTCTTACAAAACTCTCGTGTGATCTATTCTAGAATATTGCTCAACTGTGTGGGTTGTATATCAGAAAGGTCTGTCAGGAATATTAAACGTGTGAAAAGAAGGGCGGTACGTATGGGTGCATGTTTGCTTGATCCGTGGGAGAGCGTCACGGAGGTGCTGCAAAACCTGAAGTGACAGACGTTTGAAGACAGACCCCTAACTGTTTCACCAAAGCATGCCTTAAAGGTTTCAAGAACTCTCTCAAGTGAGGAATTCTCGAATATACTACAGCCCCGTACGTACAGGGGTTTGTTCATAAAATGGAAACTCAGCGAGAAAAGCGTGCTTGAGCATACACAGAAGAGCCAAAGGGACCTGTGCACTCGCCTAATATCGTGTAGGGCCCCCGCAAGCACGCAGAATCGCCGCAACACGACGTAGCATAGACTCGACTAAATTCTGAAGTAGTGTTGGAGGCAACTGACACCATGAATGTCCGCAGCTCGTAGTCGTGCGGTAGCGTTCTCGCTTCCCACGCCCGGGTTCCCGGGTTCGATTCCCGGCGGGGTCAGGGATTTTCTCTGCCTCGTGATGACTGGGTGTTGTGTGCTATCCTTAGGTTAGTTAGGTTTCAGTAGTTCTAAGTTCTAGGGGACTGATGACCACAGATGTTAAGTCCCATAGTGCTCAGAGCCATTTGAACCATTTTTTGAACACCATGAATCTTGTAGGGTAGCCCATAAATCCGTAGGAGTACGAGGAGTTGCAGATCTCTTCTGAAAAGCACGTTGCAAGGCATTCCAGATATGCTCGATAATGTACACGTCTGGCGAGTGTGGTGGCCAACGGCAGTGTTTAAACTCAGAAGAGTATTCCTGGAGCCACTCTGTAGCAATTCTGGAGGGTGTGGGGTTTCGCATTGTCCTGCTGGAATTGCCAAAGTCCGTTGGAATGCACAATGGACGTGAATGGATGCAGGTGAACAGACAAGGTGCTTATGTACGTGTCTCTTGTCAGAGTCGTATCTAGATGTATCTAACTGCACACGCCCCACACCATTACAGAGCCTCCACCACCTTGAACAGTCCCCTGCTGACATGCAGGGTCCATGTAAAATGAGTTTATCTCAATACCCGTAAACGTCCAAGCGTTCGATACAATCTGAAACGAGGCTCGTCCGACCAGGCAATGTTTCCAGCCATCAACAGTCCAATATCGGTGTTGACGGGCACAGGTGAGGCGTAAAGGTTTGTGTCCTGCAGTCATCAAGGGTGCACGAGTGGCCCTTCGGCTCCTAAGGCCCATATCGACGATGCTCCGTTGAATGGTTCACACGCTGACGCTTGTTGATGGTCCAGCATTGAAATCTGCAGCAATTTGCGGAAGAGTGGCACTCCTGTCACGCTGAACGATTATCTTCAGTAGTCGTTGGTCAGGTTCTTGCAGGATCTTTTTCCGGCCGCAGCGACGTCGGAGATTTGATGTTTTATCGGATTCCTGATATTCACGGCACATTCGTGAAATGGTCGTACGGGGAAATTCCCACTTCATTGCTACCTCGGACATACTGTGTCCCGTCGGTGGTGCGCCGACTGTAACACCACGTTCAGACTTAAATCATGATAACCTGCCATTGTAGCAGCAGCAACCGATCTAAGAACTGCGCCAGACACTTGTTGTCTTATGCAGGGTGTTACAAAAAGGTACGGCTAAACTTTCAGGAAACATTCCTCACACACAAAGAAAGAAAATATGTTATGTGGACATGTGTCCGGAAACGCTTACTTTCCATGTTAGATCTCATTTTACTACTTCTCTTCAAATCACATTAATCATGGAATGGAAATACACAGCAACAGAACGTACGAGCGTGACTTCAAACACTTTGTTACAGGAAATGTTCAAAATGTCCTCCGTCAGCGAGGATACATGCATCCGCCCTCCGTCGCATGGAATCCCTGATGCGCTGATGCAGCCCTGGAGAATGGTGTATTGTATCACAACCGTCCACAATACGAGCACGAAGAGTCTCTACATTTGGTACCGGGGTTGCGTAGACAAGAGCTTTCAAATGCCCCCATAAATGAAAGTCAAGAGGGTTGAGATCAGGAGAGCGTGGAGGCCATGGAATCGGTCCGCCTCTATCAATCCATCGGTCACCGAATCTGTTGTTGAGAAGCGTACGAACACTTCGACTGAAATGTGCAGGAGCTCCATCGTGCATGAACCACATGTTGTGTCGTACTTGTAAAGGCACATGTTCTAGCAGCACAGGTAGAGTATCCCGTATGAAATCATGATAACATGCTCCATTGAGCGTAGGTGGAAGCGTAGGTGACGAAACTCAAATGAGCTCTAACATGGGAATTAAGCGTTTCCGGACACATATCCACATAACATCTTCTCTTTATTTGTGTGTGAGAAATGTTTCCTGAAAGTTTGGCCGTACCTTTTTGTAACACCCTGTATTGGCGTTGCCGACGGTAGTTCCGTATTCTGCCTGTTTACATATCTCTGTATTTGAATACGCATGCCCATACCGGTTTATTTGGCCCTTCAGTGTATATGCAGGTTGCACTGTAGCATTTGAACACGAGCGGCAACTGTGCTTTGTCCTCAATACGTCACAATTGTCAGTCACGGTCATGAAAACTAAGACGACAGCTGCAAAAGTCACTGCAGAACTGAGTGGCACACTCGCGAACGCTGTCAGCATCAAAACAACAGGAAGGGAGCTCCGTAAACTGGGAATTACTAGGCGAGCTGGAATTCCCAAACCACTCATCAGTGATGCAAATGCTCGCAAAAAGAAAAATTAGAGCCAAAGCCACAAAACGTGGACTTTGGAGCAATGGAAGTATGTCCTTTTGTCGGATATATCTTGTTTCATATTGTGTACAACGTCTGGCCGAGTTTACGTCACAAGAGTGAAACATGGAGGCGGTTTTGTGATTATTTGGGCTGTAGCGGCAACACCGTTTAGGATAGGGAAAGTTAGTTTTGTGCAATATTCTGAGCACAAGTTGCCACTACAGGGCAGCTAAGTCGTTATGTTCGGTGCGCCTCGTGGTTGCTCTGAAAGGTTGTATTATTGCCAATATGTGGTCTATGTGGCTGATCAGTTCCATCCCGTGATACAGTGTTTGTTCCTCGATAGTGAGACAGTGATGCAAGACGACAGGACCCTGTTCACACAGCCCACGCCGTCCAGGACTGGTTTTGTGAGCACGAGGATGCATTGTCGCATCTCCGGTGGCCAACAGTCACCAGATCTCCATATTACTGAGTCTTTGTCGTCTACTTTGGGGAGGAAGGTGCGTGATCGATATCTCCCTCTGTGTTAGTTATCTGAATTTGTCAGTATTTTGCAGGAATAAAGGTATGAATTTCCCTTGAAAATCATACAGTACCTGTACTGATTCATTTCGAGACGATTGGAATCTGTTTTGATTGCCAACTGCTTTTCTACTCCGTATTAGGCATCATAATGAATTGTGCTTTGGTGCTTCCATATTCTTGTCCATCTCCTGGTTTTCTCCCTCAGGGACCGCGAAGAAGATATTTGACTAGCTGCAGTGTGCACAGAGTCACTTATGCAATCATTCCACCGGCGCTTCATGCGTGAATGTAACGGGGTCAAGTCATGATAGCCGGCCGCTGTGACCGAGCGGTTCTAAGCGCTTCAGTCAGGAACCACGCGCCGCTACGGTCGCAGGTTCGAATCCTGCCTCGGGCACGGATGTGTGTGATGTCCTTAGGTTAGTTAAGTTTAAGTAGTTCTAAGTTCTAGGGGACTGATGACCTCAGATGTTGAGTCCCATAGTGCTCAGAGCCATTTTTGAAGTCATGATAATTGGTACAGCGGTAAGTACCTTCTGCCATGCTCTGCACAGTAGTTTGCTGAGTATGGATGTAGACGTAGATTTAGACGTGAAAAAGATGAACCTGAACTCAACCGACAACGTTGCCAAGGTTGTTCAGAAATATTTTCCGTGTATAGTGGTACCCAGGACCCGTAGTCTCCGATGACTCTTTACGCAGCTATAATGTAATAATGATCTGTACAGTTTGTTACCCCATTTATCTTTCTTTCTCTGGAAATACCATTACAACAGTGGAAAAGCCTGTAATATACAATCATCAAAACGTACAACACAAAACATGTATGCAAAAGTACTGCTGTCGCTGCAGGAACAGCTCATCATAGGACCGTTTTGCCTCTCTTCCGTTGTATTTGGTGAATCCATACACCAGCTACATATCGGCCAGCTCTTCATCGGTAAACTGTTAGCGCGCGACTACACTGCTGGAACACAGCAAACGAGTAGTACTGAATGCAAACTTCAGAGTAAGTGGGCATTACTTTTGTCAGTAGCAAGTACCGTGTGTGAATGGGGCAAGTTCGTTTCCACATAAGACACACAGCACATACGTTTCGACAATTGCACAGTATGTTTCGTTTAAGCTTAGTTTCAGTCCATAGGTGTGTTCTGTTCATGTGCTGGAAGAACGTGTTACTGGAATATAGTTAGTACGTGTGGCCATTGTAATTCCTGTGATTCAATATGCCTTGCAAACGCGTAAACAGTGCTGACAATTATTGCTACATTTGCAGACAGGCTACAATGAAATCTCAAAGGAGGTCAGTAACGCCATATATTAGGAAGACGTACGGACTCTGGCTAGGAAATTGGGGATCAGGACTGGCGCTGGGTTGCTCATGTATGTTGGATGTCCTGTCTCTCAAGTCATCATTCACGGAAGAATCGTAAAAGACCTTCCATCGGCTTTGCTATACCCATGGTCTGGCGAGAACTAACAAATCGTGTGAATGATTGTTCCTTTTGTATGACAATTCCATTAACATATGGTGTTAGCAAGAAGAAAAAGTCTTCCTCGACATATCCTAAGCACTGCGACCAGTGCCTCACGGAGAGGGACTGCCTGTTCCTGTCCCCCGTAACTGCAACAGTGACGAGGGCGGTGGTGAACTAGTGCTGCACCATCTCCTTCAAAATCCAGTTTTCGAAAGATCCTGATTTTGTAACGATTAGTGTACAGAGATCCACAAGATAACACAGTGTGAACTGATCTAACGAGGGATCTGCAATTGCCGAAAGGTACAGCTGAACAGTTGGTGAAGAGACCACAACAGTGGAATTGTCTATATCTACATCTACATCCATACTCCGCAAGCCACCTGACGGTGTGTGGCGGAGGGTACCTTGAGTACCTCTGTCGGTTCTCCCTTCTATTCCAGTCTCGTATTGTTCGTGGAAAGAAGGATTGTCGGTATGACTCTGTGTGGGCTCTAATCTCTCTGATTTTATCCTCATGGTCTCTTCGCGAGATATACGTAGGACGGAACAATATACTGCTTGACTCCTCAGTGAAGGTGTGTTCTCGAAACTTCAACAAAAGCCCGTACCGAGCTACTGAGCGTCTCTACTGCAGAGTCTTCCACTGGAGTTTATCTATCATCTCCATAACGCTTTCGCGATTACTAAATGATCCTGTAACGAAGCGCGCTGCTCTCCGTTGGATCTTCTCTATCTCTTCTATCAGCCCTATCTGGTACGGATCCCACACTGCTGAGCAGTATTCAAGCAGTGGGCGAACAAGCGTACTGTAACCTACTTCCTTTGTTTTCGGATTGCATTTCCTTAGGATTCTTCCAATGAATCTCAGTCTGACATCTGCCTTATCGACGATCAACTTTATACGATCATTCCATTTTAAATCACTCCTAATGCGTACTCCCAGATAATTTATGGAATTAACTGCTTCCAGTTGCTGACCTGCTATATTGTAGCTAAATGATAATGGATCTTTCTTTCTATGTATTCGCAGCACATTACACTTGTCTACATTGAGATTCAATTGACAATATTATGTAGCAAGAATAAGTTAATAGAGGAGCAGGAGCGTAAGATCTGTGCCCTTCAGGTGCAGTTGAAAAACGCACAGGAGGAGCTAGATAGGATGAGGAGGGAGAAGGGGTTTGGGGAATGGGAGCTGGCTGTTCGCAAGAGATCTGCTAGGAGAAGGAGATTTTCAGATAGTTTTACTATTGGTGTTTGTAATAGATATGACCAACTGTCAGAGTCTAGTGGAGAGGAATCTCTAGTAGCTGTAGATGTAGGAAGTATGCAGCAGACCTCAGCAGTTACGGTGGCTAGGACAGTTGCAAAGTCTAAGAGAAAGAAGAAGGTTCTGCTGTTAGGTAGTTCTCATGATAGAGGTGTAGGCCAGCAGTTGCAGGAAGTTTTGGGGAGTGAGTACCAGGTCACCAGCATTGTGAAGCCTAATGCAGGATTGGCTCAGGTGACTTTTAACATAGGGGGGTTATGTAGGGATTTTACTAAAGAGGATCAGGTAGTGATTGTGGGTGGGGCTGGTAATAGTATTGATAGGGATGGGGAGTATGACATAGATGGTGACCTGGAAAAGATAGCCACTCAGACTGGCAACACGAATGTGCATTTCGTGGAACTGTTTCAGCGTCACGATCGGCCTCATCTTAATACAACCGTCAGGCGTAATAACATGAGACTTGGGGGTGCGCTGATGACAGAAGGCATGAGTCACATTTCAGTGGTGTCGGTGGAGTCCATCAGTAGGACGGGTTTCACTAGACATGGCCTGCACCTCAACAGGTATGGGAAGGGGAGGTTGGCAAAACTTATAGGTGACAGCATAGATGGGGGTGGTGGGATCACTCACGGGAAAATTCCGGTAGTTGTGGGTGTTAGAGCTGTACCTTCTTTAGATTGAAGTCAGCTGATAGGTATTCCTGCTTAAGGGAAGTCTCTCTAACAAAGAAACCACTTTCTACAAAGCTTGGGTATCCGATTAATGAGGGAATTAGTATATTTCATCAAAATATACAAGGTATTAGAGATAAAGTTAGTGAACTGCTTATAGATGTTGACTCTGAAATTATTGGTATATCTGAACACTTCTTAAATAAGGAGATAATTCAGAGGCTTCCTTTACCAGGATACAGGTTGGCCGGCAGCTTTTCTAGGAGCTCTTTGCGGTGAGGGGGAGTAGCCATGTATGTGAAAAACGGTATCCCATTTGAGTCAATTGATGTTTCAAAGTACTGCACTGAAAAGGTGTTTGAATGTTGTGCAGGTGTGGTTAGATTTAGTGGAGCTAAACTTCTTACTGTTGTTATTTATAGATCCCCAGACTCCGATTTCACAACATTTTTGCTAAATCTACAGGAGGTTCTTGGTTCACTTTATAGGAAATACAAAAAGTTAGTTATATATGGTGACTTAAATATTAATTGTATAAGTGATTGTGCAAGGAAAAGGATGCTGGTAGACCTCCTTAATTCATATAATCTTATGCAAACCGTATTCTTTCCAACGAGAGTGCAAGGGAACAGTAGAACAACCATAGACAATATTTTTGTTCATTCGTCATTATTAGAAGGGCATTCTGTTAGCAAAAAGGTGAATGGCCTTTCAGATCATGATGCACAAATTTTAAGTCTAAAAGATTTTTGTGCTGCAACACATGTTAAATATAGTTACCAACTTTTTAGGAAAGCTGATCCAGTTGCTGTACAGACTTTTGTAAACCTTATCAAGGAACAAGAGTGGCAAGATGTTTATAGTGCTGATACAGTAGACGATAAATATAATGCTTTCCTCAAGACTTTTCTCGTGCTCTTTGAAAGTTGCTTTCCGTTAGAACGTTCAAAACAGGGTACTAGCACAAACAGGCGGCGTGGGTGGCTGACTAAAGGGATAAGAATATCTTGTAGAACAAAGTGGCAGTTATATCAAAACGTTAGAAACAGTCAAAATCTAAATGCAGCAGCCCATTACAAACAGTATTGTAAGGTGCTTAAAAAAGTTATTAGGAAGGCAAAAAGTATGTGGTATGCAGATAGAATAGCTAAGTCTCAGGATAAAATTAAAACCATATGGTCAGTCGTAAAGGAAGTGGCTGGTCTGCAGAGACAGGTCGAGAATATAGAATCAGTGCGTAGTGGGGATGTCCGTGTTACTGATAAGTCGCATATATGTACAGTACTTAATAATCACTTTCTGAATATAGCAGGTGAACTAAATAGAAACCTAGTACCAACAGGGAATCATATAGCGCTCTTAGAAAAAAGTGTTCCGAGACTGTTACCTGAAATGCTCCTCCATGATACTGACAAGAGGGAGATTGAGTTAATAATTAAATCACTAAAGACCAAGAACTCTCATGGATATGACGGGGTATCTAGCAGAATACTGAAGTATTGTTCCACGTATGTTAGCTCAGTACTTAGCCATATCTGTAACTTTTCCTTTAGGAGTGGTCGGTTTCCTGACCGATTAAAGTACTCGGTAGTGAAGCCACTTTATAAAAAGGGAGACAGGGATAATGTTGACAATTTTAGACCTATTTCTATGCCATCGGTGTTTGCTAAAGTTATCGAGAGGGTTGTATATACAAGGTTACTGCAGTATTTAAATTCACATAATTTGCTGTCAAATGTACAGTTTGGTTTTAGAAATGGCTTAACAACTGAAAATGCTATAGTCTCTTTTCTCTGTGAGGTTTTGGACGGATTAAATAAAAGGTTGCGAACGTTAGGTGTTTTCTTTGATTTAACGAAGGCTTTTGACTGTGTTGACCACAAAATATTACTGCAGAAGTTGGAACATTATGGAGTAAGGGGAGTAGCTTACAATTGGTTCGCCTCCTACTTTAAGAACAGAAAGCAGAAGGTAATCCTCCGCAATATTGAGAGTGGTAATGATGTTCAGTCCCAATGGGGCACTGTTAAATGGGGCGTTCCCCAAGGGTCGGTGCTGGGGCCACTGCTGTTTCTTATTTATGTAAATGATATGCCTTCTAGTATTACAGGTGATTCAAAAATATTTCTGTTTGCTGATGACACCACCTTGGTAGTGAAGGATCTTGTGTGTAATATTGAAACATTATCAAATAATGTAGTTCATGATATAAGTTCGTGGCTTGTGGAAAATAATTTGATGCTAAATCACAGTAAGACTAAGTTTTTACAGTTTCTAACCCACAATTCAACAAGAACTGACATTTTAATCAGACAGAATGGGCATGTTATAAGCGAGACGGAACAGTTCAAGTTCCTAGGCGTACGGATAGATAGTAAGCTGTTGTGGAAAGCCCATGTTCAGGATCTTGTTCAGAAACTAAATGCCGCTTTATTTACCATTAGAACAGTATCTGAAATAAGTGACATTTCAACACGAAAAGTAGTATACTTCGCATATTTTCATACGCTTATGTCGTATGGTATTATTTTTTGGGGTAATTCTTCTGATTCAAAAAGGGTATTTTTGGCTCAAAAATGGGCTGTTCGAGCTATGTATGGTGTAAGTTCGAAAACCTCTTGTCGACCCCTATTCAATAGTCTGGGAATTTTGACATTGCCCTCACAGTA
The DNA here is from genome assembly GCF_021461385.2 of Schistocerca piceifrons. Taxonomy (NCBI): domain Eukaryota; kingdom Metazoa; phylum Arthropoda; class Insecta; order Orthoptera; family Acrididae; genus Schistocerca; species Schistocerca piceifrons. The sequence goes on along the minus strand of NC_060149.1, from coordinate 207,566,727 downwards.
TGTATTTTCTTTAATGTCGTTTGTTGTTAGCAATATTAGCTTATTCCCAAGAGTTAGCAGCTTTCACTCAGTTAATACTAGGCAGAAATCAAATCTGCATGTGGAATGCACTTCCTTGACTCTTGTGCAGAAAGGAGTGCAGTATTCTGCTGCATCCATTTTCAATAAGCTACCACAAGAACTCAAAAATCTTAGCAGTAGCCCAAACACTTTTAAGTCTAAACTGAAGAGTTTCCTCATGGCTCACTCCTTCTATTCTGTCGAGGAGCTCCTGGAAGAGCTACAAAATTAAGCAAATTCCAGTGTTACATTCTTGATTTTCTTTATTTAAACTAACGACTTGTCGCCTGAATATGTTTCTTATATTTCATTTTATCTGTTTCTACAATCGTGTTATAATTTCATGTATTGACTCGTTCCATGACCATGGAGGCTTCTCCTAAATGTGGTCCCACGGAACAATAAATAAATAAATAAATCCCTGCACCATGCGTCAATTCGCTGCAGATCCTCCTGCATTTCAGTACAATTTTCCATTGTTACAACCTCTCGATATATCACAGCATCATCCGCAAAAAGCTTCAGTGAACTTCCGATGTCATCCACAAGGTCATTTATGTATATTGTGAATAGCAACGGTCCTACGACACTCCCCTGCGGCACACCTGGCTGGCTAAATCATAATTAATAATAGCCATGCCAGCTATGCCACCATGTTGAATAATGCTTTTCGTGCAGCCACGGGACGTTGTGTTACGACTCTTGATAAGACGGCCAATGTAACTGCGTTCTGTAAGCGCCATATGCTATTCCATCCATTTGTCTAAAGTTAAAAGAACTTGGTATTTTGTAATGATGTACAGGGATTAATAGCAGCTATGGACGTTGACTATAAAAGTAATAAGTTGTGGTTGCTCATCGACTCCTTCAAATAAGGTCTCAAGTGTGTGCTGCTGCATAATGGCAATCTGTTATCATCGATTCCGACTGGGTATGCACCTTACATTAAAGAAACATATGATACCATGAAACAACTGTTGTTGGTATGACAAGATTAAGTGGCAGATTTCCGGAAATCTGAGGGTCATACACATATTACGTCGACTAAAGCACGGTTACACCAAATTCTGTTGCTCCCTGTGCCCCTGGACTATCAGTGCCAGAGCATTATAAAAAGATAAGCAGAGCGGGGTAGCCGCGCAGTCTCGGGCGTCTTGTCACGGTCCGCGCGGCTCCCCCTGTCCGAGGTTCGAGTCCTCTCTCGGGCAGGAGTGGGTGTGTCGTCCTTAGCGAGAGTTAATTGAAATTAGATTTAATAGTGTGTAAGCTTAGGGACCGATGAACTCAGCAGTTTGGTCCCATATGACCTTACGAGAAATTTCCAAATTTACAAAAAGAAAAATTGGCCTAAGTGTCAATTACCTGAAACACGATCTCACAGTGTTATGCAAGAAGCACTTGTCGAATCCAAGGACATAATTCTCCCTGCTCTTCATGTAAAATTGGGCCTAATAAAACACTTCGTTAAGGCCACGGACAAAAGTGGGGAAGCATTTCTCTATTTGCGCAAGAAATTCCCACGTCTTAGTCAAGCGAAAACAAAAGAGTGCATTTTCGTGACTCACCCGATACGCAAACTGTACAAAGATGAGCATTTCAACACCATCCTGACACTTGATGAAAAGTTAGCTTGGGATGTCTTTGTTCAAGCGTCAACAAACTTTCTAGGAAATAAGGGGGCAGAAGGCTTTAAGGATCTTGTGGCAAAACATCTGGACTGCTACAATACACTGGAAGCACAGAGATGGCTTCCACCAGCAAATTTCGGACATGGAAATGATATGCCAGAAAAATTGGAGTGTATGAATGCTAGCCGATTACTACTGGACACTAATCAGAGAATCCAAGCAGAAAACTACAAACGCCAGGCAAAGCTGTTGGCCTTCTTCTGAAGGTAACATCAAAGTGAATACGTGCAAAACCTTATACTCATACAGGTAATAAAGTAAAGTTATCATAACTTCAAAACGGGAGTTAATTTTGCATTTTCATTAACATTTTCGTTATCAGCACATCCGAAAACGTAAAGGTTAGTTGTTTTCATGCCACTTACAGAAAAGAAGTAAAATTTTATTGGCTAGTGTTATCTGTTGCATCCTCCATTCCTAATGACCTCGTCTTTGACAGGACTTTTAACTCTATACAACTTTCCCTTACTACGAAACAATAATTTACTTATCAGAATCGTAATGCAAATATCAGTAGGCGTGGCTGTTACTAGTAAACGCACTTGATGCGATACTAATGTGCATGGTGTTATCTTTTCACCTCAAAACTGTCTCGTAAGATTAATCTTATCTGGAAAAAAAGACACATACGGTTAAAGATCCGTCTGAAATTTATGCCGTAGCTGTACTGCGCTTCTAAAAGGTGACCTGGGAAAACTGTACAGAAATGATTTTCAGCTGTCAACATCAGTATATCAAGACGGTCATGGATCGAGTTATACCATCTACGCTAAATTACGTAAGTGCTTTTATGCAACTAATCTAGAAACTGGCAAAGTTAAACTATCACAATTCGAGGATTTTCGCCTATTTTCGAGTAAAGCTACTCAACACATACAAATATTATACTAAAATAATACTCACATAAAAAAAAAAAATTTGCATCACCCCGGTTCCCAGAACTCCTGAAGATAGACGTTGACTATGGATATTGTATCACCGACACAGTCCCTTTGACTGTTCAGCCATGTCACTAAACCCGCCCAAAGATGTAAACAACCATGCACGAGCAGCCCCTATTAGACGGAGGGGGTCCGACAGCCGATCAGGTCCAGTCATTCCACCAGGAAGGAGGTCCCCGGCTCGTGTTGTCTGTAGTTCAACCATGCCTAGACGGTCAATATCGTGGATCGATCGCGTCCGTACTGTTACGTTGTGCCAGGAAGAGCTCTCAACAAGGAAAGTGTCCAGGCGTCTCGGAGTGAACCAAAGCGATGTTGTTCGGACACGAAGGAGATACAGAGAGACAGCAACTGTCGATGGCATGCCTCACTCGGGCCACCCAAGAGATACTGCAGTGGATTACCGCTACCTATGGATTGTGGCTCGAAGGAACGCTGACAGCAATGTCACCATGCTGAATAATACTTTTCGTGCAGCCACGGGACGTTGTGTTACGACTCAAACTGTACACAATGGGCTGCATAATGCGCCACTTCACTCCAGAGAGCCATGACAAGATCCATCTTTGCAACCACGACACCATGCAGAGCGGGCCCAACAACATGCCGAATGGACCGCTCACGATCGGCATCACGTTCATTTCACCGATGAGTGTCACTTATGCCTTCAACCAGACAATCGTCAGAGCCGTTTTTGGAGGCAACCCGGTCACGCTGAATGTCTTAGACACACTGTCTAGTGAGTGCAGCAAGGTGGAGGTACCCTGCTGTTTTGGGGTGGCATTATGTGGGGCCGATGTACACAGCTGGTGGCCATGGAAGGCGCCGTAACGGCTGTACAATAGGTGAATGCCATCCTCTGACCGACAGTGCAACCATATCGGCAGCATAGTGGCGAGGCATTCGTCTTCATGGACGACATTTCACGCCCCCATCGTGAATATCTTGTGAATTACCTCATTCATGATAACGACATCGCTCGACAAGAGTGGCCAGCATGTTCTCCGGACATAAACCCTATAGAACATGCCTGGGATATATTGAAAAGGGCCGTTTACGGACGACGCGACCAACCAACCACTCTGAGGTTCAAAAATGGCTCTGAGCACTATGGGACTTAACTTCTGAGGTCATCAGTCCCTTAGAGCTTAGCACTACTTAAACCTAACTATCCTAAGGACAACACACACATCCATGCCCGAGGCAGGATTCGAACCTGCGACCGTAGCAGTCGCGCGGTTCCAGACTGTAGCGCCTAGAACCGCTCGGCCACTCTGGCTGGCCCATTCTGAGGGATCTACGAGGAATCGCCGTTGAGGAGTGGGACAAACTGGACCAACAGTGCCTTGATAAACTTGTGGATAGTATGCCTCGACGAATGCAGGCACGCATCAATGCAAGAGGACATGCTCCTGGGTATTAGAGGTACCGGTGTGTACAACAGTCTGGACCAACGCCTCTACAGATCTCGCTGTATGGTGGTACAACATGCAATGTGTGGTTTTTATGAGAAATAAAACGGGGGGAAATGATGTTTATGTTGATCTCTATTCTAATTTTCTGTACAGGTTGCGGAACGCTCGGAACCGAGGTGATGCAAAACATTTTTTGATGTGTGTATAATACAACGGATTATGCAGGAGTAAAGATTGTAATTGCTTTATATGAGAGCATTGCGACAAATTATCAGTATGCAGATAGGATAATTTTATTACTATTATTTCTTCCCTTTCTCAGACGTTATGTCTGGTTAAAAATGGAAAGTGACGCGAACCTTGATCAAGCGTCACTTCCTTCTAACTGTACGGTATATGTTACATTGCATTTAAGAACTTTCGGGTAATTGAACATGTATCAACAACTGCAGATTTCTGTAGCTGTATATATACGTTTGGATGTAGCTGTATTGCGTTGATGTACTGGTGGATATTGTGTGGTATGACTCCTGTAGTTGATAGTATAATTGATATAATGTCAACTTTATCCTGATGCCACTTGTCCTTGACTTCCTCAGCCAGTTGGATGTATTTTTCAATTTTTTCTCCTGTTTTCTTCTGTATATTTGTTGTATTGGTATGGATATTTCGATTAGTTGTGTTAATTTCTGCTTTTTATTGGTGAGTATGATGTCAGGTTTGTTATGTGGTGTTGTTTTATCTGTTATAATGGTTCTCTTCCAGTATAATTTTTATTCATCATTCTCCAGTACATTTTGTGGTGCTTATTTGTATGTGGTAACGTGTTCTTTTATTAGTTTATGTTGTATGGCAAGTTGTTGATATATTATTTTTGCTACATTGTCATGTCTTCTGGGGTATTCTGTATTTGCTAGTATTGTACATCCGCTTGTGATGTGATCTACTGTTTCTATTTGTTGTTTGCAAAGTCTGCATTTATCTGTTGTGGTATTGGGATCTTTAATAATATGCTTGCTGTAATATCTGGTATTTATTGTTTGGTCCTGTATTGCAATCATGAATCCTTCCGTCTCACTGTATATATTGCCTTTTCTTAGCCATGTGTTGGATGCGTCTTGATCGATGTGTGGCTGTGTTAGAGGATACGGGTGCTTGCCATGTAGTGTTTTCTTTTTCCAATTTACTTTCTTCGTATCTGTTGATGTTATGTGATCTAAAGGGTTGTAGAAGTGGTTATGAAGTTGCAGTGGTGTAGCCTATGTATTTATATGAGTGATTGCTTTGTGTATTTTACTAGTTTATGCTCGTTCTAGAAAGAATTTTCTTAAATTGTCTACCTGTCCATAATGTAGGTTTTTTATGTCGATAAATCCCCTTCCTCCTTCCTTTCTGCTTAATGTGAATCTTTCTGTTGCTGAATGTATGTGATGTATTCTATATTTGTGGCATTGTGATCGTGTAAGTGTATTGAGTGCTTCTAGGTCTGTGTTACTCCATTTCACTACTCCAAATGTGTAGGTCAATATTGGTATAGCATAAGTATTTATAGCTTTTGTCTTTTTTCTTGCTGTCAATTCTGTTTTCAGTATTTTTGTTAGTCTTTGTCTATATTTTTCCTTTATTTCTTCTTTAATATTTGTATTACCTTTTCCAATTTTTTGTCTGTATCCTACATATTTATAGGCATCTGTTTTTTCCATCACTTCTATGCAGTCGCTGTGGTTATCCAATATGTAATCTTCTTGTTTAGTGTGTTTTCCCTTGACTATGCTATTTTTCTAACATTTGTCTGTTCCAAAAGCCATATTTATATCATTGCTGTATACTTCTGTTATCTTTAGTAATTGGTTGAGTTGTTGATTTGTTGCTGTCAGTAGTTTTAGATCATCCATGTATAGCAAATGTGTGATTTTGTGTGGGTATGTTCCAGTAATATTGTATCCATAATTTGTATTATTTAGCATGTTGGATAGTGGGTTCAGAGCAAGACAGAACCAGAAAGGACTTAATGAGTCTCCTTGGTATATTCCACGCTAATCTGTATTGGCTGTGATATGATATTATTTGAATTTGTTCGCATATTAAGTGTGGTTTTCCAATTTTTCATTATTATGTTTAGGAACTGTATCAATTTAGGATCTACTTTGTATATTTCCAATATTTGTAGTAACCATGAGTGGGGTACACTATCAAAAGCTTTTTGGTTTATTATTATTATTATTATTATTATTATTATTATTATTGTTATTACAATCCTCTTTCTTTCCAAAATTTATATAAAACTAGCGACTCGACGAGGTTTCGCACTGCTAGCATTAATTATCTACAGCTGGACGACTTGCTGGCGCACCCGTGGTGAATTACGTACACACATCTTCGTTGTGGATCAGTCCGTCTATTACTGAAAAACGTATTAAAACCAATAGAGTTGTTCCTGAGATTAGCCTCACATACAGACAAAAGAAAAAAAAGAAAAAGAAATGGCGGGTAACATTCGTTTATTAATACACATGAGGTGACAGAAGTCATGGGATAACTCCTAATATCGAGCAACTCGACGTGGCATGGACTCAACAACACGTTGGAAGTCCCCTGAAGAAAAATTGAGCCATGCCGCCTCTATAGCCGTCCCCAATTTCGAAAGTGTTGTCGGGTCAGAGTTTTGTGTACGAGCCGCCCTCTCGATTATGTCCCATAAATGTTCGATGGGATTCATGTCGGACAATCTGGGTAGCTAAACTATTCGCTCCAGTTGTTCAGAATGTTCTTCAAACCAATCGCGTCATCCATAAAAAGGCCATTGTTGTTTGGGAACATGAACTTCATGAATGGCTGCAGTGATCTCCAAGTAGCCGAACATGACCATTTCCAGTCAATTATTGGTTCAGTTGGATCAGAGGACCTAGGCCATTGCATATAAACACATTCCATGCCATTATGGAGCCACCACGAACTTGCACAATGTCTTGTTGACAACATGTGTTCATGGCTTCGTGCGGTCTATGCCACACTAGAACCCTACCATAGGTTCTTACCAACTGAAATGGGGACTCATCTGACCAGGCAATCGTTTATAGAAGTCAAGGGTCCAACCGATATGGCCACGAGTCCAGGAGAGACTCTGCAGACGATGTCGTACTGCCGGCCGAGGTGGCCGAGCGGTTCTAGGCGCTACAGTCTGGAACCGCGTGACCGCTACGGTCGCAGGTTCGAATCCTGCCTCGGGCATGGATGTGTGTGATGTCCTTAGGTTAGTTAGGTTTAAGTAGTTCTAAGTTCTAGGGGACTGATGACCTTATAAGTTAAGTTCCATAGTGCTCAGAGCCATTTTTTGATGTCGTACTGTTGACAAAGAGAGTCGGGTCGGTCGTACGTTGCCGTAGCCCATTAACGCCAAATTTCGCCGCACTGTCCTAACGGATACGTTCGTCGTGCGTCCCACATTGGTTTCTGCAGTTATTTGACGCAGTGTTACTTGTCTGTTAACACTGACAACTGTACGCAAACGCCGTTATTCTATGTGGTTAAGTGAAGGCCAACCGTAGTGAGAGGTAATGCCTGAAATTTTGTATTCTCAGCACACTCTTGACACTGCGTATCTCGGAATATTGAATTCCATAACGATTTCCAAAACTGAATGTCCCATGCGTCTAGCTCCAACTTTCATTCCACGATCAGAGTCTAATAATTTTCGCCATGCGGCCATACTCACGTATGAATCCTTTTCACAATAATCACCTGAGTACAAATGACAACTCAGTCAATGCATTGCCCTTTTATAACTTGTGTACGCGATACTACCGTTATCTGTATCTGTGCATATCGCTGTTCCTTGACTTTATCACCTCAGTGTATATATAGATTAAATCTCTAAAAATCTATAACATAATTGACTTGCTGTTAAGAAACTAAACCCGTGTTGATCAGTGTTAAGACACCAAACTCGCAATTATGAAGATCACAGTGTAAGTCCTTGCCCGGAAATACAGTTTTAGGTTGCCCATGGTTTACCAAAGTCGCTCAATGAAAATGCTGATATCGTCCCTTTGGCAAGAAGACGTCCGAATTCCTACCCTATCCGTCTCCAACCAGAGCTTGTGCTCCATCTCTAACGCTGTCGTTGTGACTGGAAGTTAAACCCTGTTTTCACCCATTTCGTATTTACCGGTACGGTAACCCAGTCAATTATTTGCTTGCTCTTTCTTAAAACTACCTCATATGGAAGTCGCGATTGTTCTTGAAACGTAACTGCACTCCATGTCTTATTATTCCTCTGTCACACTTGAAGCTGCTGATGCTGCTTTAAAGAATTCAGCAGCTAAAATACTTAAGCAGAAAGTGGTGTTAGAACATGGAAATGTGATTAGCAATGGTAACACACTACATACCGTAAACGTCACCCGTCGCACACATAGAAATTGTTACATTCATACCATTGAGAGTTTTATAAACACGAAATGAATTTCGATAGGAAGCATCAGTCGCTAGTAATTCCGTGCGGTTCTAGGCGCTGCAGTCCGGAACCGCGGGACTGCTACGGTCGCAGGTTCGAATCCTGCCTCGGGCATGGATGTGTGTGATGTCCTTAGGTTGTTTAGGTTTAAGTAGTTCTAAGTTCTAGGGGACTGATGACATCAGATGTTAAGTCCCATAGTGCTCAGAGCCATTTGAACCGTTTGAATCGCTAGTAATTCGTAACACAAGGATTCAAACTCTACCTGGCCGTTGTGGCCGAGTGGTTCTAGGCGCTTCAGTCCGGAACCACGCGGCTGATACGGTCGCAGGTTCGAATCCTGCCTCGGGCATGGATGTGTGTGATGTCCTTAGGTTAGTTAGGTTTACGTAGTTCTAAATCTCGCGGACTGATGACCTCATATGTTAAGTCCCATAGTGCTTAGAGCCATCAACCTCTACATGAAAAACAATTTAAATCAAGGCACAGTTAGATCGGACGGAAGGTCATAAAACCTATGGACATCTGTGACAATGACTGGATTAATAAATGAACGTCAAACACAAGAAACGGTGCCAAGTATCATCCATGGAAAGAACATTAGATGCAGGAAGATACGTGGTGTAGCATTAGTCGGAACGCCATTGACGAGATGGACACCTGCTGGACTAGGGCAAGCTCATAAAATATCACTAACACCGGCCATCAAATTCTTATCACATATATTGGTAGACACACTGCTTGTCGTAACTACGGTAACGGCAAGCGTAAATTGTTACAAATCTGAAGCCGGTGTCACGAGACACAACGACATTTACATACCTCTATAGTATTTTATTTATCGCATAATGGCGAGAAGCAAATACAAATTTATAGCGTCATTTGAATTCTGAGATAAAGATAAGCTGAAACGTATTTACATATAATCATACAGACTATTCAGATTCAAGAATATTGGCTTGACCTGACGAAATGTTGTGTAAACTGACTACAACATTATGAGATGTGGTGAATACTTGATACTCTTGCTTTTACTGTGCTATTTTTGTTTCCTCCCACTTTTCATAGACTGGGGGTTGTGAAGCAGCTGAATGGGTTGAAAATAAATAAATATCCAGGTCCTGATGGGATTCCAATTCGGTTTTACAGAGAGTACTCTACTGCATTGGCTCCTTACTTAGCTTGCATTTATCGCGAATCTCTTGCCCAACGTAAAGTCCCGAGCGACTGGAAAAAGCGCAGGTGACGCCTGTATATAAGAAGGGTAGAAGGACGTATCCTCAAAATTACAGGCCAATATCCTTAACATCGGTTTGTTGCAGGTTTCTCGAACATATTCTCAGTTCGAATATAATGAATTTCCTTGAGACAGAGGAGTTGCCGTCCATGCATCAGCACGGCTTTAGAAAGCATCGCTCCTGCGAAACGCAACTCGCCCTTTTTTCACATGATATCTTGCGAACCATGGATGAAGGGTATCAGACGGATGCCATATTCCTTGACTTCCGGAAAGCGTTTGGCTCGGTGCCCCACTGCAGACTCCTAAGGTACGAGCATATGGGATTGGTTCCCAAGTATGTGAGTGTCTCCAAGACTTCTTAAGTAATAGAACCCAGTACGTTGTTCTCGATGGTGAGTGTTCATCGGAGGTGAGGGTATTATCTGGAGTGCCCCAGGAAAGTGTGGTAGGCCCGCTGTGGTTTTCTATCTACATAAATGATTATTTGGATAGGGTGGATAGCAATGTGTGGCTGTTTGCTGATGATGCTGTGGTGTACGGGAAGGTGTCGTCGTTGAGAGACTGTAGGAGGATACAAGATGACTTGGACAGGATTTGTGATTGGTGTAAAGAATGGCAGCTAACTCAAAATATAGGTATATGTAAATTAATGCAGATGAATAGGAAAAAGAATCCTGTAATGTTTGAATACTCCATCAGTAGTGTAGCGCTCGACACAGTCACGTCGATTAAATATTTGGGCGTAACATTGCAGAACGATATGAAGTGGGACAAGCATGTAATGGCAGTTGTGGGGAAGGCGGATAGTCGTCTTCGGTTTATTGGTAGAATTTTGGGAAGATGTGGTTCATCTGTAAAGGAGACCGCTTATAAAACACTAATACGACCTATTCTTGAGTACTGCTCGAGCGTTTGGGATCCCTATCAGGTCGGATTGAGGGAGGACATAGAAGCAATTCAGAGGCGGGCAGCTAGATTTGTTACTGGTAGGTTTGATCATCACGCGAGTGTTACGGAAATGCTTCAGGAACTCGGGTGGGAGTCTCTAGAGGAAAGGAGGCGTTCTTTTCGTGAATCGCTACTGAGGAAATTTAGAGAATCAGCATTTGAGGCTGACTGCAGTACAATTTTACTGCCGCCAACTTACATTTCGCGGAATGACCACAAAGATAAGATAAGAGAGATTAGGGATCGTACAGAGGCATATAGGCAGTCATTTTTCCCTCGTTCTGTTTGGGAGTAGAACAGGGAGAGAAGATGCTGGTTGTGGTACGAGGTACCCTCCGCCACACACCGTATGGTGGATTGCGGAGTATGTATGTAGATGTAGATGTAGACTTTTAAAACTGTAACCTAGTGATATACTTATAATCGCTTCTCAGAAGTTCACAATACACGCCCGCAGTAATGTCTTCCCTGTCATTTTATTGTCTGAGCGACACGAAATGAGCCATTTCTTTTACGATTCCACTATCTCTAAGAACTCCGTGTCGTCTGCTGCAACCTGCTTACATTGTCCGGTTTTAACGACAGGTATTTTCGTTGAAAAGTAACAATAGTAACGAATTACCATAAGTTGACTTAATATAGTTTTTCTTCTTACTTTCCGTTCATCGCCTGACTCACAATTCCACAGAAATACTTAGAGTCACTAGATGCATACCTGTGGTGTCCGTTCTAACAGATATGTCCAAAAGAACAGACACGACATTATTCGTTGGTTCAGCGGCGGCAAACATCAAATTTCGAAGGAAAGACGGACGCTAGCAGCAGTCATGAACAGAAATGATTCGATGCTGAGAGCTGAAAACTTATGCCGGACTGGAACTCAAACCCGGATCTCCTGCTTATCGCATGCGAGTCCCTTAACCGCCATTGGCATTCTTTACACACTTCCTATCTGACTCAAATTCTCAGCTGTCACACACTAGCAGCGTCGACTGTCCATTCACATACTTGCTCGTAGCGAGTTCTGTACCCCCGTACGAGGCTCTCGCCCTGCTGTGCATCTGCACTGAACTTACCAAGGCAGTCATAAGAGGATCCGTACATATACAGGATGAGTCAGGAGGGGTGATAGTATTAGTTTTTCTGAACAAAAAACCTCAGTTGGGCATTTGCCCTATTCTGAACGATTTCTGAGATATAACACATTTAATGTGCATTGTGTTTTATTTTCTGTATTTTCAAACATTGTAATTGTTTACAATGTAACACAGTACTGTAGAGGAAGCTGAGACGTACAATGTGATACGGGACATTTGCGGTCTATCAAATTGGAAAACTACCTCTAATTGGCCTACAAAAACTATCCAAGTTACAGCGCACGCGCACTGCGCGAGATTTTGAATATTCTCGCGCTCTCTTCTCAAAAACTATTAGTGCAAGAGAAAAACCTGAATAGACCATTTTCTGTAGGAAACTTTGTGCTGTGACACATTTTCGCCGTAGGGAGTGGTTTTCGAGTTACTCAAAAGAAAATGTATAAAAGTGATATTAAATGTGTTCTATCTCGGAAATCATTCAGAATAAGGCATATGTCCATGTAGTTTTTTGTTCAGAATCTCTAATATTGTCACCCCTCAAAGCATATATATATATATATATATATATATATATATATATATATATATATATATATAGGCGTTGTAAGGTGCCAGGGTTTGGGCAGTTACACGTTAGCTTGTCAACATTAGTATTAATAATACTTTATTGACTTACGATGAATATGAGGCACTCTCGAGTAGTATTCCACACATGTCTGCATGATTAAGTTACTAACTTAAAGTGTTGGTGAAAAGTGTCGAAGTTGAGAATAGTAGAATATAAAGTATGCAGCTGGCCGTAGCACGTGGCGAAGACAGGAATTTCGTTTGCCTCGGGGCGATATGACCGACACGACCATTGGGCAAAATCACAAAAATGGCGTTGGAGGGATTTCGGCGATGTCATAGCGTTCGACATTGGCCGAAACTGAGTATTCTTCAGCCGCGTTTTCGGGAGAATTGTGGAGAAAGAGGACTTCGCCTTCATCCATCGAGCGGTACGGACTTGGAGACGGCGTCTTGACCATCGTCTTCGAAGGGAGCGGACTTCAACTTGGACGTCTGTGAGTTAGGACGCATCCCGCGAGATCTAAGACGCGAATTGTTCCTCTGTGCAGAATAGTGAAGAGGGGGAGTTTTCTCGTATTTGAGTTACGGGTTTTCTCAAAAGAAAGTTGGCATCTGACTTCTAACTTGCAGGATTTGTGCTGTCCTGTGGGTGAAAGTTTGAGAATCAACTTTCAATTGAGATTACCTCAGACTGGGAGTACTGTGATTCGGAGACGGCAGAGCCATCCGAATTATCGGTATCTTCACCAGAAGGCCAGTTTGAGTGATTACCTTCACTACAGGTGTAGGATTGCGCATTTTATTGGTCTACACGATTAGGTACAACGCGGGAGATAAACGGTCTGTATCGCAGCATTGCACCAACGAGCATTCCATGCAGAGTTCTGCGCTTAGAGCTCTTTGCGTGCTCAGAAGCGAGATTTTCACCAACGCTTAACCACTTCCAACAACTTATCTAGTATTCTTGATCTTGTAGTTATCCTTGCAAGGTGCCGAGTATTCATCAACGTAGCTACCGATAATTGGGGCGCGTAATTGCAAATTAGTTAGTGTGCCATTCTCAGGAGTGTGTGGGTGGTCAAAGAAAATTCACATTTTTGTAATTTTTGTCAATTATGGGAAATATCAAAATTAAATTCCAGTATTACAATCGAATTATCGATCTCATTGTAGCTAGCATTTAACCTGTCCCAGCAAGCTTTACATGTACCCTAGTCACTGCACAACTTGCCCAGACAGGGAGGAAAGAAGATTTGCGATCTTCTATGTCAGCGACGGACAAATAAGTTTACACATGGTGACCCTGCCAGGATTGTTCATAAATAGGCAATTTTGTGACGTAGTCGGATTTTCTAAATTTTCTTAAAGGCAACCCTACTTTCAGCTATTGATTTTGGTGATTGAAATAAATAATTTTTTTGTTGTTGCTGAATTGTGGCGATTTCTTTATTTTTATTTATTTATTTTTTTTTGTTTTTCATGATATTTGATGTATTATGTAGTTTGTATGTTCTTGTATATGTACTGACGAGAGAGAGTAACCTACGACTATGTTGAAATATTGGTGGGACAGTGGCAGAGAAATCGCGCATGTCATGGGCTTCCTATACTGTGCATAAGTGTAGTTTTCGCAAAATCATCGAAATTTTTTTTCTCTCTTCTTCTTGTCTTTTGCTGGAAGTTTCATTTGAATTCTTTTTGTGATTTGATATGTGTTTTATGTACTGAATTTTTGTGTAGTTAATTGTTATTTTGAGGGTAATAATCGTTAGTACATGAGGACGTCCGCAGCTCGTGGTCGTGCGGTAGCGTTCTCGCTTCCCGCGCACGGGTTCTCGGGTTCGATTCCCGGCGGGGTCAGGGATTTTCTCTGCCTTGTGATGACTGGGTGTTGTCTGTTGTCCTTAGGTTAGTTAGGTTTAAGAAGTTCTCGGGGACTGATGACTATAGATGTTAAGTCCCATAGTGCTCAGAACCATTTGGACCATTTTTTTTTTTTTTTACATGAGGACGCGTAGCCAAGCCAAGGCGGAAGAGCGAACGCGGGAGAAATATAGAACGCCATAATGAGGAAAATAGAATGTTGGCAGTCACAGAAGTTCACAAGGTTTCGTTTGAACATGAGCAAATGCAGGCAGAACGACCCAACACGGAAAACTTGGGAAGCAGAGGTTATGGTTATACTAATGATGAAGAAAACAACTCTGAATCTGAAGTTGAACTCGAGTACCGTCGTAGTAAAATTAATTTGAACCGGCAGGAAAATTATAGTCAGATACCAACCAGACGTTGCTACAGTGGGCCTCCGGCGTTCGGGGCAAGTCGGGATGGCACCGTAACAAGGACAACCGGATATGAATTTAACCATAACGATCACCGGGTAGAGAAAGCTAGGCACTCGCGGAGACCGCGAAGTCCTGGTGGAACTGTGAAGATAGATGAGTGGTCACTCGCGCAATTAATAAGAAAGATGGTTGAAAAAAAGGAAGATATCAAGGAAAATTTAGACGCACAAAGTAGGAAGACGGAAGAGATAAGTAGAAAGATAGACGATAACAACAGAAAGACCGAAGAGAAATTAGATCGAATGCGCACAGGTTTGGAAACAAAAATGCTTTCCTTCACGCAAGAAATTAAGAAAAAGTTAGGCCAAGTTAAAAAGGACGCAGTTCTGGTGAGACGAGTCGCACGTGGTGCGAAATGGATCGCCAAGAGGCTCGCTAGCAAATTAAGACGGCGACTTCCGTCGGAAAAAAGGAAATGACTGAACTGAAATATCGCCTGGACAAACTGGCAAAGGTTCGGGAAAGTCATCACAGATTAATGTCGAGAAAGTAGTTGAAGAGAGAGTGGTGGAGATGGAAAAGTCCATCGACGAAAGGGTCGCGCAGATCGTGCAGCAAGAACGCGAAACTCTTCGCACGCAGATAACTGGGGACGCGGTGAAATCCCAAGAGAGCGCAGGAAATATAACACCGCTAACTAGGGACACAGAGTTTCTAAACGGTGGCAGTTCTAGTAGCACGGAACAGAACCAGTCAGATACTCCCACTTATGAAACAAGTCCCACTGAAGCAGCTAGACAGGTCGTGATGGGGAAAGATACGGTGGCACTCACAGTTGCAGAGCCGAGGTCGGTACGAAGCAGCCATGAGAACTGTTTACCTTTGTAACGGTGCAACTCGCAGAGCGAAAACACAAAACAGTGCTAACGGAGAAGACAGTACACCGCCAACACATTACAGTATACAGCAGGGTCAGGGAAATGAACGTGCTCCAAGATACGAGGAGCAGTTCGACCATAGAAAGTACTTAAGCCAACGAAGATTCCAACACTATCGAGAGGAGAACAATGTTATGCACCCACGGACTTTTATCTCCCAATTCACAGAGGCTCTGCCCCCTGTCTACGCTCTGGCACTGGAACCTCTCCTCTGTGGCCCCCGCCAAAGCCTCACCGGATTCACCATACGAGATGTCACATTTCGCTGTACAGCATATGCAGACGACCTGGTTCTCGTACTTCGTAATCGCGACGATGTAACCAGCACACTAAAATGGTTTACTGCATACGGTGTGGCTTCCGGCAGCTGTCTCAACGTCAGCAAATCGGTCGCCATGGCCATAGGAGACGGGTTGACCCCAGCGTGTGTCGACCCCCTACAGCTTCGTGGCACTCTCAAATGTCTCGGAGTAGAGTTTCACGGCGACATACGGCGCACTGCGGCCCTTAACTACCGCCGCTTATTACAACAAATTCGGGTCCAGATCTCCAATATTCGTCTGCGGACCCTCAACATTCTTCAGAGGACAAACTTCGTCAATGTTTACCTCGCATCGCGCCTTCCACACATAGCGCGTGACCTTCCAATACCGTTACTGATGGCACGACGTCTATTACCGGAATTGGGAGCCTACGTCAGTACAGGCATGCTCTTAACGTCAGTAATGAGTCGCTGACCCTTCCCCCAGAAAGGGGAGCTCTTGGCCTAGACCATGTTCACGACAGAGCGGTGGCCCTGTTTCTCAGCTCGCACATCAAAAAATGGCTGTAAGCACTATGGGACTTAACATCTGAGGTCATCAGTCCCCTAGACTTAGAAGTACTTAAACCGAACTGACCTAAGGACATCACACACACCCATGCCCGAGGCAGGATTCGAACCTGCGACCGTAACAGCAGCGCGGTTCCGGACTGAAGTGTCTAGAACTGCTCGGCCACAGCGGCCGGCAGCTCGCACATCAAGCCGTGGCGCCACCACTCGGGAAGTTAGACAGGTCTGCTGCTGGACTCCTTAGCTCAGTCCTCCCTTATGCCCCCGCTGACGACCCAAGGCATACCCCCACCCTTCTACAACTTCGGGCACTTTTGCATTGAACACAGTTATGTCCATCTCGCAGTACCACCGACGAAACAGAAGTCGGCGCGGGATATAATATTGCGTCCTACAGCAAACATCGAAGAGGCCAAAAACACTAAGGTTAGCTGGAAGGTGGCGTGGCGGATGATACAAACGGTTACACTGGATACAGACGTGCGATCCACATGGTACATCACAGCAGTATTTTCTACGACTGACTCCGGAACACATCACACCTCGGCTTCTACTATTTCCGGATGAACAGTATTTCCCGCGCACCAAAACCAACGCAGTCACGTGGGTCCGTGGGCATCCAGCACAATACTTATTTCACGATGGACCTAAAGATATACTGAACTTTTGGAACCACCTACAAGAACGTCATTGCAAGATTGTACGGAACCCAAAATATGGACAATATTTGTTGCTTAAAGAGTGCCCTACGTGACCTTGTGCGCAGCCTGATCATCAAAAAAATGGTTCAAATGGCTCTGAGCACTATGGGACTCAACTGCTGTGGTCATAAGTCCCCTAGAACTTAGAACTACTTAAACCTAACTAACCTAAGGACATCACACACATCCATGCCCGAGGCAGGATCCGAACCTGCGACCGTAGCGGTCGTGCGGTTCCAGACTGTAGCGCCTTTAACCGCTCGTCCAGCCTGATCATCAACGGGTGGGAGAAGATACCCATTGACTGAGCTGACAAGAACGTGTCCGATTATCGGTGGAATAACATACGACATGCGTGAAGAAGTACCTGGATGATGACGCGTAGGAGCGTAGCGACACACCCTTCTGCATAATGTACGAAGCACATTTTTCGTTTCCCCATATGTATTACCTCGGTATAGGAGAATACCGAGATATACCGAGATATTTGTTTTGTTTACTCAGAGCACGATGCTGTGCTAGGTACATTTATTTCCGGTGTGGTGTACAGGAAATACAAATTGCAAACATTAAAAAATAAATAAACAAAAATTAAAAAATTTAAAAATACAACAAATTCTCACAATTAAAAAAATAGAAAAAATGGTAAGGCGACCGCTCGCGATAAGCGGGAAATCCGGGTTCGAGTCCATGTCTGACACAAATTTTCATCGCCGTCATTGCATTACACAGCTGATGGATTTCCATATTCGCAACTGTAAATATATTTCATGTATTGCTGTAATCAGTCGAGATCCAAAATCTACTGAGATAAGAAAATCATAGATACAGGAAACATTTTTGAAGAAATACACACTACTACTCAAGAAAATACTAAAATTATGACTTTAATTTATTCTTTAGGGTGCACAGTTTCGCTATGGTGTTGATTCTAGAATTTTCTATGCGGACGAAACTGGATCTCAGTTCATTTTCAAAACGCGAAAGGTCATTTCTCCGAGAGGAGAGAAGGACGTTTATCATGCTACTACAGGAGAAAAAGAGTTCTGCTGCGACCGTAATGGTTTGCAGCAGTGCAATGGCGAATCCGATTCCACCATTTGTAATCATTAAGAGCGTTAGACAGAAACCCTCATATTCAAAAGGGTTGCCAACTGGATCATCGATTCAGATGTCTGAATCCGGATACATGGTCAGTGATGTATTTTCTTCCTTCCTGGACCAGCTGAACAACACTAACCTCAAGGGAACATTTTACTTGTTTTGGATGGTTACACTTCCCATGGTAAAGATCCCAACGTGCTGGAGAAAGCATCACAGTTAGGGATTGAGATGCAGTGTCTTTCTCCGCACAGAACATATAAGCGTCAGCCTCTTGATGTAATTTATTTCAAAATCCTGAAACACTTTTACAGCGAGGCGCGTCGAAGCTTCATCCGTCATCGCCCAGGAAAGAATATCACAAAGGAAGATTTCGGCGACATATTTAAACAAGCTTTGGACAAATAGCAACCGCGGACAGTCTAACGAGTAGGTTCAGAATATGGGGGACCTACCCATATAATCCAGATGTATTGGCTGGCGATGTCTCTGAATATGAATTGTTCACTACACCACACGATAATGATCAAGTTAGAGTATGAGATGACATTGCTGTGGATAATGACTCCGTCTGGCCATCATCTACTCAGTCGTCATTTGAGGAAATATCGCCGTATCACCAGTGCCAGGTGTACAAAGTAAGGTTTCTGGAAGAAAGATGTCTAGAAAACAAGAATCTGTCGTTCCCACATCCGAAAATTAACGAAGACAACTTCGGGAAAAAGCGTCCACACGGCAATCAAAGCGACGTTCAGGGAAGAGTTTAGCATGCTCGTCTGCAAATCTCAAGGACAAAGATAACTACTGTGGTGAAAGAGACGTTTTTTATTATGATGATACTGCTGGACAAAATTGGGTCAAATGTGTTGGCCAGTGCAGCAGAAGGTTCCATGAGACGTGTGTTGTAAACGGTGATGAACTCAATTTGACAAGCGAAAATTGTTCATAATCACTTTGTATGATTTATACAGATTTTATAATTTAAATAGGTGATTATAATTTCTTGATCTTTTGCAAAAGTTCATTTTCTTAAGTTTTATTGTTATTTGTTTCCTTTGTTTCCCATTTTGTCTGTCGCATACAATCATGTGTCAAGATCATCCAAACTTTAGGGAGAAGTAGAAATTTTGCTTTATATTCTAATAATTAAAATTATGAATAATAATTAAACGAGCTATACTAATTAAATATTTCGTACTGTCACAGTAAATAAGTTAAAGTCTAACAAATACCTGAAAAAATGTTGTTGTTGTTTGGTCTTCAGTCCTGAGACTGGTTTGATGCAGCTCTGCATGCTACAAGCCTCTTCTTCTCCGAATAACTAATGCAACCGACATCCCTCTGAATATGCTCAGTGTATCCACCTCTTGGCCTCCCTCTACAATTTTTACCCTCCACGCTGCCCTCCAATACTAAATTGGTGATCCCTTGATGCCTCAGAACATGTCCTACCAACCGATCCCTTCTTCTAGTCAAGTTGTGCCACAAACTACTCTTCTCCCCAATTGTATTCAATACTTCCTCATTAGTTACGTGATCTACCCATCTACATCTACATCTACATGTACATCTACATGACTACTCTGCAATTCACATTTAAGTGCTTGGCAGAGGGTTCATCGAACCACAATCATACTATCTCCCTACCATTCCACTCCCGAACAACGCGAGAGATAAACGAGCTCCTAACCTTTCTGTTCGAGCTCTGATTTCTCTTATTTTAGTTTGATCATTCCTACCTAAGTAGGTTGGGCTCAACAAAATATTTTCGCATTCGGAAGAGAAAATTGGCGACTGAAATTTCGTAAATAGATCTCGCCTCGACGAAAAACGTCTTTGCTTTAATGACTTCCATCCCAACTCGCGTATCATGTCTGCCACACTCTCTCCCCTATTACGTGATAATACAAAACGAGCTGCCCTTTTTTGCACCCTTTCGATGTCCTCCGTCAATCCCACCTGGTAAGAATCCCACACCGCGCAGCAATATTCTAACAGAGGACGAACGAGTGTAGTGTAAGCTGTCTCTTTAGTGGACTTGTTGCATCTTCTAAGTGTCCTGCCAATGAAACGCAACCTTTGGCTCGCCTTCCCCACAATATTATCTATGTGGTCTTTCCAACTGAAGTTGTTCGTAATTTTAACACCCAGGTACTTTGTTGAATTGACAGCCTTGAGTATTGTACTATTTATCGAGTAATCGAATTCCAGCGGATTTCTTTTGTAACTCATGTGGATCACCTCACACTTTTCGTCATTTATCGTCAACTGCCAATCTTCAGCATTCTTCTGTAGCACCACATCTCGAAAGCTTCTATTCTCTTCTTGTCTAAACTATTTATCGCCCACGTTCCACTTCCATACAAGACTACACTCCATACAAATACTCACAGAAGCGACTTCCTGACACTTAAATCTATACTCGATGTTAACAAATTTCTCTTCTTCAGAAACGCTTTCCTTACCATTGCCAGTCTACATTTTATATCCTCTCTACTTCGACCATCATCAGTTATTTTACTCCACAAATAGCAAAACTCATTCACTACTTTAAGTGACTCATTTCCTAATCTAGTGCCCTCAGCATCAACCGATTTAATTCGACTACAATCCATTATCCTCGTTTTGCTTTTGTTGATGTTCATCTCATATCCTCCTTTAAAGACACTGTCCATTCCGTTCAACCGCTCTTTTAGGTCCTTTGCTGTCTCTGACTGACTTACAATGTCATCGGCGAACCACAAAGTTTTTATTTCTTCTCCATGGATTTTAATTCCTACTCCGAATTTTTCTTTTGTTTCCTTTACTGCTTGCTCAATATACAGATTGAATAACATCGGGGATAGGCTACAACCCTGTCTCACTCCTTTCCCAACCACTGCTTCCGTTTCATGCCCCTCGACTCTTATAACAGGCATCTGGTTTCTGTACAAATTATGAATAGCCTTTTGATCCCTGTATTTGACCCCTGCCACCTTCAGAGTTTGAAAGAGAGTATTCCAGTCAACATTGTCAAAAGCTTTCTCTAAGTCTACAAATACTAGAAACGTATGTTTGCCTTTCCTTAATCTTTTTTCCAAGATAAGTCGTAGGGTCAGTACTGCTTCACGTGTTCCAACATTTGTACGAAATCCAAACTGATCTTCTCCGAGGTCGACTTCTACCAGTTTTTCCATTCGTCTGAAAAGAATTCATGTTAATATTTGGCAGCCGTTCCTTATTAAACTAATAGTTCGGTAATTTTCACATCTGTCTGCGCCTGCTTTCTTTGGAATTGGAATTATTATATTCTTCGTGAAGTCCGAGGGTATTTTGCCTGTATCACGTCTTGTTCACCAGATGATAGAGTTTTGTTAGGGCTGGCTCTCCCAAAGCTATCTTTAGTTCTAATGGAGTGTTGTCTACTCCCGGTGCCTTGTCTAGACTCAGGTCTTTCAGTGCTATGTCAAACTCTTGACGCAGTATCATATCTCCCATTTCATCTTCATCTACTTCCTCTTCCGTTTCTATAATGTTGTCCTCAAGTACATCGCCTTTGTGTAGACCTTCTATATACTACTTCCACCTTTCTGTTTTCTCTTCTTTGCTTAGAACTGGGTTTCCATCTGAGCTCGTGATATTCATACAAGTGGATCTCTTTTCTCCAAAGGTGTCGTTAGTTTTACTGTAGGCAGTATCTGTCTTACCCGTCGTGATTTATGCCTCTACATCCTTACATTTGTCCTCTAGCCATCCCCGCTTAGCCATTTTGCACTTCAGGTCGATCTCTTTTTTGAGACGTTCGTATTCCTTTTTGCCTTCTTCATTTATTGCATTTTTATATTTTCTCCTTCCATCAATTTAATTCAATATTTCTTTTGTTAGCCAAGGATTTCTACTAGCCCTCGTCTTTTTACCTACTTGATCCTCTTCTGCCTTCACTACTTCATCGCTCAAAGCTACACATTCTTCTTCTACTGTATTTCTTTCCCCCGTTCTTATCAATAGTTCCCTAATGCCCTATCTGAAACTCTCTACAACCTCTGGTCCTTCAGTTCATCCAGATCACATCTCCTTAAATTCCCACGTTTTTGCAGTTTCTTCAGTTTTAATCTACAGTTCATAACCAATATATTGTGGTCAGAGTCCACATCTGCCCCTGGAAATGTCTTACAATTTAAAGCCTGGTTTCTAAATCTCTGTCTTACCATTATATAATCTATTTGAAACCTTCCAGTTTCTCCAGGCCTTTTCCATGTATACAGCCTTCTTTCATGATTCTTGAACCAAGTGTTAGCTATGATTAAGTTGTGCTCTGTTCCAAATTCTACCAGGCGGCTTCCTCTTTCATTTCTTACCCCCATTCCATATTTACCTACTACGTTTTCTTCTCATTCTTTTCCTACTATCGAATTCCAGTCACCCATGACTATTAAATTTTCGTCTCCCTTCACTATCTGAAAAATTTCTTTTATCTCATCATACATTTCTTCAGTCTCATCTGTGGAGCTAGTTGGCATATAAACTTGTACTACTGTGGTAGGCGTGTGCTTGGCCACAATAATGCGTTCACTATGCTGTTTGTAGTAGCTTACCCGCACTCCTATTTTTTTATCCATTATTAAACCTACTCCTGCATTACCCTTATTTGATTTTGTATTTAGAACCCTGTACTCACCTGACCAGAAGTCTTGTTCCTCCTGCCACAGTACTTCACTAATTCCCACTATATCTAACTTTAACCTATCAATTTCCCTTTTTAAATTTTCTAATCTACCTGCCCGATTAAGGGATGACATTCCACGCTCCGATCTGTAGAACGCCAGTTTTCTTTCTCCTGATAACGACGTCCTCTTCAGTAGTCTCCGCCCGGAGATCTGAATGAGGGACTATTTTACCTCGTGAACATTTTACCCAAGAGGACGCCATCATCATTTAGCCATACAGCAAAGCTGCATGCCCTCGGTAAAAATTACGGCTGTAGTTTCCCCTTGCTTTCAGCCGTTCGCAGTACCAGCACAGCAAGGCCGTTTTGGTTAGTGTTACAAGGCCAGATCAGTCTATCATCCAAACTGTTGCCCCTGCAACTACTGAAAAGACTGCTGCCCTTCTAAATTTTTTGAACTGTGCTCATACAATTTCAGTTTCTCTCCTAGGGTGTCGAGTTACCCCAAAATTACCCTACGTGTGTCTGTGTTTTGGGAGCGCCAGAAAAACTTGAGTGTCATTTCAATACTGAAGGACACATTACACTCTGCAGTAACATTAACTGTTTGTTGGGAGACATAAACTTTACATACAAACCAGACGAGTGGAGATTCTTTATAGATGGCTCGAAAACGAGCCTGAAGTCAGTACTGTTGCACAATAGCATAGATAAGCCATCCATCCCTGTCGCACATGCTGCCTTAGCTAAAGAAAGTTATACCATGTTGAAAACCTCTGTAAACTGTTTTAATTTCAATAGTCGTGAACGGCTTGTATGAGGAGGTTTAAATGTCATTGCGATTCTGTTGGGTTTGCAGGGAGGTTACATTACGTATTGGTGCAACCTGTGTGAGTGGGACACTTCACACAGAACGAATGGCCCCCACGAACAACAGTATTGTCTGGATCAAAAAATGTTTCAGAAGAAACTAGTGAATCCGAACCAAATTGTTCTCGTCCATTGCACATTAAACTGTGGCTCATGACATCATTTTCTAAGACTGTGCACATGAATGAAGCGGCATTTCAGTATCTGTATAAGAAGTTTCCACGACTCGAGCCCAGAGAAGATCGCGAAGGGGATATTCATTATTCGACAGATTCGCCAGCAGTTGAGGGGGAATACACTTTGAGATCACTCTAACCCCTGATCAGCAGCATGCTTGACATTGTCTTCGTAATGTGGCAACATTCTTCGTGGGAAACAAGAGAACCAAAAATTACAGGAACCTTGTCGACGTACTCAATCATGCATATAAGGTCATTGGCTGCAACATGACCCCGAAGATGTACTTCCTTTATGCCCACCGCGATGTGTTCCCGCGAACTGTAGTACATTCAGTGAGCGATTCCACCAGGACATTTCTCTCATGGAAATGAAATGAGCGTATGGCGTCGTTGGCCGGGAGGCCCCATTCGGGGAAGTTCGGCCGCCAAGTGCAAGTCTGATTTTAGTCGACGCCACATTGGGCGACTTGCGCGCCGGTGATGAAGATGAAATGATGATGAGGACAACACAACACCCAGTCCACGAGCGGAGAAAATCTCCAACCCGACTGGGAATCGAACCTGGGCCCGTTGCACCTGAGGTAAGCACGTTATTACCCAGCTAAGCAGGCACAAGCAGAACATAGGCCGGTGGACTACTGCTATGTTGGCTAATTTCTGCTGTATGCTACAGACAGATACTCCAGACATCATTCACAAGAGAAAGGCAAAGACACGGCGCAAATGAACTAGATAAATTCGTTTAATGTATATATCCTGTTGAGTACGGTAGCAATAAATGGGAAATGTAAAGTCCCAGCTAACTTGTACCCCTGAGCTAGGGAACAATTTTAACTGTGAAATTCGCGTTCAGAGCATAGAAATCTATAAGAACTGTTTACTTTGGTTTTCGCAACACTTCCACTGTGGGCCATTGTTATATTTACTTGTAAAAGTTTAATTTTCATTTGTGTGCGTTACATATGCGATTATGTATTAAAACTGGTTCAAACAAGGTATTTTGCCTAATTCAAAGGATATGTGATGAATATAAACAACTGCATGATGTTTTTGGAAAAATTTATTAAAAGTTATACAATAGATGCCATTTGTGACGTGACATCAGGTGGCGGCGTACATATCAGATTGTTTAACACGCTTCTTGTTTGTGAGTCACAAACCCCTAAAAGTTTATAAAATTCAAATGGTTCAAATGGCTCTAAGCACTATGGGACTTAACATCTGAGGTCATCATTCCCCTAGACTTAGAATTACTTAAACCTAACTAACCTAAGGACATCACACACATCCATGCCCGAGGCAGGATTCGAACCTGCGACCGTAGCAGCCGCGTGGTTCCGGACTGAAGCGCCTAGAACCGCTCTTCCACAGCGGCCGACCAAAAGTTTATAACATGGATGGTACGTATGCGCTGGCTCAAATTCAAATAGAATGGAGACTCTAAAATATATGTAAGAGTATTCAGACTTAGTGTACTTACTGATGAGCAAAACATTACGACCACTGTCCTCTGCGATACTGACCGCCGTCTGGGTCGCACGCACTGTAAAGTAGGAAAGGCGGCTATCTGTGGCAGACCTCAAGGCAGAGTACGATACTGGTGCAGCTAAAATTATTTCGGACCACATCGTCAAGGCACATTTTTTAATATGGGGCTCCGCAGCAAACTAGTCCTACATGTTCGCATGTTGCCACAATGACGTCGTCATTTATGATTGCAGCGAGGACTGGATTTTAGAGGTGGCACCATGGATCAATGGCTGTGTCTCGATTGGTCAGCTAAATCGCATTTCTTGTTACACCAGGTTGTTGGTCGTGTCTGTATTCGCCGCCATCCAGGTGAAAGGCTGTTCGAAATATGCACGGTGCGTGGACGCAGGCCAGCGGGGGCAGTATTATGCTATGGGGGACATTCTTCTGGGTTTCCATGAGACCTGTGGTAGTACTCTAAGGCACAATGACAGCTGTGAGGTGTTTCACATAAATGAAAATACGAAAAATCTCTTTCATTTCATGCAAACGTTGTCAAAACACAAAAATCATATATGTGTGGAGTTCATTTCGTAGCCATGGGTTTATTATCTTGTCGTTTTACGTACACAAATGATTTCCGTCATGTAAGTAGGAATCATAAATACTAATAGACTATTACTGTTGTTGGTCCACTTAAATCTCAGATGCCGCTATTAGTTACATTAAAATGAGGCTACTTGGACACCCTTTAAGTGTGGTTTTGATCTGGGTCGTAGGATTCTCATTATGAGTATCTTATTAAAAAAATGCTGTGTAACAACCCAGCTGGTAGGTTAGCTTTCTTCATAGCAAAATTGGAAAATATTGAAAAAAAAGAAAAACATGGTGGTCCAAGTAATCCCGTATTTGGGGCTACTTGAAGACCTAGCTTTATTTCGTATGAAAACGGGTTATAACCTTTAAGGCTGTCATGTTACCCCATAAGCAAGTAAAAAATGTTTCTGTGCTCATTTTAATTCTTCTCAGAAATTGTTTGATGAACATTAAAGCCTTACATTTGTTGAACAAACAAAAATAGCAAAGAATGATTAAAAACTCTGGAAATAAATCAAAAGAAAGTGGTCATACATAAATGTCACATGAAATGAAAAACAACACACTAACACGAAATGATTAAATTACTGAAAATAAGTGAAAATGCTATAAACTTCTAGTAATATTAGGAAGCCATTCAAAGAACTAATATCTAAGAGATATTAAAAGTAATTTCCAACTCTTTGTCCTTTCACTAGCGTCCACAATTTCATCATCTGAATCCTCGCAACGGGGACAGTTGTAGTACGGATCAGTATTTCTAGTATTGCATGGGCCAAAAATCCAATCGCGGCATTTTACACATTCAGATCAATCAGATTTTCATCTATAATCTATTCAGTTTATACAGCAAATACTGCAACTAGATGCGTCTACAGTTGTTCTGCGACTTACACTAACTGGTCTGTTTTTGCGAAGATTTTGGGTACTTGGGGATGAAAGTCCTTTTTGCAGTATGATGCCGATGCTGCCACAGAAAAACTCACAGCAGGTTACATTTCAATGTCCTGCACATGTGTAGTTGATAAAATGGCTCTGAGCACTATGGGACTTAATATCTTAGGTCATCAGTCCTGTGTAGTTGATACATTTGTTGCTGGTGCCACCTTGTTTCCTCTCTTTCGAGTCTTCTTCTCACAACTTCCACGATTTTCCTTCAATAACTGTGCCAAACTTTCACCTAAATTTCTTTCATCATTGTCACTCTCTAATCCATCAGGAATTCTTTTCAACACATCAGTAGGGTTTGTTGGATGCAGGCCGGTAGCTTTAAAAACTATACTAAATTTTTGTTCACATTTTCACAAATTCCAATCCATAGTCTGTTTAACAAGACAGGAAACCGTTCTTGTTGAATACAACCAAGGCATCTACTCTCTTTTCTCCAATGGTCCAAGATTTCTTTCCGTTTCCTTTTCATTTGGTGGGAATAGAGCGACATAAATTTTACTGTTTCCGCTTGCCTCAACCACTTGACGAGAAAAGTGAATACCAAGATTGTCTCCAAATACGAGGGGTATTAAATAACTAACACAACACTTTTTTTTTCCTGAAAGCGGGTTAGTTTCATTCAGGATTCCAATACGCTATATTGGTCCTCACTCTTTTGGTTATAAAACTATATTTTTGAACACAATCTCCGTTCAATGCGAGGGCCTTACGCCAACTTTGTGGAGGAGGGGGGGGGGGGGGGGGGGGGAGGGGCTGTATGCCCGCATGGTACCTCTCTACTGACCGACGGTGGAGCCAGCGTCTTGCTCCATCAATAACCTCCCAATCATCCATGCACTGCTTCCCACGGAGTGCATCCTTAATTGGGCCAAAGAGATGGATGTCGGAAGGTGCGAGATCCGGATTGTAGAGTGGATGAGGAAGAACAGTCCAATGAAGTTTTGTGATCCCCTCCCGAGTGCGCAGACACGTGTTAGGCCTTGTATTGTCATGAAGAAGGAGAAGTTCGTTTGCATTTTTTGAGAAGACGAACCCACCGAAGTCGTTTCTTTAATTTTCTGAGGGTAGTGCAATACACTTTAGAGTTGATCGTTGCACCATGAGGGAGGGCATCAAACTCACTGTGCTTTTGTTCACCGCCAGGTCTCCGTAAACATTCTGCAAGGGCCTACGCCATTTTGAAGGCTACGTATAGCGCTGTCACCTATCGGAACTCCATGAAATTATAGGGTCTGAAGCGGGAATAATCTACGACGTCCCACAACAAATTCCGCATTTTTTTAACCGAAATTGCCCGAGAACAGAAATGTCTTGTATTACTTCTTGAACGCCCTTCTTAATACCACTGTGTCTTCAGGATCACGAGTGGCTTCAACATGTGGCAATAAAATTTCAAAGAACCACGCTTCGAAGAGGTTGATATCAACTCAAACACTTGGACTACTGGCATATTTTGCACCAACTGGTCCGCCTTCAGCCCAGTTGTCGTACACATTCTGTGCCTTGTACACAATCATAGAAGGAAGTAGATCTCTATTTGCGTTCCCGTATACCACGAGGCTAATTGAAGCTCGGAAATGCCCTTGTACCCTTTCTACGCTTCTCGTGTTTCTGGGAACCATTCAGGATCATCTGTAACGTTGATCTCATCACAATAGCAGAAATCTGTGCTTTTCACTTCCTGATGAGCAAGTTCAGCATTAGTGAATAAGTTCAAAACCATATTACGATTTACAGATGGTCTGAACTGCTTTATATTGGAAGCAATTCTAATTGACAGGTTGTTTCGAGCTATGAATGGATAAAGGAAATCCGGACTGGGTGTTTTATCTTTCAAGACAGCTACTACTGTCTCCTTTTTATCGAGGCTTTTGACAACATCCCTGAAACCTCTCTGTGCCAGCGGAAATCCACAATTTGCCACCGTACCAAGAGTTTCCGCAATGATGGCTTCTTCATTTTTACTCAAAACTGTCGGATGTCCAACAGGTCAAGGATTCTTTCTAAACAAGCTTGTTACAGGCCATGGCCGAGGAACTTTGAGCTTTATAGCAGCGGCCCTCTTCGACATTCCCTCCTTCACGAAATATTTGGCTTTTTACATATCTTCCTTTCTAAAGTTGGCATATGGTCTTAATCCAGGGTTTTTTCATATCTTCTTACCATTTTTGATGGTTAATTACCTCTAACAATGGAAACCATACTTTACTGAAAGCCGGCCGAAGTGGCCGTGCGGTTAAAGGCGCTGCAGTCTGGAACCGCAAGACCGCTACGGTCGCAGGTTCGAATCCTGCCTCGGGCATGGATGTTTGTGATGTCCTTAGGTTAGTTAGGTTTAACTAGTTCTAAGTTCTAGGGGACTAATGACCTCAGCAGTTGAGTCCCATAGTGCTCAGAGCCATTTGAACCATTTCTTTACTGAAACAATAATAATAATAATAATAATGGAGGCCAAATAATATACGGAGGGCGCTTAATAACAAATGCAACACTTTCTTCGCGACCAGTTTCGGCTTAAAAAATACGGAATTTGTGATGGGACATCGTGGAACATTCTACGATAGGAGGCGGAGCTATATGTGGCCTCCAAAGTGGCGTTTGTATCGGAGGGAAGGTGCTTCCGAGCAGAGAGCTGTTGTTGAGTTTCTTTTGGCGGAAAACCAGAGCATCGCAGGTATGCATAGACGCTCGTAGAATGTCTACGGAGACCTGGTTTTAAACAAAAGCACGATGAGTCGTTGGGCATGGCATCTGTCATCATCGCAACAAGGTCGCGCAAACCTATCCGATGTCCTGCGTCCCTGCGTGCCGGCTGGCCGCACAGTGTTGTGACCCCTGCAATGTTGGAACGTGCGGACACTCTCATTCGAGGTGATCAACGGATGGAAACAAACTTCTCCTTCTCCATGACAACACAAGGCCTCAGACAATTCTGCGTATACGAATGAAGCTCACAAAATTTCATTGGACTGTTCTTCCTCATCCACCCTATAATCCGGAACTCGCATCCTCCGACATCCATCCGTTTGGCCCAATGAAGGACACACTCCGCGACAAGCTGTACATGGATGGTGGGGAGGTTATTGATGCAGCAAGACGCTGGTTCCGACGCCCACCATTAGAGTGGTACCATGCGGACGTATAGGGCCTCCCAGTAAGGTGGCGTAAGGTTGTCGCATTGAACGGAGATTATGTTGAAAAACAGGGTTTTGTATTCAAAAGAATGGGGAATAATATGGTGTATTGGAATACTGGATAAAACCAACGTGCTGTCAGAAAAAAATTACTGCATCAATTATTTACCGCTAGTCGTAAATAAAATTACCATAGGGAAGCATGTCCAAGCAGTCCCGTGGTGCGCAAGTAGCCCCGCTTACGGTAGACATGGTTCAAATGGCTCTAAGCATTATGGGACTTAACACCTGTCATCAATCCCCTAGACTTAGAACTACTTAAACCTAAGGACATCACACACATCCATGCCCGAGGCAGGATTCGAACCTGCAACCGTAGTAGCAGCGCGGTTCCGAACTGAAGCGCCCAGAAACTCTCGGCCACAGCAGCCGGCACGGTAGAGATCAGACTACGGCAAGAGCGAAGAAGAATAAAAAGAAACACATAAATTTGATTTCAAATGTGTAGTAACTTTAAGATCCATGTGAATTCCTTGGGAATAAACGTTTACCGAATCCATAATTCTCAGAAATTCATACTCTACCAAGTGGAACGTCCAAAACAGACATACAATTAATAGCATTTAAAGACTGACAATACAGTCAGTCATGCTTATTAAAGGAAAACATGCATTTGATTTCTCTTTCCGTCCAGAGAGTGACGTTATTCCGTTTAATTTCTAAGAGGTTGTATATTCCAAAACAATAAACAGACACGAAGAAATGATTGTTGTTAACAGTTCACGAAGCTTACAAACGTATCGGTCTTACGTGCAGATCTTTTCTTCTGTACGCCTACAGTTTAACAAAATTCATGGGAATGTTTTTCCCTATAAAATTATGACTTTTGATCATAGCTTATGTCCAGACAGATGTAAAATTATAGCTTACGTTAATAATGAAATTTATAGGCTATATACCAGTTTTTGAAATACAAGCAATTATAAATTTTGCAAGTAGACAACAAAATAAAGCTAGTTTTGCGAGGAAGGAATGAATTTTGAGCAAATTGTTCGAAGATTCGCGGTGCAGACTAGAATAATGGAAAGTTAGCGTAAAAGGCGAGGGATAAATAACAGTGCAATAAAAAGGGAAATGGGAGGCCGAAAATTTCGTCGTAGAGACTTAAATCAGAGCCGTAATTAAATTAGACGCCAGAGAGGGGGAAAAAAGGTGTAATTTGGGAAATGTAGGTTTAGCGCCGAAACACTTATTAATTGTTGGGTGCGGCGACACCTGCGCCCCTGCGTCGGTGATCAATAGCTTTAATTTAGGGTGGCGCACTTATTACGGGGCTCGGCCATTCATCTGTCTTCATTGCTATGCGCCGCGCCAACCCGAAAACAATGGCGCTCGCGTCTGCCCTAAATAGCCGGCGCCGGCACGATGAATATTTCGCCAATGCTCTTTAAAACTCGTTCTGTTATTAATTCGACGCTCGTAAATCCCTGCGAAATGCAGCTAAGCGCTTTATGAGCCTGCTAATTGCAAGAATGCGAGTATGATGAGCTACGCTTGTTGCCTGAGGAACAGAAGTGCGCACCTGTACTCGCCTACTAAAATCTCTGTCTCCTGTCGTTTTTTTTTCCTTTTTTTCTTTACATTAGTTTTCCGAAAGTAATGGGTTTGCATTTTTGAATGTCAGGGAAAATACAGGGTGCGTCAAAAAATGTATACACACTTTGAAGCGTTATAGAAAATGTATTTCCCGTTCTACAATATTAAATTTCTGGAAATGGAAAGCTTAAAGTCCAATTGGAAAAATAAATGTACTTTGCAAATGTGATTAATGTTCAAACTGGTGGCCTTCAGCATGAATACATTTCTGAGTACGAGTCACCACTGATTCCGTACATCGTACCAAAGTGTCCAATGGGATTTCTGCACACACCGCCTGAATCTCATTCCAAAGTGTGTCCAGGTTACGTGGTTTACGTTTATACACTTCATCTTTTACTGTGCCCCATAAGAAGAAATCCAGCGGCGTGAGGTCTGGAGAGCGTGCAGGAAACTCGATTGGTCCCCTGCGTCCTATCCACTGGCCTGGCACATTGTGATCCAGGTATGCTCGTACGTCCCTATGATAGTGAGGCGGGGCGCCATCTTGTTGGAAATGAAACTCATCATTACCGTATAATGCACGAATTGCAGGGAATATGGAGTCAGCAAGCATTGTTATGTACGTTTCTCCAGTAATAGTACCTTCAAAGCGGAAAGGCCCAATGAGTCCCCTTGCAGACAAACCACACCACACATTTACACCAGGCAAATTCACAGCCTTTTCAACTGTAGCGTGAGGATTATCTTCAGCCCAGTACACACAATTGTGCCTATTGACAGTTCCATTGAGTCTGAATTGGGCTTCATCCGACCAAATTATGCTACCCATAAATCCCGGTTCACGTCTCACCATCTCCTGAACCCATTCACAAAATTCTAACCTTCGGTCTGGTTCGTCGTCACTTAGCTGTTGCACCAGCCTTGGAATGTACACACGAAGCTTGCCTTTCTTCAGAACGCGTAGCACACTACTAGCACTTACATTACTCTCACGTGCCGCTTGCCTTGAAGATTTTTGAGGTGAACGCTGAAACAGTTCCAAGATCGCAGTTGTGGAATTATCACTTGGACCTTTATGCACATCACACACTGTTCCATGAATTTCGAATTTGTCTCGTAGACGAATAATTGTTAACCTTGAAGGTGGTTCTGTACCATGCTCACTTCTCCACTGTCTTAGAACCGCAGCTACATTCTCAAACTTCCAGTGCCACTTAATTGCCGGCCGGGGTGGCCGAGCGGTTCTAGGCGCTACAGTCTGGAACCGCGCGACCGCTACGGTCGCAGGTTCGAATCCTGCCTCGGGCATGGATGTGTGTGATGTCCTTAGGTTAGTTAGGTTTAAGTAGTTCTAAGTTCTAGGGGACTGATGACCTTTGGAGTTAAGTCCCATAGTGCTCAGAGCCCTTTGAACCATTCGAACCACTTAATTATCTGCTTCCGCGCTTCAAAGCTCAAACGCACGTCCGCCATGTTGTAGTTACTTCCTTGCCACTGCTGCCACCTGTTGAAGAAACATAACATTACTTTCTCACAGATATTTAACCTTGTAGAACAGGAAATAAATTGTCTATGACAGTTCAAAGTGTATATACATTTTTTTGGCGCACCCTGTATTACTAATCATTACCTACTCAGAGAAATATTTGTAAACTATCGAGGGAAACGTGCACTGCACCTTTCGAGGGCGTAAGTGTGGCACACTGCAGAGGCATTTGAAAAGTAAATGTTCTTAAATCTGTTTTGTCAAGTAATGAGATTATTGGAGAAACTTGGCTTTGATGTGATCCAAAATCTTTGTAGTGCACAGTAGCAATCAGCCACAATTTGGTTTTGATTTACTTTATTGAAAAAAGATATCGTTACAGATTTCGAATTGATACACTCACGGTCAGACGCCGTGCGTGTTTTTATCAAAACGCATGGGCTGTGGGTTTCAGATGAGTTGTCCTAAGATCGATAAAATATTTACGGTTTCAAATGTGTGACACTTGTTGCATAGACTCATGCTAGAAGTGAAATGACCTCCTGGAACATTTGTTTTCATCGTCTTTCTCGAAAGAATAATACTCATGCTGTTCTTCATATTGTCACATATACCTGCAATGGTCTTCAATATTCAAGTTTGTTGAGGGATACATCAGTCATAAGTCGATACACATTTTTGTGATTGTATATGGAAGTGAATGATCTTTGTTTTCCGCAGTTATTAATTTTGTAATCGCTTATGGAGCTCTTGAGTATTTGAGGCTGTGAATACGAATTCCGAAGTGTTTTGTGCCTGTAAAAGTACTTCAATCTTGCAATTTTGATCTCTGTAGACACAGAGTCTGGAGAAAAAATAAAAATCACAAATTACTAGTTTAATTATATTCGTATAGTTGCAGAAATAACTACACTGAATATACAGGATGTTTTATAAAGCCACCTTAAGTCACGATATTATTCGAAACGATATTACAGCATCAACGATTATCTTCTCTGGTAAGTTACAGTTTTTCATTTTCCTCTCGATTGCTGTCGTTTGTTTGATTCGTGTTTTTTATTATTTAACGCAAGTTTCTCGCAAAATGTAAGCGCTCTTCTTCGACTTCATGTTGCTCATAAACCGGGCAAAACGTGATAATCAAAATACGTGTGATGATGGAGTCATAGGGCCAGAAATGTATAGAGAAATCAAAATGTTACTGAAAGCTAAGTTCATCACACTTTTCGCGTCGTTCGAAAATCCTTACAGTTGTCCGCTGACGTACAACCATCTGGAGATCCAGTGTCGTGAATCACCCAGTGGAAATGTATGGTTTAGAAGGATTGATAATTTTCTTCGCAAAATATGAGTGTCGTTTCAGGCGTAAGTACTCGGTGCAGATGAATAAACGTGGGATCTACTTTTATCTGTTTTTTGAATACAGTCAAAGATAGAGAACTGAAATCTAGTGATACCGTATACGCTGCTTCTCTCGAAAAAGCAACAATTTGTCCGCCAAGCTTATCATCCCTAACAGGTGTGCTCGTTAGTTAGTTATGGGAAAACGTCTTTACATTTGACAACACTTCTGCTATCTATCAGGTTTTTTATGTCCAAGCGTAAATTGTCAAAGTGTTCTATAGCTACATATTTCACTTCTTTCTGTGCCAAAGTTTGATTCATTAACGGGTAATGCAGATCAGTGTCCCTTCTAGTGCTGTAGATGGCTGGCTGGCTCTGACCACTATGGGACTTAACTTCGGAGGTCATCAATCCTCTAGAACTTAGAACTACTCAAACCTAACTAACCTAAGGACAACACATACATCCATGCCCGAGGCAGGATTCGAACCTGCGACCGTAGCGGTCGCGCGGTTCCAGACTGTAGCGCCTAGAACCGCTCGGCCACTCCGGCCATCATGAATATCTCTATTACTCTTACTCAGATGAACTGTTGATAAAAAACTGCTTAAGTAAAAAAATCAATGTAAGCCAATGGCTAATACATCGAGCTGAAACTAGGCGGTAGTTTGAGGTGTTCTAATGAACACTTGACAGTCGATTCACAACAAAGAAAATCAAACGGCGTTCAGAATAAAAACACTTCGGCTGTCACAATTTTTTCAGTAAACTTTCAAAGTATTCGTAATAAAGTTTCCAATTTTACTGCCCTCCAGGAAATTCTCGCGCTCAAATTATTCCTGGGACTGAGAGCTGGCTGAAACCCGAAGTGAAAAGCTCTGAGATATTCAGCGAGTCGTGGAACATATATCGGAAAGACGGAGGCGGGGTTTTGATTGCAGTTGACAAAAATATTGTCTCCATTGAGGTCGAAGTTGAGCGTGACAGTGAAGTCGTCTGGTCGCGTATAACAGGTACAGCTGAAACTAAGTTAATTGTTGGATGTTTTTACCAGCCACTCAGTTCCGCTGTGGCAGTTCTAGAATCATTCAAAGAAAGTCTACTGTCAATACCTCGTAAATACCCAGATGATGCAATACTAGATGGAGGCGACTTTGACCTGCATAGTATAGACTGTGATGTCTATGGATTCATCGCGGGGGTTACAGTCAGACAGTCATGCGAAATAATTTTGACTACGTTTTATTTGCGAGTAGAACAGGAGGGAAAATGAGTAGTAGTGGTACAGGGTACCTTCCGCCACGCACCGTATGGTGGCTTGCCGAGTATCTATGTAGATGTAGATGAAAGAGATGCCTGGAAGGTGTGTTTGTGTGTGTGTGTGTGTGTGTGTGTGTGTGTGTGTGTGTGAGAACCCCAGACGCGATTCTAATTACTTTCTTATAAGTAATGAATACTTCTTGCTTAAGCGTGGAGTTACCCCCGAATGTTATCCCATATGACATAAGTACATCATTGTATGAAAATACACAAAATATATTAACTTACTGACTTCTATATCCTCAAAGATGCCAATTATTTTCATGCCAAAAGTAGCCAAACCTAAACGTTTTAGTGGGTCTGCTATATGATTTCTCCAGTTTAAGTATTCATCAATATGCATGCCTAAGAACTTACTACTCTCCACCATGTTTATTATTTCTTTTTTTTTATGCTATTATAATAAGACACTGCAAATAAACTGTAGATTTCCGCACAGAATACGGGCACACTGACTCAAACGATCAGAAGCCGCACGCAGTCACCTACCCTCCCTTTGTGGCCCAAATGTAATGGTATAAATTCTTTCAGTACAGGGATTCGAACGAGATTTCTTCACGTCGAGAATAACTACGATTTTCTCCGTCAATGATCTTTAGTACTAAGAAGAGTTTTGTCATTTTCTTTCCTTTTATGGTCGCCCTAAGCCAGTCAGACATGCCAGACGACTACAACAGCTACTGCAAAAAGTAGGTTCCATTCACTAGCCAAAGGATGACAAAACTCTTTCTTTTCAGAGGTTACCCGTGTCTCAAGCTGCTGAGTTATTATGCGAAGAGTATTTATGTTTAACTAATGGAAATGCGAAGTCATTTATCTATCAGAGTTCCGTTACTCTATCTATCTAAGCCCCTTAAATAAAAATAGCATTTTTTAAAAATTGTCTGTTGTAGTCATTCCTATAAAGAAATCAAACAATAACGTTTCGTAATAGATAATTCAGTTTCTACACTTATAGTTCACTCTGAATTTTTCATTGTTCCGTTTTCCAGTATCATTTTGTTGAATTCAAATCGCAATATGTATTCATTTAACACAATCAGTAACTTCATTACACATTTTAACGATAGCTTGCAGTATCAGAACTCCAAATATCAAACTAAGTTTAATTAAAGTTTTAGATTCGAACCGTAGCGCTACAGAATGCGACGACAGTACCTCAACAAACAGGCTACCTCGCTCGATGTTAACGTGAATGTGGTAGAGGTCCTGTGACGTGTTCGACACGCAATTTAAACATAACAGAGTCCTTGTATATGCAGAAACAGATAGTGGCAATTTAAAATCAAGGAGCAATGTTATAACCACTTCTACAGTACAATATTGTACATAACAACATAATACACTTTCTACAAATGAGACGCTCAAAATTTTATCTTCCATGACTGCAACAGCCTGTATAGGAATGTGCCATGGACGTTTTAACACAATCTGACTTTCCCAGAAGAGAAGTCACAGGTTCAGCGGCTGTGACGATCTTATCAATCATGCGTAAGCACTTATCTGTCAGTCTCGTAAAGTAGGCTCTTAACATGATCGCAAATGATTAGTCCATCGGTGCCATGCTTAGGGACCAAGCTGACCATGTATCACGACTATCACGTTCAATCCATCGTTATCCAAACTGTAAGTCAATATGATTCTTAGTATCAAGTGCAAATGTGAAACTATGTAAGCTGACGATTTCCCAGCGCTACATATTCTAGTCTGAAAACCTGAACTCAAGTCATTATGGCATTTTCCAGCATTTTTAAAGTAGCTATGTTTCGACAGTATCTCTTTCTCGTTACAATATGAATTTGCAGTGCTTCTTCAACAGCAAAAAGGATATTTCCCCAGTCACAGAAAAACGAAGGCTACTCCATATTCCAAGATACTCATTAAAATTACATAGCCTTTAAGCATTTTTGCTACTGTATAGGTACGCAACGCTCTATGTAGATTTGTCACTGCAAATCCACAAAAATAATATTCAAAATACTGATTATTCGTTACAGAAAGTTAGCAGGTTTACGAAAACAGAACGTGAAGTAATTAACTAATGTGTGTGTGTCAAGAACAAGTTAAGCAAGATTAGGTTTTAGATATTGTCAACGAAGAAGTCATTTAGACGGAGTACAAGTTCGTGGTGGTCAAGGAGGGGAAGGAAGTCAGCTCTGTCGTTCTAAAAGAAACCATCTCAGAATGTGCCTTAATGATTTCTGGGAAGTACAGAACACCTAAATTAAGATGTCTGTCCTGCGAAAGGTTCTTCTAATTCGAGTATATTATGTCAATGACTGCTCCAACCTGCTTGGAGTGTATAAATATTATGTATTTGCATATCAGTAATATCTCATATCGGTTAGGCGGATTTCGATAATTTGCATTTCGAGACCAGTTTATGAGTAAAATAGTGGTTTTCTGCTCATTGTTCATGGTGGCAGAACAGCTACCGTAGTTATAATGCCCCCGCCTTTTATGGGTGATATGGATGCAGATGTTGTCCACGTAAAATTCTCAAGACAGTTGTTTCATTTAATTTATAGAATAAAACACAGCTTCAGTTGCTAGTAATGTTCTATTTATTCCACTTTCGTGTGTTGCTGTCCAGGAGGGCGCTGTGGTTGTCGGTCTTATACTCTAATGCGTTTGTTTGACGTGAGTGTGATCCCCAGTGACTGAGTAAACCGTCCACCACACATATATGTTGTCGCAATAATTTGGTAGCACCTGAAGCTGAAGCTTTAAAATTCGAAACCAGTCGTGGAATATACGTGGAAAATTATTCGCAACTGAAGCGGCTTTTTATTCTATAAATATATTCCTCAGTTCTGGATGTTCACTTGACCAAATATTTTGTACCAAGTGAGTTTAGATCTTGAGCGAGGCGCCGTCATCTGAAGGCGGCGTTTTACCAATCGCTCTGAGCACGAACTTCTCAAGATTCGGTATTCTAGCATATTTCTCACACTCATTATGCTCCAGCCCAGCAATAAATGATCTGGTTTTTGTTTAACGCCGGCCGGAGTGGCCGTGCGGTTCTAGGCGCTACAGTCAGGAACCGAGCGACCGCTACGGTCGCAGGTTCAAATCCTGCCTTGGGCATGGATGTGTGTGATGTCCTTAGGTTAGTTAGGTTTAATTAGTTCTAAGTTCTAGGCGACTGATAACCACAGAAGTTAAGTCGCATAGTGCTCAGAGCCATTTTTTTTTTTTTTTTATTTAACGCTTATGTGCAGATACGGAGGCTATGTAAGAAGTCGCCGTCCGCTTTGGACCAGTTTAGTTGTTTTGTTGTGCTGTTCCCCCACTGCATGTCGCTGCTGCACACACGAGAAACCTGTCGGAAAACACTGCATGCGTAAGCCCATCCACACTGTATTATTGCTTACTTGCCCCCAATAAAACTCGAGACAGGACGTGTCAGTACGAAACTGAATACTCAAAAAATGGTTCAAATGGCTCTGAGCACTATGGGACTCAACTGCTGTGGTCATCAGTCCCCTAGAACTTAGAACTACTTAAACCTAACTAACCTAAGGACATCACACACATTCATGTACATCATTGTATGAAAATACACAAAATATATTAACTTACTGACTTCTATATCCTCAAAGATGCCAATTATTTTCATGCCAAAAGTAGCCAAACCTAAACGTTTTAGTGGGTCTGCTATATGATTTCTCCAGTTTAAGTATTCATCAATATGCATGCCTAAGAACTTACTACTCTCCACCATGTTTATTATTTCTTTTTTTTTATGCTATTATAATAAGACACTGCAAATAAACTGTAGATTTCCGCACAGAATACGGGCACACTGACTCAAACGATCAGAAGCCGCACGCAGTCACCTACCCTCCCTTTGTGGCCCAAATGTAATGGTATAAATTCTTTCAGTACAGGGATTCGAACGAGATTTCTTCACGTCGAGAATAACTACGATTTTCTCCGTCAATGATCTTTAGTACTAAGAAGAGTTTTGTCATTTTCTTTCCTTTTATGGTCGCCCTAAGCCAGTCAGACATGCCAGACGACTACAACAGCTACTGCAAAAAGTAGGTTCCATTCACTAGCCAAAGGATGACAAAACTCTTTCTTTTCAGAGGTTACCCGTGTCTCAAGCTGCTGAGTTATTATGCGAAGAGTATTTATGTTTAACTAATGGAAATGCGAAGTCATTTATCTATCAGAGTTCCGTTACTCTATCTATCTAAGCCCCTTAAATAAAAATAGCATTTTTTAAAAATTGTCTGTTGTAGTCATTCCTATAAAGAAATCAAACAATAACGTTTCGTAATAGATAATTCAGTTTCTACACTTATAGTTCACTCTGAATTTTTCATTGTTCCGTTTTCCAGTATCATTTTGTTGAATTCAAATCGCAATATGTATTCATTTAACACAATCAGTAACTTCATTACACATTTTAACGATAGCTTGCAGTATCAGAACTCCAAATATCAAACTAAGTTTAATTAAAGTTTTAGATTCGAACCGTAGCGCTACAGAATGCGACGACAGTACCTCAACAAACAGGCTACCTCGCTCGATGTTAACGTGAATGTGGTAGAGGTCCTGTGACGTGTTCGACACGCAATTTAAACATAACAGAGTCCTTGTATATGCAGAAACAGATAGTGGCAATTTAAAATCAAGGAGCAATGTTATAACCACTTCTACAGTACAATATTGTACATAACAACATAATACACTTTCTACAAATGAGACGCTCAAAATTTTATCTTCCATGACTGCAACAGCCTGTATAGGAATGTGCCATGGACGTTTTAACACAATCTGACTTTCCCAGAAGAGAAGTCACAGGTTCAGCGGCTGTGACGATCTTATCAATCATGCGTAAGCACTTATCTGTCAGTCTCGTAAAGTAGGCTCTTAACATGATCGCAAATGATTAGTCCATCGGTGCCATGCTTAGGGACCAAGCTGACCATGTATCACGACTATCACGTTCAATCCATCGTTATCCAAACTGTAAGTCAATATGATTCTTAGTATCAAGTGCAAATGTGAAACTATGTAAGCTGACGATTTCCCAGCGCTACATATTCTAGTCTGAAAACCTGAACTCAAGTCATTATGGCATTTTCCAGCATTTTTAAAGTAGCTATGTTTCGACAGTATCTCTTTCTCGTTACAATATGAATTTGCAGTGCTTCTTCAACAGCAAAAAGGATATTTCCCCAGTCACAGAAAAACGAAGGCTACTCCATATTCCAAGATACTCATTAAAATTACATAGCCTTTAAGCATTTTTGCTACTGTATAGGTACGCAACGCTCTATGTAGATTTGTCACTGCAAATCCACAAAAATAATATTCAAAATACTGATTATTCGTTACAGAAAGTTAGCAGGTTTACGAAAACAGAACGTGAAGTAATTAACTAATGTGTGTGTGTCAAGAACAAGTTAAGCAAGATTAGGTTTTAGATATTGTCAACGAAGAAGTCATTTAGACGGAGTACAAGTTCGTGGTGGTCAAGGAGGGGAAGGAAGTCAGCTCTGTCGTTCTAAAAGAAACCATCTCAGAATGTGCCTTAATGATTTCTGGGAAGTACAGAACACCTAAATTAAGATGTCTGTCCTGCGAAAGGTTCTTCTAATTCGAGTATATTATGTCAATGACTGCTCCAACCTGCTTGGAGTGTATAAATATTATGTATTTGCATATCAGTAATATCTCATATCGGTTAGGCGGATTTCGATAATTTGCATTTCGAGACCAGTTTATGAGTAAAATAGTGGTTTTCTGCTCATTGTTCATGGTGGCAGAACAGCTACCGTAGTTATAATGCCCCCGCCTTTTATGGGTGATATGGATGCAGATGTTGTCCACGTAAAATTCTCAAGACAGTTGTTTCATTTAATTTATAGAATAAAACACAGCTTCAGTTGCTAGTAATGTTCTATTTATTCCACTTTCGTGTGTTGCTGTCCAGGAGGGCGCTGTGGTTGTCGGTCTTATACTCTAATGCGTTTGTTTGACGTGAGTGTGATCCCCAGTGACTGAGTAAACCGTCCACCACACATATATGTTGTCGCAATAATTTGGTAGCACCTGAAGCTGAAGCTTTAAAATTCGAAACCAGTCGTGGAATATACGTGGAAAATTATTCGCAACTGAAGCGGCTTTTTATTCTATAAATATATTCCTCAGTTCTGGATGTTCACTTGACCAAATATTTTGTACCAAGTGAGTTTAGATCTTGAGCGAGGCGCCGTCATCTGAAGGCGGCGTTTTACCAATCGCTCTGAGCACGAACTTCTCAAGATTCGGTATTCTAGCATATTTCTCACACTCATTATGCTCCAGCCCAGCAATAAATGATCTGGTTTTTGTTTAACGCCGGCCGGAGTGGCCGTGCGGTTCTAGGCGCTACAGTCAGGAACCGAGCGACCGCTACGGTCGCAGGTTCAAATCCTGCCTTGGGCATGGATGTGTGTGATGTCCTTAGGTTAGTTAGGTTTAATTAGTTCTAAGTTCTAGGCGACTGATAACCACAGAAGTTAAGTCGCATAGTGCTCAGAGCCATTTT
The DNA here is from genome assembly GCF_021461385.2 of Schistocerca piceifrons. NCBI lineage: Eukaryota > Metazoa > Arthropoda > Insecta > Orthoptera > Acrididae > Schistocerca > Schistocerca piceifrons. The sequence continues at coordinate 207,524,316 of NC_060149.1, read as the reverse complement.
TTTTTTTTTTTTATTTAACGCTTATGTGCAGATACGGAGGCTATGTAAGAAGTCGCCGTCCGCTTTGGACCAGTTTAGTTGTTTTGTTGTGCTCTTCCCCCACTGCATGTCGCTGCTGCACACACGAGAAACCTGTCGGAAAACACTGCATGCGTAAGCCCATCCACACTGTATTATTGCTTACTTGCCCCCAATAAAACTCGAGACAGGACGTGTCAGTACGAAACTGAATACTCAAAAAATGGTTCAAATGGCTCTGAGCACTATGGGACTCAACTGCTGTGGTCATCAGTCCCCTAGAACTTAGAACTACTTAAACCTAACTAACCTAAGGACATCACACACATTCATGCCCGAGGCAGGATTCGAACCTGCGACCGGAGCAGCAGCGCGGCTCCGGACTGGAGCGCCTAGAACCGCACGGCCACCGCGGCCGGCCTGAATACTCAGGCGAAGAGGCAAGAGTGTTTCTGTCTTCTCAACAGCAAGTACCATGAGTCAACGGAAAGGTTTTAATCATAGTACGACACACATTCCGTGTTACGCGCATTTGCATTGGTGTGCAGCCATTATCATTGTTATAAAGACGCTAAGGTAACATAGGTAATAAAACGAACGAACTACTATGTCGCAAACCACTGTACGCCAAGAACTCAAAAGACTCAGTACGCAATCATAATCAGTTTCGGGACGTTGACAGGTAGAGTCCGGACTCACCTTGAAGTTCCCGCACGGCAATATATCACCGAATTCCTTAACATTCACTGACCACTGTTTCGACCGCACTGTATACATCCTTTGGCCACTAAATTCAGCGGGGCATGTTATATTAGATTTTGTACGTGGGATCGGATGACAAACGGAATCTACGGAGGAAATTAAAACACAATAATCGCTTTAATTGAAACTTCCTGGCAGATTAAAACTGTGTGCCGGACAGTGGTTCGAACGCGGGAACGAGGTACTGGCAGAAGTAAAGCTGTGAGGACGGGTCGTGAGTCGTGCCCGCGAAAGGCAAAGGTCCCGAGTTCGAGTCTCGGTCCGGCACACAGTTTTAATCTGCTAGGAAGTTTCATATCAGCGCACACTCCGCTGCAGAGTGAAAATCTCATTCTGGAACGCTTTAATTGTTCGTATCACAAATAGTACTAAGTTCATAAAAGTGCGCCAAGACGTAGTCTAATAAATTCACATAACTGTTTCTTTTGGAACAATGTCCATCGTGAGTCATTACTGAAATCCTTCAGGAATCTCGTCCACAACAAAAGCTCATAAACTTCATCGGACTCACTCTTAAGAATATCAGATCAAAAGATAAATTTGGAGGTGAATTGTCTGAACTATTCGAAATCCTATCTGGCCTTCAACAGGTGAATGGAGTCTCACCTTTACTGCTTAACTGTGCATTGGAGAAAGTCATGCGAATATAAAATAAGACTGCCAACCAAACATTAAAACTGGAAAAAAATACCAAACTTAATTGCTTACCATTTGTAGACGAACTTGATTCCCGGCAAACAATTTGAAAAAGGCTAAACTTCGAATAGAAGTGCTTGTAAAAATAGCAGCAAAATTTGTATTACAAATTTCGTTCGAGAAAACGGATATGACGCCATCCTTCAAGGTCGAAAACACCAGCGGTTCGACTGGATGATAACAAATAAATTAAGACTAAAAGTGAATTCAAATATCGTGGTAAGACCATAGCCTGTAACTCAACCAGAAAGTGGCTGAATAGAAAGCGTGACAACTAAACTGAAACCAGCACAATGGAAAACCTGGCCAACCTAAAAGAAGAAATCTCTCTTAATGAACGACAGTTTCAGACACAACTACTCCGTTGTTAAACTGGAAGCAACATGCGCAAGTGGAATACTATTTGCGCTGAACGCCAGATCAACAGCAGATAAATTACGTAAGGCAGACAGAAGAATGATCCGAACAAAAAGCACGGAATAGATGAACAACGTAGATTGGTGCCTAGTGAAGTGTTGTACGGGGAAAGCGAGTCAGTAACAGACGGAATGTGCCATACGCCTAGATCACCTGAAACTAAGCTACTGAAACAACTATTCAAAAGCAAGGACAAGTGATCCAAATTTAGCTGAGTTAAATGTAACAATACAGGATTTTGAAAAATTTCTTTCCTTTCGGGACGTTCCCATACAGCCATTTCAATAGTTGAATATCAGTTATGACGAAACGTACGTGAAGACAACACAACACCCAGTCCCCGAGCGGAGGAAATCTCAGATCTAGTTGAAAATCGAACCCGGTACTTTTCGGTTAGCAATGCGGCGCGAAGACCGTGCAGTTACGGAGGCGAAAAGTGCAAGAAATTGAATATGCAGTAGAACAGAGACACGAGACATAAACCAAAACCGCGTAAACAATAACAATACGTCATAACTGAGGAAGGATGGGCTGTCATGTCGGAAACAATGAAAAAGCTTTGGAAGCAGAAGAAGAAACTGAATAGCTGAATCTCTACTTGGAAGACTTAAGTGAATATAGACTGATTCAAATGCTCCAATGAAAAAAAAACTGTTGTGAACTTTCTTATATTCATCTATAAATTGTTGCAGTAAGTTAACCTTACGTGCTGAATCATTTTTGCGGCGTTTGTTTTACGTGTAATATTGCAACGCCTCACTGAAGACTGGGCACGTGTTTCTGTAACACTTTAATTGAAAGCGGCCTGCAATATCACCTCCTTAAACAGTCGGTACGCCTCAGTAAAATGAAAATCGTGTAAGAAAACGACTTGTCATTACACAAAGTTACAGGTTACAATGTAGCTTAGCGCTGCGCTGCGGAAGCTGGGCCAACTCAGAAGCGCTAGCAGAGCAGTAGCAATGCCAGTCGGAGATCGTGCGATAGAAATAACAAATTGGGCTGAACGAATGAATAATATTATCAGCAGTATTATCACTGGGAACTGCTGCCTCCTGCTCGCATACAGATCGGCGAGCGGGGCGGTCGCGCCGGCTACCCGTAGCGGCGGCTGTATTATCAGCTCCCATAACAAGATAGTTCTCTGGCTGCGCGGAAACCGTGACCATTATATCGTGCTTTATAGCCAGCGACCCAGCCACCACTGTCATTCCCCCGTTTCCATTAAACGAACGTTATGAAATGAATTGCCCGCAATAAATTGTGCCTCCCCCGACGGGCGGGATGCGCGCGCAGCTCCGCCTGCGCGTATCGCAATGCGCGGCGCTCGTGCTCGCCTCGCCGCTTGTCCCGTGATAAAACCGGATAACCGCTCCACCTACAATAAATGGGACAGCTTTAGAATCTTCTCTCGGAATGGCCTCCGCGCAGAGCTGCAGCCGCTTCCAAATCTTACTTGTCTGAAGGGAAGGCACTGTTTGTAAATACGATTCGGGCTGTTTTATTCCGGCTCGATTTCGGAGTGTCGCCCGTTCCCGCTGTTACGGTTACTGAATAAACGGAAATGAACGTACTGTTCCAAATGACGATTTTATCGCTTTTAATTAGTGCACTGCCTCTCTGTACAAACTGAAATCTTCGGAAATATGCTTCTTTCCCATTTCAGCTGTGGATGTTTTCACAGGACTGACCACTTCTCCCTTTTCCGTGCGCCATCATTGTTTACACTGTTTCAAGTCTGAATCGAATTTTTCATCGAAACTTTCCCGCGTTAGTAAATTGACCCAGATGCTTCTGTGATCATTTTATGAAAACAAAGAAGCGAGATCTGCGGTAACGTCCGTCGACGTAAAAATCATTAGAGACTGGGTGCAATCCCGTACTGCATTCATATGGGAAAGGAAATCAGTCATAATCTTGTTAATTAAAGAAATCATCCCGCTGTTCGCTTCAAGCAATTCAGATAAACTGCGGAAAATATAAACCTGAATATCCGCACTGTAAATTGACTTTTGTTCCTCCTGACGAAGCATCAAGTCCAATATCTATTCGTGACGTGACCAATGGAGACTTCTGCAAAAGTTTTCATGTTGTGCTACTATTCCTCCCCCAGCTGTACCTAAATTAATCTGTTTTGTTACGCGATTCACAATAGTCAATACAACGAAAAAACAGCCGAAGCTGCAAATTTCGCTTTTATATACTTGATGACTAGCTTCGGGTCGGGACACACTTTCAAATCATCCACATACTGAAAATGGTGTTTCCCAAAATATAAAAAAAAATTTGAAGATAACAAACAAATACGTATAACAAAGTTCAGATGAACAGTCGCGAAGCATACAGATAATGATCATCATTTGATAATGTGTCGCGATTGGAAGCTAGTCATCAAATAAATAAAAGTGAAATTTGCAAGTTTCAAAATGGTGTTTCCCAAAATATAAAAGTTATAAGAGGGTTCACTGAAAAGTAATGCCTCCACCTTCGTAACTCCAAAAATGGCTCTGAGCACTATGGGACTCAACTGCTGAGGTCATTAGTCCCCTAGAACTTAGAACTAGTTAAACCTAACTAACCTAAGGACATGACAAACATCCATGCCCGAGGCAGGATTCGAACCTGCGACCGTAGCGGTCTTGCGGTTCCAGACTGCAGCGCCTTTAACCGCACGGCCACTTCGGCCGGCCCTTCGTAACTCTTCAGCAGTTGACAGCATTGGTATGCGGCAGGTACTGGCTTGTTCTATAGCCTCTTCTCTACAGCTCCAGTTGGCGGGAAGCCTTAGCATTCAGCGATTGTATTGTTATAGTGTAAAGTATGGAACCCTGAGCAGACGGTCGGTCAATGCGATTTAAGCAACGTGCTGTGAATTCTTGACTGCAGAAGGTGTCACCCCAAAGGAGATTCATCAGGAAATGAAAGCAGTTTATGGTGATTGTGTTGATGTGAGTACTGAGCGTCGTTGGACGAGTAAGTTTAAAGATGTTGAGGCGGGAACATCTGACGTGAGTTACAAAGAGTTGGACGTCCTGTGACAGCAACCACAGAGTTCCACAAGCGAAATCTTGACAGATTGATTCAGGACGACCGTCGTATCACTCAGAGAAAAACTGCAGGCACAATCGGCATTTCACAAGAACGTGTGGGTCACATTATTGCTTTGCTTGGCTAGTGGAAGATCTGTGCACGATGGGTACCCCGGATGCTGACCCCTTAAATGAAAGCACACAGACTTGAAATTTGCCAGGAACTCGTCTCGCTTTACGACAATGAAGGTGACGCCTTTCTCCATTCAATTGTGACAGGAGACGAAACGTGGGTACACCATTGCGACCCGGAGACGAAACATCAGTCTATGGAATACCGACACAAAGACTCGCCCCAGACAAAGAAATTCAAGACGCAGCCCTCAGCTGGAAAAATCATGGCCACAGTGTTCTGGGACACAGATGGTGTTATCCATGTTGATTTCCATGAACACGGAAAGTCAATAAATTCAGAGTGTTACATCACAACGCTGCGAACTCTAAATCGACGACTAAAATGGGTCCGAAAGGAAAAGGGAAACGTTTTCCTGCAGCATGACAATGCCAAACCACACATTTCGCGTGCCACCACAGCAGAACTTCTGAGACCGAATCTCACCACCGTACGGCATCCTCCATACATTCCAGATTTAGTACTGTCTGACTTCCATCTGTTCCCGGTAATGAAAGACGATCTGTGGGGACATCATTATGCTTCTAATAGAGACGGTGAGAGAACTGTGAGATTGTGGTTGCGGAAACAGAGTGTAGACTTCTTCCGGGATGGCTTCAGAAAACTTGTTCATCGTTGGCAGAAACGTATCCAATTGGCTGGTGATTATGTGGAAAAGTGAATATTGGTAATTAAAGATCACATTCTAAGGATTATTTCTGCGTTTGATTTATTAAAATTTTCCCATCCAAACCCAATTAACGAGGGTGAAGGCATTACTTTTCATTCAACCCCCGTATAAGAGTTATCTGTAACCTCTGTAACTGTTCATTTGCATTTTTTTAAACGTATATGTTTATTATCTTGACATGGTTCTTATATTTTGAGTAACACCATTTTTACTCTCTGGATGGTTTGAAAATGGGTCCCGATCCGTAACTAGTCATTAAGTAAATATAAACGAAATTTGTAACTCTGGCTGTTTTTCCGTTGTATTAATTAACCCAAGATTCTGTAACACAACTGGAAAAGTTTAATGATAGATGAATTACATGAAAACATTTGGAGTCGCCCACATTATTTCGCATAATATTTCATCTGGCTCAACCTGGTACAGTAAATACAATACGCAGTGCAGCAGCTGCCTCTCGAAATTAGTAAATGATTGGTTTTACATTAAAAGACAAAATGAGACACGAAGAAGAACTGCCAAGGAGAGGAAAGAAAGATATGAAAGTTATCAGGCTAGTTTTCTCAAATTCCATTTCCACTATCAGCATTTTTTCATAAATTTTATTATGATTCATTTATCAACATATCGCAAAGTTTCGTTATTCAGTAGACAAGCGACGAGATATATCGTCCTTTCTCGATATTAGTAACCAGTGAGAGATGTCAATGTCGCGATACAGCCCCTTTATAGTGATTGCATCGCGAAAAGACGTTGTATATAGCTCACTTTTTCGTCGACATTTTGTATCTCATATCTGCAGCATTCTTTTGCCTGTCATTTAGGAAAGAAACAAGGAACTGTATCTTTCATATATCGTCGATGGCGTGGCGATAAGAGACGTACTTCTAGCGCTTTAGGACAAGGCCAGTGATGGAATCGACAGTGTCCTCATCAAATGAATTGGTTTTGGGGAGTTGTGGTCAGTCTAAATCAGGATGAACATCTACATTTACATGGATACTCTGCAAATCAAATGTATGTGCCTGACACAGGGTTCATCGAACCACCTTCACAATTCTCTAATATTCCAATCTCGTATAGCGCGCGGAAAGAATGAACACCTATATCTTTCCGTACGAGCTCTGATTTCCCTTATTTTATCGTGGTGATTGTTCCTCCCTATGTAGGTCGGTGTCAACAAAAAATTTTCGCATTCGGAGGAGAAGGTTGGTGATTGGAATTTCGTGAGAAGATTCCGTCGCAACCAAAAACGCCCTTCTTTTAATGATGTCCAGCCTAAATCCTGTATCATTTCTGTGACACTCTGTCCCATATTTCGCGATAATACAAAACGTGCTGCCTTTCTCTGAACTTTTTCGATGTACTCCGTCAGTCCTATCTGGTAGGGATCCCACACCCGCAGCATTATTCTAAAAGAGGACAGACAAGCGTAGTAAAGGTCAGTCTCCTTAGTAGGTCTGTTACATTTTCTAAATGTCCTGCCAATAAAACGCAGTCTTTGGTTAGCCTTCCCCACAACATTTCTATGTGTTTTCCAATTCAAGTTGTTCGTAATTGTAATACTTAGGTATTTAGTTGAATTTACGGCTTTTAGATTAGACTGATTTATCGTGTAAGCGGAGTTTAACGAGTTCCCTGTAGCACTCATGTGGATGACCTCACACTTTTCGTTATTTAGGGTCAACTGCCACACTTCGCACCATTCAGATATCTTTTCTAAATCGTTTTGCAGTTTGTTTTGATCTTCTGATGACTTTATTAGTCGATAAACGACAGTGGCATCTGCAAACAACCGAAGACGGCTGCTCAGATTGTCTCTCAATTCGTTTATATAGATAAGGAACAGCAAAGGGCCTGTAACACTACCTTGGGGAACGCCAGAAAACACTTCCGTTTTACTCGATGACTTTCCGTCAATTACTACGAACTGTGACCTCTCTGACAGGTAACCACAAATCCAGTCACATAACAAATGGAGATTTGAGCGCCGATCCTTCTGAATGTAATACCAAGGCCTGCATCACAGTTCTTCGTTCGTTCTCAGCTTTTACTACATCCGTTGGAGCTGACATAAGCAATACTAAATTTTAAAACAAAAGTCAGCATGCAATGTAGTTATACAGAAGTATATCAGAAATTTAGAAAATAATGACGTGCTGACTATTCCATGAGAATAGCATGGCAAGTTAAGCACTTAAAATTATATTATAAATGGCGTTGAAACAACCTTTGAGCTCTCCCCTGTTCTCATTAAAGGCTGTCAATCGAAACAAAAGGAAATAATAATAAATGTGTGTATCGTAAAAAAAGATAAATCAAGATTCTCTTCTCACTATCTCATTTATTTTACCATTAATGCATAAGTCTCAGTCACACTTGCAACTGCCTAGCGGCCGATTAGAAGCATTTACTCTCTAATTCAGCCATACACACTGTCCGATACAAAATATGAGGACCCCCATCACTGGACATTGATATGGGATGGGTTCATCCTTCGTCTTTATAATGGCTTGAACGCTGTTATATGTGCACCAGCTGGATGCAGCTACTTGTTTGTTTTGTTTCATTTTGTCACAAAAAACGGCATTGAGATTATACATGATGATAACAAATGCGTGTTATACTTTTTGTAGCAAAATGAAATCAAAACAAACAACTAGCTGCATCCAGCTGGTACGCATGTAACAAGATATCTCTGTTTTCCATCTGCAGATGAGAGTATAAACGCTCGAAACGCGTCGTCGGAGAAAATAAAAAGTGATTGACACAGATAAATTGTGTTATTTGAACTTTTATAGTGAAGAGCTGCTGGACCATTGAACCTGATTCTTTTTAACTTTCTACGACCAGTTATTGTCTAGTTGGACTGTTCGCATCGTTTTGGAACTCACTAGTGATTCCTTTCGCTAACTTCAAGGGTCCTCCCATATGATCTAAATAGCTAAAAAATTTGTTTGTGTGGTCATTTTCCAGAGTAACTGTCAAAATATTCGTTTATGAATTGAGTTCCTTACTAAATACTCCTTTACTATTACTAAATACTTACGCTGTTACACCCAGTTGGTGTCGTGGATGAAATTGGACTGAACCTCAACTGCTTCTTCAGTTCAGTTGGAAAGAACAGTCTACGTTTAAAACAAATTTCTCTAATGGGAGTTCCGTAAGCATTCATTTAGGTTGAGAACAGGCTTTCAAGTTATCAATGTCAGTTTGGTAACTTATTTTGGGATTTTATGACGTGTTTAAAAAATATCCCTAAGTTACACAAATTTTTGTGTATGTATACTCCCCACATCCTGTCACATGTAGTAGCTGTCGGTTCCGCATTACATGGGGGTGTCTGACATTTTTAATGAGATACTGTACAGATTCCTAGTGAAACACGCCAGTTAACACCGCAGGACTCAAAAATTTCGTATCAAATATGATGATATCAAATAATGTCTGATTTGTGATATCGTTCCCATATGACTTTTAAATACGACAATGCAATATTACTATTAGTCTAAATATTATATTCGGACTGGCTGCGGACACTGTAGATTGTAGAATATTTTGAAAGAGAAGAAAATAATGCAACAATTGAAGGCTACTGGGTGGTAGTAAAATAAGTTGTTGACGAGAGAATGAAAGTATTATTTCAAACTTCAGCAGTCGCTGCTCAGTTTCACACTCTCATGGAGATAGAGGTGCGCCTGCATTCTCTGCAACCAGCGCTACATCACAGCAACACACATTGCCGCTTCAGATTAGGGTCTGAATTGCTCGCATCCATGAAATTCCTGAAAATAATTTATGACATCAGCTGCTAAGAGGGCTACAGCGATTTACGAAAGCTTCGAGAAATATGTTTTTGAAGAGCATCTGATGGTTTCTCATATTTGGCGATCACTGGATGACATCATAACGCCCGCTGCACACTTGGACTCGCATTCAGGAGGACGACGGTTCAAACCTATGTCCGGCCATACTGATTTAGGTTTCCCGTGATTTCTCTAAATTGCTTCAGGCAAATGCCGGGATGATTCCTTTGAAAGTGCACAGTCGATTTCATTCCACATCCTTCCCTAATCCGATGGGACCGATGAACTCGCTGTTTCATTCCCTCCCCCAAATCAGCCAACCAACCATACGAATGCTGGCTAGTGTGCTGTCCTTCATATAGCCGAAGAAGACTATTGGAAAAATAAGATGTACATAATGCTATGGCACAGAATTCTCTCATAGCTGTAAAGCAGCAAACGCCATTTCCTTTTTTCTAAATTAATGTGTGTATTAGGCAGTTAGAAAATAACAACACTCAAACCAACTTCATTTTTAAACTGTAATACCACTTAAAGCATAAAACCTGTATTTAAGATTTTTAAAAAGTGGTCAGCTTGTCTGACTACTGTACGGAGGACCTGGGTTCGACTCCCGGTACTGACAGGAACGGGTGCACTCAGCCTCGCGACGCCAGTCGAGGGCGTGCTTCAGTGAGAAGTCACGGCTCCTAGTTCTCGGAAGCTGACTGCGGCCGGGCGAGCGGTGCGCTGAACCCACTCCCCCCCACATAACGCATTCAATGACGCCATTGGCAAAGGGTGGCATGGCGGTCGGTCAGTACCGAATGGCGCGAATGGGGCAGCTGTCGGAGCTTAAGCTTTAGCTTTCTAGACAGTCACGATAAAAAAAGGATCTTGTCTCTGTGATGAATGCTTCAAAATGACTAATAGTGGAAATTAATTAATAGCACGGACAATAAATATATTACAGCCTGTTTGGACCATGTTTTCTATCTTAATATATATTGAGGATGTGGACTCCCACAAGAACAGTTTTGTGAAAGAGTGATGATGAAGAAGAAGAATGACAAGCTGAGAGTGATTACGACACGCACGGAGTCATTCACTCACACATTTTTCCCGAATGGGGCAGGAAAGGTTTCTATTAACAACGCTTCGAATGAGCTTCCATCAAACACTGCACACTGAATTGCGGTGTGTATACATGGCGGTGGAACTATAGCAAGCTCGCAGTGGATAGAGTTGTTACTTAGCCGAAATTAACTAATAGCACCGACGATAAATATATTACAGCCTTGATTATTTTCAGCTATAATGGCTATGTTTTTGAACCGTGACTGTGTGGGATAATTATTTATTTCAAGTTTCTGCTACCAGTCACTTTTTATTTTATGCTTAATCTAACATAATGCAATGCGTTTCGAATATGTTCTGTTCATCTTCAGGCGTTTATACATATGGTTCAAATGGCTCTGAACACTATGGGACTTAACTTCTAAGGTCATCAGTCCCCTAGAACTTAGAACTAATTAAACCTAACTAACCTAAGGACATCACACACATCCATGCCTGAGGCAGGATTCGAACCTGCGACCGTAGCGGTCGCGTGGTTCCTGACTGTAGCACCTAGAACCGCTCGGCCATCCCGGCCGGTGTTTATACATACATAAATACATACAGAGAAATGTTACTTAAAAATAAACAGCTATTTGAAGACTGTTTATTTTTAGGCAGCATTTCTCTGTATGTATGTATGTATGTATAAACGGCTGAAGATGAACAGTACATGTTCGAAACGCGTTGCATTATGTTAGATTAAGCATAAAATAAAAAGTGACTGGTAGCAGAAACATGAAATAAATAATATTACAGCCTGTTTGGACCGTGTTTTCTTCCCTTCTAGGCACTACAGAGCTATCGTCCTACATTACGTAATACAGAGTCCATTAAGATGACTCGAAACGTTTATGCTAAAGAGAAATTTGTTAACATGGTACGTAAATATGAGTGTCAGCAAGTCTTTTCTGAATGTATTTGTCTGGGCTGTCTAACCTGATACGGCAGTGAATGCGGACCATAAACAGATCAGACAACAAGACAATAGCAGCTTTAGAAATGTGTATGCTTCAGAAGAATATTAAAGATTAGATGAGTAGACCGGACTACTGATGAGGAAGTAGTGTATTGAGTTACCGAGAAAACAAATGTATGGCACAACTTGACAGCAAGAAGGAATCGGTTGATAGAACATGTCCTAAAGAATCAATTTGGTAATGGAGGAAAGTGTATTGCAAAAATTGTAGAGCGGGACAACGGCTTAACTACACTACTGGCCATTAAAATTGATACGCCAAGAAGAAATGCAGATGATAAACGGGTATTCATTGGACACATATATATTATACTAGAACTGACACGTGATTACATTTTCACGCAATTTGGGTGCATATATCCCGAGAAATCAGTACCTAGAACAACCACCTCTGGCCGTATTAACGGCCTTGATACGCCTGGGCATTGAGCCAAACAGATCTTGGATGGCGTTTACAGGTACAGCTGCCCATGCACCTTCAATACGATACCACAGTGGCGTATTGTGACGAGCCAGTTTTTAGGGCCACCATTGACCAGACGTTTTCAATTGGTGAGAGATCTGGAGAATGTGCCGCCGGCCGGAATGGCCGAGCGGTTAAAGGCGCTACAGTCTGGAACCGCACGACCGCTACGGTCGCAGGTTCGAATCCTGCCTCGGGCATGGATGTCTGTGATGTCCTTAGGTTAGGACTTATGACCACAGCAGTTGAGTCCCATAGTGCTCAGAGCCATTTGAACCATTTTTTGAGAACGTGCCGGCCAGGGCAGCAGTCGAACAATTTCTGTATCCAGAAAGGCCCGTACAGGACCTGCAACATGCGGTCGTGCATTATCCTGCTGAAATGTAGGGTTCGCAGGGATCGAATGAAGGGTAGAGCCACGGGTCGTAACACATCTGAAATGTAACGTCCACTGTTCAAAGTGCCGTCAATGCGAACAAGAGGTGTCCGAGACATGTAACCAATGGCACTCCATACCATCACGCCGGGTGACACGCCAGTATGGCGATGTCGAATACACGCTTCCAATGTGCGTTCACCGCGATGTCGCCAAACACGGATGCGGCCATCATGATGCTGTAAACAGAACCTGGATTCATCCGAAAAAATGACGTTTTTCCATTCGTGCACCCAGGTTCTTCGTTGAGTACACCATCGCAGGCGTTCGTGTCTGTGATGCAGCGTCAAGGGTAACCGCAACCATGATCTCCGAGATGATAGTCCATGCTGCTACAAACGTCGTCGAACTGTTCGTGCAGATGGTTGTTGTCTTGCAAGTGTCCCCATCTGTTGACTCAGGGATAGAGACGTGGCTGCACGATCCGTTACAGCCATGCGGATAAGATGCCTGTCATCTCGACTGCTAGTGATACGAGGCCGTTGGGACCCAGCACGGCGTTCCGTATTACCCTCCTGAACCCACCGATTCCATATTCTGCTAACAGTCATTGGATCTCGCACAATGCGGGCAGCAATATCCTGATACGATAAACCGCAATCGCGATAGGCTACAATCCGACCTTTATCAATGTCGGAAACGTGATGGTACACATTTCTCCTCTTTACACGAGGCATCACAACAACGTTTCACCAGGCAACGCCGGTCAACTGCTGTTTGTGTATGAGAAATCGGTTGGAAACTTTCCTCATGTCAGCACGTTTTAGGAATCGCCACCGGCGCCAACCTTGTGTGAATGCTCTGAGAAGCTAATCATTTGCATATCGCAGCATCTTCTTCCTGTCGGCTAAATTATACGTCTGTAGCACGTCATCTTCGTGGTGTAGCAATTTTAGTGGCCAGAAGTGTACATTAAGCAGGTTCAAATGGATGTAGGCTGCAGTAGTTAAGCAGAGATGAAGATGCTTGCGGGGGATAGGCTAGGGTAGGCTAGGGAGCTGCACCTAACCAGTCTTCGGACAGAAAAAAGGTCGAAACAACAACATTTATTCTCTATTAGGCTACATTAACTAAAGTGGAAGTCCATAAGTTGAGTAAAACTGAAACAATTTTGCACACTGAAGAAGTGCGGAATAGGTTCTTAGAGGTAATCATTGTTTCAGTCTTCCGAGCTAAAGGGATCTCTGTAAAGACATAAAACTTCTAATGGCAGCCTCAAATAGAGGCTCCACATTGCGTCATTATTTTCCATTTGCAGGTAGTTCGCGATAAGTTACTGCGTACCATTTCACGACTTCGGAGACACTCGGAGACACATGAGAGCAGCAATTTGCTAATAAGACCGTTTGGGGCGCCGGCAAACACGTGCCGGGGTTGGGCGTCACGTGCAGGCAGGCGCTGCACTGGCCTCCGCTATCTTCCCCGCGCCACTGTTCGCAACACTCATTCTGTCGTGATGGCGAGATATCATCCCTCACAGCCGCCAGATAAAATTTACGATTTCCTTAATGCGCCACGAAATTGCTCTCTTTCTTCCGACAAACAGGCGGCTCGGAGAACGAGACCATTCTTCAGAAATGCGTATTCCGACAAAATTTGACAGGAACGCTTGTCAACTACTCGATGTGAATGTAGGGGAGCCTCATGCGATATGACAGTTTATTTGCTTGCACGAGAGTTAGAGAACCTTGCATGTCGCTTGTATTACGTAACATTTGCTGTCTTGAACATCGAAAGAGGTGAAGAAAGATGTTAATACGATTCCAGTTAATGCTAATGAATTACCATTTCTCTTACAGTAACTAACGTTTAGTAGAAAAGAAGAAAAATACAACTATAGCAATGGTTCGTAAATTTAACATAAATTTAAATACATAACGTAAATTAAAGATAAATCAACATCATTATATACGGATGCATGCGGATAAGTATCTGAAATGTCACTTTTCCTATACGAATTCAGTTTAGAACTCAGAGGATTATTTCATAAATCGTAAAATACTAACATTTTAGGCGACGGAGTAAAAACTACATTTAAGTGATTCCTCTCCCTTAAAAGACAGCATATTGAAAAGAAAATTAAAAGATTCCTGCCTGTGTCAGTATGAAGATGAAGTAACTCACTGGTTCTTCGCGTTAATCCCTTCTAGCACAGGGTCCACTGTACTCAAGATGCGGTAAATTTATTTTATTTAATTTTGGGGATGCCGGCCTCTGTGGCCGAGCGGTTCTAGGCGCTTCAGTCTGGAATGGCGCGACCGCTACGGTCGCAGATTCGAATCCTGCCTCAGGCATCGATGTGTGTGATGTCCTTAGCTTAGTTGGCTTAAGTAGTTCTAAGTTTTAGGGGACTGATGTCCTCAGACGTTAAGTTCCATAGTGCTCAGAACCATTTGAACCATTTAATTTTGGGGCCAGATGTCCTTTCTGTCTCCGCAGTCGTCAGTTACCGGTAATTTTCAGGAACGCTTGGAAGCGATATATATCGAAGGCGCGACTGTCACGGAGCCAGATACCGATTTTGTTTGCAGCGATGACATATTCTGCGGCAAAGAATCTCGCTCCGAGTGACTGTTTCAATACGCATTAAAGTAATGTCTTGTGTCGAGATAATAACAAAATAAAATAATAAAATGTCAGTACAATGTAACTGTATCTATTGTAAATCGTTTCAATGGTTTATTTGCGAATTTCGGGAACATTTTGATGTGGATATATTTTTAATTACTTCTGCAAATTACAGCGGCATAATTAATTCTGAGAGACTACTTCACTTACGTCTATCGTATGCTTCTACACACCATATATACCATAAACAATCGTTTCACAGCGTGTTTATACAAGACTGCCGCTTGGAAAAGAAAAAAAAAAACCTGCCAGATTTTTGCGACTGTTTCTGATAGACAGTAATCACATAGAGATGACTAAAGCAAGCAATGTTTCGACTAGTATTACTCTCATGTGGCGCGATTTGATTCCTAGATTGAGTACTGTGCAAAATTGTTTGGACTTCCGTTGGGAATACCATTTGCTGCCAACCCACGGCACCAGAAACTGCATGAGTTGTGATGGATAGATGGGGTCAAACTTGGTTCAAAAATAGCGATTTTGACTTTCCATTAGAGTTATATTGTACAAAATGTCTGAAAAGAACAAATATAAGAAAAAACACGTGGTTCGATAGTTGCAAAATGGTAATGGAGCAGAGAATTTCCTTGTGAGACTTTGCCAATTTTCTTAAGAAGTATAGCTACGTCAAAAAAAAGTCTCCTCCAGGCAGCATACACATCACGCGGAATTGTGCAAGAGGAAGATATCAATGACGAGTGAGTTAAGTGTAATTACATTTAATGTCACCACTGGACGTCATTCATGTATGGTCGTTGTTATTGCCAACGCTATAAACAGATCCGTATCTTTCATTTTTTGTCGTTGCAGTTGTCATCACTGTAAACAAAATCGATATCTGACACCGTGACAGTCACACCTTCCATATATATATATATATATATATATATATATATATATACTCCTGGAAATGGAAAAAAGAACACATTGACAACGGTGTGTCAGACCCACCATACTTGCTCCGGACACTGCGAGAGGGCTGTACAAGCAATGATCACACGCACGGCACAGCGGACACACCAGGAACCGCGGTGTTGGCCGTCGAATGGCGCTAGCTGCGCAGCATTTGTGCACCGCCGCCGTCAGTGTCAGCCAGTTTGCCGTGGCATACGGAGCTCCATCGCAGTCTTTAACACTGGTAGCATGCCGCGACAGCGTGGATGTGAACCGTATGTGCAGTTGACGGACTTTGAGCGAGGGCGTATAGTGGGCATGCGGGAGACCGGGTGGTCGTACCGCCGAATTGCTCAACACGTGGGGCGTGAGGTCTCCACAGTACATCGATGTTGTCGCCAGTGGTCGGCGGAAGGTGCACGTGCCCGTCGACCTGGGACCGGACCGCAGCGACGCACGGATGCACGCCAAGACCGTAGGATCCTACGCAGTGCCGTAGGGGACCGCACCGCCACTTCCCAGCAAATTAGGGACACTGTTGCTCCTGGGGTATCGGCGAGGACCATTCGCAACCGTCTCCATGAAGCTGGGCTACGGTCCCGCACACCGTTAGGCCGTCTTCCGCTCACGCCCCAACATCGTGCAGCCCGCCTCCAGTGGTGTCGCGACAGGCGTGAATGGAGGAACGAATGGAGACGTGTCGTCTTCAGCGATGAGAGTCGCTTCTGCCTTGGTGCCAATGATGGTCGTATGCGTGTTTGGCGCCGTGCAGGTGAGCGCCACAATCAGGACTGCATACGACCGAGGCACACAGGGCCAACACCCGGCATCATGGTGTGGGGAGCGATCTCCTATACTGGCCGTACACCACTGGTGATCGTCGAGGGGACACTGAATAGTGCACGGTACATCCAAACCGTCATCGAACCCATCGTTCTACCATTCCTAGACCGGTAAGGGAACTTGCTGTTCCAACAGGATAATGCACGTCCGCATGTATCCCGTGCCACCCAACGTGCTCTAGAAGGTGTAAGTCAACTACCCTGGCCAGCAAGATCTCCGGATCTGTCCCCCATCGAGCATGTTTGGGACTGGATGAAGCGTCGTCTCACGCGGTCTGCACGTCCAGCACGAACGCTGGTCCAACTGAGGCGCCAGGTGGAAATGGCATGGCAAGCCGTTCCACAGGACTACATCCAGCATCTCTACGATCGTCTCCATGGAAGAATAGCAGCCTGCATTGCTGCGAAAGGTGGATATACACTGTACTAGTGCCGACATTGTGCATGCTCTGTTGCCTGTGTCTATGTGCCTGTCGTTCTGTCAGTGTGATCATGTGATGTATCTGACCCCCGGAATGTGTCAATAAAGTTTCCCCTTCCTGGAACAATGAATTCACGGTGTTCTTATTTCAATTTCCAGGAGTATATATATATATATATATATATATATATATATATATATATATAATTAGTAGTTCCAAAATAGCAATTAATTATTGAAGTTGTATTACATGGATTCGAAGTGTACTATATTATAATTTTTAATACTGCAACATACACAAGCATCTGAAACGCGAAATACACACATGATAACAAAACGTGGTAGATCAGTAACTTATACTAACACATGTTAAATTTACACTAACATAATTTTAAAAATAGGTATCATCTCCTTTTTTCTGTTCTTCTGTTCAGTGTCCTGTTGTTGGCAGAAGGCAGTCAGTGAATCTCTTTAGGAGATGCGAACCTCCCCAGGGAGATAGGCAGCTTTAGTGGAAGTGAGGTTGTGGCCTGCTGCGAGTCTTTTCCATCAGTACTGGCACCTGACCTAGTTTAGGGCAGAAAGTGCCATGCCACTACTGCCATCCCCAGAGAATAATTGAAATTGACATTTTTGCCTTTTCTGCACGATCATCAAAGGTCGAGACGCTGCAGTGCACCCTGACCAGTATGGGAAAGCAGTTACTTTCGATCCAAAATTATGGTCAACGGGTCGAACTCAGTTCAGAGTGTAACCATTGTACTTTGCACGAAGTAGCCGACCATTCGAGGAGATGATACTACAGCCCGGTACCAACATTGTGTTTCTTAATGTGCGTTTTGTATGTCAAGGCTGGGTATTTTCTGCTGTATTCCCCCTTCTTTTCATGAAATAAGCGATATTCTCGTCTGTCACACTGGCAACAGCAATGTGTCTTCCCCTCCATATGCCATTTTCAAAAGTATGGCAGCTGATGGTCGTCAACTAAGATTCTGGGCTATTCTGCTACAGGCAGCTGTGTTGGGCGTTCCGCCTGCAGTCTGTTGATCAGCGAGTGCTACTGTGGTTGGGGAAATGTGGTAGCACGGTCCACATTCTGAGCAGCTCATTGTTTGCTTCCTTTGCTACGCAACGTGTGTTGCTTGATTTGGTTATCATTTGTAGCTTCTTACTGTATCGTTGAGGTTGATTTAGCAAGCTGACCAAGTGAACAGATATTGTTGCGTTTTCTCCATACAGTCTCCCACATTTTTGGTACTTTCCCACAGTGTTCGAGTCATCTTGTTGTTTGATGTGAGCTTTAGGGAACTTTTTTCTCTGGTAATTTTATTGTGATTTATGTCAAAAATGGTTCAAATGGCTCTAAGCACTATGGGACTTAACATCTGAGGTCATCAGTTCCCTAGACCTATAACTACTTAAACCTAACTAAACTAAGGACATCACACACATCCATGCCCAAGGCAGGATTCGTACCTGCGACCGTAGCAGCAGAGCGGTTCCAGACTGAATCGCCCAGAGCCGCTCGGCCACAGCGGCCGGCATTTATGTCACTCATCAGATCAAGTAATTATCTGTTAATCTGAGTATTGACTTAGATTTCAAGATCCTTTAAACTGTCCTATAACTTTTTTGTTGTTAGCGACCCACTAATAATACCACACCGGTAGTGCATCTTCCCAGTGCTAAAAAAGCAAAACCTTCGTCTCAAGGAGGAGGGAGGAGGAGATTAGTGTTTAACGTCCCGTCGACAACGAGGTCATTAGAGGCAGCGCAAGCTCGGGTGAGGGAAGGATGGGGAAGGAAATCGGCCGTGCCCTTTCAAAGGAACCATCCCGGCATTTGCCTGAAGCGATTTAGGGAAATCACGGAAAACCTAAATCAGGATGGCCGGAGACGGGATTGAACCGTCGTCCTCCCGAATCCTTCGTCTCAAGTCCACATGTCTAGTACTCTCAATAAAAGACCCATCGAATAGTGGCAGAAAGTGGAATAACATTGCTTGGTGATATATGACACTAATATCATATCACTCCTTCATCCCTCTCTCGAAAAGAATGAAAACATCCCAAAAATAGCAACACTCATTCGTCATCTGGATTAGGCATCCCAAAAATTAACCAACTGAAACAACCACCGCAACGCAAAAGGACTCCTTACAGTCTTCCATCAGGATAAAGAAAATAGCAGGGCATAATGTTGCCTGTCTGATTTATAACGAAAAACATGACACGAAGATGAGTACGGAACCTCAAGTTTGAACATAAAATGTAGCAGCAATATCAGGAACCTCCATTGCATATCACATAAATCTAATTTTCATTAAAATTATCTCCTGGCCTGGGTTCAAGATGTAGGCCTGATACTTAAATGATTTAATTAATCAACATTTTCTTGTGCTACGTACTGAAAAGTCTGTGTACAACATGCATATTCTGTGGAGCTGTTCCCACCAATTTCAGCTTATGACACATAATTACCACAACAAAAGAATGATTAGATGTCGTACAAAAATGTTTTGCAACACTGGGATGTTGAAATTACAATTATAGAATAACTTGTTCGTATGAATGTGCAGCAAGGAAGACTAATATTTGGAAATATTTGTGCCAGAAGGACTTGGTGTAAACATTATGTCTCACAGGAACCGAATAACTAGCAGCATTTGACATAGCATCAAATAGTCTGTATAATAAAATGTCCTTATTTGTCTTTACTATTTACAAGTTACATAATGTACTGAACTGTGATCAGAACGAGACAAAATAAATGAAGTGATCCGACAGTTTGAAAATAGGCTCTAGTGTCGCCCCAATGGACCAGATGCAATTGTTATTTAAGAAATATGATATGAGCACAGTAGATATGGACGTGAACTGCATCACTAAACAGTTTCATCTACCACTAATTTACGTTAAGCAGTGAATTGTTATGAAAAATTATTGACAGTATTTGTGATTCCTAAGAAATTAACTGTCTTTATACATCAAATGGTTCTCCGCAAAATGGAATGTTTTCACGTGGGCTTGATTTATAGAGTACCATCAAAACTTCCCTCACTCTGAGACACAGCTCAGATTGTGTAAGGCTACGCTCATTTAAAAGGAGGACCAATTTACCTCATTCCTCTTCTTGCATCTGTCTAGGCTCATCTGTTCCTACAACAGTTGTAAGATTTAATCAGCAAATTTTATAATTGTGCACAACATTTCAATGACACATGGTAATCCTGACGTTAATCGTTCCCATGAATAACATCAGTGTAAATGTTAATGTGCAAAAGTGAGGATAAAAATTTAATGAAAGAGAATTTTATCGTGATGTTTGTTGTTAATTAACATCGTGAATCAAGGCAAAGAATATATGATTTCCACAGCATAAGTTAGGTGCAAATCCTGACTTAGGTAATCTAATTACTCATAATCTTACTCTTGTCTCGAAACCCCCAAACGTTTAACAAACTGCTGGCACTCTACCATAGATCTGTCCATGTTATCGTTTAAGTGAGATGTGCTGTATGTACGGCTCGTTCACAAAGGTTGGCATAAACCATCCAAAGGAAGACGCAATTCCGAACATAAACACGGTTAAGATCGCTCAGTACTCTATTGACAAAAGCTGTCATCTGACAAATACTCAAAACATCACAACAATTAAACCAGGGCATAATTAGCAGCAGGTAGTACGTCAAAAACTCATAACAATATCTTCAGTGATCATGCAGAACTTAAAATACATAAATCAGCCTCATGCCACACACAAAAGTTACCTCTCACATCAGAATACTATTGGCTACCCTCTTCCAAACTCTAATATAGGTCACAGAAACTAATGCTTTCCCTACAGAAATTTTACCATCCCACAACAAAAATTATTTCACGCAACGAGCAGATAGAAACTCAAAGGAAAATGAGGTGAGGCACGAGAAGAAAAAAATACGATCTTAGAGGAACAATAAACACATCACATTCTGTTACCTTATACCTTCCTGAGGTTTCTGAAAAAGAACAAATAACATACATCATCAGAATCCACCGACGATTCTCACTGATCGTAGCTGCATTTCATGATCTAAAACATTTGCAAAACAAGTACACTGATGCAATTTGGGATTATCACGCCATGCGATCGAGACACCTGTAAATGTGCACAAGCAGACATTCACATCTAACAAAAAAAATATATTTTCGGGGGTACAGCTAGCTGCAACGCCCTGCCCATCTTTCCACTCCTGACTTACTCCCTAAAGATACAAACTTGTACACAAAGTGTAGAAATCAAGGTCTCATAAAAGCAAATTATATAAAAACTTACTACTAAACACAAACAACAACATATGAGGAGGAGCATATAACTAATAGAGTTACTTAACTCACACAAGCTACGTACCATTAACTAAGACAGACCTATTGCACAGATTCATTCAGATTTGAGAAGTGGTATGTTCAAATTTCCCTCTTTCCCTCTATCATACCCAGGATGGCTGCATTTGCAAAAACCAAGCGTTTTATATGGAACAGCCCAGCATACAGGGAGAAAAACTTGTGCATTTACCCTTTTCTTTACAGGAGAGGCGATGGTTTCTTACCAAAACCTTCTGTCCTCGGTGGAAGAAACACTGCTTCATTTTGTGTGCATTCCTCGTCTGCTGTTGTAATGCCCTTTCCCTGGCGTCAGCAATTTCCACCGCAATCACCTTTCTACACCTCTTCAGACACTGCAATGAAAAAGCAATCATTTCTCTAATTCTGTACTCTGGTTCTTGATTCATTAAAAGTTCGGTTGTATCCACCTTGGTTGAGTCTTGAGGAATCTGATTCATCACTAACTCCAAATCGTTGATGTATTCATCCCAAGTATCACACCTTTTGTTGCAATAGATCTGAAAAAGCTTTATCAGCTCTCACAACATTCTCGCTGCTGGATTGGCTTTTGGATAGCATGTGGCAGTATAAATTCCCTTCATCTTCCTTGTCTATAGCATCAGCAGCCATGCCTTCATATGCAGGTCTCTGTCTGCGTTACACGTGAGAAACTTCCACTGCGAGAAGAAGCGCTTGCCATGAAAGTTCTGTGCACTGACAGATGAAGGCCCCAATACCGCACATGACTCTCTCGGAATGGGTCTATCTCATGCAACTGACAGCGTGCCACT
The DNA here is from genome assembly GCF_021461385.2 of Schistocerca piceifrons. NCBI lineage: Eukaryota > Metazoa > Arthropoda > Insecta > Orthoptera > Acrididae > Schistocerca > Schistocerca piceifrons. Next base: position 207,501,812 of record NC_060149.1, on the reverse strand, counting down.
AGGCTCCAAATTCTAACAAATGGCTGATTCTGAGCCTACTCTCTGTTAGAGTCTTAATGGCTCCACAACTTGGGAATCCTAGGTCTCTCTCTTTAGCTTCTATGCATCACATTTGAGGGAGACAAACTCCTCAGTTTCTGAGAACTGAACTGTGCTGTTGCTTCAGATTCACTTCACTTCCCCAGAACCCGCTTTCTCTGGGATGCTGATTTACTTTGTTTCCTCCATAATCCACATTTTTGAGAAAGTGAGGTGTTAGGTTCCTCCACTTTCTTTAAGTTGGACTCAGCCTGGACCAGCCTCGTCACTTTGCTTCATACTTCTTTTGAAGCCCTGCCTTGCTTTTCGTCCAGTGATTTGAACCGGCCACTGCATCCCCACATAGCGCTGCCATCTCTTCCCGAAATCGCTTCCTGATTCTTTCTTACCTGCTTCCTGTCTCTCTCACGCTTCTTTTATGTCCACCTCCACTTGTTTCCTATCCCTTACACTTTCCCACCTCTTTCCTGCATTTACTTCCTGTCTGTTCCTGCAGTCTCTGACATTTGTATGATCCATAATGGAACATCTCCCATGACTCCAGAATCTAAGCTGCTCAGTGCCTCGGTCGAATCCATTTCGTAAGCATTTCTAGTTTTACTATGTTTGGCTGGCGATGCATTTTTCTGGGATTCAGGCAACGCAATCGCTGCTGACGTTGTCCCTTCTCCCAGAATTACAATATGATTTCCTGTGATTCCATTAAATTCTCCTGGTTAAAAACTCTCCTTGCCTCTCTAGATTGCATTTTTCTACTCCTACGCACGAATAAAAGAAATGAAAACAAAATTTACTACACAGTGAACTACACAAATTTAAGATTAATGTTGACTTAGAGCACAAAAATATCTTCACACACAACGCAAAACATCTTCAAGTGCAATGTAAAATCTACTCAACAAAATCTCCCATTGGTACATATATATGCACCAACTTAGCATATGCTGTAGTTTCAGATTAATTTGCAAGCTATAAAATCGGACAAAAATGGTCGATACAATCTCATGCACCCCAACATGTGTCTCACTGTGCCATACTAACTGCAGGATAACGAAATAAACAACGGCGCCCCTGCACTTAGCTATGTCAGTTGCTGGCTCTACTCACAATGGCTTGAAACAAGCCGCAGCCTTACTTCCGTAAAAACTGTCCATCTCCCTGGAAAGGTTCACTTCTCCTAATGATATTCACCGACTGACTTCTGCTAACAACAGGACCCTGATACGACACTCAGTGTGCACCTTCCCACCATGAAAAATACGAGCCTTCGGCCCAATCCCACATATCCAGTACTCTCAATAAAATAACAATCAAATGGTAGCAGAAAGTGAAACAATATCGCTTACCCAAATGTCACAGTAACGCCACAGTATGCCACAATGATGGACTTTGCATGTAAAATATCTAGCTGGAGAGCTGCCAACCATTCAAAAGACTGATAATGATGAAGAAGAATTAAAAGATGAGGGTGATTATAACATGTACGGAATCGTCCACTCTCGCTCATTTCTCCAGAGCATCAAGAAAGATAGAGGTTAATAACGCTTCTAAGAACCTCCATCCAGTACTGTACACTGATCTGCGAAGTGTATAAATTGCTGTGGAAGAATAGTAAGCCCGCAGCATTCAGCGTTGTTTTTTTTTCCTTTAAAACTAGGAACTACAGAGCTATCTTCCTATATCACATACGTTAAGATGACTCGAAGTTCATAGTGACAAATCAGACTGAAAAATGGAAGTAAATTTATTCCTGGGTAGTACGTTCAGGTAAGAGGATACTGTAGTGAAGAGATATTACTCGTAAATCGCATCATTTTTACCACATATTATGACCGAAGACAAATAATCTAGTGCAACAAATTACTTTTTATGTATAAATTAAAACAGGTTGATAATGTCAACTTTATGTATAACTCTTAGTGCAACGTTTATGTATTGAGTATCAGGTACACTTGTTAGTTAAGCGAAACACTTTCAATGACCCATCAAACAATTTGTGGTCTTACTCAACGCTGCAGCTGGCAATAAGTTGTGCTGTGCAACGCATCTGTCATGGTTATCGATAGCGTCAACAGTGTTTTGTTGCTAGAAGTTGCGGAACATGCCAGGATCGTGTATAACACGTTCGAATTATCCAACGAAACAAGATTGAGACAATGTCACTTACTGGAAATACAATTGCATAAACATTTTTCTTAAAGTTCTGGATAGATACATATACCTGAAGCTGCAAGTAATTGCGACATGGAGACTCTATTTATTCCACCCTAGTATAAGCGAAGGTATAATAGCAACACAGAGTACAACATCTTCTCAGTTCGCCAATGTTTATATGGGTGGCCGACCAGTTCCCAAACCTTTACCGTCAAGCCTTTATTTGCTCGAGGTTTTTGGTGTCCTCCTTGGAGCAATTATCCGTCAATAGGCGATAGTTCACGTTTCACAATCTTGAACGGTCAATAGTGTAGGTACACCACTTAACCATTAGCGTCGGATGTTCCAGTGCTTCTACCCGGCTTACCAGTAGAGCTGGACAAGGAGAAGCTTTGCTCAGCCGCATACCCAATGTATCCGTAAAAGAAAAAGTACTTCATGACGAACGCGTCAATAAATATCCCAATTTTGCAGGAAGCTCTTGTAACGCTTGCACATATGAGCTCTTAATGCGTGGTGCAATCGCGTGATATTTCAACCGTAACTCCAGTGTTCGATCACAGTTGAAACTTTTGACTTTCGTCGAAACGAATGTAAGTTGTGTGGATAAAAAAGTTGTGTACAGAAGAATATCGGCAGTTCACATGTGCCAGAACCAATGTAAAACAAAGCTGCGTCGCTAAAATACATTCATTATATCTGGAAGATAAGAAGACACCCAGACTGGATCTGTATACACTATAAGTGAAGGTATCAATTTGCTGATCTGAATCAATGTGACTTTCATACAACTGTCCTCAATGTATTGCAGTCTCAACTGCTTTATTGACTAGAAACATAATAGCAAAGTTTTTCTGCAGATACTGAGTAACTTATCAACAGGTCAACCGATACCCTGATGACTAGTTTTCTGTGACGATATAAATATCAACTTCAAAGCATAATATAATCATGGCTAATACTCGGTTTAAGGATATGGGCTACTTGTAAATGGTGGAAAAATCGAAATTTGTTATGTCTTTATTAAGAGGAGCCGGAGGTGGTCAAATCGAAAAACTTACGATTTTTTTTGCTACCGAAAATTAATTGGAACATTCCTCTTTAATGTAAACTTTTAATTATTGTTCCACTCGCCCTTGAAGTGGAGTTATTATCATTTTCCCCACGCCTGCAGAGGAAATGGGCGGCCGCTGAATGCATTTAACACCCTCTCGTGACTTCCTGGCGAACTGCTTGGGATTTTCTCGGCCTTTAGGCATACAGCGCCTTATGTTACGCATACAGCGAGTTTGCAAGGGTTGGCTACTTTGTTTTCTGTGACAAATATTACCCGTATTTCCTTACAGCTTACTCCTATTTTCCTCAGAATTTCGAACATCTTGCTCCATTTAATATTGTCGTACACTTTTGTTCTGGTTACGATGCCACGTTTTAGTAACCGTGTATATAAGAAGAGGAAGAACGTAGGGAAAAGAAAATTAACACTAATACCAAGTTGCGATACTACAATGAATAAGAGCGCGGAACATCGTCTCTTTGCTGTTTACCTTTTCGAATTAGTTCAGTGTTGCGCCTATTGTTGGTAGTATTATACTTCTTGTGTAAAGCGGGTAATATGCAGTATGTACAAGAATCAGGAGGGAACAGTAAAACCAATTTTTCATGACTTAGCACAGCCAGAATTGTTACACAAATGTCTACACGAAAAGACGCAGAATCCTAATGAGAGCGTAAACAATTTGATTTGGAAAGTGATTCCTAAAAGGGTGTTTGTAAGCATAAAAACACTACACTTCGGCATTTATGATGCAATAGCAATCTACAACGAAAGGAACAGTGTGAAGTGTGAAGTTCTGAAGGCATTAGGATTTACAGCTGAGGTGAACACTGTACGAGCACTAAGAAATATTGACAGAGAAAGGATAAGAGGAGCAGAAAGAAGAGAAAGGCATATGACGTATGATGGAACAACAGGCCAGAAAAGAAGACAGAAGAGGAAGCTTTTGGAGGATGAAGAAGAAGACCCTGATAATCCATCCTATAGTGCAGGAATGTATTGAGAAACTTTGATAGCCATTTCCCGTAAATTAGAATTTTTCGAATATAAGGAACATTTTCTCAAAATCCACTCAAGCTAGAGAGATGAAATTTTTATACAGCACTCCTAGTGGTCAAACTTACATTGTAACACAGCCATTTGGCAATATGTTTAGTAGTTTCATTTCAGTTTAATTATAAAGCAATTATTTGCAAAAAAATTTGGGTCATTAATAAAAAAATAATTGGAATGAAACTAGAAAAGATACTCCAAAATCCCTCCGTCATAACTGCAATACTAAACCACTCTATATGTAAAAAAAATTCAAATTTTTCTATTTGGTAGTTTATTCATAAATGTTCCTCAAACTTAGTGATTTTAACATGGGCAGCATAGGCACCTCCGGCTCCCCTAAAATTCTACAGTCTCTCCTGATTGCATTGATATATACATTATAGAGTTTCAAATGAAAACTGCCCTATATATACCGAATTTTAAAGTTACATTCAAGTATGCTGCCACGCCCCCTTTATTTCAGTTGCAGAAACCAGTATTATTTCGAAAAGAACTGAGGACTTTCCGTTTCCAGCGATTATACATATGTTACATTATATATGTTGGTAACAGAGCAGGTTTCTAGTGTGTGTAAATGATTATCTTTGCTAGTATTTACTTTTGTTTCGCTGAAGCAGTTTGTTCACGCATTACTGAATGTTTGTTGCCTAACGGCTACATATGTATTTGTGGAAGTACATATCCTTTAGTGTGTAATAAATACGAACTATGCCACGCATCAATAAATTCAATAAAAGGAAATGCCGTGGTAACCAGTTCACAAACAAAGCAAGCCACAGTGTTGAAAGTAACCTGTGTATCAGTTAGTTGTTCATGGAAGAAACTCCCACATGCCACACATCCTGGTGATTCAAATTTTTGTGTTAACAAGGACGCTGTTTGTAGTGGATTTGTTCTTGCTGATGTGGGCATCTTATCTTCTTTGATAAAGGAAGTGGCGAAATGTAAACAACGTGATGGTGTAGGCTGTCTGGATATAACTGGAAGCGTTTAGGGTTTAGCGTCAAAATTAGTTGTTCTGTGTGGATCCTGCAATAAATCTAAATCGACAATGACTTCGAACATTGTGCATAATTCAAATGATGTGAATCTGAAGTTAGTGTTTACAATGCGTGCAATATGAAAAGGAAAAAAAGGCTGCTCAAACGTTTTGTTGCTTGATGGAGTTTCCGCCTCCTCCCAGTATGTTCAGCAAGTACATAAAAATACTATCAGGTGCCTTGACGGTTGTGTGTAAAGCATCTATGAAACATGCAGTAGAGGAAACTAAATATTAGTGGAACTAGGGACACTGCTGTTGCACTTGATGGCACATGGCAACGTCGAGGACATCGTTCCTTGAATGGCGTTGTAAGTGCTACTTCTCTGGAGAATGGAGAAGTTGATGTTGAGTGCTTATCTAAGTACTGCCACACCTGCCATGGTAACACTGAAGTACATATTGAACATCAGTGTTCTAAAATTATGATGGTTACAGTGAAGGTATGGAGTATGATGGAGCTCTAAAAATATTTCAGAGGTCGGTGCCCGTTTATAACGTCAGATATACGAAGTACCTAAGCGATGGGGACTCTAAAGTCTTCAATAAAATTAATGACTTCAATGTTTGTGGTGATATCCTGGTAACAAAACTGGAGTGTTGTTGATATGTGCAAACGAGGATGGGTGCTAGATTGAGGAAGCTCACTCTGTTAAAGGACTTTGCCCTAAAGGAGCAGAGTCTTCGTGCGGTTACCAAAAAGCAAAAGAAAGTGGTCAAATGTACCACTATAAGCATTCTCTTCCTGAGCCTGTTATGAATGAAATAAAACCAAATTTTAGAGGCCTCAGTGACCCCGTTTTGCTTAGTAAATGTCTTCCTGGGGGCACTCAGAATAGAAATGAAAGTTTCAACCATTGTATATGGAAAAAATTACCCACGAATGTTTTTGTAGGACTAAATAGATTAAAAGTTGGTGTACTAGATGCAATGATATGTTTCAATGATGGAGTGATAGGAAGGTTGGAAATCCTGAGAAATTTAGGCATAAAATGTGGCTCTAATATGGAAGAACAATTGCTTGCGTGTGACATACAACGGGTGCATGAAGCTGAAAGATTCGCTCTTCAAGTTACTCAAGAAGCAAGAAGTGCTAAAAGGAATGCCAAGTGGAAGCTTGAAGATGAAGAAATGCTGCAGGGTGAAGACTATGCTTCAGGAATGTTCTGAGGCACAGTTTAATTGGACTCACATCTTCATTCGCAATTTCCCGCAAGTTGTATTTTTCAGAATTCAGGTACAAATATTTCCTAAAGTTTATAAATCGTTGCTCGAATTTTTTTTCTGTATCTTTCAATAGTCCATACTTATGTAGTAGACCAAAGCTTTATTGCAGAATCAACTAAATTATAGAAAAAATAACATTTTTATTAGGAAAAAAATTATAAAAATTAAAATGTAAGATGTGATATTTATTTATCCTTGTAATATACATAATAGGTGGAATTAAATAGGTCTAGTACTTCAGCCATCATGTAGTGCATATCTGTTAAAAATTGGGTCTCCTTCAAAAGTATAACATTGGGTTAAATGGTACCTCAATTTGAGCAAGCATTTTGGAAAAAAATTACATCAATTTCTTTGTAATTTTTAATAACCCTAGACAGGTTAAAAAAATTCAAAATATTCTAATTTGTTTAGAAAGTGTGGTGAATTACCTGATATCAACATAAAACTGTATAACATATACATTATAAACAGTGCCTGAAAGACACAGGTGCTGATTTTTACATAATATTGAGCCAGAAAAGTACCATGTATCCTTAAGAATCATGAGAGAATGTTTTATCCGTGGACAAGACCTGGAGACACAGGAAAATTTCAGATTGATAATGTAATGGTGAGACAGAGATTTCGAAGTCAGATTTTAAACTATAGCATTTCCCAGGGCGGACGTGGACTCTGACCATAATTTATTATTTATGAATTGCAGATTAAAACTGAAGAAACTGCTGAGAGATAAGAAATCGGACCTGGATAAATTGCAAGAACCCGAAATTGTTGATAGTTTCTAAGAGAACATTAGGCAACGACTGACTGAAACAGGAGAAAGAAATGCAATAGAAGGCGAAGGGGTAGCTTTGAGAGATGAAATAGCGAAGGCAACAGAGCATCAGATTGGTATAAAGAAAAGCCCAGTAAAAATCCTTGAATTTAATACAGAGTAGATAAAAACATAAAAATGTAGCACATGGAGTAGGCAAAGGTGAAAACAGACGTCTAAAATGGTACTGATAGAAATACCAAAACGGCAAGTATCGTTGGAGGAAAAATGCTTGAGTAGTGGAAGGATAGATGGCACCTATAGAAGAAAAGTAGCTGTATAAACAAGTCTCAGATGGCAAGCCAGTACTAACCAAAGAACGAAAAGCTGGAAGGTGGCACGAATATTTAGAAGGGCTATATATAAGTGAAGTGAGCTAGAGACTAATTTTGTAGAAAAGGAAGAGAAAGTGAATGAAGATTAAATGGAGTATTTGATACTGCCAGAAGGGTTTGCCACAGCAATGAAAGACTCAAGTCGAATCAAGGCCCTTGGAATACACGACATTCTATAAGAAATATTCATATCTTTGGGAGACCCAGAGATGATCAAATTATTCCACATGGTCCACAAGATGAATGAAACAGGCGAAATACCCTCAGCTTTCAAAAAGAATGTAGTAATTCCAATTCCAAAACAGGCATGTGCTGACTGATGTGAATATTACCAAACTATCAGTCTAATAATTCATAGTTGCAAAATACTGACACTAGTCATTTACAGAAGAAAGGAAAACCTAGTGGAGACCGGCCTCAGGGAGAAAAGTTTGGGTTCCGGAGAAATGTAGAAACACGGTGTGGCAATATGGACCGTACAAGCTATCTTAGAAGATAGGTTAAAGAAATGTAAACCTACGTTTATAGCATTTGTAGATTTAAAGAAAGTTTTTGACAATACTGGCTAGAAACAACAGGGATAAAATACAGGGAGCGAAAGGCTATTCACAACATGTAGAGAAACAAGTCTGCAGTTATAAGTATCGAAGGACATGAAAGGGAAGCAGTAGCTGAGAAAGGAGTGAGAAAGTGTTGTAGCCTATCTCCGATGTTGTTCAGTCTGTTAAGTGAGGAAGCTATGAAGAAAACCAAAGAGAAATTTGGAAAGTAAATTAAAGTTCAGAGAGAAGAATAACGTCTTTGAATATTGCTGATGACACTGTAATTGTCTCAAAAACGGCAGAGGACTTGGAAGGGCGCTTTGACAGAATGGATAGTACCTTGAAAAGAGGCTACAAGATGAACACCAACAAAAATAAAGCAGCGGTAATGGGCTGTAGGAGTTAAATCAGGCGATACTGAGGGAATTATATTACAGAACAAGACACTAAAACTAGTAGGCGAGATTTGCTATTTGGGCAGCAAAATAACTGATTATCGCAGAAGCAGAAAGGATACAAAATGTAGACAGGCAATGGCAAGAAAAGCATACTAGAAGAAAATAAATTTTTTAATAGCGAATATAAAGTTTTAGGATATCTTTTTGATAGTATTCGTCTGGAGAGTAGCCTTGTGCGGAACTGAAACAAGAACTATAAGCAGCTGTGACAAGAAGATGATAGCAGCTTCTGAAATTTGGTGCTATAGAAGAACGCTGGAGATTAGATGGGTAGATCATTCAACTAACGAGGAGGTACCGCAATTATCCAAACTGGAGTAAAAACAAATTATGGCACTACCCGACTAAAGGAAAGGAATGGTTATTACGACACACCCTGAGGCATCAAGGAATTGACGATTTGATAACAGCGAGAAGCTTTGGGAGAGCAAAGCTCGAATGCAGTAAACATTTTCAAATGGATATTGGTTTCAGTAATTATACAGAGATGAAGAGACTACGTCAGGATAGATTAGCAAGGAGAGCTGCATCAAACCAGTCTTCGGACTCAAGACCACAACGACAATAGTGTATTTAGTGCCATATATGGCTGACAACGTGATACTTTAATGTTGACATTCCATCTGCAACCGCTACACTATCTCCTCGGATACTATGCCATTCGAGTGGATGTTTAATGTACAAAACGATAAAAGGCGAATAACTGAACTGCATTTAGCCAATAATTGCGAAGATTATTATGAGTTCTACAAAAGACGTCAGAGAAGCATGTTGCTGCATTTAATATAAGGGGCCAAACAGATGGAAAAAAAATTAAGTAGACAGTTTATTATTTCGAAAGCAATCGCCATAACCGTTAATACATTTATCTCACTGCGATACAAGACGGTCATTGCCTTCGTGGAAAAATATTTGCCGTTGCCCGCCGGACCATGATTGTATCTGGACGTGCACCCCTTCGTCCGAAACAAATCAAAGGCCACGAATATTTCTCCGGGGTCCCAAAACTGTGGAAACCGCACGGGGAGAGATTGGAAATGTATGATGGTTGCTGACGAGGTTGCAGAAGTTCCGCCCGAAAGTCTTTACCCATCCCCCATACAGTCCCGAACTCTCTCCGTGCGATTACCATATTTTTGAAGACCTGGAGGAAGACAATCGCGGTCGTAGATTTGCTTCGGACGAATAATAATAATAAACAGTTTACTTAGTTTTTATTTGTCTCCTTTTCATTTGACTGCCCCTTATGGTTCTGATTGAAAGAATGCTACGGCTTACCGTATTTTACCTCTGATGCTTCAGAAAAGATACGTTGGTCGAGAGTAGCTTTCGCATCATGTGTCATTGTCACATAACCTAGCTCGATGAAACTTGGACCATACATAGAAAGATCTTCTACTGTATGGTACAGAAGGTAACTGAAACAAACATGCAATGGGACGAACAGAAGTGACACTTTTGTTCGAAGGCCATTATTACGTGGAAGTCAGCACGATTTATGATGGTTTCCTGTAATTACAGAAGGTGGGACATGGTTCTCAGCAAGGTGTGTGATCACCGTGGATAGCAGTGGCCCGCTCTGCAATGCGCTCGCGTGCTGGGCACCATGTTGGTGAGGAGTTCTCATGGTAGGACGTTCCATTTCTGCACCAGAGCGGTTGACAACTGTTAGATGGATGTGGACGTGCTGCAATACGTGTCTCCAACGCGTCCAAAACGTGCTTGATGGGATTTAAGTACGGGGAACGGATAGATCAGTCCATTCACCGAAAATCCTCCTGTTGCAGGGCTCCTCCATCTGTGCTACACAGTGCGATCGTACATCGTCATCCAAAAAATGTAGTCAGGGCAGAATGCACCAATGAAGAGACGTACCGTACATGGGAAAGGAGTACAGCGCCACAATAACGTTGACTGGTGAGCGTACCGTTTTCTGCATCGCGGTGTAGCTTGCTGTCTAGGTTTCGAGAGGGTGCGTTTCTGGATGAAGTATCGAATATATTGCTTCCCCCTACTTATACCTCCCGAGGAGATCACGAATGTAACATTAGAGAGATTCGAGGGCGCACGGAGGCTTTCCGGCAGTCGTTCTCCCCGCGAACCATACGCGACTGGAACAGGAAAGGGAGGTAATGACAGTGTCACGTAAAGTGCCCTCCGCCACACACCGTTGGGTGGCTTGCGGAGTCTAAATGTAGATGTAAGTAGATGTAGATGTAGAGTCGGAAGAACACCACCACAGTGGACCTTAAGTGATTGTTAATTGATACACTCTGTCTTTTCCCGTTCCTTCAACTATCTCGAGCTGTGGGGCCTTCCTTCAACTATCTCGAGCTACGGGGCCAACCCCATTTGGCGCTATAGTCACGCTGACCTCACGCCATGTGACGTCAGTCTTCCTGTGTACGACTGGCAGACACTTGACAACATGCTCCCGCACTTTCATTCATTTCCATCAAGTAGTGAGAATGTTATATTATTTTATCTACCTCGTTCTTAAGTTTTACAGTCTCTGGTTTAGAGAGACAGAATTAGTAAACTGAATTTACACACATAAAAAAAGTTTTGCATCACCCCAGTTCCCAGAACTCCTGAAGATAGACGTTGAGTGTGAATATTGTATCACAGACATAGTCCCTTTGACCAGAGATGTCACTAAGCCGGCCCAAAGATGTAAACAACCATCCATGAGCAGCGCCTATTAGACAGAGGGTGTCCGATAGTCGCTCAGTTCCAGTCATTCCACCAGGAAGGAGGTACACGGTTCGTGTTGTTTGTAGTTCAACCATTCTCACACGGTCAATACCGCGGTTCGATCGCGTCCGCATTGTTACTTTATGCCACGAGGGGATCTCAACAAGGGAAGTGTCCAGGCGTCTCGGAATGAAGCAAAGCGATGTTGTTCGGACATTGGGGGGGGGGGGGGATACAGAGAGATAGGAACTGTTGCTGACATGCCTCGCTCAGGCCGCCCAAGGGCTACTGCTGCAGTGGATGACCGCTACCTACGGATTATAGCTCGGAGGAATCCTGACAGCAACGCCACCATGTTGAATAATGTTTTCCGTGCAGCCACAGGACGTCGTTTTACTACTCAAACTGTGAGCAATAGGTTGCATGATGCGCAACTTCACTCGCGACGTCCATAGCGAGGTCCATCTTTGCAACCACGACACCATGCAGCGCGCGGTACAGATGGGCCCAACAACACACCGAATGTACCGCTCAGGACTGACATCACGTTCTCTTCATCGATGACTGTCGCATATGCCTTTAACCAGACAATCGTCCTAGAGGCAACCCGGTCATGATGAATGCCTTAGACACACTGTCCATCGGGTGCAGCAAGGTGGAGGTTCCCTGCTGTTTTGGGGTGGCATTATGTGGGGCCTACGTACGCCGCAGTTGGTCATGGAAGGCGCCATAACGGCTGTACGATACTTGAATACCATCCCCTGACCGATAGTGCAACCATATCGGCAGCATAGTGGCAAGGCATTCGTCTTCATGGACTTCAATTTGCGCCCCCATCGTGCACATCTTGTGAATTACTGCCTTCAGGATAACGACATCGCTCGACTAGAGTGGCCAGCATGTTCTCCAGACATGAACCCTATCGAACATGCCTGGGATATATTGAAAAGGGCTGTTTATGGACGACGTGACCCACCACGGAGGGAACTACGTCGAATTGCCGTTGAGGAGTCGGACAATCTGGACCAACAGTGCCTTGATGAACTTGTGGATAGTATGCCACGACGAATACAGGCATGCCGCAATGCAAGAGGACGTATTAGAGGTACCGGTGTGTACAGCAATCTGGACCACCACCTATGAAGGTCTCGCTGTATGGTGGCACAACACGCAATGTGTGGTTTTCATGAGCAATAAAACGGGCGGAAATGATGTTTATGTTGATCTGTATTCCAATTTTCTGTACAGGTTCCGAAACTCTCGGAACCGAGATGATGCAAAACTTTTTTGATGTGTCTATAAAAGAAAGAGAGTGCGAAAAAAATCGGTAGAAGTGCAAAAAATTAGGAACGACATGAGCAAATTTGTTTCTGGCCACACAGTTGTTTCTTTTCACATCTGGAGACACGCAATGAAAACTATATATGTACTCACTGAGAACTGGACACTGTTTGTCGATGACGTTGGACTTCGGTTTAGTACAGTTGTTCCCTTTGGTATTTGGAGTACTAACGAGCATCCCCCGGAGGACTACCTTGCCTCTTAACGATCTCTAGTTCCTTCTGGGACCGAGAAGCTGTTTCGACCAAGGCCTTCACAGCTCTTGCAGTTCTTAGAAGATTTTAAACTCACCACTTCTCCGCTATAAGAAGGAAATGTTAAATATTTTCTTAGCATAATTTGTATGCAGAAACCATCAAATGCGAAGTTCTCCCGAGCTCAAAGTTCGAGAAGCTCGCCTCTCACGCGCACAACACGTCCTCTCGATGGTGAAACCATCCATCTAGTCACCCCCTGCGGAACCGGGGGTTAGAATAGGCCCAAGGTATTCCTGCCTGCGTAAGAGGTGACTGAAGGGAGTCTCACACGTTTCGGCCTTAATGAGATGGTCCTCTGTAGGGTCTGGCCTCCATTATTCAAAATTATCCAGAAGTTGCGAGCCAATTTGGGAAGGGCGCCTTACATGGTGCATAGTGTCTATCATGCGCTGAGACCTCTCGCATCCTTCGTCGGCGCGGATCTGCACTTCCGCTGATTCTCCAGCTGTTGGGTGAGGTCACCATCCGGGGTGCGTTTTCCTTCATCCTCTGTGCAGTATCGCTTTCTGTGCTGTCGACGGTAATGGACTTCTTAGCTCGTTTGCGCCTGATATCCAGCACGGTAGCGAGTCCGTTGTGGTGGGGCTGCTATGTACCCTGTTGGTTGTAGCCTGACGATGAGCTGCACGTCAGTTTAGCGCGGCGAGGTGTCCATTTTGTCCGGCGCGTCCACTAGGGTCCTAGGGTAATCAGGTTGCCACCAGCGCCTTCATCTTGGCCTTCGGGGGTGACACATTACCCGAGAAGGTCAAGGTGACGATCTACCACTGTGACGTGGTGGTAAGTTACTATGGGACCAAACTTCTGACGTCATCAGTCCCTAGTCTTACACACTACACTTTTAAAAAAATCTTTATTGATACAATACAATATAAAATATAATGATACATCAAAACCCACCACCTTATCTAATTAGTGGGTCTATACGTGATGCAACATGAAAACAAAGCAGAATTGTTACGAAAAACTTTCAAGTACTGGCATACCTATGAACAAGGTTACTCTAATTTATCAATGTACTCTAATTCTAATCTACTCTGCAGCATTACAGTTGTGTCAGTTCATATATAAACCTACTGTTGTGGCCTGCTCACCCAGCTAATCCCAGTGAGCTTGCCCCTGGCACTGGGCTGGCCAAGTTAGTTTGAGTCGCTGCAGTCCCTACTTGGTTATTGTTCTTAGTATATAATTCTACATACACACTGCTTAATGTAACTTAAACTAACTTACGCTAAGGACAACACACACACCCATGCCCGAGGGAGGACTCGAACCTCAGAGAGGAGGAGCCGCGCGAACCGTGGAAAGACGCCCTAGCTGTGACCTAAAGCCATACATCCCTCCCCCGATGCAGTGCTTTAAGTGCTGGAAGTTCGGTCATATGTCTTCCAGCTGTACTTCCAGCGTCACCTGTCTGGATTGTGAACGACCTTCACATCCCAATACTTTCTGTGCCCCGCCTCCCATCTGTGTCTACTGCTGAGAGCACCATTTGCCTTGCTCGCCAGACTGCAGGATTCTCCAGAAAGAAAGAAAAATAATGGGATACAAGATCCTGGACTGACTGACCTACGCCGAGGCTAAGAGAAAATACGAGAGGCTACATCCTGTGCATATGACATCAACCTACGCCGCCACTACGACAACGGTTCTACCATCTTCCGTTCCGTCGCGTACATTGGCGCTCAGAGCCGTCAGACTCCATCTGCCCCCTTGATGGTGGGTGGCACTTCCCTCCCTGTTGCTCTTGCACAACCTACTTCAGGAACAACACCCCCTCAACCATTGGGGACGTCAATCCCCACTTCTCAGCCGGAGAAGCGTAAGTCTTCTTCGACTCCTCTCGCCAGGAAGGGATGCCTTGGGCCACTCCCTTCCCAGGTTTCTACCAGTGGCAAAGCTGACACCAGCCAGTGGCTGAAGCAACCACAGGTAGCTGGTCGTAGGGCTTCATGGGCCTCCTCAGGCCCTGAGACTAAATTAGTGAAGCCTCCCCGCCGGACAAACATAAGAAGCAGCGAGAGAAACCTAAAAAGGAAAAGAAACCCAAGAACCAAGGCACTGTAGTGGCACCCAGACCACCACTACCTACAAGCTCTGTGTCTGAGGATGAGGTGGAGATTCTGACTTCCGCTGAGCTAGATCTCGCTGGGCCCTCAGACACAATGGATGTCGATCGCACAGGAACTCATCTGGTGGCAGCAGGTGACCCTGAGGAGTAGACTGCCTTATTGCTTAGTCCAATTGTGGCTCCACTTTCAGTTACGGAAATTTCTGACTTTACAGGATAACGCAATTTTTAGCATGCAATACACATTTATTGGCGAATATAATTTACAATTCTTGTTCACGCTTACAGAACATATTAATTGGTACAGACTTTTGATCATTTTACCTTCTATTATAGGCGATAACGCTTCGTTTCCTGACACCACATCATCTGAAACGCGTTCCATAGATTTCCGGTACTATGGTGCTTTTGATAGACTGCCTTGTGTGATGTTGCTAATTACATCTGCAGAAGCACGAAGACCCATTTGTGTAGCGTAGGCCATTTCGTCGACGGTACCTTCTTTTCGAACCTTTTCTGTCCTCCTTCGTTGCGTCCGATTACTCAGATCGTTCCAGCTTGTGGAAGGACGCCCCATTGTGTCTTCGAACCTTCATATTCAATTGTGGAAGACACAGGAACGTTGAGTCACTCGTCTATTTTTTGGAAGAATTGGATTTCGTTCCCGCTCACTTATTGCCACCTCTTCTTGAATTCCGATACCAATCTAGCCGTGGCATCTTTCAGACTTTCAGCAATATGTATGGATGCTTCCATTTTTTTGTCACCTTCATCTCAACAATGTCAGTGACCACGTTGATTTCACAAAAATGAAAGTTTCCTTTCTCGTGAAAGAAATTTCTTCGGTATTATCCAGAGGTTCTGTAGAAAATGGAAGAATAGCATTAACAGAAGAATTATCTTAACTAATTTCCTGTAAACAATATATCAGACGCAAACATTACGAAAAACTGCCAAGAGAGCACACATCATCACTTAAAAATTATAACCGAAAGCGAAATCGCAGCTAGTCGCAGCTAATTTTTCGATATGTTTTGAAGAAATGTTTAAGCTACTATATCCATTCGGTTTAAGAGCGGGGGTTGGCAGGGTTTTTACTTATTGCTTTTTTGAGCAGGACTTCTCGGAACGTGACCAATAAAAATACCACTATTTTCATTAATGTTTTACTATTTCATACATTGGCAATAATAATTTCGAGCAACACATTCAAATCGTACTTACTTTCTGGATAAAAATCAATTTTGCAGAGTTCAAACTCGTTAGCTTTTCGCGATGCTTCATGCGTCCGAACTTAGAGTTACTTTCGACGCACGACGAGTAAACAATGCGGCAGGTCCTATACTCACGAACGAAGTGCGTTCTTGAGCCAGATAGGGACGATACCCCTTTCTTATCGGTCATAATACATACTAGGTGTACCGCTACAAATACTCCAACGATTGAAAGTCCCTAGAAAAAAAAAAATTTTCCTACTTCTTGTCAGCTGTTTTGGATTTCCGACCAGTGTGCGTCGATATAAAGTATCAGCTGGATACAGCTTACAGAGTGAGGATTAAGAAGTTTAATGAAGATATTTGTAAGAACGGTTAGGTCCTTAGCACGTTGATCGACTCTGTTAAGTTCTGTGAGAAGTTTGAACTAGGGGACATGACGAGAAGTTTACTCCAGAGAATCTTGATATTTCAGATAATTCTCATTTTTTGTTCGGTTTCAGTGGCACATATTTAATTAAAAATTGATACAATGGGATACAGGCAAGACTGAAAGCAGTGTATGAAAGAGCAGATTTTGTACATTATTATGCCCACTAACTCTGCCTCATTGTAGAGCGCTGTGCAACACAGCAGAAGGAACTTAGAATATTTTTTAGGAATTTTCAGGCATTCGCTGCTTCCTTCTCAAATTGAGTGACAGCAACTGCCATATTGGATAATGCTGTGAAGAAACATATTCCAAGGTATGCTGACACAAGATGGAACGCGATGTGTGAACAAAAAAGAAGTAAACTGAGTGCCTTGGCTTCATTGATGATGGTTATAGTAATGATTATCCAACAACCAGGAAAGCAGCTGAACTTCTCAACAACGACCGAGAGTTTCTATTTTGTCTTGAGTTTTTCAATAAGGTCCTGCCACACTAATACATCCTGTTTAATCAGCTGCAACATAGAGATGTTGATGGTGTGAAAGCTGTTAAGATTGTCTCTAATTTCAAGTCAGAGATACAACTGCCAAGAAATTCTCTTGATCTCGATCATCATTGGGATATCGGGAATGGAAATCGATAAATCGCCGGCCCAAAACGTTTCCGTTTTGTAGACTCATGTAAAATTATTGTAAAGGAAGTCTGTGACGTTGTTATGGCTAACACCGACTAGCGTTTCCCATTTAGCAATTACATGTCAGTAATTAAATTATTCCAGCACAGTTTTTTCCAGGCACAAGCTGTTATTCCCCGACAAAGAATTTATTTGACTTCAGTGAAAATAAACTGCCACAGGACTTTACAGACTGCAAACGGAGCTTTCACAGTTCTGAACTGTATCTACGTGAATAATTTAGAAAGTTTTTTACCGGAATCAGTGAAATGATACCAGTGACTACAGCGAAAAGCGAGAGATGTTTCTTAACACTGAAAAGAATAAAGATTTTCACTAAAAGACAATGAAAGAAAAGAAACTGAATACGTTGGCTATGTGCTGTATAGACAGAACACTTCTGAATGTGTATCATTTTAATGAGCTTGTAATGGACCACTTTGGTGAAGGGAAGGCGAGGATAGTGGACTTCGTCTACAAACCTATGAATTAAGGTAAGAACATCGTTTTAATTTTATTTCGTAAATTACCGTCCTGCCTGCAGAAAACATAAAAACTACATATTTGTGAGTAAAAATTTTTATATATTGGAATTAGAGTAGAAAATTGTGTTAGCAGAAGGTTTAAATTACGTCAGTTGTTAATATATTAAATGCTATATTTTCTCCGTTCAAAAATTGTTCTGAAGAGACAAAATGTTGCATAGGAGTGTTTGGACAGTCGTGCCGCCTCTTTTAAACTCCAGCCCACCGGACGCCACTGGTGAAGAACGGTCTCAGGAATAGGGATTTTGATACGGTTTTAAATAATAGGTGGGCTGATGTACGAGAAAGGTTTGTATATATAACTTATTACCGCTACACCAGAAATGTCTTATGAACCTACCCAAGGGATACACTTTGATCTTGATCTGATTTGAATATGTTTTAGTGCAGAGCACAACAAGAGACCCATATTTTTTATACGTGGCCACGGCCGTTAATGGTGTGAAACACCCGCTTGAAAAAAACTGAGTTTAATATTTCTGAATGAATAGCGTTGAAACGGTAACACGCATAAAAAAGCAAATTAAAACTCTACGGTTTTTCAAGTACTTTACATAGGTGCACCCAGATTTGTCGAAAAAGTCGTTTTTTTGGAAACCCTCCCCCACCCACATACACTATTTTGTTTTCCGTTTCGACATTAAACTAACAGAAAACATATAACATCATTAATACCAAATTCAATCATGTATGATGAAGTGATGTTCCAAAGATGGATTTGTCAGAAATAAGCTAGAAATATTTCTGTACTGCTGTACCCGTTCTCGATATGTGGCCACTTCAACACCAGTTGTCATATTGGGTTGTTTAATAAGTCTTTTCCAGATTAACATATTCTAAATGTATATTCTACAGAAATTGTTCTGTATACAGATTTGCTTTTACTTTTATAAAATATCTTGTGTTGTATTTGCGTTTTCTATTTACATTTGGTGTATTTTTTTCAAGTTATAACCTTAGAAGATTTAATTATGTTGTATTTGAAATTGTTCCTAGATTACTGGTGTAGCATTATTGTAAATCTGTACAGTAATGAGGCAGCGCAGAATTGTTCGGATCAAAGAAATGCTGAATGTGCTTTGATATTGTGTCCCAAGCACATTGAACAATTGCAGTTTCATGACAGGTGCCGAAAGGAAGAGATGATTCCCCCTCTCTTTCCCTTGGGTGACCAGCCTTACAGGCCGGCCGTTGTGACCGCGCGGTTCTAGGCACTTCAATCCGAAACCGCACTGCTGCTACGGTCGCAGGTTCGAATCCTGTGTGTGATGTCGTTTAAGTAGTTCTAAGTCTAGGGGACCGATGACCTCAGATCTTAAGTCCCATAGTGTTTAGAGCCATTTGAACACAGGCAGCGAAGTGGTGTGAGGTAAACGCTGAGTGCCGGACCGAGAAATGAAAAGTTATTAGGTTTTTCCAGGTATGTATTAGATACAATTTCAAATTTCCATGGATAAATCAGTTCAAGATACATGATCTAGATATAAAGAGGTGGGCTTTACAAGTGAGGGATGATGCTAATTTATCACAGCATTTGTTCAAGGCTTCTTCGAAATGGACATCGAACTGTTTAAAGGAAAATCAATAAATTCATCTTTCAAGCGTTAATAACGAATAAAGAAGAATTCAGGGGAAAAAGCTTACGAATTTGTGGAGACCGTAAAATCGAAAATTGTACTGACTGGAGGAGCCAATGAGTATAAATCTGAACAGTCAAATTTCAATTTCTAACTGCATGCAGGACGACCATTCAGAGGTTGAAATTCTAGCAAAATCCTTGAATGCCTTAATACATAGTTATACAAAATAGACCATTATAGCTGCAGGCAGACACATACCAGGCGCAAGTACTGCGATATAGAGATATTTCTAGCTTATTACTGACCAATGTGTCTTTGGGATACTACTTCATCATATATGATTGAATTTGATATTAACGATGTTATACGTTTTGCTGTTAATCGAATACAAAAATGAAAAACATAATAGTGTGGGGAAGGGTGTTGCGGATTTCCAAAAAAATTACTTTTTTGACAACTCTGGAAGCATCGTTTTATTTGAAGTTTTTTATATCTGTCGCCGTTTCAACGGTATTCATTCATAAACATAAATCTTAGTTTTTTTCAATGGGGTGTTTCATCAATTTAACGGTCTATGGGCACCTATAAAAAAATATGTGTCTTATTTTGCTCTACACTACGAAATATTCGAAGCCGATCAAAATCGAAGTGTACCCCTTGGGTAGGTTTATTTGTTAGTGCCTCTCTTTCGAAGGCAGCGCAGGTCGCTAGTTACACTGTAAACATGAAACTTATGTTTTAAAAGGTTTGAAATTAGAAACTGGTGGTTATTGCAGAAACTTTCTACTAGACTCTCTATTAGGAGTCGTCATGTAGTCATGTCGGCGGTGTTTGCGACTATAAGACATATAAGCACGTTTCGCATGCCTCCAGCATATCAGTCCCCTTTAGCTAGCCCTGTCGTAAGAGACGCTAGTTTTTGGATGTGCTTCTGCCACCATTTCATGGCAACAATTGCTCGTCCCAACTGTCAAATCCAGAACTCGGCTAAAGGCTGGACATCTTGACCTCCATGAATGGCAGCTACGGCCACACCACTGCTCAATCCCTCTCACTACTTCATGAAGTACGCATAACGATAGCGAATAAAAATCACAAATAAATGCAGGTTTTCTTTTATAAATAGATATTCCTCAGAAAGTGAAGGTTGTATATGTTGTCTTACTTATTAACAAACCAAAATCCAGTAAAATTTTTAATAAACTAAAGCTTCTTTCACCAAAAAAGTTCAAGCAACTGATGACATCAAAGAATTAAAAGAAAAGTTTATTGCCAAAAACTAAAGGACCATAGTGAAATTAATTCTGAATATTAACGCATGGCGAATTCAGTTCATTCTTTTCTTCCTTTATCACTATATAATATGTAATCAACTGTGACAAAGCTAGAGAAAGAGCACAATATCTAGAGGATGAGAAGCAAATCAACCGTGACCGTGATGAAGGCACCTTTCCGTCTTTTGAATCAAATGTTTCAGAGAAATCATTGAACACATAAATAAAGATCATTGGGGGTGGCATTTGAAACTAGCTCTTCCCACCCTGGTCCATGCGCACACACTCCTTTACGTTTGCAAGCTAATGAAATTGGACATTAAACATGATGCCAAAACGAAAAGCTGGATTGTTGTGAGTAAACAATATCATACAGGATAGGAAAATTTTTAGTATATCAAACTCTTATCACTGGAAAGCACAACATTTATTTTACTGCTCGATATTCCTATATGGTAGTGAAAACTTTACATCATTGTAAAAAAACGAAATACACTCATGTTCAGATAAAACGGAACACCTTGAACGACTAGAGATAGGATGTCATACTGACAGGAATGATTAGGATTTCAGTCAAATGGTTCAAATGGCTCTGAGCACTATGGGACTCAACTGCTGAGGTCATTAGTCCCCTAGAACTTAGAACTAGTTAAACCTAACTAACCTAAGGACATCACAAACATCCATGCCCGAGGTAGGATTCGAACCTGCGACCGTAGCGGTCTTGCGGTTCCAGACTGCAGCGCCTTTAACCGCACGGCCACTTCGGCCGGCATTTCAGTCAACTCGGTTCAGAATGTGTTCTCTTGCCCAGTAGACATAGAGTCCGCCATTGGCCCTGATAACGTGTTCTATGCGTGGTGGCATCGACGCGTGTTAAGGCGTGAACGGCGTCCTGTGGTATAGCCATCCATGTTGCATTCTCCCGGTTCCAAAGTTCACCTATGGTGGTTGGCATTGGGTCACAGCGCTGCACTAGTCGTTTCACTATATTCCACACATTTTCGACTGGTGACAAGTTTGGTGATCTACCGAGCCAGGATAAAATGCTGACATCCTGTGACACCAAGAAGGGACGTATTCGTGCAGCAACATGTGGTCGTGCATTGTCTTGTTGAAAAATGGCGTCTGCGGCGATGTGCAGAAAGAGTGTGACAACGGATACCAGGGTGTCACTCACATAGGCCACACTGGTCACAGTGCCCTGGACACGCACCAACTGTGATTTGTGGTTTTACCCAATAGCACCCCACACCATAAGGTCTTGAGTTGACGCTCTATGTCTTGCGCGAATAGTCACTATCATGCCGCTCCCCTTGTCTGCGGCGAACCAAAATGCGGCCACAATTTTCAAACAAACAGAACCTGGATTCGTCAGAAACCCTATCTGATGCCATTCCTGTCACCAGTGACGTCGTTCCATACACCGTTGCCATCTAGCATGTTTCTGCACATTCGTCAAAGGTAGGCGGAAAAATGGACGACACGCACGTAACCCATTCCGTAATAAATGGCGACGGACTGTCACCCCTAATAGTACATGATTTGTTGCTGTTCTACTGTTGCGCCAGAGCCAAGGAAGGCGCAAGTCTGTCCTGCAATGCCATTCGGATGAGATGTCCATCTTCTCAGGGGGTGTGCGACCTAACCTATCTTGCCTTGTTCTAAGGGTTTCCAATAAATAAATGAAAAGAACAGGCTAGAGAGAAAGACAGTGAAAAGCATCAAGCCGTTTTGGCTGCTCACTTCTCATTCAGTTTGCTAGGTAGATTTGATTTAACGTAATTAAGCTTATTCAGATTGTGCAGATAAATTTTGTGTTGGATAAATCGAAGACACTGATTGTTAGCGGCGACTGCGTTTTATTTTTTTACTGTACTACAATTAACTTAATGCATGTTATAATGACTTGTTTGTGGGAATTTCCAAACTGTGGAGTGTTGGGGACTTGACATTTGGGGAGAAACACAAGCCGACGGAACTCCACAGATAAAGGACAAGGTGCTTTGAGAATTGGCTGGACCATGCAGGTAAAAGCAGAGAGGACCACATGCACTGTCCACAGGGAAAGAGAGGACCGGACACCCGGACAGTGGCAAGCATGGCACAGAGTCACTCAGTTAGGAGCAACTTGAGCCAAGGTGGAAAACATAGTAAAGAGGCAATGTCCAGCTGGGGAATGATGCTCTGTGCTGTTAGAGAAAGATACACTGAAAGTTTTAGGTCTGCTGCAAGGAATTTTGGCGAAGCAGTGGGTGGAAAAGAACATTGTGTGAGATAGCTATCTCCTGACTAACCTAAAACACACCAAAAGAGGACCCTAAAAATTGCAGGTTGTGAAGTGTTGGCAGAAGAACCAACACCGTGTTGCTAGAGGAGGCCGAAATGCACGCTTCTAAGCTCACACAGTATGGCGTGAGGTTCGGAACAGTTAAGGGAATTAATAGCAGCAAATAAAGTACGTAGTTGATGTAATACTTAACTTTAATCCATAATTGTAGAACATCTCTCTTGACTGTACATGCTTCATAAAATAATATCGAAGGGTGGCGCCTTGCTAGGTCGTAGCAAATGACGTAGCTGAAGGCTATGCTAACTATCGTCTCGGCAAATGAGAGCGTAGCTGTCAGTGATCCATCTCTGGCAAAGTCGGCTGTACAACTGGGGCGAGTGCTAGTACGTCTCTCTAGACCTGCCGTGTGGTGGCGCTCGGTCTGCAATCACTGACAGTGGCGACACGCGGGTCCGACGTATACTAACGGACCGCGGCCGATTTAAAGGCTACCACCTAGCAAGTGTGGTGTCTGGCGGTGACACCACAGGTTGCACGTGGCCAAAAGATTGTTACCAAGGAAATAAATTACTTTTTTACCTTAATTCTTTGCTACGGCCAGAGGAAACCGCATGAATACTTTAAAAAATCGTTGATTGGCGTCTGTCGTGTGACATCAGTACGACATAGTGTTTGAGTTGACATTTTAGAGAACAGAAGGGCGGAAAATGAGCTGATTGGATCTGACGTTTTACCAGCATTTGGTGGTAGAATTTTAATAACAAGAGATTTAAGCCATTGGTGGAGAAAATGCAAGTTTTTAACGATTGGTTGACGGAATTCTCTTGGCACAAAATGCAGGGTTACTTCGTTCTAATTTCTAAAAAGACGGAACTTGCGTTTGGTTCTCGGTCTCTCAACTTCGACTCTCGGCTTCTGGCTCTTGGCAGCTCAACTTTGAGACATACTTCGGGAATCCGGAATGGCAGACTTGGAAGGAAGCTCTCATTGGCAGTGGAGACAGGTAGAGTCCAGTGTTCGAGATCATAGCAGCACACTCAGAGGTGTGTCAGGTGGCCACGCCATCAGCAGTCTGCTCACATGGCACCGACGAGTGTACTGACAGTAACTTGTAGCACTGGCATGATCGAACAAACAGAATTTAGGGACTCGACATCATTTACTTTTCAGTCTTCGCATGTTCGACAGTACAGCCACAGTTACACTGACAACTTCAATTTCTATTTGAAACCATACAGCCACTGTTATCGATGCTTACACAGATTGCGAACATTTCAGTAGGACAGGGAGATGATGATTAGCACAGCGACTCCCCGACAAATTAACTTTGCCAGCCATTAATTATATTATCCCAGTTTCATTCTTTGTCAAGGATTAACTGTGCATCAAGCTATTTCTTGTGATGTCTTTTTCATATTTTGCACCTATAAACTTTTGGAATAAATTCAGAACCACACAAATCATGATTTTGATGAAGGTACTCCGCAAAAATTCTCTCATGAATTGTGAACATCCTATCTTAAGTTCACTGCCAACGGCCGAAAATTTCTAAGGCTGTAATTCAATCCGTTGTGCACAGTTAAACCAGTACTGATTCTTAAGGGTGAATCTGTCCCACAGTTAATTCCGACACAGATTGTTCCACTCGCACAGAATCACAACAGACGCAGAAAAAATAGATAATAGAGATACAGCGTTGTGCAAAATAGGTTTAGTTGAAATGGCTCTGAGCATTATGGCACTTAACGTCTGAGGTCATCAGTACCCTAGAACTTAGAACTACTTAAACCTAACCAACCTAAGGACATCACACACATCCATGACCGAGGCAGGATTCGAACCTGCGACCGTAGTGGTCGCGCGGTTCCAGACTGAAGCGCCTAGAGCCACTCGACAAAATAGATTTTGTAAAGTGTTTGTCTACTGTGGTTCAATCGTATGCCTTAAAGGACTCTCCTTGTGGTACTACTGTAGCTCCGAAAATTCTATAGATCACTCAAAAATGCCTCAGTTCGCTTTTCAGAATGGAAGCACGAACGTTGGAACAACGTTTGTTTATGGTAAAGATAATTTGCAAAAACTCTGGACGTATTGTTATTGTGAAGAGCGTATTCAACAGCACATTTTAGTCTATTCAAGAACAGCGCCATCCAGAATTACCGTTTCTCCGTGAAACTGTAGTACTGAAAGAAAGCCCGCTTGTGACGACAAAATTTAAGCCTTCTTTTTTTCTTTTTTTGTTAAGACTGGATACCTGCATGACTCAAGGAAAGACCACTCAGGACGACTAGCCTCAGCTGAAACCCTGGAGAATGAAAAAGACATTCAGAATAGGAACTCAGGACGTTATTACTGTCTCTCCTGAGGATAATGAAAGAGAAAATTGAACTCTTCCCTTACAAAATTCAACTGTACCCACTTTCGAAGGACGAAGATGTGGAGCAGCAATATTCTTTTGCAAATGATCTGACTGAGGCGTCTGAAAATGGAACAGTCGTTAAGGGTTAAGCATCAGGTTTAGTGATGAGGCACACTTCCTTCTCCAAGGCGACGTCAACGAACAGATCTGCCTCCACTGGGTACTGTGAACCCATACGTTGAAGCTGCTGGACATGGTGTAGAATGGCCCCCTTATAGTCCCGATCTCAATTCGTATGATTATTATTTTGGGACTATCTAAAGGACAGAGTCTTTCAGATGTACCCACAACACGCCAGGCCACTCGTACCACAATTTCAAGAAATATCCGTGCAGTTTAAAATCGTGATCTCCGGTAATTCATCACAGAATTCAGTTCAAGACTCTGCACACTCGTTTCTGCAGAAGTAAATCATTCTGGAAACCTTTCCCATTAAATTTCTGTAGTATACATATGATAAGAAAAATCTATCACCCCCTACTATGTCGTGGTAGACAAAAACTTTGTAAAAGTTCTTTTGCGTCACCCTGTAAGTTGAACAATAAATAGCTTCACTTCACACTTATCTGACAAACGTATTATTCACGAGTCACTAATTCGTAACTAAAAAATAAACTAACGAGCTACAAATAGAAAATTAAAACAGCTGACTGTCGTGTAAGGAATCAACGGTAAAATACCGCTTCATCTTGTTGCCTTTAATTTACGACGGCACCGCTAAGTCAGAGCAAAATTGGCGTAAATTGGGGTTAGTGACCCTGTGGGTGGCCGCGATATTTGTTAGCGACTGAAACGAAATTCTCAAATTCCATAATTAATTAATTAATTTTAACCCCAGTTTGACTAATTTTTGTCCACTTCGAGTAATTTCGGGAGTCGACTATCTGATTCTATGAATAGCTACGAGTTTTCCCTGATCACAGGGATTGAGAACATGTAGCAGGAATGCAAACCTGTTCTGCCAGATTGGCAGTGGACCGATACAACATGCCTTTAAGAGCCAGAATGTGATATTCTTAAGGATTCATCTGTGAAACTGTGAATATCAGAACGTCTACAAGGTACACAAAAATCAAATGCCTGGCATAGAAAAATAAAAGCGTATGTAATTTTTTAGTGGGAGACCTCACTTAACTGGAATGTTTGTCTTCCTTTGCGTACAAAGGGCCTTCCCTTAGTGATATTGTGGAAGTTGTCTCTTAAATGCATTTGTTTACTGTAGATTAGAGCGATGAGTGGGTTTGGAATTTAATGTTGTATATTTTGCTTTGTTGATAACGGAAGAAGAAGCTGCTGTCACATAGCATATGGGGCTGCTGCGGTTAGCGTCACAGTGCGTCCCAAGTCTTTCTTCCATAATACGCTGCTAAGTCATTTAGCCCACAACATTACCATACTGCCCAGTGATGTTAACCTAAACGCTACTACCTCCCCTCTTCTTTTTAGCCAAATGCGTGTGACGATAATTTTCTCTATTACCTGGATTTAAACTTCTTATCTCCATGTTTAACGTCACAGCTCTAACGTATAGTAGCGACTTCGATTTTTCCGTAATGGTTAACTGCAATTTTTCGATTTAAATATTATGAAGGAATATGGTAGACACGCCTTTGAAGACTGCAACAGATATTTTAATACACAGTAACTCTTGTCACCTGACTAGCCAAAAAATTTCTGCCTTTCTATGTCTAATACATACAGCATGTAGAGACCCGCTCGTGCGAAACTCAGCTTACCCTTTTCTCACATTATATGCTGCGAACCATGGATGAAGGGCAAACAGGCAGATTCCATATTCCTAGATTTCTGAAAGACATTTTCCACCGTGTCCTAGGGCGAACTGTTAACGAAGGTACGAGCATACGGAGTAGGTTCCCAGATATTTGAGTGGTTCGATGACTTCTTCAGTAATACAACCCAGTGCGTTGTCCTCGGCTGGGAAGGTTCATCGCAGACAATGGTATCGTCAGGAGTGCTCCAGGGAGGTTTGATAGGACCGTTAATATTCTTTACATACACAAATCATTTAACGGACACAGCGAACAGCAATCTGCGGTTATTTGCTGATGATGCTGTTGTGTGCGGGAAGGTATCGCCGTTGATTGATTGTACAAGGATACAGGATCACTTGGGCAAAATTTCTAGTTGTTGTGATAAATGTCAGTTAGCTCTAAATGTAGAAAAATTTAAGTTAATGTAGATGAATAGGAAAAACAATTCTTTAATTTTCGAATACAGTAATAGTAAAGTGCTGCTAGACATTGTCATGTCGATTAAATATGTAGGCGTAACGATTCAAAGCGATAATGAAATGGAACGATCATGTAAGGATAGTGGTAGGGAAGGCCAATGGTTGACTTCAGTTTACTGGGAGAATTTTAGGAAAGTGTGGGTCATCTGTAAAGGAGATCGAGTATATAATATTAGTACGACACATTCTTGAGTACTGATAGAGTGTTTGGGATACCCACGAGGTCGGATTAAAGGAAGATATCTGAGCAATTCAGAGGCGGGCTGCTAGATTTGTTACCGGTACGCTCGATCAACATATAAGTATTACGGAGACTCTTTGGAAACTGAAATGGAACTCCCTGGAGGGAGGGCGACGTTCTTTTCAAGAGACACTATTGGGAGAATTTAGAGAAACGGCATTTGAAGTTGACTGCAGAACGATTCTCCTGCCACCAACGTACATTTCGAGTAAAGAACACAAAGGCAAGAAAAGTAAAATTAGGACTCGTACGGTGGCATAGAGTCATTCTCTTTTCCCTCGCTACATTTGCGAATGGAACAGGGAAGAAAATTACTAGCAGTGTGGTACAAGGAACCCTCCGCCATGCACCATACCGAGGCTTGCATAGTATGTATGTAAATGTAGATGAATAAGAAAGACACAATGACTGAGCTGAACGTCATAAAACAGCTCGCCAGGGCTAACGGTTATCATAAAAAACACACGCAGAAACAGCGCACGAATGTAAAGGAGAACGCCGCACGGAATACTAAAAAATACAAAATTTCACACTTCTATATAATTTCTCAGAAAGTGGCTAGTATTTCCAAATCTTATCTATTTAAGACAAACACCACGCTGCGATTCAATCCAGGAACAATTTATAACATAAAGTCGCAAAATACGGGAGAAACGATGCCTACAAAATTGAATGCAACATCTGCAATGCGAACTACATAGGCTAAGCTGGTAGGTCCTTTAAATTAAGGTACATAGGACGTAGGAACGCTTTTCGGCTTAATAATTGAGAGAAGTAAGCCGTAGTCATTCATATTCACGAAACTGGCTACCTCATGATAGGAACTTATGAAGATACCGCAGTTTTGCACATAGAGGAGGAAGCCAACAAACTAGATCTGTTAAATTAAAGATGTACATAGCGCGGGAAATTGTAATACATTGAATGAACAGCTTACGAGTGACACAAATAACTTTCTCAAAACTTTGCACATCTTTTTTAATATGTATAATCATTCAGCGTCTCTACAATATACCGTTAACTTTCTGCTCACGACAGAATTCGAGTTTCCGGGCTACCCAGCATGGTTACACATCAAGTTTGTTTTTTTCGGTATCTCTTTGATTTCATGTTTACATTCATGAAGAGCTTACTCGTGTTATTTCTGTTTTTTGTCTACGGGATGTGGTTTTCAGAAAGACACACCGGCTGTGCACGCGTAAGTCCATTATTGTGAAGCTGCCAGTACCTATGGAAAACGTATCCCACTCCGTTTTAATCTAGCATTTGATCAGTTACGTTGATGTGGATGTACATATTAAGAAGACAAGGCTGCAAGGTAAGTAGCCACCTTATTTTACTATTTTTATTGTTCTTGTTTATGTTTTATATTGATCGCTCTTAGAAATTTCTTCTACAGTAATTCTGAAGATGAACCCTTGACCTTCGAAACATGTAAATTCTAGTGTTTCTTACACTGTAAATAGGTTTTTGAGCCGACGTTTTAACACTGATATAGTAGCGACCTGAGGCATATCGTAGCATTAATACAAAAATGAGATATCAATAAAGTCGTTACACTTCGTATTCAGGTGAGTGAGGGCAATGACATTTTATCAAAATGTTGAAATTCCGAAAGAAAATTAGCATATCTTTTAATCTGAAAGTTTCCACACTTTCCTTAAACAACTTTACAGACCACAACACGAGAGTACTGTACTCGAAACCCGTATTGTTAGAGTAGTTCCAAATGAAGGTTATCTCTATTATTTCATTTTCAACACTCATTATAAATTTATTGTATCCAAGATGTTACAGAAGTATCTCTTGCAACAGTTCCCGCTACAGCAGAATTCCGTGAAAGAGTTTTTTTTTTTAAATGGTGAGTCGATACTCTAATTGGAATTATGACTGCTATTAAGATTTAATTTAATACGTTTCTTGTGGCAAATTTCTGACATGGAACTGCCCTCAATAGTTACCTTTTAAACCGAATCTTTATGTTCAAGAAATAATTAAAAGTAATCCGTGCAGAAATGTTTCTTGTCGTTTACTCTACGTAACTTCATTTAAAAAATTATCTAATTTGTGATAAAAATTATGATAAAAACAGATTCACTTGAAAAAACCAATAGAGTGCAGTGCAGATGTAAATGCAATTACGTATCTGAAGAAAAGAACAGTGATAAATTTCCCTATCTCGTGTGCAATGTAGCATCATCTGTCCAACTTCTGCATTACATGTTCACCGAGTACAGTATATAGCTTTAGAATAAATCAGTATTCTGCTGTGACATGAGGTCTGTATAGTATCTGCAGAATGATTTCTAAAACTGTTTCGAATACACCTGGACAATGTAGAGTAAATTTTTGTACTAAAGTTTGATGTAGTATTTGGTTCTTCTGTGTAAAACGGATAACTGAATAGCTGGACGAAGACCAATCCTATTCTCTGCGCCATTTTCGAATATCTGTCGGTGTGGTCCATTTTTCGTGCAATGTTTCTGTAACTAAATTTGCGATTTTTATACAGTAAGGATATAATTATGCTGTGTACGAAATTTTAAGTGCTAGACCCCGTCTACTACCTTTCTCTCACTGCTACAGAGAGACAAAAAGTAGACCGACAAGTATCTTTCAGAGAATTTTTAACGCTTAAGAATAACAAGCCCAACAGTTACCAGTTCTTCACGTATTTACGTAAGCTATGAGTGTACATTTTTTCTTTAGTTCCAGTAAAACCTCATAAATAAGACTGACGAACGTCTTAAACGTACAGAAATATCTGTTTCTGTTCTTTACATTATTTGCATGAGTCACTTTATCAGCTGTGTTTGAATATATACGAGGGGTGTCCGGAAAGTAAGTTCCGATCGGTCGCGAAACGACTATGAAAACGACTATGAAAATCCGATAAAGCTTTGCACAGTTGTGTTGGGCAGTGTCTCTAGTATGATCCTAGACAGCATCATTCTCGCTTCTTCTCATTTCTAAGCTCACAATGAGCGCGTAAAGATGTCTAGAAAATAGTGTCTCCCGCCAGGTACGAGGGCCTGGTGAGAAATTTCGCCTGAAGCTATGCAGCCAACATTATGTAACTGTCGTGCGGTTTCTTCTTCAAGACAATTCTCAGCCGCATTCTGCAGGGCCAATGAAGATGCTCCTGCATCGTTTTCAATTGGAAATGTTTGATTACCCACAATACAGCCCGTAATTTTCTCCCTCTGAGTTTCATCTCTGCTCACATGAACCGCTGGCTATGAAGACAACATTTTGGCACAAAAAACGAGCTGTAGGCCAGCGTAGAGAATTGGCGGAAAGCGCTGGTGGCTGTCTTCTGTGATGAGGGTATTGGAAAGTTGGTACAACGCTACGACAAATGTCTAAGTCAGAACGGCAACTACGTAGAGAAGTAGCTGGAAGGTGTAGCTAACTGTTACAAATAAAACATTTCTGATTTCCACTGTGGTTCCCATTTCGCGATCAATCGGAACTT
This sequence comes from Schistocerca piceifrons, assembly GCF_021461385.2. NCBI lineage: Eukaryota > Metazoa > Arthropoda > Insecta > Orthoptera > Acrididae > Schistocerca > Schistocerca piceifrons. The sequence goes on along the minus strand of NC_060149.1, from coordinate 207,470,327 downwards.
ACTTTCTGGACAGCCCTCGTATATTCGCAAACACTACCCAACAGTAGGTTTCTTTGACTCAAATTACTGTAATATTTGGGATTCCTCTCTAGTAGTTCATAGCTATCATGCCATGTCACATTGTACAAATATTTTTGTGCAGTAGAAAAAGTCGACTCTTAGCGACTCTTAACGATTGTTACGTTTCCCTCAAAATTGTTAACTCGAAAGACTGAATATATTTTGTATTTTTTTGCAGTTTTCGATAAGATAATTATTGACTTGTCTAAGGAAACACTCCTACAATTACTTTAAATTGTTTAACAATTCTGTGGAATATCGTAAGCAAAGAGAATTTGCGTAGTGTTCAAGGGCATCTAATTAAATGTTCCGCAACATTGTCTTAGATGGACCGTCTGTGACAATTCCACGGAATGAAACAAAGGAAGGATACAGCAGAATAAGCTTCAATTCACAAACTTTCTATCTTCATCGATATTTTCAGTGATTTGTTTAAATCACTAAATATAAATTACTTTTTCAAGAAAGACACAGGTAATCAATTCCTACATTAGTTGATCAACTAAAGGAGAACTCCGTCACTAAAGCCTTTGCCTTAGATCGTATATTAAATCCTCTCCAAAAAATCAAAACAAAAATTCGTACGACAATTAGCGCAACACGCACTGTTCGAGGCTTTTGGGCTGTTTGTCGTCACATATTTTTCTGTGGAAAAGTATTACACAGCTGCGAAGTTAGCGTCCTCATTTTTTAACATACAGTACGTCTTTTATTCGGTTGTCACGCTCATTATACGCAATCGCAGTTGCAACACAGTTGTCGTAATATAAGAGATACAAAAGCCTGAGCAGATATTCTGATACTACATTGTAAACGCCAAAAGGATAGATTAGTGAATAATTATTGTGGATAAAGCCGCATATTTCTATGAGGCCCGCCACGGGTATTCTCATTGTAATTTAGATTTCGTTGTACAAATGTTCGGATAAATATATAAAGATTTGCTATAAAAATAAGTGAATTTCATTTTTAATAAGGATTTCGTGCGTGGAACCTGAAATATTTTGGCCGGCCGGTGTGGCCGTGCGGTTCTAGGCGCTTCCGTCTGGAACCACGTGACGGCTACGGTCGCAGGTTCGAATCCTGCCTCGGGCATGGATGTGTGTGATGTCTTTAGGTTAGTTAGGTTTAAGTAGTTCTAAGTTCTAGGGGACTGATGACCACAGATCATGACAGTTGGACTGTTTCACATTGATAATAAAACATTTCCGTAAAATGTCGTTAGCATTGAAGATCTGCCTGCAACTTGGAAGCACGTTCTGACGAATAATTCTTTTAGCGAGTCGGATGATGTTGCCACAAAGTCCATCCGTTTAACAAAGGGATTCACCTTGCAACGATTTTACGGATCGCTTTCGATCCCTCCCTCTCGCGGTGCAGTGACGACGAGAGGTGATAGGAAAGTGTGCCGTTGCCAGCACCCCCGTGATGGCCGCGCAGCCAGTGGATAAGAAGCGGTGAGCGCGCCGCTGCCTTAAAGTAGATTTGGCTGGGAGCGAAGCAGCGGCGCGGCCGGCGGCGGGTAGCGGGCGGTGACAGATCAATACGAAGACGGGCGGTGGCGCGGCGAGGCGCGTCTTGCGTGATGGTGGCTGACGGCGGCCGCGCTCATTGGCTGCAGGGCGGGGCCTGCGCTCATCATCACCACTTTTATGCTCATTATGCGCCTCGTCGTCACGAACGGCCGCACGCCGCCCCGCTGCAACAGAAATTAGCGCTGCCTCTGCACAGCGCAACACACACCACGCTGCCGTATGGTCCACCTACTCCTTGTTCTACACGGAATTAAAGTGCGATGCGAGAGACTGGTTGAGAACTCTAAGAATGTCGGGAAAATGAACGGCCTCGGAAGACTACAACAGAATGAAGCGTTTCAAGCAGTTACCTTAAATTCTAGCAAATGTAATCGCTTATAAACGACTTATTAAGCACGGTTGACACACGCAGCTACAGTGACTCCATAGCTAGTGGTAAACTGCAGTGATACCATCAGCTACCGTTCACATAGGATGCCACAAACTCCATGCGGTTGCACTTTTTCTACGAAGGCTGTCCAGAAAGTAAGTTACGATTGATCGCGAAATGAAAATCACATTGAAAATCAGAAATGTTTCGTTTGTAACAGTTAGCTACACCTATCAACTACGTCTCTACGTAGTCGCCGTTCTGACTCAGACATTCGTCGTAGCATTGTACAAACTTTCCAATACCCTCATCATAGAAGGCAGCTGCCAGTGCTTTCCGCCAATTCTCTACGCTGGCCTAAAGCTCGTTGTCTGTGCCAAAATGTTGTCTTCACAGCCAGCGGTTCGTTTGAGCAGAGATGAAACTCAATGGGAGAGAATTACGGGCTGTATTGTGGGTAACCAAACATTTCCAATTGAAACGACGCAGGAACATCTTCATTGCCCCTGCAGAATGAGGCTGAGAATTGTCTTGAAGAAGAAACCGCACGACAGTTATGTAATGTTGGTTGCATAGCTGCAGGGGACTATTCTCACCAGGTCCTCGTGCTTGGCGGGAGACACTATTTTCTGTAACATCTTTACGCGCTCACTAAGAGCTCAGGAATGAAAAGAGCGACATAGTTCTACCTAGGGTCATACTAGAGACACTGCCCAACACATCTTTGCAAAGCTTTATCGGATTTTCATAGTCGTTTCCATTTCGCGACCGATCGTAACTTACTTTCTGGACAGCCCTCGTAGTATGGCGTCAACTGAGCCATATGAGCGGGTGTTGCGGTTGTAGTGCAGGTTGCGGCATTATAGCTGTGACAATAGTCAAATACCGGGTGATCAAAAAAAAAGGCTCTGAGCACTATGCGACTTAACTTCTGAGGTCATCAGTCGCCTAGAACTTAGAACTAATTAAACCTAAGTAACCTAAGGACATCACACACATCCATGCCCGAGGTAGGATTCGAACCTGCGAGCGTAGCGCTCGCTTGGCTCCAGACTGCAGCGCCTAGGACCGCTCGGCCACTCCGGCCGGCGGTGATCAAAAAGTTAGTATAAATTTGAAAACTTTATAAACCACGGAATAATGTAGATAGAGAGGTAAAAATTGACACACATGCTTGGAATGACATGGGGTTTTATTAGAACAAAAAAAAACACTCCATATTGATAGACGCGTGAAAGATCTCTTGCGCGCGTCGTTTGGTGATGATCATGTGCTCAGCCGCCACTTTCGTCATGCTTCGCCTCCCAGGTCCCCAGACCTCTGTCCGTGCGATTATTGGCTTTGGGGTTACTTGAAGTCGCCAGTGTATCGTGATAGACCGACATCTCTAGGGATGCTGAAAGACAACGTCCGACGTCAATGCCTCACCATAACTCCGGACATGCTTTACAGTGCTGTTCACAACATTATTCCTCGACTACAGCTATTGTTGAGGAATGATGGTGGACATATTGAGCATTCCTGTAAAGAACATCATCTTTGCTTTGTCTTACTTTGTTATGCTAATTATTGCTGCCGGCAGGGGTGGCCGTGCGGTTCTAGGCGCTATAGTCTGGAACCGCGTGACCGCTACGGTCGCAGGTTCGAATCCTGCCTCGGGCATGGGAGTATGTGATATCCTTAGGTTAGTTAGGTTTAAGCAGTTCTAAGTTCTAGGGAACTGATGACCTCAGAAGTTAAGTCCCATAGTGCTCAGAGCCATTTGAACCATTTAATTATTGCTATTCTGATCAGATGAAGCGCCATCTGTCGGACATTTTTTGAACGTTTGTATTTCTTTGGTTCTAATAAAACCCCATGTCATTCCAAGCATGTGTGTCAATTTGTACCTCCCCATCTACATTATTCCGTGATTTATTCAGTTTTCAAATTTATACTGACTTTTTGATCACCCAGTATTAGATTGGTGCATAAGTTCATAGCGTTTTTGATTTGCTTGTTGGCATTGCGGTTGCTATGTGTTTATTTATCGTTCGTCATTTTTTATTTGTAGTTCAGTGTTGCTACTTGAGTTTACGTATTGTCATTCTGTCTTTGGAGATAGTGAGTGGAGCTGTGGACGCTAGAAAATGGAGTGCCAATTGGAGAAACACGAACATTTCCGATATAAGCGGCATCTCGCTCGTTTGTTACCTGGCAGACGATATTAACAGTAACCTCAGACTTTTGCAGATAATACAGTTATCTGGAATGAAATACTATCTGGGAAATTCTACACAGAGTCTGACGATAATAAGATTCCAAAGTGGTGGAATGATTGGGGATTTGCATTAAAACTAAAAACTGTGCACTTCACAAAACGTAGACAAGTGGTACTCTATGACCACAATATCAATTAAACGCAATTGGAATCAGTCTACTCACACAAATACGTAAGTGCAATAGTTTCTAGGGATGTGAAATGAAATGCTCTCATAGACTGAATAGTATGTAAACTAGGTGGCAGACTTCGGTTCATTGGTAGGATACTGGGAAAATGCTGTCAACCTACAAAAGAGACTTCTTGTAAAACACTCGATGTAGAGTTTTGTTCAAACGTGTAGAATACCGAACAAGACGAAATGGGATACTGGACCTACACAAAGACGAGAAGCACGAAAAGTTACAGATTTGTTCGACACAAGGGAAAGCGTCATGGAAATTCTGAAATACCTGATCTGGCAGACACATGAAGATGCAGGGGTTGGACAAAAACATGGAAACACCGCGAGAAATGCATGTTTGGACATAAATGCAGATGCTAGCCAAGTCTGCAGGTTGTGCTGTTGTATTTGAGCACGAACAGCACCAGCGCCATGCATTCAGTATGTTGCACTGGTTAGTTACGGTCAAAACAGTGTTCTGTGTGGTAGTGAGTGCATTGTACCGGGGCTAAGTGAATTCGAACGAGGACAAAGAATTGGTGTTCGTATGGTGGTGTTTACCTAACCAAGGTAGCCGAGGTGTCTCATGTTTCAAGGAGTCGCCGTGTCGAAGATATATACCGCATATAGAAGAAGCGGAAAAACATCATCTGTCACAACCGGACAAAAGTATGTCTTGAGTGATCGTGAGAGACGGTCATTGAAAAGGATTGTGTTGAAAAATAATATGACGACAAGTGCAAAAGTCACTGCAGAATTGAATGTCGCATTCGCGAGCCGTTTCAGCACCAAAACAACGCCGGCCGGTGTGGCTGAGCGGTTCTAGGCGCTTTAGTCTGGAACCGCGCGACCGCTATGGTCGCAGGTTCGAGTCCTGCCTCGGGCATGGATGTGTGTGATGTCCTTAGGTTAGTTAGGTTTAAGTAGTTCTAAGATCTCGGTGACTTATGACCTCAGATGTTCAGTCCCATAGTGCTTTGAGCCATTTGAACCATTTGAACCAAAACAACACGGAATTAATTAATTTGTGGAAAGTTACTATGGCACCAAACAGCTTAGGTCATCGGTCCTTAAGCTTACGCATTACTTAATCTAACTTAAACTAACGTACGCTATGGATAACACACACACCCATGCCCGAGGGAGGACTCGAACCTTCGACGGGGGAAGCCGCGCGGACCGTGCAAGACGCCTAAGACCGCGCGGCTCAAAACAACACAAACGGAGCTCTATAAGCTGGGAATTGCTGGGCAAGCTGGAATTTCGAAACCACTCCTCAGTGCTGGAGAAACACGTAAAGGAAAGCGGTGCCATAAAACCTGGACTATGGAGCAATGGAAGCAAGTCATTTGGTCGGATGACTTGCTTCACACTGTTTCCAGCTTCTGGTCGAATTTACGTCCGAACAGTGAAATATGGCGGAGGTTCGGTGATGATTTAGGTAGCCATATCGTGATATTCCATGGGTACCATGGTTACTCTGCAAGGATTATTGGGACCATTATGACTGATCAAGTCTATTCCGTGGTACAATGTTTGCTCCCCAGTGGTGACCCTGTGTTCCAAGACAACAGATACGTTGTTCACACAGCACAGATCGTCCAGAACTGGTTTTGTGAGCACTAGGATGAATTGTCACATCTCCCCTGCCCACTATAGTCACCAGATCTCAGTATTACTGATCCTTTGAAGTCTACTTTGGAGAGAAAGGTGTGTGATCGCTATTCGCCCCCATCATCGTTTCCTGAGTTTTCCACTATGGTATAATATTCCCTTGAAAAACATAGAAGACCTTTATTTATCCATTCCCAGACGACCGGAAGCTGTTCTGAATACCAACAGGTTCCATGCACGGTATTATCCGTGGTAATGTGTTGTGTTTTTATGTTTTTGTCCAACTTTTGTACATGCCAGTAATCATGCAAAAGTCAACATACAGAGTTTCAGGAACCAGTACAGTATTAAGTGCAGAATCTAGGAATATAACACAGCCTCAAACCTATCACTTCCTTGGGTCCACGAATATCAGGTTAGATTTTTTTATGGCACGCACAGACGCATTTAAATATTTATACTTCCAACGCTCCATATGCGAGTGGATCGGAAAGACTTCCTAATTATTTCGAACAGTGCGGATAACCATCTCTCAACCAGAAGAAACACCAGAGGGAATCAGGTTCGTGAACACTTATGGGCTATTCAGTTAGTGTCTTCTCGAACCAATTATACACAGACACCCATGCGCTCGTGATTCAAGTGGACGAAGTATATGAGTTGAACATTCAACTGATATGCCTCTTATTCTTATGACATTAGCGAAGGACTAATTTCTAGCAGAAAAATTATTTATAGCCTTCATTGTGCCTTTACTTCTCTGTTTTGAGATTATATCCCAATTTTACAGCATTACGAGTACGTTACCGATGAAAATTATACGTAACTAAAACGAGCATACAGAGAAAGTGGGACGTTATTCGCTGAGAGACAACGCGGACGAAAGAGCAATGTAAAACGAGAATATTCGATAGCTGGCTGCTCGAAAGTCTGAGTATTCAACCAATTCCAGTAGGGACAGCTAAGCTTTACAAGTTCAGTTAACTGTTAAATTTACGCTGACTCTGCGCAACTCACTCGAATATATGATGGAAGGAACTCGCCACATTACTCTCTCGTCCGTACTGTTTCAAAGTAGTACAAGAGAGGAGAAAAGGGGAGGAACGAAAAGTCTGCATGTTCAAATCAGTTGAGAAGGTGAGCAATCTGTAACGAGAAATGACACTGTTGAGAGGAACGATAAAAACCAAAAGCAGAATTGTGAAGAAAATCGTAAATGCTTTAACATTTCCTTTTCGTAACTGCATAAAGTTTGAATATGAAATAAACACGCAAAATACAAATATTAGTAAAAAGGAATGAGCTACAGACTATTGGTGAATGAAAGTAAAATCTAAAGGAGCTGTGAAGAATTGATCTTTCGGTATAAGAAATGTACTTCCTTGGCCTTCATAATCTTTACAATTCAACGCAGCACCTCGAATGCCGGCGGGAGCGGCCGAGCGGTTCTAGGCGCTACAGCCTGGAACCGCGCGACCGCTACGGTCGCAGGTTCGAATCTTGCCTCGGGCATGGATGTGTGTGATGTCCTTAGGTTAGTTAGGTTTAAGTAGTTCTAAGTTCTAGGGGACGGATGACCTCAGAAGTTAAGTCCCATAGTGCTCAGAGCCATTTGAACCACCTCGAATGTTTCCATGAGAAAGTAGATTGAATGAATGAAGAAGGATGATTATGGTTTAACGTCCTGTCAACGATGGTCTCATTAGAGATGGAGTACAAGCTCGGATTCGAGAAAAATGCTGGAGAAAACCAGCTGTGCCATTTTAAAAAGAACCCTTCCGGCTTTGTCTTAATTGTGTTGGGGAAACCATATTTCTTATCTAGATAGCCGGACGGTGGGGAAACAGAGCATAAGCACAGCTTTCATCCTTACTTGAATAACCAGTTGTCTGTATGAACAAAAAAGTCATGTAGAGTATTTAACAATTTTCAAAGACTGGCATCTGAGACATATGATTGCAGAGGAACAGTATCAGGCAGTACCGAGGTAAAATCGATTTTAATAACACTTAGTACTGTTAGCTACATGAAAAACCAGTCTGATATTGTCACTGATGCCGATAATTGTTCTTCTGCGCTAGATAATCCTATCTTTTCTTCTATTTTATGCCGCGAACTGCCAAAACCTGAAAATCATGACGAAAGTGGTGAAACGTAGCTTTTACGTCACATAACGCTAGTGTACTTTGGTACTTAACAAACTGCGGGTGACGATCTCCTACAGTATCTTGTAAGTCTCAATTGAAGTACCAGAGCCGAGCGGAGTGGACGCGCTGTTTAAGGCGTCATGTCACGGACTGCGTGGCCCCTCCCGCCGGAGGTTCGAGTCCTCCCTCAGGCATGGATGTGTGTGTGTTGTTCTTAGCATAAGTTAGTTTAAGTAGTGTGTAAGTCTAGGGTCGGATGACCTCAGCAGTTTGGTCCCCTAGAAACTGACACACAATTTTGAACATTTGAAGTACCAGAAATAACTGAATACGTAAAAGTACAGGGTGGGTGGGCGGGGTTGGAGACGAATATACACCAAAAATACATTTTCGTCCTAATACGTTGCAGGAAAACAGTTGGCATTCAAAGCACCCTTCAGTGGTCTCGAAATGGATAAATTAAGGTTCTCTATGGTTTCCAAGGGAATAGTACGCCAGTTTTCCCACAAAATTAGGGCTAGTCCGCAGTAGACCACAAAAGCTCAATGATATTGAGATCTGGTGACTGTGGTGGTCATGGGAGATGCGACAGCTCATTCTCGTGTTCACAGAAACAGTTCTGGAAGACGTGAGCTGTGTGAACAGGGGCTCTGTCATCTTGCAACGCAGTATCACAATTGGAGAACAAATATTGTACCATGGGATAGACCTGATCAACCAAAATGGTCACATAATCCCTGGCAGTAATGTGACCTTGTTGGTAACCACGGTGCCAATGCAATACCACGATATGTCTGCCCAAATAATCACCAAACACCGGCCACGTTTCACTCCTGGGTCGTAAACTCGGCCGGAATTTGGAAATAATGTGCAACAAGTCTCACCGACCAAACGACTTTCTTCCATTGCTCCATAGTCCAGGTTTCATGGCTACGGCACTACGTTTTCCTACTGCAGGCATGTGCATCATTGATGAGTAGTCTTAGAATCCCGGCCAGCTCTGCAGTTCCTTACTTACGGAGTTCCCCTCGTGTTGTTTTGGTGCTGACGTGGTTCACAAGTGCGACATTAAATCCTGCAGGGACCTTCGCATCTGCAGTCCCCTTATTTTTCGTCACACTCTTCTTCAATGGCTGTCTGTCACGATCACGCAACACACTTTTTCGTCCGTGTTGTGACTTAGTGGATGACGTTTTTTCGGCTTTTCCTGTATGCAGTACACTTTTAAATTTTCGATATGGTGCTTTTTGAAACACTAAACACTTCTACTATCTTGGTTACGGAATCACCCACCATACGAGCGCCAACAGTTTTCCCACGTTCGAATTCACTTAGGTCCGATATAATGCACTCACAGCTTCACGGGACACTGCTCTGACCACGGTAGATACTGGCAACGTATTGAGAACATTGCACGGATGCCGTTCGTTGGCATATACCATAGTGAAACCTGCAGGTTTTGCTACTATTGGCATTTATGTTCAAGCACGCATTTGTAGCAGTGTTTCCATATTTATGTCCAACCCCTTTAAATACAAGGGGACCTACAGTAGGATGAAAATTGCTAACGCTTGTCGCCGTAGTCTGTATCATGTTCAATTTGACTATTCATGTGTCGTTTCTTTCATTTCATTGTCACCAAAAACTTTTCACCTCCTATTACCTCCTTGCTTTAGGAGTAAAATAAAGTGCCTGAGCTGACGAATATGCAATATACTGTCAATATTCGAAACGTCGATCTCAGTTCGAACCAAGTGTGGACCAGCGCTAACACGCTACAATAATATTCCAGAGCTTAACCAACCGCGTTATTTCGATCCGATGTGACTTTCATGTGAACCAGAATATGGAGCACAGTTTGTCTTCAGAGAAAAAAAGTTTCACAATCATAAGTAAAGCGTTCATAAACTTGAAGGTATGTTTGACCATGGCCGTGCTTCAGTAGGCGGGACACTACTGAAGACAGTATATATTTCTCATCCTGTGATACGTGAAACACTTCGAACAGCCAGTTACGGAAACATCTAAAATTTAATGTATAATCCGTTCAAGTTTTTCACAGCCGAAGAGCTTTTTCGGACAACAGAGTCATAGGAATGGCCAGACAATAATTTTACCATTAACTTTCATATCCTTGGTTTTGAGTTCTAATGCTGACCTACTGAGCTAACAAACCACTGGATAATAATAGCCAGTCCTTAGAGAGTACTAATATCACTTTGCCGTCATGAGACGTTGCACGGGGCTCGCAGACGCAGGAAAAAACTTTATTCTGTTGGAGTATGACACGTTAATGTGTCCAAAGCTATGACACAGGTACTGAAGCAATTTCGTCTATCGTCGCCCTCGGATTTATGTTATCGCAGCAAACTGCATCAGTCAGTTGCTGACTTTACACTCTCTTACTTTCTGTTTTATCCACAAGCTTACTAAAGGGATGGTGAGTGTAATGACTTCGTAAGAAGTCGTTCTGATGCTTGTAATCTATGTAACTCCGTGGTATGACTGCCGAGAATTCATTATCAGTTCCGAGGGAAGGGACTCAGATTTAAGGCAAAAGGACTGGAGTATATTGAAACGCTTACATATCAGTGTTTTTGATTTGTCTTTGTCTATCGTACGCTTAAACACGTTGGACAAACTCATTTTCACTGACAAAGGAAACACTTGTCCAAATACTCCGAAGAACTTCCGTGGAACAAAATTATATTGCACGTGCAAGCTTACCAACAGAATTCCAACAGATAGGCGGGAAACACCGAATATTAGTGTAGAGATTAAGAAAACTTTTGAAAAAGACTCGTTCGTTTCGAAACTCCTGGGGTGTGCAGGGCAGATGTTACTCGCACAGTTAGAAAAAATCAGCGGATCAACAACTCCGAGATGGTAGCTGACAAATTGTGAGATGAGATCATCTATCAGTTACTCAAGATGGGAGACAAAATAAAAGTTAATACAACAGAAGAATACTGCTTCTACGAATTGTATACACAACACCGTACTGAGCGCTACAGCGTAGATAAAAATTTGAAGCAATTACAAACTGGAGTGTTACAAGCGTGGCGCGTAAAAAATGGTTCAAATGGCTCTGAGCACTATGCGACTTAACTTCTGAGGTCATCAGTCGCCTGGAACTTAGAACTAATTAAACCTAAGTAACCTAAGGACATCACACACATTCATGCCCGAGGCAGGATTCGAACCTGCGACCATAGCGGTCGCTCGGCTCCAGACTGTAGCGCCTAGAACAGCACGGCCACTCCGGCCGGCGGCGCGTAAAAAAGAGGACCCGTGAAGACTAGAAATTCTCCCTAAAGTTCCCAGTGGAACAATACAACAGCATTAGGTAAAAGGGTAGTATGGCATTAAAAGGCTTCAGTAGAGAGCACGACTCATAGACAGAGAAAAACTGATTAAAATGTTCAAATAATTTGGAGTGCCTGGCAAAACAATAGCACTGATGCTTCAAGTAATAAATAGAAACAGATCCAAATCAGAGTCTTACAAGACTTATCAGAATCCTTTGAATAGCTGTTACAGACGTCAAACAAAAGATGGTAATATAAATATTAATAACGTAAATATACGCGCCGTCTCCAATCTCGCTAAGATCTAGGTTTATATTTTCCTTTAGTGGAGAATTCCGATTATTTATTGTGAAAAACTTTCTGATCTCCTCATGCTTCACCAGTGGTGCTGCACTACAAAAACTGTTAACTTTAGTTGTGAGGAGAATTTTCTCATAAAAACTTCTATTTAATCGATTTTCTTCAGACGAATCTTTCCATGACTTTTATAGCTTCGTCAACCGACTCCAATTTCGTAAGCAATTTTAACATTTCATTATGTAAACATGTAGGAGATTAATGGATGCAAAACAAGTCCAAATGCATACTGTTCCATTAAATTTGTCTTTAATAACGCTGATAACATTTCCAGGAGTTGCTTATCAGTGTCACCGGTTATTTATTGAAGGAAATTTTCATTTTCACTCAGGAACTTGAGTTGCAGACCTTCCTATCCAAGACAAATCATAAGTAGTCTATGGTACTCCAGCGCATACTTTTATATGTGTTATGCAAACATAAATACTTGAGTGTCTTGTATTACATTCGTATGAGCTTGTTAGTAGTAACGAAATCTCGAACTGCATTAGACTCTGTTGATGTCCACAATGTGTGTTAACACACTCACAAAAACATGCAGTACTCACAAAAATCCGATAATACCTTAAAAAGCTAAACTAAAACCTTCTTGTGAAAAGTCTTCAAACAAACGCAGTTTTAAAACAACGGTTTGTGATGTTTCCAGCGACATTGGTTACTTTTCAATTTTTTTTATTTCGTTCAGGGAGTAAGTTCTTTAAAACAGTCACACACATTAAGTTTCCGAAGTTGTATGCAATTTCTCATCACCAGTACATTTGTGAATGAAAACGAAAAAAGGCTTTTGACAAATTTTATGATGAATGATATCAGGTAAGTTGCAATAGTTTAATAAGTAATATTTCTCATTTACTACAAGTTTTTTCGGCTACAGTGCCATGCCATTATCAAGGAAACCTGTAGATGTTACATTTGCTGAGTCTACTTACGTTTATAAAGTTATATATAAAAGTCAGTTTATATACATGCATCTAATTGGAACAAATGCCCAAACTGCACCAGCGAGTAACTTGTCGACTGTCTGTTTGTTGCTGGATTGTTATAATCACGTAAGTTCTATTTGTGTAGAATATTTTCGAGAAATACTTTTTACAACTGGACTGACAGCTTATTCTCGTCGATGCTTTATGTTTACAGTGTAAAGTTTACTAGTAGGTGATGTTAGTTGTATTTCATTGATTTTATAATTTTGCAATGATTTTTGTCTATGGTTATCTTTTGTTTTTTGTCTCCTGTTTTTTTATCAGTTCTCCTTGTACAAACCGTTAATAAAATTTTCTAGATAATTTTTATGTCTGAGATCGATTTCTTCATTAAAGATATCGTTTGGATGATTCTTTTTGTGTGCATATATATTTCCAGTTCTTCCAGGATGTCCATGACATGTCCTTTTGGTATTCCACGTAAAACCTGCAATGCATTTTCGATATGTTCTGTTTTGTAGGTTTGGTTTTTGAAGTACAGGTAATAGCTTGATTAATTGCTGTAGCAATTCCTTGTGTGTTCTTTGTCTCTAATGCTAAAATTTCTTCCCGTTTGAGCGATATCGAATCTTTGCGCAGTTGTTAAATGAAACTTTGTATATGCCTTGGTTGACAAAAACCAAGATTTTGATTTTACCATATCAAATTTTCGTTCTTAGATTGTTTGTTATTCGGAAAGCTATTTTTATGGTTGTTTTGTTTAAGATTTGGTTTATTTTATTCGATACTGTCAATATGTATGTTGCTTTTTCTTTCGTTTCCTTTTCTCTTGTTAAATTTTATGTCGTTGTGTATGGTTTGACAAACTTCTAACATCCTTATGACAGAAACATCACACGCAACATAATAACGATTACTTATATGAAAAATGAGTGTAGATTCGGAGTTTAACACTCAATCTGAATATTAATCATTTAAAGAAAATATCTTTGCGTAGAACTGCTACAGTCTAGAAAAGAAATCGACAACTGAATGTCATAGACAGCCATTCGAGCTTTCTGGCAGGACAAGCAGATGTAGCCTGTTCCATGTCTGTATTATAATACGTCAACAGCTTCTTATCTCTGACGTACATATTCTCTCCAGCCGTTGCTGACAGTACAATTTCCGGCCCTCGGCATTGGTGGTCTAAGTGCTCAGTATTCATCAGAGACAATATTGCAGTATTTCATCCAACAAAAATGCTGTGTTCCTCAGAAGTTGATAACAACCCCCGATGGTAAAGAGTCTCCGATTTTTTGATTCCTTCCTAACCCACTTCCAGCTATATTTTCATACAACACCACCGTCTCTATTTCGAAAGTATCCGCCAAGGGAAAGGTGAATACTGAGACATTTTAAACGTCTTGTAAGGAGAAAGGAAGAGACAGATGTAACGAGACGTCTACGACGGTTTTATTAGAAATAGAACACTATCTGTTAAGGACAAAGATTTAGAATGAAACTGTACGTGGTCGTTTCCCGACATTCGCTTTAATCACTTTAGGTAAAACTCGTTAAACCTATATCAGGATGGCCGAACGAACATTTGAAGCTGGCTCCTTCCGAATATGAGTCCAACGTGCCACCTGGCGCAGTCGAACGTTTTGTAGTTAGCGAAGACATGACGAAAGTTGAGAAAAATAAAGACTATAAGATCTATGAAATCAAAGTAAAAACTGCATGGCGCCATGTGTCAACTGTTAATTCATACCAATTCCTGTGATACAACTTAAACATCTCCCAGTGGATTGCAGTGTACGACATCCACTTAACACGTATGCGCATAATTAATACTATAACACATCAAACCATAACTGTCATTCAAACGTTAGTTAATGTCAGATGAAATATACACGTGTGTTTGAAAACGCTTCGTGTGTGTGCTACACTCTCTGAAATGTGGAGGACGACATAGGTAGCTTGGACCACGCAAGCTAGGGAAGAAGAGAAGGACGCAATGAAAATTACAGTAATGTGGGCAGGTCTCATTGATGATCATGTCATAGGTCTGAACCTCATGTCCGTTTATGTCTATGGTCCCAATTACCTCGTGATTCTGCGAGAGGTTCTTGGGGGACGTGCCTTTAGACACCCATAGCGCCATGTGTTTCCAACAGAGTGGCGCTACAGCACACTACAGCAGTATGGTATGTGACCGCTTGAATGACACCTTTGACAACAGATAGATTGGAAGTGGAAGCCCCGTAGCCTGGCCCCCTCACTCACTCGACTTGACACGACTGGTTTTTTTCATTTTTGGGGGTACACGTAGACATTGGTGTACAAGACACCCGTGGAGTCACCGAAAGATCTTGTAGCGCGAGTACAAATAGCAGGTGAAGTCATCCCTGATATGCTGGGAATCTTTCCAACACACAAAATGTATCGAAGGTAGGAGCGGTCATATTGAACACTTATTGTGTGTGAATTAAACTGTTGTTTACTGACAGTAATGCACATTGTCTTCTTTATTCTTTGCTTAGCCTTTGTGGCCCAAACTGCCTCCGTCCTCCTTCACATTTCAGAAACGCTAGCACGCAAACGAAGTGTTTGCGAACATTTACTAGCAAAGTATGCTCTCATGACACCCATCTACCAACTATCACACCTTGTAACACATTTTTTTGATACGTCATGCAGATCCTTTACATAAGTACAGTTATCCAGTCATACAGTAATCTAATATTCCATGTAGCCTAAGACGTGCGTTTTAGTCCTTATATGCGTAATAAACACTGAGTTACTGATATTTGAACTTGTCCAAAATTTGCTCAGGAACGACGCCATAACTTGAATGTGCCTGAGAGCAAAAGCCAATTACTTCCAAGTGCTAGTTTTCAACAAAGCCTTGTAAGTCAATCGTTGACATCAATTTTATAGACCCAGATTCTTTAAGTGACAATCCTCACATGACTCTTTATGTTTTGCGAATTTAATATTGTGTCGACAGTGATCACCACCGTGCAGCTGCCGGCCAGAGTGGCAGAGCGGTTCTAGGCGCTACTGTCTGGAACCGCGAGACTGCTACGGTCGCAGGTTCGAATCCTGCTTCGGGCATGGGTGTGTGTGATGTCCTTAGGTTAGTTAGGTTTAAGTAGTTCTAAGTTCTAGGGGACTGATGACCTCAGAAGTTAAGTGTCATAGTGCTCAGAGCCATTTGAACCATTTTTTGAACCGTGCAACCTAGGAAGAAGTTTACCTGGTTGATCTAGGCAAGTTCCCATCTCCCACAAATATTTCTTTCTTCGCTGTTTGAGATTAAAGATGGAATTCTATTTAGCACTGCTTACTCATACAAGCATACACGGGGATGAGACCGTAATAACTGGTTACAAAACTATTTGTGGGAAAACTTATTTCGTTGTTTCTAGGTTTCTCCTACTTATGATCTCTATAAATGATACAGTTTTCTCTTCAATTTTGAAATTTACGTTTCGATACTTCCGTTCTAAAAAAGTCTACGACTAGTTAACAGTATTCCTCTATCTCGTAAAATTCTACTAATGATTTTCCTTACAACATTCTATATTTCCTGACAGCTACACAGTCAGCGAACTTCATCTTCTGTTATGATGTTGCAAATCTGGATCTCGACAGCATTTCCAAATTAACATTTATCAATGCAAAATGCACCAGTGGACATGTGAGAATCATATAGATCATCGACACTAACATAATACTTCTCTAATGACATTAACACGAAAAAGCCTGTCTCATGAAGTAAATCGAAAAGTTAATCTTAGAAAGAAGACAGGAATATTACAGTTTAAAGTCTGTTCGACGACGAGGCCATTAGCGACGAAGCATTAGCACGAAATGGGAAGGAAAGAAAATCGTTCTTTTCAAAGGAACCATCACAGCATTTGCTTTAAGTGATTTCGGGGAAACCATGTGAAACCTAAATGTGGATGGCCGAGCGGAGATTTGAACCAGCCATGTCTTCCCGAAACCGACTTAAGAGTCTTACCACAGCGCCAGTTCGTTCCGCAAAGATTTACTCGTCACTTCTCGCCCATTTCAGAGCTCAGACATGTAATTACGTATCAACGTAAGAAGTAGCTACAATGATTATACATCAGTTTTATTTCCCTAGCTAAGAGAAAACTAATTTCTTTCGCCGGTCGATTACGACGGGATATAATCAGCGCCGATTAAGAGTCCAAAATAATGTACTTGATCAAATGTACACTAAGTAACGCTGCTTGGCTACAATGGCTCACATTTAAAACAAAGTACGATAATATGGTTGAATTTCAATTGTAGTGTGCATAAATTACAGTCGTGTTGATATAAAAATTACTTACGAAATGAAAAATTTGTGTCTGTAACTAGTTACAGCTGCGAGACATTTGTTTGCCATCAGCTGTATATGTATTATTTATTCTTGATCGATTTCTGTTTATTATCTGTTGCTTTCAAAATGCATATTTCACACAGAAGACATTTTCGTATACCACATGTGACAATGAAAAAACGTGGAATGCCACGTAACCAGATTCTAACATCTTGAAACTTGTCAAAATCGGGTTATATCGCATTCCACGTTGTACGTGCACTCCTGGTGTACAGTTGATGGCAAATTAAAAATATATATCTATTTATGAGATTGAATGTACTTATGGTCGAATATATTCAGAGGGCAACAACAAATGCATAGACGTATAGTGCACTGAAGTTTGTTGCTACATTTTACAGAGTACGGAGATCAATTTAATGATAACATGCAGGGTGAAACAACGGATTTTCGTAACATAAAAGACTAATTCAGTGTACACTATGGGAAATAAATAACCGATGCTATACATTGAACCTCGCAATTTCTGCCAGTAACATTCTGTTCAGCAGCCTTTGGAAGGAACACAAAGACTTGTGCTAACCTGTATATCGTCTGATAAATAGTGTTAGCTCTTTAAATGATTTCTAAATTAAAGGCAGCTTTCTTCTTACCATTTTTATATAATCGGAAACGATGCCTTAAGCCAAACCAAAACTTGGCTAATACAATCGGAGGACTCGAATAAAACTTCTTACAATGAATAATATCAGCACCCGTCAGAAGTGATTTACGGAAAACGTGAAAAATGTAAACCATGAAAGCTAATGTTGATCCCTACACTTCAGGGTTACCGGTACGTGTCCATTCTCTTACAATCGCGTAGCCTCGCTATGGTTGGTTAATTCTCTCTCTTTCTTTCGCTCTGTGTGTTTTTTCCCGGTACTAAAAGGAGCATGTTAAGGAAACCATACACTCGCTGTCGACGATCAAACGGGAAGAATGTGTTTCGCCGAGACGCGGCGTGAACGGAAGCAAAACAGCGTGGCTAAATCTGTCGCAGCTGCAGAACCCACGTCTGACCTGGAACACGCCACCCTTCACCCTTCCCCCCTGCAAAGCCAGCATCACTACAAATCAAGACATGGCGCTGCCATCTGTTGCCACCCCGACAAAGCTCAAGATGCGCGGACATCGTAAGCAGAATAATTGAGTAATATTGATTCCGAATGAAACATCCTTTGGGACGGGGAAACCCTTTCGTTCTATGCAATAATAAACAGTTAAATTGAAGGGAGTGAGGAGTTACTTCAGTGCCAGCTTGTTCTGAGTCCGCGCCCGAAGAGTAATCCATTTGGAAACTGTCACATCACTTTAAATAAACGCGAAAACCGAGGAAAATTTCCCTGGAGGATTTGTGTCTCGCCTCCTGGAAACTCATAAATCGAAATCCAATCGAGGACAAAATAGTTTACGGGACAATTTTGCAGAGGTAGAAGCCAGATTAAAATGAAGACATGGTGCTAGGGAGACATCATAAAGAATTAACGCTGTACCTACTCCCTGAGGTGCGTATGAAGCTCCGCACCGCTACAGGCACGGACATCAGACGTGTTCTTTCGCGTCGGAGCGAACAGCCTGTTTTCGAATTACATGTAAGAAAGTAAGTGCGTTTATTCTTTCAGTTATATGTGACGATTAAAGCAAATGACAATCAATAACAATAAAACGCCAAAGAACCATAAACGAAATAAAACGACGTACAGTAGGTGACACAGTAAAATATAGTCTACAGTAACTTTCCCGTTAATGGTTTGACGCGGGAGACTCACTGTAGTGAATTTATGTAATTTCCATTAATAAAACACCTAACAGACAAAGAAAGGGTAGAGTAAACGAAAAAGAGACAACTTACAATAATATAAAGCCCCTGAAGATCAGACATTAAGGTATTTTAATTAACGATGTTTCGTCTCTACGAAACAAATCTGTGTATCGGTTGTCGCTGGCATCTGTTGCAAGTAAGGCGGACACGGCTGCCTTGGCGTCTCATGAGAAATACCAAATCTGTAATGTTTCGTAGCAGAAAGAATGCAACGTACCTAAGTAATATCGTATCACCATCGTCAGTAACTACTCATTCGATTACAGATAACATTATGTTTCAGTCTTTGCTGTGTGTTGGCCTGGTTTCCCTTTCTCACGTGTGTTTAAATGTTTTTAAACCCAAAATGCAAATATTATTTCTTCCGTGCATAGTATTTACGAGTAAACTGTCAAACCTACTTTCATTATCTCCAGCTTCCTTATTCGTTGTTGTAAGGTTATTTAGTCAAAGTTTTATATCTCAAAAATACGAGTTCCTTCGGTTAATACCATCCTTGTATAGTTAAACTAACCGAAAATTCTTCCACTTCAAAGATTAAAGCATTTATTAATTTCTTGAAAGATCAAGTCCAGTCCAATAGAGCGAGATGGTACAGTGGTATAACCTCCTGGACTGTATTAGTAGGAAGCTGGCTTTAAATATCCGCCCAAAAACTTATACAGGGTGGTCAGAAACAGTCTGAAAAGCTTGTAAGTGTGTTGCAGGGGACGGTGTGCTGAAAATAATTGTTAAGAAAAAAGTTCGATCTGTGCGCCGTTTCCGAGTTATTTAGCGCTGAAGTCAGCCAATCAGGTCGTGGCGCGCGCAAATTTAAGCAGCCTGCCAGAGACAGCGTCGCCAAATTTATTCTTTGTTTGGTTACCTCAAGCCGAAAGAACGTAGCTTTTGCTCTACTAGCTGAAATTTATCACTTCCGAAAAAGGCACATTTTAACTGGTAATGAGCATTTGAACAAGTGGTAACTCACGGACCCACAGATGTCTGTGCATGACCGCATTTTAGCGCGTGCTCGAATTTGTGCATGCAGCTACCTGACTGGCTAACTTCAATGCTAAATAACTGGGAAACGCAGAGTATCGATTTTTTTCTTAACAATTATTTCTCAGCACAACATCCCCTGCAACACCCTTTGCCCGCATCTCGTGGTCGTGCGGTAGCGTTCTCGCTTCCCACGCCCGGGTTCCCGGGTTCGATTCCCGTCGGGGTCAGGGATTTTCTCTGCCTCGTGATGGCTGGGTGTTGTGTGATGTCCTTAGGTTAGTTAGGTTTAAGTAGTTCTAAGTTCTAGGGAACTGATGACCATCGATGTTAAGTCCCATAGTGCTCAGAGCCAGCCAACACCCTTACAAGCAATTCTCGTCGTTTCTGACCGCCCTGTATTTCATTTTCCCTGTTTTCTGTAAACCATTTCGATGAATGCTGGGATGGCTCCTTTGATGCAGTTACATGAAATGGCATGCCATCTCTGGCTACTGTTACGCTAAATAAGAATTGGGGGTGGGCCGTGGGGGAGTGGAGCTTCAAGATTTAGACCATCAGCGTTTCATAGGTGGCAAGTAACTTGTACGGTGTCAGTAACCAAACAGGGATTTGATGACTTTGTGGCAAAGTTCCCTGTTCCTTGATAACTGCGCTGTCCATACTGGTAGGTCGATGGCGACGATTGTAGATCTGCAGTTCTGCAGTCTATATCGTTACACGCATGTTCAGTAGGATTTAAGCCTACCAGACCGTCTCATGTGCTCCAGCATTATCAACCATTGGATGGAATCAAGTTCCATCTGAAGAGCTCGTCAGAAGAAATTGCTGATCCTCAATATGGTAAGGATTAGTCTGATCATTTTACGTGCAATTTCGGATTCTCGGCATGCTGGTAACAGGCAGCTCCATAGGTACCGCTAGAATTTACTGTCTGCCATATGAACTGTTTTCGCGTACTTTATTTAGCTTCTTGCCTTTGAATTTAACGAAACTCATAAAAAGCAATAATTCAAAATATCCTCTCGTCGGTAAGCACTTCCTTCCATCGACCCCTTCGTATTCTCATACCTGGAAAATAGGAACCAAGCAGTAGCAATACAATTCGAACGAAAGAAAAATTAGCAGAATTTCGACAAATAAGTCATAGCGTACAACAAGGCAGCATATCAGGACCCCTGTTGTTTCTGATATACACAAATTACTTATCCTTTAATACTCAAAGCGAAATGATTCTTTTTGCAGATGCTACCACTAACATAACTACTGGCACAAATTTACATGATACCATAACAAAAAGCAAATTGATACTTGAGTGTATCAGTCATTCTAATTCTCAATAAAGAGAAAACTAAAACAGTACTATTTAGTAATAACAACAGAAGGAGAATAGAAGAATTGCCGCAATCACAAGAATTGTATATGAATGTAGTTCAAACCACCTTTTTTTAATTTTCTTCTGTTCGATACTGTTCGTTGCATTTGTTCGGGCGGACGTGCCATGGCACCCGTTCGAGTTCATTGACGATCCATTCACTCAGTTTTTTTTATTGCAGAGGAATGACTAAGTTCTTAGGGCTCGCCGTAGATAACCGTTTACTGTCGAAAGACCACACTGCTACACTAACAAGCAAACTAAGTTAGCTATATTTGTTCCCAGAAACATTAAACCACTAGCAACGGATGATGCTACGCGAATGGTGCATTTCTCATATTTTAAAACTAATATGACTTATGGAATAGAAATATGGGGTCAGTCGAGTGATGCAAAAAAAAAAAAAAAATCACACTGCAAAAACTTGCCATCAGAATAACGGCTAATACAAGAAGACCAGATGGCTGTACGCCATTATTCAAAAAACTTAAAATTTTAAATTTTTACAGTATTTACGCAGCCGAAATAAAATCAGTACATATGAAAAGATTACGTCGATTGTGGGGTAGAGCTACTCATAATGGTTTCATCGTCGCCACCAACAGATAGTGTAGTGGCATAGCTACCAGAGCGCCATCCGTGTCTACCCTTCAATAGGGAATGTTCACAGCCAGAAGGCTCAGAAAATTCCCCAGTCTGCTATTCCATCTTGCCCCCTCCCCCCCCCCCCCTTAGTCCCCACCATGCTCACTGATCCTGTTATTCTGCCGCGGCTCTACCACCACCGCACTGCCCCCACACTATGCCTCCACACTCTGCACATCCTCTCCCAATGAAACTTTAATCGCCCTCATTTACCGGACCACGAAATGCGCCCTGATCTGTACCTGTCCTACCAGATCTAGGAGATACCTACCACTCTCCCCTTGTCAGGGCTCCCGTGCCCTCCAACCCCCTCCACCCACTTCCTAAGTCTTGGTTCGGAACCGCATCCCTCTCCACTCTTCCCCCATGACTCCTCCAAGCACCCACGACACACAAACCCCTCCTATGCATTGCCTCTAATGCTGTATTCCCATGATACCCTTATCCCTGGCAGTCTACATCCACTCATCTCTTCACTCATCTATGTGCCTATTTAATTAGTCACCACATCGGACTTTCCGTTTCATCTTACGCAACCGTCTATCTAGTTATATATATTCACGTGTGACACTTATTCTCTATTCATCTGTGTTTATATTTTAATTAATCACCAAATTAGTCTTTTATATTTTAACTTACGGAACTGATGATCTATTCTTTTATTGTACAAAACATTTATTTTAGTGCACCACCATGTCCAGCTTCTATATACATAATGTTTTTTTTTAAATTTTGATCTCATGTCGCTGAAGAGCGGCACGGCAAATTGTATCCGCTGACAGCCCGCCCGCTCCGCATAAGGAGATGGGGGGGGGGGGGGGGTGATGAAATAACAATAAAGAAAAAAGGTAATTATCATAAAACCAACTCCAGGAACTACTATAAAATCTTTGGGAAACAACTACAACAGTATGAGGCCCCTACACTAATACTGAAAGATGAAGATGGAAGAATGACACACAGTAACAAGGAAAATGCAGAAATCATGGCAAAAGCATTTAACAAACTTCTGAATTGCGAGGAACCCAAAGAACCCTTACAAATCAACATAAATAACCCAATAAAAACCAAACCTAACTAGACCCTCCAACTTTCCAAGAAGTAGAAAAAATTCTTAAAGAACAAAAAAATTGTAAGGCATGTGGAGAAGATCAGGTTTTTGTTGAAATGTGGAAATATGCAAGTGACACAGTCAAGACCTCCTTACATATGGCTGTAACAAAAATTTGGGTAACAGAACGATTCCCCGAACATTGGACCACAGCTATCATCCACCCACTACACAAAGAGGGCGATAAGAACAACCCAGACAACTACAGAGGAATCTCTCTCCTAGATTGCACATACAAAATTCTGTCCAAGATCCTATATGAAAGAATCAAGGAGCAATTAGAACAGGAGTTAGGGGAATATCAGGGAGGTTTCAGACCATGGAGAAGCTGCACAGAGCAGATAATTAGTTTAAAATTGATTATGCCATACTAAAAGAAACAGAACAAACCTCTGGCAATAACATTTGTAGATTTTAAGAAGGCATATGACTGTCTCCACAGACCTTCAGTATTAAAAATTTTAAGAAATCTAGGACTCCATCCAAAACTAATTAAAATAATACAACTCGCTCTAACCAACACCAAACCAAAAGTGAAGTTTAGAGGAGAAATTTCGGAACTATTCCTCATAAAAACAGGCTTAAGACAAGGTGACTGCCTATCACCATTACTGTTCAGCTGTGCACTGGAATACATAATGAGAGAATGGTACAAGGACAACCAAAGATGATAAGAATTGGAAGTGCAAAAGATGATATTAGCTTAAACTGCTTGGGATTCGCTGATGATCTTGCTCTTCTAGTCAACACTGTTCAAGAAGTCAGGCAACAAGTGAAATCACTACAAGAAATACCAGAGAAAGTAGGCCTTACAATATCATTTGAAAAACGGAGATTATGCTAACTGATCCACCGCTTGCAAACAAAATTACAATAGGAGAACAAGAAATCAAAATTGTTGATAAATTTAAATATTTAGGCGAAATAATAACATACGATCTAAATGAGAAGCCATCATGGCAGAACAGAATAAAAACCTGAACTACGCAAATCACATTACCAAAACTACATACAACAAAAAAGCCTATCTATAGATGCAAAATTAAAACACTATAAAACAGTTACACAACCAGAAATAACATATGTAGCCGAAACTATCTTCAAAACAACTAATTCAGCAGAAATTGACAGAATACTAAAAATAGAAAGAAGAATAATTAGGACATGTATAAATAAACAGTATAAAATAAATGGACACTGGAGAATAGCATCAAATGAGACAGTATATGAGAAAATAGAACTAGTCATGAGCACGATCAGGAAGAAACGCATCTCATTCCTTGGACATCTGATGAGAACTCCATAAAACAGAATTAGTAAAATATTATACAAAAATTGTGGAATAGCAAGAGCGACATTTAATGGGTCACAAAAATTAAGGAAGATATAAAAGAACTCCAAATTACAATAGATGACCTAAAAAACAAGACAGAGAAAACCAGAATACTGCAAGACCCGCAGACCAGACCACAAATGAAAATCAATACAAGGAGTACAGGAAGAGTGGTCTCAGATGAAGAAAGAAAGAAAATATCTGAAAGAATGAAGAAATATTGGGCAGACAGAAGAGCAAAACACCTTTCATATATGAATAGACTCTAATTATATTACCTAAATATCATATTAAGTTATTGTTGAGCCAAATTGTATCCCTGTGTAACAACTTGTTTACAACTTTGTATTTTTGACTAGAGTGGTCCAATGAAGACCATAAAATAAATAATAATAATAATAATAATAAAAGGAAAAAATCTGGGCGAGTTCGAAAGGGCAGCAGCAGGTTTGGTTTCACTTGAAGAGAGACAGCCGACTGACACAAGTGTATGTCAGTTACGTCAGTTTTTTTATTATTATTTAATAAAACTGCAGCCAAATAGCCATATACAGTTACTTTGCTTAACATTTTACATTTACATTTTACATTTTTGCATATTCATTTATCGATTTCACTCTTTTACTGCACACTTCTATGTGATATCGTTCACATACACATGTTGTGGTTGGGTTGTGGTAAGTTATGTTTTTGCAGATTAGATGATGAAAGCCGTGAATAGAAAGTCTAGTTACGACATGTCGCTGTTCGAAGTTTGGTGCTGTCCATGAGCGGTTCGTCATTGCTTCGGTGCCATAGAACTCCGGCCATATTTTTTTTTCATTTGTCCTCCACGATCTTCAGTTGCTTTGTGGAAGCCCTGGTGTGTGGCATCATATATCGAAGTCTGATGCCTTCAATTAGGAATGTCTCTCTCGCTAACAGGTACACTAGTCTAGATCTTGTTCTCTTTGAGAGAGCTAGTGCTCTTTTTAGATAGGTCGATTTTACCTTTTCTAGTGTTTCTAGATTTTTTTCTGTCAGGTGGTCCCATATAACCTCCATCTCATAGGCCAGGATTGCCAAGATTTTTGTGTTGAATAATTTCGTGCTTGTTTCTAGACTGAGTAGGCGGATGTTTTTGATGTCCTGTATTGCTATTATTGCTCGGGCTGCACGTTCTGTTGTATGTTTTGTGAAGCATTTGGCTGTTGGTTGCAATGTTACTCCAAGGTATTTAAAGTCTGATGAGATTTTTATTTTTTGTCCTCTGATGCTGATTTCCGCATTGTTATGTTTATGTGTAGTTTGTGTTCACTGCACTATGTTTTCATTCAGTCTCTGGATTTAAGTGATTTTATCGCCTTTTGCGGGGGAAGGAGGGGAGGCGTGGCGCGTGGCGCTGTCGCCATAGCCTTCCTTCTCCTTCGGCTGCCATGACTAGGGGGACAGCCGGTGCGAGGAGGTGGCGAGGTGGTCGGCGCAAGCACTGTACTGCCGGGACATGCTCTAGCGGTGAGTGGCTACCTCCTCCCGCCGCTTCTAACTTGACGCAGGAGTCAGAAGCTAGCATCCTGCTCTTCCGCGAGGGCCAGGACACGGCTGGCAGATGGCGGGAGGAGGTAGCCGGTCACCTCGCCACCTCCACGCACCGGCTGTCCCCCTGGCCACGGCAGCCGACGTGCCCTTAGCGCTAGGATTTCACCCGGAACAAGTCCCGCCCATTCACCCCCCTCCACGCCTATCTGTAGTGTAAGCCCCCCCCCCCCTAAACAGCCGCCAGTTCCGCTAACTGGAAGCTACAGCAAAGTTGTTATCGTCACTGTTCAACACATGTTACACTGTGATGAAATTCAGTAATGATAAGAAATTTAAGTTTTTCTGGATAGTAATATAACACGAATTTGAATTATTAAAGACAGAAAGATATTTATAGAGAATTGAAAGCATCGCCAGCAATAGAAAACAAAAAATAACGTGATGTTATTTAAGGGCAATAAGGACAAATTTTCATTAACTAATTCACTTATTATAATACGTTTATTTGAGGGAAACAGCAGAGCAAACATACAATGCGAAAACAATGGTCTTGAATCTGTCATGTCGGTAGTAAAGCCACGGGTGCAGTCGACTAACTCTGTTGTCTAACATCAACGTTATATAGAAATAAGTGAAAGTCGTTTTGTTTATGTAGGCCCTCATAGTAACTCACGAAAATTAAAGAATATAAGAATGCCATAAAGTAGAAATGCCTAATGAAAGAAGTAAGATATTTGCTTATATGACATATTTCGTTAGTATTTGCATGGGTAATGGGTGAATTTTAACTTGTAAATTCTTCCATACCTGCGCATTATAAACGAGGTTATAAAGAATTGTGGCTGTTTCTGTGTGATTAATGTAGTATACGCTGTTGCAAACGTCTCAGGAAAATAATCTGTCGTTATTCTTTGTCCTGTCTATTTTTAACCAAAAGATTTATTAATTTCATAAATGCCATTCAAACCATTTTTTAAAAATGATAATGATGATGTGTTTGTTTGTCACAGAGCAGTTATGGAGGAAATAAATGCTGCAGTGTTTGACGGCTTTAAAACGTTCTTCATGCTGTGCAGCTCTTCTTCCACCCCTAAAACTTTTCAGCAAAACTATTCAGTGAATAACATGCGAAAACACACTGGATCGATCTAGCAAGAACAAAGTAATTTTGATGCCCTCTGGAATTATAGTGAACACTGGTGCCTGTTTCGCGTATACTGTCTGAGTTCTGAAACTCGAGTGTCAAATATACCGTGGTTCCTATTTCTCCTAGCAAATTATTCTTTGAGGGTAGGTTTCTTCTGTTTTCTTTTTGGGTGCTTTTTCTCACACAGAAGTATGTTTCTTCATAGGCTATTCATCTGAATACTGAGTTCTCGCATTTAAAGAATTCAGTGCTAAATTGTTTTCTCTTATGTTTGCTGTGGAAGTACCTGGCACAGCTGAGGCCAACTGTACACGTTTTTTGTAACGTGTCTTGTAACTATGTGGCAAAATTTAAGACCTAGCAAGATATTAATCTAACATTCACGCCGAGCGAGTGCAGCTGAACGCGGTAAACCACGTGGGTCAACTGAAACGATGCCCAGGCGCCGAACAAAGACCGGGGGTGAGTGGGCGGGACTTGTTCCGGGTGAAATCCTGGCGCTAACGATTCCTCGGCAGCCGAAGGAGAAGGCTACGGTGACAGCGCCACGCGCCCGCCCCAACGACCTTCGCCCTCCCCTACCCCGGAAAAGGCGATAAAGTATATAAGTTAAATCACTTAAATCCAGAGACTGAATGAAAACATTTTAATTAATGGACATAATCACACTTTCTCAGTAAAATGGAATGTAAACAGTAGCTGAAATTTGGCAATGTTCCTTTCTTCTTCACATACACCTAATCGAAATTTAATGCTTGCTCCACTTTTTACTGCTAATGAAGCTTTATTTAGACTCTAATAATTATATTACCTAAATATCAAATTAAGTTACTGTTGAGCTAAATTGTATCCCTGTGTAACAACTTGTTTACAACTTTGTAGTTTTTACTAGAGTGGTCCGATGAAGGCCATAAAATTAGCATACTACAAGAAATGGAACAAACCTCTGGCAATAACATTTGTAGATTTTAAGAAGGCATATATATGACACACCTTCAGTATTAAAAATTTTAAGAAATCTAGAACTCCATCCAAAACTAATTAAAAGAATACAATTAATATATTTATTAATATAAGGTTGAGCTAAATATAATATAACAATACAATGCACAGCAATCTATCTATCATTTTTAAATGGTGAAAAGAACAATTAGTCTTCCAGTACATAATTAATGAACATGTATATTGCTTACTTTAACTTTGGCATACCCACTGAAATGTCTATGTGTAGACGTGAAGATGGGATGACCCTCTGGTCATACTTGTACACCAGTGTGTATTGTATACCCCTGGGCCGAGCGGTTCTAGGCGCTACAGTCTGGAGCTGCGCGACCGCTACAGTCGCAGGTTCGAATCCTGCCTCGGGCGTGGATGTGTGTGATATCCTTAGGTTAGTTAGGTTTAAGTAGTTCTAAGTTCTAGGGGACTGATGACCTCAGAAGTTAAGTCCCATAGTGCTCAGAACCATTTGAACCATTTTATATCCCTGGTTTACTTCACCTAATGAAAATACTGCAGACTGGTTTCACTCAGAAGAATAAGAGTTGACTAAACCACTAAATAGCAGTTTGTCTCAACTGAATTAATTAATTGCCGGACTCTGTGGTCTAGCGGTTGTAGGCGCTTCAATCCGGAACCACATGATTGCTACGGTCGCAGGTTCGAATCCTGCCTCGGGCATGGATGTGTGTGATGTCCTTAGGTTAGTTAGGTTTAAGTAGTTCTAAGTCTAGGGGACTGATGACCTCAGATGTTAAG
The DNA here is from genome assembly GCF_021461385.2 of Schistocerca piceifrons. Classification (NCBI taxonomy): domain Eukaryota; kingdom Metazoa; phylum Arthropoda; class Insecta; order Orthoptera; family Acrididae; genus Schistocerca; species Schistocerca piceifrons. The sequence continues at coordinate 207,441,522 of NC_060149.1, read as the reverse complement.
TCCCACACTGCTTAGAGTCAATTAATTAATTAATGAACCAACAGTAACACTAAAGATTCATTTCACTTGAAAAGGAAGAACAAATAACTGAGTCAACATGTGTCAGCTGTTTCCATTATTTTGCTCCCAGAGACTGGTATCACATGAAAGGAATGAATGAATTAAATGAATGAATGAATGAATGAATGAATGAGTGAATAATTCGGCTAGTATGTAAAACGACAACCAAACGAGTCATTTGTTTTCCAACAACCAAGTGAATCTATTGTTCTCATTTGGCTATTCCCATCACTATGCATCAGTTGTGCAATGACGCTGGTACCAGTGGTCAAGTGAACATCGTCACACCCATAGGCGAGGTTCTGGATGTCCACACAGCACAGCTGCCCACCAGGATCACCATACTGTAAGGGCAGATGCAGCAGATTGTACAGCTACCACAGCACAGATAACTCTTTGAGGGGCAGGTAAACACCACTAGAATTTACCCTAGTGGGGCAAGAAAAAATATCTGCAAATTTCAAATTTCTTTTACTTGTAACACATTTGTTTTATTGTTTTGACATGTTTTATACATTGAGTTTGTAAAAATTCACTTAAATAACAACAAAATATTAACATGAAATGTCGTCACTATAGGTAATAACCACCCAATTACAGTATACAAATTCGATATTTGGTGGTTGAACTTTGAAATAACTAGTTTTTAACTTTCGTGGTATCTCTTGAAACAGTTCTTGTCTGCTCTCAGACACATAGGTACTTTGCACACTGAACACATCCACACTGTTCGCACAGAATTTTTCTTTGAACTGCAAACTGCGCATCTTCTAGACGATGAGTGAATTGTTTGATGTTTACTGCTTTCGTGGCGAATACTTTCGTCTACGTATGGTTTGTGTGATTTGATCTGGGTTGCTATACTACTTTGGGATACAGAAGCAAAATTAGCTGCTACTGAAACCATTTTTGGAGCCAACAAGATCTTGTACACCTCTAGACGGAAGTCTTTATTGGAGAACTGCTCCATTTCGATTTCTTTGTGCATAATGAACGCGTTTGTCACACTGCAGTCTAAAAAGTGAAAAAACAATCTCATCCACCATTTCTTGCTTTTTCTGTCAATAGCGTAGTCTGACTTCAGTCGATCAAAATTATCCACATAGTTCATACTAGAATTGTAGTCTTTCAATACAATTGGACAAGTGGTATTGGTTATTGTTCCATCTTTCATTTTTCGAGTTACTGTGGACACATCTGATGGTGAATGACATGTTGAAATCAAATTGACTGCCCTGTTAGCTTTCCATCTATAGATTACTATGCCATCATTGCTTATTTTGTAATCAAATTCCCCTGTTTCCAGTTCCTTTTCCTCCTTGAGTTTTGGCATGTTTTTCCTTCTGGGATTTACTGTTCCACAAGCGTAAACACCATTGGATTTTACTTCCTTCAACAGATCATATGATGTAAAATAACTGTCCATGAAAATAATATGATTCTTTTCATGAAGACCACTGGTTAAATTTAGAACCACTTTCGATCCTAGCCCCACTACTGGAGAATGTGAAGCTTTTCCTGTATAAACATCAAATTTAAGATTGTATGACGACTGATCACATAACATCCACACTTTGTACCCTCTTTTTGTAGGTTTGTCCCTCATATATTGTTTGAAAGATGATCTGCCTTTGGATTTAACCATTGCTTCATCAATAGCAAGTTTCTGATGTGGTTTATAGCAATCCTGGAATTTCCTGTTCAAATGGTCTAGAAATGGACATAATTTGTACAGTTTATCATAATTCTGACTGTTTCTGTCGGGAGTGACCAAATTTTCATTGAGGTGCAAGTTACTCAGTAGCCAACTAAACCGTTTTACTGGCAACAGCTTTGATATGTAACTTTCACCAAGATCTGGATCAGTGCTCCATTAGCCGGCCGCGGTGGCCGAGCGGTCCTAGGCACTTAAGTCCGAAACCGCGCGACTGCTACGGTTGCAGGTTCGAATCCTGCCTCGGGCATGGATGTGTGTGATGTCCTTAGGTTAGTTAGGTTTAAGTAGTTCTAAGTTCTATGGGACTGATGACATCAGATGTTAAGTCTCATAGTGCTCAGAGCCATTTTGAAGTGCTCCAGTAATCTCTATAGCTAGGCTTTTTAGTGATACACATATAAAGATTTATTCCAATAAAAGTCTTAATTTCAACTTCGTTGGTGGGCACAAAAGTTTTGCCTCTCTGTGTAGCTTACAAATTAGTTTGGAACACTATGTGTTTTATTAGTGTTTCATCTAAAAATTCAAGAAACAAGTCAATTGGCTTTAGCTTCACTTTGTTCTTTATTTCTGCGGTCACACCACCTTCTCCAATAAATAATGGCACTTGGTCAACACTTGTTTCTTGACTCCAGTTTACCGTGACTGTTGATGGAACAGTAGATGTTAAAATATTATTTTCACTGACGTCATCAATTTCACGGTCATCCCGAGAATCACTACTGCTCGACACACGACTGCGCACAAGACTAGAACTTGCACAGCTAGTCGTGAATGTGGGGTCATTTCCATCACTGCCATCACTGTCAACACTGCTGTCACTAGAAGGTATTTCTTCAAATAAAATTCGGAAACATTCGTCCTCAGTTATTCCTTTTCGGCTAGACATATTCGATGGAGGCGAAGAAAATATACTGGGTGGAGCAGATGGGCGGTGGTTAGCAGCACTAATCACACAGAAATTTGTCTGTAAAACATGGAAAATTCTGTTTCAATTTAAAGTTACATTACACGTAGACTTAAATATGTTCAACACATAAATATAAGCAATTACTTACAAAAAGTAGTCGTATAAAGAAGAGCTACAGAGAATACTGCACGCCACTTCCAAGAACAGTGCTAACAATGAAGAAGTATCAACTATTGTTCTGAATACACGGCAAAAATTCGCGCAGAAGACCTGCACTGCCATCTAGCGGCATTTTAGGCAACAATTAGGTGGTTGGCAGAGAGACTACTGGCCCCTGAGCGGTAAAGGGAGAAAATATTATGTGGTTAGCCACAGCGACCACCGCCCATTGAAACCGTCTACGTATGTGTTTAGTTATAATTTTGCCTGCACTTCAAAGAGATAAGAGGGCTTGTGAGTCCAGATGTGTCAACACAAACTGTTACAAACTTGTTATTAGCTGTGGGACTGCGCGCGCGCCCACACACACACACACACACACACACACACACCTCTATTGTCACAGCATCAACATGCACAGCCCAACTGGTGCCATCAGAGAATCACTTGAAAGATGGAATGGTGCACTGTGGTCTTCTGTGATGAAAGCAGATTCTGCCTGCACACAAGTGATGGTCGTTTGCATGTAAGATGTAAACCTGATGAGGGCTATCTTGTAGAGTGCATTCATAGAAAACACACTGGCTGCACCCCAGGCCTTATGGCCAGGGATGCAATAAGCTATAGCTCATATTCACCTTAGATGTTTCTGGAGGATATGCTGACCAGAGTATGCAGAATGTTGTTACACCCATTCTTTTGCTGCTCTTGCAACGGGAAGGTGATGCATTGTTCCAACAGGATAATGCTTGCCTACACACTGCCTGTCAAACTCAATACGTTCTCAAGACGTACAGCAACTTCCCTGGTCAGCACAATCTCTGGACTTATCTTCAATCAAGTATGCGTGGGGTATGATGGAATGAGAAGTGATTCGTGTGACTCATCTGAGCTGTGGTAAAAATTGCTGTTTTGAAGAGCGCACTGCAGTGCGTTGTGTGAAGCAGTTACCCTCCGTTTCTGGCGGTGGTGCTGCTGTGGCAATCGCACCTTTGTTGTCTCCCTCTGGTGGGAAAGGGGAAAGGTTGCGTGTTCACGTGCATTTAAGGGGTGCTATGAGCTCGCCAGTTGGTCAGTCTGGGTGAGTCTGGAGTCAGTCTGGGGTCAGTCCCTCGTCCCCAGCTTGCTAGTCTGTCTCTCGTCCGAAACTGTGGTGCAGTGAGAGAACTCAACGAGTGGTCACGCGGTCGGGGGCTTAGTTTCTGCATCTGAGTCTGCACGTTCGGCCACCACTCTCCTCGAGTTGCTCAGGCAATGGTTATTGGAGGTTGGATCGATCAGTTGGTCGGTCACGCACTGAGACACAAGTTGACTCGTGTTGGCGCATGTGAGGTCACCACGTGAGTCCAGTGGGCCATGCTGTATAGCGAGGGGTAGTGGCTTCGCGGCCGACACGAGAGCAACAGGAGTCAACCTACGACATCGGTCTGGCCGGTGCGGACTGCAACGCCGTGAGATGGGAGGTCGGTGCACCTTCCTGCATCCGTTGAAGTGGCTGGCAGCGGACAGTTCAGGAGAGTGTTTTTGGGGGTACTGTGCCAGGTCTTCGCCAGAAATCGCAGTTTATTAGAAGTTAAGTGATTGGTGATATGTTGCTTCATTTACTTGTTAAATTCTACTTGTTTTCTTGGTGAGGTCACCAGCTGCTTTGTTTTGGGGTCGTCCCACCACTCTTCTCCATTTGCACACCCGAGGGAAGGTGGTTATTTATGAATTGTGTGGTCCATTTTTCCTTTGTGGATTAGGTGCTGGTCAGAGCAACCTGCAGTTCGGGTTGTTCAGTAATCACCATATCAATCTGCTGTAAGTTAATAGTTGCCTCGGTCATGTTTGTCGGATTCGGTGTGTTAACGAATTTATTGTTTGAAGTGTAACGGCCTAATTACTGAAATATGTTTTCATCTTGCCTATCATCTTGAGAGGTGGTATATGTGTACTGTAGAGCATGTTTGGCCAATCTTGTATAATTTTATGTAAGATTGCATTTCATGGGCTTTTATTGAAATGGTTATTTCAGTATATAAAGTTACCACCCTTCCACCGTAAGGCTTTTCTTAGAAGTTAAAATCAAGTTGCACTGTCAGTGGCAAGTTAATCTTTTAATTTTAGTGTTTTGTACCATTTCCATCCCTCCTCCGGAGAGCATATTTTGTGTGCTTGTGTGAATTGTTAAAACTTTTACTTAAGGTAACCTGGTGTGTTGCAGATTTACACCTGTGTAGCCTTTCAGAGGTTGTTGTGAGCGGTTGTGACTACGGCCATGTCAAAAGGGAGCGGCAAGGTTCTCAGCCCGTAAGCTCATACACTCAAAAATTTGTTTCTTTCTGCCTCTGAATAAATTGTAACTTGATATTTAGAGGGTGCTTTTTGCTTATAATTTTAAATCTGCTTTCTTTTTTAAATAAAGAAAGCTTTTAGGAATAAAATTCCCATTTGTTAAAAGCAATTTCATTTTGATTTCATCAGTTATTCCCTGGCAACTACTTCTACACTCACATAGTGTGATTAAATGTGTTAATGTTCTTGATGAATTGCTAGTAAATAAAGTAAATTCTTAAGAAAAAGTTTTAAAAGTAAATTCACGGTTCGTCATCAACCAACAACCCTTATAGAACTATGGGAATATGTCAACATATCCCAGGACAGTATTCACCATCTGTACAATCAACTGGTTGTCAGAGTGTATGACTGCATTGCCACCGATGGAGGCTATACCACATACTAATATCAGTGTTTCGGCATGGGATGATACATGCCACCTCAGAACTGCTTGTGTATTGAACTGTACATGTTATCATTTAATGTACTCCTAATGAACCGTTGCAACAATAAATCCTGAGTGAATTGGAAACCTCTGAAAGAATGCACTACTTTTTCTGGAAGTATGTATACAAGATGAAAATTATTTAAAACGACAAACTCTGGGAAGTTGCATGTGACACCAAAACAAACTTAATTACCTGTAAACATTTTTTTAATGCGGTAGAAGGCATTATCACTCTCAGTACTTGTGCAATTGCATGTAACATGGGGACAAATCAGATGAATGTAAGAAATATCCTTCATGAACAATTGTAAACCATTTCACTTAAAGCGTGTGCACAACCTGAAACCAGATGATTACACACTCACAGCAGTTTTTTCAATGGTTCCTTTTTGCTGTTTACATATGGCATGATGGTGTCTTCAACATCCACAATTCACACTCATCAATTGCAGTTTGTGTCACCAGATGTTGTTGGTGACTTTAATTGGACACATATCTCCCGCCTAGGCAATGAAATGACAGGCATTATAGCAATTACCTTGCCAGACCATTGCCAGAGTTGCTGGATGATGTGCCACTCGCTGCAAGACTGTACAAGTCATTCCAGCATGATGGGGTGCCGGCAGATTTCAGTCATCCTGTGAGTCAATTCTTGAACCGACAGTTTCCAGAAAAGTGGATAGGGAATGGTGGTCCTGTATATCACCTACTTGATTCCCTGGTCTGACGCCTCTGGAATTTTTTTGAGTAATGACAGATGAGCAACCTTGTTTACAAAACCCCTGTCAAATTAGAAGATGATCTGGTAGCCCAGATAGCGGTACCAGCAGTAGGAATTAAAGACACTCCTGCATCTTTCACCATGTTAGACAGAACATTACCCTCCCATGTAACCTCTGTTTACAAGTAAATGGGAGCATTTTTTTGAACCTCTACTTTAACTGAAGTAATTGTGTTGTGTTAATGTTGTTTCTTGTTAATAAGGAATTAAAACTAGCTTGTGTTACTTTTTGTCCTCACAGGAAAGCACATTAGAAAGGTGTTTTCATTGTCCCATGCAACCTCTAAGAGTTTGCTAGTTTAATTAATTTTCGTAAAGAGAAAACTTTCTCTACTGGCTGAAAAAAATCCTCACAGGAAAATATGACATCAAAGAAAAATGTTTGTTTTGGTGTCACATGCAGCTTCCTAGAGTTTGTCAGTTTAAATAATTTTCACCCTATATATAAAATGCTACTGTTTGCATGGGAACATAAAAACAAGTTCAATAAAAATTAAATACACATAATCATGTGACCAGAAATAGTATAAAGTTAAGAGTCCCACAACACAACTAAACTAGAAAGCATGAAGTTACAAAGAATTCCACTAACAGAAATAAATAATGCACATACAGCAGAAAAACTTTAGTCCACCCCAGTAGCTGAATGGTCAGCGCAACAGAATGTCAATCCTAACGGCCCGGGTTCAATTCCCGGCTGGGTCGGAGATTTTCTCTGCTCAGGGACTGGGTATTTTGTTGTCCTAATCATCATCATTTCATCCCCATCTATGTACACATCCCCGAAGTGGCATCACATCGAAGGACTTGCACCCGGCGAACGGTCTACCCAACAGGAGGCCCTAGTCACACGACATTTACTTTTAGTAGAACTGTACAACTGTTTACTATTCCATATTTCAAACATTAGCTTAAAAGTGGAATTTAACCAAACAATAAAGCTGTGGCTTACCAGCAGCATATGTCGGCATCGCATAATACCACCCCGAAACATCAGGGAACCTCCACCTTGCTGCACTCACTGGACAGTGTGTCTAAGGCATTCAGCCTGACCAGGTTGCCTCCAAACACGTCTCCAATGATTGTGTGGTTGAAAACATATGTGACACTCATCAGTGAGATAACGTGATGCCAATCCTGAGCAGTCCATTCGGCATGTTGTTGGGCCTGTCTGTGTCGCGCTACATAGTGTCGTGGTTGCAAAGATGAACCTCGCCATAGACATCGGGAGTGAAGTCGCGCATCATGCAGCCTATTGCACACAGTTTGAGTGATAACACGATGTCCTGTGGCTGCACAAAAAGGGTTATTCAACACGGTAGTGTTGCTGTCAGGATTCCTTCAAGCCATAATCCATACGTAAAGGTAATCCACTGCAGTAGTAGTCCTTGGGCGGCCGGAGTGAGGCATGCCATCGACAGTTCCCATCTCTGTATCTCCTGTGTGTCCGAACAACATAGCTTTGGTTCACTTCGAGACTCCTGGACACATTCCTTGTTGAGAGTCCTTCCTGGCACAAACTAACAATGCGGACACGATCAGACCCTTGTATTGACTGTCTAGACATGGTTGAACTACAGACAACATGAGCTGTGTACCTCCTTCCTGGTGGAATGACTGGAACTGATAGGCTGTCACACCCCCTCCATCTAATAGGAGCTGCTCATGCATGATTGTTTACATCTTTGGGCGGGTTTAGTGACATCTCTGAACAGTGAAAGGGACTGTGTCTGTGATACAATATCCACAGTTAGTGTCTATCTTCAGGAGTTCTGGGAACTAGGGTGATGCAAAACTTTTTTTGATATGTGTGTTATAAATAACCTAGTAGATAATGGTGGAAGTTCCACAAGTCTTTTTGGGGATGATGTTATTGTATACACATAAGTCTTGACCCTATAAAACTGCAGCAAAATTCAGGAAAACCTGCAGACAATTGAAGCTGGTGCAGTGAGTGGCAATTGACCCTCAACATAAACAAATATAGCGTATTATAAATAAATAGACAAAAACACCCCTTAATGCGTGAGTACACAATTTCAGAACAATTGTTGGAAACAGTTACTTCCATAAAATATCTAAGCATATGCATGCAGAGTCATCTGAATTGGAACAAGCACATAAAACTAATCATGAGTATGTCAGATGCCAGACTATGATTCCCTGGAAGAATCCTCAAGAAGCATAGTCCATCAACAAAGGGAGCAGCTCATAAAACACTCATTTGGCCAATTCTTAAATTTTGCTCATCAGTATGGGATCCATACCAGATAGGATTGATAGAGGAAATGAAGAAGATCCAAAGAAGAACAGTGTGTTTTGTTACAGATTCATTTAGGAAGCACGGAAGCATCACAGAGATGATCAACCAACTCTAGAGGTGTTCCTAGAATAGTCAATAAATATGTTGCTTCCTCAGACATATATCTTGCAAAAAGATCATGACGATAAAATTGGAGAGTTTCAAGCCCACACAGAGGCTTACCGGTATTCATTTTCCCACGAACAATCTGCAACTGGAACAAGAAAGAGAGGAAAGTGACAATGTTACACAAAGTACCCTCCTCACACTGCAAGGTGGCTTGTAGAGTAAATATGCAGTTGTAAATGTAGATGTACATGTAAATAACGATCATTATACTAGGTTTTAAGATACGATCAACCTGTGCCATTGAACATTTACTACCTTACGGAGTCACATCCATAGCTATGAAATAGCAATATGGGAAACTGGAGGGGAGAGGGGCTAGAGAGGGCATCTGCTACTCCACCTGGAATCTGGACTACAGAGATTTTGCTCAATATGGAATTATCACTCACTTGTAGAAGTAGGTGGATAACCTACAATTCTCTGGGATATAATAAGTTTTTTGTGTTATGTATGAAACTTAGTTGTTATACCATATCATCTTCAAAGCTGACCAATTCATTTACACACAAAATGGCAATTTTAGAGTCTTGCCTCTTGCCTCCCCCTTCCCCTTCTGATAAATTTATGTGGACGGCCACAAACAAAGTCAACATTTAACTCCTGGTCTACTTTTCACTGACTGATGTTGGCTTCTGACTTGCCAGTGGCAAGCCATACACAATCTCATCAAAATGTGTTCAGTACACCATTCTGCTTTTCCTGTGACGTGAATACTATGCGGCAAACACAATATGCCGTCACAACTGTCATATCAATGTGCTCTGACCATTCAACAGTTTCACATACATTAAGGAATATTCTACTGTGTTCTTGCGTTTCATATTTTTTGGTTTGCTCCAGCTACCTTTTGGTACATACAGTTTTACCATGATCCTTTAACAGTGGACATGATGCCTATGTCAAATTTACTAACATTTTGATCTTGTTTTATTCATTGTAACATGATGTCTATAAACTTACACAGTACATATTCCAGTAGAAATCGGTTCACTGCATGCCATAAGGATCTTCTCAAAGGTGATCACAAAATCACAAGAAGAGGTATACAGTAATAGCAACATTACATCCATTATGAAGTCACTTTTCTGAAACATCAGAGGTGCTGAGCGTTCAGCACTGAGAGTGGAAGTTCTTCATGTATCACAAACATAAATAATACTATTCATACTATGCCTTGAATATAATTAAATGTAACATCTCCCATGGATGGTGTCCACTGCTGAGGAAGATATTTCTATTAAGAACATTCACAGATTATACATATTTATTTTGGCTTGATTGTAGTATTACAACAGCAGGTACTTACAAAATTACCTTGGGATATGTGCTCGTATGGGTGGACAAGTAATAAGTTTAGCATCATGAAATTCAGAGAAAATGTAAGTTACAGTTTTTTTTTGCATAAGTTGTTGATACATAATTTTGAATAATTACACAGTAAACCCATTACAAACATGTGCTATATAGCCTTCATTCTTCTTAATGTAATTTTATTGTTGTGTATAAAATAGAGGAACATAAAGAAAATAGTGCTATAATTCACTAAAGTAAATATGAACTCCAGTACAATTAATAATAAATGCTGTAATGCTTAGAAGATGTTAGACATGAATATTTTTATGTGTGCCATACAAGTACTGATAATGATGGTGATCATTAGTAAATCAATACATGAAACAGAATATTCAAAATTCATATGTTTTTATATCGATACAAAGCTCAATGGCAAGTCATATTTTACAAGTCATCTTAAACATCTAAGCTCTGTAACATTTGTGCTAGAGGTAATATCAGACTTTGGTGATGAAAGTGTCGAAACATTGACTTATTGTTCCTATTCACATTCACTAATGTCTTATGGCATCATATTCTGGGGTACCTCATCATTGAGGGAAAAAGTTCTTGTTGTACAGAACCTTGTAATAAGGATAATATGTCATGTCCATTCCAGTACCTCTGGCAGACAGCTCTCTAAACAGTAGGGCATACTGACTAGGGCTTCTCAGTACGTTTACTCCCTTATGAATATTGTTGTCAACAATCAATTACAATATGAAACCAATAAGATTCATGAATATAATAGGTACTAGAAGGAGAAATGATTTGCACTATTTATCATTCAGCAACAGTGTGGTACAGAAAGGAGTAAGGTATTCAGCCACAAAAATCAGTGACCACCTGCCCAGTGTGTGTGTGTGTGTGTGTGTGTGTGTGTGTGTGTGTGTGTGTTTAAGAGAGAGAGAGACTGAACATACTTCAGTGCAAATCACAGTGTGTATGAAAAAAACATCCCTAACATAAGAATTCATATAAATGACCAACAAGTTGCCACATTTCTTGCTGAGTAAGTGCAGTATACTTGTAAAACTTACTCATTCCACATCTCAGCAAGAGGTGACAACTATGGCCCATGGAACACACAAATAACTAAATAACTAACTCAAAGCTCCTGGTGTCTCGCACTGGGGAAGGAATTTATACATAGAAGGGCAATGTTCTTGATGGAAGCAAGCTAGGCCCACCTCAGGGGTAGAAAGTAGCATAGCATCACAGTAGGTTTTGCTAACCATAAGTCGTTGCTCCTCACTTGCAGCCACACTTCTTCTCCATAAAATATAACCTTTTACCTTATCCAGGAAACTGTTTCCTCTTTTATCAGCTTCTATAGGCAAATGAGAGAGTCATGAATGGTCTGAACTGGTATGGTATTGGTTTTTTTGTTCTGCTGGTCAAATGAAGGGGATGACTTGCAGTGGAATCAGAAGTCAGAGTGGATGAAGAGTTTTACAGCTAATTATGTGCCCTAAATATGACATTACCTGTACCTGTGTAAATCTGAACTGGCTGAATTAAGTGTGGATATGGTGAGAGTAGCTGGTATTATTGGAGTGAAGTGAACAATATGAAAGACAGACACTTGAAGACTGGAAAAAATGAACAACTGTGCCAATTTTTAAGAGAGATTGTGGAAGACTATGTCAAAATGATTGCAATGTTACTTGGATGGGTCTTGCTGTCAGGATATTTGAGAAGAATTTGGAAAAGAGAGTAGAGAAGACAGTAGGAGGAAGACTGAGAGGAATAATATGGAATTAGACCAGAAAGGTGGACGGTGGATCTAATTTTTAGTGTGAGGCAGCTCCAAGAGAGACACTGTGAACATGTTAAGGATTTAGTAAGGGTTTTCTTGGACACTGAGAAGGTGTATGACAATGTGAAAAGAAGCAATATTTGGGAAACTCCTCAGAAAAGAGGAATTGGAATGCTGATTATGTAAGTGTGTTATGTAAGTGTGACAAGTGTAAAATAAGGAAGAGGGAAGATGATAGACATGCCTGACATAACAGACACCAGTCAAATATGTATATACATTTCTATAAGAGTGTGAATGCACTAATATTGTCCAAACTCCTACAGGAATCAACAGTTTGCGAGTAGGGGGTTAGTGGACAAGGGACGTTGCATTGCAGTGTGCAATAAGTTGGAAATTTGAGTCAGTCTGTCCTGTGTGGTTGGAAATCACAAATTCCCACCCATACATTCCCTTTCTATCCCCGTTCTCTATTTCACATAAAAGAAGACTGACTAGTTAGAACAGAAAATGAGCTAAAGAAATGGAATGCACTATCCCCACTACTTTTCGTCGCCATTATGGATGAGATAATGGCAACAGTGGCAGCATGAACAGGAGATCAAAATATGAAAGCAATAGTATTTGCATATGATTTAATGGTGTGGGGAAGTGTAGAAAAAGACGTGCAAGAAAGGCTAAATGTATGGGAGGAAGAGGTGGTACAGTGCAGATTGAAATTTAATGCAAGGCAGTGTGAAGTGATGGTGACAGAGAGGAATAAGATGAGAGTAGCAAGGGATATAAACAATAGAGAGCAAGTGCTAAAGAAAGTGGGAAGTTTTAATTACCTGTGAAGCATGGAAGAAGACAGTGGGAGGAATGATAAGGAGATTAGCGAAAGCGGACAAACTCATGGATTCCTGCAGACTGTAAGAAGATTGGTATAAAGCAATGATGCACCACTCAAAAGAAATCAGGTCTTATGCTAGCATATTATCTCCAAATACTCACATATGGATCAGAAATGTGGGCAATGGACAAAAGGCAGGTGAGCAGGATACAAGCTTGAGAAATGAAATTTCCAAGAAGTGGGATAGGATTTACCAGAATGGACAGAGTAAGTAATGATATGGTGGGAGTAATAGTGAAAGAGAAGCCCATGAAAGAGACCATAGGAAAGACAAGAGTAAACACATTAAAGGAAAGGGAACTGGCAGGATACCAAGACAGGCTCATGAATTGACAAAGGAGGCAAAATACCTGGAGGAAGATCAGGAGAAAGATGGATCATTGCACTGATGGAATGTGTGAAGAAGAGAGAAGACTGGGGCAGAGTGGAGAGAAATGTGGTAGGAGGTTTTAGATTAGATTAGATTAGATTTACTTTCATTCCTATTGATCCGTAGTGAGGAGGTCCTCCAGGATATAGAACATGTCAGAAAAACAACAATACATGACAAATATTTGCAATTAAAAAAATAAGCTTATGTACCATTCCACAGGTCCCAAGTGGAATGATTGTCATTTTTTAATGAACACTATATGAAAGAATCATTTTATAAATACTAATGCACTGAATTTAAAATAATTTTATTTTTTATTTATAAGGTAATAAACATGTAATACAACTACTGTGCAGAAGTTAGATTGTACTTACACAAACTGAATTTCATTGGTTGTTAAGCTTTTTTATGGCTGCTGGCAAGTTATTGAAAATGTGTGTTCCTGAATAATGCACACCTTTTTGTATAAGACTAAGTGACTTTAAATCCTTGTGAAGATTATTCTTATTTCTAGTATTGATTCCATGAATTGAGCTGTTGGCTTGAAAAAGTGATATATTTTTAATGACAAATTTCGTTAAGGAATAAATATATTGGGAAGCAGTAGTTAATATACCTAGTTCCCTAAACAGGCTTCTGCAGGATGTTCTTGAGTTCACACAACATATAACTCTCACTGCATGTTTTTGTGCCAGGAAAACTTTAGCTTGGCTTGATGAATTACCCCAAAAAATAATCCCATATGACATTATGGAATGAAAGTAATCATAGTATGCCAGCTTTTTCATTTTTATATCCACTATGTCTGACACAATTCGCATTGCAAACAGAGATTTGTTAAGATGCTTCAGCAGTTCTGTGGTGTGCTTTTCCCTGTTGAATTTATTATATAGCTGTAATCCCAAGAATTTAACACTGTCCACTTCTTCTATCTGCTTGTCATCATATGTTAGGCATATACTCATGGGACACCCCTTATAAGTTCTGAATTGCATGTAGTATGTTTTTTCAAAGTTTAGTGACAAGGAATTGGCTAGGGACCAGTGATTAATGTCCACAAATATTTTATTAGCTGATCTTTCTAAGACTACACTTGATTTGCTATTTATTGCAATGTTTGTATCATTGGCAAACACAACGGACTTGGCATCTGGTAATGTTACTGATGAAAGGTCATTGATATACACAAAAAAAAAGTAAGGGCCCTAAAATGGAACCTTGTGGGACCGCACATGTAATTAGTTCCTAGTTGGATGATGCCTGATAGCTTGATACATGTCTCTTTCCTAATAACACCCTTTGTTTCCTGCCAGAGATATAAGATTTAAACCATTTTGCAGCATTTCCTGTTACGCTATAATATTCTAATTTACTTAAAAGGATATTGTGATTTACACAGTCAAAGGACTTTGACAGATCACAAAATATGCCAGTTGCCTGCAGTTTTTTGTCTACTGAATTAAGCACATTTTCATTGTAAGTGAAATCCAAACTGTGACTTTGACAGTATGTTATTTGAGATAAGATGGTTATAAAGCCGATTGTACATTACTTTTTCTAAAATTTTTGAGAATGCTGGCAACAGTGAAATAGGACGGAAATTTGATGCTATTTCTGTATCTCCCTTCTTAAACAGTGTCTTAACTTCAGCATATTTCAACCATTCAGGAAATATTTCACTGATAAACGACTGGTTACACAGATAGCTTAATATGTTACTTAGCTCAGAATCACATTCTTTAATTAACTTTGTTGATATTTAATCATGCCCACTAGATGTTTTTGATTTTAAAGATTTTATTATGGACATTATTTCTGCTGGGTTAGTGAAGGTCAAATTCATATTATGGAAGTTATTTGAAATGTCTGGTCTGAGGTTTTCCGTAGCAGCATCTACCGAACCTGACAACCCCATCTTTTCAGTAACAGTTATAAAATGTTTGTTAAAAAGTTCTGCAACACTGTACACATGTCACCAATGTATCATTTACTCTTAATGCTATTTGTTCCTCTTTATGTCTGGTTCTACCGGTCTCCTCCTTCACTATATCCCATATTGTCTTTATTTTGTTGTCTGATATGACTATCTTTTCCTTGTAATATATTTGCTTTGATGTCCATATTACAGTCTTTAATATTTTGCAGTATTTCTTGTTATGTGCTATAGCATCAACATCAGAACTGTTTCAGATTGACAGATACAGTTTTCTTTTTGTGTTACAAGATACCCATATTTCTTGAGCAATCCATGGCTTCTTTGTAGACTTTGCTCTAACCTTGGTAAGTTTTTGGGGAAAACAGTGTTTGAATAAGGTAAGCACTTTATTAGCAAAAGTGTTATATTTTTCATTCATGCCATGAGCACTGTAAACATCAGTCTAGTGAATGTCTCTGAGGAGTGTCCTAAAATAATCAATGTTTGGCTTATTGATTACCCTCTTGAGCTCAGATTTAACAGAGTTTCTATCCCGTTCAGTGTTAACATTTAACAGAAGGAACTGCATGTCATGATCTGAGAGGCCATTGACTATTGGTTTTGTAATATAATTTTGTTCATTGGACTTTTCTATAAAGATATTACCAATGGCTGTTTGTGAGCAATTGGATACCCTAGTGGGGAACTTTATAGTGGGAATTAAGTTAAATGATAGTGTTACTAGCTCAGATAAGTTCTTATTGGGAGAGCCTTTAAGGAAATCTACATTGAAATCACCAGAAACCAATATTTCTTTGTTTTTGTTTGTTAAATGGGCCAATACAGCTTCAAGGTGGTTTACGAACAGATTAAGATTACCTGCAGGTGCTCGATATACACTTAATATTATGAAGGATTTTTTGTGAAATTCTACTTCTGTTGCACATGCTTCCATATGCTGTTCTATGCAAAATTTGTGAATGTCTATGTTCTTAAATTTATGACAGTTCCTGATGAATGTGGCAACTCCTCCTTTCTCCATTTCTGATCTACGAAAGTGAGATGCTAAAGTAAACCCTGTAACACTTAAAAGTTCTATACCAGTGGTCACATGATGTTCAGAGAGGTAGATTATGTCAGCTGGGTTTGAAGACTCTAATTCATCTATGCAGATAATTAATTCATTAATTTTATTTCTCAGTCCTCAAATATTTTGAAGCAGTAAAGATAGCTGACATTTCACATTGACTGAGTTAAAATTGGGTAGAGTTAAAATATCTGCTGACTGTTGAAAATTCTTAACCAATGGCTGTTTATGCTGATGTAATAAGCTACAATTGTGTTTCTTGGTTTCTTTCTCAAACTGAAGGTTTGTCCCAGGGGAGGAAAAGATGGAAAGGCTTATGTCTCAAACAGGCCCCAATCAGGGTTTGGAAACTTAGAAGAAGAAGAAGAAGAAGAAGAAGAAGAAGAAGATGATGATGATAATGATGATGATGATGATGATGACCTAGTCTCATACACTGCTAATTCTTTTGCTAAGCTAATCTCCAGGAAATGATTGGGACTAGTTAAACAGCAATTGAGGAACTCCCACGACTCAGCCTACCAGTGCTGATAAAGATATATTTGCAGTTTTAATTTAATATAATGCAAAACATTGTTTTTAAACAAAATATTGAGTGCATATGCTACAGCAGTTTCAAAATAATACCAGATCTCTTGAGCATCATGTGGGAAGGGGGTTGAAGCACATTGCCTATACTTGTGGGTAAGCACTGATTCATGGTCCTCATCATGTATCATTGTTTCCACACAGATCATAATAACCTTTGGCACTTGTGGATAATCTCTAAATGCCATTCCTATGGAAGCTAGTGTGCTATCAATGGCATCTTCATTGACCACCCATGGCACACTGTGTACTGCTCACAGCTACGTGAGAGACAGCACTTTTAAATATATCACCAGTGCACTGCTGAGTGAACTCACTCTCTCATTCCTCATGGTCTCTGATGAGGAGTGCCATGCATACACACCAGCAGACTACGTTAAAGTGACATGGCCTCACTGCTGCAACTCTGATTAGCTAGCACATCTTCTTAAGCAGCTGCAGTTCAGAACTTTGCCCAGATTCATCGCATCTATAGACTTATCAACATTAGTACAGAAGACTTCAGTGAGGACATTACACTAGTGTAGCACAATGTAACTAAGCATTATTAATATTCAGGGACTTATATAAATGAATTAACATTCAAGACTATAGGCTACAGTCAAGAACTTTACTCTCTTTGTATATAATTCAACACCACTGAAGAACACCCAGCACTTCAAAGTTATGTATATCTCAGTTATTAAGTGTACATAGTGTAAATAAACTTATTAATGAGTTATATTTTTGTAGATGTCCGATTGTCTTTATTAGCCAACTCAATGGCTGACATGCTAGTTAGTCGAATACATCTGATGAGGATCCGATAACCATCTGTATGCCTGATATGCACCAAAGAGTTGCTGTATTATAGATTGTGACAGATTATAATTCTGATTACAGAGATTGACTGTGATGCTGGTTCAGTTGGCTCCTGCGGGAAGCCGAATTTGTTCACAGAGAATGACATTAATGATATTTATTCATGTTAGTCTTACTGTTCCATACATTTAACAGTCAGTGTCTAGCTGGGACCACACAAAAGCCTTACATAACAGGAGAATATATGCTACGTGTGCTTTCCAGGATTGGTGCCCAAGGCACTTTGTGATTCTTAGTTCCTATAGAGGTCTTGCTTCTAAGTCATTTAGGTGAGGTAATGAAGCCAATTTCTAACCAAATAGGACACCACCTGTTATCAGTATAGATGAATTATGCGTTTATCCAGAAAGGAAGAAGTTGTTGCACATGGTCTTCACTGTTAGAAACTCAAAGCTGGCATATATTATCCACTGCTGCACCCTCCCTTCCCCCCCCCCCCCCCCCCCCCTTCAAAATCACCACCACCCCCCTTCCCACCAGTCACACATTTGCTATTGACCAATGCTTAAGTGAATTTTACATGAGCCACAATTGTTAAATCTGCAAATCTTCTGCATTGGTGTTTGAATGTTGTGTTACATCTGTGAATATGGAAGAAAAAATATCAGTGGTATACCAATTTTCCAATTCTTTTTTATTTAGGAGGAGCTGGGGTGGCAAGCAAACCTATTCCCCATTCTCTGTTCTCTGATTGCTGGGGAAGGGGGAGGGGGGGGGGGGGTGGCAGCTGGCAGCAAGCAATCCTCTTCACTGATTCCATTGAATTAGACATGCACCTTTCAGCAAGTGTGCTGAGCATACACGCACACAGCAGTGTGGAGAGGTATATTAGGCTGTCTACAGTATGTTGTTCCACAAAAAGAAAAATTCATAAATATTAAAAGTCATTAATTTTGTCCAAATCTGTCTGTAAATCATATACATCTCTAAGCAAATTTGAGGGAGGGTGGGGGGCAGAAACTGTGTTTTGTTACCCCGGGGTTTGAAGTGAGGCAGATTCCAAGTACATATTTACAGTGATGGAATAGTAACACCTCCTTAAAAAAAAATCTATCCATCTGGCTTGGCTGGTAGCACTTTATAAGAGCCTCTCGCAAGAGTTACAATGTGGAATGCAGTGGTCTGTGAGCTAAATGGGACCAGGTAATCACCAATACAGCTGATAGATCAGAAGCAGCAGATATCTCTGTTGGGAATGGTACACAGAAGACTGACATCCTGGTGGAAAGTAGTCACTCTTGGCAAAAATAATGGAGCTTTGTATGGCAACCTTGATTCCCTCTGCAGTTTGGTGACTTCAATAGCTGCAGTGCTGGGCTGTGGAAGGCAGCCACAAACCATCACATTATCTTTTCCTAATATGTGCAGCTCTCTGTTGAAAATATCATCATGACTTTTCCATGCATAAAATAATCCAAGGGTAAAAAGAGTTATCAATTTTGATCTCTGAGTGACAGCTATGTGGGAGAAACTATCAGAAAAAAAGAAAATTCTATGTTGGTTAGGAATGCTAAGGCATTGTGGAAAACTAGGAAATGTAAAGGTAGAAATGGAAAGGATGCAGATAAATATTTTAGTAATCATCATGATGCAATGAACAAAAGTAGGAAAATCATCATGGGATTATTTCTATTGGATCAGGTAATGGTAGAGCAGTAGTAAGAATAATAATGTGTAGGGAAACTGGCAGCACAGTAAAGGATTTTTTGCCACAAACAGAAAAAATTTTAATGCTCAAGCCAAATGGATATTCAACAGACATTTTAATCACGCAAGTTTACACTCCAATCACAGATGTAGATGACAATGAAATTGAAAAAGTATATTGTAATATTAATGAACTTGTGAAATATGTCAAGATGGATGAGAATTTAATAATAATGGGAGACTGAAATGCTGTCATAATTGAAGGTAGGAAACAGAAAATAATGAGAGCATCTGGCCTAAGCAAGTGAAATGGGAGGGAAGAAAGATTAAAAGAATTTTATGGAGGGCACAAGTTATTCATTGTGAACAAACTTTTCAAGAACCCATAGACAAGGAAGTAGAGTTGTAAAACTATGGTTGTCTATCATAAATAAGTGTGAACTATGGTAGGTTTCCTAGTAGATTTGAACTGTTAAAGTCATACCTACATTACCTGTATGCTGAGTTTGCTGCATACTTATCAGACATAACAATCACATTCTTTATATGCTATATGCAATCAGTGTATTACCAGATTTCATGAAAAACTGGAAACAGTGAACTGTTTATAAACTGAGTGAGGATACATAAAAGACCAGGTAACATACAAAACATTTTTGTTCTACATTGTTATCCTCCTGTCTACTATTTAAGAATGAACAGTTTTTACAGAAAAATGAAATTGTCAAGGTTTAATTCAGGTTTTATACAAAAATTTTTGATTGGAAATGTGAATTAGAAAGATGTTGTAATAAAAACAGAGTAGACAATACAGATTTATCATATGGAGCCAGAAAACAATTTCCTCAACAAAACAGTAAAATAAAAAAAGAAACTATGAAACCAAAATACATCAAACTTTGCTTCAATATTTCATCAAAATTATATAAAATATCTTTTTGTTATTACTAACAGCTTTAGCATTTATCAGTAATAACAAGAACCTCTTGAATTTGATTGTAATGAATGATAGTCTATTCAGTACAACATAATGACAAATGTATATATATTCTTTGTATAAAAAGTAATTGCTTCGGTTACATAAAAGTGTGAAACTTACATGATCAAATAATTTTTATTACTTATAAAACTCAACTTACAATCTGTAAAGATCGAAAATACACACTGGACTAATACTGAATGATATGCAATTCTAATTATATGCAAAACAAACAAACAAACAAACAAAAACAAAGAGAAGTTGACTCCCATTTTTTTTCTCTTACACATTCATTTGTGTTTCTCTCTCTACCAATTCTAGCAATAATACCAGTAATCCTACCATTTATGACATCATTTATGTACTACACCAAAACTACCAAACCACAGTTTTGGTAGAGCCAAGTTCTATGAGAACATAGAAGATCCCTTGAGATCAAATAAGATGTTGGGCTGACTACATTTTGGTAAAGCTGAGTTTTAGGAATCAGCTTAAGGGCTACAAGTGTTATGCAACAGCAGTCATTAGTAGTGGCAATAACCAAGTACTAATGAAATACCAGTTGACATTCAAGAAATTGCAGAGAGTTATTCAACTTTTGGAACCTAGACAAGTTGAAGGAACCAAAATTTCAAACTGCTTTGAAAGAAAATGTGACAAAAGATGTTACTGGTATGGAAAACTGATGGAATTGACTTGGATAAGGTTATGAAAATGCAGCAGAAAAATACTAGGAATGAAAAAGTCAGAATACAGACAGCCATGGATAACAGACGTTATACTTTAATAAATAAACGAATAATGAAAATGCAAAAATGTTGAAACTAAACAGCAACTCAGAAGTGAAACTGTCCAAAAATGTAGATAAGCTGAAGAATACTTGATCATGGGATAATTACAAAATTGAAACAGGGTAATATAAATGCTGCACAAAGACTAAAGATCACTTTAAAGGGCACAGAATAAGGAGCACAATGATCAGAGATGAGAAAGGTAGATGGGCAAGGGAAGCAGACTATTACATGAGAAGATGGAAACAATACCTTACTTGGAGAAACATTGTAATTTTCCAGGAGAAAGCAAGCCAGACTAAATTGAGCACACAGTACAGTAAAAAGATAAGGGAAATACAGCAATCTTTTCTGAATTTCAAAACCATTTACAAAAATTCAGAATTATAAAATGTCCAGGGATTGATGAAATACCAGTGGAACTCTTGTGGACATCAGGACAAAGAGTGTAGCAGGAATTATACAAGCTTGTGAATCAAATTAATTTAACTGAGAAAACTCCATCATATTTTGAAAAGTATGAGATTATAGCCCTCCAAAGAAATCAAGAATTAATGCATGTCAAAATTAATGCACATTCAGTCTAGTATTCCAGAATACTTTGGCGAAAAGTGGCAAAGGGAATTAAAAGCACATTAGGAGAGAACTAGTTTTGTTTCAGGACAATCAAAGGCACTTGAGAAGTAGTTTTAGCCCTGTGTTTAAGAATAGAGGAAAATTGGCTTCTGTCTCAGGTACTTTGGCCGACATTCATCTAATGTTTTTACTGACATTTCATCAGCATGAGTGGCTGGCATTGTCAAAGCTTCACCCTCCACTGCCGGTGGTAAACTGGAGCCGAGCTCACAGCCGTAGACTACATGTAGCTGGCGCGCCAATGTCCGAGGGCTTCTCCATGGTCATTTCCAGTGTGGTTCACCTCTTGATACCTACGATGGTCATTCGCTGCAGTAGGGGAAGCCAGGATCCATTTACCTTAAGGCTTTCCTCTTTCTTGTTGAAACTGTTCTCGTGTTTTTGCATTTTTACAGCTTCTCTGAACAATAAGCGCGTCTGATAGTGCTTCTCTACAGCCAGAACTTCCATGTCAGTGAATTTTATTACGTGGTCGGTCTCACTCAGTGCGTGCTCTGCCACGACCAATTTCTCCACATGCCCCAACCTGCAAATGTCGCTTATGTTCTTTGATCCTGGTGTTGATTGATCATCCAGTCATTCTGACATCATTGCCAACACCAAAGGAGTCATTCGGACCCACCTTTTGAAAGGGCAGAGGAAAAACGCACTGAAACAGCCAGGATACTGCACAGAGCAAAACCACCAGCTTGCAACCTGAAGAAAGAAGAGGTACAAGCTGTAAAGAATCTCAGTACCGACAAGAATATATTGGTACTGCCTGCTGATAAGGGGAATGCAACTGTCGTAATGAAGACCGAAGTTTATGAGCAAAAGATCCGAGACCTATTAGATCCGATGAAGTACCGAAAACTAAGCTCAGATCAGACGCAGCGTATTACATGGAATACAAATCGATTAATCTAGGGATCTTCTGTGCCGGCAGACATACAGAGAAACCTGCACAACACAGAAGCCCTACCACCTCGGCTGTATGGAATACCCAAGATCCATAAGAGCAACATTCCCTAAGACTGATTGTTACCGCTCCTGGCTCACCGATGTATAAACTGTCAAAACACTTGGCCTCTCTGCCCCAGCCACAGGTGGGGAAGACTGACACATACATAAAGGACTCAGGACATTTAACTGAAAGGCTGAAGATACTGAAACTTGCACCAAATGACATCCTGGTCAGCTTTGATGTTGTTTGTTTGCTTACGAAAGTGCAACTCAAATTTTCAAATGGCACTGAGCACTATGGGACTTAACATCTGAGGCCATCAGTCCCCTAGAACTTAGAAGTACTTAAACCTAACTAACCTAAGGACATCACACACATCCATGCCCAAGGCAGGATTTGAACCTGCGACCATAGCAGTCGCGCAGTTCCAGACTGAAGCGCCTAGAACCACTCGGCCACTGCAGCCGGCAAAGTGGCACTTAGTGACGCTCTGGAGCACATCAGTTCCATTTTCCTGCAAGACATCACAAAGTACTTCCATGCATGTCTCACCACAAGCTATTTCACATGGAATGGCGCTTTCTATGAATAGCTGGAAGGCTTCACCATGGGTAGGCCTCTTATTCCAGTGGTGGCCAACTTCTTCATGGAACAATATGAAGCACAGGCACTGGACTTAAAGACTTGCAAACCTAAGGTGTGGTACAGATACGTCGATGATACTTTTGTTGTGTGGAGCCATGGTGAAGAACAGCTTGGTGATTTCCTAAGACACTTGAACAGCCTCCATGCCAACATAAAATTTACCATGGAAGTAGAAAAGGACAAAAAACTGCAATTTCTAGATGTGCTGGTTACAAGGCATGGCGAAAACCTGGGTCACAGCATGTATAGAAAACCAACACATATGGACCGATACCTGCACAAACTATCAAACCACCACCCAAGCCAGAAAAGAGGCATGATTAATACACTCGTAATGCGAGCAGGATCAATATGTGAGCCGCAGCACCTCAGGCATGAAATGCAATACCTGGAAAGTGTTCTGAGGAGCAATGGGTACTCCACAAATTATATTAGAAGTGTAAAAGAGCCGAACGCTCATCGAAGTAGGGAATCAGAAAAAGAAATGTCAGGTATGGCCTTTCTGCCATACGTTCCCAGAGTGATGGACAGAATCAGCTGTATATTGCGCAAACATGGCTTAAAGATGATTTTCAAACGGACAAGGAAGATCAAAGAGTGTCTTAGATCAGCAAAGGAGAAAAGGGACCCACTTGCAATGTCAGGAATATACCGTATACCAGAAAAGTTTATGTCGGAATGACTGGACGATCAATCAACACCACGATCAAGGAACATAAGCGACATTGCAGGTTGGGGCAGGTGGAGAAATCGGCCGTGGCAGAGCACACACTGAGTGAGCCCGACCACGTAATAAAATTCGCTGACATGGAAGTTCTGGCTGTAGAGAAGCACTATCAGATGCGCTTGTTCAGAGAAACTGTAGAAATGCAAAAACACGAGAACAGTTTCAACAAGAAAGAGGAAAGCCTTAAGGTAAATGGATCCTGGCTTCCCATACTGCAGCGAACGACCATCGTAGGTATCAAGAGGAGAACCGCACTGGAAATGACCATGGAGAAGCCCTCGGACATTGGCGCGCCAGCTACATATAGTCTGCGGCTATGAGCTCGGCTCCAGTTTACCACTGGCAGTAGAGCGTGAAGCTTTGACAATGCCAGCCACTCGTGCTGGTGAAACGTCAGTAAAATCATTAGATGAACGTTGGCCGAAGTACCCGAGACAGAAGCCAATAGCCAGTTTGTCAACAAGTGGCCACGAAAGCATTAACAATTTATTAATAGAGGAAAAATGTAGAAACCACAAGGGAACATGCATTATGTTCAAAGATTTGAAGAAGGCTTTCAATAGGTGAAATAAATTTGTTTTTAATTCTTAGACAGTCCAGTGTCAATTTCAGGAATAGGAAGATAGCCCATTGTCTTTACACAAAGCAAACTGGAGCAGTCAGCACTGATAGAATGATACAAGAGGCCTAAATTAGAAAAGCATTTAGCACAGCATTGTTCATTATCACCTCTGATATTTAGTACAGATATTGAAGAAACCATGGAGGAAGTAAATGCCTATCATAATTTGAGACAATAATACATTTTGCTGATTACATACCAGTAGTTGCTGAAACTGACAGGAATCAAGTTTGGAGCTGAATGAAATGAAATGTTTGCTAGCTGATGGTAATAATATGCACATAAACAAAAAGAAAAATAAGGTAATGGTGTGTGCAGTATGTGGACATGCTGGAGGGCTAAATATTATACTTGGATGAGAGACTATTGAAGAAGTGGACACACTCTGTTATCTAGGAAGTAGATCAAAAGAAGAAATATGCAAGGAAGGTAAAGTAGCCAGGATTACTCAATGTAAATGGACTTTCTGTAAGAGAAAGAGCTGATAACTTCCAAAAATATAAACATTCTGACCAGAAAAATGTCCTTTAAAAGTGGTCATTGGAGCACAGTTCTGTAAGGGTATGAAACGTGTTTAACAGGAAAGACAGAAATGAATTGATCAGAAGCCTCTGAGAGTGGTATCACAGTAGACTATTGAAAATCAGAGGGATTGACTGAGTCAGGTATGAAGACATCCTTCAACAAGCCAATGAGAAACTACACTGATCAGTCAGAACCCGATTACCACCTATCTAATAGCCGCTATGTCCATTTTTGGCACAGGAAACAGTGGTCACGCATCATGCCATGGAAGCAATGAGGCCTTGCTAGGTCACTGGAGTGAGTTTGCACCATATCTGCACATATAAATCACCTAATTCCCATAACTTCAGGAGGGGAGGGGGATGGGGGGAGGTGGCAATGAGCTCTGATGCCACGATGCCATGTTCAGTTACATCCCAGATGTGTTTGGTCAGTTTCAGATCTGGCAAGCTGGGGAGCCCTAATATCAACTGAAACTCGTCACTGAGTTTCTTGAACCATTCCATCACACTCCTGACCTTGTGACATGGCACACGGTCTTGTTGAAAAATGCCACTGCCATCAGGAAACATAATAATCATGAAGGGGTGTACATGGTCTGCAACCAGTATACAATACTCCTTGGCCATCATGATGCCTTGCATGAGCCCCATTGGATGCACGAATGCCCTTGTGAATGTTCCCTAGAAATAATTGAGCCTCCACTGGCTTGTCTTTGTCCCTCAGCACAGCTGCCAAGGAGCTGTTCCCCTGGAAGACAATGGATTCATGCCGTCCTATTGGCCAACATCCGGTGCCAACAGTCACATGTCCATTTCAGTCATAGTTGCTGATGTCATGGTGCTAACATTGGCACATGTGTGGCTCGTCGGCAACAAAGGCCCATCATTAGGAGTGTTCGGTGCACTGAGTGTTCAGGTGCAGCTGTAGTCTACCCAGCATTAAAGTCTGATCTTAGCTCCACCACAGTTTACTACCTGTCCTGTTTTTCAAGTCTGCCCAGCTTACAACATCAGACACCTGCAATAAGAGGTGGCTGCCCAACCCCACAACATCTGGACGTGGTTTCTTCTTGGTTTCACCACGTGTTGAAAATACTCCACACAGCACTCATTCTGAGCTTCTGGGGCATTACAAACTCAGATAGGTGATGTGCCTTCCTCATTCTACACACAGGCAGCATGCTCACTGATACTACATGCACTATTCATGTGTCTTTCTAACAGTCATTCCCCACCAGGTGACACTGATATGTTGTGGATGAGTTTATGCCAATAGTAGGTTGATGGTCATAATGTTCTGGCTGATCAGTGTATATCTAACAAAGAACAAAACAGAACATAGAGATGGAATGGTTGGGCACATTTTATGATGTAAGTTATTGATGAAAAATCATAGTTGAAGATTTGGTAGAAGGTAAGAACCACAGGGGTAAGCCTATATATGAGTGTCTGTGCAGTAAATAATTGATGATGTGGTATGCAGCAACCAGTATGAACTGAAGATATTAGCTGGCAAACAAACCTTTGGGCTGATGACCCAAACAACAAACTATTCTAAATATTTCTTTTGAGTCCATTTTTAAAGCTTGTTTTCCTGGTTTTTAAATGTCATTATCAGGTATCTATGAATTATTTATTGGCTTATTCCATGGTCAAATAGCTTTGCCTCACATGGTCCCATTATAAATCATGAAGAGACATAAGCTTGAATTAAAATGCAGCTAAGGTGACAACAGGAATTCACAAGCTTTGAGATCAACAGTACTGAAGAAGTAGTGCTAATCTTTCTGTGTGATGATCAGAGATCCTGTTGAAGACATTCATTTCTAGCCCAGATGAGTTAGCATCATGTCTCATGCAAGTACCATACCAAATTCTTACAGATATTTGTACCAGAATGTGTAACATCTAGGAATCCATTCTGAAGACTTGATGCATCTACAGAGTTTCAAAGAATTATTTTTGTATATGTGGCATAATATAGTGTATCCACTATGCCTAAAACTGAAATTTTAATTCTTGTAGTTTGCCTCAAACAGTATTAAACACTGAACATTTGAATCTCTAAGTGCACAAAATCTCAAGTATGTATAGAGAATTGGCAGTACACTTGTTTTCAGTTGTTGCACAATAAACTTATATCCCACTTTTTTTCCGATTTATTCCTGTTTGGTAAAATGTACTAGCAGTTTACTGTCTACATCATCAGCAACATGCAGTGTACTTATAAGTGCAAAGAATACACACTTCATCTTGTTCAGTGACATATGCTGGCAGTTTGCTTTTTACATATGAACAACATGCAGTGTACTTCTACTAAGTGTAAAATACACTGCATTTTCACTTTTAGATGACCTTTAAACTGTAGGAATCTGTTTGAGCTTATCATCAGTTTCCTTTGCAGAATCCAGCAATGTTATAGTCACTAGAAAAAATGAGAGAACTCCCTGGTGGGACAGCAAATGGAACCCATATACAATAAAGCTAACTTGAAGAAGAAGAAAACAAATACCGTGAATTTCAGTTCAAAGTAGAAAACTGTTAACTTTAATGTATATGGTATCTTTAGCAAATATTTACTTTTTATTTTTTTTAAATTGCAGTAAGTCATCACAATAAATCTCATACACTGGATGGCATCAGAAGGACCCACATGAGAGTGAGACAGGCTTGAGCAGTAATGTCTTGGTCACCTTGTGGTCACAATACTAGAAAGGATCCAAGCTTACTCCAATGCATGAGGTGGAGCAAAACAGTTTTAGTTTCACAGATGTGCATTTCTGAAGAGATTGCATTTATTTTGATTACTGTTTTGTTTTTAATTCACTGTAACTTTTTTTAAAATTTCATAAACTTATTTCTTCATTAACCATTCCCTTTGACAAAATCCACATACCTCCATCAATCTGCAGTGCTGCAAAACCTTTTACAGTCATTTGTTAACAGTATTCTTCCCCAGTTAACCTGTTTGGTTAACTGTGACTGTACATTACCAGATTTGTACCTCTTACAACACTTTTTCATCTGGGTTGGGAATCTGTTGAAGAAAATGTTTTATAACCCTATGCTAAATGTGCCCCTATTTTAATTTTCTGTGTTATGCACTCAAAGCAGAAAAGGGGAACAAGTCACTGCTAGAAGCTAGGACCCCCTACCCCCGTCCCTCCTAAAACCACATTATTGTACATATAGTGGTTACAGAACACCTCCCTATTTTTGAAACAATTAGGCTGCGTATTTATGGTCTATCATTGTTAAGTTAGAGGGTGCGACATAATTCCTGACTTCAACTACTTAAGAGATCTCAGAAAAGCAGTGCTGAAGAAACTGAGATTTCAGAACTACACGTCGGATGCCGCTATAAGTACAAAAAGCTGAAAATAGTCTTGTGAACTCTAAAGAATAAATTGGAAATAGGTTGCTGTTCAAATTTCTAAGTTCAAAGGTCCTTTTAAACTTGCATTAGGATTTTTTGTATTGCTATTAAGCAATATCATCAGCCCACGTGTGTTCAAATCATTAAAGTTCCTGTTCACAGTCCTCGTCACACTCAAACAACCAGAACTTTTCCTGTCCAATTCTGAAATCATTTACGAGAGTAACACAGTCAATAAACTGCTATTTACTTTTGCACTCGGCATTCAGTGGTTGTCTTTAAATAAAGTTTTTGCTCGCCATAAATACTCAGTAAAAAAATTTACTTAGTACCACCACGCTTTTAGTTCAAAGTTTACACATGCGATTTTCTCCAGAACAAAATATCTCTCGACTCTTAAAATTTCACAAATAGTTAATGGTAAACACCAGCTGCCTTTATCACTGTACCGAAATGCGAAAGTCACAATATCACTTCATTTTACACATAACGCATTTGGACACTTTCAGCATGACCGGTTCCTTCTAAAGCTAGAAATAAATATTTCTGTATGTAGTAGTGTTTCGCATGGTTGCCTCTTTATCAGAATGTCAGCAGTCAAGTCAGTCCATTTTAATCAATAAGGTCTGGAGCAGTCAATGATTTAGAAATGATGAACTTGTCAGATTCAAGTTATAGTGCACAATTATGAATAGTACATTGCCTTGGCAAGTTGTGGGCTTATGAATAAGCTATTGATACTCATGTAATGATCACTAATGAATATTAAAGAAATTATTTTTTGTGTCCTTGCTGACATTTTAATGAGTCTCTTTCTCTCTTGGGCCTTCTTCACAAGACAATTGGCATTAGGAAAGCCAGAATATCTAAAGAAAGATTTTTTTCATACTGTTGTATGTTGAGTGTTCATGAGAAGGTATGACTTGACCTAACATCTCCAACTAGCTGATTTTGGTGCCTACTAATGAAAAACTGTAGTTCTGGAATATATAAAAAATGTTACTAGGTGCAGAATTAATTCAGAAGTCAAAGAATGATAACGCCTTTCTGTTTGCAGTTATAATGTGAAATACTGTTTTCATTGTGCCCGTACGCCATTATGTCATAAGACAGCCTAAATGTTATGCATTTTCCTGCTTTTCATATATTTTATAAATATCCTCTAGATGGAATCAAAGAAGTACATTTTACTAAAAACAGTTCAATGGTATTTTGGTTTCCTTCATCACTTCCTGCTCTGATCTCAGCATAAACCTTAGCTGCAAAGCTTACTTGCTAATCCCTTTGCACTCTCCTATATATTCTGTAATTGAAATACAGAAAAATTTCTACACACGATTCACTGCATGGTTATGTGACAGTTATCATTCAAGTGCTATAATCAGATGTTTCACATGAGAAAGTATTACTTTATGAGTTATTTAAATCACATAATTTTGGGAGGTATATAATCAGACTTCGCTCATCTATTGTGACAACCTAACATCTGGTAGTTCATTTTTATCACTGTTAAAACAAACAAACAAACACCGTCCGAACAGACCTTGAAGGCCCAACAGTAACAACTGGCCACCATGTCATCCTCAGCCCTTAGCATCACCGGACATGGATACGGAGTTGCATGTGGTCAGCACATAGGGTCAGCATGCAGCTCTCCCAGCCATTGTCCCTTTTCGTGACTGGTATCAGTACTTCTCAGTCAAGTAGCTCCTCAACCGACCTCACAAGGGCCAAGTGCACCATGCTTGCCAACAGCACCCTGCAGACCTGGAAGTTGACTCATCCAAGTGCTATCCAAGCCCAACAGTGCTTAACTTTGGTGATCTGATGGGAACCACTGTTACCATTGCAGGGAGGCTGTTGGCGTTTTTATCTTTGTTAAATTGTAGAAATGAGCCCCACAAATAAATATGACAGAAATTTTGCTGTCCCAAATCTTGTCTCCAATCTGTTTCACTAGAAATTTGTCACTGAATGTATGCTGCTTGAGAATACTGTCCACAGGTCCACAGTTTTGCTATGCAAATTCAGACTTTAATGGTTCCATGCTACTTATTTACTATCACACTATACATTAAATTTGAAGTGCCCTTGAGGCGTCGCAGCTAGGGTGCAATCGCCAATTTGTCTATTAAAGCTTTCTTGTGTGAATGTATGTGGGCTCCAGTGTAAGCAGTCAGAATTTTATGTGATCTACAGTGGGCAAGCTGTGTCCTGCAGACATGAGTCATGACAATATGGCGTGACTGCAGCGTGTGAAAGTAGTGGAGAGGTGCTTACAGAGTAGTTACATTCTCTGGAACTATAAAAATTAATAACTGGTCTAGAAATAGCCTGAGGAACTTCATATTAGGTACATAACCTTCTGTTGTGTAAAGGAACAATCTGTCAAAATCTGAAGTCAATAACTGTCATAATTTGGAAGTTACAAAGAAAAAGAAAAGTCAGTAAAAAAACATAATTATCTGACACTTAAAAAACTAAAACAATATACATATACATTTGAAAAGATATGATAACATCTTCAGTGTTTAGATTCAAATTTGGAAAGTTCTCATTTTATAAAACCTTTCGTAATTTTGCTGTAGTAGTAACTTTAAGAATTTAAAGTAGATATTTATGTTTTGTGTTAGGGTGAGTGTGAAAGAGAATACTTGTGTGAGTGTATGTGGGACATTCACCAATATTAAATTTTCAGTTTGTAATTCTCTATAGGAACTTGCAAGTGTATCATTCTTCATTCAATGATATTGCTCTACTTGATCTTCCTTCATCATTTATAATTTCTTTTCCTTTCTTTTCATTTTTACAAAACACCAGGCACACAGGGTGCATCAAACTTTCAGGCTAAAGTTATACACATGGTAGTGGATCATAAACTAAGTACCATGAGATAAGGAACAAAAGTCAAGAATAAATGTTATGTTTCTTGTGGATGTAAACTACTTACACCTTATGGCAGCAATGTCTATCCGTAGCAAATTTTCAAAGTGGCAACTGAGAATATGAATGCATTCACTATAATATAATCAAGTGAGAGAAATGAAGTTTGACTTCAACAGCATTTGGCTTCATTGATTGCACACACTATTTATGATAGATGTGTTATTGCTGCTCCATTATAGTTTAGTTTAAATTAGTTGGAATTTGACACCCAACAGGATGGACTGCTTCCACCAGAAGTACACCAGTGGGAGCCTGTCAATGTCAGCTCCCACTGTCTTGCTATTTTCGGTGATCAAAGCATTGTCTCTATCACCTCTCAAGCTTTTAAGTAGGCAATTTTTTCAGGCGTGACAGTTTTGCCTATTTCAAGAAAAATCATAACGCCCATGTTAATTAAAATTAAGAACAGATTTTTGACATGCTTAGAGGCACTAAAACGATCTAACCCATATGTGAATTTCGGAGTTTTTATGTGATTTTTGTAAAAGATGGAGACTTTTAAAGCAATTTTGTATCACTGTGGAGGCCAGACCGCTATTGTAGCTGCCTGCACACAGTACTTGCCATGAGATTATCATAAATTCAAACCTCAAAAGTCAGACCCCAACTAATTAAAATCACCCTATAGTATTCATCATATTGTATTCTTTCAAGTGTGAGTCACCAGCATACTGATGGGCTCTTATTAAGGAATTGTCTCTCACATCATCCAACATAATTTCAAATTTTACTGTGTGAACAATCCTGGGTCAAGAACCTTAACTAACTCTTAGTACGTTGAATGACTTATTTTCTGAAAATCTTCTGTCCATGGTGTAAATTTTTTTGCGATTAGGATGATGCCAACTATGAAACTTTTCTTTATACATTTGTTCAACTCTGTGCATGTAATATCCTAATGCACTATCATACAGAGATACACCTTCAGTGTGAATACATCACAAGACATCACCAGGGTATAAAAAAGGTGGCGCTAACAGTCCATCCAGCTACAGATCAATTTTTATAATGCCTATACTAGCAAAAGTGATCAAAAATATAATGAAGAACGAACTGTTATGTTATTTTGAAGACAAAAACCTCTTCGTGGATAACCAACATGGAAGTAGGAGAGGGAAATCTACATTTACTGCAGTTCTTGATGCAATAACAAAAATAATGGAAACATTTGAAGAGAAGAACTGCATGGCTTTAATTCTTTGTGACCTAAGTAAGGCATTTCACTGCATCTCTCATAAGATACTGTCAGTAAATTAAAATCTTATGGTATAAAGGATGTCATTTTTGAGATTTTTTTTTTTTTTTTCTAAGAGGTGGAGCCCCTCCACGCCCACACCGGCATGATGGCCAACACAAAAGGTCTACTGCCATCTCTGCATAAGGGTTAGTATTCACTAAAGTGAGGTGTCACAGGATGTGGGTACTGTGATGTTTGCATACGCCTGATTAGGATTAACCATTAATACGCGCTCATCTGGAGATAGATTGGTTGAAATCTGATGAAGGGTAGCGGTTTGAAGGGCAGAGGGAAAAAAGTGCCAAGGCAAGGGCCAAGGGAAAAAACCTCTGCGAAAGTTAGGTCGGGTGGCAAGAGCAGTAGCGGTTGTCTTGCTGCCTGCGATAAGTTGTGTAAGAATAGGCTTTGTTAGTAGTGGGTATCATGCATGTCGATACCTTGACGTTGTGTGTTTGTGCTGCTCAGTGGCTGGCACTGGGTGCTGGTACAGAGTCCTCGTTCAGCGTCAGCATCCTGCAACAGTTAGGTTTGTTATCGATCTTGTGTCCGATAGGTCATATACCGGAGGCACAGTGTGAGGGAATGTTGGCAGATTGTTTGTGCATCTGTGGGCAAGCTCGTCGGTGTCCCTGCTGTGGCCTGTTGGTCAGCACTAATAGCAGCTGGTAGTTGCCAGTCAGTGTTGCTGATATGCAGGGGCTTGCCGACGTTTGTCGTTGGTTTTTTCGTATGTTAGTTAACCATAGGTGGCTATGCCCTAGCTAGCAGTGTCTTTGGCCGCTTGTGTTTCCACCTGTGGTTATGATTGTAATTTCCCAGAGTGAGGATGAAAGGATTGATCGAGTGTCTCGAGTTCCTGTATAGTCGTGTGGCGTGTTTTTTGAATACTTCCTTGAGGGTATCAAGGCGGTATTCATGGTGAAGATCCACGGTGCGTGTGTAGCGTGGAGCATTGCTAATGATTCGTAGCACCTTGTTCTGTATGATCTGCAGGCGGCGAAGTCGTGTGGGAGCTGCATATCCCCAGACGGGAGCTGCGTACGTCATCAGAGGTCTAATCAGTGTCATGTATAAGGACCTCGACACCCTCCTATTCAGTGTGCTTTCCCTGTTGAGCATTGGGTAGAGCTGTTTGAGCCTCGCGTGCACTCGGTTGGCAACGTATTCGATGTGGTCCCCCCATGTAAGTTTCCGGTCCAGCCAGACACCAAGGTACCTGACTTTCTCTCGGAAACATATTGGGCGTGTATGTAGTGTTATTGGTCTACAGTGTTGGTGTTTGCACAGTAGTTTCGGTCTGTGTGTGAACAGAACTGTTTCGCACTTGTCGACGTTTACTTTAATATGCCATCGCTCCAACCAAGGCTCAGCTGTTCTGAGTGCTGTCTGTATTCGTGAATTGATGTTCGACGGTTTCCAGTCTTGCGCGAGGGTGGCTGTGTCATCCGCGTAGACGGCTAATGTCGTGTTTTGTGTCGCTGGGAAGTCATTAATGTACAGGTTAAACAAGATGGGTCCTGGGATGCTCCCTTGGGGTACTCCAGCTTGGATACCGTGTTGTGTTGATTGTTTATCCTGCACATTAGTGTTGAAACATCTGTTCGTGAGATATGAGTGTATGAGACATCTGGGAAACCAGCTTCGCTTAGTTTGCGTATGAATCCGTTGTGCCAGAGATGATTGAAAGCCTTTTTGATGTCTAGGAACATGGCCCCTGTGGCTTTGTTCATGTTGTAGCCGTGTGTTATATGTTCGACTCCATCATCTTACCTAAGAGACAGCCAGCAGAGTGTTTGTACCCAGGGAGCACTGTACTGCAGGACTCCGTAATTGGTCACCTACTCTTTCTAACATTCTCCAGTGACTTAAGTTGCGATGGTCATACCCTATTTGCAGATGATACAACATTAATGATTTTGGGTAGAAATTCAGTTGGGGCACTAAAGGATGCTGATATTTCGTTTGAGGTAGCCAAAAACTGGTTCAAAGCAAACAAAATGAAATTAAATGATAATAAACCCTAGAAAATATTATGCAGCCTTGGTGGGTTCAGACCCATAACAAATTTTGATAAAGTCAAACTCCTGGAAATCACAAATGACAATAAGCTGACATGCACTGAACCCATGTTACATGTGTGTTCTAAGCTCTCAAGAGTAATTTATCATCTCAAAAAGCTCAAATATGTGATAACAAACAGTACTTAATCACAATATATTCTGCACTGCTTCACAGCCACATCACATACGGATTTCTGCTTTGGGGACACTCTACTGGAGGTAAGAATCCTACAAAAGAAGGCTGTAAGAATAATATCTTCCATCAAGAAATTTAGCTACTGTAGACCCATTTTCAGGCAGTTGGGAATGATATTATTTAGCCAGTATGTTTTTAACTTTCTTGTCTATACAAAAGAAAAACAAGGATCCTTCTGCAAGAGACAGGAGACTCACGACAACAACACAAGAAATAACGATAACACAGATGTTCCAAATTGTCACCTTAGCAAGACACTGGATAGTTTTCCCACAGCAACCCTGAAGATGTTCAACCACCTACCACTGGATGTTTGAACATTGCCACTGGGGACATTAAGAGTTAGACTGATGTGTGTGCTCAATCAACAGCCACTATATTCTGTATATGAATTTTGAAACATTTAAGAGCTGCAAATTGTTGTTTATAACCACTGTTTATAACATCAGTATTGTGCAATGCTTCTTAACTGTTATCTTAATTTCAGTAGTGGTTTTAATATATAATCACTAAGATGTGATGCTATCTGTCCAGCCATGGTCAGTGAATGATGTTAACTTATTAATAACACTCTGAAGAGCCAAAAAAACTGGTACACCTGTCTAATATCATGTAGGGCCATTACAAACACATGGAAGTGCCGCAAAACAATGTGGCATGGACTCCACTGATGCATGAAGTAGTGCTGGAGGGAACTGATATCATGAATCCTACAGGGCTGTCCAGAAATCCATAAGAGTATGACTGGGTGTTGTGTGATGTTCTTAGGTTAGTTAGTTTTAAGTAGTTCTAAGTTCTATGGGACTGATGACCATAGATGTTAAGTCCCATAGTGCTCAGAGCCATTTGAACCATAAGAGTATGAGGGCATTGAGATCTCTTCTGAACAGCACATTGCAATTTATCACAGATATGCTCAGTAACGTTCATGTCTGGGGACTCTGATGGACACCAGAAATACTTAAACTCAGAAGAGTGTATCTGGAGCCACTCTGTCACAATTCTGGATGTGTGGGGTATTGCAGTGTCCTGCTGGAATTACCCAAGTCCATCAAATTGCACAATGGGCATGAATGGATGCAGGTGATCAGACAGGATGCTTATACAGGTGTCACTTGTCAGAGTTGTATGTAGATGTATCAAGGGTCCCATATCACTCCAACTGCACATGCTCCACACCATTACAGAACCTCCACCAGCTTGAACATTCCCCTGCTGACATGCAGAGGTCCAGGCATTCATGAGGTTGTCTCCATACCCATACATGTCCATCCGCTTGATACGATTGGAAATGAGATTCATCTGACCAGGCAACATGTTTCCAGTCATCAATGTCTCCAATTTCAGTGTTGATGGGCACAGGCAAGGCATAAAGCTTTGTGTCGTGCAGTCATCGTGGATACATGAGTGGGCCTTCAGCTCCGAAAGCCGTTATCGATGATAGTTCATTGAATGGTTTGCATGCTGACACTTGTTAATGGTCCAGCATTGAAATCTGCACCAATTCACAGAAGGGTTGCACTTCTGTCATGTTGAACAATTCTCTTTAGTCATCATTGGTCCCGTTTTTGCAGGATCCTTTTCCAGCCGCAGTGATGTTGGAGATTTGATGTTTTACCAGATTCCTGATATTCACAGTGCACTCATGAAATGGCTGTATGGCAAAATCCCAGCTTCCTCACTACCTTGGAGATGCTGAGTCTCATCACTCATGTGCTGACTACAACACCATGTTAAACTCACTTAAATCTTGATAACCTGCCATTGTAGCAGCAGTAACCGATCTAACAACTGCACCAGACACTTTTTGTCTTATATATGCATTGCCAACCACAGCACTGTATTATGCCTGTTTACATATCTCTGTATTTAAATACACATGCCTATACCACTTTCTTTGGCACTTCATTGCAATAGTAATATTAAAATGTTCTAGTATTGATTCTCTTCTTATTTTTGTTCTACAGTATCCATTTTAGTATCATAGTTAAAACTGAATATTACATTCATTTTATTGTGGTAATATTATTGTAAACTGGACACTGTCTGTCCAGGCTTGGCTGGTGAATGACATAGATCTCGTAGTATTGGTGATTATGTATTGTTTTTCAAGACAGTGCCACCAATGCTGAAGTGGTTTGCAGTTATTTGTAATGAAATAAGCAATTTACATACACGTGCCCAAGACATAGCACCATTTGAAGTTTTCATTTACAGTCATTGCTACCATCTGAAAGATTTAGTTTAGGATTCTTTACCACGCATAACATTTGATCCTAAATGTTTGAAGCACTTTGCATACCACAGTGATGATACCTCAGACCAAGTGGTTGAAATATAAAGTGAAGAAACAACAGCTAATGAGGATGAGAACAAATGTGTGTAGGTAGTCCACAGTAGGACTCTGGCAGAATGAAGCACTAAATGGGCAATCATTGTGAGTACTATTTTATTACAGGACAGAGTGTAGGTCAGCATTAGTCATAGTATCATCTGTGTTTCATTGCAGATGTGATGTTGATTTATGTTAACAGCATAGCTATCATCAGTGCTATAAATACAAAATAACACAGGAATCAGACATTGAAAAAGCACTCTAACCAAGAACCATGTCACAGTTGTACAAATGACAGTTCTACAGCTACAAATCATTACTTGTAGTCATGTAGACTCAAAGTAATTATAACAACACATATTACAATATGACTTTGGCATGAACAAGCATCAGTCAAACTCAGGCTGCTGTTTACAGACTCATACAGCTAACCTTTGTTTATGCCATGCTGGATAGCCAATGCCCTCTGCTGAATTATCCATATGTGATAGTGGTTTGAGAAGAAATTTATACATATGAATAAAATGAATTCATATAATATGTATAGCAAATTACAATTTTGTCAGAAAGCAT
This sequence comes from Schistocerca piceifrons, assembly GCF_021461385.2. Classification (NCBI taxonomy): domain Eukaryota; kingdom Metazoa; phylum Arthropoda; class Insecta; order Orthoptera; family Acrididae; genus Schistocerca; species Schistocerca piceifrons. The sequence goes on along the minus strand of NC_060149.1, from coordinate 207,403,650 downwards.
ATAAACTAAATAAGCATTGTGACAAATATTCTAATCTGTGGCATTCATTATTGTGAGGTACATTAGAATGCATTAAGAAACTTTATTCTATAAAATATTAAGACAGAATTAACACACTGGTGTAAAACTTATAACCGTCCATCCTTACTTTATTTTATAAGCTAAAAGTAAACTATAACTGCCAATGCAAATTTATATGTAGACCCTATCTAATAATATTTTGAAAGTCATGGCTGCAAAGCAAATGTGAAATGCAATAAAATGTTTATAATACGCTCATTTGCAAATTTCAAAAAACATAAGTAGCATATATTGATGTTAAAAACTACGTTATGAAGTCTACACTCTGTAAGTACCGGAAAGATAACTTAGATTTTTAGTTATACAGTTTGTACTCACACAGTACACTGTCAAAACATTACTACATAGGAATGGATCAACTAGGTTAAATGTCCCCACCCCCTACCGCTGAGGACATCATCAGATTCCTCACCATCGTCCTTCAGGATGTTCATCCTTTTCAGCGCCCCCACACCCTCCAACAGATATCCCTCGCCGCCCGTTCCATTTTCCAACTCAAAATATACGCCACCTACTCCAACAACCAGGCCCATTTCACCTTCTCCCGTCTTGACATCCTCGTCTAAATCCCTGTCATGGCGCGACAGCACCGTATCCTTTTCAACAATATCCGCTCCCTTCCCGCCAACAAGAACCTCTTCCTGCACACTCTTGCCACCCACCGCATGGATCCCTTCCTCCTCAATGAAACCTTCCTCCAACCCCACCACACCATCCACACTTCGCCCTATCTCCTCCACCACTCCGATAACCCCTCCCAATTGCGCGTGATGGAGTTGCCATTGGTCACCACCGCCAGATCCCCGTTCGGCTCCAACCTATCCTTCCCGACGCCCCCCGAACACCTGATCCTTAGTCTCTTCTTCCCTGGCCTTACCCTTACCTGCGCCACCATCTATGTCTGCCCTAATGCCCCTATTCCTTTCGACTTCCTCTCCCACACTGACCGTACCTTCTCCTCCTACGTGATCGCCGCCGACCTCAACATCCATAGTCGTTCTGCTGCCCAGTTACAGCGGCGGCATCGGTTCCTCTCCTCCCTTCAAGGTGCCCTCATCCCCATCCCCCAGCACACCCATCCCGAATCCAACTCCACTCCCGATGTTACCCTCTCCTCCCCCAACCTCCTTGGCCGCATAACGGTGGATGTCCTGGAGCCTATTGGTAGCGACCATCTCCCTGTCCTCCTCACCGTTTCAGACGGTCGTCGTCCCCGCCCCAACCCTCGTAATGACCCTCCCCCTATGTACGTCCATGACTATTCCTGTGCCAACTGGAATGCCTACCGGGATACCCTCTCCACCCAGGTTGATAGCCACCCCTTCACCTACCACCACCCTGACGATGTCACCAATGCCGCCTCCTTTCTCCAGCAGACCTTGTCTGAGGCCGTGGAGGCCCACGTCCCTACTGTCACCATCCACCCCCACCGTCCTACCTTACCCCCACAGGCCGTCCTCCTCCTCCGTGAATCCCGCCGTCTCTACCGTGCCTTCCTCCGCACGCGTGACCCGGACTCACTACGACACCACCGGCAACTCCAGCGACACATTCGTAATTTGCTCACAGCTAAGAAACGCCAGGACTGGCGACAGACATGCACCCGTTTAAATGCTACCCTACCTATCAACTCGTCCAAGTTCTGGTCAGCCTTCCGTCGCCTTACCGGAACTAAACCCTCCCCCTACTATCCTCTTCTCCATGATGATCATCCCTTCCCTGACACCCTTAGTAAGGCCAATCACTTTGCCTCCTACCTTTCCGATGTCTTCTCCATCCCCAGTGATCCCCAGTTCGATTACTCCCTCTTCCCAGATGTCCGCGATCGAACTGACACCTCTGCCCCTCCCCTCGCTCCTGGTTTCCAGTACTTGGACAACATTGCACACATGGAACTCAATGCCTCTATCACTACACAGGATCTCATTGCTACACTCCGCACAAAACGCAACACCGCTCCTGGTCACCATCGTGTCACCTACCACCACCTTCATGAAGCTCCTGTCTCTTTCCTCCCCACCCTGGCCAGGCTCTACAATGTAGTCCTGTCCACCGGTTACTACACCGACCTGTGGAAAACCTCCCGTATCCTGATGTTCCTTAAACTTGGCAAACCGCCATTCGCTGTGTCCTCCTACCATCCCATCAGCCTTACCTCGGTCTTCAGCAAGGGCCTGAAATCTATCCTCACCCGCCCCTTCCACCAGCACCTCCGCCAGCACCGCCTCCTTCCCGTTACCCAGTGTGGCTTTCAGCCGTCCTTCTCTTCCGACGATCTTCTCCTTCACCTCACTCATCTCCTTTCTGACCAGCTTAATTCCCGTCGCTCCGCAATCTTCCTCTCCCTGGACCTCGAACGAGCTTATGACCGCGTATGGCATTCCAGTCTCCTCTTCAAGCTCCAAACCTTCGCCCTTCCCATTAACTACGTCTGTCTGATCGGCTCCTTTCTCTCCCACCGTCCTTCCTACGTCACCATTCATAACACAGACTCCTACACCTTTTTCCCCACCTCCGGTGTGCCCCAAGGTTCCGCCCTCTCCCCCCTTCTGTACCTTTTGTATACAGCGGACATGCCGCCGCCGTCCCCCCCCCCCATCCCCCCCCGTCCACCTTCTCCAGTTTGCCGATGACACCGCCTTCCTTGCCCTTGCCCCCACCCTGCAGAGCGCTCCCAACTCCTCCTCCAATCCCATCTTCACCGGTTCACCGCTTGATGCAACCAGTGGTTGCTCAAGGTCAATCCCTCCAAAACCCAGGCGATCATTGAAGGCAAAACCACCCCTTCCCTCCGCCTCCTTGATTTCTGTCTCACCGTCTATGGCCGCCCTATCGCCCTCACTCCCACCCTTAAGAACCTTGGCGTCACCCTCGACCATCGCCTCTCCTGGACTCCTCATCTCCGGACACTGGACAAGGCACGCTCCCGACTCCGTCTCCTCAAGCTCCTTTCCGGCAGTACGTGGGGTCTGGAACCCTCCACCATCCTCCACACCTATAAATCCCTCATCCGCCCTATCCTTTGTTATGCCCATCCGGCCTGGATCTCTGCTGCCCCTACCTTTTATAAATCCCTACAAATCCTTGAACGCCATGCTCTCCGCCTCACCTATCGCATCCGTCTCCCCTCCCCCACGCGGATCCTGTATGATCTCATCCCCTTCCCCCACCTCCTCCTTTTCCTTGAAAGGATACGGATCCTGTACACCTCCCGCAAACTCGATCCTCCTCATCCACTTGTCTCACTCATCCTCTCCCACCCCCGCCCACTGCCGCGCCTGTATTCGCACGTCCCACCCAGTCTCCATCTCTCCACCCTCCTTACCCTCTCCCAAGGTGGCTTCCGCCAGCTCCCCCTCCCTGATGATGTCCTCCTCCCCTCCATTCACCCCTCCTATCAACTTTGATCCTCCCCTCCCCCCACTTCCTGTGCCCTTTCCTTTAGGCACCCTCCCTCCCTTCTCTCTCCTTTTTCCCCCATCCCCCTTCCTCCATCCCTCTTCCCCTGGGCTTCCCCTCCCCCTTCCTCCCTTCCCCTTATCTCCTTTGCCCATGGCGTCTCTGTTCTTCCCTCTCCCTCTTCCACCCCCCTTCCTCCTCTCTTGGCAGGTCCCCGGACTCGCACACGCTACGTGGCCTTTCGCGCGCCGGAGATCATCGCCATCAGTGTCTCGTGTGTGTCGTCGTGTTTAGTGTTCACCGTGGCACTCCATCGTTCACCTGTGCCATCGCCATCATCAGTGTTTGTGCGTCCTATCAACAGTTTGCAGTATGGATTATCGTCGAGTGTGAACGGCTCCGTTTTTGTCTTTATGTGTCTACTGTTTTATTGTCCACCGTTCTGTAACTTATGTGTATTTTTACTGTTTTTTCCCATTGTGTATTCTATGGCTGAAGAGCAGCGTAGTGTGCTGCTGACAGCGTGCCTGTTGTACAGGTTTTAAACTAACAATAAAGTAAAAAAAATAGGTTAAATGTCATCTCCGGCAGTAATTCGGAAGGATACCGCCCTTCGATTGTGCCATTCCAGCACTAATCGAAGTGTTAGGGTTTCATGTGCCTGCCTGCCTGCCTGCCTGCCAGCGAGCCGCGCAGCAGTAGCAGCAGCGGCAGCAGCAGTAGCAGCAGCGGCGGTCCCAGCCAGCAGCAGCGGTCCAGCCAGCAGCAGCGGTCCAGCCAGCCAGCCCTCCAGCAGCCGCAGCAGCAGCAGTGGTGGTCCCGGCCAGCAGCAGCGGTCCAGCCAGCAGCAGCGGTCGAGCCAGCCAGCCCTCCAGCAGCAGCAGTGGCAGCAGTGGCCCCGGCCCCGTCCACGGCAGCAGCAGCAGCTGCGACATTCCTGCCAGCCGTCACCAGTGCCAGCAGCGTGGGACCCTGGTCTTCGTCCATCTACAGTTTTTTCCTCTTCTTTTCGTCCTGTGCTTTTTTCGTTCATCCCTGTCTTCCTGTCAGCCCCCACCCCACTGCCACTACTACCACCACTGCCATTGTGTACACGTCACCCTCCGACGCCACCACCACCATTACATGGTGTGCCCAGTCACACCCCCCTCTTTCCATCCCTCCTCTTCTCTCTCCCTTCGCCCTCGCTCTTTGTCGCCCCCTCTCCAGCTTCTTCCTCCCGCTCCTCTCCCTCTGATCCTTTCACCCCACTCCCCCAGCCTGTCATTGCAGCTCCAGCTAGGGTGTTGGCCCGTCGGGCCACAGCCCATGCCCAGCTCTCCCCATTGTCTTCGTCATCACCGCCACCACCGTCGCCGTCGCCATCGCCTTCACTGTCAGCATCTCCGGCGCCAACTGCTGCATCCACACTGGGACCTGCTGCCACTTCCCACCAACTCCCTATAGCTCCCGTCCCTCGTGTCACCACCCACCCTTCTGCCGCCGTTAAACGCCCTAGTGGCACCACCACCTTCTCCGCTCCCAAAAAGGCCCCATCCCATCCTCCTTCCCCCCCCCCCCCCCAGGATGCCATGGATGTTTCCCTGCCTGGCTCTGCTCCCTCCGCCTCCTCCTCCTCCCCCCCTCTTTATACAAATACCTCCTCTCCCATCCCGATCCTTATCCTTCTCTTCTCAAGGCCCGGAACCTCTCCCTCCTCCTCCACCAATACTTCCCTGGTGCCCCCATCTCACTTCTCACTCCCAGACGGGATTCAGTTCTCATCTCCTCCCCCAGCCCCACCCTCCATACTGACATCCTCTCTCGCCTCCCCATCACCTGGTTTGGCCCCAACGCTTCCCTCACCCCTGCTCCTTCTCCATCTCCTACCCGCCAACCCCTACCCCTGCGTTGCCCGACGACCCTCACCACCGTGATCACTCAGCTTAGTCCGAGGATCACGGAGGAGGAGGTGTTGGCGGAGCTCAAGGTGCATCCTTCGCTGGAGGTGCGGGTGGTCTGCCGCATTTTTAACTCGGCCGGCCCCACCCGCCTTATGCAGGTTTTCTCCGAGGACGCCCCCTCCATTGACCGTCTCCTGAAGGAGGGTGCCCTCCTCTTCAACCAGCGCTATAAGGTCGACCCCTCCCGTTCCCCTCCTCAATCCCTGCGCTGCCAGAGGTGTCTGCGCTATAACACGCACCCAACAGCCGAGTGCCACGAGGCCCCCACCTGCCCGCATTGTAGGCAAGCGCACTTCCTCCGGCAGTGCCCTAACCTTCAATCCTCTCCCTCCTGTAATACTTGCAATCTCCCCCATCCCACCTACTCCAAAAAATGTAAAGCCCGACCCCATCTGACCACTCCTGAACTCACCATCCCTGTCCATCCTCTGGACGCCCGACGCCCCCACACCTCCTGGCAATTCCCTTCGCCCCTCCCCCACCCCCGCCGCTGAGGAGATCATCAGGTTCCTCACCTTGTCCTGCAAAACGTCTACCCTTTCCAGCGCCCTCACACCCTTCAACAGGTCTCCCTCACCGCCCGTTCCGTCTTCCACCTAAAAATGTATGCCACCTACTCCCACAACCAGGCCCATTTCACCTTCTCCTGTCTTGACACCCTTGTCTAAATCCCTGTCATGGCGTGACAGCACCGTATCCTGTTCAACAACATCCGTTCCCTTCCCGCCAACAAGAACCTCTTCATGCACACCCTTGCCACCCACCGCATGGATGCCTTCCTCCTCAATGAAACCTTTCTCACCGTCCACACTTTGCCCTACCTTCTCCCAATTGCGCATGGTTGAGTTGCCATTGGCCACCACCGCCAGATCCTGGTTCGGCTCCAACCTCTCCTTCCCGACCCCACCGAACACCTGATCCATAGTCTCTTCTTCCCCGGCCTTACCATCACCTGCGCCAGCACCTGTGTCCGCCCTAACGCCCCTAATCCTTTCGACTTCCTCTCCCACATTGATCGTACCTTCTCCTCCAACGTGATCGCCGCCGACCTCAACATCCATAGTCGCTCCGCCACCCAGTTACGGCGGTGGCATCGGTTCCTCTCCACCCTCCAAGGCGACCTCGTCCCCATTCCCCAGCACACCCGACCCGAATCCAACTCCACTCCCGATGTTACCCTCTCCTCCCATAACCTCCTTGGCCGCATAACGGTGGATGTCCTGGACCCCATTGGTAGCGACCATCTCCCTGTTCTCCTCACCATTTCAGATGGTCAGATGGTCGTCGCCCCCGCCCCGACCCTCGTAATGACCCTCCTCCGAAGTACGTCCATGATTATTCCCGTGCCGAATGGAATGCCTACCGGGATGCCCTCTCCACCCAGGTCGAAGGCCACCCCTTCACCTACCACCATCCTGACGATGTTACCCATGCCACCTCCTTTCTCCAGCAGACCTTGTCTGAGGCCGTGGAGGCCCACGTCCCTACTGTCGCCATCCACCCCCACTACCCTACCTTGCCCCATAGGCCGTCCTCCTCCTCCGTGAATCCCGCCGTCTCTACCGTGCCTTCCTCCACACGCGTGACCCGGACACACTACGACGCCACCGGCAACTCCAGCGACACATTCGAAATTTGCTCGCGGCTAAGAAACGCGGGGACTGGCGACGGACATGCACCCGTTTAAATGCTACCCTACCTATAAACTTGTCCAAATACTGGTTAGCCTTCCGTCGCCTTACCGGAACTAAACCCTCCCCCTACTATCCTCTTCTGCATGATAATCACCCCTTTCCTGACACCCTTAGTAAGGCCAATCACTTTGCCTCCTACCTTTCCGATGTCTTCTCCATCCCCAATGATCCCCAGTTTGATTACTCCCTCTTCCCAGATGTCCGTGATTGAACTGATACCTCTGTCCCTCCCCTCGCACCTGGTTTCCAGTACTTGGACAACATTGCACACATGAAACTCAATGCCCCTATCACTACACAGGATCTCATTGCTACACTCCGCACAAAACGCAACACCGCTCCTGGTCACCATCGTGTCACCTACTGCCACCTTCATGAAGCTCCTGTCTCTTTCCTCTCCACCCTGGCCAGGCTCTACAATGTAGACCTGTCCACCGGTTACTACCCCGACCTGTGGAAAACCTCCCGTATCCCGATGTAAACCGCCGTCCGCCGTCTCCTCCTATCATCCCATCAGCCTTACCTCAGTCTGCAGCAAGGTCCTGGAATCCATCCTCACCCAACGCATCCACCAGCATCTCCGCCAGCACCGCCTCCTTCCCGTTACCCAGTGTGGCTTTCGACCGTCCTGCCCTTCCCATTGACCTTCTCCTCCATCTCACTCATATCCTTTCCGAACACCTAAATTCCTGTCGCTCCGCAATCTTCCTCTCCCTGGACCTCGAACGAGCCTATGACCGCGTATGGCATTCTGGTCTCCTCTTCAAGCTCCAAACCTGCGCCCTTCCCATTAACTACGTCCGTCTGATCGGCTCCTTTCTCTCCCACCGTCCTTCCTACGTCACCATCCATAACACAGATTCCTACACCTTTTTTTCCCTCCGCCGGTGTGCCCCAAGGCTCTGTCCTCTCACCCCTTCTGTACCTTTTGTATAGGGCGGACATGCTGCCACCGTCACTCCCCGTCCACCTTCTCCAGTTTGCTGATGACACCACCTTCCTTGCCCTCGCCCCCACCCTACAGCATTCCCAACACCTTCTCCAATCCCATCTTGACTGGTTCACCGCTTGGTGCAACCAGTGGTTGCTCAAAGTCAATCCCTCCAAAACCCAGGTGATCATTGTAGGCAAAACCACCCCTTCCTTCCACCTCCTTGATTTCTATCTTACCATCTATGGCCATCCTATCACCCTCACCCCCACCCTTAGGTATCTTGGCGTCACCCTCGACTATTGACTCTCCTGAACCCCCCATCTCCGGACAATCCAAGCCAAGGCACACTCCCGACTCCGTCTCCTTAAGCTCCTTTCTGGCCGTACGTGGGGTCTGGACCCCTCCACCATACTCCACACCTATAAATCCCTCATCCGCCCTATCCTCTGTTACGCTCATCCTGCCTGGATCTCCGCCCCCCCCCCCTACCTTTTACACATCCCTTCAGATCCTTGAACGCCATGCTCTCCGCCTCATCTATCGCATCCGTCTCCCCTCCCCCACGCAGATCCTGTACGACCTCATTCCATTCCCCCACCTCCTCCTTTTCCTTATATGGATACGGATCCTATACACCTCCCGAAAACTCGATCCTCCTCACCCGCTTGTCTCCCCCGTCCTCTCCCACCCCCGCCCACTGCCGCGCCTGTATTCCCACGTCCCACCCAGTCTCCATCTCTCCACCCACCTTACCCTCTCCCAAGGTAGCTTCCGCTAGCTCCCTCTCCCTGATGATGCCCTCCTCCCCTCCATCTACCCCGCCTACCAACTTTGATCCTCCCTCCCTCTTCCTGTGTTTCCTCCTTTGGGCACCCTCCCTCCCTTCTCTCCCTCTTCCCTCCCTCCTCCATTTCTCCCCACTCCTCCCCCGGGCCTCCCCTCCCCTGTCCCTCTACTCCTCCCCCCATCTCCTCAGCCATTGGCATCTTTGTTCTCCCCTCACACCCACCTCACCCTTCTTCCCCTCTTGGCAGGTCCGCGGACTCGCACACGCTACCTGGACATTCGCGCGCCGGAGATCATCGCCATCAGTGTCTCGTGTGTGTCGTCGTGTTTAGTGTTCAGTGTTCACCATGGCACTCCATCGTTCACCTGTGCCATCGCCATCTTCAGGGTCTGTGCGTCGTGTCAACAGTTTGTAGTGTGGATTATCATCAAGTGTGAACGGCTCCATATTTGTCTTTATGTGTCTACTGTTTTATCACCCACCATTATGTCACTTATGTGTATTCTTTCTGTTGTTTATTTATCTATTCTATGGCTGAAGAGTGGCGTAACATGCTGCTGACAGCCTGCCTGTTTGTACGGGTTTGAAAATAACAATAAAGAAAAAAAAAAAAAGGTTAAATGTGTCCCTCCTAGATCACCACTGCGGAATTCAAAAAGCTTCCCAAAATGAGTGTTTCTCATTGCCATTCGCTCGTTGAGCAAGTTAGTGCATGGAGATCTCTGTGGCAAAGAGAATTCCATTTCCTCAAGCAAATCTAAAAATCTTGTCTTCTCACCTCTATCAAGCAATTTCAGTTGTGAGATAAGGTCCAGAACACTGTCTGCTGTCAACCACATGGGTGACCAAATTGGGAGGGCTGTTCAATAAAGAATGATCATAATTTCTTTTATGGTCATAATTCCTCGTGCTAAAATTTGATCTTGTGATATTCTGTTAGCTTAATGTGCAACAAATATGCCGTAGTAATATCATTGTTGGTACTCCTGGTTCCCGCCTGTGAGAGGCAGGGAGTCTGTTCTTCCCTACAGCACAGCTCGGAGGTGGTTTAAAATGTTTAAGGAGGGAAGACAAACAATTAAAAAGGAAGGTGGGCCCGGTGCTCCAGTTACTGCTCTTACGGAAGAAAACATTAACCCTGCTGCTGTCATTGTGATAGAGGATCGACGAATTACCTTAAGATTACTTTCTGAAATACTGGACATTTCATTGGGTGCCACCCACATGTTGGCGACAGAAAAATTATACATGACACGTGTTTGTGTGTGATGGGTTACAAGACTGTTGATTCCCGAACAAAACAACATGCGCGTGCAGGTCTGCATGCAGTTAAACTTGATGTTAGAGGAAGATCTGGAGTTTCTTTCAAGTGTAATCACTGCTGATGAAACTTAACTACATTATTTTGATCCTGAGAGCAAACAGAAATTCTCGGTGTGGAAATCTCCATCATCATCAACCCCCAAAAAAGCAAAAGTGGTTGCTTCTGCTGGGAAAGTTATAGTCATCTTATTCTTTGATATTCACAGAATGGTTTATCAGCATGTTGTACCTGTACACACATCAGTAACTGGGCAATACTAAATGGATGTCCTGAAAACAATGCAAGTCCATATGAGGCGCAAAAGACCACATTTCCATGAAGCAGGCTGGATGCTGCATCACAATAATGTATGGCCGCATATTGCCAATGTTGTTGCTGAATATCTTGCAAAAATCAACATGAAGTGCATCCCCCACCCTCCCTATAGTCCGGATTTAGCCCCATGTGACTTTTTTCCATTCCCTAACATGAAAATATGCCTTCGTGGGAGGCATTATCAATCAGCAGAAGCAGTGGTGAAGGCTGCATAGGCGATTTTGGAGGACCTCTCAAAAAGTGGTTTCCAGCATGTATTTGAAGACTGGCAGAAATGCTGGGACAAGTGCATCGCATTCATGGGAGACTACTTTGAGAAGGGCCATCAAAATTATGAGGATGAGTAAAGCTATATTGTAAAAAAAATTTATGATCATTCTTTACTGAACAGCCCTCTTAGATTTCTCAGCACATCCGTTCTTTCCAGCACCTTACACTCGCTGTATCTGGCCTCAAACCTTCTCCCAGTTGGCCCACATAACAGGTGTTACAATCTGAACACTCCAATCTGTATACACCTGATTGGTGAAAAAGTTAGTATTTGTGTATATTATGTAATAATAACCAGCCAAGATTATTCATTGTTGAAAAAGATATGGTAACTATATATTTATTAGAAACTGATGTCACTCTTGTACTAAAAGTACTATAGTAAGGTAGTGAAACAAATTTACTGTCCTTGTCTTTTTCTATTTTATTCAGATCTGGTGTTTTATTTGTTCCAGTATTTTCTCCATTTTACTTGCAGTTTTATTGTAAATATTAGTTACATAATTCTGTGAATAATTACTAGCTTCTGAAATGGAATTTATAACACCTAACTCTGTTTTGTGTTCAGACCATGGTAGTGGAAGTTAAAAAAGGTGATTGATAGCAAAATTAAAATATTGCTTCTTATGTTGACAGAGCCTATATGTCTTTCATAACTCTGAGAACCACACAGTCCACTTATTTTGTTGGTGCTTATTTTCCATCAATCTGTTTTTCAATTACATGATCATAACAACAATTATATGTGAAAATATGTTATGCTGCTGATTATATTCTGTGGCCATATTATATATCATCACATTCAAAGCTTTGTGATTGGAGAAACATAGACACAAATGAACTTTATATGTGCTTTTGTACTACACATGATAATTTGAATCATTAAGGAGCCACACACAGAATCATATTTAAGGAAACATCCATTTCTGAAAAGCCATAAAGTGGGAAAGGACAAACATCAGCAGTGTGTCAATGGACTTACAAAATTCCTCTAACTGCAGAGCTCACACTACAGTCTTTCATGGAAAGAATTCCATCTAAAGAAAAATAACAAACACACAAAGTTATGCATATTACGTTACAAGATAGATAAAAGAAAGGAGGTGTCACTGTGATGTGGAAACCTGCATTCAAGGTTGTTCCAAAGTATACCACACTAAAAAATTCAATTCAAGTAACTGCAAACATGTTGATTTCAATAAAGTTTTATCCATAGCAATTGCTGGAACTTCAGCCAATCTTGGACACATGGTTTCAGTACTAGAGCAGTTCAGATAAAATTGCACAAACCTTTTATTGTAGAGATATTCATGCCTGTGGAGACTAACAGTGCCTAAATTTGTCAATAAGACATTTGCACAAGACATACAAAGAATGGCAGGACAAAGATTGCGAACAAGTAATTGACAGGGACTATGCTACAGAAATGTACAAACTGGATTCATACACACTACACAGATCTGTTGTGAGCATGGATTTCTCAGCTTCGACTAATGAACTAATTATAATTATGTCTGATTATTAATATTTTAGGATCCACCTTTGGAACAGCAATCGTGGAATTTTTCATTGTATTTTCTACAGAGTCAAATAGTACTCTCCAGTAGCTGGTATGTAAGTGCACTTATATAGTTACTGGAGTTTATATTGTATTAAACTGAAGCATATAATAAAAATATCATTTCTGAATAAAGTACTTCAAAGTCACCATATTTAATGAAATTAATCACGTGATTCTGAAGGCTTTCTTGGGAAATATTTGCAATATATTTCGCGATCGACCTTAGAGCCATGTTCTGAAATAGATCATCTCCAGGTTTCTTCTCATTCTACAAACAGAGCAGCTAAGACTACACTCAAATTATTACTTTGGTTTATATATCTCTATTAAACTGAAGAATATACTGGTAATCAACAAACAGCATCATTTCTTAGTGAAGTTCTTTGAAGGTACCACTTTGAGCAAAATAGTTTCTTTTTCTACTTTGACAGAGACATGTTTTAGTGCTGTTGCATAATAATCAGTGAAGTTTTTTTAAATTAGTTATTTTCACATTTGTTGTGAATGTGGTAAGCTGTCTTGGATGTACAGGGAACATCTGTTACATTTCCAAAATTTCCCCACATGCAATTTTTGTTCAGACAAATTGTTCCTAAAGTTTATCCCTCCAGTGATTTTTTAATGTGCACTCATCTCTTACAGTCTGATTAAAACTACTTGTTATTTGACATTTCTCATGTGGTGCTACATCATTGTCACACTGGTTGTCAATTAGCCCTTGGTCAGCAGGGAGTGGGCTGCCAACATGGGCAGAACACCATTGTCTGCTCTAGACGTTTACGGTTAAATGGGCGGCCCTGCAAATGGACTGACTTTTTGTAGTGGTGTATTGGCGATGATGGATAATTTGCATATGGCATTGTGAGCTCTGATTGGAGGAACTAAGTTCAAGTCATGAAGTGTCAACTAACAAGCAATTTTAATCAGTATGGAGTGCTCATGATCTAAAACAATCTGTTGGTGTGTTCTTTTTGTAGCTGCCAGTGATGGTTCTGGTGTTTTATCTAACACTATAAATGTAAGTACTACTATATTGCTTACTAGGTACTCAATATTTCTATTAGAAAGACAAATACTAATCAGAACCCCCCACCCCTCTCTTGTGAACATATTTAAACCAGTTGCCAGCATGGTGTTGACGTTACAGTACACAGGGGGCAAAGTGTCAGCATTATGAAGTATTTTCTGTCTGTTTCTTTGCAAAATGATTCACTCAGCCAGCTCATGCACTGATGACTATAATATTATTCAAACCAAAAATGCGGCCAAATGTTCCAAGACACTCAAGTTTCCTGTTAATTCCAAATAAGCTAGCAATATAACTTCTTTAGCTACTGTGACATTGTTCAATATTTTGAGAACCCTTTCCCATATGTACTAACACTTTGAGGGAGGATTTTGTTTCTGTTCTTCCTGAAGTACAATAAAAAGATACCGCTGTGTGTTTCCACAGCTTGGGAAGCATACTATAACAAGGAAGGAAGACTGGGTTGTATCATCATGTATGCAATTAGATAATTAAAAGAGCTTGCTGATAAGTAATGCCCTCAAGTTTTTTTTGTAAAAATTCTTGAAGATATTTTTCATAAAACAAACTTTATTAAAATTCTACATCTTTATTCACCATTTCTACATGCATATTAATTTCTCAACATAGTCACCCTGGTGATGAACACATTTTTCCAATGAGAGATCAGTTAGTTGATAGAATGTCTGACTTTCTTGATAAAGGCACAAACTCTCTGCTTGCACCACTTCATAACCATCAAAATGAACTCCTCATAGATGTTCTTTAAGTACTGGAAGCAGATGAAAATCAGATGGGGCTAAGTTGGGACTGTATGACGAATGATTGATGACAGTGAACTCTAGGCTTCAGATTGTTGCAGATGTCACAGCACTCACGTGTGATCTGCCATTGTCATGCTGAAGGACAGGGTGCTCCATATATGGACAAACTCTTCGAATTTGAAACTTGGATTACATTGCATTGTTTCTCATATATTGACATAGTTATGTTACACACTGCTATGTTATATACTGTAATTTAGAGCCCTCTAGCAGCAGTGTACTGAAAATATGCAAACATGAAGAATAAAGATGTGAAATGTTAATAACATGTGTTTTATTTAACAAAACTTTAAGAGTTTTCACATAAAAAATTAAGAGGAATTACTTTTCAACACCCTCCTCATAAATATGTAGCTTGCATTGGTACTGGAAATAAATGGGGCTGGATACTGATTCACACTTTTTCAAAGGAACCATTCCAGAATACATTTGCAGTAATTTAGGGAAAGCACAGAAAACTAATACACAATCATGCTACATTTAAAAATGTTCTCAAGTGTGTGTATTATGTCATTGACATAAACACCAACTCCCCATAATTTCACTATCACTGTACCATATTCAGGAAACCTCTACCAAATCCAATCCCACACATTTCAGCAATAATGTAGGATGGGTCATACAAGTGGTCTGTAAGCCATCTTCTTTGCAGACTGATAGCATTTCTCTGGTATTATACCAGTAAACCATTGAGTGCCTCAATGTAATTTGACATACCATTCCATAGAAACATCTTGCATTGATCAAAACATCAATGATAGCATTTTTTGCACTTCTCTAACCTCACTGATCATTCATTCTTGTGATCAACAATTTCTGTGCAGGCATGTGATCAAGAAAATTAAGTAATACTACCTGTTGACAGATTGTTGGGTGACTAATCTTTGTACCTGGCTGTATCATAAGTCATGTACAACAACTGACCACACTGTCTGACACCTGATTCATAAAGTACATTTTGAAGTTCAGTGGTCCCTACCAGTCAATTTATTTTTCCAATCAAATCAAATTGAGTTTAGTATTAATCTTAAAATTTCACTTCACACTAACATACCTAACTGACAGCAACATAAAATGGAACAATCATGTAGTCTCAGTTGTGGGTAAAGGATTGTAGCAGACATTGGTTTACTGGTAGAATACCAAGGAAATGGCATCAGTCTGCAAAGGAGATGGCTTACAAACCACATGTACGACCCATCCTACGTTATTGCTGAAATGTGTGGGACCCATACTGAATAGGACTAAAGGGGACCTCCTCCTTTTTCTTCTTCCCTTGCACTGCATTAGTACAGGGATGTCATTGTTGTTAATGTATATGGTGTGGTTAATTTAAGGGAAGGTTGAATGTCATTTGTGTCACCACTCCACTACCTCCTGGGTCTGAATATGTGTACCCCAAATGTCTGCATGCAATGTTATTCATGTGAAAGTTTGTTTATGAATCATGTAACTGAGGTGGTGCTTTGGTATCAGCTTGGTATTCACCTAGCAGGATGTGGAAACCACCTAAAAACCACATCCAAACTGGCCACCACATTACCCTTATCGTAAATCCAGAGAATATTCAGTTCAGGTCTGGCACACCTTCCATTCCCAGAAGCGGCACTGTAACACACACAGCTATTTATGCAAGTAGGGCAAATGGGCGATACTGAACATATAAAGAGAAGATCAGTACATATGGTCACATATCTGACCCACAACAGAGTGTCACAGAGATGTTGAACAAACTGATCTGGCAGACACTTGCAGGTAGACATCAACTATCTTGAGAAATCCTAGTTACAAAGTTTCAAGAAACACCTTTAAATGATAAGACTAAGAATTCATTACAACCCCTACACACCACTGCTGTAGGGATCATGACAACAAGATTAGATTAATTACAGCATAGACAGAGGCATTTAAACAGTCATTCTTCCCACACTCCATACATGTAGGGGCGGAAAAAACCTGATAACTGGTACAGTGGGATGTACCCTCTGCCATGCACTTCACAGCAGTTTGTAGAGTATAGATATAGATATAGAGGCCACTTAAAGTCATTCTCCTTTGGATTCATCAGGACACGGCCTATTTCCTGTCCTCCTCTTGGGCTCTCCAAACTTGCACTGCTCTTACTCTACTGACCTTGTCAACAATACATTAAACAACAATCTCTCCTTCCTCTGTGTAATGTCAGAGTAAACTATAAGTAAGAAATAATTTTGCTGGAGTACTGCAATGGAGAGATCATTGTGAAACCCTCCCTTATGCTCTGGGAGTTGGAGAAACTGGAGTGCATGCAAAAGGCACAATCTGATTAAGGAAAAGTGAAGTCTGTACTTTTCAGATAGAACTGGAGGAAGTAAGGGAAATGCTGAGTATAAAGAAAGCTGGAAGGAAGGAGGTTAGATGGGAACTGGCAGCTAGTATGATGGCAAGGTCAAAGAAACATTGTGAGATTTCTATATTACATCAGCTGTCTGACTTCACTAGACAGGAGCATCAGATAGTAACAGGATCAGGAGAAGAATTAGGAAATATACAGAAGATTCTAATTATGATATGGAAGCCTAGGATTGTGAAAAGAAGAAGGTACTGCTCCCAGGTAGAAGATGTGTGAGGTGCAGACCCTTAGTTGCACGCAATTGTAGGGGCACAATAACATATGGCAACATTTTTCAAACAGGTGCAAGGCTGAATCAGGTAATATAGGACATTCAGCCTTTACCTGTGTGTAAGGATTTCACGAAGGAGGATGAGGTAATAATTATGGGTGGAACAACAAGAAGTTTGGATAGGGACTGGGTTTATGACACAGGTGGTGACCTGGACAAGAGAGCATCTTTGACTCAAAGCACATATGTGCATTTTGTTGAGCTAGTCTCGAATCATGATTAGCCATGCATTTAAGGTTCTGCATTCAGGATTATCGATTAATGGGGTTTCACAAGCTATTACCCACACCTTAATACAGTCAATGGCTTTTATTCCACACACAGTTAAATATCTGTTGTAATGGGTAGGATAACTACACCCTTCTTTAAGAATAAATCCAGACTACAGCTGCCTAATTTAAAATAAGTCCCCAGAAACTTATCAGCAAGCCCATAGAATACATATTCCAATATATCAAGAAGTGTTTGTAAGGCATTGGAAGGAAAAATAAGGACAAATATGACTATGAAATATAGCAATTCAAAAATCCTTCATTAAAACATGCTATCAACAAAAAATAAAGTATAATTTTAAGCTGAACTTCAGTCATTAAAAAGCACTGTAGTAGATATTGCAGGACATTAGTGCTCAAAGACAAAAATGCAACTTATATTATCCTCATATAGTAGAGTGAGCTGTTATTGTAAGACTTCCTGGAAGAATGGAGGTTCATGCATTTAAAGCATGAAAGGAACAAAATTTAACGAAACAACCTTATCGGAGTTAGCAATATAAATCAAACACACATTTACTATCGTTCTCCTCACACATCTGATTCTGGCCTTGTGACACAGAAAATTATCCTGATGGGTCCAGGGCACAGCACATGTTGCAAGCAGCTGTTTACATGGATGGTGTATCCAGTCATTACCAGTTGATCTGTTATTAGAAGAAATGTGGTTCATGTGTCCAGGAGACATTTTTACATTGATCAATGTCCCAATCTTGATGATTTCATGCTCACTGCAGTTCTAATTAACGATTCTGTTGGGTCAACATAGGAACATGTAGAGATTGTGTGCTGTGAAGCACTATGTTGGGCAGTGTGGAGTCAACAGTATGATCCATGACACTGTAATTGGATCATCCTCTGATCTCCAGGTTCATCATGTGATGTGGTGTGTATTCACACTGCTCACTGTAAAAAATTTCATGAAATAACAAAATTATGTTTAATACTGAAAATAAAAAGGAAAACAGACTCAAATATCTTAAAACAGGAGGCAGAGAGAAACAAACACAAATGCAGTAACTTACATGTGAAGGGCAGCGATACATCAATAAATGATGCTCATGAAATACCAAATTTTATGTATAAGTATTTTTGTAGTGTTGGAGATGAGTTATAACAAATACAACAAAGAAAAAGCCTAGTGTCTGTTACAGAGAAAGCACACAATGATAATGTTACTCATCACAGAACATGGAATAAGAAAGAGAGTATAATAATCACAATAATCAAAATTAAAAATCCAGCAGGCATATGTAAATAATCAGTCTGCGCACTGACTGTGTATGCAGACAACATACAAACACTCGGTTTCAAACCTTGAGAGTGTAGGAGACACGATAACATTGGATGTCTGTTTTAAGAGCACTGGATTGCCTTTGTTTTATCAAATTTCGTCTATCAGCAAGCCCATCCACAGCCACAAGCATGTAAAATGAAGATACCTTCTCCTTTATCTACAACTGTAGGCCACAATTACAACAACAACAACTACTACTACTGCTACTACTACTAACAATAATAATAATAATAATAATAATAATGATACTTTTAACCTGTATTTTGAGTTTTAAATCATGTAATATGCTCGTCCTAGATAGCTGGCGATGTGGTCTTCCAATGAAACTGCTTACAACATATGTTGACACTCTTATAAACTGTATGTGACCAGAGTATCATCTCCTAAGGCACATATATGCCACCTCGCACGCAATAAATGTGTAGCATATATTTTGAAATAATACTGGGATGCCTGTTTTATTCTGAATTATAATGCAATGTTCCTTCAGCCATGCATTCATGTTTAAAGGAACAGGCACTGTGGTGACTACAGTCATTATGAAATACATAAAATGTATTGGTGCTGGACTGGGTTGAACTCAGATTTTCCACTTTCTGTGAGCATATCCAATGGAACCTTGCATCATATTTCTAAACAACACAGTTACTGCAATATCATATTTATCCACCAACACTGGGCAAAGGACTATCAATTAAATGTCCCCCTTGTATGAGGATATACATAATGAATGTATGGGTGTAGTAAGTTATAAACACATGGTTGACGACATGTGGAAGTTTGGTCATGAATCATGCTCAGATAGCCTAATAGTAAGGCAACCCTCACAATAAGTAGGAAATTCAGGTTTGAGTCCCAGTCTGGCACAAATTTTCATTCTCGTAATTCCATTATAGAACTGATGGTTGTCCGTATTTGCAACTGTTAATACAGTTCATGTAAGTCTTATTAGTGTAAAAATATTGTTGTGTCAATAAGGAATCCATTATGAATGTGTCATGGGTGTATGTTGGTGCAACTGAACTACTGTGGCACAAACTAATTAAACGTGCTTACCTACAGCAACTGCTAGAAGTCGTGTGATGAAACTGATGCATTTCTCATGACCCATGAAACAATTGAGACAATGAGTAACCATGGCTGAAGGTACCTATTGAGCGCAAATAGTGTTCTGGTGATGAGGAAAGATGCAATACTTGCTGGTTTATTTGCTTGTTGCATGAATGCACATGCTTGACACTAATAAGCTTCTTTACCCTCCCATGAACCATGGACCATGGACCTTGCTGCAGGGGGGTTGCTGGTTTCCACTACAATACACAGAGCCATACTGAATGTGCAACAACACCAGTTGGGCATCTTGGGAAAGGCAAACCTAACATATGTTTACAGGAGAGTGACAGCAGTATTTTCAGTAGTTGCAGCAGAAACAGTCTGGATGATTGATTGATCTGGCCTTGTAACACTAGCCAACACAGCATTGTTATGCTGATACTGTGAATAACTGAAATCATACGGAAACTACAACCATTATATTTGTGTGATTCTTTCTTTACCTTATGCTACTGCATCACTTTCTTTTTATAGATACTTCTCTGAGTATGTAGATGGCAATATCATGAAAAGGGACTATGATAATTGTACGGAGTTGCCCAGAAGCGGATACTATATAAATTTTACAACCAGTCATAGAATTTTCTGGACATTTCTCTTGATACTGCAGGAAAAACACATGTAAACAAATATTCACAAATCAAGGGGAAGTAGAATACTCAATAGACACTACAGTTACCTGACATAGACTGCTCAGAAGTTCCCAATGTGCCTCCATCATCATTCTCACCAGAAAATGAACATTCTGCATCTGGTAACTCAAATTTAAGTAATTCAGAATGCAGTGATGTCTTACCTGACGTACTTTCCTGCTCAGAATCTCTAAGTGGATAAGCAGCAAATCAATCTTCAGTATCTACTAACTTCTACACCTACAGTTATATCTACACACACAGTATGGTGCATGGTAGAGAGTACCTTCTACCATATCTAGGCATTTCTCTTCCTGCTCCACTCACAAACAGAGCTCCTCAAAAATTATTATCTATATGTCTCCATATGAGCCCTAATTCCTCTTATCTAATCTTATTGGGTTTTTTGCAAAATTTGCATTGGCCTCAGTAGAACTGTTCCGCAGTCAGCTTTAAAATTCTGTTCTCCACATATTCCCAATTGTGTTGCACAAAAAGAATGACATCTTTGTCAAGGGATTCCCACTTGAGTTCATTTGCATAGTGTTGTTGTTGTTGTGATCCCTCAGTGCCTCAGAATGTGTCCTACCGACTCTTCTTTTCCTCATATTGAACCACATATTTCTCTTCTCCCCAGCTCTATTCAGTACCTCCTCATTAGATATGTAATCTTCCCATCTAATCCTCACCATTTTTCTGTAGCACCACACTTCAAAATCTTCATTTCTCTTCTTGTCTAAACTGTTTATTGTCTCTTCTTCATAAACACTTTACTTGCCTTAGCCAGACTACATTTTATATTCTCCCTAATTTGACCATCATCAGTTATTTTGCTTCCCAAATAGCAAAACTCGTTTACTACTTTAAGTGTCTCATTTCCTTATCTAATTCCCCCAGCATCACCTGATTTAATTAAACTACATTCCATTATCCTCTTTTTGCTTTTGTTGATGTTCATCTTTTATATCCTCATTTCAAGACACTGTCCATTCCATTCAACTGCTCTTCCAGGTCCTTTGCTATCTCTGACAGAATTACAATGTTGTCAGCAAACCTCAAAGTTTTTATTTCTTTTCCATGTATTTTAATTCTTACTCCAAATTTTTCTTTTGTTTCCTTTACATCTTACTCAATATACAGATTGAATAACATCGGGAATAGGATACAATCCTGTCTCACTCCTTTCTCAACCACTGCTTCCCTTTTGTTCCCATCAATTCTTATAACTGCCATCTGGTTTCTGCACAAATTGTAAACAGCCTTTCGCTTCATGTATTTTATCCCTGCCACCTATAGAATTTGAAAGAGACTATTCCAGTCAGCATTGTCAAAAGCTTTCTCTAAGTCTACAAATTCTAGAAATGTAGGTTTGCCTTTCCTTAATCTATCTTCTAAGATAAGTCATAGGGTCAGTATTGCCTCGCATGTTCCAACATTTCTACAGAATCCAAGTGATCTTCCCCAAGCTTGGCTTCTACCAGTTTTTCCATTCATTTGCACAGAATTCGTGTTAGTATTTTGCAGCTGTGACTTATTACACTGATAGTTTGGCAATTTTCACAGGACGTGATAGAGAGGTTTAAGTACCTTCAACTATGTACTGCCTTCAGAAGATGCATGCACTAAAACTACCAATTTTTGCAGCTCAAATAGAATTTATGCATTGGTTCCTTCTTGAAAATACTAATGGTGCTGTTTTCTGACAGGTGACAGTGGCGGGTCAAACCTATTTTAGACATTGTATTTGTTACCACAATTAAATTACATAACAGTGCATCTAACTACGTGAACCCATATGTGTTTGTTGTAAGATCTCACTAACAAAGTTTTCCATGAGCATTCTGACTGAAACTGTTTCTCTGCAGCACACTTAAATGGACTGCCTTACCTTCAGTTTCTCTGTACTGCACTTATGGAACTACTGGACACAGCATTGCTTGCTGTTAGCAGCAAGCTCTGGTTCCAGTATGATGGAATTGATGATGGTTTAGCATTAACTTGTTGCTTGCTCAGTGCATTGCTTTGATTTAATAAAAGTCTTTTCATGTGGGAGGTCAAGAGGTCACCTACAATACTCCAATATCCACCAGAGTTGAGCTGAATGTCTAAATCAATGATGCATTTCAGAAGATGAAACACAATAATGCCATAATACAGTTGTTTGGTCAAGTCTTCCAGCAAGTATTGAGGCAAGTGGAGGACTGAGCATCTTTCATAAACTTATTTGAATATGATTTTAATAAAATTTACGTTGTGTACAGTTGTTGTTCACTCTATCATACCAACATCTCCTGTGCATAACACATGAACAGTGGATCAAAAATATATTCCATATTTGAAGGTGAAGCATTAAGCAGAACCAATAAAACATTTCAATAAATTAGCCCTGGATGATACTGGCACACTAAAAATACATTTTCTATTGCTACAGCAATGAGACAATTCAGTTTAGATGCTTACTGGAAAATTATGCAAATATGACATATTTAAGCTGTTATTTTGTTGTGCACATATCTTAACTGCAAAGTCTGAGAAGTTATTTCATATTTTAAAAAAATGGAGACAAAACCACTGCTGATTTATGTAATGAGCTGATCTGGTATCCACGCACAGTAATTTAAAAGAACCATAGAAAAAAGCAATTAGGATGAATAAGCAGTCATTAATGAATTCAATTAACACAAATATTACGATCAACAGTAATAAAACAGGAATTTAAGAGCTAATAGGCAAACACTTCATCACACCTTCCCCATAATGAAGAAGTTTGTTATAACACACACACCAGTGACATATAATTCTTATTCCTCTTTCATTTTGACTTCATTCTTCAATTACCTCAGTGAGTAAGAGACACTTGCCTTATCGATTTCTGTGCTAAACAAAATGCAGTCATAGGCTCTATACATGAACATTTATGAAAACTGCTCAGCCAAGAATATAAGTGACGAAAATTAACATTTACCCAAAATAAGGTGTATGAAAAGTATAGGTCATATGAAAATATATATATATATATATATTGACCGATGGCCATAACAGTCTAGTCCCTTCAATCCCAAAAAAACACCCATATATATATATATATATATATATATATATATATATATATATATTTCTGACTTTGACAAATATGAATTGTATAAGGCTTCAAATGATGCAATCTGAGATAGTAAATGTAAAAGGTCCTGGATATGTTGCTAGGATATCTTCCTTTACACCATTTGCATGTGAGACTACAAAGCATTAACCATCGTTGCTGAAAGATCATGATGAATAAGTTGCCTGCCTGTTTATGAGACGCATTTGATGGGATACAGACTGGTGAAAATTTATGGTAGGGTAGTAGTGGTTTTGTTTGAAACAGGATCGTATATTCTTCACTACTTGAATTTGGACACTGTTATGCTTAATATGGAAAGTGGAGTTACCCAAAGGTAGTACAGAGTTTCAGAATCTAAAACACTCCACAGTACAGTCGCTGCTTTTCAGATAACGTTTACAATCCGTCCAGTGGAACCACGCAAGTTACACGCTGGCATTTCTCTACTATGCCACTCACCAATAAAGACAAAGAGATTATGGCCACAAGGTCAGTGTCTAACAACTATACAGCCACCTTAGTAGGAAAAGTTAAAGTGGCGTTCATCTTAAAAATCTGTATTTGCCAGTTATCATTCTATTCTCTTTATGGTGTAAGCTGACACAATGCACATATGCTTCCTGCAGTTTATTCAGCTTCAGTTTCTCTTTTCAAGAAGAAACACGAGTGGCAATAAATGAATAGAGTTTACTGCAGATATCCTTAAGCTTGTGGCATTAAGCACAGGCAGTTTTAAGGATACACATCAATTTGAGTGTGCACTTTGCTTCTGGGCCTGTGTTGTCTGGCTGTCGGCTTCTGCAGTATCCTGACTCGCACTTCGTCTTGGCCCAGGTTGACTCACATGGAGGGTACCCATTAAACGACGCATCTCCTGAAGTGGGCTCTCCACTTCTTGTGAATGCTGTCCCCACGACCGATGGTATTTGGAGTACTGGCCTTTCATAGAAAGATCGAGGGGACGCTCTTGTTGTATAGCAACGCCATCTCGTGAAGAATCGTGACTTATGGAGAGAAAAAAAAGTGACAGTACTGAAATTATGTTTCACGTGGGGAACTCTAGAAGTTAATGAATAATGGGTGACTGTTGACGTACCTCACGTTCTTCGAGTTCGCCGAAGCATATTTTCTCAAATCAAGCTCGCTACGTAGACGCTTATCACCATCGTTGTCCTGAAACAAAGAACGGCGCCCACAGCAACAGTGAGAAAAGTCAGCATTGAATTATGTCTGGCTGCAGTCAACAGATTATAAAGCAACGAAAACTGTGAACGCATCCACAGAAAAACTGAGAAAAATGGAACATAACACTACCGTATATTAGTGTCCTTGTAGAAAGTGAAGTGCCACTGACAGTTTAGCGTCAATGAATTATTCCGTATTTTAGAAACAAGTATATTATTTGCATCAGTAATTGTATTCCGCCAGATAACAGCGGAAGGTGCACATACCATATCATTTTGGTGCAATTGTATTCCATTACGGACGGGTAAGCAATAAGAACGATGTTTGGCACGCCTCCGTATTTTCTATTTCAAAATTCCGAGAGCCCACGTTCCAACACAAGTAGGCTACCGCAACAATAATGTACGTGATTTAAACTGGGCAAGTAGTATCTTTTTTTATCTCGTATTGGACCGTGGGCTCTGGAAATGTTGAAAATAAGGGTCCCCAAGAAGAACAATACATTTTGCAATGTGGCGTCAACTGAAATGATTTGGGCAAGAATTAATATCCTCATTTACTTTTTGGCAGTAGAGTTGAACCGATAAAATAAGAGAGAAAAGCTGATTTCGCGCAAAAATAACAAGGTGACAAATACACTTACAAAATAAACAGCACTCTTAAGGGGAACATACATTCGTGAACTGTATACTGTACCAGAATAGTTGGCGTTTTGAATTTAAAATAGCTTAAGCTACGGTGAAGTTATTGTCTCAAGTCCTCAGAAAGTTTGCTGGCTTCATTTCATACATTCATTGGTCAGGAACTGCATTTGTACTCGGATTTAGCTGCCATAGCCAGAATCTGAGTACATTGCTAGTTTAGCACGATTGGATCTTAACTCAAGATTATTACCTTTCGCATTTACTGGAATGAGCTGAGCTACTGGGGGCAATAAAAATTACATGTTACAAATTAATTTAGAAAGTGCAGTAAGCGAATTTGC
This sequence comes from Schistocerca piceifrons, assembly GCF_021461385.2. Lineage (NCBI taxonomy): Eukaryota > Metazoa > Arthropoda > Insecta > Orthoptera > Acrididae > Schistocerca > Schistocerca piceifrons. The sequence goes on along the minus strand of NC_060149.1, from coordinate 207,378,241 downwards.
TGCACGACATCAGTGACTCACCATGTTGGGATAGAACGTCGACTTTCGACCATTAACATTCAAACTAAATAAATGGCCGCTGGGGGGGAGGGGGGGGGGGGGGTTAGCAAAGCGAGTGGCGTCACTACCGGGTAAGTTCAAACTTCTCTGGTAGAGTTGTTAGACACGTGCAAGAACGTTTCACCAAATTTTTGAAGTTTACTGCCTGAAGATAATAACCAATCCTTCCAAATAAAGTAACGGAACCGTATGACAACAATTGTAAATTTCACTTGTAATATATTGGCTCTCCAACAAGTGTGTAGCCAGATTAGTGTGAAATCCCAAAAGTATTACTCTGTTCGCCACTATTCTCTTTGCTTCCGAAACTGCGAGATGGCTCTGGATGCTTATAGCCTGTAACAGTGTTGTACCTTTAATTAGCTGTCAGCCAGTAACAAAAAATCTACGAAAATATATGTGTAGCGAGTATTCACATTTATTCCCTGAACGTTAACTGCCTTGACAGCAAAATAACATGTAGAAACCACACAACATTTTCTGTTTCATTTACATACGTTGTAGGTAGCGTCGCAAGTACCCATTTGGTAATCAATAAACACAACTTGTAACAGTACTGAGTTTTATTTTATAAAAAAAAATACTCCATTGGCTCGGAACTACGTTACTAGTTGGAAGCACTTATTTTCTCACCTCTCATGCTTTGCCACAAGATTTTAAAAGGCAGATACTATTTAACTATGCACAGAAATATTCTTATTAACTACTGTTAGTCTCTGAAGAACTTATCTCGTTAACAAAAGGACAGATTTAAAAAAATACTCACATCCACAATGTATAGTCACACGGAAGTTGCAGGGACTTTCTTCTTCTCTGATGTTTTGTAAGATAATCAATTGCCCACATTTATTAGTCATGTCTAGTTGAAATTTGCAGGCCATCGATATAGGTCTCAAAATTTTTTTGAAGGGGATTTGGTTCAAATGGCTCTGAGCACTATGGGACTTAGCTTCTGAGGTCATCAGTCCCCTAGAACTCAGAACTACTTAAACCTAACTAACCTAAGGACATCACACACATCCATGCCCGAGGCAGGATTCGAACCTGCGACCGTAGCGGTTGCGAGGTTCCACAATGTAGCCCCTAGAACCGCTCGGCCACGCCAGCCGGCGAAGGGGATTTCTGGGATATAATTATACACCTATTCCCATCTGTATCAGTCACAGAAGCGATTTCAAATACGCGGCCAAATACATCCGGACAACAAAACTGTTCTCGAAATTGGGGGGGGGGGGGGGGGGGTCGGTTGTTTTGTTTGGGGGAAGAGACCAAACTGCGAGATCACCGGTCTCATCGGGTTAGGGAAGGACGGGGAAGGAAGTCGGCCGTGCCCTTTCAAAGGAACCATCCCGGCATTTGCCTGGAGCGATTTAGGGAAATCACGGAAAACCTAAATCAGGATGGCCGGACGCGGGATTGAACCGTCGTCCTCCCAAGTCCAGCGGGCTAACCACTGCGCCACCTCGCTAGGTCCGAAATTGGGCTGATAACAGAGGGATAGCACGGGCTCCATGAAACAATGAAGTTTTATTGAATCATCCTAACCCACAACCGCTCAGTCGCAGCATACAGCTTACGAAGATTAGTCAGTGCTGGGACCACGGCCCACGCATTTCTCTCGATGCGTGCAATATCCGTTCAGTAGCTTTTAAGTCAGCAGTGGCTGAACCGGACACAGAAGCACTCTCTGTCCAGAGCTGTTCCTCAAATTTTTTTAATGCAACCTGGGAGCGATAGGACCATATGTTGTTGTGGTCTTCAATCCTGGGACTGGTTTGATGCAGCTCTACTTTAAGCGTCTAATTTCCTAATCCAATACCCTCAGCATCGCCCGATTTAATTTGGCTACATTCCATTATCCTCGTTTTGCTTTTGTTGATGTTCATCTTATATCCTCCTTTCAAGACACTGTCCATTCCGATCAGCTACTCTTCCAAGTCCTTTGGTGTCTCTGACAGAATTACAATGTCATCGGCGAACCTCAAAGTTTTTATTTCTTCTCCGTAGATTTTAATACCTACTCCAAATTTTTCTTTTGTTTCCTTTACTGCTTGCTCAATATACAGATTGAATAACATCGGGGATAGGCTACAACCCTGTCTCATTCCCTTCCCAACCTCTGCTTCCCTTTCATGCCCCTCGACTCTTATAACTGCCATCTAGTTTCTGTACAAATTGTAAATGGCCTTTCTCTCCCTGTATTTTACCCCTGCCACCTTCAGAATTTGAAAGAGAGTATTCCACTCAACATTGTCAAAAGCTTTCTCTAAGTCTACAAATGCTAGAAACGTATGTTTGCCTTTCCTTAATCTGTTTTCTAAGATAAGTCGTAGGGTCAGCCTCACGTGTTCCAACATGTCTACGGAATCCAAACTGATCTTCCCGGAGGTTGGTTTCTACCAGTTTTTCCATTCGTTTGTAAAGAATTCGTGTTAGTATTTTGCAGCCGTGGCTTATTAAACTGATAGTTCAGTAATTTTCACATCTGTCAACACCTGCTTTCTTTAGGATTGGAATTATTATATTCTTCTTGAAATCTGAGGGTATTTCGCCTGTCTCATATATCTTACTCATCAGATGGTAGAGTTTTGTCATGGTTGGCTCTCCCACGGCTATCAGTAGTTCTAATGGAATGTTGTCTACTCCCGGGGCCTTGTTTCGACTCAGGTCTTTCAGTGCTCTGTCAAATTCTTCACGCAGTATCATATCTCCCATTTCATCTTCATTTACATCCTCTTCCATTTCCATAATACCGTCCTCAAGAACATCGCCCTTGTATAGACCCTCTATATACTCCTTCCACCTTCCTGCTTTCCCTTCTTTGCTTAGAACTGCGTTTCCCTCTGAGCTCTTGATATTCATGCAAGTGGTTCTCTTTTCTCCAAGGGTCTCTTCAATTTTCCTATAGGCAGTATCTATCTTACCCCTAGTGATATACGACTCTACATCCGTCCTCTAGCCATCCCTGCTTAGCCATTTTGCACTTCCTGTCGATCTCATTTTTGGGACGTTTGTATTCCTTTTTGCCTGCTTCATTTACTGTATTTTTGTATTTTCTCCTTTCATCAATTAAATTCAGTATCTCTTCTGTTACCCAAGGATTTCTATTAGCCCTCGTCTTTTTACCTACTTGATCCTCTGCTGCCTTCACTATTTCGTCTCTCAAAGCTACCCATTCTTCTTCTACTGTATTTCGTTCCCCCACTCTTGTCAATCGTTCCCTATTGCTCTCCCTGAAACTCTCTGCAACCTCTGGTTCTGACAGTTTATCCAGGTCCCATCCCCTTAAATACCCAACTTTTTGCAGTTTCTTTAGTTTTAATCTACGGTTCATAACCAATAGATTGTGGTCAGAGTCCACATCTGCCCCTGGAAATGTCTTACAATTTAAAACCTAGTTCCTAAATCTCTGTCTTACCATTGTATAATCTATCAGAAACCTGTCAGTATCTCCAGGCTTCTTCCATGCATACAACTTTCTTTTATGATTCTACCAGGCGGCTTTCTCTTTCATTCCTTACCCCCATTCCATATATTGTTATTTAAAAGTACATTAAATATAATGATTATAAAAAGCGCTCATTTTAATAAAATCGATTTCTAATATACATGAGAATAACGTAATTGTTATAGTTTTTTCTATGGTGGGCACCTACAGTACAATATACAGGGTGTTTATAATTTCAGTTGAACTTTCAAAACGCTGTAGAAATAACAGCACTGGTCAGAATGACGTCAAATTGCAACGGAATGTTATCGGAGAAGGGGGAAAACGTATGGCAGAAGAAAAAAAAATAGTGTGAAAATTGATAAATAGATGGCGCTGTATGTGACAGAACACGTAGATGAAAACACCTGTCATGCGCACGACCCGTTAAAGTTCGTATAAACACGCCGGGTACACGGCTTTTCCTCCTTTCGCGTCTGTCTCAATGCAGGATCGCGCTCTGCTTGTAAAGCTGTATTACAAGAATGATGATTGTGCAAACGTCGCTCTGCAGATGCTCCGGAAACTGAAGGGTTTGAAAAAAGGCGTTGCTCCAATGACTGACGTGGGGCTCAAGAAAATTATTCGAAAAGACGAGTTCTGTTTGTGTGCAACCTGGTAGAGGGAGCAAAGTATTTCATTCGACGTCAGTGGAAGCAGTGGCCACAGCAGTGCAGGAGGAGACGAATGGTAGTGTACGAAGGTGTAATGCACCGAGAATTGCCTGAACATTGGACATACCCGTGAGCACAGTGCGTAAAATCCTACGAAACATCCTTCTTTGCTATCCATTCACAATTACCCATGCGAACGAGTTGCTTCCTGTTGACCTGCCAGCAAGAGAGACCTCTGGTTTAGAATTTCTTGCTCGCATGGAAGTGGACAATGATTGGCCGTGGAAGGTTTTGTAAAAAGACGAAGCCTACTTTGTGGCGGCGCTGTTCCTTTTCGTCCTTTACTTGCACCTACCTGTGAACTCGTCGCTGTAGATCGCCGGTAGGAAAGCGAAAGAGAAACCTACCGTACTGCAACTCTCACGAAGCTGCATACAACTTATCTGTTCTAAGAATCATGAAATGGTCTTAATTTTGAATGAAAGTTGAAAACATTGGCAAAACTTCAGAATATATCGAAGTCGAGAATTACAAGTTCACTGCCAAGCCCGTGCTAATTCTGAAACAGTCATTCCCAAACCCTTTCATTCATGTTAGCAAATTTTATGGTAACTTATTTCCCGAAATATGAACAGCTACTAAGCACGGATTGTTCTTAAATGAAAATGCTCGCCATATTATTAAGTTTATCAGTGTCTAAAGCATTCCAGTTTTTAGTCACCAATATGCCACGCAGAATTACTGTCTTCTCTCATACAAAAAATTACTTTAAAAATTCGTACATTCTAATAAAAAAAAAACACGCCGGTATAAATATGCCTTCACTTTAAATCATTTTTGAGGCATGTAGCACAACTACGAGGGGGAGTTGGAAAATAAGTTTCCCCTGTCGACTGTGGCCAGAGTTGTGTGTGAAAGGAAAAAAAAGAGAATGAGACATTAAAGATAAGACATTTCTTTATTTTTCTACATAATTTCCAAGTACATTGAGACATTTGTCATACCGCTTTATAAGATATTGTGAGCTCACTCGTGTCCCATTCCAAGTTCTGACGCTATTCCATCGATGGTGATACGCCGGTTCGCTTTAATCACGTCATCCACCTTCCTGACATTTTCATCTGTAGTGGCCTTGCGCGTCTGTCCAGGTCTCGGTATATCGTGCACGTGCTGACGTCCATCACTGAATCGCCGGCACCATCTCCGCACCATTTGACTCGACATCACACCTGACCCATTCGCCTCAACAAGTCGTTTATCAATCTTTGTGCCTGATACTCCACGTGTCCATTCATAGCGGATAACAGCTCTCACTTCCACCTTTGAGCACGACTCCAAAACGCATCTTCTATCCACAGCTCCGGGAAAAGACTGAGCGGCTGGCCTTCGCTTTGCGCAGGCACTGCGACAGCGCCATCTGCTTGATCGCGGTCGACCTCTACCCAGTGGTATATCGGTGTCTTGCACGTGCGCGTTCACCTGCCGTGTCGTCTTTCGCCCATATCACACAACTCTGGCCACAGTCGGCAGGGGAAACATTTTGCAACTCCCCCTCGTAAAACCGGCAAGCTATAACTTCCTTCGGAGCTCATACTACACACGCCCGTACTGTTGGAAGGCTGGGCTCCGATTACTTAGCTTGCTGTAAGCATTCTATACCTCCAAGAGAAAAGACGCACGAAGAATACATCATTCTGATTGATCAGTTTTGTTTAAGGCCGATATAAAAAACATTCTTCCACGTTAGTCAGCGCTTTTCATGACTAACCAATCAACAAATAACACACTTTCGAACTGTACTTTTCCCCGAAATAAATGGTTAACACTCTGATACTTCCTTCATACTTTACGTTATTAACTATTTTAATTTGCACTCGAATTAGCTTTCCTTAACCATAAACTTAAGTAACATATTATGATACAAAATTCCCCGTCGTCTGCATTCACACTGTCTTAAAAATTTCTCACGCTAGCTTGTACAGCGCTTACCAGTAGAACAATGATCTACAAATTTTCTTTAGACCACATTAATGCATCATCACACTATTAAAAGCATATAAAAAACTGTACAAACACAAATAAACAAAAAACTTCAAGAAATAAATAGAACAATTCACAAAAACATCTCTTGACCTGTTTCTTGAATGTCTCTGTGCACTACTGGACTCTGGTGGATAAAAATTAGAACTGCGTACTCGACTGAACCCGCTTCAGACCATCTGTCACTGTGCGCAGGAGTCATTCTCCTAATACGCAGGCTCTAGACAGGAGCGATATAAGGCACCACGTCTCAACTTCCATCTGACAGGATATGTCAATACACAGAACTGTCGAATATAGGCAACGGAAAACCTATACGCAAATCAACCAGTACCATTTCATCCTGAAAAGGTAACTGTAGTCACTGTAGGGTGTGGGTTTACGGCATCATTTATCATAAGGTCGTATTTTTTCGAAGAGACAGGTGCTTCCGGTCCTGCTACCTGTACAGTCACTGGTAAGCGCTATGAGTGTCTTTTGCGCAGCCACGTCATTCCAGGTCTCCAATTGTATGGATGTGCAGATGGGATCATTTTTATGCAAGATAGCGCACCTCCGCACATTACAAATCCAGTTAAGCAGCTGCTGAAGCGCCATTTCGGAAATGCTAGAATTGTCAGCCGCCATTTCCCACAGCATGGCCGTCCTGATCACCTGCTCTTTACCTGTGTGACTTCTGGCTGTCGGGCTGTCTGAAAGATGTTGTGTTCAGTGATCCGATCGTAAATTTAGCTGCACTGAAGGCACGCATTGCGTGACACATTCTGAACGTGACCCCAGAAACACTTCGATCAGTTGTGGAACATGCTGTTTCTCGATTTCAACTTGTTGCAGAAAACGGTGGACAGCACACTGAACATTTTTTGTTTTGCGAGTCCCACGGAAATTAATAATCCGATTTGATTTTGAGTGATGCTTTTTATGCAATTTTTGGCCTCAGGGCAACTAAAAAGCGTCAATCACATCTGCTTTTACGAGGTTTTTGGCTTGAGGACACTTAAAAACCGATGTGATTCATGTTTTTATGCGGTTTTTGGCCTCAGGGCAACTGAAAACCGATGTGATTGATACTTCTTACACGGTTTTTGTCCTGAGGACAATTAGAAGCCGATGTTTCCCATCCGACGTTATATGACCTTGCTGTGGTGGATGGCCTTACGCAACTAGTAGTATCACACCTGTACATCCATGCACACTGACTCTTACAGTTTGTTTAATGTCAAACGGACACCTTAGGCATTGTTGTATGATTTATTTGTCATTTGTAGTCGACCACCATTAAGTTATGGTGCTTACAGTGCCATCTATTGCTACATATTGTAACTATTTATTTTTCTTCTGCCATACGTTTTCCCCCATCTCCGATAATATTCTGTTGCAATTTGACGTCATTCTGACTAATGGTGTTATTTCTACAGCGGTTTGAAAGCTTAACTTCGATTATAATCACCCTGTATATTAAGATCGTTGATTTTCTCTGTGATATAGGTTACTTTAGGTTAGGTTCGTTGATGATTTCCTCTGTGATAGGACCTTCCTGGTTACACAGCCAGGAAAATGCTTGAGCATACGAAACATGTCGATGGGTACCCCTCAAGGGTCTGTGTTCTCTCCCATCGTTCTTAAAATTTATGTTAATGGTATGCCAATCATTCCATACTGCCACCTAATGCAGTATGGCGAAGATATGGCGCTCTATACGACTTGCCACAGCATTGGCCAGCTCATTGCTCGTGTCCAGAGGCATGCATAAACAACTGTCACCTGGCGTCGTTCAAACAAGATTGCCTTTAGTGCCACCAAAACTGCAGTGGTGTGCCAAATGGCGTCATGGCGCCATGTTCTCCGCCACAACATCACTACTGGTGGCGGCCAGGTCCTATTGTCCCCAGATACCAAATATCTAGGAGTCCACATGAATAAAAAACAGTTCTTCCACTGGCTTGTGGAGTACATCACTCTAAAGGGGCTGATATAAACACTGTAACCACTCCTCAACAGGAGGGACTTGAACTTATATACCAAGCTCCAACTGTACTGTCTGGTTACCCACCCTTCCCTCACTTATACGTAGTTCCATGGCGAGGGCCACAGTTAGTGCCTCGAGGATGCAGATCCTCCAAGGCCTGCAGGATAAGGTGCATCAGTGGAGCCTGCATGCATCTCCACTCACGAGAATTACCCTTCACGAGGAGACAAACATGGTTTCTCTAAAGATGGTCAGTCAAGAGAAGATACTACAAAGTGAACATCCTCCACGACACGGTCAATAACTTGCAACACATTGGCACGACGCCTCCCTACACCACTGGAACCTCCACTCTGTTCCTCTTACCGAGCGAGGTGGCGCAGTGGTTAGACACTGGACTCGCATTCGGGAGGACGACGGTTCAATCCCGCGTTCGGCCATCCTGATTTACGTTTTCCGTAATTTCCCTAAATCACTCCAGGCAAATGCCGGGATGGTTCCTTTGAAAGGACACGGCCGACTTCCTTCCCCTTATTTGCGTAATCCAATGAGACCGATGACCTCGCTGTCTGGTCTTCTTCCCCAAACAGCCCAACCAACGCCCAACCCTGTTCCTTTTACCATCCTCAACGACTTGAATTCAGACCATAGCTAATGAATACCCTGAAATGAACACTCATAATGTGACAGTTTTGATACAGTCACGCATCGTATGAAATTATTGGTATGGTGATTACTATAGCTACCAATGCAATAATGTCACTTCTTACCGACAACACCGAACTCTCACCGTCGGAGGGTAGTACGAGACTTAAAGTCTCACTGCGAAACCTTAACATGTGCAGTACAATGATGTTATGGAAACATACATTAGTCTTCCTAGGTAATCATTATTAATTTTCATTTTCCAAATTTCTCTGACCTCCATGCACCCAAATTGGCGTGACTATAACTTATCTACATCTACATCTACATTGATACTCCGCAAGCCACCCAACAAACATAAAGCCATCCAAAAACTTAAGCCTAACATATACATACACACACACAAATCCCTTATATAGCCCCAAAAACTTATTTATATGCATACTGTGCACTGATTTTTGACTTGATACCGTTCACCAAATAATGGAGTTCAACCTCCTCGCATCCAAATGTGCGTCTAAACTCTCTCTTTATAGTTGCACAGACCTTGGGCCAAAAAAATCCTTATGCGACGAAACAACAATCAAGCTACAATAAATCCTGAAGTAAACCATTGCAACTTACCCCTCCAAATAATCTTATAATCTAAACTCAGATACACTTATTTCTTAACCTACTTTCCCCTTCTCAATGTACAGTCTCAATTCTGTCACATTTCTTAATCCTAACAGTTTTTCTAAAACAGGGTATTTGAGTCGGTAGGCATTAGGGGGCAGACATTCTGCCACTACAAATGGCCCATAGTACAGCTCAAACAACTTTTTTATTTCTCCTTCCACTTTGCTGGACTTTTTTCGTACATACTAGGACTGTCTCCTGTTTTGTATTTAATTGGTTTGTACCGCCCATCATGCCGTTTCTTCTTTTCCACTGCCAACTTCCCCATACGGGATTTTACCGCCTGCTCCCTCTCAGCGGCCGACTCAGCCACATGCTGCGGGAACTCCACAATTTTCGTTAATAGAAATTTCGGTTTGACTCCCGTCATCACCTCCAAGGGCGAATATCCAGTTCCGTTACTTTTCACACTGTTTAGAACGTCCTCAAATGAACGTACGTATTCCACCCACTTTGAGTGGGTCAGTCGCGCTGAGTCCGACAGGCGTCCAACTTCTCGCGTATACCGCTCGCAAGGGTTATTCGCCGGGTGGTACACGGATCTTTTAATGTATTTTATATCCTGGTCGTTCATAAATTTGTTCCAAACGTTTGATGTAAACTAAGATCCGCTGGCAGATAATAGCCTTTTTTGGTTGATTACGTTTCTAAAGAAATCTTTTTCTAATTAGGCTATCAGCGTCTTGCTGTTAGCTTTCCATATTGGATAAAGTTTAATAAACTTTGAAAAGAAGTCTACAACTACAAATATGTACTTCATACCACCACGTCCTGTGGGCAGTTGGCCAAAATTGTCAACCGGCAGTAAATCTCCTACTTTGCATTTTCCCTTGTTGAGGTGTAGTGCAATATTTTACTCTCTGAGATCGATCACAGGCAGCCAGCTGTGCGCGTACTTGTCTGGCGAGATTATTAATGTGGATGTATTGCTCTGTAAGTTCCGTGCACTTAAGGGCCGTGACTTATATGGACGTAATCTATCAGCTGTTCCACATATTTGTCTGGAAAGCACAGTCGTCAGTGATCCGTCTTTTCGTCTCTTCTGCGAAACAGCACACCCTTGTGTATCTTGAAATAGCGGGGTATTTTTTCGTAGCCTTCGCTGTCAAAGTTGATTTTCATGTTCTTCAGTTCACGGTCATCATTTTGCGCTCTCCACATATCCCTGCAGACCTCACAAATTTCCTTTTCCCCCGGTACTCCTTTCATGTACTGCAGCTGAAATTCGTTGTCTCCTCTCCTTCATTGTCTTCCTCCCCAACGGGCGGCCGCGACAGAGCATGGGCAATACAATTCTCGGTCCCTTTAATATAGCGTATCTGGTAACTAAATTGCTGCAGGAACATTTCCCAGTGTATCAAACAGTCGTTTAGTATTCTACTATCTTGGGGAAAGCTAAGGGCCTTATCGTCGGATAGCATTGTTACCTCTCTACCTTCCAAATACATACGGAACTTTTTGAACCCATGCACAATTGCAAAAAAATGGTTCAAATGGCTCTGAGCACTATGGGACTTAACATCTGTGGTCATCAGTCCCCTAGAACTTAGAACTACTTAAACCTAACTAATCTAAGGACATCACACACATCCATGCCCGAGGCAGGATTCGAACCTGCGACCGAAGCAGTCGCGCAGTTCCGGACTGAGCGCCTAGAACCACGAGACCACCGCGGCCGGCGCACGATTGCAAGCAGCTCCCCTGATATGTTGTATCCGCGTTCGTGTTTGTTGAGCATGCGGCTGGCGAAAGCCACACACCGGTGTTCTAGCTTCTCGTCGATTTGTTGTTCTTGGAAGATTTCGCAGCCTATCTCATAACCCGAACTCTCCGACGACAAACAGAACGGAAGTGTTATTTCGGGATAATAGAGCATCTTGCTCGCTCACAGTTTATCCTTTATGTTCTGAAAATCCTTTTCACATTTCTCGGTCCATTTCCGTGATGCGTTTTTCTTTAATAATTTACATAAATTTGGGTTATTCATTCCTCCATCCCTCAAGAATTTTCGATAAAACCCACATAATCCGAAGTATGATTTTAATTGCTTTCTGCTGGTTGGCCTTTTACAACCCGTGATTGAATTTAATTTCTTGGTACTCGGTAAAATTCCCTCAGATGTTAGAGTGTGTCCTAGAAACTGAATTACCGCGCTGACAAATTCGCATTTGGCAGTCTTTAACGTCATCCCTCTTCGACTTAGGGCCACAAGCACTTCCTCCAGCATCTTACAGTGTTCGTACCAGGATTCTTTAGCTATTACAATGTCGTCCACATAGATCACCAATTTGCTCATTAAGCATTCTCTTAAGACATGGCTTAGCACACTCACAAATACTGCCACTGACATCGTGTGGCCGAACGGTACAACCTTAAACCGGTAGCTTCGTCCTTCGAATAAGAAAGTTGTGTAACGTCTGCTTTCTTCTGCCAATGGGATTTGCCAAAATCCTGAGGTCAACTCAACATTAGACATCAATTTCGTGTTCCTGAAGTTTTCCATATTAACAGGCTGGCCGAGTTCTCTCACCATTACCTTATTTATCTTACGCGCGTCTAACACGATTCTAAACCCATTTGTCTTTTTTCTTTGCAATTACAATGGGATTACAATAATCGTTTCTACACTGCTCTATAATATCCCATTCTACTATTTGCCTTAATTGCCCTGACGGCTTCGCGATCAGCAATAGGAATTATATAAGGCTTGCACTTGATACGCTCGTGCGGCTTCATTTTAATGAAGTATTCAAAGTCTACTTTACTGGGACTATCAGAAAATATGTCTCCATAACGGCACACCAACTCACATAACTCCTTTTTCTCAACCTCCGATATACCCTCGACTGCTTTTACCGTTTCCTGTATCTTGTCTTCATCCCAACCATGTGTAATTATGGTGTGCGCAATCTGGTTGTCCCTGTCAAAAGATTCTTAAATTTTACTTTCCTTTTTTCACCCTCAATTTCAAAATCCAAGCACCTTCCCACGCAGTGATGCGAAGTTTTATATTTACATAAGAAATCTGTTCCCAGCACCACATCTTTTACAAGTCCATTCACTACAAAGCATCCTATACTAAAATGATTCTCCTCGCACTTGAATTCCAAGAGCACTTCTTGCCTTATCGGCTCACTTAAACCGATAATTGCTGTTTTAATTTTTCACTATTCACAGCTAGTAACACTAATTTCTTATTCTTTACCCCATGTACAAAACCTGCCGACACTGCCGACACATTACTTCCAGAATCGAGCAGCGCGTCTACTTTCTCGTCATTTACTTTAATTTCACTGATAGGCTGAACATTAATCATTTATTTTCGCACTAAACACTGTTTCCTCAATAAATCATTGTCTATGTCTCGTCCCTTCTCTTCCATATATTGAGTACACATATCCTATTCAATCCACCCTTCAATTTCGTACTCGGTGGAAAATAATTCATTAAATGTTTCATTCACCCCAGTTTCATTTCTTTTTCGCTTCTAGACCTCTCGCTATCTTAAACTTCTCTTGAGTCCACAAATGAGGTAATAACGATCGTAATGTTCTACCGTACCATCGCCAATGAGTTACAGTAAAATCACATTCTTCCTTAAGATACCATTGTGTCCAAATTTCACTTTCTATATTAGAATCGAACTCACTGTAATCTCCCTTAAAATAATCGACATTAGTATCTAGAACACCATTATCATGAAATAAAGCATTCCAGAATGAGATTTTCACTCTGCAGTGGAGAGTGCGCTGATATGAAACTTCCTGGCAGATTAAAACTGTGTGCCGGACCGAGACTCGAACTTGGGACCTTTGCCTTTCGCGAGCAAGTGCTCTATCAACTGGGCTACGCAAACTCGACTCAAGACTGATCCCCACAGTTCCAATTCTGCCTGTGGAGAGGGGTTGTGAGTCGTGCTTGGGTAGGTCAGTTGGTAGAGCACTTGCCCGCGAAAGGCAAAGGTCCCGAGTTCGAGTCTCGCTCCGGCACACAGCTTTAACCTGCCAGGAAGTTTCAAATAAAGCATTACTTTTTACTTCCACGTCATTGCAAACACCTTCACAAACCGCACTTTCAACTGCCGCTGATACATCATGCAACTCGCTACATAAAACCTTATTTACCTCTGTCGATAAATCACCAATATAAGAGCGGTTCATACTTTCACCACCCTCTGTCGTTACATCACAAATTATAGCTACAGCGTCGTGCAATTTTAGAATCAACAGTACCATTAAATCCCGCTGCGTTTTGATTTAAACCTGAGTATAATACCTTTTCCTCTCCTACACAGTCCTGCGCCACAACAATTTCAGATCGCACATCAAATTCATATCCACATTCATACTCAAACAAATAATCAAGACCCACAGATCTATCCAGAATTTCGGGTTGACCTCCGATAGTAGAAAGACACCCACAGATTCCTTCCTCTGAAGTATCAGTACCAGCTGCTTCAGCTTTCCTAACTTTAACACATAAAACATCATTAGTACCTTCCTTCAAAAATAATTCACCAATATCCGCTGATACACACACACAAATTAATCAACAGCTGACGAGACTAATGCAGCGCTCCCTTATTGACCTCGTCAACAACTTTCGCCGTCACACTATCACCTGAAACATCACCTTCATCACTATAATCGTTACCGCTGGTTGGTACCTCTTTAGAATTTTCTATACCATCTAATGCTACCAAATTCAGCTCCACCTCACCCTCGCTTTGGCACATAGACTCTTTCACTGTATTAAAATTCACACATTCTTTCGTCTCACATTCATAAAACAAATCATTTAGCCCTAAATCGTCTTCGTCGCTTTTACCGCTATATTTCAGTATCTTAGGATTACGCCTTTTACGTACGATCTGGTTTGAAAATGTACCTGTTTCATTCTTACCTCTTACTAATTTCATTTGAATGTTCTGACGACTTTCTGGCGATTTATTGACACCTACCACATTTCCGTTTACTCGCGTCCTATTCATCACCGTTTTATTTTGCCATCTCCGGACCTGAGATGCGGCGAAACTTAGTTTCCCGATCTCCCATTACGCTGACTCATTTCACCAGGTACCACTCCCTCAAATTTCAACGCCCGTTCTAATTTTTCTATAAAATCCGAAACTTCGTCTATTGAGTTGCTAGGACTGTGCACTAGATCCCACTGCAAATTTTCCGGTAACCGCTTTTCAACGTGGTAATTTCGGTAAGCACACCCAATGGACGTTTCACATGTATTAATCTCGCAAGTTCACGTTTGCAAAATTCTCGCATCGACCTGTTCCCGTATTTAAATGTTGGCTGGTTCAGAAACTCATTTTGAAGTTGCGTTTGCTTCGCTTCACTCCAGAACTTGTTCAGGAAACTGCTTTCAAATATATCGTAGGTAGTGAACGTATCACTGTGTATATTTGCACACGATTGCGGCTCACTTTCCAAATGTCTGTTCACGAATTATATCTTCGCCTCGTCGGACATTCCCCTTCGTCTCCAAAACATTTGACCGTTCCCGAGTTAATCCACGGAACACTGATCACTGTAGAGGTTTGATGTACAGCTAAGGAATTCAACTCGCTTTTTATTTCATTGATTTGCTTTTTAACTTCATCATTTTCAATTTCAGTGCCAGATTCTACTTGTTCCTTTATTTTGTCTACTTCTTTCTCACCTTTCCCTATTCGAACGGATACGTTGCTAATTGCCTCTGTCGTCTCAGCCATTAGAGCATCTTGCCCACCCATACAACTTCTTACGTTGCCTCCCAGATCTACCTGCAACTTCTCCCCTTATCACTGAAATTTTTCTGCGCTTGACCTACCTTAGAGTCAAGTATCCCAACTTCATCAGAAATTTTGCCCATTTCATCGCGAATGGTTTTTAATTTTCCGTCTATCAATTCTTCGATTCCACTAGCAGTTTCACCTACTTCGTCTTTCACAACCGAAGCTATTTCGCATTGAACCGAATCCAATTTACGTCACCCATATCGGTTTTGACAGAATCAATTTTGGATCCAAATCATCTTATCATTTGCATTAATTGTGTCGTCATGTCTCCACCAAAATTCATCACTCTTGCCTGAATTCAGACTATTTCTCTACTAAATTGTAATTACAATTGTAATTTCAGAACTATTAAGGAAACCTAATATTCAGTCCTGAACCGAACAAACATTTAACTTTTGCGAGAGGTCCTGCCTATCGAAGTTCAGATAATACTTTGGGAAACACTTTTCAGGATTCAAATCCAATTCTAAACTTTCCAGAGTCCATATTCCGCAACTAACACTTTCTAAAATCCATTCCCTGTTCCAACACTTTGCAAGATTCCTATCCCTCAACTAACACTTTCCGAATTCCTATCCTGGACAAGCCCCCAAATGTGAGCTAACATCCGAAAGATGTTCGGACTCACATGCGGTTCCTCTTCGTCGAAATGTCTTGGCTCAAACTCGTCTAGAGATTGAAACGCACGTGTCGCGTTACACGCCCTAAATTAGACACTTGTGACCCTTTGGATAAATTGCCTGGCTGGTAGGAAGTTCGCGAAATACAAAGTTAATATAACATATAACAACAGTAATAATAGTATCGGGAACTAAATTAACGACCCATAAATGATGTAGGCCACACAGATGCGATCTGGTTAGAATAATGTTTATTTAGAAAGCAAACTAAGAGCGAAAGTGGACGTATTTAGAGTTATTGTTACACTCGAGCGCATCTCCATTTGACACAGTTCGATCAGTCACAATCTCGTCGCGAAACACAAGTCCAATAATCCACCTTGATATTCACGTGAAAAGCTACCACCGCTCAGAGACCAAGTCCCGCGATACCACACAACGCGAAATTTTCGAAGTCGTTTCACTTCCTAACTGCCTTAAGACCAACTGTTCGCTTTCGCGTCTCAATCTGAACTGTACCCTTTGGTTTCTCCAGCCTAACTGTCCGCTTTCGCGTCTGTACCAGCACTGTACCTCTGCCCGCCCCCGGCCGTGTTTCCCGCGCGCCGAATATCCTCGCTCAACTGACTAGGGCAGTTTCCGTCCATTTCATTGGCTACAGCTTATTCTACATTTTTTTTACATTTTAACATATTTAAATAATGAAAGCTTGACCACTTTCACGTTCTACATAACGTAACAATAATAACCACTACATAACAAAAATTATTCTTTTACATAAAACCAATACAACTTTCTTTTGAACTTTGGACGTCATAGCGAGTAGCCTTGCACCAATCTGCATTCTGATAAATAAAGAACAAAGTAACTATCATGCACTAAACTTTACAACAAATATCCTATTACCTAATCATTCAATAAGGTGTCATCGTTCAATGTGTTTTGTGTGGAGGAAATGATGATCTGATACTTAACTGAAAATATTGTTGATTTAAATTTACTATATCTTTTAAACACATGAAGGTACAGAGTTGATATTTACAACATTTATCATTTTAATGATGTGCTTCTCTATCAAATGTCGATCGTTAAGATCGATTAAAGCTTTCAGGTTTTAGCATTCAGATCTTTGTTACAAAACTTGTTAATTTCACTCTAACAGTAAATAAACTATTATGGATATGTTAAATATTTTAGTATTATTGGGATCTCCATGGAAATTTATGGAGGGTGGCAGATTAACATTAATGTGGCTGCATTCCCTGCATTATCACACAACACAATTAAATAGTTTTCCTAAATGTTTCCCTTTATGGCCGATCTTAGGTCATCCATGTTTAACACTGCTATAACTCCTTGACCACAAACGGCTTCGATGGGGTTTTCCTATGATGTAGGTTCTCGGCTGTCTCACTCGCACACTACAGCGCTTAGGCCTCAATCGACAACAGACGTCTGTGACATTTCCATCTTATGGTGAATCTGCGCCCTTTCTGGCACCCTGTCCTGGACGAAAGGGTTCGTCACACAATTCCTGAAGGTTGACTCTTTCGATCATATACTTAAATGAGAGCAAAATGCTCGTTAACACACAAATGTGATGTTCTGGCATTACGACAGTACGAAAACA